>NC_140591.1:473969519-476369843 GCF_964204655.1 Triturus cristatus | reverse complement strand
CCTCCATTTCCATCCCACATTACCAATTGGATCTTGAAAAGACACTTCCAACACCATGCTCTAAATGCTATACCACTACCCACAATGTATACGCTACACACCCACACACCATATATCAAATTCCACCCACACTCTACCCTGCCACGACATCCCCTACAACATACTCCGTACACCTCCACTATAAACCACCATGTGAACTCTATACCACCACCTACGCCATACATCACAAACCACAGCACTTTCTACAAACCACAGCACCTAAAGAAGCACACACACCACTGATTCACTCTCCAGTACATTTTGTTTCCTCAAATTTACTTCACCTGGTTGCTGTTGTTACCTGTTGCAGTAGAAGTTAGCAGCAGGAGCAGGGAGTTTGCCCCAGTGTTCCCTCTCTTGCACATGTTGCTTTAGTTATGCCATTAGAGCCTTTTGTTTCTACCTCTGACTTCCCTATGCAAATACCTCCAGCCTATACTCACAACAGCAAATAAAACCATCAATTTAGAATGACAGCCTATATTTAAACCACCATCTAAAACGTACACCAAAACAGACACCCTACAACTCCATCCCATACCACTTGCAACTTCTACATCATCAACACCTAACATCGCCTACACCCTTGACTTTCACCTCACCCTCCATCTATATCTACAACTTCACTCTACACCTAGACCACCACCTGCACCCAATACCACCACCCATAGCCCTGTTTACACCACACATCTACTACAGCCTTTTCTCTATAAACTATTCCACCACTTGGCCCTGTACAACCTACATCATTAATACCATACACACACATATACTGCCTCAACACTCCCTTTTGCATGTAACAGTTTCGTCAGACACCACAATCTATAACTTATCTGACTGCCTGCATAACTAGCCGTACAACCACCAACAAACAGTCTGCATCTGAACCACCTCCTATCTCTCTAACCACTTACACATGTATTACTATGCTATCACATTCCCCCCTACTCAGCCATCTACATCTACAAAAATACTTTTACCCTACATCACCTGCACCACCACAGATGATCTACACCACCACTTACACCCTACTCCAACACACACACCAGTATCTGCATCCTGTACTTCCTACTCCCTCCGCCACTACGTACATCCTTCACACCCACCTACACAGACTACATTACCATCCGCACAATTCACAACCACTTCACTTTTCACCATCACAGCTACCTCTACCTGCACCAATACCACCTGTACCTTATCAACTACAAAATACACGAAATGGTGCAAATGGGTTTTAAAGCTTTTTACACTGGTGTAAAATAGAAGGCACATATATTTGCACCATGTTTACTGCTTGTCTCGTACAGAATGGAGGAAACATATTTTTGTCCTATCACTAAAACATTTTGGCATCCATACATAAACGGAGAACTTGAATCAGAAAACCACTTTCAACAGTTGGGTCTCATGTAGAGTCTAGCAGGATAGGGGTCCTGCATAAAATGGCGCAGTTCCAGCCAGCACACTGATGGTTCCATTGATTCGTTGATAGTCAGGGAGATGGACATGTTTCTGCCTGAGCTGACTCTGCCAGTGGAAACACTTGACCCAGTGAGGCATCCGCCAATGGACTGCCAGGTCACAGTGACGTTGCCATGCCCTGTTAGGGTTGCAGATAATCACTGATATTTCATGCCTAGGTCCATCATGTGAGGCATCGCAGACCCGGGTAGTGAACGTTAATTGTTTTTTGGGGAGTTTGTATTAGAAAATAGAAATGAATGCCAAATAGGAAAAAACAAATGGCACGAGCTCGGCGTTCATTCGTGCCTTCAGTGCTTTCATTGAACTTCAGTGCATCATTTACATCGACGGCTTGCCAGGGGTCTTTAAATGAAGTGGGATCAGTTTGTTGGCTGGCCTGGCAAGCTCACCACATTTTAAATGAGGTTCTTAGGGGCTTATGTATCAAGCCCTTTTCCCGTTTGCGAACGGGAAAAAGCCTTTTGGGATGTATAATCCCAAAAGGCCATCGCAAAACATGAAATGGCATAATTTGCGATTCCCTATTTTGCCAATGGCATTTAAGGTATCGCAAATTGCGATGCCTTAAATGCAATTCTGGAAGCACCCAAGTTCTGCGAATTTGCCTTAAGAAATCGCAAATTACCACCAACTTCAAGTTGGTGGTAATTTGCGATTTCTTAGAAAAATGCCCTTTTTTGGCATTTTTCAAAGAGCCATGTGGCGCAAATACATGTATGTGCGCAACATGTGCGCACATGCATTTTTAAGGGGTGCAAAAGGATGTCCTTTTGACACCCTTGCACCCTTGGAATTGAATGTGCAATTTGCGAGTACCTAATGGGTACTCACAAATTGCAGATGTCAACCCATTCATTCCTATAGGCCTCTAGGCCCATAGGAATGAATGGGAAGGTATTCCTTAATTGCGAATCACAATTTGGGATTCACAATTAAGGAATATGTGGGAATCGCAATTATTAATGCAAAACCTACATACATTTAATTTTGCAAGTCCTTAATAGCGATTCGCAAAAATTCGCTATTAAGGACTCGCAAAACCGTTTTGTGAAACATATGCCCCTTAGTCCCTATAAATCACTTAAGTGAATCCGATATTTTAACAGGCATCCTTAATCATGAATGAGCCCTTAAAAATAAATATAACTTGCACTTTCATTGTTTCTGCTTTTGTAATATAAAACAAAAGACATTGATCTTGCCTTGAACTTCACCCAATTTTTCACGTTTGAAAAGTTGGGAGATTGTATTTCATCCATGTATTATTGTGTGAACAACTACAATAAAGTGAAACAAGTTTGCCCCGTTTCTGCCCTGATGCAAACACGAATTATTCCATTCTTTTCTAGACAAGCAGAGCAAAAAGGGTGCAAAAGGATGTGCACAATTTTAATATCTACCAGACAAGTGTCAGGTTCTTTGATGAGGTCCCAAATATTGATACAAATTATAACAAAGAGGTTCAGGCTACTAAGAAGCATCAATTAGTGATGAAGACTGTATGAGGGGATGAGTGAAGGTGGGATTCAGGAGGACACAGGCTTTGCTGTCGTTATGCATATATCTTCAAATATCATGTTTCCTTTGTGTACTGATGCCCTTCTGAGTTGAGCGATACTTCCACAAGGTTCTTTTCAGTAGCCTTTCTCAGGAATATCCCCTGGCCCAGGCTCCCATCTGACTCGCCTGAGGGAGAAGAAATAGCTGCTTCTGTATCAAATGTGGTCCGCCTGTTTAGCTTGCAGGAGAGGAAAAAATAACCCACACATACGTTGTTCCTTCTGTTCTGGAAAGGCCTCGGGCTCGTGCAGGCATTTGCTAAGTTGTCCAATATGCACCGCACTCACAGTCACCATTTGCAGTAGACCAATCAGACAAGAAGATTTCAGTGCTGCAAGTAAGATCATTTTCCAGTTGGCTGAATGTATCAAAGGGCACCTTGTGTTCTCACTGAGAGCGTTGCGGTGGCTGTGATGTGTCAATAAAATGGGCGACGGTATCTAAGATGGCTGCCTTTGAGAACGTGTAAGTATCCTCACATTAACTCACTTTTTATGGTGGATCACACAGTACTGTCGGCCAATTGGAATAGGATGGGTCAGCGCCTGGTAGATACATATAACTCTACTACTTTATGGGTTTGAAAATCCTCCTGCAACGTCTACTGTGCCATGTGGTTTACTAGAGGTTAGGGCCCCTTGTGGAGGTCTGGCTGGACTGATGAGTACACTGCCTGTGAGAAAAAATAAAGGATGCAGCAAGCCACTGAGTACTTTAGTGCACTATAAGCAAAATCACCTTTACTCCATGACAGATTTCCCTGGCAAGGAAGGGAATATATTGAGAAGAGAGGAAGGTATTGTACATTATACCAATATGGCCTTTGAGAGAGTGGAAAATAAAATGTAGTTCAAACTTCTCAAATTGTGTTAATTTCGTGGTGCAGGAGACATCCCTTGCTTTAATTTAATATTTCCTCAGATGTACCATGACAGTGGATGATCTCATTAGAGCATGTACCCCTCTCCTCCAACAATGTCTGTGCACCCCTCAATAAAAGTATTAGATCTGGCATCCGTGGCATGGTTTTCCCCTGCATTTTTGCCTTTGCCTCCTGTATTTTTGCTGTGTGCAGAATTTCGGTTTTGCTGGTCTAGATGCTTTGGGCACTTTGCCACTGCTGATCAGTGCAAAGGGCAAGTGCTCACTCTGTAAATTGTGTATATGGATTGGTGTTTTCATTATTGACTTATTTGGCTTACCACTAAGTCCCTAGTACAGTGCACTGTGTGTGCCCAGGGCCTGTAAGTCAAATGCTGCTAGTGGGCCTGCAGCACTGATTGTGTCACCCACACAAGGAGCCTTTTAAAGGGGTCCTAGACCCGCCAATGCAGTGTCTGCACGCAGTCTCTACTGGCATGTCGCCATGGCGAGCGCACCTTCTTGCCAGGCCCTAACCTTCCCTTTTCTTACATGTGAGTCACCCCTAAGGTAGGCCCACGTTACCCCTGTGGGCAGGGTGCAGTGTCTGTGAAAGATAGGACATGTTGTGATGTGTGTAACAAGTCCTGATAGTGAACTACAGCGAATTTTGTTTTTCACAATTGAAAGGCTATCTGTGCAATAGGATAGAATGGGAGTTTGTTTATAACATCTTATAAATATAACTTTCCATTGGGACAAGATAGGCAGGTAACGTTTAGTATGCCAGAACTCAGAATATAAAGATGCATCTTTTAGTAAGGATGATTTTTACATTCTGTGTTTGAAAATACAACTTTTAGAAAATGGGTATTTTCTTACTTAGCCATCCTATGTGCCTCTGCTGGTTTGTGTATTAACTGTCTGGTTTTGGAGTGACAGGGGCTGGGGATGTGCATTCACTGTAGACTGCTACTGGGGGGTTGAGGTTCTCCTACCTTTCCTGGATGAGTTAGGGCTGGGCTGAATAGACCTGGGCTGCTGGGAGATTTCCTTTTACCTGAATGGGCCTGGTCTACCTTACACAATGCTGTCTCCACCTCCTACTGGGAAGCTGGACCAGAGAGGACAGAACTGGTTTTGACTGAGCACAGGGCTTCTCTGCCACCAGAGAACAAAGAGAATTGCTTATAAATATTGGGGTCCAGACTCCAGAATTTTAGATTACTTCTGGAATTCAAGAGGAACCTCTGCCAAGGAGAAGAGCTGGAGAAAGTGAAGGAAAAGTACTGCCCCTTTGCTGTGTGCTGCCGAGGAGGTTGGCCTGCAGTGGCTGTTTCTGCCAAAGAAAGGACAAGGACTTTGCTGTGTGCTGTGTCCCCTGCTGGAGGAAGATCTCCCAGGGCTTCAATTAGAGCTTGCCTTCTGTTCTGAAGTCTCAGGAACACAAAGACTTCACCACCAGCTCCCCTGAACTTCCTTACTTGGAGTTCTGACCTGCCAAGAGGTGCCTATTGCTGTTCTGGGCCTCTGGGGGGCTATCTGTGCAATAGGATAGAATGGGAGTTTGTTTATAACATCTTATAAATATAACTTTCCATTGGGACAAGATAGGCAGGTAACGTTTAGTATGCCAGAACTCAGAATATAAAGATGCATCTTTTAGTAAGGATGATTTTTACATTCTGTGTTTGAAAATACAACTTTTAGAAAATGGGTATTTTCTTACTTAGCCATCCTATGTGCCTCTGCTGGTTTGTGTATTAACTGTCTGGTTTTGGAGTGACAGGGGCTGGGGATGTGCATTCACTGTAGACTGCTACTGGGGGGTTGAGGTTCTCCTACCTTTCCTGGATGAGTTAGGGCTGGGCTGAATATACCTGGGCTGCTGGGAGATTTCCTTTTACCTGAATGGGCCTGGTCTACCTTACACAATGCTGTCTCCACCTCCTACTGGGAAGCTGGACCAGAGAGGACAGAACTGGTTTTGACTGAGCACAGGGCTTCTCTGCCACCAGAGAACAAAGAGAATTGCTTATAAATATTGGGGTCCAGACTCCAGAATTTTAGATTACTTCTGGAATTCAAGAGGAACCTCTGCCAAGGAGAAGAGCTGGAGAAAGTGAAGGAAAAGTACTGCCCCTTTGCTGTGTGCTGCCGAGGAGGTTGGCCTGCAGTGGCTGTTTCTGCCAAAGAAAGGACAAGGACTTTGCTGTGTGCTGTGTCCCCTGCTGGAGGAAGATCTCCCAGGGCTTCAATTAGAGCTTGCCTTCTGTTCTGAAGTCTCAGTAACACAAAGACTTCACCACCAGCTCCCCTGAACTTCCTTACTTGGAGTTCTGACCTGCCAAGAGGTGCCTGTTGCTGTTCTGGGCCTCTGGGGGTTGTTCCTGCTGTTGGGAGCTGGAAAAGACACCAACTATGAAAAGCGTGATGCATCCGCACCTGTTTCCGATGCATTGCCGTTGTGCAGGAAGAATTTCCAAGCATCGTCATCGTGCCGCTGAAGAAACCGACGCATCGCCAGCCCGCGGCTGGAGAAATCGCTGCACGCAGCATCGAGCGCACCAATTTACGAAGTCCGAGGTCACCGCACCAATTCTGACACAGACCCTGCTGTGCGGCTGCAAGAACGAAAGCATCATGGGACCGCGGCTGGAGATACCAATGGAGCACCGTTGTCTCAGCTGCTGCATCAAGAACTGGCACATCCCCGATCCCCACGCATCGCACCAGGGCGCCAAGTCTACAAGGACACCGGGGCTGCAGTAAGAAACCAACGCATCACCTCCCCTGCGTGGCAGTAGGGAACCTACGCATCACCTCCCCTGGAGTAAGGAACAGACGCATCACCTTCCCTGCGCATAAGGAACCGGCGCATCACCTTCCCTGTGGCTGTTTTTGTTTATGATTTTGAAGCATCCAAGGTACATTGTGTTGAAAGTGTTGCATCTATAGTTTGTTATGGACAAACTTTTTTTACCCTCTAAGAAGTTTATTTTAATTGGTGTTTTGTGGACTTTTGTCGTTTTGATCTTGTTTGGGTTAGATTATTTACTTTTCTAAACTGGTGTTGTGTCCGTTTGTAATGTTTTCACTGTATTACTGTATGTGGGCACAAATGCTTTACACACTGTCTCTGGGATAAGCTTGTCTGCTCGTGCCTAGCTACCAAGGGGGTGAGCAGGGTTTTTTTTAGAAGTGTATCCCCTTACCCTGCTAAGGAAGAAGGGTTCATATGTGGACACAGGTGCAAACCATTGCCAAAAAGAGACCCCCATTTCTAAAAAGAAGTCACTAAGCAAATATCAACAAGAGAAGATGTATTTTTAATCAGCAAAATCAAGGCATTTACAACACCGAAATCCACTGCTCACCAACAGAGGAAAACCTTTGTCTCTCCTTGGACCCAAGACTCAACTTGTGGTAGCCTGGAACAGCTCAAGGTTGAAACACCTGTAAGAGGTGAGGAAGGATGCAAACACAGTTATGATATAAAGCATAACTTTCTGGATAAAGGAATTCCAAAAGTAAGTAAAACGTCTTAGTGATTACTGCAAAATCAGACGAAAAGGCATTGAGAGATCAAGAGGTATAACATTAAAATTAGGCTGTTGCTGAATAGGAGTTTAGTGTTCCTTAAAAAGGCTCCTTCATATGTTTACTAGTGGAAAAATGTCAATCAAAAAGTCGAAGTATTGACATTGGTCATTAGCTGGATAAGACTCCTTGCCAGTTGCTTAGCATTTCATCATCTTAAGGTTTATAAAACAAGTGCCATTGAGTTAGTGGATAATAACACCAACTATTCAAGCATCAAGAGGCAGTTCAGCTTGTGCTGTGCAATTCATAAGTGGTCATCCTTTCTGTGCCAAAAACCCAAAGTAGTGTTACCTTCTAACCACTAACAGAACAACAATGATAACCAATTCCATTCTTACAAAATAGCTACACTACATGAGCTCCTGCTCTGGAGATTAATAGGAAACGTGCAGGTCAGAGGCTCAAATTCTGATGAGGTACCTTTGTAGGTTTATGGGCCTGATGGAGTGATCTCTGTGTAACTGGAATATCACATGTTTCATTCCTGATATGGTAAACTGTAGAGTTAAAAGTCTCTGTTCCGGAGGGAGGAGCAAAGCGGCAGGGGGCAGTGAGTGGAGTGAAGTGGGAGGCATAGGAGAGCTTGTAGACACACTCCCCTAACAGTCATCAGGTGGTGCCACTGTGGCCCTGTTTCCTGATTCGGCGATACGGGAACTGAAGACAGCAGTAGCGGTCCGTGGAGGGAGTTCGGTGGGACAGTGAGGTGGGGCAGGGGAGGGGCAGAGTGGGGAAATGTAAACACCGGAATATGGATGAACGGTGGTAAGTACACATTTAAATAAATAAAACGAATTTAGTTGCGCGCGCTGCATTGCATTTTGAGATCTACACAAAATGAGAGGGGAAACCTACCTCCCACATCGTAATACAGTGGGCAATGTCCCATTGATGTCACAGAACCTAAGAGCCTAAATAGTATGGCCTCATCAATTTCCGGCGGAATAAAAGGGACACCAACAGTTAGTGTCCGGAAATCCAGTGATTGTGTGCAGGCTCACCTACCCTCGCCGCCGGAATGCCCTTTTGTGTAGATAGCATTTGATACAATGGTCCTGATGAATTGCCCATGATCTTACTGACAACAGAGGCAATAAACATGTTGACCGAATGAGAGTAGGACGTAGGCATCTAGACACTTAACCCCTAGCTTTACGCCACTCTATTGACTTTTAATCAGGCAATTTTCCTACCAGAATAAATACAATTCAAGGAATAATTGACCTGTTTTAACTCACTTACACTACATCTACACTACTGGGCCCCTCACCCCCACTGCACCAAACGGCAGGGACAAAAGATCTCCGACAAAGAGCCCCATTTATGGGAGCCCGTCAGGCATTGCAGCGCCGGCCCGACGAGGAGCAAGCCCAGATGATGAAGCATGACACCTAGCTTGCTGGGTGTGTGAGGGCTCCAGTTACAAAGAGGGCTCTCCCCCTCTCACTTTGAATAAGAGGATTCACTTATTGAACCTACATATCGAACCTAGTACTCGCTGACCTTATATGTCTCCTCACCCTTAGGAACTGCATACCCATCTTTATACACTCTACTCACTTGTCACTTTCACCGCTCAGTCTACACTCACAGTGATCACACTGCACTCACTCTGTTAACCTGCACGCACAATGTTCATCCTCCTCTTACCCTTCGGTCACATGAGCACACCGCTCACCATGCACTCACAGTGACCACACTGCATTAACACTACTCATGCTTTTCACCCTTCACTTACACAAGCACACTACTCACCCTGCACTCATGTGACACCGCACTTACCTGTCACTCTCCCTGCTCACTCTGCAATCTCACTCAAACAAGCACATCACTCTCCAGGCATTCATTTCTCCTACTCGGCACTTTCACCTGCATCCAAACTCATATGTCACTTCGCTAACTGTGCACTCACATAGGCACTCCTGTCACTCACACAGCTCACCCTTCACTCACATGGGCACAGCACTCATCCTGCACTCAAACCACACAAACAAGCACAGCACTCACCCTGGAGTCACACCACTCACCCTGCACTTCCTCCTCTCACCCTGCACTCATACGGACAAACCTTTCCACCTGCATTCATAAAAGCACTTGTTCATCCTACCTGCACACAGAGACAATAGTCTGCCGGAACGCATAGGGACAGACCATTCACTCTGCACTAACAACTCTCACCATGCACACACCAGTCACTCTCACAGATCACCCTTCACTCTTGCCGCTCACACTGCACCACACACGGGCACACCACTCACCCTGCATTTACACCGCTCACCCCAAGCTGCACTCACCTCACTCCTCTCACTCTGCACGCCCTCCTCTCACACAACACTCACAATGGCCCTCCTCTCACATTGCATTAATGCAGCTCACCCAACACTCACATCGGCACATTTTTCACCCTACACTCGCACCACTCATGCTGCACTCACTCACACTATTGACCATGATACAGCACTCACACGAGCACACCTCTTACTCTGCAGGTATTAAAATTACACAACTCTCCTGAATATACACATATTTCAACAAACGCACCCATAGTAGTTTGCTCTTTCTCTAGTAGTAGATTGCTACTTAATTCCCTCTGCAACAACGGGGCTGGTTCAAGAGAGGGAGAGTGGACTTAGATTGTGGGATAGCATAGGGAGGGATACTAGGGCTGAGGCTTTGGAGTATGGTGATGGATCGAGAATCATGTGACACCCTCAGACATTTCTGGCTTTCCATTCACCACAATGCTTCAGTCCGGGACATGTAGCTATTTTTTTTACATTGTAAGTTGGGTCTCAAAAACCTAAAAATGCAAAGTGTTACTGGATAAATCCATGGCTGCCAAAGAAGTCAAGCATTTCATAAGATCAGTTGGATGCTGTGATATTACATGTTAGAACATGGATTTGTTAATTTCCAATACTTTAACTGTTGATCCACACATGATGCCAAATATAACCCCCTTACAGCTATTTTAAGGAAGTGTGCTTTTCATTCACATCATTCTTGTAACAAACAGAGACAAGGCAATATATGATTATTTTTAATAGCGTATAGATAATATGTTTTTCTTAAGTTTCACTAAAAGGCAAGGCAGGTATAGCAGAAGCAGCAGGGCAAGCTTTTCTAAAACAATAAAAGCAGTTTTACTAATGGAAGTGTGAATGGCAGTGTGTCTGTGTGAGAGAGTGACGGAGTACAAATATACGAAAGAGTGCAAGAGAGATAGTGAGAATGTGTGTGTGAGTGTATGTGTGTTATGCATGCAAGTGTGCCAGTGGTCTGGCATACTGGAGGTTATTCTTGCCTTATGGACAATGGCACTAATAGAATATGCACAGGCGGAGTTACCTATGTCAAACTGCAGGCCCTGACATGCTTCTATTAAGACACCATCATGGGCTGTGGAGATCCAAACTGTCTAACTGAGGAGCCGCTAACCCAGTCATACCCAGTGGCAGGGACACAGAGCATGAGTTACCACATCTGGCAAAAGGCCCTGACATGTTGCATGTTAATTCTTATCATGTGGGGTGGATCCATAGCACAATGTTGGACTTGATATTTGAGGTAACTCTTGTCATAACAATTTCTGTACTCATTTTTATAGGGGGCATCAGTGGCAAAATGCTGACCCTTGTATACCAGAGAGAAATGTGTGAGGTACCCATGACTGTGGCTGAAGTATCTATGGTAAATTTCTGGGACTGTCATATTGAATGTACTCCATGGCATAAAGGGCTCACCCATGAAAAAATGGTGACCTTAGTATAGTGGAAGTAATTTCTGACATAAGACATTTGGGAAAAACAAGATCTACTCCTAGGAAAGGCCAGGCTTCCCTGGTGTACCATGAAAGCACTGGAATATTTCATGAATGCCCTTAAGGGTCTGAGGCATTTTAGCAAATTTATCCCAAAAGTTTCAAAAAATTCTCATGGGAGAATTCTACTCTCCCTTAAATCATCTACAAGAAATCTGTTAACTTGCTTTGCTTGCTGAAAGTTAGGGGGAAGTATCATACCCCACCACTTGCATAGATCTTTTCCTCATATAATGGATATGAGGTTAGCTCTCAAGCCTTTTCTGGAAAAGCTTGTCATGCCCTATTGCTGGAAGCAGGACTGGCTTTAGGGCAGTGCGACCGGTGTAGCCGCACCTGGTGAGGACTTTGGCGGGGGCGCTGTTTCAAACAAATAATTTTTGGTTTAAAAGCACATGAACACCCTTTTGCATCAGGTAGTTTGCAAGCAACAATAGAAATGTCAAGATAACTTGATTAATGTTCCTACTAGTGAGAGTTCGGAATTTTGTCTAGCAGCAGTTTTGGCTCATTGTAAAGTAATACGGCGGGTTAATGTGCCTGCTGCAAAGAACGTGTATCATGCAGATCACGGAACTGAATGTGAGTGTACCAAGAGGCACTATTGAAAAAAGGAAATGTACGTCAGAGAGAGGCTTTGGAAAGATGAGGTGCACTGCTGGAGGGTGGTAGTGGGTTAAATCATGGAGAAGGAGGTTATGTGGGAGGAGAGTGCCAAAAAAGACTGTGGTAATGGACACCACCAGTGCTCGAGCCGACCCTGGCTGGGAGTCTTAGAAGTTCGGGTCTAGTTGCGTCGGAGGTGTCCGAGACGCATCATGGCAGGCAGCAAGCAATAGGCTGCAGGCTTTTCAAGTAGTGCGGAGACAGCCAGCATTAGGCTAACGTGGCTTGTGCATGTTAGAGAAGCCTCTTTGCCCGCCGATGTTGCAGCACTTGTTCTCTCCCAACTTTGGCTTCTCATGGTACAGAGCAGCTGAGCTATCGGTTTGAAAAGCTGTCTGCCTGCCCCCACTACAGTTGGCACCTCTCTCTCTACTCTTTCAGTACCTAATTTAGCTAGAGCTTAACATGAATGTTTCTACTCATCTTCCTGGGGACTATATTCAATATTCCAAAGCATTACGCTGTCTGGAACAAATGTTGTGCTCCATTTTGAATTTGTTGGAAAAATCAACAAATAACTTGGACCATATGCTCAACATTTTATCTCTAATTATAAAAGTCCTCCTCAATATGGTAGAAGGTTGGCCTGGTAGGAAAAGCTTTGAAGCACATTCAAGGGAAGTTAAAGAAATCTAAGTTTCACAATAATGTCTACAAGCCTCAAGTAAATGCTCTTGAAAGTGAGGTGGACTTTCTTCTTTTAGAGGAGTTATTTAGGCTCCCGATGATTTTCATGGGATGTCCAGTGGTCCTCCTCTAAGTACCCAACTAGCATCCTTCCCCCTTTTTAACTACAAAAAAAGCTGGCAACCTGCAACACTAGATCAACAATTGGTTCTATTTCGACAATAAAGGGTAATAATAAAAACGTTAAGAGGAAGCATCGCAGGATCTGTAAAAAGCGATCAAGGAAAGTAAGATTTGATCTTGAGGTACCCTTATAGGTTGATCACTGAGATGGTCCTGCAGATCCTGTAATTCCCATTGGTCGAACTCAGTCTCCTCCATCAACGGTGACCACTCTTCATCCTTACCATCGGACAGGGGCGTTTGAGCACCGGTGCAAAAACAGGCCACCAAGAACTAGGAACGATCACAATCTTTGTCATTTTGGTGATCGCTCTTCTATGTTATCACCCTTGACCCTTGATTTTGTTGTACTATTTGAAGATATTATCAAAAGACAGAGGCTCCTGTGGACACTTAATGAAGTAATCTCAATGTATATGAGCACAATGGCAATATATAGGGGTATAGTGATATCAGGGCCGTAACACAGGCCCCTGCATCCCCTGTGGTGCGGGGGGGACCCCCAACTGCAGGGGCACCCTCAGAACAGAACTGCGGTCTGAGGCCTCCAGATAAAATGCGGAGTGGGGGCCCCTCAGTGTACATTGCAGGGGGGCCCCTTAAACTTTCGTTACGCCACTGAGTGATATTGGAGAGAGAAGGAAGCAAATACACCTCTGATTTGTTTTTGAATCAAAAATATTTCTATAATCCTTGAAATGAAATACTGTTACAAAGTAATACATTTGAACATATAGTTCTGAGTGAAAGGTGCCCCAGTGAAAAACGGAACCTAGAAAATTAGTGACATATACGTGAAATATATACAAGGTTTCCAATGCTTCATATAAACGACCATTTACATATCTATGTACAGTATACAGCGCTAGATACAGTGATCAGTGCTCGTGAACAATGGTTCGTTTATGCAACTTGTCGACGGCTTTTCGACCCTGTGTGCAGTGTAGGGTCTCTTCAGGACCTATGATCGTAGGGACACCTGAAGGGTAATGGACCGGCTCGTGTGGAGGGTGTGGCACTGTGCAAAGTATAAGAAAGTGATACTCACATGAGTCCCAGCCGGGAGCCCAAGTGTGAGGCGGGTGGTAAGCAGGCTATTATGTGAATGCACACAATGTAAGGATCCACGTGTGTGGAAGATGGCACCATCAAAGCGCTGTTAAGACGGGTCGAGTTCCGATTCTGAGCGCATGCATGGAAGCAGGCTACTTCCTTCTGTCTTCAATCACGACAAGGCCATACTTTTTTCATATGGAGGGTGAGAATATTCTCACTTGGGTGTCTCTTATGGAGAATGAATCAACTGCAGCCTGTGGCAATCCTTTCAAGTAGCAGGACAGCATGTGTCTGTCTGCTCAGGTACTATTTGAAGATGACAAATTTCATTTGAATCGATCTTTGTTATTAAAATGTTTTAAGGATAATGAGTCATTATATTTTATCAGTTCAAGTAATGAATTCTGCAAACAAGAAGAGAATTAGGGTTGCTTTTAATTCTAAATTTGATTTTCGAAAATTGTAGTTGCCTTATCAGTAGGGGATAGACATTTTTGCTTTCTACCAAGATAGGAGCTCTACATAGAAGAGCGGGAAGAAGACTTCATTAATTGACTACACTCTTATTTATTTCTCCATGTTCAGTTTGGGAACTAATTTTGAGCTATTGCGTTCTTCGTGGAGCAATCACAAAACAATACATTTTGACATCAAGTTAGCTCTGGAGGAGTTCTCGTCTCAGAAGATTAAGGGCGATACAATGCTCCGTAATGTAGCGAACGGGAAAGTGCACTGGAATATTTCAAATAAAGATATATTAAAAACACTTTACAACTTAATATTGATAGTGTTTTAATCTCTGTGGCTACTTTTGAGAATAATGTGCTAACCTTTGTGGTAGAGAATTCTCTATCACAAGGATCCCATCGGTTAAATAACTAACTCTTAAAAATCGCTTATAAGGAATTTAGCCTCAATAAATTAATTAATACATTTCAAAGACAACAATTCATATCTTTCTCAAGGGGAAGAAAAAAATGATAAAATTACTAAAAATAAGGCACACATGATGGAAAGTGACTATATAAAAAACAACATACTGACAAGATCTGGATAGATTTACGGGAAGCTGCCATTAATAAAGATGCCAGAAGGTTCTGGCACTTAATTAACACTACAACTGGGAGTAGCATTAGGCCCAAAATCAGTCCAATCTCAACTAGTAAGTGGTCTTGTATATTTTGAACCTTATCCTCTAACTTTCCAGTAGATGAGGCTGTACCTTACCTCACAGTCTCCTCCTCTGAAAGGGGGGTTTTAGTAGCCCCCTGAGGGCTCAGATCAAGGAGATTATACTTCATTCAAGATCCTCGGGAATGAGGGGCCCGGACCAATCCCGATCACTATCATAGAGCTGGAAACAGACCTCTGGTCAGGTTATTTGGCGGCTCTCTTTAATTACCGTTACCAGTACAGAGCAATCCCATCCCCGTGGAGGGGTGGTATCATCTTACCGTTACATAAGAAGGGCTTAATTGCTTTTCCAAATCATTATAGGCAAATAACGCTCCTTGATTCAGTAGGGAAAATCTTTGCTAAAAGTCTTTAAGATCAACTTCAAGATTGGGTTGATGCTGATAATATCTTACCGTTGGAGCAGGACAGTTTTAAACCGAACAGATATTATCACAGCCGTTCAACTGATACTGGAGAAATGTGTGTAACTTAGACTGTGTAATCTCTGTGGGGTTTCCATACAAACTTTAGAGCATGTTCTGTTTGTGTGCCCACCATTGTGTTAGAATTGCCGATGTCTGTTAAAACCATAGATTGTGAAGTATGTAGTGCGCTCAATGAAAGAGATCATGCAACTTTTATCTAATCCAGTAAATTAAATGATGTGTTTTAAAATGTTTATCCATTTTCAATGTTTTTTGATCCTGAAGATACGAGTCTAACCCCAATAGGATAGCTTATTGGATAACGCACTGTTACAGAGATATGAGAGTAGAATAACTGTCACGGGGTTGAGTCCTAGTGAGATAATTGAAGAAGTTAATGTTCCTAAACCACAGAGGGTTTTATAAGCTGTAAGCCACCAGTCTGAATTCTAATCAGACAGCACCAACATTTTCACCTAACTATAAAGTCCCTTTAACTAACATTTGTTTCTTTTCAGTGAATTTCTAAGGTTTTTTTAAATGTAAACTAAGATGATCATCGCTGACTGAAGGAAGGCCCTGTATCCAACTCCCTGCTGGTGTTCAACAGCCCGGGGGCGTACAGAGATGACTATGTGATGTTACAATATAAAGGGTGTTTTTTTTAAGTAAGGCAGACCTACTGAATTTGTCAAAGGGTCAAAACACCAAAATATAAAAAGTGGGCCTATTGGTTTTTTGCAAGTGTCAGCATAGTAACATATATAATGCAGACCTAATATCTTTGTCAAAAAGCCACCAATAATTATAATCAAATGTACATTATATAAATTGACACATTGCACTGTTTAATACAAGTGATTATCATCATTTTTAATTAAAGCATTATTTTTAAAAAGTAATGTCTTTAAATCTTTCTGTTAACCTTTTTCACGCCATAAAGTGCAGCCATTGAACCCACCAGAAGGCGGGCTTGCATTCTAGCTGATCAGAATATATTTTCAGCTCAAAGGGCCTCATGTAGGTAGCTAAATACCGGTCGGTAACGGCCGAAATTCGGTAAATATCCCGTTACCGACCGGTATTTAGGCATTTGAGATGTAGGAGGCATGATTTAAGGATTCGGTAATTTACCGAATCGGTAAGGGATCGGTAAAATACCGAATCGGTAAAATACAGATTCGGTAAATTACCGAATCCTAAAATCATATGTAGGGAGCACTCAAGTGAGTGAATTTCAGTAGTAAGGATTCGGTATTTAACACCAACTACAGGTTAATGTTAAATAACGAATACCTTTCAAAAAGCTAAATTTGGCTGCTTTAAAAGTGCCATGTGGCAGACATACATGCCCTTAGGGCATGTATGTGCGCCACATGTGCACGCATGCACGAATCAGGGGTGCAACAGGGTGTCAATGTGACACCCTGCCACCCATGATTATGCTTCCCCTATTACCGATTCGGTATTTACCGAATCGGTAATAGTAAATGGCTTCCCATTCATTCCTATGGGCCTCCAGGCCCATAGGAATGAATGGGAAGGGATGCATTATTACCGATTCGGTAAATACCGATTCATAAATACCGATATTTACCGAATCGGTAATAATTACCGATTGTTTACCTACATACTATTTACCGATTCATAAATACCGAATCGGTAAAATTCGGTATTTATGAATCGGTAAATAGTATGTTACCTACATATGGCCCTCAGGGCCATATGTAGGTAGCTAAATACCGGTCGGTAACGGCCGAAATTCGGTAAATTTCCCGTTACCGACCGGTATTTAGGCAATTGAGATGTAGGAGTCCAAAAAGAAGGATTCGGTAAATATGAATCGGTAAATACCGATTCAACTTTACCGAATCCAAATATACCGATTCATAAATACCGAATTCATATTTACCGAATCGGTAAATATGAAATGGTAAAACGACACAAGAGATGTAGGTAAATTCGGTATTTACGAATTCCATGAAATTCGGTATTTAAGAGTCGGTAATTAACACAGAGTGAAATCAGGTGGTAAACAGCCACAGTGCATATAAGCAATCCCAAAATGCACCAGCGTGGACACCATGGCCGCTCTGTATGTGATTGCAAGGCGCCTACGTCTACAGGCAACAGGTCTGAGGATTTGGAGACGGGAGGAACGCATTTACAGACAGCGCATCACACTCTTCCAACAGACTGAGGCTGAGATACATGAAAGGTACAGGCTACACCCCCAAACCATCATGGACCTGATAAGGGACTAGCACCCAATCCTAGACCAGCCAACAACAAGGGCGCATGCCATACCACCACATGTGCAGGTGCTCTGTAGCCTACATCTACTCGCATCTGGCAGTTACCAGGGGGTGATAGCTGCGGTAGGCGGGGTATTCCAGAGTTACCTGTCCCGATTCTTCAGGAAGTTCCTGGATGCCATGATGCAGAGAATGCAACACTACATTAGCTTTCCAAACACACAGGCTGAACTGCAGAAAACAAAGACAGACTTCTACCAGATGGCACACTTCTCGCATGTCATAGGCTGTATTGATGGCACACACATTCCAATCTGCCCACCAGCAGCCACTGAGCACATCTACAGGAACAGAAAGTCTACCCACTCCATTAATGTGCAGGTAATCTGCAATGCAGGCAACATAATCACTGATATCATAGCTAAGTTCCCTGGGAGCACCCACGACTCCTTCAACTTCCAGAACAGTGAGATCTACACACAACTGGTTGCCGGAGAATTTGGAGAAGGATACCTGCTAGGTAAATCACTGTGACATTCCCTAATACTTATCGCAAATGAATGTGTATTGAGGCATGAGACTAATGCTACTCTCTTACTCACTTAGGCAATAGTGCATATGCCGTGCGGTCATTCATCCTCACTCCCTACCTACACCCATCAACCCTGAGTGAAAGACGATATATTGTGGCACACGAATCAACACGCAACGTGGTGGAGCGCATGTTTGGACTATTGAAAAGTAGGTTCCGCTGCCTCCACAAAAGCGGAGGCGCCCGCCAGTACACACCCATCATCTGCTGCAAGATAATTGCCACTTGTGCAATGCTGCACAACCTTGCCACGAAGACAGGTACAGAGGTGGAAATAACAGATTTTGAGGACAATGACGATGAGTCTGCACAGCCAGAGCCCAACGCAGCAGGAGTGGCAACAGATGGGAGAGAGAGACGGGCAGAGATCACATGCAACTATTTCCAAGTAAGTAAGGGGACACAGCCAGTAGTTGTATGCCATGACGTATTTTTAATCATGCGGCACTACGCCACAACACAACGCCATAAATGGCCCTATCAATCATGTGAAAACAAGAGTTTGAAGTCAAGGGTTACTTCACCCAACTGTATCCTTCAATTGTGTGCAGCATCAGTGTCTGCGCCCACGCACTACAGTGCTGGATGCCAGGGATTGAGTCTCCTCACTGGCTTTGGGACCAGTGGCAGCCCCATGCCGTCTGTTGCTCCTCCGTGTGTATGTGACAGGGGGGGTAATGCTGCTGCTACTGGTGGTGTCTTCGCTGTCCCCAGCATCAACAGCACCAGTTGTGGCCCACTGGCTGGTTAGCAGCACCTCAAGTGCACTGGTCACCCTCACCATCCCCCTTAACACGTCATTGCTGCAGTGCGAAAGCCCCTCCTGCATTGCCACGGAGCGCCTGCAGAGCAGCGAAGTGGAAGTTGCCAGGCGGTTCACTGCCCTTGTGTGGTGATCTTTCCTTTGCCTCTCCCTGTGCCGTGCAGCCCTGTCCTCATCCATCTTCGTGCACAGCAGCATGATGGACTGGGACATGTCCCGCATGCCCGCAGCCATCTCCCTCATGCCCTCAGCCATTACGCTTATGCCCCTGTCAATATTGCCCATTGTTGCATTGAGGCCCTTCATTTGGCGCTGGACTGACAATATTGCCTTTCCTTGTAGGCGCTGGACCTTGACCATGCCTCCAGCCCTAAGAACACCCCCTGGCTCTCACCCTGTGGAGGTGGACTTTGCACTCGAGCCCTGCGGCGAAGTCTGGCACCTGTGTGTGCTCCCTCCGAGGCGGAGTGCACACCGGCATGGCAACCATCCAGTGGCACAGTGAATGTTTCTGCAGCACCCCTCGATTCGTCTGAAGAGGACTCAGAGACATGAATTCTGGCAACAGCACGCCTCCTTGGAGAAGTGTAGCTCACTGGTTAGAGGAGGCATACCCTGAAGCAGAGGTCAGACCCGGGACCAGGGTTCGATTCCCGACGCAGCAGGGTCCGGAGCCCAATTGTCCACGGACTCGATAATTTTCGCTTCGGTGCCCACTCTAAGCACGAGTTCACACTATGCAGCTCTGGGCAACAAGCTTGCTTAATCTCCACAACGGCCCCCCCGCGGCGGGATGCCTGGCTTTCACCTTGGGGATGCCCAGTACGGGCTATCTCACAGGGAAAAACCAGGACGGGTTCCCAATGCAAGCGCCGAGATGCCCAAGGGTAAGTCGAGCGCTATATAAGAACTCACATTCATTCATTCATTCCTTGACCTGAACAATGCAGGTAGTGTAGATGCGGGTGATGCCAGCTGGGGTGGCGATGCTGGCTGTGGTGGCGAGGCTGGCTGTGGTGGCGTGGCTGGCTGTGGTGGTGTGGCTGGCTGTGGTGCTGTTGTCTGGCCAGAACTCGTGGTGGTCTTCTCAGAACTGTCCTTCCGGGGTGCCCTCTCTCCCTTCTCCTGTGCAGTCCTGCGCGAAGTATCGCCTGTGGACAGAAATTCAACATCAGCTCAGTGTACCTGCAGCCCTGCATTGCTATCATCATAATACATTTCTGTAACACTCTCTCATTGTCCTATGCCTGCTTATCGCTAATGTGTGTCACATGTCTAGTTGTTCTGCGCAATTTATGTCATGTTTGGGGTTTCAGAGACTTCATCTCCCATAATGCATTGCTGGTTTGCACTAACACCTGTACTGGAGTGGGATTCTCAATGCCCAATTGGGGATTTGGGATAGGGGTAGGGGGGGCACAATGCTGTGCATGCATCTTACCTTGTTTTGTGGCGGCTCTGGCAGAGCTGTTTGCATCCCCAATCCCCACGACACTTTCAGGCTCAATTGTAGTCTCCACGAGCTCCTCAAGGTCTGTCAGGGCAGGTGCCCTGTTCCTTCCTCCTCCTGTCCGGCTAGCCTCTTTCTTCAGTTCCGCCATCTTCCTCTTGGTGATGATACGGAGGTCGTACCATCGCTTCTTGAGGACATCAATGTCCCGGGGGTCACTCCAATGGAATTCACCTGCGCCTGGATTCCCAGCCAGATCTTCCTTTTCTCTGATTCAGCCACTTGCAGTGACTGTTTACCAAACAGCTTATGGTGCTGCTTTACCACCTCCTCCACAAGTACCTGCAGTTCCTTTTGGCTGAATTTCAGTTTTCTCTTCCTTTCCCCTCCATCTGTGTCCTGGCTGGCCATTGTGTCAGTTTCGTGTGCTGAATCAGGCACTGGCTCTGTTCCTCTCCTCTGCACTCCCAGCCTCTCCAGAGTCTGCTGATTGTGTGCACCTGCCTGGGTGTGGCCACTTCCTGGTTGGGTGGGGTTGGGTTTGCACAGGATTGGCTGATTCATCAAATGATGTGTGTTTGAATTTCCGATTCGGTAAATACCGATTCGGTATTTACTGATTCGGTAATTACCGATTCGAAACTCCGGTCGGTATTGTGGATTCGGTATTCATTTACCGAATTTTACCGAATCGGTAATTTTTACCGAACGATAAGTTCGGTAATTAGGAATCGGTATTTCTGGCCTACCTACATATGGCCCAAAGTGCTTAAAAAAATGGTAAGTTCTCCAGGGGTCATAGATTTCATGACCCGGGAGACTAACTGTGTTGTTTAATGTTGCTGGGGGGTTGCAGCACTCCATACAGCCCTCCACAACATTAATGTGAATACTTGGTGGTTCCAATGCCCTTTCTACGGCACCACCAGGCTCCAGAAAATATAATTAAAAAGCCCTTGTACATGCATAATGGGGCAGTCCTTCTCTGGAGCAGTGAATAATGAATGAGCAGCTCCGCCACAAACTCTTTGTCCTTTAATTCTTTTCAATGTTGTAATGCTTTTTTGGTGCCCTGGTGCCCACCCAGGGCACACACACCTGTTTTTAATGTTGGTTTCTGCAGGGAAGCCCCAAGAAACCAGCGGCTGGCTCCCCAGCCACCACTGTGGCGGGAGCCAGGCATTTATTTTTTAATGTTAAAAGTGGTTGTCCTGGTGTCCACCTGGGTCATAATTTACACAAAAGAGGAGGGGTGAGGGTAACGGACTCACCTACTCCGGACTCCCAGACAGTACTTTTATACACCTGAAGGAGTAGGGAGTGATAAAAGTGTCTCTATTTCGTGGTGGCACGTGCTGTGTGTCTTAATACTGCCCTCACTCACACAGTTTTGTGACATGCTTCACCATAGGGCTTCTACCAAACCCCCCCCCCGCACAGCCAACGCCTGGGGTGGAGCAATAGGGTGGGGGCAGACAAACACAACATAAAAAAGAAACAATAATTTCTAAAGTGACTGGGATCACCGGAAGTGAAAGTGCAGTGTAGATTAAAACTAGCTCGGAGGTGTCGCTGTGCCTATACTTCATTCCTGGACCCTCTGGCCAGGATTAAAAACGCGAAGGATGGTGGTGATTGGGAGATGTAATGTGCTCCTTACAGCCCGCCTTACTGCCAAATCATCAACATGTTTCAGCCGTGTATTTGCGCCCCTCATTTGGGGTCACGCCGGCCTTCTTCAGGACTCTGCCAGTCCCAGAGTATATATGTGTGTGTATCTCTCACCTCGTATTCCGAGATAAGAGGGTATCAGAACCACTCTTTCTGGCTCCGAGGTATCGCCTCGACAGTACTCTGTGGATGTACTAAATAGGGACATGAGACAACAGAACAACAGGGTCATTACAAATTAGGTTCCCCTTTGTGGTTCTATGATTTACATTGACATATTAAAAATACGCTCCACCACAGACTAGGGTCAGTCACCCTCGTTGTACTCCTAATTAAGGAATCTAGCCAGTAGCACGTAACAAACAACTAGTTTATGTTATGTTATTTTATAGTGGATTTATACCGCACACAAATATTCAAGAGTGTCCTGGTGCGCAAAGTTACCCTGACCTAGTGGAGAGAAAAATGTAAGTCGGCTGATTAAAAAGGAAGGTTTTAAGTTGTTTTTTAAAAAGTCTGAAGTCCTGAATATACCGTAGTTCCAAGGGAAGGGAATTCCATGCTATAGCTGCTTTAACGGAGAGGGACTGACCCCCCAGCCGCATCCTGCGGAATCAGGGGATCGCCATCCGTCTTTGGGTGGCTGAGCGCAAAGATCTGCTGGGCACATAGAAAGCAAAACACTTTCTGATAGACATTGGTCTAAGACCGTGCAGGGCTCTGTGAGCCAGAGTGTGGGCCACAGGAAGCCAATGCAGATCTCTTAAATATTGTCTTACGCTTGATCTTCTGGAGATGTTGAACAGGAGTCTAGCCGCAGCATTCTGTATGATCTGCAATTTTTTAAGAGATATCCAGGGATGCCAATGTACAGAGCATTGGCATAATCAATATGGGAGAGAATGAGAGCACGGGCGACCATTTCCTTGGCTGGCCTTAGAAGCATGGGGAAGAACCTTCTTAATGATTTAAGAGTGCCAAAGCAAACTCCGGTGAGATTTGCACCGAGAACCGCAGGTCTTCTCCAAACCAGACCCCCAATTTCTTTGCTGGATCGCCCTCTGAGTTGGGTCGAGGAAAGTCTGGTGGCCACAAAGGTTCTCCAAAGGCAAGTGGAAACTGACCATAAAGAAGGACCTCCGACTTGTCCTCGTAGCACTTCAGTTGGACATGTGCAAGCCACTTAAACACAGACAAGACCAAAGGGTAGGTGTAGATCAAAACGACGTGCACCACAGTACGTTCTCATACAATCAAACATAAGGACACATAGGGGCAGATTTACAAGCCCCTTGCGCCACTTATGCGTCACTTTTCCCATGTTAAAAGTGATGCAAAACAAAGATAAAACTAGTTGTTCTGATACGATTTGGCAGTTGCAAGTGGGGCTGTGTCTAGCTCCACCCCCCATCCTGCCAGCAGATGGCCCATTCAGGCACACCTAATCCCTCTATTGTGTGTCTGTTTGGCAGGAAATGGGACCTAAGCCAGTCTGCAGGTACCAAAAAGCTAAGGGCAAGAAAATGCCAACTTTCTATAAGTGGCATTTTCAAAATTGTATTTTAAAATCTGACTTTACCATTAAAAAGGATTTTTAATGAAAGTTTCTTAAATACCAAACATGAAAAGCTGATCTGTCCCCAATGAAAGGTTTACATTTATTAAATGCAAAAACTCAACTCAATGTTATCCTGTGGGACATGTAGGCCTGACAGTAGTGAGTAATAGATTTTGGAGTTTTTCACTACCAGGACATGTAAAATAAAAAAGTGCTTCTCCAATCTTTTAATTACAATGAACACTGCTCTATGGGCTACATAGGGCCTACCTTAGGGTAACTCCTATGCATTAAAAGGGGAGTTTAAGGCTTGGCAAGGAGTTTATATTGCCAAGGCAAATTGGCAGTTTGGAACTGCATTCAGGTTGCAATGGCAGACCTAATGCATGTTTTAAAGGGCTACGTAAGTGGGTGATACAATAAGTGCTGCAGGCCCACTAGTAGCATTTAATTTAATTTTTGGCAGGTGGAAAATGTCAGAGGTCTTCTCCCTGGAATCGGGTAAAACAGCACAGAAAAGTACATGGTATCTCTGGATCCATGTGGTTGTTTTACATTCCTGAGAAAACAACTAACAATTGCAGATTTTGATGCAGGGATACTATCTGAATGTATGGATTTCACCTTCCGATATTCCCTGCGCCAACAACTGGCAAGCTGGTAATAAGGGCCCTAATGATGAATACATTTTTTTGTTTTTAAAGAAATGGATTGAGAACAAACATTGACAAAGTAAAGTATTGACCTACCAGCTCTAGCAGGTCAATACTTTACTTTGTCAATATTTGTTTTCTAAACTGGAGATACGCATGTAATCATCCAAAATGCCATCACTTACAGTGTAGGAGAGACAGTGGCTTGAATGGGTGGCTATGCTGCATGCTGTGTTGGGTAGAAACAATATGTTAATGACTGTTCAACAGACCAAGGAGTGAAGAGCACTGATCCAAAGCCAAAAATGTATATGTATGTATTTTTAAGTCTAGCATTAACCAATACCTTTTGATTTTACTAAGATAATACATACTTAGCATGCGAATATGTGCTTTTAGCCATTGATCTGTTGTTATGTAATTCATATTTCCCTTCTGTCCTGCACAGTGTACCATATGGAGCAATAGGTCAGCTCACCTGGGTCATTGACTCCAACCACTGTGCATGACAGGATTCTGCATGTGCAATATTAGGTACTCTTGTGTTCCCAGGACTGTTGAACTGATGTTTATCTTAGTGGAGAGCTGGTGCCTCCTGAGTGTGCACAGTTTTGTGTGAATTGTATGTGTGTTGCAAAAGGTGAGGGAAACTAACACCCTAAACCTTCTAGATGGAACCTTTGACTTGGTCCACTGCAAGCTAATTCTATAATCCTATACACCCGCTTAGTTCATTTGCATTATGTTCGCAATTTAACACTGTATTTAAAATACATTAACGACAATAACATTTCTTTTAAATCTTTGTGGATGTGTGGTGTTCTTATTTTCTTTATTTTTAGTAGAATTGCCCAGCCAACACGTGTTTCGTTGATGGGTATAGATATCCCATTTGACTTCTTCAGGGCTGTAGACTAGATGAACGATGTTTATAAGCATTCTCCCTGCCAGTTCTACTTCCGTACCGGCTGTGGATAAGGCGACCTCCGATTCTTAATGTTATGTACGATGCCTGTTGCAGTTTTCCTGATGTAAATGAAAATTTAATTTGGCATTGTAGAGATGGTAGAAGTGCGTCCAGATCGAGATACCTCTAAGCATTTATCTCAACGTGCATCGTATTGGATCTGGTTTTTGCAAACTTTGTCCCCTAAGGGACTTAATGACAAATTTGAATTATCTTGTTTTGTGTTAATTCTGTTGGTTCATTTGTTTATACTGCTGGAGGGCACTTAGCACAGGTGGTTTATTGTATTAGATGAGGCTGTTTTAACATCACAGCTCGACGACATTTCATTGTTATTTTATCTTCATGTTTATTTCTCATTTTCATTTTCACTTTCATATATTTTTCATTTCTTATTCCACTAATCACGTGCACTGGTGTTTGTTTCCATTTGTATGTTGGTCTTTACGACGCAGGTTTAGATGTTGAGGTATTCACCTTTCCAAGATGGCTGCCTTCTAATGTGGTTTCCGTAGTCCTATTTCTGTGTTCACTTACTGACGTACCAGCACGTCTTTTATTAACGTGCAGTCCACGGGCACACTTTGCGAGAGCCAACGGTCCGTACATCTATCTACACGCTGTCTAATTTGGTGGGTTAAGGTGAGTATGAGAGGTATGAGGTATGAGAGGGTGCTGGTCACCTGCTTACATATCCTGTCATATGCTCTAAGGATCTCACCTCCCATTTGCCTGCCCTCTTGGCATCTATCTATCTCATTCCCAACAGTATTTAATAAGTTGTTTAAAAAAAGATCCAGTACTACCTTGGACTACTTGAGTCTACGGCCTTGATCTGTGGTTTTTAGAGTAGGGGCTGGGGGATACTCTCCGTTTTAGTTGTATCCTTATGACACCCTCGTAATGTGAGGTGTACCGGATTATGGTCTCTAAAATGTGACCATTGAGCAGCGTAGTCAGATGCCAAGGCTAGTAAAACTGCTTAACAAATATGTAATCAATTGTTGAATTCATGACCCTTCCCTTAAAGGAAGGGATACCAGCCTTTTCATCGATAAGATAAGGGTATAACAGACCAAATTCCACTCAAAAATCCTCTAAATATCCACCTTGTTGTGTATGTTCGAAGTGTGTCTCTGAAGAATTACCTGGACCAAGGTTATCAGTAACCTGGCATTTTGTTTTGCACAATGAATATTAAAGTCACCCAACAAAATGATCAAATACGGGATCGTTTTTCCCTGTATGAATCTAAAAAGTGATTTAGACTGCATGGATGTTATCTTGTGAAGAATATAGGGGATTGAGGAAAAGACTGATAGCGTTAGAATGGGCTCAGATGTTAGAGCAATTTAAGGCAGAAACAGGGGACGATGTGGGTGTAGCCCTGGATCCCTCGGTTGAGTTAGCCACGTCTGCCTAATTCTGGTTTGGACAGTGACCCGAGCAGGAAGGGGGATTGCGCTTGTGACCAAGCCCCCCACCCCACTCTCTCTTCCCCCCCCCCGCCCCCTGACCACTCAGCCGCCTTCCTGGATGCCAGTCGGCTCCATTCTTCCCTCCTTCCTCCCACTGCATAGGGACACACTGGAACGACACTACCTTGGTTGACCTTCAAGACCCGGTCCCTGTGAAACAGATTGAAATACAGCAGCCAAGTTTATGGTTAACAGTTCGTAGGGTGGGGTGCTGATGGTGGGTATGTGTAGGAAACAGACGATATGCAGTGTTATGAGAATTCCTGCTCTGAACGCATTATTGTAGTTTAAATTGGAGCCATGAGCTGTTCACTCATGCGCCGAATAAATGTATGCCTAATACAATGTCCCACAGACACTTGTTAAGATATGTAAGCAATCTGACAGCATCTATAACTGAAAATGTAACTACATACTGTCATGATGCATATTTGAAAATGCTAATAAAATTGTGTTAAAAAAAAATAGACTGCATGGATGTTCATTTACAGAAGATTTTTCAAACGAATTCTAAAAATGAACAACAAGTACTTTGGGTGCATTCACAGAAGTAATCTCAACCACAAGACAATTGACGGACCCAGAATCCAATTTACAGTGATTAGCTCTGAAATTTCAAGAGATCAAGGTTATTAAACCATCCTTTGGTCTACCAGGTGTGGAAGGCCGTGCGGCCTCCGAGTAAGTTGTTTAACCATCAAGCCAGAGGGTATTCTCGGTTTCCCAGTTTTCTTGAAGCCCCACCATATCATATTCCCTTATCAGACCAAGCTACCTCGGGTCTTCTTTTTTAATCTTTAAGCCCGCTATATTCCAACTAAGTGACTTAAAGATTTCCTTAGATCTAGCTTCCTCCCTCGTTGTTATGCTCACGGTGGTCAGTTGGCCTGAAATTGTGGCATTGTCCCGGTGCAGCGCGACTAGATATCCACAATTAGCGCTTTGTGCTTTTTGGCACTAGTTTTACTGAAATCTTTAAAATTGTATATTTCCAGTTCTTTTGTTTTGCTCTTGTTATGTTTTGAAAGAAAGGTCTATTCTTCTAACTTGGTGCAGGATCCTTGTGTGTTGTTTTCAGTTTGTTATTGTTTGAAGTGTTACGAAAATACTTTACACATTTCCTCTAAGTTAAGCCTGACTGCTCTGTGCCAAGCTACCAGAGGGTTGAGCACAGGTTAATTTAGGGTTGTCTTGTGCCTCACCCTGACAAGGATTGTGGCTGCTGCTTGACCAGGGCTCACACCCCATTCAACCAACAACTCAATTTCTCACAATGCCAAACCCATGCCACACACAGCCTTTGGCTGTGCGCAGCATGGGGTTGGATGCAGGGTCAGGCCTCTGACGAGGCCCTACGTGCATCCCCCTATGGGCAGCCAACCTCCACCAATGACAGCCTTGGGTCGTAAGTGGCATGGGATCAGTCACAGGAACTTAATGCCACGCCACAAACGGCCAAAGGGCGAATGGCCAACAGCAGCAGACACTTAGGTCCAGCCTCCTTTTATTATGTTTTTTAATCTTAAGAGTGTCCTGTGGGAGCCAGCCAGGACTCCTGGCCCTGGGGGTCCCACTTTGAGCAAACACAATAAGATGATTGACGGAGATATGAAACTTTTCAGACACTCGCCCCCAGTCACTATTAGATCTGGGTTAAATCTATCATCGTTCTTCTGCTCACTTCGCCACCCCAGTTCAGACCCAGCCATATGCAAATCAGTCTTGACCCTGTTCCTCATGGGAGCAGTCTAGCCCAAACTCCCACTGGTTCAGAAGGTCAGGGCACCCCGACTGTGCCCCTCTTATACTTCATTTTTTATTCAATTTCAGGACATGGGGACAGAGTCCCAGTGTCTTGAAATGGCAGCCTCAACATTTCTCTTACTCTTTTGGCCAGCCAATCAATGCATGAGCTCTCGTAGGAACCCTCACTCCTGCCGGAGCAAGATGGCCAACAGGTAAAAAAAGTCCTCTCGGCCAATCGGATAGCTCTATTTTTTGATCTTGTGCTATTGTGGAACTCTTGAGAGCCTCTCGCGAACCCTAACATTCAAATAAACAAAGTTGGTGAGCATTAATTTCTATAAAGCTAATGAATAGATTTACACCAAATCACAAAAGACGTGCTTTGTGGACCAAGATCTAGCTTTCTGCTAAATGTGGTGCAATTTGTGCACCCGTTTTGTCTGTGGCCCTTTCCAAAAATTCCAATGAAAATGCAAGGGAAAATTGCATTTTGGGACCCCCCTTTTTCTTTGTCCCTCCTTGATGGATCTTCTCAAATCTTTTCAGGATGAAGCTGAGTAAAAAAGAGCCGTTTTTCTCAAACTTTTGTGAAGATTCTTCAAACGGTGGCAAAGTTATTATTAGCAAACCAACAAAGCCATAACCCACGGAAACGTATTCCTAACTATAACTACAGAGTTTACTTATATACTTTCCTGAAAGGGCCCAGCAGCTCTACAGACAAGGCAACAGGACCTTCGCTCCTGCTTGCAGTGTGTTGCATATTGAAAGTGTCAGACATGGATTTAAATCCCATTGAAAGAGGACTTGCTGCATTTGCACATCTCTGCCCATGTTCAATCATGGTCGGTCACCTTTGAATTTTTCTGTAAAACTTTATTACAAAAGCATTCAAAGGCTCTGCATGCACACACATGAACAAGCATTTTTCATGTTTTTGTAATAAAGATTTACAAAAAGTCTTTGAAAAACAAACATTATTAAACCAATAGGCTGGCAGCCAAAACCAGACCTATTGGCTATGCCAGTGCTTGTACATTTATGAATTTAGTTGAATAAATTATGTTCGCTAGATAGCTAAAGCTTCCTCTAACACCATATTTAAAAAATATTTAAATATCCATTGAATGGGGTAAGGACAACTAGTGATGCTGGAAGATCCCTCATAATACTATTTTGCTGCTAACTTGAATTGAGTCAAAGAGGATTAATGATGAAAATAAAACATTCACAATCTTGATAAATTGTAAATGTGCCATGAAAGTGCAGGTCCTCCAGTAGGTCGATACTCTGGAGTGCAGAATTTGGCCATGGGGGCATGTGGGTCTAGATTTATGTAGGCCCAATACAGGATACAGTAATATTTCTTGCTTCAAGGTATTGGCTTAAAGACAGTGCAACTGGTGCCACCATACTGGGCTCCGAGCTCAAGAAATACGGCATTCCGATATATCTTTTGGGGTTAATAGCACCTGCTGCAGAGTCGCTTGCATGTTCAGCTATTTTCAGGCATTACCAAGGAAGCTCTGGTGATTAATGTGCCTGCTGGAGAGGTCTAAGTTTTGCCAAGCTGCAGATTTGACCCATCATAAAGTAGATCGGAGGGTTAATGTCACTGCTGCAAAATACGTGTTACCTGCAGATGACAAAATTGTGTTTCATGAAGATAGCTCAGTGGGTTACTGCTTTTGTCACAGAGACCCTATTGTTACTCACAATTCATAAGTTGCAAACCTTCTAATAAAGCACAGTGAGCTATGAACTTGCATCAAAGAGCTGCGTGAAGATTTCAAGGCATAGGTTTAGAACGTATTTTTTTTTCCAGTCTTTCTTTATCCTAACATTGTTAAAATGGTTAGTTTGGCTAGACATACATTCTTTTTGTGAAGGCAATCCCAACCACTGCGTTAAAACCTGAGTTTGTGCTTCTCCAGACCAAGCACTCTTAAAGTATACTGCCTACCAGTATGAATGACATGTGACTCCTACACCTCGTAGTCCTCATTGTCTTAAGTTGTATTTCCTATAACTTGTTTTACATAATTGTATGATTCACTGTCTCTGTATAATGTATGATGTACAGTGTGCTGACATCCTATATTGGTATGAGTAGTGCTATAAAAGAAATTAAATAAATGTAGTATAGGAGTTTTAGAAATATGGGGGACAGCCTTTTAGGGTGGTAGTGAAGGAGTCCATAAAGAAGGGGCCCATTGGTGGTGCCAGCAAAGATTATCACACCTAGCATCACCAGCACTAAAGTTGGCCCTGATAGTATAAGCTGTGAATTTAGGGCCTTAGTCTCAGTTTAGTGGAACAGACACTGCCATAAATTAGCAGTGTACTTGCCATGCCAAACTAGTTGTAGCTCCACCTCTTTTAGTCAGGAAAACTGCTGAATTTGACAGCATCGACAGGTTCTTCCATTGTTAACCTTTGACCTTATGGTCTGTCACCCACCAGATCATAGTGATGGATGTATGTCGTTACAACGCACACTTTTACAACGCATGCACTTACAACGCATTTTTTACAACGCAACATCCACTACAACGCATTCCATTACATCGCATGACACTACAACGCATTTTTAAAAACTACCTTTACAACGCATTCCATTACATCGCATACTACCTTTACAACGCATACCATTACAACGCATAATATTACATTGCATTTAAGGTAAGTGTTGGATAGTATGGGGTAAAAATTACTATTCTAACTCCAGGGGGTGCAACAGTAGGGTAAGTGTTGGATAGTGTAGGGGTTTTGATGTAATATTATGCGTTGTAATGGTATGCGTTGTAAAGGTAGTATGCGATGTAATGGAATGCGTTGTAAAGGTAGTTTTTAAAATGCGTTTTAGTGTCATGCGATGTAATGGAATGCGTTGTAGTGGATGTTGCGTTGTAAAAATTGCGTTGTAAGTGTAGTGCGTTGTAATAGTTGCGTTGTAAAGGTTGTTCCCCCATAGTGATAGTTTACACACCCTGCTTAGAGTATGGAGGGCATCCCTTATTTTCTATGTATTGTGAGGCAAATGCTGAGGAAATGTATTTGAGTAATGGTAGACAGAGCCGGCTTTAGGGCAGTGCCACTGGTGCAGCTGCACTGGGCAGTGACCCGTGGAGGGGGCTCTGACCTCAGGGGGAGCTATGTAGGCCTTATTCTAAATCCCAGGACCCTCACACCGGCAGCCAGCAGGAGAGGCACAATACAACCGTCTCCTCACCAAGTCCCCTGTGCGAGTGTCCCGCAATCCACCCTCAAGATTTATACAACTACGCCTGTACATTCTAATAGGCGAGGTGCTTATAATACAGTAGAAGACTTACCCACAAGAACAACCTCACACATCCTCCCTTCCAAAAATATTGACAACATAAGATGCATAGGCAATGTAAAACCATCTACAGTTAAACTCTTCATAAGTAAAACTACAAAACCAAACAGAATACCTAGAAATGTGTTGAATGAGCAATCCATGATCTGAAAAAATTTAAAGTAAAAACTCATCTAAGAGTTTTGGATTCATACATACCCTGCCATATCTTGAGACAGTAGTTGAGGTACACAAACAGGGAGTAAGCTATCAGTACCTGAACCACCTCCAACCCGTTGCTCCACAAACATGTGCTACAAAGCAGTGGCACCTGTGTTCCCATCATCTTGTCTCTTCTGAACCTCCATTCTGCCGTGTCCATCATATAGACCAGGTTCACTGTAAATACTTTCACATTGGGTGCTATCAAAGCAGAAGTCATCCACCCAGTCATATGACTTGCGCCTGGAAACCATCATCTTCTCACCTCCTATGAACAAAGCCAATCTTTTAGCATGCCACACCTTGCCATCACTCAATAGGGTCGCATTGCACAAAACTTTGACTACTTTTAAGGGTTCTGAAAATCTGCTTTCACCCTTACACACCAATCGCCATTTTTTTCACTTTTATTATGTCTCCTTCCTTAAGATCAACTCTTTTCGCATCCAGTCTTTCTGACCAATACTTTGCATATGCTCCCCGACCACCAGAGCCACGCTGTACTCATCCCACTCATTCTTATTACTTTCCTTGTTGGCCGAAGGTAAAGAACTCAAAAAGTCTGCAATTCTGTTGTGTGCACCTGGAACATATTTGACTTCGTACACAAAGTCTAGTAACTGCATGGATAACCTGCTGATCCTGGGAGAAACATTACTCAAACCCTGTGAGGTGAGTACTTTGAGCAGCGGTTTGTGATCACTCCTCAACACTACACTACCACCCCAAATAAACTGCCTGAACTGTTTAAGGCTCCAGACACAGACTAACATTTTCTGTTCAATGACGGAATACTTCTCTTCAGTCGGAGTGAGTGCTCTAGAGGCAAACGCAACTATACAATCTCCACCGTCCTCTTGCCGTTGTGACAAGACAGCCCCTAAACCCTTTCCACTGGCATCAGTGGTGACAAAGGTTTTACACAATGGGTCATAAACCTTGGAGGGCTGGAGCTCTGCAAACATTGTCCTTAATGCTTTCAAAGCTTGCCTGACATTCCTTCGACCAATTGAAACCGTTACCCTTTTTAAACATCTGTCTAATATCATACATTTTCTCAGATAAGTTCGGCACAAATTTTGAGTAAAACTCCACCGATCCTAAAAAAAAGGAGCGTACCTCATCCTTGTTCTGTGGAACAGGGGCTTCTCTTATCACATCGACAAGAGCAGATTTGGAACTAATGCCTCTTGAACTAATCTCATGACCAAGGTAAGTGACTTTTTTTTCCCTCAAACTTGAACTTAAACTCTTCAGCAGTTAAACCAAACCTTTCTAAGGTACTGAGTAATGCTTGTAGTTCTGCGTCATGATCCTTCCTATCTTTACCCATGATGAGGATGTCATCCTGGAAAAAGATGACCTTCCCCTTGACCTTAAACAATTTGTATATCAAGTGCTGAAACATGGCCGCAGCCGAGGCTAACCCAAACGGAACCCTCTTAAACTGAAAACAACCAATGGGAGTAATAAATGCTGTGAGATGTTTACTACTGTCGTGCAGAGGGACCTGGTGGTGCGCTGACGTCAGATCAACAGTCGAAAACCACTGCATTCCCTTGGTTACCGCTAACAATTTTTCAATCCTGGGTAGTGTAAACATGTCTACAAAAATGTTCTTGTTCAATCCCCTCAAGTCAACCCATAAGCGAATGTTCCCATTGGCCTTACGTGCTACAACCAGAGGGGCCTCCCAATCTGAAGATTCTACTTGTTCTTTCACCCACCTCTCTACAAGCTTATTTAGTTCCTTGATCACTTCCTCCTTAACGTTCACAGGAATGTTCCTCAACTTGTGTATGCAGGGTTTTGCATATTCTTTAAGAACAATGTAATGTACGAACCCTTCTAACTCACCTACTTTCCCTGAGAATACTTTTGGGAATTTCATCACCATATCAGCCTTGTCCCCACATACATTCTTCACAATCAGAACAGGTTCTGGACTGTTGGGATCTAGTATTATACCCAGATCTCCCTGATCCCACCAACCTAAAACACACGGACCAGCCTCAGCCACTTATAATTTACACTTTGCCTCTCTACCTTTGAATTTGAAAAGAAATCTCTGGAAACCCAAAAGATCAATAGGTTCCCCTGTGAAACTCTGAGGAGAGATGTCGGCTTCTTCAAGGTCCGAACCAATCTTTCCGCAAAATAGTTTCACCCAAGTTTCCTTATTAATGATTGTAAATGAGACCCAGAATCAGCTACTAGCGATACATGCACACCTCCCACAACCACTTCGCACACAGGTTTCTTTCTGTTAGTGCCTTCCACTCACAACACATCACCTTCCTGCACACACAAAATCCGTGGACTCTCCATATCAGATTCGGAGTTACATTCCTCATCCACTTCTTCCACCACACACTTGACGGATCTGGATTCACGACACACACGTGCAAAGTGACCCTTACTACCACATTTTGCTCACTTCTGCCCAACCGCAGGACACCTTTTATCGTGTGCCAAATGTCCAGAACTTCCACATAAATAACATTTACCCTTCAAAATATCCATCCTATGCTTATTCTTCCCACAACTTTCTCTTCAAATCTTTGTTTCTCAGGAATGTCCTTTTTCGGTAGTTTCTTCTTTACCAGTTTCACAGTGTCATCAGTGCTTTCCCTTTTTGCTGAAGTCACAACTGCCTTAGTGCACCTAGATGTGAGTTCCGATTTGCAAATAATAGTAGTGGCTTCTTGTAAACTTGACTCTCCCACAATCTATCCTGTAAGCTTGGATTATTACAATGCATTTTGACTTGGTCCCTCACCAGTTCCTCTTCCAATCTTTCAAACATACAGGAGATAGCTAACTTCCTTAAGGCAGCAACTAAGTCCTCAATTTTTTCGCTTGGCCCTTGCTTCCTATGGTAGAGGTTGTAGTGGTCTATAGCCTTGCAAACTGTAGGTGCAAAATACGCATCAAGGTCAGTTAAAGCGTGTTTGAAAACATCACCTTGAGCTTTGTTTCTTTTCCATGCGATTCTATACCTTGAGACCACCCGGACCCAAGCAATGTTACAGTGTGCTTTTCTTTCTTTCCGGTGTTAACTCTCCAAAAGTGTCAATGTAATTAATGAAATAATCTTTCCACTCTTCTCATTTTAAACTGTTGACTTCATCCTCATTCATCGTGAAAGGTCGAAGAGCTGGCAAATTCATTGTTGCCATGCTTCACGAATTCTATGCCCCAACGTAATGAAAGAACTTGCCACTAAGATACAACTGTAAAAAAACGAATAAAAAACCTTTCAGTATTATTATTTTTTATAACACTAGTTTCCTGACCCAGTGCACGATGAATACACAACACGACTGTCGTCAAGATCACATAAAAATGGGTTTGCCCTTCACCGAGCAGGCTGGCGTGCCTGTCCCCGAGAACAGGCTTGATTAAATCTTTTCTGCATTTCTGTTATTAAATTTGTAAGGTGTGCCAATCAACGTGTACCAGCTAACACATGTATTTATAAAGATCAAGCCGTTGTTTCTTTCCAAATGTGACTGGCAATGTGTGTCAATCACCGTGCTTACAACAATGTCGATGCCTTGGGGCTGAGCCCATATCCTGTAATGTTGTGCCTGTCACCGAGTGCAGGCCGCGACCTCCTTAAAATGGCCACCACGACGTATTCCAAATTCCAAATCCCAGGACCCTCACACCAACAGCCAGCAGGAGAGGCACAATACAACCGTCTCCTCCCCGACAAGTCCTCAGCTCGAGTGTCCCACATTCCATCCTCAAGAGTTCTACACCTCCACCTGTACATTCTAATAAGCGAGGAAGAAATAATGTCACAACGAGGCGCGCAACACCCATTGGCTCAAAGGGTTTCATCCCCCCCCCACCCGTCGTGTGTGTAAGCCCGGGCTGAGACAGCTTCCCCGGCACCCACACAGCCATACCCGAGTACTTCAAAGGTCTTTAGAAGACCATTTACTTGCTAACCAGGCATTGTTGTTCTCTGAGTCTCACCCCTTCTTAGAGCCCCTGCATCTTCACTCTGACGATTGCTGGAAGAATAAGTCCCCCACCAAATGTGTATTAGCTCCTAAAATGTCACTCTAGTTGCGCCTCTGATCACAACGCATCTCAAAAAGTAAGCAGACGTCATCAAACAGAGGAACGTTCTAGAATGCCTGGTGTTAGTGTTTATTAGAGATACAGGCATGGATAAAGACGGCTGTTTTTTATTCTTCTACAGCGCAAGTCCCTTTTAACGAAATGTTCCACCCCTGTCACAGAGTGCCTTTGTGACAGCACTTGTTATATATCCACTTATTTTAATGGTAACCCCCTTGCTTGTGGCATCATTTACCACGCCTCTGTGGAGTTTCCCCTTCTACAATCAGGCAATAACCATTGAACGCTCCTTTTGGTCTCAAGGAGTTGTGTTTATAGCGCTTCAGATGGAGATAGTAAAGCCATGTCGACTTTCGTGCAGCGCTATTAACTGCTTTACATTTGCAAAATGGTCACAGTGTGCTAAATCCACGACTTCTTATACAGGCAAAGTTGCTTCATAAATCAGACCCATATTCACTAAAGAACAGAATTCTCTGTTATGGGTTCCATGTGTGGTCTGTGATTGTTTACTTCCTTTTAATAGTAATTTTTAGTGAGGCAACTAAGCACTATGAAATATAAGAATATGTCTGTAAATAATTTTCTTTACTAATATGATTCTTTCCACCATATGATAAACCCCTGCAATGGCCTAAATTACATTTTCTAACCCGTCATCGCCGAGGGTAGGAGGAGATACCTCACCCACTACACAAACTTAATTACACCGCCTCCTATTTTACTTTCCCCTCATTAACAATAAATCTTGGGTTTCAAGCTATAATGTGCTTAATTTATCAATATAATGAGCCTTTCCAAACATAAGCTTTATTGCTACTGCTAACTGCTGGGTAAGCAATACCGCTACAAGTACAAATATGAAAGCTATGCAGCACCCCCGCCGCCCCTCCCGGAGAAGAGGAATGGAGGGGGCCTGCAGGTTAGCACACATCACGGAATGTATTAGTTTGCTACCAAAATGGATTATAAACTACGTTTCATGGAAAAATAATCTCATAATCTGTTGTGCTAAAACAGTTAAGTAAATAATGTTTAATTTTTAACACTCAGTAACACGGTGGCCTGTTTGCGTTTCCGCTGAGTGAGAAAGAACACCCACTTCGTTAAGAACGACAGTGGTGCGTATCTGGGACCCCAAAAGTCCTCCTCTCTCCACTTGCTCTACGAGCTATTATACCCAGGGCCACCTCAATTATGCGATTCTGCGGCTGCGTCTCTTTTCACATAATTATGGTTTTGCTGCATTTGCCGCATAATTCATTATCTACTGCATACTCTGCAGATTTTTTTAACAACAACAAACATTTGTTTCTACCTCAACTGGATGAAAAGTTACTTAAAACTTTGCTTATTTCTGTATTTGGTTGTTAAACTGGTACTAATAAGGTGAAATATTTGCCCAGACAGTATTAACCTGTGTTAAGAAAATACAAGATAATGAAGTAATACTACAAAAAATGTGCCACATGATCTGCCTTTTTTGTAGCATAATGTAGTCAACGCTGCTGCATAATTTGGTGCTCCCCTGCCACATAATTACAGTGGCCCTGAATATACCTGCTAGTCTCCTTCATAATGTGCTCTCCAGAGCTTCCACTGACAGCATCTGCAGTGCTTAAATGCAAGCAGTGAGCGTAAAGGAGGGAACTACCATCTCTGAGAAAAGGCGAGAACTACTAGCTCTAGGAAGAGGAGGGAACAATTATTTATTTATATATTTATAAAGCGCAACAATCACCCCTTAGGGGTATCTCCGCGCTGTAGGAGGTAGAGCTATCAGTACAGACCAGATGAGGGCAACTCAGAATAGTTCAATCTTAAGAAATTTTCTAAATGCAAGATATTCTGAGCATTTACGAAGATGAATCGGAAGTTGATTCCAGCAGTAGTAAAAGAAAGCTTTCCCACCCATGTGAGATTTCTTAAAACGGGGAATGAGTAGGGGACTAACATCTCTGCTGAGGTTGTTGGGGGAGCACTGGAGACATTACCTCTACATATGACACAGAAGCCCCTGCGGCATTAACATATGCTGTAGGGCGCATGCGCAGATGGAAAATGAATTCCCTCTGCGCACTGAAGGCCCACTCCCTGGTGCAAGCATATGGATTGTGATGGAAGGAGTCTGGGCAGGGCCAAGTTTGGTATTTACTGTTGTTGCTGGAAGCGGCAGAGAGCGAGCACAGACTGGGACAGAAGTAAGAGAAAGGATTTTCCTTTTAAAAATGCAGGGGTAGATGAGACCGTCCCTGCCCTAGATTGGGGAGGCCAGACATGAAGGTCAGGGGTGACTGAAGATCAAAGTGGTAGGAATAGAAACCCGCAGAACCGGTGCATTAGGTTGCATGAAGATAGTTGGAGCTAAAGTTAAAAGCTAAGGCGCTCCAGAAGACTATTGTGTGGGAATTAGCTTGGGATGGATGAATTGTTGATGTTAAGGCATTGGTAGGTGATCTACTACCAGAATATTGACCACTAAATACTGTGCTACAAAAAATATCTTAGTCAAAATATCACCTACAAAAGTATCATAAATGTAAATGTATTTATAGGTAGCAATAGACTTACTATACTCAACATACATGTACCTTGATGATATGTATATATTGAAAAAACACTAGGTTAGGGGGTCTCAGGGAGCTTTAAAGACCGGCGCGGATAAATCCCCAAATCACTTAACTCTTTAACAACAAAAGAATCCGCGGGTCTAAAACATGCCAATTCGAACATGAAGACAGCAACACAGCATAATTAAACATGAAAAAAGTCCTACTAAATAGGACCAAGTCCCATCACCCACCGAAGTGGCATGCTTCATCATCTGGGACCTCCCTTAACCACACCTGGTGCAGTTAAAGAGCTACCACTCCTTCATTTACTATAAAAAGGAGGAGCTCATGGATGTTTTTTGATGTAACACGAAGGATAAAGTTCTCCTAATGAAGAGAGCTGCCAATGATGTGGTGAAGCTACGTGCAGTGTGTGAACTAAAGAATGTGATTTAAAATTGATTGCCAATAGAAAAGTATTTTTATTTGGTATCTAGTGGTATCAAGATAAAATGCAGGAATAAGAGGAAAACGTGTGCACAAATATTATAGGAACACGTCCTCGGTGGTCTACATGTTTCAGCCAACTGGTGTACATAGGTAAGGCATAGATAGCCCCCTTGATCGACCACGCCGCTTTGGCTGTAGAGTATTCCCCTAGTTTGAACATTCCCTCTGTTCTGTTACTGACCTTTGTGGTCGATCAAGGGGGCTATCTATGCCTTACCTATGGACATATTTGTTATGCTAGTGTCCAATGAGGTGCAAAGATTGTGGCCTCTTACCAGATCTGTATAAGAAATGCTTCATCATAATAACATCTCTGCCAATACCTGTGAGATGAAGCGGTACGTCAGTTGTGAATTGGGCAAACTGAAGCGTCTCGCTAACTGTCAATTGCACAATCTGAATGTCATGCTCTGTTGAGCCATTTGACCCGCCATATGTGGTTCTTTTTAATTGAGTTTGTCTATATTCTCTGCAGTGAACAAACGAGTTGCTGCTTTTTTCATGGTATTAGTTTGTGGTTTTTTTGTATTTCTGCTTTTTAGAGCGTTGCCTCACGCCCTGAGTTGTTGCCAGGAGTGTAGGACGCATCCCCGATTTAATACGGGTAAGAAGGGTATTCAGTTTCCCTCATGACAATTGTTTACCATTGGCAATCTTGTCTTTTGTCATTGAATACTTTTGACCCCAAACAGCATATTTTATACATGTTTGTTCTTTTACAATTTTTCTTTCTTCGACAGGTGATCACTGTACATCACTACGGTGCCGCATATCTTCTGATAAGCAGGTACTCATGTAGGTTGTATCGTTCCTGTTGTCTTAATTATATTTTTTTCACATTTCACTTTTGCAGTAGTGTTGTTATCTGGTCCTGACGAAAGCCACGGTCATATTGTTTAGACACCAGTTGGCTGAAACATGTAGACCACCGAGGACGTGTTCCTATAATATTTGTGCACATGTTTTCCTCTTATTCCTGCATTTTATCTTGATACCACTAGATACCAAATAAAAATACTTTTCTATTGGCAATCAATTTTAAATCACATTCTTTAGTTCACACACTGCACATAGCTTCACCACATCATTGGCAGCTCTCTTCATTAGGAGAACTTTATCCTCCGTGTTACATCAAAAAACATCCATGAGCTCCTCCTTTTTATAGTAAATGAAGGAGTGGTAGCTCTTTAACTGCACCAGGTGTGGTTAAGGGAGGTCCCAGATGATGAAGCATGCCACTTCGGTGGGTGATGGGACTTGGTCCTATTTAGTAGGACTTTTTTCATGTTTAATTATGCTGTGTTGCTGTCTTCGTGTTCGAATTGGCATGTTTTAGACCCGCGGATTCTTTTGATATGTATATATTGTCAAAATGCATAGATGTTGAGTGAAGAAGAGTAAGATCCCTATTGCTGTACTCACTTATCTTCACAATATTTTGGTAGTCAATATTCTGACTACAAAATTTTGCAGAACAATAATTTTGTTGTCAATATTCTGACATAGAACATGGTGAGGAAGTCTAAAGTATGTTGTTAATGTCGAAGAATATGTATTATATCTGCGAACTCAGCTTGCTTACAATAAGTTTTGCTTGGCTAAGGGGATTTGGCACTTGACAGAGATCTGGAGCGGCCATGTAAAAAACTGGCTACTCCAGACCTACGGATTTCCTAGCCAGAGAGGGGGATTGTTGCTGCGCATTACTCTTCCCAGACAGTGAGATACACTCTGAGGGACTTCCTGTTTCACGAAGAATTCTGATCAGATCCAGAGCTCTACTGCCGCAGACCCTGCCATCATTCAAGCCATCAACTCTAACCTGCATCTTTAGAAAGCACCCACCAGACCTGATGTGTCCACCTTGAGTCAGGCATCCTACAGCTACTTGCGCCCGCAGCTGCTTGAACATTTCTCCTCTGATGTTCCAGATGCATCAAAGAAGAACTGCACGGGCAGAGTGCCGGCTTTGAGTTAGCTTCCAGTTATAGCCCGGACTGCGAAAGAGGCACGCTTGAACTAGATCAATATAATACATGGGATTCTGTTTCGACCCTGTCAAAGTGGGGACCCCTATTCTAGTCAGGGTAAGGGAGTTACACACCCAAGATAACCCCTGCTTGGTAGCCAGGCACAAGCAGTCAGGATTATCTCAGAGGCAATGTGTAAAGCATTTGTACCAACACACACAGTAACACAGTGAAAACACTACAAATGGAAATCAAACCAGTTTAGAAAAATAACCAATATCTCTCTAAGTAAAACAAGACCAAAACGACAAAACTCAACATACACAAGGAAAGATACCACCTTTAAAAGGTTCAAACAGTTCAGTCCATAGAAAACTATGGAAGTATCACTTTTTAGCACAGAGTACCTGGAATGCATCAAAATCAAAGAAGAAAACAGATGCAGGGGAGATGAGGCGCTGGAAAATAAAGCGATGCATTGGTTCCTTACTCCCAGGGGAGGTGATGTGTCCGTTCCTTACTGCCAGAGGACGTGATGCATCGGTTGCTTGCCCCGAGGGGAGGTGATGTGTCAAACTCCGGGCACATGGCCTCGGTTCCTACCTGCTGGGCAACATCCATGAAGAACTTGGTGCCCAGGTGCGATGCTCGGAAAATTCGGGTGCGCTGGGGTCGATGCTGCGGCGGCGAAAAAGGCGCTGCATTGATTTCCCAGCCGCTAGCAGGTGATGGGTCGGTTTAGTCAGTCGCACAGCAGAGCCTGCATCGGAGTTGGAGTGGGTGTCTCGTGTGTTGGAGACATGCTGCTCGGGACTCGGGCTACGGCAATCTTGGAGCTGCATAATAAAGCTGTGTCGATTCTTCGGCCGCTCTGTGGCGTGGCATTGGTTTTTCAACCGCACTGCAAGACTGCATTGGGAAAAACAGGCATGCATAAATAAGAAAGTTCCATTCTGGTACCTCATATCCACCCTTCTTTAATGGAAGAGTGCATGTTTCCCATTTAATCCAGGGTTACCCATGCAAGTCGTATTAACTGGGCTCTCAATGTGCCAAAGAATGATTGCGAAAGTATGATAGGGATGTTCAGAAAGAGATATAGTAGTTTAGGAAGGAGTAAAATGTTATTTAAGGTTGTGCGCCCTGCAAAAGATAGCGGGAGTGAGAGCCAGTGAGTGATCTTATCTGTGATGGTATTAAGCACTGCCCCATAACTAATGCGCAGAACCTCATCTTTGTCACAACATATCTTCTCTCCCAGAGATTTGAGGTCCTCAGTGCACCACTGTAGAGGTAAGTCTGGGGTGAACTTAGTCATAGCGGAGGTTAGGTGAAATAGTTGAGACTTTTCCCAGTTAATATGAATGCCTGATAGACCTCCAAATATGATGAATTCCTGCAGGATTCCAGGAAAGATCTGTTGGGCCTCTCTGAGATAAAGCATGCTGTTATCGGGGTATCAAGATAATAATGGGTGCCGACTGGGGTATTGCAGCGGCAACGCTCAGTACTGCTGCCTTAGATTGGAGGCTAGGGGTTCAATAGCCAATGCAAATAGCAGGGGCGAGAATGAGCATTCCTGTCTGGTGTCCCTCGATATCTCAAAAGGATCTGATACTGCTCCATTAATTCACACTGTGGCCAGGGGGATTGAGTACAATAATTTAACCCAGGTCAAAAACATCCTAGTAAAGCCCATTCAAACAAGTATTGCCTGTAAATAGTCCCATTCTAGTGAATCGAATGCTTTGGTGCATCAACTGCATTCAAATTTGGGTCTACATGTTGTGGGACTACAAAGAGCCTTATCAAGTTGTGGGAGGAGGATCAACCTGGAAAGAAACCTGGCTGATCAGGTCTCACTAGGTGTGTCATATGGATAAAGAGTCTATTGGCAAATAGTTACACTAGTATTTTTACATTCCTCACACTCCGGCTCCGTTTTTTGGCACTCATTGGCGCTCTATGACGGTGCAAACAGTGGAAACGGCAGAGCCCAGCCGTTATTTTATGAATCAAAGTTTTTTTCGTGTAGAAAAAGTTCCACGTGCACTCACGGATACAAATAAATTCCTTTATTTCAAGGCAACAGCATCCCGATCGACAAGCTCAGCAGCCCAGCGCGTTTCAGTCTGTCAGCAGACCTTGATCAGGGGTAAAAAGCACCGCCATTAGGTTCCTGTTAAATCTACTCTGAGTGATTACATCACATCCCTCAAGAGGCGCGCTTTGCATTCTGGTATTTGCAGTTCAAAATCAGTGAATTACAATAAACTATAGTGAAATGTGTGAGTAAAACTCCAAAGTGTTGAGCGTGACCACATTGTTTTTAAAAACCATTTGTCCAGGGTGAAACCACAAATACAATTTAGACAATAAAGATTGTGATTACTTTTGCATGTAAAACGACATCGCTCGTTTGTTCACCCATGTTTTTTGATGCCCATTGTAGTTAATTAGAGAGGCCTATACTGATCACACCGATCTGGTATTTTTCCTGGTTTGAGCAGGGCAAAATTCAGGACCTCCCACATTTTCTTGGGGAGGTGTTCTGTCTATTGTGTCTTTTCAAACACCACTAGAAGTAATGGAGCTAATATCCCAGCGTCTGTCGAAGGGGCAGTTACCATGAATCCCCACTTTGGTAGACTGGGCTTATATTCCAGAGTCAAGTCATGTAGCCTTGGAGAGTAAGGACAACAAGGACGACTGTGACATGCTCCCAGCCTGTACTGAAGGTAACCTGAAGTAGAACGTTGCAGGTGAACTGAGTCAGGTGCAGTCAAACTGAGTCTTTCCGGTGGATCCGGATTGAGATGAAACAGCAGATCAGTCTTCTCTGTCCCCCCGGTCGGGCAATCTGCACTGGAATTCTGATGCTTGCTGAGGTGTGGTGAAGAAGTGTTGTTTGCCCATGATGGTGATCTGTATCCTGACTGAATAGAGCATAGCGTAAGGGATGTCTGACTTCTGGAGTCTCTGCTTGATTGGGAAAAATTTGCATCACACCTCCTGGACTGCAACTGTCAAGACTGGAAATTAGGAAATGAGATTGTGGTCAAAGAGCATTGTTTACTAGCCAGGCAAAGGACAGCATCCCGGTCATGAAAGCTCAAGAGTCGGGTAATAATATTGGGCAGTTGGGAGCTCCTGGAGGAGGTCTACTAGCCAGAGACCGATGTGCATGCTCCATTATCAGCATACTACAAAAAGATTCAGCCCCAAAGAGAGTTCTTAGCATTTTTCTACTTAGTCCTAAAATCTACCAGTGTTGGTTGATTCTGGGATCCCCAGTATGCTGATATTTTTACAGATATATTATTAGCCAGGTCTTAATTTTTTGTTGCAATTACCTTCAGGACTTTTTCCCTATTGAGGCGAGGCAGCATGATGTCTTCAACCTTTGATACGTGTTGTTCAGCTTCTTGTAAGCGACTATCATGTTTCTCTAATTTTCGCTTAATGATAACAATCCCGGCACTAAGAGACTCCATTCTGGATTCAATGGAGGTTAAGCCAATTTGCATTGCCAGTAGTAGGGCCTTTATGTCACCAGCATCTGTGTAAAAGGTCTTGGGTGGTCCGGTTCATCTCACCCCAAGACTCTAGTGTCAGTTCGCTGAGGGGCCTATTTAGATTGTAAGTGCAGCTAAGACTAGTGGCCATCTGATTTGCCCATCTTTATGCAGCAAGCATGGAAAATCTTCTTCACGGTGCAATTCAGACCATGGGTCCTTACAGCAGTAGTGTGGAAAATGGCAGTACGCCAGGGGAGCCATACACAGCATCCTCCTTGAAGGAGGCATCACCAAGTGCAGCAACAGGTGAAGCTGAGGTCCCGCCTTCCCCCCTCCAGTTGTATAACTGCCAAAAGAGAGCACAACAGACCCAGGGTCCCAAGGAAAGAGTTGGCAAAGACTGCTGCAATCCACACCAGTGGCACAAAGGAGGCTAATATCCTTTTGTTGCGAGGCTCTCACTGCCCAGAGGTCCTCTTGGTCTCATTAAGTATACCCACATTGCCTCCATCTGGTGAACTATTTCAATGTTGCGACCTCAGCCCTCCAAAAGGGTCATGACCCAATGATTGACCATCATATCCATTAGGTGGGGTGGGGCGGTGCAGCAGAGCCCTACGCAAGGCTTACTGTTGGACTTGGCCTTTTTTGCAGGGTCATCCCTGAACTTTTTGCCTTCTTTTGGGGTTTTTTCTGACCTGGTGTTGGTGGTTTTAGGACTCTGGGCAATTTATCACTGCTGTCCAGTGTTAAAGTGCATGTGCTCTCTATGATAAACGTGGTAAGATTGGTCTACACCTGTTTGGCGTATTTAATTACCTATCAGTCCCTTGTAATGTGGTATCTCATATACCCAGGGCCAGCAAATTAAATGCTACTGGTGGGCTTGCAGCGCTGCTTGCGCCAAAGTAGCATTTCAAACCTGTCTCAGGCCTCTGCCATTGCAGGGCCTGCGCACGCAGTTTACTGCCGCTGTGACGTGGCACATAAAGTGGGTGCCACATCTGTGACTCCCCTTTTACTACATATCAGCCACCTCTAAGGTAGGCCCTAGCTAGCCCTGTGGGCATGGTGTGCTGTAGGTAAAAGGTAGGACATGTGCCTTACATGTGTGGCATTTCCTGGTAGTGACAAACAGCCATTTTGTTTTCTCACTACTATGAGGCTGCTCTTTCATAGGAATGCATTGGGGATTTCCTGATATGTATTTCAGTGGTAATTCCTGACATGAGAGGAGTAGCGTGGTCAAGTTTAGTATGTTTGGAATTGTGGTAACAAATGCTGCGTAATGGTGCTCACAGATTTATTATCACTATTTTAGAAATGCCACTTTTAGAAGTGGGCCTTTCTGTGTGCTATGTGTCTTTGTGCCTGTCTGTTGTGTATTGCATGTCTGGCTCTGGAGTTTCAGGGGCTGGGGAGGTGCAGTGGCTCCAGAGGGTTTGGGTGCATCAGCGCTAGACTGAATAGGCCGATCTGCATTTGGAATAGTGGGAGGAGTAGCACCTGGGCCTGAATACGACTATGCCTGTCTTACACAATGCTGGCTCCGTCCCCCTGTGGTGTGTCTGGGGCCAGAGCCTACACTAACAATGAGAGTGGTAGTGCACATGAAAAGATGTATGGAAGTACCCCCCAGAACTGGTTTGGAATGGGCACAGAGCCCTGTGCCAGGGGAAGAACAAAGACATTGGTGGTATAAGTGTTGGGGCTGTGACCCCAGGTAAATGTTGTGCTGTTGGTGCTCATTTGTCGACTGAAGAGGAGACAATGCATGGGCTGCAGTGAGCCAGGAGGAACCGCCATGGGACTTTGTTGCTGAGAGGAGGACTGCCCCTCTTCCCCCTGTGCTGGCCTACCTGGCCGCGCCCTGCCTGAGTGTCCCCAGCACTCTGCCAGGAGGGCTGGGTGCTCTGGCATGATTGCCCTGGACCTGGGCTTGGAGCAAGACAGGAGTCCTAGGTGTTGAGCCCCTGGAGTGGGCTCGTCTGCATCAGCGCATGGCGGATGTTTGGATTTCCATCTTGAGTCTGTGACTCCCAAAGCGCGTCGGCGCTTTGCATTTTTTTCCTGGGCCCGAGAATTGGGCTCTGACTTATTAGCACAGCGAGAACAGCCCCGCTGAGAACCGGAAGCAAGGCGTGCTTCCCAAGCCTTGTTGTGGGCGGGCCCACCCTCCTGAGAAGCTGCGTGAGGAAGCAGCCGGCAGCTAGGCAGAGGCCGAGCCTGGTTGTGGGTGGGGCCTCCTTCCGGAGGAGAGGAGCCAATCCGATGGAGACTTCGCTCGGTCTGAGGACGGCCCTCCAGAGGTTGCCTGGTTGTGGGTGGGGCCCGGCGGAAGATAGAGCCGGCGTCTCGCGTGTGCCTCGAACCGAGATTGCCAAGACAGAAGGACCACAGCCTCGCGGGCTCCATTCCGCGACTTCCCGCCTCCCCCCACCTGGTAGAGGGAAAGGCAGGTCACCAGAGAGTGCAGGTCACGGCGAGAAGACCGGAAGAGTCTAGAGAGGTCCCGGTGAGTAGGGCCTGTGAGGAAGCCCTGTTGACACTCTTTGCCTTAACGCAGTTGCACCACATGGTTGCGGGAAACTACATGCTCATCTCCAGCATAGGCGGCATCCTCCATTAAAGGAGCCAGGGTGAGTTGCACCCCCGCCCCTTTTCATTACGCACGTTGCATCGGCAGCTAGGGGTGCCAGTTTGGAGGCCTCGTGGAGAAAGGAGCATTTTTGGGGGTGAGCCCATGACGGAGCACTGGGCACCCCTGTGTAGCATCTTGCACCCTGTGGGGACTTTTTGAATGTGTGCCCTTTACAAGTGCTTACTTTGGTGCACTACTTCTGTTGCCACGGCATAATGTTTTGGGCTGAGCACCCATGTGTGCCTGATCGCTGTGGTGCCCTATTGCTAATTATGATGTATGCATAATGCTTTGTACTGGGGTTGACTGATGATTAGGATGTATGCCTAATGTGTATATGCTAAGTACAGTTCCTACCAGTGGTTACTGGTTGTTTTTACTGACTGTGAGATATGTGCTGTTGTGACAGTGGCCCGATTGGCCCTGTCGTGTATCTAATCCCCTGTACAGTCATACTAAGTGCCAGGTGGCACAGTATATATCTGTGATTACTTTCTAATGTATTTTATGAGTAATACAAAGCCTATTTTGATATAACCTTGTGTGGAGTTTCTTTTGTGGTGTGCCTAGTGTGTCACTACTGTGTGCGTGTGTGTGTGTATGTTGCGCATTTGCTTTACACATTGCCACTGTGATAAGCCTGACTGCTCTGCCAAACTACCAAGGATGGTGAGCAGGGGTTATTTTCTGCATGTAACCCCCTTGCCCAGACTAGAGTGGTGGTTTCTGCCTGGCTTAGGAGCATGCCCCAGCCAACCACAAATCCCATCTTGCATTTGGCAGCAGCCGCATATTAATATCAGTTTCCCTGACGGCAGGGGCGGCGTCCAGAATCGGTGCATATGTAAGGCCAAACTATGCAACACATCCTGCACCTGCATTTCCCCTTGCCTAGCCCAAGCCGCGGACACAGATCCTCTGTCACGGCAACCCCTTAGTGTAAGCTGCCCCAGCAACAGGCCAACCAGTCACGTATAGGCTTCTCCAGCCTCACCTTCTGCCAGGATCTGTAGCTGTCTCCCTGGTAACTCAATCCCACTCCACAGGCTCAGCAATTATCCCTGAGGTCTAACTTCAGTACACATCACTATGCCTAGGCCACGGTAGCGAACCAGGTCTCACTCATCTTCATGGGCTGCCGAATCAGCCACTATTCCTTCTCCCTGTTGTTTGCGGGCTTTGCGATGCTGAATCGCAGTCTCCCGCTGCCGATGAGGAAGGATGGTGTAGGATTTTTGCCCTCGCTCTCAATAGAATCAAGGAAGTGTATCCATCTTGCGAGTCGGCTCTCTTGCTCCCCCTCCCAACTAAAAATCTTGAACAAGTCATCAGAGAATTTACCATTTTTAAAGCACTGTCTGGCATAACCATAAACTGGCATAAATCCACCAATAGAAGCAACACCAGTCCAGGTCCTGGACTTTCCACTCACTTGGGCTAATGGGACTAAGTTCACACTGTGTTTTGTAGTCTTAAGGATGCCTTTAAAGAGTGTTGCTATTCTGGAACTTTAGTCAACTCCCCCACCCCCATAACAGGAGGGAGTTACAGATTGTCTACTGTCTCTAAAAATAAAGTACCCTGTGCATGGGTTCTTATGGAGGCAGGTATAACAAACTGAATGGCAGATTTATGAGCCCCTTGCGCCACTTTTGCACCGCCATTGCGTCACTTCTGTGACGCAGCGGCAGCGTAAACCATGTGCCACGTTGCACCCTATTTACAACGTGACACATCTAGAGAGATGCGTCACGTTGGAAAGCCCTGCGCCACATGAAACCTGCGTCAGATTTCATGTGGGCGTTCCGGCGCAGGGAGGGGGCGTTCCGGGCAGAAAAGCCTCGGAAAAGTGCCTGAGTGAAATCTACAAGATTCCACTAAGTCACTTTTGCGACGCCGCTGCGTCAAAACCTTGCGCCTGCTTGAAGCAGGCATAAGGCGTGATGCACCTCGTTATGTATGGGCAGGCCATGACCATTGCTGGAGTTGCATCGCGCTTGCGACATGACTCCAGCAATGAGCCACCCTTCCGACGGGAGATGCGTCACGCATCTTTTTATCCTTGTGCCACGATGCACCGCATAGTAAATGCGGCGCATCTGTGGTTGCGCAAAGGTAAACTTGCCTGACGCATCTTACCTGGCGCATCCCTGCTGACTTGCAGGGATGCGCCAGTAGTCATAAATCTCCCCCTGAATGTTCAGTTTACTATAAAACATATTCCTGGTGTATACTGTTGAGGAGTCTGTAGAATACTCCTGGTAGGCTAAGGAGGGCTTAGAGAAAAAGCTATAGTTTGATGTGAGCTGTGTCTGAGCTCACAGTTACTTAATCCAGTGGACCCACAGATGTAATTCATAACTTCCCCTAGTACTGTGTCTTACCTTTTGGAATCTTGGCCAGTCATAAATAGGTCTATTCAGCAATATAAGTAAGGGCTATATAAGTAAGGGCTATTTAAAGTAACAGCATTTCACTTGAAGGCTCAAATCACGTTTTTATTTGAGTAAAATTGTATGATCTAGAAGCTTCAAAAGATTAGAATAAAGAAAAGAAAAAGGGGAAGGAGAGGCAACGGTTACCGACGGATAAATAATCTCTTCTTTCCTTTGGTGAGAAATGTGTACAATATAATTCATAAAATGGCAAACACAAGCAATAAAAAAGTGTTTCTTGGACACGCAGACATACGGACCCCCTCAACCTGTGAACCACCGCCGCAATCCCCACCATCCTATCCCCCTCGTTGCGGGGACCTTTTTTCTCCCCTTATCGGCGATGAGCTATGAAATTCACTAGACCAACACTATGGGATTCCCCCTTTTTTCATCAACGAGCGCATCACCAACCCTTGATTCTGCTGTTCACCCCATCCAGATCATAGAGTCATGTCCTCTCCTCTCCCCATACCCCCATACCCCCAGCGACTGGTGGCCTAGTTCCCCCCCCCCCCCCCGGTCTCCTACCCCTCCTCTACAGGAATTTTTAATCCGAAGGCTCTTTGGTACCCAAGGCATAGGTGAATGCGCAGCACTGGGAAAACTGAATATGATAATTCTGTATGTAAAGTGCTCTCTCCCTATCCCATCCTCCCCCATTTCATAGCACTGCATAGCTACTGTTTCCAAACTTTGTCTCAGAATGTGCATTTGATGTATGATTTTGTTTCACTAAAAAATGTGACACAAAAAAAGTTGTTTCCTTGTGGCAAAACCTCCACAATCTGATTAGGAATATAAGAAACAACATTCAGCAAAAATATTGTTTAGCAAGTGTTCACAAGAGCACAGCAACAACCTAAAATTGTTCAGTACAGAGCGTCAGCTCACCCACAGTGTCCTAGGAGAATGATGGGGTTAGGTTAAAGTAAAGTTGACCTGTTAAATGTAAACTGTTTACCAGTTGTAATAAAGCAGGATTTTTAACGTGTGCTAGCACTTTAGGCTAGACAAGGAGAAGCACTTCAGTCCTCAGTCTAACAAGCTTAGTCTGCTTTACGACTGCTCCTGTGAAATCCTCGTAAACTGTTCAAAAGTTATCCTCAACTTTCACAAGGTCAGTCCAACATGATGTCTCCAGTTTAGCCAGTGGCGGCTGGTAATTTTGACAGGGAGAAGGGCGACAGGCCACACATACACACTTACTCACACCGATGCATTCACAAACGTGCACACACACACCGAATAACAACACTCACTCCCAATAAACTCATGCATTTATAAATACACTCATATACAAATCAAACATTCAAGAACATAAAACGTACCTGTTCTGAAGCTCCAGGAAAAGAAAGCCTCAGAAGTTCCAGGTGCATTGGGGCTTCTGCCTTCAGGTCAGCCAATGAGTGGGATGGGCTCAGTGAGAGTTGCTGACCCCACTCTATTATGAGGTGTCACTGATTGACACTTGGACAAGGACACTTCAGGGCTTAAAACGGAAACACCCAGGGCAGAGGCAATTGGTGATGCTACCCTTGGCCATGAGGGGGAGGCCATTGAGGCACTTTTGCCAGGTTGAGGAGGTCACGCCTACAGGGATGTGAAATCCTCGACCTGGCAAAGTTCAGCTCAGGCAGCCAGGGGCCTGCACATTTAGCGCATGTCAGGCTTCTGGCTGCCTGACCTGAACAAGAAAAAGATGAGAGGGCATGGTCCCTTCACCCATATGGACGGGCCAATGCTTCCTTTAGTTTGTGCAGTTCCTTGGCGTTCGGGCCATACAACTCCAAGGTTTTCAGTGCATGGAGAAAAACTCAAAATAACAGGTTGCAGGCATAACTTCAGACTATAGAATTGACAAGTGCCTGGGAGTCAATCTGGGGGCTAGTTTCCCAAGCATGTGCTGCCCAAGGATCAGGCACAAATCAGGGTAAATCTACTATTTTGTTGTTTTGCTCAGAAGAGGAGGGGGAAATATCCTCCATCTCATTTTAAAGTGTGTGTGTGTGTGAGTGAGTGAGTGAGTGAGTGAGTGAGTGAGTGTGTGAGTGAGTGAGTGAGTGAGTGAGTGAGTGAGTGAGTGAGTGAGTGAGTGAGTGAGTGAGTGAGTGAGTGAGTGAGTGAGTGAGTGAGTGAGTGAGTGAGTGAGTGAGCCAGAAATTCATTTTAAATGACCAGGCCAGGATTCCGTTGGAGTATACTCTTAACCAATATCTAGTTATTCCTGATGTGTGTTAGACTATCTTTGACCACAGTGTGATTTCAATCGAAATCTGTGAGAATAGCTTTTTTGCTTTTGCTAGATGCTGTTGTCCCTTTTTTTATCAATGTGCATGCAAAGCTCTTGGACTATACCACACAGAGACAGGACTATCATTATACTTATTGTATTCACATGTTTCTTTTTAACGTAGGCCTGGATCAAGAGATGTCTGAAAAAACATGAGGTAACGGATGGGCCTGAGTTAGCAAAATATAGATTTGAGAAAGGTAGAAATAATGAAAAATGCTTAATGACTTAGCCAATAAACAAACATTTGAGAGAGAAATATGGTTTTATTTGAATAGATGTCCTCCTACAATAAGAAACTTTCTGGAACTTCCATGGTGACCTTTTTTTGTTTTGTATCTTTAATGTGCATCATTATTGTAAATAAATTGCTTAAGTAAAAAGCTCAAAATCTTTCCAGGTCCAACAAACAAGCTAAATAAAATCAACATGTGATCGGCCCCTTCTAGCTATAACGCAGGGCATACAGCCTTAACATAATGAAAAGTGCTTAAAGTATTTACAGTACCAAAACAATTAATAAGTTGAACATAATACAATAAAAATCCCACAACACTTTTTTAAACAGAAAGAACATTTTAATAAGTAAGATTACATAAAAAATATTAAAATCCGAAACAGGAGAACCCCGCTTGTACATTTTTTATGTTTTGGGCAAAAAAGCACCAAACAAAAGGTAATTCACCAATCAGAAGTCTCTGATCATGGTTGACTGGGACCTAAGCACAATTTCAGGCCAACTGCCAAGTGGGTCATCCCAGTCAAAGTTGTTACTTTGTGACATGTTAACTTATGGAAGTCCAAACCCACCAGCAAGAAAAGTTTGAAGGCTGTATCTGACAAGGTCCGCTCGAAGTGGGATACCCGTTGGCCAAGGTCCCACCAATGCTGTTGGTTTTAGTGGGAAAAGCTCAAGTGGAAAAATAAAACAAATCAAATTTCACACACGCCGAAGTCCTCTCATTAGTCAGATTTTTTCTAGCCTTTACCCTCGCAAGATTTCTTTATTAGTTCGTAGCGTCTGATTTAGAGTTTGAGGGTGCGGACAGGCGGTCAAAACCGATCTATTTACCTGTCCGTCACCATGGGGATCTGTCTGTCAAATTTGGCAGTTTGACAGCGGAAAGCTCAACAACTATCCTCCAGCTCCACTGCATTTTCCTTCCTCCCATGATGGTGGTATACCCTAAGCACAACAGAGGTGGCAAAGGCAAGCCACTACTCCATCCACTCCATTTAGAGTATAGCTTCTATCGACGGAAAAATGGCAGCTCATCCACCACACCTATGTTGTGGGAAAAATAGTAAAACCCTACCCACAATAGTCACAAAACATACTCAATCAACATGACCCTGTTATGCTAAGCCCTGAAACTATCTGGCAGTGGTGGATGAACAACAAGAACATGTACGATGAAAAACAACCCAACACACAAAATAGAAGGTAAGTACCGCTTTGTCAACTATTTTAAATACATTATGTTAACTATCAACTGCACTAAACTTAAGTTTATGGTGCCGATCACGATCCGGTATAAATTTTCCCCGTACGACTCGTATCCGGTCTTTTTACCGTACGAATCGTACAAGTGCCGTACAAACTGCCAATTACGATTCGCATGGGAAAAAGACCATACGAATCGTATTAGGAATAATTCCCCACACGTCCTCGGGTCGGAAAATGTGTCCGACACGTCCTCGGACGATTTACCGTACAAATGTGAAAAGTGAAGTCCGACTGCGGAATCACGATCCATCCCGTGCGTCCGATGTTACAACCGTATGGAAAAAACACCGTCCGCACCGAACTCCCATAGCAACCATGGAGACATGTGCCCGCATACGTGCCCAACACTCCCCCCAGCCCCCGTACGTTCGAGTCATACCCCGTGTATGTACACCCCCACCCGTGTATGTACACCCGTGTACGTGTCGTACCCCCCCTGTATGTACACCCGTGTACGTGTCGTACCCCCCCTGTATGCACACCCGTGTACGTGTCCTACCACCGTGTATGTACACCCGTGTACGTGTCGTACACCCCTGTGTATGTACACCCGTGTACGTGTCGTACCCCCATGTACGTGTCCTACCCCCCGTGTATGTACACCCGTGTACATGTCGTACCCCCCCGTGTATGTACAGCCGTGTACGTGTCGTACCCCCCCTGTATGTACACCCGTGTACGTGTCCTACCCCCCGTGTATGTACACCCGTGTACGTGTCGTACCCCCCGTGTATGTACACCCGTGTACGTGTCGTACCCCCATGTACGTGTCCTACCCCCGTGTATGTACACCCGTGTACGTGTCGTACCCCCGTGTATGTACACCCGTGTACGTGTCGTACCCCCCGTGTATGTACACCCGTGTACATGTCATACCCCCCTGTATGTACACCCGTGTACGTGTCCTACCCCCGTGTATGTACACCCGTGTACGTGTCGTACCCCCCGTGTATGTACACCCGTGTACGTGCCGTACCCCCGTGTATGTACACCTGTGTACGTGTCGTACCCCCCGTGTATGTACACCTGTGTACGTGTCGTACCCCCCGTGTATGTACACCCGTGTACATGTCCTACCCCCCCTCTACGTTCGTGTCGTACCCCCATGTATCTACACCCGTGTACGTTAGAGTCGTACCCCCACCCGCGTATGCATGGAGCGTACCCCCACCACAACATTCTAAGTACGGAGCGCACCCCAGGCCCCAACATCACAACCGCATGTACGAGTCGTACCAAGCCACACACAAGGACAGCACTGTACAACAAAATGGCCCATGTACACACCGTACACACGCAAAAAACGCACGTACACAACCAGGACAAACCAAAACGACACAAGAATACACCATTCGAATGGCACAAAGGCTCAAAACATGTCCAACAACCACTAAAACAACACATTCACTGACCTGCAACTGCCAAATACAAACAGAGGCCCAAAACACAACCACTCCTTATAACACACCCACCCAAAGTTCAAACACAGCCACACCCACCAATGGACCAATAAAAAGGGCCCACACACACAAACCATGAGCCTTTGCAATAGACTCACTGCTGCCAGACCCCACAGACAACCTACAGCACCATACTAGAAGCTTTACCACACCTTACACTTGCACACCTTCACACACACACCTTCACAAACACCCCCTCATCACATTCACACACACACCTGCACAACCACACCCACACACCCACAACCATCCACACACACTCCCCCCACCCCCACACCCCTCACCATGCCCACTAACAAGAATCCAAAGTTCACTAGCCGAGAGTTGAAGGTCCTTGTCGATGAAATCCTCAGAGTCGAGCCACACCTCTTTGGAACATTGGTCAGACAGACCAGCACTTCAGCAAAAACAGCCATGTGGCAGACCATTGTCGATGCTGTGAATGCTGTTGCGGACACCAGAAGGAACAAGCAGGAATGCCAAGCCAGGTGGTACGATCTGCGGAGGAGGATCCGAGCCAAGATGACGGATGAACACAACCAGGCCAACGTCACTGGAGGAGGGCCGTCCCGCAGACCCGTACACTACCATCCCTGGGAGGAGAGGGTGATGTCCATACTGCCGGTGGAGGCAGTGGACGGATTAGAAGGACTCCGAGACCCGGGTGAGTACACAAACAACTCACCTCACATGGGGGAACGTCATCCACAACCAAACTCACAAACAGGCACGCAACCACCCCAAGGTATCGCATGACTCAACCACACTCCATGAACACGCACATGCCACTGGCGCCACCATGCCCCATGCACCCAGCTGGACAATGTCAAGTCACAGGCCACAGAAGACACCAACACAAGACACGGTAAGCCGGATGGCGGGAGTGTGGGCCCCAAAAATCACATAGTGCAACTCAGAAGCAGACAACAATGCCCCCTGCCCATATGGCCTAGGTCACAGCCAGACAAACAGTGTGTCCCGACACAGGAATGACTTGCCAGCAAATGGCGGATGCCTTGCATCAACACATGGGGGTGACGGCACGTTCTTGCACATGACAGCAGCTAATGAACAGCCAACACTGTGAAAGAGTGGCAGCACACACCACCACAGCAGCAGTGCAGACACAGACACTACACCCAATGGGTGCCTGGAGATCAGAAACAAACTCACATCAACAATCCAAGGGCCATTCAAAGATCTGCTAACAGTGTGTGCACAGTAAGCTTGGCTGAGGTGACAGAGGGTGACACACAGAGGGAGGGAGAGGGGGACAGAGAGGGAGGGAGACACAGGGAGACGGACAGAGGGAGGAGGCTGACACACAGAGGGAGGGAGAGGGGGACAGAGAGGGAGGAAGACACAGGAAGACGGACAGAGGGAGGAGGCCGACACACAGAGGGAGGGAGAGGGGGACAGAGAGGGAGGGAGACACAGGGAGACGGACAGAGGGAGGAGGCCGACACACAGAGGGAGGGAGAGGGGGACAGAGAGGGAGGGAGACACAGGGAGAGCAAATCAGCCTTGTGGTGTGTGGGAATGTCTGCTCGTCAGCAGGTGGACTGCGTGCATGTAGACAAGGGTGGCCAGTGCCAGCACCCCCCCTCTCCTCCATGGCAAAACACAGGGCCATGTCACAACCTGTGCACAAGCACAACGACAGCTACCTGCATCATATAAGTGTGTGGAACAACTTCATGTGCCCACGTACAGTGCTACACGGAAGGCGCCAATGCACGGCTCGCCACACCTGCCCACTCCACTGCTGACTGCAGTCACACTTGACGCAGAAAGTAAGACTGTGCCACACATAGGTAAAGTCGCCAAAGCTGTGCCCAAGGGACATACCCATGCACAAGTGCACTGTGAGTGGAATGCAAGACATATCCAAATTCCCAGAGGAAATGTTCCAACTTTGAAACTAATGAAACATGGATGTTGCATGGAACAAAATTAACATTGTCTCTCTCACACACAGGTCAACGTCGTGGATCACCACCCAACACTGGGGGGGAAGACTCACAGGACCCGGCTCGGCGGGATGAAGGAGCCACCGGCAGTAACGACTCTCACCACTCTGTGGACCAACCCGACCCGACCAACCTGGCCCCTCTGGTGTCCAACGACCTGCAGCACCTGCGTCAGGTACAACGGGGCCAACCACCACCCCCACTCCTGCCACATCCCAGGAGACACCCAGGATCCCTGCCCCACCACCACAAAGCAGCCAGGCTGGCCAGGAGGGACACGGTGTCCCGGGCACCCAGGAGGAGGCAGGCGACAACGCCAATGCCACCCCTCAGGGGTCCCGGAGACCCGATGTGCCCACAAGGGCAGGCCAGGTGCAAGTGGGCAGGGTGGTGGGAGTGGAGGACGGCGGAGGCGCCAGCCTGACCAGTTGGCTGGGGAACCGGTATATTCCCATGTCCGAAACATCCTGGACACATACCGGCAGGACACCACGGGCATGACCCAGGTTGTGTCCATCCTCGAGGGGATCAAGACCCAGCAGGCCCAGCAACATGCGGAGCAACATGCCTGTCTACTGCAACACCAACGGAGGATGGAGGACAGACAGGCTGAGCTTGTGACGGTGTTCACGGGAATTCACAGTACACTCCGTCGGATGGCTGACAACATGGGCAACCCTCCCTGTGCCAGAAGGCGTAGAACATCACCACCCACAGGGAGGGATCAGGAGGAGGAGGAGGAAACATCCGATGGAGCATCCCAAACATCTTCACGGCCTGCTTCTGAGGGTCCCCGCAGGAAGGCGGGTCGTCCACGTAAAAGACCGTGAGGGTCGGCGCTACAGCACCATCTCCCAGGACACCTGGCCTGGCACCTGGCCCACTGGAGCAACAGCAGCACAGCATCAAAAGACATTCTCTGCCACATGGCCGTGCTGGTCACTGTCTGACCAATGTTGACAAAGACTGTGGCATGGACTCTGAGGATTTCTAATGGCAAGGACACCAACTCCCCTAGTGAACTTTGGATTCCACACTCCCGGAAAGCCCCTCATGTCAACCCCCCCCCCCCCCCACGAAAATAAAAAGTCACACCATGAAGAGAAGATGCCTGCTGGTTGCATTATTACCTTACATGTGTCTTGTAAAGTCTAAACATGCCTGAGTTCTCATTTGACTTCAACCATCCACACCCTGGGGCCTGGGTCTGGCAAAGGACACACGGGTCACAGTGTATTAGGCAAGACAGACATGGAGCACCATACACACCCGTGATGGGCCCAACCAGCTGAGGGGGTGGCCGCACAACCGTGCCGACAGACATATTGAGTACAGCAACAGTCATGCGCAGAGGTCAGGGATCATGTCGAGTGTCCTGGGGGGCACCCAGGTATGTGTAGACAGGTGGCAGAACCATGTCCTGGAAGCTTGAGTCAGGTGGATGCAGAGAATGGTGGCCTGGCCAACGTTGGATGCATGTGGATGGCACATGTCACAATACCCACACAGTCATGGACATCATGCACAATACACGGTCTAATCCCACACAAACAGCTTGCATCTTGCTACTCTACACATAGACACATAGCCACTATCACGGAAAACCATGCCAGACATGCCGGATGCACCGTGGCAACACACCAGCATTGACAGAGAAGAGGCACCTTGGAGGCATAGGGACACCTTTATTAGTCATGTATTTGGGATTGCAGAGGCAAGTCGGAGTACACATGAACGGGTCATGTGGAGTAACATGTGGGTCCAACACTGGCACCCCCCTTCTGCACCACAAATGCGTGATATCCATGGAACTGGCACACAAGTGTCGGCTAACAGCTAAACACCCCCTGCTGCTCACGGAGAGCCTGCCATACTCCATTGATCCGCTGATGTGGAAGTCCCACACCATGTCAAGCCAATGCAAACCGTATGTGTCCGAGGGCAGTGTTACACACATTGATGCCATCATCACATTCCACAATCCCATCACTGATGACTGTCAACAAGTCTGACCATCTATTCAGGTGTACCCATCTGCATGTCATGTGTACCATGGTGATGCAACATGTCTGCAGAGGAAACAAACATTGACAGGGGCAGTGTGCATACATCGTGAACTACTGCCACACCCAATACACCCCTGATGCATCCCTTACCCTAAGGAGACTTCCAAACTTGTCCGTGCGTGTAACGCTGAGTTAGCACACGATGACGTGTCCATGAGGAATAGCAGTGCCACAACAATGCAAGCAGCAGACGGCATGCGCAAGTACCTGGGGAAGAGAGACACACAAGAAGTCAGCCACAAAACAGCACAGCCACTTGCATGTGCATGTACTCGACACATGTATGGATGACAACATGCTAGGTCACAATTATGACTGGGGAAATACACTCATCACTGGCACCATCACTCCAGTGACACATCCACACACACCTCTGACTCACGTGCCATACATGCAGATGGAGACACACATCGCAACACATGCCACACGGGGACCAATGCGTGCACACTCAGACACTGGTACTCACCACTAAGCAAAGAAGTCGCGTATGAGCCGAGTCCGGATGTCCTCTTGCAGCTCCACATTCTCCACATCACTAGCCCCATTGCCAAGCCCTTCGTCCTCCACGGGTGGATGGTCCTGGTCATCTTGATCCAGGATGAGTGGCACAGCTTTCTCAACTGCCATGTTGTGCAGCATGCAGCAGACCATGAAGATTTTGCAGACCTTTGCCGGGGCATATGGGAGGGCGCCGCCGGTCTTGTGGAGGCATCGGAATCGGCTCTTCAGGAGGCCAAACGTCCTCTCTATCACTCGCCTTGTCCGGCCATGGGCGGTGTTGTAGCGGAGCTGGGCCAGTGTGATGGGGTTGCGGAGAGGTGTGATCAGCCATGGCATGTTGGGATAGCCAGCGTCCCCTACATGGAAAGCACATGGACATAAGTAGGACAGGAGAAGCGGTCGTGCTGGAAGTCTACGCAAAATACAGGACAGACAGACTGTACCCACCAACAACACATGCTCGTTCGTTGCGCAGCTGCGTCATCATTTCAGGCACCCTGCTACGCCTCATGATGTAGGCATCGTGTGCTGATCCTGGAAAACGAGCACAGACATGTGAAATCACCATGTTGGACAGACACACCACAAGGGCATTGATGGAGTGGTAGTGCTTGCGATTCCTGTACGCTACCTCCTGTGCCTGTGGTGGTACCAAAGCCACATGTGTCCCATCTATGGACCCAATGACATGGGGCATCCCTCCCAGGGCATAGAATCCACGCTTGACCCCAGTCAACATTTCAGGGGTTGGGAAATGGATGAAGTCATCCAGGTGAATCAACATGGCCTCTAAGAAATCATGCAGCACACGGCAGAACATGCTCTGGGACATGCCACCAACATGAGCTATGGTATTTTGAAAGGTACCCGTGGCTAGAAAATGTAGGGCTGCCATTACCTTCAGCTTGGGTGTCAGTGCCGTAGGATACCTGTGCAGCGGTTGCAGGTGTGGTGCCAGTCTCGCCGTCAACTCCAGAATCAACCGTTGGGGGAAGCGGTAGCACCGGATACAGTCATTCTCCCGCATGGCAGCCAAGTCCGGAATTGGTCGGGGAAGAGGCGGCGCTCTGCAGTAATTTGGAAGTGACAAGGAAGAGTGAGTGCACCACAACAACAATTTATTTGTACTGAGCACATGTTAATCTGTCTATACACATATGCTACATACGGAGTCAGGTATGTGCCACATGCCCTGGATACGTATGGCTGCCAGGTGACACTCCTACCAAGACCCAGCTACACACGGAGATTGTGAACCTCCACATGCCAGGGCATGGGATTAGCTGTGTCCCAGTGTAAGTGAACAGCCAGACGCAAGACAGGGGTGACATACATCCACACATCAGCAGAAGTAGGATGTCGATTTCAGAGACTGGTAGCGGAACACTAGAGCCACAGGTCACATGACAAGTATGTCAGCCCTATTCCTTCCTGTGTGCTGCTTGTCACCACTGTGATGTGTGAAAACCACCGTACATTTGCTAAGAGGGCCTGTGTACGTTCCCGTATCACTATGGGAGTGCTGCTGTATGTGTACCCATAGTGATGGTGAGCGTACAGGCGTGTGTACGCTCACTATCACTATGGGTACGCATACGCGAGCACACCCATAGTGGTACAGACCGTACACGCGTGCGTACGTTCACTATCACTATGGGTGTTCTCGCGTATGCGTACTCATAGTGATAGTGAGCGTACAGGCGTGTGTACGCTCCGTACCACTATGGGTGTGCTTGCGTATGCGTACCCATAGTGATAGTGAGCGTACAGGCGTGTGTACGCTCCGTACCACCATGAGTACGCATACGCAAGAACACCCATAGTGGTACGGACCGTACACGCGTGCGTACGTTCACTATCACTATGGGTGTTCTCGCGTATGCGTACTCATAGTGATAGTGAGCGTACAGGCGTGTGTACGCTCCATACCACTATGGGTGTGCTCGCGTATGCGTACCCATAGTGATAGTGAGCGTACAGGCGTGTGTACGCTCCGTACCACCATGAGTACGCATACGCAAGAACACCCATAGTGGTACGGACCGTACACGCGTGCGTACGTTCACTATCACTATGGGTGTTCTCGCGTATGCGTACTCATAGTGATAGTGAGCGTACAGGCGTGTGTACGCTCCGTACCACCATGAGTACGCATACGCAAGAACACCCATAGTGGTACAGACCGTACACGCGTGCGTACGTTCACTATCACTATGGGTGTACTCGCGTATGCGTACCCATAGTGATACGGACCGTACACACGCCTGCACGCTCACTATCACTATGAGTACGCATACGCGAGCACACCCATAGTGGTACGGAGCGTACACACGCCTGTACGGGCCGTTGCTATGCATTTGGGGTGCCCCAGGGCCCCGGAACGCACCGTACCTGTGTGTGAAGCTCAAAATTACATAGGGGACACATGAGGGACAAGTATAAAGGCCTACATGCATGCTGGTTGTCATGGAGACCAAGTTTAAAGTTTGAATTTGTTCTGGAAGGTGCACAGCAGAAGTCAGTTGGAATGAATCTACTTTGTTGCAATGTGTTTGTGAGGTTGACATCATGCTGAAGAAAAAAACTCAATAAGAACCCACTGACTGTGCTAGGCTTGAAGGGATTGGAGGAAACATAGGATGCAAATGTGAGTGACCAATCACTCTGTACTCCTGTGCATGAAACAGGCCAGCAAGGCAGATATAAGGCAGCCAGGTCCCATGAGGGAGCACTTGCCTGCACATCTTTGTATTCCACGACCCAGCTGCTGCTACTGATTCCCTGGAACCATGTCAAGGTCTGTGGAGAGGTCACAGCCCTTCACCCTGGAGTAGAACCTGGCTTTGCTGGATGTGATCCTCCCACAGTACCCCATGCTGTATGGCCGACCAGGGTATCAGGTGAGTGCAGAGTCTACCAGCACAGACTGTGTCCCTTTTTTGTGAGTGTGACTTCTGGCATTGTGTCCAGGTGTGGCACACATGCTATGTACTGTAGGGGGGGTCCCGGGGGGGGAATGCCTGATGTCTCCCAGCCGGTGCATGCTGTGGTGCATGTCGGCTGTCCTCACTTGCATTGTGTGTACTGTGACAATCACTGCATGCTGCATGCCACATTCTGCCTGTCTCGTCCTCCTGGGAATGTAGCCTCTACAGTCCTCATGTGACTCGGTGCTCACACCAGTGTGACAGGTGACTGTACCCACAGATGTGTGTTAGTTCTGTGTACCTGTGCTGAGAGTGTCCACATGATGTGTTCTTACCCTGGATATCGGTGTGTGTGTAAGTCCCCTGTCATGTGGGTGGGTGCATATGTGGAGTGGAGCACCCCAGCTGCATGAGGGATGGATATACCCTGGCCATGTGATGTGAGCAGGGAGCAGTGCTGTGTGTCTGACGTGCAGAGCCAGCCCCACACCTGTGAGCCCCCCCCCAGTCTAGTGGCACATGTGCAGAGTGAGGTATGTCGCTGCATTTGGCAATGGCAGGTGAATGTCCTGTGCCTGTGTGTGTCTGTGTACTCTGCTGCGGTAGCGTCAGTGGCCTGTGGCATGTGACTGCTTAGAGGTGCTGCACATTATCCTGGTGTAGCTTGTGATGCACAGTGTGAGCCTGGATCATTGATTGTGTAGTTGCCCTCATTCCACCTGTGTCCTTTCAATGGCACGTACTGCTTTTGCCCTACCACAGAGGATCATGTCCCTATGACAAAGGTGCAATGCGTTGGATGCATACTATGCCTTGTTGTAAACAGCAGATGTGTTCTAATATGTGTCCCTGTGACATGTGCCAGGTGTATTGATGTAGTGTCACTTGTTCATCCTCACAGGTAGGCGCCTCTGCCAAGGAGCAGATATGGCTGACCGCCGTCAGCGCCGTGAGGAGTGCGGATGGTCGGAAGCGGCGCCTGTCCCAGGTGAGGAAACGCTGGCAGGATATCCGGTGCTGGACGTGGAGGATCGCACGGGTCCTGCTGGGGGACTCACCTGAGAGCCATAAGAACCGCGGGCGCCGCCGACTGACCCCCATCCACAAGCGTGTGCTGCCGGTGGTATTCCCAGACTTGAAGAGGCGCTTACAGGAGAAGCAGCAGCAGGAAGGGGGTAGGTACATGTGTGCTTGTTGTGTTTCACCAGCATTTGTAAGTGCACAGTTGCATGGATACACTGCCAGGGTTTAAAGGTGCTGTGCAGATCCAGTTACCCACAGCATAGCTGTGCTCGCCTGCCTCCCTTCCCCTCTTTGCAATGTGTTCCCTGGTCTGTGTGTAGTCACTCCATCACAAGGTAATGTAGGCTGGCGCTTTCTCCACGTGAACTATGCCTGTAGCATCATGTGTGGGGGTGGTGTGTAACAGGTTTTTGGGGCCTTGGCTGTGCCCTGTCCAGTTCAGTACTTGTGGGTTCCATGTCAGTTGGCACTGATGCTGAGTCTAGACATGGGAGTTAGTCTCTCAAGTGTCATGCCTTACAGCACGCATGTCCTATGTTGTGGCCTGTGACATGATGTGCATGAGTGTGCGATACGCATAGTGCAGGGATGGTGGCGTGTGTTGCAGTCATTCCCATTCAGGACTATGGAGTTGTGTTGCCACTACTGTCCCCTGGGGCATATTTTCATAGGTGTCATGTGTGTCATCACAAAACGTGGACACTCTCAGTGTCTACAGCATAGGTTGTGCTCTGTGCCATTGTCCCCTGGCACCATGTATATTGACGTTAAATGTAGTACAAGTGTCCACTGTACGGCCTGACCTGATTTTCCTATTACATACTCACGGTGGCCAGTGCCTGTGTGTCTTGTTACAATCATCTGATGATGGCCATTTGTACATGATTATGTGGACAGGCGCACCTTGGGTGTTTGGCGTCAAATATTGCATTTATGCATCCCCTGTGTATTTCACCCAGACTAAGAGATGTAAGTGCCACCTGTGTCTCAACAAATTGTCTCATGTAGGGGGTGGTTGGTGCGGGCCAAGCCTACATGTCAAAACCAGAATTCTCCTTGCTAGGTCTGGCCAGTGTGTGATGTTTGTCTGGACATACACTCAAGGTGCAGTGAGCCAGTCATGTTGGGCATGTTTTCAGTTTTACCTATGCAGCATGTGCCTCAAGCTCATGGATTTGGTCCCTCCTCATCCCTATTGTCGGCAAAGCTGTGCGGTGCAGATGCAGTGCTGGATTGTCCCCAGGGCCTGGCTCCTATGTCAAACTCCATTTCATGTCATTTGCTATTGTGTCATGCTCTCCATGGATTTTCTGTGGCATGGTGGGTCAACCAACTGTGTGTTGCATGCCCTACATCTGTACCTTGTTTTGTAGATGTTACTGATCTTTCTTTGCAGGCTATGCACTGTGACCTATGTAGATTGGACTCATGTGACATATGTATACAGGTGTGTGATTAATTCCTGTCTTTTCACCTTGCCCACAGCATCGTCGGGGGACACGGAGGGAGACATGAGCACCGACGGAGCGGAGGGACCGAGCACCAGTGCCAGCGTTGACATCGTGACTGGCACATTGAGTGGTACAGAGGCGGAGGAGAGTGAGGCCGAGGACCTGTCCACTGGCACCACCGAATATGAAGCTGACGGGTCCGAGGATGATCTCTCCGAGTGGGCGGAGGCTGCACCAGCAGCTGACAGCGGAACAACATCGCACCCCGCCCCCTCCATTGCCATCAGCCGCCTCCCACTTGCTCGTGTCCCTTCCCAACGTCCACGGTCACCACATGTCTCCTTCCTGCCAGGCACTGCACCCCCTGCCCCTGTCTCCACTGCTGCCGCCAATGCCGAGTCTGTGGACATCCAGCGGCAGTTGCAGGTTGGTCAGGCTGCGATCCTTAATGTCCTCCATGGCCACAGCCAAGTGCTGCACAACATGGAGGCATACTTGGAGGGCATTTTTTCGTCGCAGGCTGACCAACGCCAGTTGCTGAGGTCCATAGACTCGACACTGACTGCAGCAGTGGGTCTCCTGCAGCGCTACGTCCCACCCCCTACCCCTGCCCCATCCACACTTCCCACTCCCATGCCTGTCCCACGTACACCCAGACGTACGCATGCACACACCACAATAGACACAGGCACCACACCAGCAGGGAAGGTCATACGCACACCTCCTGGCACGCACACACAGGGTGAGGTAGGCACACCCACTGGGTCGGGGGGCAAACGTAAGACACGCAGCCAGAGTGGGAGTCCACATTCCACCCAATCCACTCCCTTCAAATCCCCTCCCCTCAGCTCTCCTGGCCACATATCTGGCAAGGACTCCTTCATGGCCGCTCTGTCCCTGAGTCCCACTGTGACAAGCGGTCAAGGGAGTCCCCGGTCAGGGTGGTTGAGTCCCCCCGCTGTCCACACCCTCCCCCAGTGGCGCTGCGACCCATCCCTCCGCCCCCCCCTCCTTGGGGCCTGTGGTTCCTTCGGGTGCAGGGGAGACGCTGGAGGAACTTGCTAAGGTGTGCAGCGAGATCCTGGCCTCCGCCTTTGGCCCTGCCCCACCCCTGTGGTGGAGTCCTCCATCCCTGCACCCACGACGCCTACCCTTCGCCTCCTGTCCCTGCGGTGCCTGGTCCTTCCCCCCAACATGATGCCCTCCCCGCTGTGGAAGACAAAGGAGTCTGACTGTGCAGGCAAGCTAGGGGACACGCGTCCCACTGTGACCCCCGTCCAGCTGTGACTCATGGACTGCCCTATGGGCTTTGTAAATATTGAACTTTCTACGAACACAGTATTTAAGATCATGCTGATTAACCCTTTCGCCGCGGCGGGAATTCCGCCGCGGTGCTGGGGGGTGCGGGGGGGCAGCGCGGTGGCGCTGTGCTCATGACGGAGCCGCTCCGTCATGAGCCACGGTTGAGCTGTGCTCATGACGGAACGGTTCCGTCATGACTCCGCCCATTTGCGTTGTCCCCCCGCACAGGCGGGGAAACAGCGCCGCGTAGGCGGAGCGGCCGCCAACGGCCGTAACATGACGGAACCGTTCCGTCATGAGCACACGGCAACCGTGGCTCATGACGGAGCGGCTCCGTCATGAGCGGGGAAGGGATTAAAGCCATTTTTGTTTCCTTTGAACACTACAGCTTTTCTGATGTTGCTGTTGGTGGGGCTGCTACATGAGTTTGCGTGTTAATCATGTGTTGGGTGTGTGGGAAATGTAGTAGTGTGCTGGTCATAGGGGGGACCCTGGTATCTGTGTGCCATCACACGGTGTTGGCTAGGTTTCTCTGTTCATGTAAGCAGTTACTGCATGGTGAAATTGTCCCAAGGTGTATTCCTTCCTCTGTGTACCCTGACATCTTCCCTGCAGGGTGTTCCCAATATTGAGCGCTGAGCTGTGTGTACATTAGCTGGGTGTGTGACGGACTCCTTCAACTTTGCACATGCATGCTAAGCGATGTCTCCACCTGCATCATTCGTGGCATCCTTAGTAGTCATTGTACTTGTGTATGTGGACTATTGACATGACTTCATGTGGACATGTTTTCTTTTCGGCGCTATGCATGCGTATACTCCGAGCCTCCCACACATGTGGTACATGTACTGCAGGGTCTTTGTGCACCTGACTGACATTTGTGGGCATGGTATCTGTGGCTACTCCACCCTTTGCGTTCCATGGGCACTGCTGGGAGTGATAGGCACACACCCCTCCTGTCTCTGGGCACTGCTGGGAGTGATAGGCACACACCCCTCCTGTCTCTGGGCACTGCTGGGAGGACTCTGCACACACCCCTCCTGTCTCTGGGCACTGCTGGGAGGACTCTGCACACACCCCTCCTGTCTCTGGGCACTGCTGGGAGTGATAGGCACACACCCCTCCTGTCTCTGGGCACTGCTGGGAGTGATAGGCACACACCCCTCCTGTCTCTGGGCACTGCTGGGAGGACTCTGCACACACCCCTCCTGTCTCTGGGCACTGCTGGGAGGACTCTGCACACACCCCTCCTGTCTCTGGGCACTGCTGGGAGTGATAGGCACACACCCCTCCTGTCTCTGGGCACTGCTGGGAGGACTCTGCACACACCCCTCCTGTCTCTGGGCACTGCTGGGAGGACTCTGCACACAACCCTCCTGTCTCTGGGCACTGCTGGGAGTGTTAGGCACACACCCCTCCTGTCTCTGGGCACTGCTGGGAGTGATAGGCACACACACCTCCTGTCTCTGGGCACTGCTGGGAGTGATAGGCACACATCCCTCCTGTCTCTGGGCACTGCTGGGAGGACTCTGCACACACCCCTCCTGTCTCTGGGCACTGCTGGGAGGACTCTGCACACACCCCTCCTGTCTCTGGGCACTGCTGGGAGGACTCTGCACACACCCCTCCTGTCTCTGGGCACTGCTGGGAGTGTTAGGCACACACCCCTCCTGTCTCTGGGCACTGCTGGGAGGACTCTGCACCCACCCTCCTGTCTCTGGGCACTGCTGGGAGGACTCTGCACACACCCCTCCTGTCTCTGGGCACTGCTGGGAGAGATAGGCACACACCCCTCCTGTCTCTGGGCACTGCTGGGAGGACTCTGCACCCACCCCTCCTGTCTCTGGGCACTGCTGGGAGGACTCTACACACACCCCTCCTGTCTCTGGGCACTGCTGGGAGTGATAGGCACACACCCCTCCTGTCTCTGGGCACTGCTGGGAGGACTCTGCACCCACCCCTCCTGTCTCTGTGCACTGCTGGGAGGACTCTGCACACACCCCTCCTGTCTCTGGGCACTGCTGGGAGTGTTAGGCACACACCCCTCCTGTCTCTGGGCACTGCTGGGAGGACTCTGCACCCACCCCTCCTGTCTCTCGGCACTGCTGGGAGGACTCTCCACACACCCCTCCTGTCTCTGGGCACTGCTGGGAGGACTCTGCACACACCCCTCCTGTCTCTGGGCACTGCTGGGAGGACTCTGCACACACCCCTCCTGTCTCTGGGCACTGCTGGGAGTGATAGGCACACACCCCTCCTGTCTCTGGGCACTGCTGGGAGGACTCTGCACACACCCCTCCTGTCTCTGGGCACTGCTGGGAGGACTCTGCACACACCCCTCCTGTCTCTGGGCACTGCTGGGAGTGTTAGGCACACACCCCTCCTGTCTCTGGGCACTGCTGGGAGGACTCTGCACCCACCCCTCCTGTCTCTGGGCACTGCTGGGAGGACTCTGCACACACCCCGCCTATTTAACAATATGTACGCTTAGAACATACACGTGTGTGGGTTTGCTCCATGCATACGAGGTGGGGGTACGGGTCGTACTTACACTGTTGGGGTGGGGGTACGCTCCATACGTCCGCGGGTGAGGGTACGGGTTGTACTTACACTGTTGGGGTGGGGGTACGCACCATACGTCCGCGGGTGAGGGTACGGGTCGTACTTACACTGTTGGGGTGGGGGTACGCTCCATACGTCCACGGGTGAGGGTACGGGTCGTACTTACACTGTTGGGGTGGGGGTACGCTCCATACGTCCGCGGGTGAGGGTACGGGTCGTACTTACACTGTTGGGGTGGGGGTACGCTCCATACGTCCGCGGGTGAGGGTACGGGTCGTACTTACACTGTTGGGGTGGGGGTACGCTCCATACATCCGCGGGTGAGGGTACGGGTCGTACTTACACTGTTGGGGTGGGGGTACACACCATACGTCTGCGGGTGAGGGTACGGGTCGTACTTACATTGTTGGGGTGGGGGTACGCTCCATACGTCCGCGGGTGAGGGTACGGGTCGTACTTACACTGTTGGGGTGGGGGTACGCTCCATATGTCCGCGGGTGAGGGTACAGGTCGTACTTACACTGTTGGGGTGGGGGTACGCTCCATACATCCGCGGGTGAGGGTACGGGTCGTACTTACACTGTTGGGGTGGGGGTACGCACCATACGTCCGCGGGTGAGGGTACGGGTCGCACTTACACTGTTGGGGTGGGGGTACGCACCATACGTCCTCGGGTGAGGGTACGGGTCGTACTTACACTGTTGGGGTGGGGGTACGCTCCATGCATAGGAGGGGTGGGGGTAGGGTCCGTACATATCCGTCCCCACGCTATGTGATGCTTGTGCGGGCCGTACCCAGGCCTTTGCCACGTGGGTACAGCCTTCCCGCCATTGTTGGGGTGACGTAGGTGTGGGCGGGGTACGACTCGTACCCACGCTCTTAAGGCGTGGGTACGGGACGTACCTGTATTGTTGTGTTGCCGGTTCGCGTCGTCCAGCACTTCCGTTGTGGCGGACGCTGGCTTTGCTGGACACGCCCCCACCCCCTTGTAGTGACCATGGCCTGGGGGTCAGGTATGTCCAGGGCATGTGTGCTGTGTGACTCTGGTGGGGGTTTTGTGGCCTGCCCCTGGTCCTGCCCCCCCCCTCTCCCCCCTCCCTTTGTTGTTCTGACCTTCTGCGGCGTCTGCGTCCAAACCTGTAGAGGAGGTCGACTGCTATGAGGGCCGGGATGACACGTAGGTTCGGGTCCATGTCTGTCCGTCGCGTGCAGGTACTCCTTGTTTGCGTCGTCCTGATTTCCCGGCAGTTTTTGGCAGTCGGAAAATATTCACCGTGCGGGATGACGTCGGTGCGAATCCTGGTTCGTGAATGGCAGGCTGCGTGCGTCCCGACGTCACGTCGGCGCTTTCCCGGATCGCATTTGTATGTTTATTTTCGTCGGTCGGGGTTTTGTACGATTCGTACGGAAATGGAGTTTCCGTGCGAATCGTAATTCCATGTTTGTAAGTTTTGACGACCGGGTACGCGTCGGACGGAGAATATGCTCCGTCCGACGGTTCGTACCCGGTTTTTACAGGATCGTGATCGGCACCTATGTATCTAATAACAACATACCCTGTCCCCCTGTCTGGCCACCTCTCTCACTACATATTCATGTTAAATACTCATTTAATATAGTTTTACTATTCCGCACCTCAAGCCGGTAAGTATATTCACATTCTTAACAAATTAACAAAGCCGGACCAATACATGCTAACACTCTTCAACTAAGCAATTTTAAATGTAGGCGTGGAACTTGGTTTTGGCTGCATTACGGACCCTTGAGGAGTCGCTGGGGAATCTGCCATAGTGCAATCTGCTCCTGAAGTTTGCCATCCCTGCTGGGACTGGGAGGCCCAGGGTGCCCTGCAACGCCCTGACACACCGCACCTGGTGCCTCTTCCCGGCCCCTCCCCTTCTTACCTGTGCCTTCTTAACGCCTCGCAGCCCCCGCTTCGGGGGAGCCGCTCGTAGGCGTGGAACTTGGTTTTGGCTGCATTACGGACCCTTGAGGAGTCGCTGGGGAATCTGCCATCGCGCAATCTGCTCCTGAAGTTTGCCATCCCCGCTGGGACTGCGAGGCCCAGGGTGCCCTGCAACGCCCTGACACACCGCACCTGGTGCCTCTTCCCGGCCCCTCCCCTTCTTACCTGTGCCTTCTTAACGCCACGCGGCCACCGCTTCGCGGGAGCCGCTCGTAGGCGTGGAACTTGGTTTTGGCTGCATTACGGACCCTTGAGGAGTCGCTGGGGAATCTGCCATTGTGCAATCTGCTCCTGAAGTTTGCCATCCACGCTGGGACTGCGAGGCCCAGGGTGCCCTGCAACGCCCTGACACACCGCACCTGGTGCCTCTTCCCGGCCCCTCCCCTTCTTACCTGTGCGTTCTTAACGCCTCGCGGCCCCCGCTTCGCGGGAGCCGCTCGTAGGCGTGGAACTTGGTTTTGGCTGCATTACGGACCCTTGAGGAGTCGCTGGGGAATCTGCCATTGCGCAATCTGCTCCTGAAGTTTGCCATCCCTGCTGGGACTGCGAGGCCCAGGGTGCCCTGCAACGCCCTGACACACCGCACCTGGTGCCTCTTCCCGGCCCCTCCCCTTCTTACCTGTGCCTTCTTAACGCCTCGCGGCCCCCGCTTCGCGGAGCCGCTCGTAGGCGTGGAACTTGGTTTTCTGGCTGCATTACGAACCCTTGAGGAGTCGCTGGGGAATCTGCCATCGCGCAATCTGCTCCTGAAGTTTGCCATCCCCGCTGGGACTGCGAGGCCCAGGGTGCCCTGCAACGCCCTGACACACCGCACTGGTGCCTCTTCCCGGCCCCTCCCCTTCTTATCTGTGCCTTCTTAACGCCTCGCGGCCCCCGCTTCGCGGGGGCCGCTCGTAGGCGTGGAACTTGGTTTTGGCTGCATTACGGACCCTTGAGGAGTCGCTGGGGAATCTGCCATCGCGCAATCTGCTCCTGAAGTTTCCCATCCCCGCTGGGACTGCGAGGCCCAGGGTGCCCTGCAACGCCCTGACACACCGCACCCGGTGCCTCTTCCCGGCCCCTCCCCTTCTTATCTGTGCCTTCCTAACGCCTCGCGGCCCCCGCTTCGCGGGAGCCGCTCGTAGGCGTGGAACTTGGTTTTGGCTGCATTACGGACCCTTGAGGAGTCGCTGGGGAATCTGCCATCGCGCAATCTGCTCCTGAAGTTTGCCATCCCCGCTGGGACTGCGAGGCCCAGGGTGCCCTGCAACGCCCTGACACACCGCACCTGGTGCCTCTTCCCGGCCCCTCCCCCTCTCTTCACCCCACCATAAGAACTACTCCTGCTATCGCGGGACGCGTGCGGGGCGCACACCGGGGCGAAGACCGGGCAAAGAGCAGGACGTCTGAGGCCGTCCGAGGGCGACCGAGGACAGGACGGGCCACCTTATTAACTTCTACCATGTGGTAAACGTTACAGCTTCCTATATCTATTGTCATCTGTATCCCTCATTTTGTACTGTGTACTCCCTCCATCTTGGATTTGTTTAATCGGAGTCTTTGTACAGTATTTTGCCGGTTATTTTATTAGCATGCCTTCAGAAGCAGGGAAATCACGTACCCTAACTGTTAATACTTCGTATGGACCCGTTTCCGGCACAATAGATCGATTTTTTAAATGAGTGACTACTGTTCTGGAGAAGGAAATTGCGAATACCGAAAAGCGCCTATCCCTTGACTTGCTAACTGGCAAACGTTCCTCTTTGGGTAAAATTGGGAAGGTACTCTCTCCGGGGGCGATAATTGAGAGATCAGGCTCTATTCCTGAAAAGGAGGATATAATAACTTTCCTGTCAAATTCCCCAGGTACGCCTATCTTGTCAGACCATCTAATTAGCCTAACTACATCAGGGCTATCAGATTCACCGAACCTGGATATCTCTCCCCCATCGATTATAGGGATTCCCGAGAATAGACATACTCCAAAAAAGAGACAAGGCCTTTCTGTCAAAACACCTCTAGCTAAAAACAAGAAGACTAGATCCCTTGTACAATCCTCGACTCTCACTGGTCCAGCAGTGTCAAATAACCCTTCCCCTAGTTCTAACACCATAGGAATCCCCACTGATCAAGATCTGATGGGTGAATTATTCACCAAAATTGAGACCATGATTAAGTCCCTCCTACTCCCCCTCTTAGAGAGGACAAGATTAATAAGTCTGCATTTGGATGATTTGGCCAAACAAATCCAAGGGAATAATTTGACCCTCTCCGAACTCCTAAAAAACCAGAATAAAACTAGTACCATTGATCTAGCTATCTCTCCCTCTACCTTGTCAGAACAACCATCAATCAGTGGTATTCACAGGAAAATGCGTACCGCTCTGGGGGGGAAGTCAGTGGAAAAACCATCCAAAAAAATTACAGACATGGGTGGAACTATCCCCCCACCTAAAGACAAAGAAACAGGTAGGGAGACAAGGGTGGACAGTAGACTCACACCCGGAATGACAGGAAATGCTGAAGACTCAAAAAAAGAAAGCAAAAGCAATCCTGTGGATGTAAATAATATGAGGAGAAAAGACATTATGGATGCTAGGAATGATGAATGGCTAATCCAGTCCAAGAATACTACATCAAGTAGAAGGGTGGATCTACCCCCAGAATCAGCCCCGTATACTATCATTATGACAGGGGTACCCGAACTTCCAGAGGGCACCAGAGAGAACTTCTATGCTTTAAAAAACAAAATCATCTATTGGTTAAATCAAAATCGACCACTTCCCGCCCATATAAATGGGGAAATTTTAATGGTGAGACGCACCAGCTGGGTGGGAACTAGACCAAAAGAAAAGAAGGGGGACGCGATAATTATAAACTTTAGGGACCACAGAGCTGTGAGATGTATTGGAGACTGGTACAAAGCCAGAGGGGGAGACGCTATCTCGACGCATTATGTCAACTATTTTTACCCACGAGAACTGGCTTCCCATTTTAAATCTTACCCCGCAAAAAACCTTTTCACAGACTGGAGAGAAGTAGACCAGCAAACTCCCTATCAAAACGCTCGTAATCACCTGTTTAACCCGCATCCTATGGGGAGGCGCTTGATTAATGATCATCACTCATTCCAGCGCCTAAATCATCTACCTCAGAATAACTACTCTGAGTCACATCATAGGTTCAATCTACCCACCCAAAACTATTATTCAGTTTTGAGTGATCTGGAAAATGTAGATTGACTCAGCGTAGAACAGGCACGATTACGAAAACTTATCACGGTAAATCAAACTACCCCTGAGGATATTGTTCTTTGTAGCGAAAGCGTAGAAACGCAAGTAATGGAAAATAGTAACCTATCACCAGTTAGTGCAGAAATGCAAACAATGGAAAATAGTAACCCTTACCCAGTATCCATTTTAACATCGCCTAGAGGACCCGACATTATTACTCCGGGGAATAGTTGCGTCAATCAATTTTTGGAGAAGGGAGACGTAGAGTACCAATTAGCCGCAGAGGTAGTCCGTATAAATAATCGTACAAACAATGACTTAATAATACAAACTATGTCATGGAACATTGCCGGCCTATGTACAAAAATAATGAATGGGAGTCTGTTTGACTTTGCTCAGGATTACCACATAATCTGCCTACAGGAGACATGGTCTACTGACGAACAGCACATGATAGGCTACAAAACCTATTTTTCATCGGCAGTGGCTAGCGCCCACGGAAGGGCTAAGGGGGGTCTGACGGTGTTCATAAAAAATACCATAGTGGGGCTAAAAATAGCACCTCTTGGCCTATATTCTAATTATCAGATATTGAAAATCTCATTCCCGAAGAATGGGACAATAATTCTAGTAAACATGTATGATAATCTACCAGAAAAGGAGAGAGTAAACTTACTTGGGACTATCCGTAATAAACTTTCAATTCTGACAAAAAAGATGCAAGGATTAGATGTCCCAAATATCGTTTGGTGCGGTGATTTAAATCATCACCCCTGCGACAAAAAAAACACCAATATCTGCGGTATGGCAGAAAAAACAGAAAATAATATGATCCACTTCTGTCACACCAAGGTAGGAGACCTGCTAAATGAAACATTGTCAGAACTTGGTCTAGTGATTTTAAACGAAATTAACACCGCTACTAGGCAGCTACAGGCTACATATCTGGGCAGGGGATGGGAGTCGACAATCGACTACATACTGGTCTCAACAACATTTGAGAACAAGGCCCAGAGTTTTAGATTATTAACCAACACTCTAAGCGACCATGTCGCATTGGTCTTTGAATTGGTTATTGATCAGGTGCAACTTACACCCCAATTGATGATGAGCGCACTCGCCCAGAATAATATTTACCTCACAAAAATAATCGGCTACGCCTTAGGTTGGGGAAAGATAGACCCAGCAGCCATAACAAACAAGGTAGTCCATGCGGTATACTCCGCAATTATGAAGTGCCTGGATATCGACACTAGTGAAGAAGATCTTCTTCACAATTTCGGCCTAATTATGGAGACAGTAAAGGACCTCTTAACCGGTAACAAGAAAGGGAATAGGGGCGGGAAAAAAGGGTGGTTCGGCCATGAATGCACCTTGGCACATAAATCCTTAAAGAAAGCGCTGACAAAACCCGTAAGAGATCAAGAGGAGATCCGTACCTTAAGGAGGTCCTATCGACTAGCCTGCAAAACCAGAAAACAGGAACTGAAAAAAGCGCTCTGGGATCAACTATATGAGAGTTCCCAGAACAGAGATAGCGAGCAGTTCTGGAAGGTCGTAAAGACCCCCTTTCTGAACGATCCTTGTGATCAGCCTATACTAGAAGCAGCAATTGAGGGCCCAACATGGGTAAACCATTTCTCCAAAGTTTTTGGCAAAACATTAGGAACTGAATTACCAGAAGAAAGTGAACAGACCCCACAAAATTGTTTATTTCCAATCCTCTTAAACTTTGAAATGAATGAAATTATAAATGCTGTTAAAAAAAGTAAACGCGGAAAAGCCCCTGGTCCAGATGGCGTACCGGTTGATTTTTTTAAGTTCCAACTAGATTTATGGGCTCCAATTTTAAAACGAGTGTTTGACGCAGTAATGAAGTGCGGGCTAATCAAGTCTTGGACCCAATCGATTATGGTCCCTATTTTTAAGAAGGGAGACAGGGAAGACGTGACCTGTTATAGGCCAATCTCATTACTGGACTCGCTCGGGAAAGTCCTGGGCAGAGTGGTTCGTCAGCGTCTCCAGGAATGGGTAAATGATCACAATATATTATCCGACATCCAATTCGGCTTTAGAGAGGGGTTTGGAACAACTGAACAGGCATTGAACCTATCCCTATTGGTGGGAAAATATGTATCTGCAAAGCAAGGAAGGTTATCCATGGTCTATGTCGATCTTTCTGCGGCATTTGACTGTGTCTCCCATTCGAAACTTTGGTCAGTGCTCAGTGATATGGGCATAGACTCTGACCTAGTACACCTCCTTCGTGCACTTTATTCCAACGCCTCATCCAGGGTTCGTTTTGGAACACAGGGCGAACTATCCGACTCTTTTAAGGTAGAGCGGGGCGTGAGGCAGGGTTGTGTCCTGGCCCCCTTTCTATTTTCTCTTTACACCAACAGTCTTGAAGCTGAGATGTTGAGAGGGGCCCAGGACCTCCCACGAGTAAAAAATCGCCTCGTGCCTGCGCTTTTATACGCGGATGACGCCGTAATATTGGCACGTACCCCGCAAGCGTTGCAGAAAGCCTTAGATAGATACTCAAATTTTATGGGCAGTTTGGATCTTAAAATAAACACCAAGAAAACATATGTGATGGTGGCAGGAAAGGGAAAGAAAAGGGGAAGGACCACTATTTGCCTTGACAAAGAGAGAATTGATTCGACTACACAATATCCATATCTTGGGGTCATGATAGATGATAAACTCAACTGGAAGGCGGCTATTGAAGCTCGCAAACACCAACTCTTGCGAGCAATAATCGCTCTCATAAAATTCTCCCAGAAGCTAGGAAAGAGACCACCAGTAGAGCTTCTCCGCATTTATAAAGCCAAGTGCCATTCCATTGCACTTTACGGGGCGGGCCTCTGGGGATACAAAAATACCAATGCTCTGCAGGTAGCAGAGAATACATTCATGCAATTTCTTCTGATGGCACCAAAGCGAGCATCGATCTTTGCCTGCCATGCAGAACTTGGAATCCCCCACATCGAAGACCTGGCTAAGATTCAACCCCTTTTGTTGTGGCGCCGCATTTGGACGTCAACAGATAACTCATTTACAAAAGACATAGTGGCCGACTGTATGTCCCTAGAACTCATGGGGAAAATTGAGTGGCTGCTTTATGTGAAAAACCTTCTTACAGATCTAGGCCTTAACAAATATTTTGTTAACCCCGAATTGATTGCAGAGATCTCGAAGAAAGATTTAAAAATAAAGGCCCTCAGCTATATGGAAGAATCCCGGTTGAGCAAGGAGATAAGTAAAACATCTGTTCAACACGCCTTAATAGTCATGACCACATTGGAAATGGAACCTTATTTGGCCTATGTCGAGTCACAATTTGAACGTTTTTTGTTGACATGATTTAGACTGAATGTTTTTCACAGGCTTGTAGCCTTTCCTAAAAACCCAAATTGGAATGAGTGTTTAATGTTATGCCCCTGTGATGAGATGTCGGAACAATCAACCATGCATACTGTATTGCTTTGTAAATACTATTCTACCCATCGTAACCTCTGGCTAACCCCACTGCTGAGAACTCTCGGTTTTAGAAGGTGTCGCCCTGCCATGTTGTATTTGCAATTCCTGAATACTACATTGACCACGAAATGCGTAAGCACGTTTTTAAAGTGTATTTTTAAACACAGAGCGAACCTTGGTTAAAGCATTTTAGTCAATATAAGGAGCCTTTTATAACATGTATATTCTTTGTGATATGTTTTATGTATGTACTTTAATGGTTATTATTGCTTTATTATAACCGAATAAAGATTTACTACTACTACAAAATAAATGTGTACTAATTATATCTCCAAACTGGAGTATTTAACTTAAATCAAGCAACATATTACAAACATTATAATATTTAACAAATCTAAACACACCTACAAGTAAACAACAGACATAAAATGTTGAATTATACATTTAAATACAGTAATAATAAAAAGGGGCAACAAAGGGAGATGAAATGGTGCCTCCTGCATGATGTGACAGCTGGCCAAGTAGGTTGCTGGTGTATACTAAAACGTTCATTTTCTGTGAATGTTGGGTGGTTTGACTGCTTATCGTAGGTAATGTAAAAAAAACAAATTGTAATCATGATGTGCTGATGCATGTTTTTATACAGCTGGACCACGTCCTCATCTGAGTCTTTAAAGCGCAATAAAAATATAATATTTCAAAGCAAACTCCAAATATGGGTAACAAAAAAAGGGTCCTATCACAGTCTACAGTAGGCTCCACTCCATTGTCTTCCCTCCACATCGCAGTACTGTCCTTGACATCATACAGCAATGTCTGTCCCACTGAGAGGCTCTTTAGAACCTCCAGTGCCTCTTCTAGCACCAGTGCTGGTTGGATGGGGTAGGGGGAGAGATGTTTGGGGCAAGGGAGACCCCAATCCATTTACAGTGGCTCTCCTACTGGTGCCTCAAAGTCGGTAAGAAAGCTAAAAGGAGGCAGATTCACACTTCAGATACATACTAGAGAGGCTAATCACAAAAAGTACACACAGAAGAGAGGTCCAAACACAAGACATTTTAGTATACGAATCTCAATAAAAGGCGCACAAGGGAACATCATAATTTGCCATATTTTGATTTCAGCAGACAGGTTGCTCCATCTCATATTATGGATATTCTGTCTGCCTTATGACAAGTGCATTCTATTATCAAGCACTTTTGATAGGACCAATGGAATATCCATTGTTTTTGTGACAGACTACCCATCTGCAAGTTTCAAAATCATGCACTATATCTGTTAATGGACTCATTTCAAGTAAAGCTAAAATATCCTAAGCATGTCCAATTTTAATCCAATGTCAAACAGTGCCTCACATCTACACAGATTATTTTGTGGGTACTACTGTCACCAATGTGACATACATTTTGGCAAACACATTACAAATTAGATATGCTTTAATGCTCTAGGAAAATGGTGTATGTGTCTTCTGTGATGTGGTGAAGCACTATCTCTTGTGGCAAAATCAAAATCTGGCACATATTATTACCTTTTTACTTTGAAATATTGTTGACAGGAATGTTCCGCACATATTGTATACTCATTGTCCATGCCCAGCATTCACAATGGTACATATCTGCTATCACACTTGTACGACTATTTGGACGTAAGCGCCAACTAAACCTGTGTGTTTGTCAAAGCCTAGGTCACGCATAGAATAATAGTGTGTTCACACACTTGTCCAGCCCCTGGATGTCCAAGACAAAATACAGCCAGATGTAAGCACCAATAGATACTATCCATGACATAGAATGTTTTTAAAAGCACAGTTGTGGCAGATCAATTTTAAAATCGATATGACCATGTACAAAATATTGTGCATGCAGCACAGGGCTGTGAACCACTTGATGAAAGGGTATTTTGCAACTTTTTTTAGGTCATACTCCTTTACTTACAGATATCTCATCAGCAAAGTTCAAAATACATTATTGTCAAGGTGCCTGATTTAGAGTTGTGTTTCTGTGTCACAAATGTGGGGAATATCCTGTCCGCCTTATTACAAGTACATAATGCGATGACACTTGTAATAAGGTGGACGGGATATCTTTCACATATGCTATGAAGTAGCTGTCAGCCAAACTCTAAATCTGGGCCAAAGTCTAAGATATCCAAGGCACATATAATTGGAAAGTTATGAAATAACCCTTGGCAACCACTAAGAGTTTCAAATAATTACATAATAAAGGCCATATGTGCACATGACAATGATGATATTTATATAATGTATGTTATTTATTCATTGCTTGTCGCATATAATTATTTCTTTCAATATATAAATGAATTGCAAAATCAGTCAATATGGAGACTTTCAATAAAGTGTACAAATTATGATAGACAATGAAATGTAAAGAAAACCCATAACACTTCTCATTATATAAATGCAATGGGAATACACAATAAATATGTACATTAAACAATACACATTTAAGACAATAACAAACCACATAATGCACATACAGAGTAGTATCAACATAACACCATTGACAAACAGATAAAATCATGAAATATGTACAAGTAAAATCTCAATATATAAACAACAAATTATTCTCTAATTATTAATATTGAATTGTTTCTTAGTATGGGCAGCATGTTGAAAACTCTTCTACGCGCATTTCGGCACGAAACCACAGCCTTCTTCAGATGGAAAAGCGTTGTGGAAAAACTACAGACATAGCGCATGTTCAGATAAGGCCATAAGAAAATTCAAATATATTTATACCTTCTGAGGCATCTCAGAAAAAATAACTGATAATATAGGTCAGATTTCATATACATTTCCCCGTTATTTTGTAGACTTGTCATCCTCCTCTATGCTCATAGAGGAGATGGGGAGGAGCTGCCGCAGTAACATACACGCCCACCTGCTTTATCGGATTTCTAAGTATTGTATTTCTCTTTTCGAAAATAGGCAGAGTTTTTTTGTTGACTGCACCATATGCAACCATAAGACTATCTACTTACCGAGTCTAGTCTTTCTTCTTGACGTACCATGCGTATGTACATATCAGTTGACATATGTCTGCCACCATATATGGGATACGCTGACGAGCCTTCGGCAACTGCGTTTGTAAGACTCATGGGAGATATTGCTTGTTGCGGTCCCTTGAGATTATCCCAAGAAGACGACATGTCAAGAGTGAGGTAAGACACAAATATATATTGTCTAGTATGCTTAGCGCTTGTTGCCTTTGAGTATGCTAGCAGCCTCAATTATACGTAGCATACTGGCCCTATAAATGTCAGATTCAGACAAGAGAGGTAACTGGAGGACAAGTTATGATACTCACAGGCCGCACCTTGTTGTTATAACCGGTCTGTATAGAACATTCTTGTTCGGCTAAACTGTTCTCATCTTTTATCAACAATTTTATGCAAGTGTTGTTTCCTTTTACAGTTCTGCTCATTACTTTTTTGCCTAGTTTCTACAAATGCTGGCCTTAGCCCTGTGCTGGGAAACCATTTCCACAGCAGCAATTGAAGTAATACAAGACAAAGGAGACTATGCTGGCTATATTTATTGGTTCTGTATGCAGTATTTGCATATACAGGTACTTAGCTGAAGACTATCGGAGACAATTATATCTTTCTTTCCAAACTTCATCCACTTGTGCCTGAGTATGCTTTGATAGCCCATATCTTCTATCATTAATAGTCGGCTTGTAACACAAAATTCATGGCTTGTTCCTGAATATATTTCTTCTTTCTACTTATATTCAGTTTTATTTTCATTTATTTTTGTTGTTTCTTTATATTTATCCTAAATGGTATTGTAAGCGTTGAAGAAGCACACATCAGGTGTGTATCAAAACGCTTTTCTTGAAATTGAATTTCTTCTCGTAATGTTTTCCTACTTGTGGTGACTTTTTAAAAATTGAAAACAGAGACCTGCACTTTCTATTCTCCTCTTATCTCATCTACAGATGATGTGATATGTATCGAATCTCCTTTTTCAATCTCTTTCCCTTGTATCCGGATAGAGATAAAGAGTCATTATATTTTATCACTGTGACAATCAATTTGTTCTAGTGAATTTATGGCCTTTGCCTGACACATCTTTATTTTTCAGTTTGATTCCAGCTCCATTCTCAGTACATTTGGCCCCCAAGGCATTGTTTTTCTGGCACCTGGATTGTTTATTAATCATCCATCATATATCAATTCAGTGATATACTTAGACAAAGAGGTAATATATAAGAAAGCGGTTCTGAACCAGTCTGTCTATACACTGTTTGACACATGAGACAACAGGAGTCAACACAATTAGTATTCATCCATTTTGGTTCTCTGTGTTGTGTCTTTTTCTGCCGTAAACTCTTAATCAGCGTACCATCTTGCATGAGACACCCTATGCTATCCTTTTTTTTGTTTCCTGAGCACACAAACCTACAACCTTTTTTCTCTTTGTTTCTAATCACAAGCATGATGAATTCTGTGCAGAAATTGTAATATGCCCATCCTTTTTCCTTTTTTATATAGGGAGTTTTTGATTCCAAATTCACAGTTTAATCCATTTGGGTTTTATCTGGGATATATATTTCTATAATCATCTGTTTTCTCCTTACCTACAATTCTGACCTATGTTATTAGTTTTGTTTCTGAGATGCCTCAGAAGGTTTAAAAATATTTGAATTTTCTTATGGCCATATCCGAAAATGTGATATGACTACAGGTTTTCCACAACACTTTTCCAACTATGGCTCTTCCGGAAGAAGGTGTGGTTTCATGCCGAAACTTGCGTAGAAGGGTTTTCACAACATTGTCCAAACTAAAAAACAATTCAATATAATCATTAGAGAACAATTTGTCGTTTATATATTGAGATTGTACTTATTTCATGATTTTTATCTGTTTGTCAATGGTATTATGCTGATACTACTGTGTATGTGGATTATGTGGTTTGTAATTGACTTAAATTTGTATTGTATAATGTAGATATTCATTGTGTATTCCCATTGCATTTATATTATTAGAAGTGGTGTGGTTTATTTTTACATTTCATTGTCTGTCATCATTTGTACACTTTATTGACAGTCTCCATATAGACTGATTTTGTAATTCATTTATATATTGAAATAAATAACAATACACAACAAGCAATGAATAAATAAATATATTATAAATATCATAATTTTCAAGTTCACAGATGGCCTTTCTTATGGAATTATTTGAAAATGTTAGTGGTTGCCAAGGGTATTTCATTACACTGTTGATTTGTTTCCTGCCCCTGGAACCCTGATCTATTTCCAGGGGGTCCCATTTCCTTACACTTATAATTGGAACTTCATTATATTTTTATTATGGTGACGTTATATTGCGATTTGGTAACTGGAAAGAATCGGTAAGAATAACATACATATTATTTCAAATGAATAAACGTACCTCCTTGTTGCTGCTCCATTGGCTTCAACTCACCATCCACGTTAACGTAGCCACTGCTAGATGGTGCCGCATCACAGAGATCAGCCACCACTTTTTTTCTGGGAGAGCCTTCGAAGCTTGAGAACCACCTGTTGGGGCTTTTGCCTGGCAATTGCCCTCCAGATCCTCCTCTTGTAGTGGGCTGACCTACAGTGAGGTAAATAAAACAAAATTAATCATCTTTTGTTCAACATCACAATACATCAAACCAACATACGATAATATTTTTAATGAACTTATATTGGGGCTGGTTGAGATTTTATTTGGCAAGCTACTGAGACTAAACCTGGATGTTTATACCATCCACCTCATTACTAGTGCATAATATACTATAAGATGGATGGGATATCCGTTACACTGTGAGAAAATAAAATGTCAAACAACTTACTCATCACGATTATTGTTTGTTTTTGAATATTGTTGCGAAAAGTCAAAGTGCATGTTGTTTTACTTTGGCCATCACTCAATGTTGTGTGGTTCCATTAAGGATTATATTCGGGGCCGTACTGGGTCACATTTATTACTTTTTGGACAAGTTACTTCATGGCAGTGTGAAGGATAGGCCATCCACCTTATAACAAGTGCCTTATATAGTATTTGCTTTCTAATTATGTGTATAGGTACGTATTACATTATGATGTAGTAGCCATTCGGGGAAATAGAAACTCAGTACCATTGTGTTTTCTGTAGAGAGTACTCCATTCCAAATGGCAGGGAGTACTCTTTCAACAGAAAACATTGTCAGTGTCAGCCTTAAGGTCAAGTGTACTGTGAATTGTTAAAATACATGGTCTTCGTTGGCTTAGCAGTTGGAGAGATAACTTCACCAGCCAGGGCCTCCCTTGGCTCTGATAGTACCATGTCCTAAAACATTTATGAGACTAAAGCAGATTTCTAACTAAAACATGACATGCTTAGTAACACCATGGATGGTAATTATTGTGTTACTCTGATCTTTGTTGCCCTAGTCACCACAAAGTTTACCCATGCCTAAGTAAGGTTCTTAATGCTCTCACCAATGTCTGACTGATTTCTGCCCATATCTGGCTAGCAGCAGCGGTCTGTGAAGGGAGTGACGGTGGGGCAGTGAGGCGGGCGGGGGAGGGGCAGGGTGGTAAAATGTAAACACCGGAATATGGATGAACGGAGGTAAGTACACATTTAAATAAGTAAAACGAATTTCGTTGCGCGCGCTGCATCGCATTTTGCAATGCAGCGCACGCAAAGGAATTTGTTTTATTTATTTAAATGTGTACTTACCTCCGTTCATCCATATTCCAGTGTTTACATTTTACCACCCTGCCCCTCCCCCGCCCGCCTCACTGCCCCACCGTCACTCCCTTCAGTCCATGTAAAAATGTAGATTCACAATGGCAGTACTATATTGGTAACATTTTAAAATGAAAAACAGTCTATACATTTCTGTTAGGCAATGTACAGGTGTGATTCAAAGACATCTAGCGTAGATGATTCCCTGTGACTCCGCCAATCCCCTTTTGGAGTGTTGAATCTATTAGCTAGATTCACAATGTAGATGCAGCTCTACCCCTCAGTTCTTACATACTATTGTGACACTATTTTTCCTACAGACTGACAAACAATCTCTGGGCAGGAAGTGGCAACGGTGTACCATCAACTGACAATATGTTGTTAGCAGATGTTTATTATGCCACAGTTGATAGAGGTGCCTGACCCACTCTAGTCAGCAGACACAGGCCACGTTGCATTGCTTTTGAGTTATTGATATATGCATCACTGCATTTCCAATAAAATGTAGTTAGCCCATGGATGTGTGTTTGTTTTTCACCTGGACTATTTTTGGTTGAAACACTGTGGGAAACAGGGGTACTTGCATAGAAACACAAGTTCTGAAAAAGTATAACCTCAAACTTTTAACAGGAAGTTATGTTATGTTATGTTATGTTATATTATGTTATGTTATGTTATGTTATGTTATGTTATGTTATGTTATGTTATGTTATGTTATGGCAAGTAGACATGCAACAGACCACAGTAAGTTCTGAGGCAGACTGTGACCATGAGGCGTGCTTTCATGCAAGGTTGTGGGACAGAGAAACTTTGATTCAGAGGACCACAGGAAACTCTCACTACGAACAGTAAGACCAGTGGTTGGTTCCAAAGAAAGATAAGTAGAGGTCAAAAATGGAGGAGAAGTGTTATGCAAAGAAATACCTGCCCGATTGTCAACAACAGTGTGTGAGATGCTTCCAACTGTACAGCAAAGCAAATCTTACAACTTGCTTCACAATACAAAGAAAGTGTAGACTGGGATTTACCAGTAACACCCAAAGAGAAGAAGACGAGGAACACAAGTGCTGGAGAGCAAATTTTCAAACAACAGAAAATACTGCCTAGAGTTTAGCTTAAGGAAACTATAACTACGACAACACTGTGTGTTAGCACAAGACACAGTTGAATTACCTGTTGCTTGCAACCTCCAGGGCCTCCAAAAACAGTCAAAGCACAGAAGTGACAGCCATGGAGAACTAACTCCACACAATAGTTCCAGACACAGCTGGTAAAGAGAAAGACATCCGGAAATAAAAATTAGCATTCACAAACTAAAACACAAGTGCAGGACAGGTGGGATATGCAAATAAAGGATTTTGGCCCATATGTACTGAAGCATTGTCCCATAAACACAGCATAGAGATAACCCTTTGATACATCTGGCTCTTGGTGAATTTGAAAACTGAATTGCTGCTTTCAATGTACTCCTGGTGGATAAAGTGCAACAACTCTGATTGCAGCAAGAGCATGCAATCTACACTGCCTTGACCTGCAGCATCTACAGGCTGTATATCTCCCTAATGTTAAAGTGAGCATGCATGTCATATACTACACTTTTGCACTAACCTTTGTGTTCCAACAACAGGGGACAGTAAGTGCTGTTCTTCAATAAACGTTTTTTCCCAATGGTTTGCCTGTATGCCTTGTTCTGTGGGTTTGTTTCACAGGTTTATAGTTTGCCAAGTTTTGTCTCCTTTCCAGGTGTTTGCTGATTCCTTTGGCCACCGCCAGGTGTGGGCAAGCAACTGAAAGCTCAAGCCAGGCTTGAGCCTGAAGGGTGGCTTTGGCTCAGCATGAGGTCCTTCTGGAACCAGAAGTCCAAAATTAGAAGAGCTTTCACGGGACAAAAAAGTGGCCCCAAATTGTGCACCAACTTTTTGCCAATGGAAATACGTTTTTTGAACCAACCGATGTACTAATAGGTCTATTCACAGAATTCCGATTCATAGTGTGTCACAAATCGATCTACCTTATCAACAGCAGTGTCCTATCCTTAACGGCGGAGGGGCCACACCCCCAAATCTTTTGGACATAAAGTGTGTTTGTGAAGCTGAGCAAGGGTCAGCCTGCCAGACACTCTTTATTTTCAGGTCTGGAAGCCAGAAGCTGGGCATGCGCTAAATGTGCAAGCTCTTGACTATCTGAGTTGAACTTTGCTGGTCTAAGAATGTCACAGCTCCTGTGAGCGTGACCTCCTCAGCTCAGCACAAGGTTCTGGAGACCCTCCCCTCATGATGAGGGAGAGTGTCAGTAATAGCCTCATACCTGGGTGCTTTAGTTTTAATACCTGAAGTGCCAGGCCGAGTGTCTATCACTGACACCTAGTCACAGAGTGGGTGGAGTCAGCAGTCTCTCAGACCCCATCCTACTCTGTGACGAGGTAGGAACTGCTACCTCCCCTCATTGGCTGGCCTAAAGTCAACCAATGATGGAATACAGCAGTCCCATCCCTCCTGCCACCTCCGAGACTTCCCTCCTCCAGAACTGCAGCAGGTAAGTGTTGTATTTTTAACTGTTTGGTGCATGCATGTATGTATGTGTATTTGTGAGTGAGTGTCGTGAATGGGTGTGTACGCGCGTGTCTGCATGTGAATGCATGGGTGTAAGTGAGTGTGCATGGACCTCACCCCTCTAAGTTCTACTTACTGACTGTCACTGCTCATCAATATGCATAAGGCAGGTCACAAATTGTGATCCACTGTGAATGGCTAGAGGCAAAGGCATGTTTGCTTGCTGTGGTAAGCAGACCACCATGTCTATGGTTGCTTTTAAACAAAGCATTTTTTTTTTAAATATAGCTCGTTATACTGAAAGGAAAACTGGGCGCATTTCAAAAAATGAAAAGTTAAACAAACCTTTTTATGGAGTAGGCAGCAGTCTCATGGCCCACTGCCTACTCCTAAAAACGTTCTTGTCAACATTCTCAAAGGGAAAAGGGTTCCGAAGGGCATCCATTTAGATTTGATGGAAAAATATTTATATTGTGCGCCAGTTTCTTAAAGAATCGGTATTTGGAAGGGATGCCCCTAATTGGCCCCTTCCAAATTGTAGTTCATTAACGTATACTTAATCAATTTAAGGATTCGAGAAACCTTTTCCAAATTGTTACTTGAGTTTAGTAAACTTCACAAAGTGTGTTAGCCGTGGCAAACCCTCTGTTTTACATAATCTGCAGGTTAATGAATGCTAAAACATTTTGTACATGCATCCTCTGGAGGATACAGCTGCCGACCAGATAATGTGTGCAGTCAGGTTTGAATCACGGCCTCAGCTCAGCTTCTTATGAATCCGGACAAATCACACTGTGCAGAAAAAAAAACTGTGGAATGTAGTCTGTGTCTGCTGTGAAGCATTCTTGTGTCCTTGGGCAAGGTTCACACTGTAAAACTGCAAAAAATAAAATATGGATTCTGTCTGTTACCCATGCTTTAATTTAATCCCCCAAGAATTAAGCACGATTAATTGATGTCAGAAAGAGGCACCCATCTAGTGGCTGAATAGCACAGTAAGAAACTGGAAAATCTGGGCTTCATTCCAGCTTACCTGGTTGATCAAATTGTATGCTCCTGGGCAAATACTTTATTTCACTGAGACCCATTTTGCTCATTATTACATATCAGAGCACTTTCAAATGGGTGTGTTCAGGGTGAGGATTGTATAAAAACCTCTCTTGTGTTTGGTGTGATAGATAATACACGTTCCTCCATTTATAATAGGAATCTAGGCCACATACATGACAAATGCCTTGCTTCTTAGTTCACAAATAGCAGGGCTGGACTGTCCAACCATTCACTTGCCACTTCAGTGGCTGGCAGGGTGGGGGAATGTTTTGTTGCTGGGGATCTGCCGTACGTGCAGTGCTTCTATATAAACATAAAATAGAACAAAGGAGCTTATTTACAAGCCCACTGCGCTGCCGGTACATCACTTTTTTTAACAGAGCTTGGATGCAGTGTGCCTGCCCATATTTACAAGACCACGTAAAGCCATCCTGCGTGGCTTTTCATGACCTTGTAAATATGGCCCCCTTTTACGCATTACTCTGCGTGAAAGGGGCGTTCCATGGGTGTTATTATGGGTGTTCCCGCGCAACATCCATGGAACCTGAAGCATTCCCAGATTTACAAGATTTCGTAAACCTGGACATGCGTCAGATTCCTACACCTCCCAAGGAGAGGCGTGAAGAGGCGCAATGAGGAGAAATTCCTTTATTTCTCCTTGTTTTTCCTTTTTCTATGTGTGCTTCTGCCGCATCCTGCACAAAAACCACACCCCTACAAGACAGACATCCTTCCACCGTGTAAGGGTGCCTGCGTTGGCGCATGGCAGCCCATTATGCACCAGCATAAGGGAAGAGGACAGGAATGCGCCGTACCTTGCAGATACTGTGCATTCCTGCCCTTTTCATTTGATGCACGGCAGAGCAGCAGGATGGCTTGCTGCGCTGCCGTGCGTCAAAATATCGTAAAGGAGGCCCAAAGAGTTTTAAGGTGTGCTTAAAGCATACTTTAAAACCATTTGTTTTTCCTTAGTTTTTTTAGGAGCGCTGCAAGTAGGGATGTAGCTGGGGGGTCCCCACCAACAAAAGAAGCCCCCCCGCAAGCAGTGAAACCAGCCCCCACTCTGCCAACCCACCAAAATGCCCCGTGCCTGGTAGGCCAGTCCGACTCTGACTAATAGCATTATCATCAGGGCGGGGCAGTGGGTAGGAATGTGTCTCAGTTCATTTTTAAAACCATCACTTAATAAATACTTCTCAATGCAGTGATATTATCTGATGTACTAAGGTTAAATGCTTCTGAATGGTAAAGAAACAAGTGTTTGGATTTTAAAGGCACCATATCATTTTCTAACATGAAGTTTGTTCCATAAATTACATGCCAAATATTTTTAAGGTTCAGCTCATGCATGGGCTCTTAGAGCCAAAGCCCACCCACGGCACCGGCTCAGGCTCAGCGCTCTCTGTTAATTTCTTGGCTTGCCCACCTCTAGAACATGCTCCTCACTCATTAAACACCAGGATTGAGAGCCTGAACAACTTCCTTCGGCGGCATTATTTGTTCTGTTCCTTTCTCCAAGGTTCATGAATCTATTCCTCACCTTTTTCTCACGGTCCCCTTTACCCCCACGCATAGGAAGAAAACTCCTTGCACATCATGGTCATTGTCTCTCTGCTTTTCAGAAATAAACGAGCGCTTGGAAGCTTATATCTAAAAAGCAAAAATGAATGCCGAGCGTGAACCACGAACATTAAGCTGTGACAAAAGTGCATCGGCCACAGCTATGGGTGCACTTTCATCACAAGGATTCCGCCAGGAAGCAGTGCTTAATTTGTGCCTGTGTTTTCAGGTGCTCAGCCCCGGCACTTGCTTATGACAGTCCACCACATAGTGGCGCTGTTTTGCTATTTGTAAACACAGGACATGAGCAGAGCGTTTGTCAATTCAATACCAGTTCACGCAGGACAAATGTATGTGACCTGAAATAGTCCAAATGGTCACATTTGTAGGAATGTGATGACATTTGGCAGTGCTGGCAGGGGCAGTGGGGGATGCAATCTGCAGTGGGTTCCTGTAAAATACCCTTGACCTGCTACTTATTTATTTTCATATTGAGTACAGCCAAGAAGGTGGGAATCTCTACATACAGCAGGGGGTTCGCCGTCAGAGGTTAGATGTCAGGCCTACATGGTGAGCTGCCTGACAAACAGTAAATTACCTCAAACACCTAACACAAAGTAGGGCAGGTGGAAATAACAACTGTGCTAATGGTCCTGCGAGGGAAAGATGGATTGTATTAGAGCAACAACAAAGTTAAACATAGGGAGAAAAGAGAGATTCACTCCTTGTCGTTCCTGATCTTAATAAGGTGACAGCTGCACAACTCTACAAGCATGAGTAACAGAAAACACAAGGAAGGAGTTAATTAGCCGTGGAGTGGCGACATCAGTCTAGCTGCTGCCAGAGTTTGCGTGCTCTTCAAAGGAAAGACTTACATGTTCACACAGTGAATACTGCACAGTCTTTTTGGACTATTGTAAAAGGGGGATCTTATGTGTGCTGTAGTGCGCCTCACTCACATCTGTGATCTTATGCTCACCCATAGCTCCAGCAGATAGCCAAAGCAGAGAAAATGCATTGAGTACTACGGGCCATATTTATCAGATGGCTGCGTTGCTTTTGCACCATGCAACGGGGTGCAAAAGTGACACAACCCTTAAGATGCGATTTATCAAGCCACGCAGAGTCCCCTTACGTGCCCTGAGTGGCTTGATAAAACGAGAGTAATACAACGCAGCGCAAATCGCTGTGTTGCATTACTGCAGGGAGGCATTTCATGGGCAGAGCGTTGGTGTTCCCAAGCAAAACTCATGGATTTTGATGCTTTCCCAGATTTACCATAAGTGGTAGACCTGGGAATGTGCCTAAACTGCTACACATCCCCAGGGGAGGCTTAACGTGGAGAAATATCTTTATTTCTCCTCATTTTTCCTCTTTCTATGTGTGCTGCAGAACTCTTTCTTTTCGCGGGAGAGGCAGCGCCGGTCAGCGGGAGCGGTGAGCAGCACAAGCACAGAGGACCACAAGCCCCAGGAGCCAAAGGGGCCTCGCAGCATGCCCGGTCCCGCCCTCTACCTGCTGGGGGCTACTTGAACACCTCGCGCCTCCCGCTTCTCTGGAGACGCAGCGCCGGTCAGCGGGAGCGGTGAGCAGCACAAGCACAGAGGACCACAAGCCCCAGGAGCCAAAGGGGCCTCGCAGCATTCCCGGTCCCACCCTCTACCTGCTGGGGGCTACTTGAACACCTCGCGCCTCCCGCTTCTCTGGAGACACAGCGCCGGTCAGCGGGAGCGGTGAGCAGCACAAGCACAGAGGACCACAAGCCCCAGGAGCCAAAGGGGCCTCGCAACATTCCCGGTCCCACCCTCTACTTGGCAAGGACTTGATTAGGAGCACCTCCTCCACGCCACGCGGGACGCGCTCGGGCGGCGCCGGACGAAGTCCGGGCAAAGGGCGGGCTGTCTGTGGCCGTCAGGGGCCAAAGGAGGCCGGGCTGGGCCACCCATCTAACAACGTCTTAATGGGTAAGCGCAAGCAGCTCCATTGTGGGGAAGGGGGGAAAACGCCAAAGTTCCAAGGAAGTCTGAGTCTATAATTTCGTATTTATCTTCAGCTGTGGGGGCGTTAACGAAAGAAATAGCAAACGCGGAGTTGGAACTTGGCCTACAATCGACCACTCCCCCCTGCACCCAGTCTGATTCCCCGGCTGCAAATACCCCCCGTGTCCCCTTGGAGCCTGTAGTCACCATAGCCAACCCTCCTGTCACTACTGACCTGGCTGCCCCTTGGACAGCTAATAACAACAGCCAGGAGCCCCCAGTAACAATTACACAGGGCTTAGTAACGGGCCCTAAGAAGAAAAAACTTAGGAAGACCAAAGGTCAAGACTTATCCAAGCCTGGTAATGTTACATCTGCGGACGATTTGGGGGATTTGATAGAGTCACTGGTTACATCACGGCTGGAGCCTATCCTTACAGACCTGGCTAAGGATATTGTGGACACTTTGAATACTTGTGTTGCTGGACTTTTGGCAAAATGTGCTAAAATTGATGATTTCATGAAGGAGTTTAGGGGGCAGACCACATTGGCTGCGACTGTTGTTAGTACCCCAGGGAACAATGCTGAAGTACACACGACTAAACCCCAACTAAGTCACAGTCCTAGCTTGCATAATCCTGTTAGAAGTAAGGTCAGTGTCCCCCAAGCCACATCCGGACGTAAGACATTGAGGGGTCCTTATGGTAAAGGGCAAGATGCTTGGAGTAGCACCCCCGACCAACCATCCCCCAGTTTAGCCGACCCGGCTCGTGATAACCCCTCTAGACTTTACTTGCTTCCAGAGGCAGCTCCTCTGGTAGCAGTGCTTGTAGGCGTTCCCCATCTACAGGCCGGTGAGTCTGAAACAACAGGTGCCTTAATGAGGAAGGTCAGTTCTTGGTCCGCGAATTACTGCAGCGGATGGAAAGATATCGCCGCCAGTATAATTACGGCCAGAAGGGTGGGATGGATAGGGCACCGCCCAAAGGCAGTTAGGGGGGACTGTATTGTAGTCAATTTTAATAACCCCAACACAGCATATAAATTGTTCTGGGATGGTTCAAAAGTTGCAGAGGATGGGATAAGACCAGTCCCCCTACAGTTTTTTTACCCCTCCGTACCGTTAAGCGCGGACACCACCAGACCTTCTAATAATAACTCTGCCTGTCATAAGGTCCTTTTTCCTCGTAGTTCAAACTTGGTACAATATAGTGTCCCCCGGCATGTGACATGGGGGGCCCGAATTCCAGAAGGCACTGATGGTATATCTCCCCAACAACCTATACACCAGGCACAGGCACCTTTGCTGCTAGGTAACCGTTTCAACGCTCTTTCAGACCGAGACTCCAACGATTGACGGTCTGCCATAGATGGCCCCCCAATAGATAATCCTATCCCAGGAGTTGGCCCGGCAGGTTGTAAAATTATTAGCTGGAATGTCGCTGGCATCAGGCAAAAGCGGCTCGATGCCATTTGGGTGGATTTCATAAAAAAACACGATATCATTGCGGCACAAGAAACTTGGGACACTGCACCAAGTTTTTACTTAGATGGGTATACTAGTTTTACGGTTCCAGCTATGATGGGAACTATGGGTAGACCTAAGGGCGGGCTCATCCTTTCGTTTTCTGTAAACCTGGTAGGTTCCTTTAGGCAGTTGGATTCTGGTTCTCGTAACTCCCTAATAGTAGAATGGGTTCTTCCCAATTTCAGAAACATTCTTTTGATAAATTTTTATAACCACAGGGAGAGGGAAAATATAAATACACACATAGCCGCCCTGGGATCTTTTATCTCCGAATATAGTCTTAATCAAAGCACTGCTCTCGAGCTTGTTTTAATGGGCGATTTTAATATCCACCCTTGTGGGGATGGTTGCTATGAGGGGGCTTTTGAGGGTCCGCCTGGAGCTGCAATACCACATTTTGAGCACTCCAGGCAGGGGGAGGCCCTTGAGGAACTCCTAGCTAACTGCAATGTTTTTGAACCTGACCTCATAGAAGGGGTGTATAGGGTTCCTACTTTTAAGGGTTCATCCTCGGGTACAGTGATAGACTACTTTTTCATCTCCACGGGCCTTTTGCAACTGGTGGGGACATACGGGGCAGTCCCGTCGTCCTTTAGTGATCATAACCCTGTGTTTCCTGAGCTGATTCTGGGGGACATTTCTACCCCCGAGAGCCGTATATACAGGGTGGGGGCCCCCCTAGTTGCAAAGGACCAAGGTCGGAGAATAAAGTGGACGAGGGTTGTGCCCGACACCTTTTTAGAGATTTTAACTACTGAGGTAGGAAGTCAGATGTCCATTTGTTTGGATAGTGTGCGCGAAGGTAAAGAGATCATAAGCACGTTCGAGGAAATTCCCGGATTGCGGTGGACCTCACTAATACGAAAAGCAACAGTGGCAACTCTGACCCTAGGTGGTTTGACAGTAGTTGCTCTAAGGCACATCGGGCGCTACTTCTAGCACTAAAAACAAGTCCTAGAGATAGGGGGAATGTAGCCAACTTACGAAAGGCATATAAATTAGCAATTGAAGGGCGCAAGAAGTTAATTAAAAAGGAGGCTTGGGATAAATTACTGTCAATAGATGTATTGCGGGATAGTGGCAAGTTTTGGGCTGTCATTAATGACCCTTTCCTCTCCGGCCAAGAGAATACTAATATAGACTGTGTCATTCAAGACGATGTTTGGCTTCACCATTTTGAAGAGGTTTACGGTGTTGGTGCAATGAGTAACCGGGGCCCCCCCGAAATATCATACCCATTGCCCCCAATGAATTTTAATCGGGGGGAGGTCGAAAGAGCAATTAAAGAGACATTAAAAAATAAAGCCCCGGGTCCAGACGGCGTCCCCGCTGACTTATATATGAATTCACCGACCTTTTGGGCAAATATCTTAACTAATGTTTTTAATGCATCTGTTTGCAACCCTTTTCCAGCCTCTTGGTCCACCTCGGTCATAGTCCCGATTTTTAAAAAAGGACAGCGCATGGACCCCTCTTGTTATAGGCCCATTTCCCTGCTAGACTCCGCCGTTAAAATCTTGGGCAGAGTCCTTCTATTTAGACTCAGGGAAAATGTGGAGAGGCTAAGGGTGCTCTCTAATTTACAATATGGCTTTCGAGAAAAAAGGGGTACCATGGACCAATGCTTAAATTTACATCTTTTAATAAGCAAGTATACGGTGGCAAAGGATGGGTCCTTATTTATGGCATTCATGGACCTATCTTCGGCCTTTGACATGGTGAACAGGGCCAAGCTTTGGAGGATCCTACACGATATTGGCATTGATCCTCCACTGATTAACTTTTTAGCGGCCCTACATGAAAAGCTTTTTGCCACCATTAGGGCAAATCAAGAGGGAAGATGCACTCGACACTTTAGTTCAGAGAGGGGGGTTAGACAAGGTTGTATTTTGGCCCCCCTCCTTTTTACTATTTATATAAACGCCTTGGATAGCTCTCTGGGCACCACAAGGGCAGACCTTCCGCGTGTAGGAGCTTTATCAATCCCTGTTCTCCTATACGCGGATGACGTTGTCTTACTGGCTCGTACGGGGGTGGGCTTGCAAAGGATGCTGGATTCTTTTGACTCTTTTATGGACCAGCTTGACTTGAAGGTGAATATTAACAAATCTCATGCCATGGTCGTGGGTAGAAGTAGCCGCAGCTGTAAACTAAAAACTTTTTATTGTAAGGGGGCGGAGGTGTCAAGGGTACGTACCTTCCCATACCTAGGCGTCCTTTTCGATCATAAGGGTTCTTGGGGCCCACAAATTAAGCTAAAAAGTATTTCGATGGCAAGGTCCACCAGTGCTCTTTTGGGCTTTTCAAAAAGGTTGGGGGCGAGACCCAAGGAGGAAAATGCCTGAGGGGATTGTTTTTGTGCAGGAAGGTATGCCTTCCTGCACAAAAACTATCCTGCCTGCAATGCAGGCACCATTACACTGTGGTGCAAGAGTGCCTGCGTTGACGCTAGGCAGCACATTGTGTGCCAGAGCTGGGAAATGGCAAGAATGCGCAGTATTATGATAAATACAGTGCATTCCTGCCCTGTCCCTTCCTGCACAAAAACAATCCTGCCTGCAATGCAGGCACTATTGCACTGTGGTGAAAGAGTGCCTGCGTTGACGCTAGGCAGCACATTGTGCGCCAGAGCTGGGAAATGGCAAGAATCCGCAGTATTATGATAAATACGGTGCATTCCTGCCCCTTCCTGCACAAAAACAATCCTGCCTTCAATGCAGGCACCATTGCACTGTGGTGGAAGAGTGCCTGCGTTGACGCTAGGCAGCACATTGTGCGCTAGAGCTGGGAAATGGCAAGAATGCGCAGTATTATGATAAATACGGTGCATTCCTGCCCCTTTCTGCACAAAAACAATCCTGCCTTCAATGCAGGCACCATTGCACTGTGGTGCAAGAGTGCCTGCGTTGATGCTAGGCAGCACATTGTGCGCCATAGCTGGGAAATGGCAAGAATGCTCAGTATTATGATAAATACAGTGCATTCCTGCCCTGTCCCTTCCCGCACAAAAACAATCCTGCCTGAAATGCAGGCACCATTGCACTGTGGTGGAAGAGTGCCTGCGTTGACGCTAGGCAGCACATTGTGCGCCAGGGCTGGGAAATGGCAAGAATGCGCAGTATTATGATAAATACGGTGCATTTCTGCCCCTTCCTGCACATGAACAATCCTGCCTGCAATGCAGGCACCATTGCACTGTGGTGAAAGAGTGCCTGCGTTGACGCTAGGCAGCACATTGTGTGCCAGCGCTGGGAAAAGGCAGGAATGTGCTGTATTATGATAAATACGGTGCATTCCTGCCCTTTCCGTCACGCAGCTTTGCAGTGCTCCGCTGCATGACTTCTTAATAAATAATCCCCTTTGTTCAGAAGATAGCTTAACCTATTCAGTATGTGCATTGTGACCTCAGCCCCATGTGCACCGCGCCCTTCTGCTCCCACTCTCTCCACGTCAGAGCATTAGTGCGATCTATATCCTGCTGCAGGATTGAACCTTCACCTACGAGACAGGCATTTATCAAGATGCGCATTCCTATATCCAACATACGCAGTGTTAACATTAAGCAGACGCTTGCATGTGTTCTTCATACGTTCAGTACATTGTTGTGATAACTCTATCCTGTCACAATTGGTTATAAAATTCAGCACCTCCAATCTTGCAACATTCACACAACATGAGTTATTATTAATTTCTTCAAATCGCAATGCCCTACTAGCTCAAGATGTGCCTCATTTCTTTGCGGGTTGACACTGTGGGCGTCTTTGCAACATTCAGGGTGGCTTCTTTACAACACCCCCAGGGGCAGAAAGGCCTCCTCCCTGTCATCTGCTTTGCACATAGTAAAGGTTCAGAAATTTCCGTTATAAACTGCTACCTACAGATATCTTACCACCAGACGCCACCTGCTGGTGAAATAGATGTACTGTAAATCCTAGACATTGCACTTTTTTATAGATTTGCCATTGAAAAACATAGGTTATATAATATTTATAAAGTGTGCTGATATTAATCATCCTATACCAGACAATTATGTATGCTTTTACAATGTCCGCATTGTTTTTAGAATGTTTAGGAGTTCGCGGGTGTAAAAACGTGCTTGCGTTTTTTTAAAGAATTTGACAATATCATGCTGCCCTTGTCAAACAGAAGAGCCTACGTTATAGTACACTGAGATACATTTTCTTTCTTCTCTTGACTCCACAAATACCAGTTGTATGTACGATGACCTATCGCTTGTGGTCTACTTGCCCATTTAATGAATGACAGGTTATGTCGCACTCACTCTTTCTTCAGAGTTCATCAATCCTATTATTCCAAAGTACTGCGAGTCAAGCGCATAAATGAAACTTACATTGACGAATTGATCATCAACGCTATATTTGTTAATGATACAGCCCTGTGAGTCTCAGCTCATTGTCTACAAGGCAATCCCAATAAAACATAGGGCCTCATTTACAAACTTTTTCCGTAGGGCAGAGCCGCAAGCCTTTTTGCTGTGCTGCCCTACCTCAAAAGAAAAGGGCAGGAAGATACGCGCATTCCTGTCCTCTTCCCCAGCGCTGGCACACAATTGGTTGTCATGTGCCAAGGCAGGAACCCCTGCACTACAGTCCAATTGTTGGAATGATTGTTTTTGTGCGGGAATAAAAACCTTCTTCCAAAAAAACAATCACTGGAGGCAAATTCCTCCTTCTATATATGCGGCTGAATACAACACATAGAATGAGGAAAAAAACAGGAGGAGTAAAGTTATTTCTCCTCGTAGGGCCTCCCCTATGCCTCTACTGCAGAGCGATAGGCTTTTGACGCATTCACAGATTTATAGAACGTTGTAAATCTAGGAATGTGTCAAATAATGGGTGTTACATGGGAACACCCACCGTAACGCCCATGGCACACCTCTCCATCGCAGTGTGAGGCAACGCTGCTACTTGCGCTGCGTTGCCTCACACATATCTACAAGGCCATGAAAAGCCATGCAGGATTGCTTTAAATGGCCTTGTAGATACGGCACTGCACTGTGCAATGCCGTAAAGTCAATAAAAACGATGTTCCGGCGGCGCACAGGGACTTGTAAATAAACTCCCTAGAGTTATAGTGACTTACATGCTTGAAACATATACACAGGGCCTCATTTACAAGAGTCACTTTTTATGATGCCCCGGTGGCGCAGGCCTCACAATCATATCTATGAGGCGACGCAAAGCCACCCTGAGTGGCTTTGCAAGGCCTCATAGATATGGAGTAAGGCAAGACAGTGCAAAGCGCTCTGTTGCCTTACTCTACCTCAAGGAGGCATTCCATAAACGTTGCGTGGACTTTCCCATGCAACACCCATGGGTTTTGACACATTCACATATTTACAGGGACTGTAAACATGGGAATGCATCAAAACTGTGCGCCTCCACAAGGGAGGCGTAGCGAGGAGAAATACCTTTATTTCTCCTAATTTTTCCTCTTTCTATGTGTTCTGCAGCACACATAGAAAGAGGAAAACTCTTCCGGCTATTGTTTTTGTGCAGGAAGGTAGCATGTAAATTGCTATGCTTGTGTTAATATGCACACCCATGTAGCCTCACAGGTGGACAACAGATCTACACTCCTATTTTCCTTGATAATAGCCAATAAGCCATGCTGGAGATGGTGTTGGGCACATTTGTACCAGAAACTCCCAAAACATGACAATCACAAGTGTAGCCAAGTATTTTTTTAAGTCTGCCTTTAGTGTATTGATATCTGGGTGGGGGTCGTTAACTAAAAAGGGAATAGGGGAATATCAAGATATTTGGGCCTGTTAAAGATCAGATCTTTGAGGGTGTGTGATTGCCAGCTGAACTGTTGTGTAGACACCATTTGAACATTTGTGATTGCAGGCTACGTATATCTATGGAACAATGTGGCTATGTGGAGGTCAGCTGAGGATCACAGATAGCTTGCAGGGGGTTTCTGAATGCCATTGGAGGGTGTCTACACATCAGCCAAAGACCTTTGGAGGGAGTCAAGGATTTCTTTTTTTTGTGTCCTCATTCACCTATTTTACTTCCAGTAAAAGAAGAGCCTTCGGTCCTACGCTTGTGCCTGTTTTCTAAATAGGAACCTAAGCTCACCAACCAGGGAAGGCATGTGAGACCTTGTCCAATCCTGATCCCAAGTTCCAAGATCTGGTATAATCATAGGACCATAGATTTTACTGCGTTCCCTTCAGCCACATTAACAATGACCCCCAAATGTGTGAACCCCTTTTCGAAATAGGAGGCCATGGAAGGATTACTGAAGGCTAGGTAAGGATGTCTGATGATGTGCGGAGGGTCCCTGAGGGTCGACTGGGCTTGGTGAAAGGAAATCAGAGACTATATAAATGCAGACAGAAGCTCTTTAGGGGTGCAGCCAAGATTCCCTAGTGTGGGTGTCTAAAGGGAGCCCAACAGTCTCTGAGTAGTGACTGAAGGCCATCTGGGGGTATCCAAAGGCATACTGAGGGTCTTTAGTGTTGTCCAAGAACAAATGACTGTGTCTAGTGACTAGCTGGGGGGGTGTGACTGTTTTTTAAACTTTTTAAACTATTTTAATTCCTGTAAGCAATCATTTTAACAAAGCACACAGCCAGAGCATTTATATATTAAAGTACAGGTTTTTTTAGGTATCCTCTGCAATATACATCCTACCCCATTCTTTGTGTCCACTTATTATACATCTTTCTTTTCACGCTGTACTTCTTACCACTAAGCCTTAACTCTGTCACCTAAAGCCTTCATAATTTCTCCATGACACTTTTGGTATTTCTTTGGGCATTCATGTCCTCAATCTATAATTTTTTTCAGCTAGCATGCACCAGTCAAAGTTTTTGCACCGTTTCATTGGGCTTCTCCACTTCCTAATAATATATGTAAGCACAGTCATGATTCCTAAAATACCAAAATGTTGTGTATGTTTTAAAAAAGTATATATTTTTATTGATAACAAACTGCATATAATCACTGACATCGATATGCAAACATTACAGCCGTATGACATCAAGTGCACGTATTGAAATAGCCAATGATTAAACAGTCAAACACTGCAGACGAAGAGATGTTTTTCCTTTGACAGTTCCATTTCTACAGTCGGTGATATACATAAATCTCCACGATGCGCATTCCACCCACTCCATTTCTTATCCCACTTCTTGGGACATCCTCTAGATTTGTATACTTCTTTTTCTGCAATCATGCATTTGTTGAGTTCAGCCGCCCAGGCTCTTGTCAATGGTCTCTCCGCCTCCCCCCACTTTATTGCTATAGCTATTTTTAATAGTGTGTATCCCAAAGTAGCGAACTGCTGCTCTAACTCAGTGAGATCAGTTGCATCCCAGATGTTAAGGAGCCCCAATGAGGGACTAAGATTGAACTGTTTCCCTAGTGCCTCTTGCAAGTTCGTCATGGCCCCCTCCCAAATGCGTCGTATGTAGGGACAGTCCCATATAGAGTGATAGAAGGTTGCGTCTTGGTGACAGCTGCGCAGGCAGAATGTGTCTTGCCTAGTTCCTATTTTTGCCAATGTAACCCCAGTAAGGTAAGTCCGATGCAGGATTTTCAGTTGAATTAAGCGGAAGCGAAGCGTGATAGCCGCCTCCCTTGGGGACATCAGAGCTGTTTGCCACTCATCGTCTTCAATGTCTCCTATGTCAGCTTGCCACCTATGTCGGAGAGCTTGGAAGGGATCTGGCAGGTTATTACATAACTTGCGATATGTTAATGATATGGCTTTATCTGGGATTGATTCAGAGAGTAGCCAGTCTTCCAGTGGGGACGGTTCTGGGAGATCTCCCATATCCGGGATTGCTGCTATTAGAGCATGACGGATCTGCAAGTAGTGGAATGCCTCCCCCTGTGCTAGGTCATATTTCTCTTCTAGTTCCCTGAACGTGAGGATTTTACCTTTTTTAACTAGGTGACCGATGGCGGAGAGTCCGATCATATCCCATTTATCAAATCCCGGTTGGTAACACAGAAGGCCTAGTTTGGGGGTGGACCATAGCGGCGTGGCTTGGGTCAACACACCAGCCCAGACGTTGAGTCGCCTGATGCCAAATTTCCACCATTCGAGCAGTGGGGCCCAGATATCTCCCTTTCCGGATTTTCACATACAGAGCTCCCAGGCATCCCTCTCTGCCAATTTGATATGTATCTAGCATGTAGGCTGGGTCTAAGGGGTAGCGATACAACCAGTGGTTCACTGCCACCAGCTGTGAAGCCCAATAGTAGAGGCCTATATCTGGGAGTGCGATCCCCCCATCATACCACCCTTAAGTCAATTTGTGCAGAGCTATACGGGGTGCACCACCATTCCACAACAGTGAACGGACCTCCCTCTCGATATTATCAAAATAAGAATCAGGGATCTTGTATGGGCAATTTTGGTGGATATATAAAAATCTCGGGAGAGCCAGCATTTTAAACAGGGCCGCGCGGCCCAACAGTGAGAGCGGCAAAGATCTCCAGTGTAGGACATCATTACAAAGTCTATCTAGTGGGGTGGTGAGATGTTTTTCATGAAAAAGTTTAGGGTCTGGGGTAATAAAGATTCCTAAGTAACGAAAGCCATCAAGGGCCACTTCGACCTCGACGCCTAGGGACAGGACCTCGAAGGACAAACAGCACGGATTTATTCCAATTAATGACATATCCGAAATACTTGCCGAAATTAGTAAAAATATTTAGGAGGACATGTAGGGACTTGTAGGGAGACACCAGGTACAGCAGGATATCATCCGCGTAAAGCGATATCCTGTCCTCGTGCGTCTCCGTCCACTTCAGCCCCTAAGGGACACCGCCCCTCTCACCCAGGACGCCAATGGTTCTAGAATTAAGGAGAAACTCAGGGGGGAGGGGGGACAACCCTGTCTGGTGCCTCGCCCTAAGACAAATGTCCGAGATGTGCAATTGTTAACCTTAACCTGACCTCTCAGCTCTGTATAGAGCAGCCTGATCCAGCGCCCGAATTTCGGGCCAAACCCCAGGCATTCCAGATATGGCCATTCTATGGAGTCAAATGCCATGGTTGCATCTAAAGAGAGCACCACGGCATCTTCTTCTATACATTGCTGTCTCCCGAGTACATCATGAAGGCAACGAATATTCAGCGCCGTATTCCTTCCGGGCATGAAGCCCGATTGGTCAGCGTGGAACAACGACGGGATTACAGATAGTAAGCGGTTGGTCAGGAGTTTGGTCAGAACCTTAGGTTCAACATTAATCAATGAAATCGGTCGATATGAACCACAGCTGTCGGCAGGTTTTCCAGGCTTTCGGATGACCACGATAGAGGCCAGACGCTGATCAGTGGATAAAATGCCTTTCCTGAAGCTCTCATTATACATGTTTTTAAGATGTGGCGCGACCCGAAGTGCCGCTGAATTAAGAAATTCAATAGGGACTCCATTGTGCCCCATTGCTTTCCCGGATTGAAAGGCCTCTGCAATCTCTTGGGGGTCAGAAATCTGCTCTGCATCTGGAAGGGTCAATCTGGGTACTCATCGGTCTCCCTGTTCCCGTTTCTCCAACCAAGCTAGTATCTTCCCAGCCCTATCCCCCATCTCATATATCTTATGTTGTGTTTGCGATAATTTGGCCCATGTCTTCTCCCTAGCCAGGGTTTTATACTCTAGCTGTTTGATAGTTAACTGATGTGTGGTGGCTTCACTGGGCGAGGCGACACTTTGCACCTCTAACTGCTGGAGTTCGCTCTCCAACCCAAGTAAGTGCCGGTTTTGATGCCGGACATACCCTACCTTAAGTGCCAGTGCCTGCCATTTCAGTACAGTTTTATAGGTCTCCCATATTGTCTGCGCTGAGTCCACTGAGCCTACATTCTCAGTAAAATAGTGATCCGTCTGCGTAAGCAAAGACTCTTTGATATCTGGAATTTATAGCAGCCAGGGATTGAGGACAATGGTGTTACGCTGCTTTTTACGAAAATAGGTAAGCTCGACCCACACTGGAGAATGGTCTGAGATGTCTCGCGGCAAGGCACTTGGGTGCCGGAAATTCCCAATATCTGTAATATGCGTCAGGAAAGAATCAATTCGGGACATACTTGTATGCGCGTTGGAATAATAAGTGTATTGTGCCGTGTCTGGTTGCAGAGAGCACCACACGTCTGTGAGGCCCATGGCTTGAACGAAATCCTCCATCTGTGTAGTGGGACGTGTTGGAGGCCGTCGTGGAAATCTGTCTCTTTGATCGTCCATAGTCATATTAAAGTCGCCCCCCAGAATTAGGGTGCCCACAGGGAAATCTACAACAATTCTCCTCAGGTCAGCATGCGCTTCCTTGCCCAGTGCGGGGGGAAGATACACTGACACCACATTGAGCGGCTTTCCTTCCCAGCTAGCCTCCAGGACTGCAGACCTCCCCTGGGGATCTGCCCATGTGCCTGTCGGGGTGAGTGCAAGGTTTTTCCTGATGACGATACCGGTGCCTCTAGAGCCAGAGGTAAACCCCGCATGAATCAGAAGTTTATATCCCACCGTGTAAGGGCATGACACTTGTTGCCCACTAAATGGGTCTCTTGTAACAAAACCAGGTCCAGGGCTTGTCTTTTATGGTATTGTAGCACAACCCCTCGTTTTACTTTGTCCCCCAACCCATTGACTTTCCACGTCAGAACGGAGAGGGATGTTTCCATCAAGTTCCCAGCCGTGGGACCGGTAAGGGAAGTACACATGGGCCCGGGTGCCCTTCGCGAGGAGCAAATACAATACAGATCTGCTGTACCTATAGTTATTTTATAAACGCATCTAAGTCGTTACTTGAAGCAAAGAAGAACCACTCTTACTGGACTGTGTAAGGATTACAAAACACATAAAGATGAGGTATTAATCCATATTTTAATTATTTTTGAATTTTTAACCTTGTTAGAAAAATACTCATTCAATGGATACGTGAAATTCAGACATTATAACACCATTTTTATACCAACAAAAACCCAGGACCTATTTGTCCTACAAAGCATAGGTGCCCATGGACAATCTGTGGAATAAAATTAATCACACATACTCATTCATACTCAGACGCATTCATACATTATAACACAAGGCACATGGCCCTAACTACTAAAATTGGAACAAAATGCAGGCCCAAGATAATGGTAGGCGAGTCTTCTTAAGTATTAAGCATAAACCAACAGGTGCGAAAGAAGAATGGCATATGGTAGACAGAATGAAGTAACAAGAAAAATGTTCTTGTAGTATGTTAATAAATCTGTGTAGTGAACAATCCAGTTCAATATGCCGACGCGCGTTTCGGTGTGACGCCCCCTTATGACCGGGGCAACACCTTCTTCAGGGCAAGAAATTATTCAGACATAAGTTCCATGGGACCTATCAAGTGATGAATAACAATTAGTGAACACAAAACTGTTAATTCTGAACATTTCTATTAAATGATACTGATTATTTATAACATACAAAATACAAAATACATCTAAGATAGACACTGGTCCAGATAATTGAGTGGTTGAACATTAAACATATAAATGGTATTATCATCGTTGCACACATTATGGAGAATTACGAACAGAAAATCAAATGAGAGAGGAATTAATGAAATAATACACATACAACTATTGATTAGGTCATATTGGCGATTGTTCATAAGGAATCCTAAATATAGCTAGGACTAGATATAGTCGCCAAAAAATCTGGAAAACAGTATTTAGATAAACTCAGTTGATAAAAACTATCATTTGGGGATTCATAATTCATCAAGGAGATGAAATCAATTGGGGGATGGATAAGTTTCGAGGAGATTCATAAAAAATGCGGGTGCTATATCTGCATGAAGCTCATGATCAGGAAAAGGAAGATAAGAGGCATGCTCACCAAGGGATCAGATGGAATGATTAGAATAATTATCTCTCTTTCTCCTTAAGTGAAGCAAACTCAGTGCTTTTAGTGGTACACATAGACCGCAATGAGGAGGAACTTTTCAACTATTGGGCATGCGAGATCTAAGGAAGAAAGAAGATAAGGGAAGATTAACATTTCTAACATAAAATATAGTTGGTTAGATTTGAGAAGTTTATGAACCCAGAAATTTATAAGGGTTCCCTGTTCCCACTATTTGGGTAACGAATAAGGGTCAATGGATCAGGTAAACCGGTTACAATACACTGGGCTGGTGATTCATTGAATATATGAATCCTGGAGCTAAGTCATAAGTGAAGAAGTAAATCATCACCTGTTAGGTTTGGGGAGACCACCCCGTAATTCAAACTAGATGAGCATCTGTCCTCACGCTTCCATGGCTGGTGAGGGAAGCGAAAACGAAAATCAATTCTGCCACAGTCTATGATGAATCAGACAAAGTGATTGAGGTTAGCAATAGGCTAATTATAGAGAATGAGCTAATTACTAATCATTGCCCCGTATGGAGCGTGAAAACCTCCAAGATGTGATTAATCACCTTATATGGCGTGGCGTAGTTCCTGTTCGTCGCGTGGCTGGATGAAGAGAGAAGGAGAATGGGATCCCTCCGCAGTATCTGGAGGGTCAACTAACAAAATAATTAGCATTAGCACTCAAGCCTGATACAACAGAGCGGAGAAATTGAAGTCGTGGTTATTCCGTCTGTTATCCGAGTGCTTACCGGTTTTTTGATAACGTTCAGGCCTCCGCCTACGTCCAGGTGTACAGATTAATGTGGGCGCTGCTCCACATATTGCGCGGTTGACTCCACACGTTGCTTAGTCACCGTTTCAGTTCAATGTGTTTAACCGGGGGGGAAAAAAAGGAATAGAGTTCCTCCGCCGTATCTGGTGGGCGAGATGAACGGATGGTAAATAATTAACGAAACTGAGCAGATAGGGAGGGTGAGGGAGCTGATGTCTAGGCCTAAATGCCTATTTAAAACGCGCTTACCGAGAGGAGGCTTTTAGATGGTTTCAATTGTTCGTTAGATTCCAGGCACGTCGATCAAGGTAGATGCTGCTGCACTGCTGGTCCTCTGCTTACTGCGAAGCGAGCAACGACCGGTGTGATTAGAAGCAGCTGCTTATATGCTGACAGGGGCTGACGTCATGTCCTAGGATGAGATCAAAGAGGTGGTTGTGGATTCTGTGCCGGATTCGGATCGGGGATTTTTTTTAAAATATATGGTTACCGGAGTGATCGCAGTTGGTGATGCGGCACCTTCCCGGATATAGAGATCCATGACATTCATATAGTGCAGTCGAGAACAGGTAGATACGGGCTCAGGTTGGATGAGTTAAAGAGCGCCTTAATAGTATAGTGTATGTGTCCAGAGGGTTCAGCGAAGGGAACCAACGATCGCTGTTAGTGATGTGGCACCTGCCCTGATACCGTAGTCCTAGATATTCTGCAGCGCAGTCAGTAATAGGCTAATAAGGGCTCAGATAGAAAAGAGCACCTTGATAAAATTGTGTATGTGTGTAAATGATTTAGCGAAGAGAACCAATGGAGGATCTACTGTGTTAGTTAATGACAGAGATTAATAGTGAACCAAATCGTTTTTTGGTCTCTTTCAGAGGGACACATAGCTCTAATATAATGCCTAAATAATCGCATTCTCCCATGGCAATTCCTCGTTAAGCCCCCTGTTCTTGGAATCCAGGAAGTAGATCCAGAAGACTTCTCGTTTTTTGCGTATCCGGGTACTGTCAGTGCCTTTTTGCATGCGGACCCTTTCTAGGATTGTCCAACGTAGGTCCTTCTCAGTGTGGTTGGACTCCATCCAATGTTTGACCAATGGTGCTGCAAGGTTGTTTCGCCTGATGTTGGATTTATGTTCCCCTATGCGTATTTTGCATTCTCTGCCAGTCTCTCCTACATAGGGGGTTTTGCATGGGCATAGAATAACATAGATGCAGTTGGTAGTTCTACAGTTGGTCATTTCATTGAGATTAATGGTCTTATTGTTGATTACAAGGGTGTTGTTGACAATAGCGTTGGGGCATGCTTGACATCCTCCACATTGGTGATGTCCAAGAACCGGGGTATTGCCAAAAAGGGATCTCTGTGTCAAAGTATTCCGCTCTTGTGGTTTAGCTCTGATCAATAGGTTTTTTAGGTTTTTATTCCTCCGGAATGCAAATAAAGGCTTGGGTATCTTCTCTGCTTCATTGTCCAGATTTAAGAGGTGCCACTGTGAATTGATGATTTGTCGTATTTTGTGGTTTATGGAAGAGTGTTTGGTGACACAAACCAGTTTTTCCATCTTGTTTTCTCCCCTCTTGGGTGTAAACAAGTTATCCCGATTAAAATATCTGGCTCTCTTGAGGGCATCCCTAACAAGCCTGTTAGGGTATCCTCGTAGGAGGAATTTTTGTTTCATAGACTCAGCGTGTAACAGATAGTCTTTGATTGTTGAGCAGTTCCTGCGCAATCGTAAGAACTGACTAAATGGAATGCTTGATTTTTGACTGTTGGGGTGGAAGCTTTCAAAATGAAGCAGAGTGTTCCTGGAGGTGGGTTTGGTAAAGAGTGATACCTGAAGACGGTTGCTTTCATGTTTGACATAGACATCCAAAAATTCCAGCTTTTCAGTACTACATTGTGCTGTGAAATGAAGATTTGAATCGGCTAGATTGATCCAGGAAATGAATTCATTGAGGGACTCTCGGTCACCGCTCCAGACGAAGAAAATATCGTCTATGAAACGTGACCAGTGGCGAACATTCTCATAGAACGGGGCAACCTCGTTATAAATATTATGCTCTTCGAAGTGTCCCATATATAGACAGGCGACACTCGGCGCACAGGCTGCCCCCATGCTGACTCCCTGGACTTGATGGTAGAAGTCACCATCGAACTCAAAAAAGTTCTCTTCCAGAACCACTTCCAAGCATTCGGTCAAGAATGTGCTGTTTTCTAATGATGTCACGGAATTTATTTTGTCTTTGACTACTTCCAATGCATCTCCCTGAGGTATGTTGGAGTATAGGGACTCTATGTCCATGGTGACTAATATCTCTCGTTCAGGGTCGTACTGAAGGCCTTCTATTTTGGAAATGAAATGCCCTGTATCCTTCACATAAGATGGAAGCATTGTGACAAGAGGTTGGAGGAAACGATCGATATATTTTGATAGGGGTTCTGTTGCTGACCCAATAGTGGATACAATGGGTCTCATTGGGGGGTCCGTCTGGTCTTTGTGGGTTTTTGGTACTCCGTAGATAATTGGAATCCGAGTATAGGTGGGGGTAAGATATTCTGCTTCCTTTTCACAAATTTCTCCCCGTTCTACGGCTGACATAACTATTCGGAGAATTCTCCTTTTTAGTCTCGGTTCTGGGTTGACAGTAATTTTTAAGTAGTGTCTCGGTGAACCCAAGAGTGTATTCATCCTGTTCTTATAGTCATCCGTGTTAAAAATGACTATGCCTCCACCTTTGTCACATGGTTTCAAAGTGACATCGTTGTTTTTCTTTAGGGTGTTTAATGCGTTTTTTTCTTCCCTAGAAATATTGTTCGTCGGAAAGGGTACAAAGGCTGTTATTTTTCTAATCTTGTTGAGGACAGCTTTTTCGAAGATGTCGACTTCTTTACCAACTTGGTCGATGGTAGGTGTGAAGTTGGATGGGGGTTTTAGGCCTGAACGGTTATCATTGTCTTCAGAGGTGCTTCTATTCTGAAAGAATTTTTTGAGTCTGATTTTTCGGAAGAAGGCATGCATGTCTGCCATGAATTCAAATTTATTCATAGTAGTAGAGGGTACAAAGGAAAGACCTTTGGTGAGCAGTGTCTCAGTAGGGTCATCCATAGTATAACCTGATAGGTTAAATACTGGAATTTTGGCTATGTTCGCCAATATTGGTTCTGGCGGGTCCTGATATATCTCTGAGGTTGGGTTTGTTCCTGGTATCTCGGTTGTGGTGCTTACAAGCACCACAACCGAGATACCAGGAACAAACCCAACCCAACGCCAGAACCAATATTGGCGAACATAGCCAAAATTCCAGTATTTAACCTATCAGGTTATACTATGGATGACCCTACTGAGACACTGCTCACCAAAGGTCTTTCCTTTGTACCCTCTACTACTATGAATAAATTTGAATTCATGGCAGACATGCATGCCTTCTTCCGAAAAATCAGACTCAAAAAATTCTTTCAGAATAGAAGCACCTCTGAAGACAATGATAACCGTTCAGGCCTAAAACCCCCATCCAACTTCACACCTACCATCGACCAAGTTGGTAAAGAAGTCGACATCTTCGAAAAAGCTGTCCTCAACAAGATTAGAAAAATAACAGCCTTTGTACCCTTTCCGACGAACAATATTTCTAGGGAAGAAAAAAACGCATTAAACACCCTAAAGAAAAACAACGATGTCACTTTGAAACCATGTGACAAAGGTGGAGGCATAGTCATTTTTAACACGGATGACTATAAGAACAGGATGAATACACTCTTGGGTTCACCGAGACACTACTTAAAAATTACTGTCAACCCAGAACCGAGACTAAAAAGGAGAATTCTCCGAATAGTTATGTCAGCCGTAGAACGGGGAGAAATTTGTGAAAAGGAAGCAGAATATCTTACCCCCACCTATACTCGGATTCCAATTATCTACGGAGTACCAAAAACCCACAAAGACCAGACGGACCCCCCAATGAGACCCATTGTATCCACTATTGGGTCAGCAACAGAACCCCTATCAAAATATATCGATCGTTTCCTCCAACCTCTTGTCACAATGCTTCCATCTTATGTGAAGGATACAGGGCATTTCATTTCCAAAATAGAAGGCCTTCAGTACGACCCTGAACGAGAGATATTAGTCACCATGGACATAGAGTCCCTATACTCCAACATACCTCAGGGAGATGCATTGGAAGTAGTCAAAGACAAAATAAATTCCGTGACATCATTAGAAAACAGCACATTCTTGACCGAATGCTTGGAAGTGGTTCTGGAAGAGAACTTTTTTGAGTTCGATGGTGACTTCTACCATCAAGTCCAGGGAGTCAGCATGGGGGCAGCCTGTGCGCCGAGTGTCGCCTGTCTATATATGGGACACTTCGAAGAGCATAATATTTATAACGAGGTTGCCCCGTTCTATGAGAATGTTCGCCACTGGTCACGTTTCATAGACGATATTTTCTTCGTCTGGAGCGGTGACCGAGAGTCCCTCAATGAATTCATTTCCTGGATCAATCTAGCCGATTCAAATCTTCATTTCACAGCACAATGTAGTACTGAAAAGCTGGAATTTTTGGATGTCTATGTCAAACATGAAAGCAACCGTCTTCAGGTATCACTCTTTACCAAACCCACCTCCAGGAACACTCTGCTTCATTTTGAAAGCTTCCACCCCAACAGTCAAAAATCAAGCATTCCATTTAGTCAGTTCTTACGATTGCGCAGGAACTGCTCAACAATCAAAGACTATCTGTTACACGCTGAGTCTATGAAACAAAAATTCCTCCTACGAGGATACCCTAACAGGCTTGTTAGGGATGCCCTCAAGAGAGCCAGATATTTTAATCGGGATAACTTGTTTACACCCAAGAGGGGAGAAAACAAGATGGAAAAACTGGTTTGTGTCACCAAACACTCTTCCATAAACCACAAAATACGACAAATCATCAATTCACAGTGGCACCTCTTAAATCTGGACAATGAAGCAGAGAAGATACCCAAGCCTTTATTTGCATTCCGGAGGAATAAAAACCTAAAAAACCTATTGATCAGAGCTAAACCACAAGAGCGGAATACTTTGACACAGAGATCCCTTTTTGGCAATACCCCGGTTCTTGGACATCACCAATGTGGAGGATGTCAAGCATGCCCCAACGCTATTGTCAACAACACCCTTGTAATCAACAATAAGACCATTAATCTCAATGAAATGACCAACTGTAGAACTACCAACTGCATCTATGTTATTCTATGCCCATGCAAAACCCCCTATGTAGGAGAGACTGGCAGAGAATGCAAAATACGCATAGGGGAACATAAATCCAACATCAGGCGAAACAACCTTGCAGCACCATTGGTCAAACATTGGATGGAGTCCAACCACACTGAGAAGGACCTACGTTGGACAATCCTAGAAAGGGTCCGCATGCAAAAAGGCACTGACAGTACCCGGATACGCAAAAAACGAGAAGTCTTCTGGATCTACTTCCTGGATTCCAAGAACAGGGGGCTTAACGAGGAATTGCCATGGGAGAATGCGATTATTTAGGCATTATATTAGAGCTATGTGTCCCTCTGAAAGAGACCAAAAAACGATTTGGTTCACTATTAATCTCTGTCATTAACTAACACAGTAGATCCTCCATTGGTTCTCTTCGCTAAATCATTTACACACATACACAATTTTATCAAGGTGCTCTTTTCTATCTGAGCCCTTATTAGCCTATTACTGACTGCGCTGCAGAATATCTAGGACTACGGTATCAGGGCAGGTGCCACATCACTAACAGCGATCGTTGGTTCCCTTCGCTGAACCCTCTGGACACATACACTATACTATTAAGGCGCTCTTTAACTCATCCAACCTGAGCCCGTATCTACCTGTTCTCGACTGCACTATATGAATGTCATGGATCTCTATATCCGGGAAGGTGCCGCATCACCAACTGCGATCACTCCGGTAACCATATATTTTAAAAAAAATCCCCGATCCGAATCCGGCACAGAATCCACAACCACCTCTTTGATCTCATCCTAGGACATGACGTCAGCCCCTGTCAGCATATAAGCAGCTGCTTCTAATCACACCGGTCGTTGCTCGCTTCGCAGTAAGCAGAGGACCAGCAGTGCAGCAGCATCTACCTTGATCGACGTGCCTGGAATCTAACGAACAATTGAAACCATCTAAAAGCCTCCTCTCGGTAAGCGCGTTTTAAATAGGCATTTAGGCCTAGACATCAGCTCCCTCACCCTCCCTATCTGCTCAGTTTCGTTAATTATTTACCATCCGTTCATCTCGCCCACCAGATACGGCGGAGGAACTCTATTCCTTTTTTTCCCCCCCGGTTAAACACATTGAACTGAAACGGTGACTAAGCAACGTGTGGAGTCAACCGCGCAATATGTGGAGCAGCGCCCACATTAATCTGTACACCTGGACGTAGGCGGAGGCCTGAACGTTATCAAAAAACCGGTAAGCACTCGGATAACAGACGGAATAACCACGACTTCAATTTCTCCGCTCTGTTGTATCAGGCTTGAGTGCTAATGCTAATTATTTTGTTAGTTGACCCTCCAGATACTGCGGAGGGATCCCATTCTCCTTCTCTCTTCATCCAGCCACGCGACGAACAGGAACTACGCCACGCCATATAAGGTGATTAATCACATCTTGGAGGTTTTCACGCTCCATACGGGGCAATGATTAGTAATTAGCTCATTCTCTATAATTAGCCTATTGCTAACCTCAATCACTTTGTCTGATTCATCATAGACTGTGGCAGAATTGATTTTCGTTTTCGCTTCCCTCACCAGCCATGGAAGCGTGAGGACAGATGCTCATCTAGTTTGAATTACGGGGTGGTCTCCCCAAACCTAACAGGTGATGATTTACTTCTTCACTTATGACTTAGCTCCAGGATTCATATATTCAATGAATCACCAGCCCAGTGTATTGTAACCGGTTTACCTGATCCATTGACCCTTATTCGTTACCCAAATAATGGGAACAGGGAACCCTTATAAATTTCTGGGTTCATAAACTTCTCAAATCTAACCAACTATATTTTATGTTAGAAATGTTAATCTTCCCTTATCTTCTTTCTTCCTTAGATCTCGCATGCCCAATAGTTGAAAAGTTCCTCCTCATTGCGGTCTATGTGTACCACTAAAAGCACTGAGTTTGCTTCACTTAAGGAGAAAGAGAGATAATTATTCTAATCATTCCATCTGATCCCTTGGTGAGCATGCCTCTTATCTTCCTTTTCCTGATCATGAGCTTCATGCAGATATAGCACCCGCATTTTTTATGAATCTCCTCGAAACTTATCCATCCCCCAATTGATTTCATCTCCTTGATGAATTATGAATCCCCAAATGATAGTTTTTATCAACTGAGTTTATCTAAATACTGTTTTCCAGATTTTTTGGCGACTATATCTAGTCCTAGCTATATTTAGGATTCCTTATGAACAATCGCCAATATGACCTAATCAATAGTTGTATGTGTATTATTTCATTAATTCCTCTCTCATTTGATTTTCTGTTCGTAATTCTCCATAATGTGTGCAACGATGATAATACCATTTATATGTTTAATGTTCAACCACTCAATTATCTGGACCAGTGTCTATCTTAGATGTATTTTGTATTTTGTATGTTATAAATAATCAGTATCATTTAATAGAAATGTTCAGAATTAACAGTTTTGTGTTCACTAATTGTTATTCATCACTTGATAGGTCCCATGGAACTTATGTCTGAATAATTTCTTGCCCTGAAGAAGGTGTTGCCCCGGTCATAAGGGGGCGTCACACCGAAACGCGCGTCGGCATATTGAACTGGATTGTTCACTACACAGATTTATTAACATACTACAAGAACATTTTTCTTGTTACTTCATTCTGTCTACCATATGCCATTCTTCTTTCGCACCTGTTGGTTTATGCTTAATACTTAAGAAGACTCGCCTACCATTATCTTGGGCCTGCATTTTGTTCCAATTTTAGTAGTTAGGGCCATGTGCCTTGTGTTATAATGTATGAATGCGTCTGAGTATGAATGAGTATGTGTGATTAATTTTATTCCACAGATTGTCCATGGGCACCTATGCTTTGTAGGACAAATAGGTCCTGGGTTTTTGTTGGTATAAAAATGGTGTTATAATGTCTGAATTTCACGTATCCATTGAATGAGTATTTTTCTAACAAGGTTAAAAATTCAAAAATAATTAAAATATGGATTAATACCTCATCTTTATGTGTTTTGTAATCCTTACACAGTCCAGTAAGAGTGGTTCTTCTTTGCTTCAAGTAACGACTTAGATGCGTTTATAAAATAACTATAGGTACAGCAGATCTGTATTGTATTTACTTGTGAATTTTCCCCTGCTGCTCTACCTCCATTCATTCAGGGGTTCCCCTTTTCTAGTGGTTTTGCCCTTCGCGAGGAGCAACAGATGCACCATGCCACAGCACAATCCAGCACTGAAACATAGAGTAGCCTTTGGGTGTAATCTGTCTAAGGAGCAGCTTGTCTGCATATTTCACCTGTGAAGTGAGAGACTCATCGAGTGGGTGTGACTGTCCCCATATTGTGATTTGAAAACAAAAACAAAACCACATAACCATACTCCCCCCTCCCCACTCCTCCCTTCCCCCCTGCCAGTGGATTTCAAACTACCCACACCCCAACAAGGCAGAGTGCCTGTCGCCCCACCCCCTACCTGAAAGGTGATTGGGTTACAGCCATTTCCCTCACCCCGCCCGTTTGATAGGATACCATCACTGTACACTATATGTTGTGGATATATCCCGGCCCCATCACAGTTTATAATTACTGAGGTGTAGATTGTCCGGGGATCCTGTCTCAGGCACACACGACCAAGCCACGCACGTGAGCACAGTTCGGGAGAGGTGACCCCTCGACAGCAACGTAAACCACATTCCCACCTTAGAGTCACTCATGCGCGGCAGAGGTGTCCATTCCAGACCTAGGTGTACCTTCTGTTCAGCTTCAAGACATAGAGTCAGTCTCTTTCTCTTTGGCGGCAATTTCACTACGTTGTCCTGTGTTGTGATCCGAGTTGCCGGAACGGTGTCCTCTGCTCCGGTCTTTTTTCGATTTCTCTACTCGGCGCCATCCCTTCAGCCACTCCTACACTTCCTCAGGGGAGGAGAAGAACCACGCTTTTCCCTCTGATTCAACTCGGAGTTTTGCCGGGAAGAGCATGGCATACTTTACCTCCTTGTCCCGGAGTGCCCGTTTAACCACCATGAAGCTGCGACGTTGGACTTGAACTTTCGCGGTGAAGTCAGGGAAGAAAGTGATAGCACTGTCCTCCAATTTGAGTGGTGGTGTATTGCGTGCCGCTTGAAGTATAATGTCACGGTCCCTAAAGTTAAAGACTTGCGCTATAATCGGCCTTGGGGGGACTCCCAGTTTCGGCCACCCTCCAGGAATGCGGTGAGCACGCTAAATGGAGAAATACTTCAAAAGTCTCTTGGGTTGTAGATTTATCAGGACTAGGTCCTCCACAAAAAGATCTACTGCAGGGCCCTCCACACGTTCTGGGACACCCAGAATTTGTATATTGTTCCTACGCGCCCTGCCTTCATACTCATTGAGCTGTCATTCAAGTTTGGATTGTTGATCTTGAAGCTGGGTCACTTGCTGTTTGAGTGCAGCGGTGTCTTTGATCACCACTCTCTTGACATCTTCTATTTCTTTCACTCTGGAGTCCATTTTCCTAAGGTCCGTTCTGATGAGGGAGACTTTAATATTCACAGTATGAATACGAGTTTCTAGAGAAGTCCGCACCCCCGTAATAGCCACCATTATGTTTTGGCGCGTTAGTTCCTGTTGCTGCGGTGGGTTTTGCTGAGAGCCTGGGACCGCCTGAGATGCAGTCTTTGTCCCCTCCCCAGTGCCCGACAAGGCAAATGTGGCCAGTTTGTTTTGCGTTGTGACTTTGGTGCCTTTCCCGTCGCCATTTTCAGGCTATGTCCGGGGTTCTCAGGGGTCCGCTCCAGTACTCGCCGCTGCCTACCCAGGGAGAGAAAAATGCTCCCTGGTGGCCTATTGGGTTTCCCGGTTGTCAAACCCCACCAGGGCAGGAGAGAGGGCGGAAGACAGGGCGCCAGGCCATGCCAGCAGATTCCAGGCACGTATAGAGAGGTCTATAACTCAAAGTGCTGTTCCAGGTCTTGGGGTCGCCGAGCTGTGCGGGAGCTGACAGGTGTAGTAACGTTTGGGACTGTGCACGGCTTCACGATGTTCAGGTGGTCCTCAGGGAGAAAGAAAGGCACTCAACAGTTTCAAGCACATCACCAGCTTCATCCGTGTATCTTGGTGCCGCAATAGTGTCCCTCCAGCATTATCTCCTTGACCCCCACATTTGGCCCCGCTGTGTTGGCAAATCAGGACCCCTGGAGGATGTCCTCGATCCGCTCCTCTTTTTGGTCCTATTTATGTGTAGAGGCGCCCAACCGCCTCTCGCTGCCACACTTGGCCTTCCGGGGGTTCAATGTGAAACGCGGGCTGCGGTGCTGCTCCACCTGCCAGCGAGTGATGATCACCCCCTCCGTTGTGAGCCAATAAGGATAGTGGCAGAGTTTAGGCCTCCCAGGCCCAGAAAGCCGGGGCCTCAGTTTTCCCCCAGCTTGCCTATCTTGAGCGCACCCCCCGGGCTCTGGCCTGGGTCATTGGTAAGGGACACACAGCGCAGCAGCACTCACCGCTGGTATGGACAGGAACCTGGCTCCGCTGATGGTTCTCCCGGTCCACAATGCCGGGGCCTCGATTATGGATGCGGTCGGCCCACTACCAGCCCGGCCGGCGGTCTGCTCCCACTGGTCACACGCGCACAACGGGGACCCCGCAGAATGGTGAACACCCCAATCTCCAAGCGGCTTCTGCCTCTGGGGTCTGCTGCCGTTCCTGCCAGCCGAAAGGCACGGTATTCTTCATTGGCCACCCTCCACCTCCAGCATATCACGTAAGGGAGCGAGGGTACACCGCCATCTTGGCCCAGAGCTCTGGGTTTGTCGAGAGTTTCACATAGAGTTTTCACCTCCCCCAGCCGAACTGCGCCTTCGACAGGTGCCTCGGGACTTTAGGGTTGGGATCCCCTCTACTTGGGGGAAATTTAGGATGATTGTGACAGGAGTAGAGGCAGGATAAATGTTGAGGGCTCCGGAGCCGCGTTACCTTGTGGCCATTCCCTTCGGCTTCTAGCCACGACCCCTGTTGTGTATGTTTTGATGGTGAGCCATCACCCCATACACGTAGTAGTAACAATGTTACTACCTTCATTTGCATAATTCCCACAACTTTACTGAGACAAGATGTAGACCCGATCCCAGAATCTGCGTAATCTAGGGCATTGTCACATTGTATGCGGAAGAGTCCATTTATCCACCTAACCGGAAGCACACATCTGATTTCACCTTTCTATTTTTAGTCATTTAGGGTCTGATTTAGATGTTAGCGGAATTGGACCCGCCGTCGCTTTTTCTGTGGTATTCCTGTTCGCTGACTTGGTGGTCCGACCATCATATTAAGATGTTGGCCGGTCACTTGGGTGAAGACCGCCACGGTCCTGCAGACTTCACCAGGAATTCTCAACGTCTAGACGGCAGTAGAGGCAGAATCAGCTGTCGGCAGGACTCCAGCCAAAATTCACGCCATCTAGATTACGACATGCCTTTCAGCTGTAGCGACTGTGGTGGGAATCCTGCCTTCTTTAACTTGGCAAAATCGGAGGAAATTAGGTAAAATCATTTTTTCTGCTTCTCGCTTCCGTCTTGTACCCCCATCGTACAGGTCCCTGCTTTGCTGCACCGACTCCACCATGATGCCAAATGACTCCATTGTCACCAAGATCTACGGTAATCTACTCTTACAATTGTCGTATGTATTGTGTATTAGTATCCAGATGCTGTTCTGGATTCTCTCACTGCCAGTAGGATCTCCTTCAGGCACAGTCAGGTTCTGGTTGATTTGTTCCATTGTAGGTTCGTTCCGTGGTGGTGTCTCAGTTATTGTGAGGTAGGTGGGGTATTATACGGTGTGGTTGTGCAACTCACTGTGTAATGCACTCATGATACCGACTTGAGTCAAGTCAGGCTTGATTGTTTAACCTTAGCTTAACCCGGGGTAGCTGTGGCTTTGAGCATTTAGGCTTAGACAAAGGAACAAGTCTAAAGCTTTTAGAAGTCATGCAACACGAAAGAAATCCGACAACAACTTATAAAAAATATCTTATTTTTATGAAATATTTGACACCAAAATGAGAAAAATTACCAAAGGGTTCTGGAGAAATATATTTTTAAGAAGATCATAAATCACCACTTTAGATGCCAAAGTCCAACAAGAATTGGTAAGTGGAAAGTTTGGAAATCTTGTAAAACTTTTATAAAGTTCTATTTGGCTATTCCATCCTGCTTTGGGTGACCAACTTCAGCAGGGGGAAGGTCAAGGTGCCCAGTAAGGAGTTGTAAGACAGTTACTTTGCTACAAAAGCAGTTTCAACTCCATGTCCAGGCTCTATAGGCGAACCGCCATAGATGTTAACATAGTGGGCCTGATGCAAGGTATACAGGATGCTTAAGATGCTGTAAGATGATGTGGATGCTGTGTGGTTCATGGGAGGCTTCCTGGGGCAACTCGTAGTCCCCAGTCCAGGTGGGTCAACTTTGATCATGGGTTGATGTCCCTAGAAGTCCCCTTTGGTCCAGCAAGACTCCAGTTGCCACTGGACTACCCGTCTTGGGCAACCAAACTGTTCTCTGATGACTCTTTAAGGTCCAACAGACGTCCGTGCAACTTTTGAGCATCTGGACTTGGTCTCCCCAGCTGCACATCGGTGGTTAGAGATGGTTAGGCGATTGTGGCTACTGACTAGTCAGGACAGGCTCCCTCAGCTTTTTGTGGCCCTGGTGCTGTTACAGGAAGTAAGCCAACTGACTCTTGGAGCTCACCTCCTCTGTCTGGGGCTCAGGAGCAAATTTTCTTTCAGCCAGGCCCCACAGGCATAGTCCTCTCTTTACAAACCCAAGGATCAACAGTTGCAGTTCAGTAGTTGGTGCAGCCTCTCTGACCAAGTCCAGAAAACAGCAGGGCTATCCTTCTTCAGTCCTTGCTCCAGTTCAGATCTGATCTGCTATCTGGGTGCTAGGGGTGCCATATTTATGTCCAGAAAGTGCCCTCAGGCAATACAACAGTCCCTAGCCAATGTGCTACTAGGGCCTTTTGCCAAAGTGGACTATTTTGCCCAATCTCAAAGTGGCAGATCCCTTCTCTCGTTATGTGGAGCTTGTTATCCCACCATAGAGATGTGTGACTACCTGAGAGATACATGCCCATGGAAAAAATGGTTTGGTAACTGGTCTCCCCTCTCTGTCCTTGACGTAAACCAGTCTACCTGAACAAAAGAGTAGCCCCTCTCGTGTGTTTCCACTATGTGCCCTTAAAGGCAGCTTCCACATTGAAGTTCGCCTTTTGGCCTCACACCTTGTGACTTCCTGCCAGGGAGAGGTAACACCTCTTCCAGCAGCAGGCCTTTAATGTTCCCTCTCATGGGAGTTGTTCACACCTCCCCCCAGGAAGGCTGAAGGCTATCTTGTGACCAACATCTGTGAATGGCTGTAGTGCTAGAGGCCCTCTTGTGGTGTGACACCCTGTGATGACCTTTGACTACCAATATTTTAATTGACGTTGGTGTGTTATTTTATCCTAGCCTGAATGTACAACGTCCTGCATATGCCTTGCTTCTCTTAAAAGTTTATTTCTTGTAATCTTGCTGTCTTTCAGTGGGAGCTGTCACGGAGTTGAACAGCCTTGCCAAGAACAAAACGTGTGGGATGTGCATTTGAAAGCATGAGAGAGAGTGAGGTGTGGAATGTATTTTTTGGTCTCGAAGTGTAGTGTTGTGAGCAGTGGTGCACAAATGTGCATTGTGTTGTACATTGATAAGAATTATGAAGTTCTTACTATTGGCTTTGACATGGCCTCACATCATGCTGAATTCTGACTCTGCCTGGCTTGCGCTTTATCTGCGCGCACAGCAATACTTGCAAGTTGTTTGGGTTAATCACGTTCAAGGATTGTTTTGTGAGAGATTGTTTATTGTACCCTGGAAGGCTTTCATGAGCTTCGTCAAGATAAAGGCCGGAACATGCAAGATTGGAGAGGGGACGTGGGAACTCCTTCCTGCCAGGGAATGCTTGCTTGGAAGCTGGCCAGTTCTGGTAAGATTCCTTTGGCTCAGGGGGGAAGGTTTCTCTCGAACATTGTAGTGTGTTTTGAGATTATAAAGCTGAGGGTTGTTGACTTAGAAACCGGGATTTTGGAATCTGAATGGGGACGGACGCGTATACTTCGGTGCGGAACCCTGGTTGCTGAGGCTCTTAACCACAGCTGTTAATCCCCTGGTCAGTAGTGGGCTAAGATGCAGTGTTTGCACCAGGTTAAGTGTTGATTTTTGACTAGTGCCATTGTGATGCGTGGTTCCAGTGGCTGTGGTTCTATGCACAGTGTCTAGGATGAGGAGACTTAAAATCAACAATCAAATTAATAAAGGAGTTGAAACTGTGGAAGTAAACTAACAAGCATATCAGTTATTGACACAACTGCGAAAGAACATAACGGAGAGCAAACACTAAGAAAGAGAAAGCTTTAGATAGGGAATCATGGTGAAAAAACTCTGGATAGAGAATCAAGGTGAAAAAACAGAGCTATTCTTCCTTAAGATGTACGGAAAGTTCTTCATCCTGATTGAGGCCCCAGGGAGCCCTAGTCTGCAAGTCCACAATGTATTTTGACTCTTTCTGTCTGAGCTTGAGAACCCTGTTACCTCCTCTGTGGTCCAGCCGGACCTGTTTTAATATGACATATTCCAATAAGGAAGAGTTTTAAAAATGCTTGTCCTGATAGTGTCGTGCTACTAGGTATTCTGGTTCCTTGTTTGTGATAGCACGTTTGTGTTCTAGGATTCTCTTTTTCACCATGAGTGTAGTGCTTCCTATATAGTGTAATTTGAATGGACAATGCTAATCCTGTTACATCTTTCTGTCTCTGGAATTAGATGCATGTGTAGTATCACATTTGGTCAGCACGTCACTACCGTAGAGTTAGGACATTTGTCACACTACTCTGCTACGCCCTTACGTGGATAAGACATGGCATTTGTGTACACACATGGCCAATTCACTCTCGTACTTTTGGGTCTAACATAATGCACCAAGCAATTGGCTGTATATTTATCGCTGATCAGGACATTGGTCTGATTACATTTTAATTACACTTGTATACAGCGATGTTAGTATTTTTTACTTAGTGCGCATATAGCAGATTTCGGCCACATTATATATACAGCATCAAGTATAACACGCTTAAAAGTGGATTTCCTTTTTTATATGCGTGTAGTCTTTCATTTGATGTAACTGCTATGCAACTGTTTGCCGAAACATTTATTTTCTTCTTTTAACACTCCAACATGGCCACCAAATGCATGAGCTGTTCTGCCTTGTCCTATGTTTATGTTGTTGTGCCAGTCGTCTGATGCTATAAGATACTTTCTATGTTTTGTGCACTGAAGTACACGTGATCAAGGCTGCGGATGCAGTTGAAACGCGTTGTGGTGGAATAAACCTGGTTGTTTACATACTTGGATGGTGACTGATTCTGTAACTGAGAGCACACGTATTTGTGAAAATCCTCATTTGGATTATTGCCAGTGTGCTCCGCTGGCGTGTGCGCCACCCTCCTGGGGTGTCAGCTGCCCGGAAGGAGCCTTTTTGTTGATGGAAGATATATATATATATATTCACTGAAAAAACCATGGGTTTCACACACGTTATAGTTAGGAATTAGCATTTAAAAAACCTTAGAAATTCAATGAAAAAACCAAAGGTTTCACATATGTTATTGTTAGCTGGACATTTCACTCGTAAAAAACCATTGAAATTCCCCCGTTATAGTTAGTTCAGCTAACTATAACTCGCGCGCCCGCAATGCACTACTGATGACGTCACATATTACATCACTCATGACATGGTCACTGACATCACTCATGACATCACTCATGACATCTCAAATGACATCACTGATGACATCACTGATGACATCATCCAGTGATTGTGTGTTTTTCTGAAAATTAAATATTTTTTATATTTATGTATATCTCAAGGTCAATGGAAGAATAAATGGGTATATAAGTGTCTAAATGGATGCTTTTTTTTAAAAAAAAAATTTGTGTAACTGACTGTTTAAGTGTATCATAGTGAATACATGGCTTACTGAGTAATCTTTAAATATTTAAATATCTGTATCAGTTTCTTACTTTGTGTATAAGTGGCTGCATGGGTTGGTCAGTAGCTACATGAGTGTCTATATAGGTTATTAGTTGGTTTTTTATCAGTATGAGTGTCTGAGTTTCTGTATGGTTCGGTGGGGGGTATTACTTAGTGCATAGGTGCATGAATGAGTGACTCACTGTTTGTATGTGTTGAATACAGCATGTGTGCAGGACTGTATGGGTGGATGAGTGTGTGCATGGGTGTGTTAGTGAGTGAATGACTGTCTCTATAGTGTCTTTATGAGTAACTACATATGTTTTAAACTAGTATATGTGACTATTGGTGTATATAAGTGAGTATATGTGAAAGTGAGAGATTGGAAGAGTTCCTGTATGAATAAGTATGTGTTTCTATAAGTTATTGTTTAAAAGAGTAAGTATATGTAAGTTTCTGTAGAAGTACGTGTGGTGGTGTGTGTATAACTGTATATGCATGTAAATGGATGTTTGATTCTTTATTAGCATGAGTGACTATGTGTGTGAGTAACTCTATGGATGAGTGGCGTTGTGTAACAGGATGTATAGGTGTATGAATACATATGATGAGTGAGTACATGTATGAGTGACTGTAGAGGACTGTTGGTGAATGACTGTATGTGTATGTGGTTCTTAGAATTACTGAATAGGTTGTTGTAACTGATATTGATATGTTCATTATTTTGAACATTTTAGTTTCTATTTTTGAATGTGTGTTTCAATGGTTATATTAGGGGAAGAGGAGGTCTGCCACTCTATCACAAGGATGATGTCATCAGTGATGTCATCAGTGATGTCATTTGAGATGTCATCAGTGATGTCATGAGTGATGTCAGTGACCATGTCATGAGTGATGTAATATGTGACGTCATCAGTAGTGCATTGCGGGCGCGCGAGTTATAGTTAGCTGAACTAACTATAACGGGGGAATTTCAATGGTTTTTTACGAGTGAAATGTCTAGCTAACTATAACATGTGTGAAACCTTTGGTTTTTTCATTGAATTTCTAAGGTTTTTTAAATGCTAATTCCTAACTATAACGTGTGTGAAACCCATGGTTTTTTCAGTGAATTTGCAAGGTTTTTTAAATGCTAATTCCTAACTATAACGTGAGTGAAACCCATGGTTTTTTCAGTGAATTTGCAAGGTTTTTTAAATGCTAATTTTTTTTTTTTTCTTTTTTTTTTTACATATTTTTATTTTTATTTTCTATCCTTTTTTAAAGACTATGGTTAAATTTTAAAAATTCTACAATATGTTTTTTTTACCATTTTTATAAAATAAACAGGTAAGATTTATTAGTATAACTTTTTTTTTTGTTTTTCCTTTTTTTTTTTTTTTTTTTTAACGTGCGCGTACGGTAAGCGCACGTCTTGCTTTAATTACGTTAGATTTCTACGCTGTTTGCGTTTATTTACGCAATTTGCGTAGACACACGTCACGCGCGCACAGCGCGTAACGCGTACGCTGCACGCGCACGTTACGCGGAAGTGAAGGGGCGTGCCTGTTGTGCACATGCGCGCGTGCGCGTGTCTCTTTTATGCGCATGCGTTCTTTTGCCGTAAGCGCACCGTAAGCGTACGGTAGGTCATGTGATCAAGAAACAAGACTTTTGATTGGTTTTTACAACTTTCAGTTCTAGAACTCTCCTACACCACACCCATTCCCCTCATTTCTGCTTGTGATCCCTTAGGAGAAGGAGCTGGGTTGTCTTTGTGATACGATGGCAGAACAGCAGAGCCCTTCTGAGAGTGAGGCTAGCAGCACTACCTTGAGGCAGAGAACGAGGAAACAAAAGACCTCTTACATATGGGAGTATTTTTCTTTTCCAGAGGGCCAGCAAAAGGTAAATGCACCCTTAGTGACTTGTAAGCTGTGTAAGCGTGTACTTTCAAGAGGGAATCCCAACAAGAAGTATTCCTTCGGGAATCACACCATGTTGAGACACCTTAAGGATGTACACAAAAGGACACATGCTCGACATACTGAAGGTAACCCTTCAGTAAGTCAACCAAGCACATCCACAGCAGCTCAGCCTGGACCATCATCTGCAGTGCCGAGTCCATCTTCGGCAGGTCAGGTGAGCCCTTCATCTGTGGGGGGAGCATCTCCTTTTTCTCGTTCTCAGGAAATTAACCCTCGGTTTCTGAGGGTTGAAATACGGTGCGCCACTTGTCATGATCTAATTTGTTATAGGGAGACCAGTATTTCCCTAGTGAACAATAAAATAGATCAGCACATTTGTCGTACCGTCTAATATTCCCATTCTTTCTTTCCTCTGTCCCTGCATGAACACAACGGCTCTTTTAAGAGTCAACCTTACCTTTCAACTTTTTTTATATATATTTTTTAAAACTTTTTTTTTATTTATTTTTTTACCGTACGCGTACGGTACGCGTAATTATTATTTTTTTTTTTTTAAAACACTAAAAATCAATTATCACATTACAAGGTCCTTGAGAGACTACAATGAAAAACTGAAAATGTGATTGTGGAGAAGTGGAAAAAAGGGACCATGAAATTTTTGACTTACCATACCCACTCAAAACAATATTTATTCATTTAAATTATTTTTTTAATTGCTTTAAAAATGGTTCTAGTTTTCGAAAATGTTCTATCTCAATCTGAAAAAAAAGAAAAAAGTATTAATATTTAATAAAACATTTTATAATACAGTACACATATTTACATATTTTTCAAAAACAATTTGTTGCCTTTTTTTTGCTGTTTTCAGAATATATTGCATTTCACTATAAATTGTGAAAGCAATTGCATTCATCATTTAACAGCGGGCAAAAAAAAAATTAACAATCTCAAAGATTGTTTTAAAAAAGCCCACAATCTCTTTTTGCATAAACATAACTTTATATAAATGCATAATATTCTTAAAAAATATCATCTAATATCAATACTTATTTCTTTAAAATACCGTCTGATATTTTTGTTTCAGAAGTATAATCACAAAAATATATCTCAAATAACTCCACAATACATCTGGTTCCATTTCCTTAAGGCCAAATAGTAATTTTAAAATTCTTTTTTGATTAAATTTCCAATGGTAATCCAATAAAAATCTAAAGTTTAAATTGTACAGATCTCACCGATTCTCTGTAACATTTTGGTTTCCGAAAGATTTATTAATAATTAAATAAGTCCACAATAGAATTGTTTACCTTTCCGCATGGCCAAATAGTAATTTTAAAAATCTTTTTTGAATAAATTTCCAATGGCAATCCAATAACATTCCAAAATTTAAATTGTGCAGATGTTACCGATTTTTTCTAAATTTTTGGTTTTCCAAAGTTTCATTAAAAAATGGATAAATTCCACATTACAATTGGTTACCTTTCCATTAGGCCAAATGATAATTTGTAAAATCTTTTTATTTGTAAATTCCAATGGTAATCCAATAAAATGGTAAAATTGTTTTGTCCAGATGTTGCCAAATCTCTCTAAAATTTAGGTTTCAGGAAGATTAGATAGGAATTTGCTAAATCAAAAGGCAAACGTTGCTTAAAAATCAATTGGGAATCATTACACAGTGTCCAGCCTTTTTCACATTTAAGATAAACTGTGTAATGACCAGAAGTTACAGTAGGTCCATCATGGAAAATTATTGCAACTGTTACAAAAGTTTTTCCTGAAATTGATAATTGCTGTCCTGTAAACTTCTTTATTAAAGTATCTAATTTTGAACCATCAGCTTTACAGCGTTGCATCATTAAAATTACATACTGTCCGTATTCCTTTAAAATTAACGTTGAAAACATTTCAGATTGACACTCACTGCATTGCATGCTATGATTAGCATCTTTAACTAATTTAGCAAAAGTGACTGTTTTACTCTCTGGCAATGTTAAATAAATAAACCTTTCATTATCAACATTAGAGCCACATATATTATAACAGTTTTCACAACTATGTTCCCATTTATTAGAGAGACCAAAAACATTTTCAATGGGAACCTCTTCTTCTTCCAGTACCTGAAGAAAATAGATCAAGAATTCCTGTGCGTCTTGCTGTACATTTTGAGAAAACTGTGTTCGTCCTGAACATACATCTAAAAGTTTTCTAATTTCAGTAGCACTTTCTATTTGAGTTTTATCATTACTCAGCTTTTCAAAAAGGAAACTCAGCTCAGAACAGAATCTTTTTCCCTGATTTACTATTATCTGCTCTTGCACACTATCCAGATAAAATGCAACATTCAGCACTACATTAGCGTAGCAGTTGACACCAGAGCTATTTTCAAAATGACATCCTACAACCTCTTCTTCATTTTCCTTATTCTTTTTGCTTGCAATTACATCACTCCTCTTTTTTTTCCTCCTCTCTACATCTTCATTAGAGATATTCTCATTTCTCCTTTTACGAGAAACTACACGTTTCTCCAACACAGGATACTGACCTAAATGAGGAGCATAGCTTCTTCTTAATCTATTATACTCCTTTACACAATTTGTATCAGCACTAACTTTTGAATCATCAAAATCTATCATGAATAAACCTGATAATGTTTTCACTCGTGACAAAGCAACATATGCCATACCTTCTTTGAACACAGTTGAACCAATGTTCACAAATGCACAATCTACAGTCAATCCTTGAGACTTGTGAATAGTTACAGCATATGCTAGCGAAAACGGAAACTGCTTCCTACGTACATATAAGTCTTTCACAAGCATGAAACGAACTGAACAACGACAAATGACTTTAACTTCTTCTATCTGATCAAATTTTATTTTTATACATTCAATTCCATCTTTTTTCTGATAATTAATAAAACCCACAACTCTTCCCATAGCTCCATTAACTAAACCTTTTTCTACATCCAAATTTCTCCTTAAAAATACTCTACAGTTCATGCAAACATATAGATTTTTTTCTAATCCAGCTGTTTTGGAAATGTTCTTCTCTAGTGAATCCAATTTATTTTTCAGTGTGCCTGTTAATGTGACAGAAATTCTTCCATCCTCAATTTTGTCCACTGCTTCCAATTTCCTGATATCTTCCTTTTCCAATTTCAAAAGCTCCTCATTGAATATTGAGCATTCACGTAGAGTTGGCATTAAGCAGATGACACTTTTGTTTTCTGCAATGTTCTTGTATATCTTCTCTGCAACTATTTCTTCCTTTGGAAATAAATTATGTAGCAACCGACTCTGTAATGCTTTTTTGCCAGCTTCAGTGAGTAGTCCAATTCTGATATCTTTCAGAATACTTCCATATTCTTCATCGTTTGCTTGCCTCATATTAGTAGTAAGTTCCTGGTACTCAAAGAAGGACCAAATATTTGTATTACCGATGCTTCCCAATGACTTCTTCGTGTCTTCATGTGTCACAGTATTAAACACTGGTTGTCCTTTAACTGGAGTAAGTTGCAAAAGATCTCCAAAAACTAGGACATGTTTTCTACCAAATAACACGTCAAAGTCTGTCTTCAGAATTTGCTGCATTCTTAAATGCACAAAGGCAAGCATTAAGTTTGATACCATGCTCACCTCATCAATAATGAGAACTTGCATCTTCTTCAATACTCTTGAAACTTCCAAGCATGCTTCTCCAGTTAGCTTGTTGTATTGTATTTTGTTCTCATGCTCCACTGGTAACATTAGCAAACGATGTAAAGTGATTCCTTTTATGTTATATGCTGCTAACCCAGTTGGAGCAGTAACCACACAAGACAAAGTAGAATCCGTTTTTTGCTGTAGGTAGCTTCTGATGACTTTTATTAGGAAACTTTTTCCAGTTCCAGCTTGTCCGCTTACATACATCCTGATTGGATGAAATGATGTGCATGAGCACTCTTTTTTTTCATGTAGAAATCCGTGATCAATTTTGTTTCTGATCTCTTCATAAATTTGTTGCTGCTCTTTGTTCAGTTGTCTTTCCAAATTTTGTAAGTCTATAAATTCTTCTTGAGCTTGATTCATAGCCGTTTCCACTTCATTCATGGCTATTGATGCTTCATTTTCAACGATTGGTTGTCCTAGGGGATCTTGACTGAGTGTTCCTGAACTTTGGCTGTCCTGAGAACTGTCTCTAGCTATTTCTGCTGCAATTGTAGTTTCCTGTTCAATTTCTTCATTTAACATTTGCAGATAAGTTGAGAATGTACTGCATTGTATGCTGTCTTTGCAAGCATTAAAAGAATCTTCATAGTAAAAGAGCCAAGTAGTAAAATTCCTTTTTGTCAGTAGTGTCGCAACTCAGCTTCCTGTGATTTATCAAACTTCCTTTTGTTTGCTTCACCAAACATCCTTCCTCACCAATGACTTTATATTTTCCATTGTTGATGTCTTCTGTGGCTTTCCGTGAATAAATGTAGTTCTGCAGCACTTCATAGAGACACATGTTCTCCAGATGATGACTTCTCTTGGGATAATATGTGTCCAACATGTTTGATTTCAAAATATCTGTACTTTCTGGGTCATTCTCGGCCAAATATTCAATTTCTCCAACAGATTTAAGTACCCGATTTCTCATTGCTGCAAGGCCTAAACTTGCCCAAATTATTCTTCTTGATTTCGAGTAGTGACTTGCAGAAGATAACCTATCTGAACATTCGTAGGATCCAATTTCTCGATGCGATAACATCTTCAAACTGAAACTGTACAGCTTCTTACTGACAGTTTTCTCGTGAGAAATCTCTTCCCACATTTCCTTCAATTCTGTTTTTTCTGATTTCGTAATGTAAGACGTTACATATCGAGCAACAGTAATGGAATTGTCAGCTACATACTGTATATCCATGTTAGCATTCCACATGGATAAAATGACTGGGTTGTAGTCATTTATATTTTTTGATTCTTCTTTTCTTTTAAGGTTGTAGGTATTCTTAGGTGATTTTCTTGTGATAGTATGTCTCACAGATGACATAAAACTGTTTACTCTTCCATTTGAAAGAACAGGTCTAGGAAATCCAAATCGACATTTAGTGTAGTATTTATCTTTGCTCTTGTATTTCCGCCGACAGTATTTTCCACACCGATGACTTTGGAAACGTAAAACTTGCTCCTTTAACTTTTTCTCTTCTGTGTTTTTTGGTATAGCACATGTTGCATATTCATCAATGTAAGATAACACTGCTTCATCAGCATCTGTTCCAAACTTTGGGGCATCCTTGATCCACAACAGCATATGAATATGAGGAGCACCTCTTGCCTGGTACTCTTTTCTCCAAAAGAAATCCACTACTTCTCCTAGAGGTGGATTTTTTTTATTGCAGATGAACGACATCATAGCCTCAAATCTATGATTGAAATATCTGCAAACATTAACCGGATCCAATGAGCACAGTTCTCCTGCTGTCTTGTATTCGATGTTTTTAATGTTTGAATTTGCCTCTCGTAGAAAATCCAGTAAATCATCCCAAGCGTACTCAGCACAGCTTAGGGTAACGAACCATGTTGGTGTTCCTAAATTCCGTAACATGCATTTTAATTCACCATGGCGTCTGTACCAATATTCATTTGTCCCACGCTGACAAGCCATCAGATTGATCAGTTGTGTTTCCAAATGATCATCTCGGTGCTGCACTTTCTCCATAAAATCCTTAGCAGACACATTTTGTAAATGTACTCCACTTTTTAAAATGTGATTTACTGCATAAGACAGTGCAGACAAGTCGCTTTCAAATAAAAGATGGAACAAATAAGGAATACTTTGTCGAAATCTGGGATCTTCAGCATATAGTCTTGTAGTCCGATACTCAGAAGCTGGAATCTGTTCCGGACGTTCATCGTATCGTCCTCCTTTTCCTTTAGGAAACAGCTGGGAAAACATTGAGCTTCCAAGCTCTCCTCCCATACACTCACGGGAGTTCCTTTTGCTTTCTTCATCTGAAACAGATCAATATTGTCTCCCATAACTTCTTTTGAATGAAGAGGATGTATGCTAAAATGTTCATAAATTTCTTCTTCCTTTGACTTGTCCACTTTTTCAATTTGTCCAGTTGGTGTTTCTGTGTCTTCTTGTAAATCTTCTTCTTCTTCTTCTTCTATATAAATTGATTCATACCATTTGTTATTCCTTTTCAAATACAAATTTGCTCTTTGTACTTTCCGTACATCTACCAGCTCCTGCCAAATCTTCTTATTCTTTGTAGGTACACCATTAACCAGAATAATTAATGGTTCAGTTTCCAAAGTATCCGCATCAATAGTTTCCATATTTTTTTTCAAATCCAAGGGCAAATACACCACTCTACCTTTTAAACCTCTCAGTAAATCTGAAGGAGGTAATTTACCAGTTTTGGGCTCCATACGTACTATGGTCTGGAACGGATGAACACATTGAATGAGTATAGACTCATATGTATTTAATTCAGAAAGTTCAGCAGGAATAGCATCCAATTCTAAATTATTATGTACAGCTCTGGTCGGCATTCTATTTTCCTCTAACTTGTTGTAACAGTATTTACAAATACGCTGATCTTCACCCAATTCAAAACAATTTTCAAGAAATATATATGTGGCAAAATCCTTCCACTTATAATTATCTTCATTTTCACTCTTTCTGTAGAGATCAACATTCCTAGTTTGTTTTCTATAATGAGTTCTGCGGCAACAAATACAAGTAATATTTGGTCTTTCATTAGAGATTATTGCAAATTTTGTTATGTGATCATTAAATGTCTTACTTACAGAGGGTTCTACATTCTCTTCCACTTCTTCCTCATTTACTGTGTCCTTTTCTGCACTGTTTTGTTCAGGACCAAAGTAACAAAACTGAATTTCATCAACAACCTTCTCTACATCTGATACCGATCCACGGAACAGAGCCCTATTCAATTCATCTAACTTTATTGCTGGACTTTTAGCAAAATACAACCGTCTCACAAACTTTCTCATTTCAGTATGATGAACAGCCAGCATCCTAAAATGATGTAAAACACTATTACACACTTTTCTAGATAGACAAGCCAGAGAATGACCCTGCAAACCAGTATTCTCTCTCACTCTGCATGGATCTAGACTTTGAAGCACCTTAATCTTCTGTTTTACACTTTTTTTTACTATATTCTCTTAGAAACTCACGAAATTTATCAATAGATTCCTGACGCACAGTGCAAATACTACTACAATTCCAAGTGTACACTGGGGCTTTAGGACGTCTCCCCATAGCCTCATCCGCCATCACTTGTACCTCATCTCTTGGAACCATTATCTCCTTCTCCATTATGCAACCATTTTTCACTTCGTAAGCACGACCTCTGGTGTCAACTGCATGCAGCAAACTATTACTTTGAAAATAGCTCTCTTCATTAAAAAAAGGTTCACTACTTGAACTATGCATCCATTTTCCTAAAAACACTTTAGAAAAGTTTGTTCTGTTCACTACTCTTTTCCTTTTGCTTTGTGATTTCAGTACATTAACCATTTTATCTAATGTACGCATCCTATTCAAAATTAAAATGAATAGTTTCCTTTTTAATTCTAATGCCTTTGCTGCAATGGCTTCAATTTCTTTTTTTCTCTTATAAAACTTAGCCTTTTGCTTATATTTCTTCACATCCTTTATCAAATTGGACATAACTCTTCTCTGAAACATTTTTCTACGTATCTCTTTAAACGCTGTTTTTCTGTTTAAGTTAATCTTTTTAGTTGCAGAAGGTATATTTGCATTAACTAAATTCTCAATTTTTTCCTGTCCTTTTCTATTGAAAACATTCTTTCCAGTACAGACATTTTGTACATTTTTCCTTTTTTTGAATATGTTCTTTAAAAAAAATTTTGTCTGCTTACCAGAAGATTTTTTCTTTTTCCCAACATGAGCATCTCCAACTAACTTAGGTCCTCCAGTTGTCTTCAAATATAGTTTTTTTTTCTGGTCTTTCTTTACTCTGGATTTTGTAGGCATCTTAAATTTTGTTCACTGCTCTTCAGCAATACCTGAAAAAAACTAAAAAAAAATTCCTTTATTTTATTTAAATATATTACTACATTTTTTATGTTCTTTAGAAATCTTAAAATACTATAAACCCCTTTCCTATAAATGAAAATCACAATAACACCTTCACCAATTAAATATCTAAAAACAATTCCTGTGTGCACACAGAGTCATGCTTTGAAATTAGGCAGAAAACGAAATTTCTTTGCCAATTGCAAAGCATACTTTCTACTACTTTTTAGGCAAGTGAAAAGTACTTTTACAGACTGACACATTATGAATCCACTTTTCAGATTCTTAAAAAAGCACATGACCAAACTGCTTTTTCAGACCAGCACCATGTGTAACCTGGGTGACTGACTACACTCCAGCAAGGGCAACCAGCCTTAGTGATGCTGAATGTATTTGCATTACTGACTGAAACCTCAAACCCCACTCGCTTGTGAATACTGTGCATGATTCCACAGGGTAAGCAGCTGGGTGTGTGCTAAGAGTCTGCTTCTGCACCAAAAAATGGCTCCCCCTTTCCATCTAATGCAACTGTGAAATCACCAGAGCAATACGCAATAAATCTCTGCCTGTAATTCCTATTTGCACACAGAGTCATGTTTTCACATTAGTCACAAAACGAAATTTCTTTGCCATGTTGAAAGCACACTTACTACTCTTTTTTTTGGCAAGTGATAAACACTTTTACAGTCTGTCACATTTTGAATCCACTTTTCAGATTCTTAAAAAAGCACATGTCCAAACTGCTTTTTCAGACCAGCACCATGTGTAACCTGGGTGACTGCCTACACTCCAGCAAGGGCAACCAGCCTTACTGATGCTGTATGTATTTGCATTACTGAGTCCAACCTCAAACCCTTAAAGTATTCTTTATTTTTACCAGTACACCTTAATTTATCGTGAAAACATAGTCCATATTATTTTACATGTTCCTCACATTTAAATTTCTCCCAAAACAGAAAATAATAAACACAACTTCAACAAAAGGAATTCCATTTCTATTATTCATTTCTTAATTTACCATATACATCCCCTCTCAAACTCTAAACTCACCTTTAAAATTAGTTAGCTGTGAAAGAAATGTGGCACTCAAACAGCAGATTATCAGAGCCAGGATCTCTGTTCTTTACACCTCTCTCCTCTCAGCAGAGCCAGATAATGGCAAACTTTCCCTCTCTTTTTCCACACATATACATGTTAATTTCAAATCTCAGTGCTTCCCCCTTTTTTTCAAATGTAATCACACATTTCTATTGGTTGAAAACCAACCCTTTTCCAAAAGTACCCTTCCCCCAACTTGACTTCTGCCTAGTACCCTTCCCCCAACTTGACTTCTGCCTGCTACCATAGCAACAGCTCATGGAACACTGCTGTGTGGAGTTAGGTCAGAAGTTCACCAAACAATGTTTCAATTCCACAGAGCAAGAGTGCTTGACTTTTCAAACCTAACAGCAAATCCATAGTACTGTTCTTTGGTAACACATTTTTCTGTACCAATACAAAACATGCTTCTATTAATTTACACATACAGCCTAGTTTTTATTCTAGAATGGTATGAAACAGCCAATCATTTCTTTTTTTTATGAAAAAAATATGTTTGCCTCCATTTCCAAACTGTCTTTCATTTCTTTTTACCATTCTACTGAATTACACCTCCTGAGTGCATCCAGTTCTCCTTTGAAGATGTTCACAGTGTGGATTGTAGGGCACAGCTATGTCTTCTGGAGTGAAAAGTATGCAGAGAAAACAGATATGGTGAGAGACCTTGCTTTGCCAAATGTAGACATTAAATGGATTGGTCAGAGAGGGTTAAAGTGGCACCAATTGATGCCATTGGTGAAATCCTTCATGCAAATCCAACACCCTGACCTCATAATAGTGCACTGTGGTGGCAATGACCTAGGCACTTTGACTGGGGTAGGTCTGGAAATGCTTATGAAGGACACCTTTGCACAACTGTTTTCACTTTTCCCTAAAACTGCCTTTGTGTTTTCTAACATATGCCAAAGGCAAAAATGGAACTGGTCCAATCATTTCTGTCCGCAGATTGACAAAGCAAGAAAGCACGTCAACAAATCTGTTTCTGCTTTCCTCCGTGACTATGGTATGGGTTCCATTTACCACAACAACTTGCGTTACGACATGCAAGACATTTATAGAGGAGATGGTGTGCACTTCAATGATGAAGGGAACAGAGTCTTCCTCTTGAACCTTAGACTCTGCATCGGTACTTACTTGTAGGTACCACTAAAAAATCACTTCATAAACACAACGGCTCTTTTTAGAGCCCCCTAATATCTAAACTCTTAAATCTGCATTTCATTTCTTTTATTTTATTTTTTTTCTACCGTACGCGTACGTTGAGCTTACCGTACGCGTACCCCGCGATTTTTTTTAAAATCAATAAATGTTTTCTTTGTACTTTTCTGTCCTTCTTTGACCCCCTTACAAATGTTAGGGGGTCTGTAACTCTCCTCCTTGCCCCCTTTTCAAGATATCACTCTTTTTTTTCTGAGTGAAACACACGAAATGGCGGCCGCCGCTTCCTGGTTTCGACCGATTCGAATGTTTACTAAGATCTAAGAGCCAATCAGAATCGCGCTCGCGCACGCCACCGTACGCGTACGGTAAGCGTACCGTAAGCGCACCGTAAGCTGGCTCAGATATATATATTGATTTAAAGGCTATTTTCTCAGAATCTACTGAACAGATTTACACCAAACCTACAAAAGGCACTTCCTTGACCTGAGGACTACCTCTCTGCCAAATTTCTAGTAATTCTGTTCAGCCGTTCGGGCTGTAGCTGTGTCTAAAGGTCCTATGGAAAAATGCATGGGAAAAAAGCGTTTTGGGACCCCCCTTTTATCTCAGCCCCCGCTTGACGAATCCCCCCGAGACTTTCAGGGTAGGAGCGGAGCGTAGCGCCCCACCTATTTTGAAAAATTCGCGAGGATTCGTCGACCGGCGCCAAAGTTATTCAAAATAGAATGTTGCGGATTTCCTATGGAAACGTGGTCCTAACTATAACTACCTACTGGCGACCGCCAGTAGGTAATATATATATATATATATTCACTGAAAAAACCATAGGTTTCACACATGTTATAGTTAGCGGAAATTTTACTGATAAAAAACCAATGAAATTCCCCCGTTATAGTTACTGTAGGCAACTATAACTCACGCGACCGCAATCCTCTGCTGATGCTAATACTGTATTTAGACACTTATTTGCCCATGTCTTCTTCCATACATTTTTAGCTATACATATATTACAAATATTTTTTTTTCATAAAGACACATATGTCATCAGCAGAAGATTGCGGTCGCGTGAGTTATAGTTGCCTACAGTAACTATAACGGGGGAATTTCAATGGTTTTTTATCAGTAAAATTTCCGCTAACTATAACATGTGTGAAACCTATGGTTTTTTCAGTGAATTTGCAAGGTTTTTTAAATGCTAATTCCTAACTATAACGTGTGTGAAACCTATGGTTTTTTCAGTGAATTTGTATGGTTTTTTAAATGCTAAGTTACTTTACGCCATTCGTGGCGTGCGCGCCCACTTAACGCAGTTCGTTCCGTGTGCGCACAGTAGGCACGCGGTGCGCTTCGCACACCGCGCGGCCACTTTACGCAGTTAGTGCCGTGTACGCACGGTGGGCACGCGGTGCGCTACGCGCACCGCGTGCCCACGTTACGCTAGATGGGCCATGTACGCACGATGCGCTTCGCGCACCGTGCGCACATGGAGGACATATGATGCACTTCGTTTTGAAAGGTAATATTTTAATTTTTCGTAATTTTTATAAGGCATGCACAAATGGTGCCCTTCGGGAACCATTTGCACACGGGGTGGAGAGAGTGTGGATACGTTTTTTTTTATTATTTTTTTTTAAATATTATAGTTTATCTCACAGGTTATAAGCCATGCTCAATTGGTGGCCTTCGGCCACTAATTGCACACGGGGTGGGGAGAGTGTGGATAATTTTTTTTTTTTATAATTTTTTACCGTACGCGTACGGTAAGTGTAATCGGCGAAATTAGCGAAAAAATTAAAATTCCGTTTTTGCCCTTGAGGGATCTTTGGGGACCCCCTCCACATGGCTATGTGTGTGGGAGCTGTCTAAACAGCCCCTTTACATGTTTTTGTCCTTTATATTTTAAACATCACTCTCAGTGCGAGAGAGAAAATGGCGGACGCCGCTTCCTGGTTTCGGCCGATTCGAATGTTTACTAAGATCTAAGAGCCAATCAGAATCGCGCTCGCGCACGCCACCGTACGCGTACGGTAAGCGTACCGTAAGCGCACCGTAAGCTGGCTCAGATATATATATTGATTTAAAGGCTATTTTCTCAGAATCTACTGAACAGATTTACACCAAACCTACAAAAGGCACTTCCTTGACCTGAGGACTACCTCTCTGCCAAATTTCTAGTAATTCTGTTCAGCCGTTCGGGCTGTAGCCCTGTCTAAAGGTCCTATGGAAAAATGCATGGGAAAAACGCGTTTTGAGACCCCCCTTTTATCTCAGCCCCCGCTTGACGAATCCCCCCGAGACTTTCAGGGTAGGAGCGGAGCGTAGCGCCCCACCTATTTTGAAAAATTCGCGAGGATTCGTCGACCGGCGCCAAAGTTATTCAAAATAGAATGTTGCGGATTTCCTATGGAAATGTGGTCCTAACTATAACTACCCTACTGGCGACCGCCAGTAGGTAATATATATATATATATATATATATATATATATATATATATATATATATATATATATATATATATATATATATATATATATATATATATATATATATATATATATATATATATATATATATATATATATATATATTTGTGTATTTGAATGTTGTGCATTTGGCATCTGGGAAAGCCTTTCTGTTAAAAAGTATTGTGTAAACTAAAACCCCAAGCCTTATTCTGCATTTTGTAAAGTAAAACCCTTTTCTAAAGGTGTCGTTTGTTTTGTGTTAATGTCTCCTGCCTCGCCGAGTGTTGAGCCACCGTGTGTGAGCTGTATTATCTGAAAGGCGAAGCAAGACAATGGCCATTGGAAAACTTGGGCAACAGAGTGGCAACTTTCTAAAAGTTGCATTTAATTAAAAGCTTAAAAGATTTAATGCAATGATTATTTTGATATATTGGAGTACCAACTTTATTAGTCCCATTCAGAATCTGAGTTGTCAACAAGTAACCCTCTACTCGACAACGGGGCTACTAGCTTTTCTGCAGTAAAAATGAGAATTTGAGGTTTTTACTGTTAGGACTTATAAAAATACTTTTTAATATACAGCACCCTACATTAAGGCACGATTGGCCTGCTGTAGCGGTGACTTGTATATATTGAAAAGGAAGGTTTGGGCTTTGCTGTTAGTTTAAATGGTGAAGTCAAGTTAGCAGTTTAAAACTTCTCTGCCAGTCTTTAGTGGCAGGCTGGAAGCCATGTGTTCACGTTGTCAGATCCAGGGTGGCACAACAAGTGCTACATCCCTGGTGGGACACTTTAACTTAGAGACCCTGGGTATCCCCTGTTATATACTAGAGACTTATAAGTAAATAAAGTTACACCAATTGGGTCTAAGCCAATCTAACATATACTTTTAAGGTTCAGAGCACTGGCACTGAGTTCTGGCTAGCAGGCCTCTGTGTACTATCAGAGTAAAAAAACAGTACTAGAGAGGAAATAGGCAGGGAGTGGCACAGATGCCCCTGTCAGAAAAGGAGCACCAATCCCTTCTGGGCACTTAAAGTTTTCTGTGCTTTTCAACCCAGATTATTATGTTCTTTTTCCCTGGGTTTGGGAAATGTAGACCCTTGTGGGTGAGAGGGAACCCATCTTGCTTCTGACCCCTTCTGGCTCACCCTTGAGCCCTTCTAAGCACACCTTGGGGCTTCACCTATGTTCCTCAACTTTCCATGGCCCCAACTGGCCAGTCAGCTGCGCGTATAGGGCCTTCCCCTCTTACCTTACCTTACTCAAATGCCTGTGAAGTTCCACACTGTTAGTGCAGTGGTTTTACTTGCTCACTACCCAGTGATTTACAATGGTTCTCTATGAGCATTTCAGGCTTGGAATCCCTTCTGATGTCCACGGAACTATATCTTCATCGTGTCTCACTGTGCATGTCGACAGTGTGCAAGGGTGTCTGACTGGTGCATGGTTTTTGTTAAAGAGATCGAGGTAGGTTCAGCTCAAGCAATTCCTCCTGATATCCCCAGCAGCCATATTCTTGATGCATCTGGCTACTCATGTCAATGGTGCGTAGTGGTAGTCAATTGATTGGACTCCGGAATTTCAATGACTGACATGTCATACGTACTTTGAAGATGTTCAGTTCATCATGGCAGCGGGTCACAACTTTGTGCACTGTCTAGGTGCTGTTGGGTACTGTATTAATTTATGTCCACAGATTCCTGAAGGGGCCTTGTTATTTTGTTTTACTTTCAGTCAAGTTTTTACTCATTATTCTTATTTTCTTAAACTGTTCATATTGGCGAATTTGTATAATTTCAGAAGCAATTCATAACGTAGTATGAAAAGTGCTGAATAGCCTTCAGCTTTTGTTTCTACTTCAGATTGACCTCCGTGGCTTAAGAACCATGGAGAGAAAGTTTCAAAACATATCTTGAGTCAATTGAACATAATGTTTTAACTAACAAAGTAAGGTTCTATGACACAGACAGTGTCTTGGCCTTGAGGGCACCAGGATCTTGAAACATGTGCCTTGAGAGAATGCAATGGGCAGTGACCCATTAGACAAAATGGGGTGACCCTGTGTCCCTCAGAACCTCGATATATATGATATGTAAAGAAGTGGTTCTGTCGGGAAAATGTCAATTGCTTTGTTCAATGAAATCAATGTATCCACAACATCATAGGATCCGCATCATTAATTGCGGCTGTCAACTGTTGCTCATCTACCCCCTGTCCTGATGAAAACCCGTCCTTGACGCATAGTAAACTGTGCTAATTCCTAGGGTCAAAACGTCGACGTTGCAGTCACACTAGTCGACCCAATTTCTCAGGCCCCAGCACAAAGTCATTTTTTGGGCTTGTATTCATGCATTGAGAAGATTGGACAGTACAACATTACTGCTTTTATGTGTTACCTTTTTGTACAATTCATGTATAGCACTTTTTCACTTATCACCACGAAGTCCCTTTTTGCACTTTAATGACTTTATTACCCTGCATTATATTGTTTGATGGACAGCCATGTTCATTCATTTGTGTACATAATATCCATATAATACAAAGTGCCATTTTTGACCAAAAAATAATTGTCCCTGTGGTGTGTTCAAGCATTACGGTTTGGTTCTCTAAATATTGACGTTGAACCATTCTAAAAATTGTAAATGTTCTTCACAAAAATTGAATGTTGTGGATACATTGATTTCATTGAACAAAGCAATTGGCATTTTCCCGACAGAACCACTTCTTTATATAGCAATGGGCAGTGAAGCAGCAGGTATGGATGAGTATGCATCTGCAGTTAAAATGTACAACACTTATTTCAATCCATGTACACATGTGGTGCTTTAATTCACAGATTTTTTCCAAAGATGCGAATTGTCTGTAGAAGGTTATTTAAAAGCTTATGGGGCACTTTTAAGCCTAACTATGGTGACTTTGAGGATGAGATAATCAAAGATGAACTCACTGAAAAAGCAAGCAATAAAAATGTTTAAGATGAGTTCCTTATTAAGCAACATCCAACCTTGTAACAAGCTGTCAGTTTAGTAAGAGGAACTGAAAATGCTGCATACATGAAGGAGTTGTCTTGCATGGATAATAAGGGGTGTTAATGTTAACCGTTGCCTTAGTCTGTCTATTTATCCTGTAGCCATGTTTCCTTTGACCATGACCATGACTAGAGGAAGTACCAATCTATGATTTCACTTCTTGGCTCCTGAAATGAGAAAGTGTTAATTAGCTGCTCAGGCCAAAACGTTTGCATTCTTATTACAACTGAAGGTGTTCTTCTTTCTTTCTCGTGATCTCAGACCCTCTGCTTCCTTTTGATTAATTAAATCATGCCATCATCCTTGGAATCCTGTATGTGCAATACCATATATTTGTGCTTGAATTCACTCAACACGATTTGCTGGGGGGGGGGGGGGCTCTGACCGACTGAAAAAGAGGTTCAGAGATAACTAATTCTTATTTTGTTATGCATGTGTGTGCAAAGAGTTATCAAAAATAGGAAATCTGTCAATGCAATCATCAAGTACGATAGTCATTTGAATCTGATCAAGAAGCTGTATGTTGCTTGATGATTCTGGACAAATTACATTGAAGAAATGAATAAGCGTCCTTGTGAGTAACAAAGTTTTAACCAGACCACATTGTAGTATAGAAATCAATAGCCTGGCAGTGAGGATGATGGTAAATTCAGCCTCAAAATACACATTCATTGGAATAGAGACTCATATACGGGAAGAACACCATAGATGTGCTGTGAGAGTAAATGAGAAGTTCTAACTCAAAGGCCATGTTACGATGGTCACTCTACACATGGCCAAAACAAAAATGGATTCTGTTTGTTAGATGGTGGGACAACAAGGAGTTGGAAGTAATGCTCGATCTTAATCAACTGAACATGTTTTAGTTAGGAGAGAGTTAGGACTTTTCTCAGAAGATTACATTGAAGATGGGTGTGCCAAATACGAGAGCAAGATGGTGTCAACGTGAGCTCCGTCCTGCTCGGCTGTCCACGCCAGACGTCTTAGCGATCGACTAGCTGCCCTGCGCCTCATGACGAGATGACATTGCGCAGAGCATCGAGAGCTCAGGGAACGTTGCGGTTGCTGCAGCTGTTGTCTGGAGTCCGCGAAGCCCAACAACTCAACCCAGGAATGGGAATCAAGGCATCGCGCCAAATCTTTTCATGCTTCAACTCGGACCCCCTTGCCTGGTCCACCCTGTGTGCCCTCGCGGCTATCGTTCTGATCCTGCCGTGCACGAACCCCCGCTCTATCATAAACACCTACTGCATCAGCGGGAAGAGGTCTCAGTGGCTGCACTATTTTTCTCACTTACGCGGCACAAGAATTAACTCTGCGATGAATGCCCGGGAGGCCCAAAAGGGAGGCAAGATGAAGATGACATCTATTAACTACATTAATCCTGAGTCTAGAGAGCCCAGAGAACCCTGCGACACTTCAGCAACGGAGGTGACGATTAAATCCAGACAAGAGGTTAGTGCAAAGAAATTGCATGGTAGATCTGGGGGGAGAGAACTGTTGAAAGACCCTAAAGATCTCGGACCCTCACGCCCCCCGTAGCAAAAATGTTTATGGGGACCAAAGCTCAACCAACTATCCTAACTACTAAAGCCCTTACAACCCCCAAAGAAACTTTGCCTACCTCTTTAATTGCGGCTCCTGCTATGCTTGCCACACCCGCACTTTCACTAGGCTTTCAATCAGAAGCCCGCATACTAGCAAATACAGAGCCCAACATAGAAAAAGACGGACCCCAGGGGACGCCATGCAGTATTGCCAATACCACGAACGGCATCCTTATCGAACCTTCTAACTCAGCCCCGAACCCAGCCATTTCCCCATGCTTGCCCTATGCTAATCATCCAAATGGGACTGCCACGCAATATGCGCCTTCTTCACTACCCGCCGTCGAACAGGGGAACGGTATCGCGTCCATGGTGCTAGAAACGCAGCCGGCTGGCCTAACAAATGTTATCCAGAGCCTAGTGGCCCCCTCAGGGGTGCAAGCTCCCTGGACTCCTGAAGTCGGTCAAGAGCACTTTTATTCAGTCTCAGACAGCACCCCTACTTCCTCAGGCGAAGAAGAGTCTGATGTAAGTGAAGGCGATAGTGAGGCCTCTAAAATAGATACCGGAACTGTTCTACGCTGAAAGAAACCTAGAAGCAAAAGTAAACAGCACAGTCAGCTGAGATGGGATTACTCAGATTCCCAGATGTGATACCCTCTGCAAGAAGAGGATCTCAGCACAGTGCAATGGGGAAGCACAAAAAATTTGCAAGCAGTCTCCACTGAGCCCTCAGCCTCCATTCTAACCTCTATCAAAGTGTTTCATGAGGAGGTGCGATCAGACAACCGTTCAGCCAAATGTGCTGCTAAGAAGCTCCAGGGAGGGCTGAGAAGTTTGAACAAAACCTGCACTGATATAAGTGACCGGGTCGTCATGGTAGAAGCTCGAACGGAGCACCTAGAAAACGAGTCTGCAGCAATTAAACAGCAGAGTGAGTCCAACGCTGCCTGCTTGGTAGACCTAATGTCTAAGATGGAGGACCAAGAAAATCGCCAGCGTAGGAACAACCTTCGCCTGCTTGGTATCCAGGAGGGGAGGGAAGGTGACAATCCCAGAGGCTTCATCGTCAAACTTTCACAGGCCTCATTCCCCGATGCACAGGGATGGGACTGGGACTCCGATTCCCCCTCTACCAAAAATGGCAGAACAACAATGGCGACAATCCCGGAGGACTGCCAAGGGTTTTTTTGGTGTATTTTGGAAACTTCCTCCTCAGGGCAGCTCATCTATGACCAGGCTCGCCCTAATTCCAAGAAAGGGGCCGACGGAATAACTTTTTTAGCCAATCCTGACTTCTGCCATCAGACCGTAGAACGAAGATGGCGGTTGAGACAACTAATCTCCCTGTTTCAACGGAGCTGAGGTGTACTTAATGAACCCAGCCAGGCTTAAAGTAAATTTTAACAGGGATACCAAGACTTTTCTGTCCGAGGTAAAGGCTGGCGAATACCTGGATGACTTGAAGGCCAAAAAGAATTCCAAATGACAGAGAAAAAAGAGACATATATTTACTATATTTACTAACTATTTATAGCCTTAATACATACCTCCTCACTCCTTCACTTGTTCTCTTTTTCATGATCATATTCTTTGCCTATAACGTACACAAATTTTATTGCATGCTCTCTGGATCTAGCTCTTTTTTCACCTTCTTATCTTCCGCCATTTCCTATGGCTTAGAAATGGCCCAAGGGCTACTGGCCGAACAAAAGAGTACCTGTTTTTCTTTTCTTCTTACTGGCGTGGCTGACAGCTGGGGCTTATGTCTGGCCACCATCACTCAGGTTATACCTGATTGCTCATACAAGGGGGGGGGATTGAGGGGGGTATAGGGGGGGGGGCGGGCACCAAGGTGGAATAAAAAAAAAATGGCACAGAAGCAAAATGGATATCTACACACACGTACAGACCTTCATTTTCATACTCATGGTCAAGACTCAAGGGCATCCCTTACTTTTTAGATGGCTAAGATTGAGAGTCGTCTCTGTGAATATCTGTGGACTGAACGACCCTGTTAAAAGACAAAGGGCCTCATGTAGGTAAATAAATTTTACCGGTTCTTAAATACCGAGCCGTACCGAATCGGTAAATTAGAATCGGTAAGTTATATGTAGGTAAAAATTCGGTAACAGTTACCGATTCGGTAACATTCGGTAAATACGAATCGGAATTCACCGATTCGGTAAATACCGAGGTGATAATTACCGATTCGGAAAATACCGAGGTGGTATCTACCGAATCGGAAAATACCGAGGTGGTATCTACCGAATCGGAAAATACCCAATCGGTATGTACGGATTCGGTAAATAACATCACATGACATGACGAAACAGCTAATCCTGTGCAACGACAGCCCACCCAACCAGGAACTGCCCACACCCAGGCAGGTGTACACAATTAGCCGAAGTGGCCACACCCAGGTAGGTGTACATAATTAGCCGACCCTGGAGAGGCTTGGAGTGCAGAGGAGAGGCAGGGAGCAGTTGCATGTGCGAGCGGGAAACGAACAGCATGTCCAGCCAGAGAACACAGAAAGACGGAGGGGAAAGGAGGAGGAAGCTGAAATTCAGCCCCAAGGAACTCCAGGTGCTGGTGGAGGAGGTGGTGAAGCAGCACCAGAAGCGGTTTGGGAGGCAATCCCTGCAAGTGCCTGAGGTGGAAAAGCGCAACATATGGCTGGCCATCCAGGCGCAGGTCAATGCTGTGGGAGTGACCCACAGGGACATTGAGGTCCTCAAAAAGCGCTGGTATGACCTCCGGATTGTAACCAAGAGGAAGATGGGCGACATCCAGAAGGAGGCCAGCCAGACCGGAGGTGGAACCAACAGGGCACCTGCCCTCACCGAACTGGAGGAGCTGGTGGCGGCCACAATCGAGCAAGAGAGCGTCGTGGGACTTGGGGACGCCGACAGCTCTGCCAGAGCCGCAACACACCAAGGTAAGACGAAAGCACAGCAATGTAGCCCCCCCAACCCCTATCCCACATCCCCCAAATGTGAAACGAGAATCACACTGCAGTCCACACGTGTCAGTGCAGACAGGCAATGCATTCCGGGAGATGTAGTCAGGGCAACACTAACCATGACGTAAATGTTACAGGGCAACAAGGCATGTCACGCACTCGAGGCACAAGGAGACAGGGGACATATTGGAATGTGAAATGATTTATTGTGACGCTTGCAATGCAGCCCTTCGGGGACACTGAGCCAATGTTGTATTTCTGTCCACAGATGTGACATCATGCAGGACAGGGCATGCTGCAGGAGAGACGGCACACCGGCCACATAAATCACCTCTAGCCAGCACAAGTGCAGACCAGGGAGCAGGCCCACTGGCAGCCGCACCACCAACACAGCCAGCCTCGCCGCACACAGAGCCAGCATCACCTCACCGAGAGCCAGCGTCACCTCACCGAGAGCCAGCATCACCACCACCAGAGCCAGCATCGCCACTCATGTTCGATTCACCGGCCACATCTCCGCTTGCAGGCGTGAGAATGAGGAGGCGTCCAGCAGCCAGGCTACGAGCCTTAGACACCTCGTCAGACGACAGCATGGGCCCAGAAGACCGCACCGGGCCCCAGGAAGGGAGCCATGCCACTGTGCCCCACACCTCACAGGCAGCACAGACGGAAGCAAGAGGGCGCCGCAGGTCGCGTGTCCAGAGTCCACCAGCACCCACTGACGGCCATGGTGTCTTCTTGGGGCTCGAGGGCCAAATGTTAAAGCAACAGCGCCTGCAATCAAAGGCAGTCATGTCAGTCCAGAGGCACATGCGGGTGATGAAGACAACATTAGTCAACATGGACACTAACATTAGCGGCATGGCTGCGGGCATTCGGGACATGCCCCAGTCTATCCAGCAGTTGTGCAGCAAATTAGATGCTGACATCGAAGCACGGCGCCGGGAACGCCAGAGAAGGGACACTACCAGCAGGGCACTCAACCGTCTGGCAACTGCCACTTCTCTACTGTGCCGGCGCTCTGTGACGATGCAGGAGGGCCTAACACAGTGCTGCAGCGACCTGTCTCGGGGGATGGTGCAGGTGACAAGTGCACTAGGGGTGCTATTGACTAGTCAGGCGTCGACAACTGCTGCAGGGGATGCTGCGGAGAGCATCGACACCAGCAGCAGCATCACACCCCCCGTCCCAGAAACACGCAGGAGCAGCAGGCGGCTTGGGGTTGGCTCTAGTGAGGATGCACAGGCCGTGCAATCCACCACTGCAGCGCGTATGCGCAAACATTGATGTAGCCCTGCCTAGCCACTTCACAATGGGTGACGTAACCCTGGACATACTATAGATGGTATATTGCCAGATTGGCCTGATCATGTGTTCATGGCGTGGTGCCACATTAAAACTACGTCATGACTGCTCACAACTCGCTGTGTCCCCTTACTTACTCAGAAATAGTTGGATGTGATCTCTGCCCGTCTCTCTCTCCCATCGATTGCAGTTGGCACTCTAGCTGCGTTGCCCTCTGGCTGGCCTGACTCATCCTCGTTGTCCTCAAAATATGTTAGTTCCACATCTGTCCCTTTTTTCGTGGCAAGGTTGTGCAGCATTGCACAAGTGGCAATAATCTTGCAGCAGGTGATGGGTTTGTACTGGCGTGCGCCTCCGCTCTTGTGCAGGCAGCGGAACCTGCTCTTCAGTAGTCCAAACGTGCGCTCCACCACATTGCGTGTTGTTTTGTGTGCCACGTTGTATCGTCTCTCACTCTGGGTTGCTGGGTGTAGGTAGGGAGTGAGGATGAATGACCGGCATGCATATGCACTGTCGCCTGGATGAGTAAAAGGGAACATTCAGTAACATGCCTCATGACAATATGATTTGCAGGTTTCAAGGGGCGTCACTGTTACTTACCTAGCAGGTATCCCTCTCCGAATTCTCCGGCACTCAGTCGTGTGTATATCCCACTATTCTGGAAGATGTAAGAGTCGTGGGTGCTCCCAGGAAACTTTGCAACAATATCTGCGATGATGTTCCCTGCATCACAGATCACCTGCACATTGATGGAGTGGGTGGACTTCCTGTTCCTGTAGATGTGCTCTGTATCAGCTGGTGGACAGATTGGGATGTGGGTACCATCAATACAGCCGATGACATGGGGGAACTGTGCCATGTGATAAAAGTCAGTTTTTGTTTTCTGCAGTGCAGCCTGTGTGTTCGGGAAGCTTATGTAGTGGTGCATTCTCTGCATCATGGCATCCAGGAACTTCCTGAAGAAACGTGACAGGCAACTCTGGGATACCCCACCCACCGCAGCTATCACCACCTGATAACTGCCGGATGCCAACAGATGTAGGCTGCAGAGCACCTGCACATGTGGGGGTATGGCGTGCGCCCTTCTTATTGGATGGTCCAGGAGTGGGTGTAGGTCCCTGATTAAGTCCATGATGGTTTCGGGGTCTAGCCTGTACCTCTCATGTATCTCTGCATCAGTCAGCTGGAATAGTGTGATGCGCTGTCTGTAGATTTGTTCCTCCCGTCGCCACACCCTCAGTCCTGCTGCCTGTAGACGTAGGCGCCTTGCAATGACGTACATAGCGGCCATGTTGTCCACGCTGTTGCATTTTGGGTTTGCTTTTATCCATTGTTGATGGTTACCACCTGCTTTTAATCCGTGTTAATTACCGACTCTTATTTACCGATTTTACTGGATTTCTTAATTACCGACTGCTCCTACATGTCATTTTAAAATTTTACCACTTCATTTTTACCACTTCATGTTTACCGAATCGTTAATTATGTATTCGGTAAATATGAATCGGTATTTTAGAATTCGGTAACTATGAATCGGTATTTACCGCCTCATATTTACCGAAAAGTGGTTTTTGGACTCCTACATCTCACTTGTCTGAATACCGGTCGGTAACGGCATTTTTACCGAAAATCGGCCGTTACCGACCGGTATTTGGCTACCTACATGAGGCCCAAAATGTGGCTCAAAGTCTGCGGTCTCTAGGGGGAAACGTCATCTGTCTCCAGGAAACCCACTTAGAGGGCTCACAAAAACACCTACTAGGCACACTTGGGTACAAAGTTGTGGGTGCCACCACACAGGGCGCTAAAACTAAAGGGGTGGAGATCATCACAGATAGAAGATTCATCATCAGCAATCCACAGCTAAAATCAGATCCACTAGGCAGGTGGATAATAACTGAATGTCATCTTCCCTCTAACCCTCCGTTTACTCTATGCTCGATATATAGCAGCAACATTGATGATCCAGGGATTATCAATCAGGTCTCGGGGGAACTTGCTCACTGGCCCACCCCTATTATCTTATGTGGAGACTTCAACATCCACTTGCCCAGCAACAGGGAAATGAACAGTAATTGGAAAATATAAAGGCAGGACCTGGGACGAAATCCTGAGGTCCCTTCTAAGTCTGCCAGATGGTAAAGCCGCAGGAATGGATGGTATCCCCGTTGAATTCTACAAGATTTTCGCCCCGCAAATTAAGTTACTCCTCACAAACGTAGTAACCTCCATCTACAACGGGGCCTTCCCTCCTGCCTCCTGGTCTACTGCCAGGATATCCATATTTCCTAAAAAGGACTAGTCCCCGCTGGAGATGGGTTCATATAGACCCATTACCCTCATCAACTGTGACTCAAAAAAAATTCAAAAATACTGGCAAGCAGAATATCTTCGGTTGTTGAGTCCCTAGTCTCAGAATGGCAGCACGGCTTTATTCCCAAAAAAGGCACCACGGAGCATGTCAGGCGGGTTATTACCCTGTTCGACGCAGCACAAGCAGCTGGAGACCTGATGTCGCTTACACTGTTAGATGCTGAAAAAGCATTCGATCGGGTCTCCTGGCGGTTCCTTTAGCCGGTAATGGACAAGCTGGGCTTTGGCTCAAGATTTACACTGGCCGTGCAGGCCCTGTACTTTAAACCTATGGCCTGCCTATGCATTAACGGGCAATTCACGGAATTCTTTAACATCTCACGAGGCACCAGACAGGGCTGACCCTGCTCACCTCTCCTATTTGCCCTCTACCTTGACCCATTTATTAAACAAATTGAAAAAAAAAAAACATTACTGCAATTAAATATCAGGGGATCGACACCAAAATCTTGGCCTATGCGGACGATCTGGCCATCACTTCCCCAGACCCAGAGAATACCATACTCGCATTGGAGATAGAAGCCCTAAGATTTGGGCAAATCTCCGGTTACGCCCTGAACAAAAACAAAACACAAATAATTACAAACAAAGAAATTACATGGACTGAGGACAGGGTAGTACCTAAAGCTAAATATCTAGGGGTTCTCTTATCAGCAAATATCGATAAAATAATAACAGACAATCTCACTCCCCTCGCCGCAGATACTAAAAAGTCCCTCAAACGTCTAGATAATTTACATCTGACTCTGGTTGGAAGATGTAATGTAATAAAAATGACACACTTTCCTAAGCTCCTTTACTTCTTCCGTTCTATACCCTTGGAATTTAGCAAATCTACCCTTTTAAAATTCCAGCAAATATTTACACAATTCATCTGGGCATATTCCCTGCCAAGACGGGCTTTAAGGCAACTCTCGCTCCCAAGAGAGAGAAGCGGGTGGTCCCTCCCTAACATTACACTGTACTACTGGGCCTCTGTCATGCAGTACAGTTCTGGGTTGGTAAAGGAATCTCTCCCCCCTCCCGTATCAGGGCTTGCCTCTCCCTTCTATCTCTTACTAGGTGAACATCACTGGGGCTGCCTCTTCCGGGAGACTTCCTACGGATACTATAAGCGCGTGAGATTTAAGACCTTAATGAACTCATACAAAGTATTCCGCAACATCTGAAGACTCTTTGGATTGGGAAGATTCAACTTTTACTCCCCCACTGCTGATAACCCTAATCTTCCCGCTATTTTTGAAAAGTCCTACTTCTTAGACTGGTTCAGAGCCGGTATAATGAAGCTTGGGGATCTCATTACCATAGAAGGGTCAACTCATTTGCAAGTTTGAAATCTAAATTTAACCTGAAAAGCTAAGATGCCTTTAAATACTTCTCTATATGTGATTTCTTAAATAGAAAAGTCGGGGGCGCCGCGGGGTTCGCTGAAGTGGAATTTGTCAATACACTACGCAATACTATAACACCTAGAATAGGTTCCCTTTACAACACCTTAAATATGCAAACCCCTGATGATCTTCAGACAATAGCCGCTAAATGGCACTCTAAACTCGAATGCTCACACAACTTATTTTTTAATTCCTTAACACTCTCTCAGAATATATTACTTTCAGCCAAACTGCCGGCTCAACATTTCAAAACCATTTTCTTTCTGTACATTACCCCTAACAAAATCGCCAAATGGGGTGTAGGCAAAGGGACCCTCTGCCCCCGGTGCTCAGAATTTGCCGCTGACTCCATCCACATGTTTGCAACCTGCCCCAGACTTGTTCCAAACCTTCTCAAAATACAGGAGTTTCTAGGGGAAGTCACCACCCAGGCTATCACGTTAAATCCCACAGTTATTATGCTGGGAACCCAATCCAACACCCCCAGGGTTAAAAGCGAGGGACTCATTTTTATTGCAATGGCAATATAGAGGATCTGCGTCGCCTCGGCTTGGCTGGACTTTGACCCCCCTCATTTTCTCAGCGGCTGGCTAGACTAGTAGCAACCCATCATCTAGAGAAAGCCGTTTATGCCAAGAAAGGTCGTGGAGGACAGAAGAGAGGCCTAGAGGTCTGAGAAATGCTAACATCTTGGTTGGACCAGCCTTGACGACCTTTTAAACCTTCTTTCTAGCCTGCCGCGATCTCCTCGCTTTAATCATTGTACTTTTAACTCTTGTTCCATACTCTATCTCGGGTGTCTTTCTCATCTCTAATATCCTACTTTCTGAGTCTTGACCCTATAAGAGATATCGACCATCTCTGGTTCTACCGCATTTTCAACTGTTGTACTATGTGCCAACCTCTTGCTCTGCTTTATCATTCTTCTCCTTTCTGTTCCAAGGTGCTCCTGGGGGGAGGGGGTGGGGGAGAGGGTGGGTCAGCCGAATTGTAATGTATACCTCTGTATTTTCCTCAATAAAAAAAAAAAAAGAAGATGGGTTGGCCACCAGCAACGTATAGGTTATATAGCATACCTTTCATAATGAGAAACAAATGAAAAGAAGAGTTGAAGAGAAACAAGGTAAAGTAATTGTCAAGTAGTCTATGAAAGGATGACATTGTAATGTGCATTGAGAGTTTGAAATGACCGATATCAGGTATTCTTGCACATAGGACCTTTGATAATGTGTGGAGATCTCTACATAAAGTTGACATTTGAGTTAGTAGGCACAGATTGGCATATATACCAAAAAACATTATTACTCAAGTGGGCAGATGTGTTTTCTATGCTTGACATGACTTTACCTTTTGATTAAATGGTATTGCATAAGGATTCTAGGCACTTAACATCATTTGTAATACCAGTGGGAGGATATTGATTCAAACAAGAACCCTTTGGTTTGGTGCAAGAATCAGAGGTTTTTCAGTGACCTATGGAAATGCCTGACAAAGATTTGAATGGTGTGATCTGTTTTCAGGATGATGTGTTGATTAATAGGGAGGATTAAGCTGTGCATTACTCTGAATGCCCAAATATATAAACTTGGGGTTGAAGTTGTTGACTATTTGTGGTATCCAATTTCAAAAAGTGGTATAACAGATGAGCAACGTCTGGTGAAGATGGCGGTGGCAGCTCCTGATCCCCAAAACTAGGAACAGTTGCAGTCCCTCACAGGTTTGGCAGAGTTTTATTTAAGGTTCGTTCCCAGTTTCTCAGAAAATATGTTTGGGATGTGTTTGGAAGGACAAATTTGGTCATCCTATGAATCTGCCACAAAATCAGGCTGGTGTGTGCATGCCAGCACTTACACGTATATTAATAATAAATAACAATCTGACTTAGACAGACTAATTGGTTCAGGCATTTTCATTGAGGTCTTCATGTTAGGAACTGAATGTAGGGCAAATAATAAATATAACCATGATGAATATTCTCCAGCTCCTTTGAATCTTGGTAATCTTATTTCATCAAATGTTTGCATTCTCATAGGGAGCAATGTCTGTTTTCAGACAGGACACATCATCATTACTAAGTAGGTTGTTTACACTAATTAACTTTCACATCACTAAGGTAACAGCTGTCCTCCCTCTACTCATTATGGATGGCCCAATATATGCAAAAGTTGGTCCTTTTCCTTATTTGAATTCACCTATGATTGTTGGTAAAAAAATCTTCTTAATCCGGGGCATAATTCCAATTTCTCTTAAAGAGGTAGTAATCTGTTACTTAACAAAAACTACTACAAAAACACCCGAAAACTAACTCTCTATTTCACAGATGCGGTTATTATCTACCCTACTTGAGAAAGTCGTTATCAATTTGTTGTAAAATGTTATTGAAAACAATCGCCTGCTCCACCTTTCCATTACTTTGCTTTACTTTATTAAGCATTTTTGTTATGTCTTTCTGACTCAACCGAAACATGAGACTCAGTTTTGCTCAACAGTCATAACCTTGATCTATTCTTCAGGCAGTTAAATTTTGAAATAGGAATGAAATCCATTATCTACACAATAAAGGGATCTACTTGAACCCTATTGGAGTTTTTTTTTTTTAAATAAAAAAACAACATGTCAATAGTCTGGTGTATAGACATCAAAACTGATGGTGGCCATGGACAAAACTTTTATACACAATGAAAGGAACCATTGTAACTGCGGTTCCTTGTGATGTACAGAGATGACCACAGGGCCGACATCATTGTTAAATTTGGTGGGTAGACTACCCTCAGGATGGCGGAAGTAATGTTCTCAATCTGACAAACTTTAAATCAGGCCCTTAAGATTTCTTTTCTAGAAGTACCTCCTTTGGAACCTGCACTCAGAACTTCAGGCCTTGCTTTAAATGAAAGCAACGCAAGATGTGCAGTGTCTGCCTGCACATAAACACGTTTAGGCCTGAAACCCCCCAATAATGTAGAGGGTTTTGTATGCACCTCCAGTCTAACCAAGAGACAGTCAAGTATTGAGGCTCCACCCAATCCTAACTCACTCGAATTATTTTCCCTTCTGCCTACTATCTCCTGAAGCAAAATTGTTTATCTTAAGGAATGCTTGGGAAGGTTCAGGGGCATATTATCAAGACAGGCCATAAAATTATCGCCACTTTAGCAGCAGAAAACTGCAGCTAAAACGGCGATAATGGGCTTGATAATATGCTCTATGGAATTCCAATTGAAGCCCATGTTAGAAGTGAAGGACATCTCACATGGGCTCCAATTGGAATTCCATAGAGCATATTATCAAGCCCATTATCGCCGTTTTAGCTGCAGTTTTCTGCCGCTAAAGCAGGGATAATTTTATCGCCTGTCTTGATAATATGCCCCTAAGTCTTTAAACGCGGATCTGTCATAAGTCGATGATACAAGAGGTTTGTACAGCAAAAAAAACCACATCAGATCCGTATTGGACAGTACGATTTTGCACTGAAATGTTCATAGATTTCATCATCATTATAACTTTATTCGGTCATTACGACCATTAAAGTGCGAGTGCTTACAATACAATCATCCAATATTAAATGAAAAAACATAATCAGATAATACACATCTGCTAGGAGGTTATTATATTGTCACTGTTAATATAAATGTAATAACAAATAATAAAAAAATAAAAAAATTGATGGACAGATTGCAGAACAATGTCATGCATTCACTCCAGTACAGAGATCTGGGCCTAAATCCATTGCTTTTTTTGCTCACCATGCCATTCCAGTTTGGGCCCAGCCATATGCAAATCAGTCTTGACCCTGCTCCCAATGGGAACCTTCCAGGGCGAAATGCCAGGCCAGGTCCTCCCTGGACTCGAAACAAGCATCCTGGGACCGATTTAGCCCTCATCAGCCAGGATAGCTTGACTCCAGTGGCATAGAGAGCATGAGACCCACGTCTGGGCATACCCGTCCCACTCGGGGTGAAAAATGCCCAAAAAAAGAAAATTTATGGGCAGAATGCAGAACAATGTTATGCATTCACCCCAGTACAGAGATCTGGGCCTAAATCCATCACTTTTTTTGCTCACCATGCCATTCCAGTTTGGACCCAGCCATATGCAAATCAGTCTTGACCATGCTCCCAATGGGAACAGTCCAACCCGAACTGCCAAGCCAGGTCCTCCCTGGACTGGAAACAAGCATCCTAGGACCGGTTTCGGGCATTCAGCCCTCAAGAGCAAGGATGGCTTGACTCCAGTGGCATGGAAAGCATGAGACCCACGTCTGGGCATACCCGTCCCACTTGGGGTAACAAATGCAAAAAAAAAAAAATTTGATGGACAGAATGCAGAACAATGTCATGCATTCATCCCAGTACAGAGATCTGGGCCTAAATCCATCGTTTTTTGTTTGCTCACCATGCCGTTCCAGTTTGGAGCCAGCCATATGCAAATCAGTCTTGACCCTGCTCCCAATGGGAACAGTCCAGCCCGAACTGCCAGGCCAGGTCCTACCTGGACTGGAAACAAGCATCCTAGTTCCTGTTTCGGGCTTTCAGCCCTCATCAGCCAGGATAGCTTGACTCCAGTGGCATGGAGAGCACCAGACCCATGTCTGGGCATACCCATCCCACTCGGGGTGACAAATGCAAAAAATAAATGATAGATAGAATGCAGAACAATGTCATGCATTCACCCCAGTACAGATATCTAGGCCTAAATCCATAGTTTCTTTTGCTCACCATGCCATTCCAGTTTGGACCCAGCCATATGCAAATCGGTCTTGACTCTGCTCCCAATAGGAACAGTCCAGCCCGAACTGCCAGGCCAGGTCCTCCCTGGATTGGAAACAACCATCCTAGGACCGGTTTCGGGCTTTCATCCCTAATCAGCCAGGATAGCTTGACTCCAGTGGCATGGAGAGCACGGGACCCACATCTGGGCATACCCGTCCCACTCGGGGTGACAAATGCAAAATAAATAAAAAATGATGGACAGAATGCAGAACAATGTCCCAGTACAGAGATCTGGGCCTAAATCCATCGTTTTTTTGCTCACCATGCCATTCCAGTTTGGACCCAGCCATATGTAAATCAGTCTTGGCCCTGCTCCCAATGGGAACAGTCCAGTCCGAACTGCCAGGCCAGGTCCTCCCTGGACTGGAAACAAGCATCCTAGTACCGGTTTCGGGCTTACAGCCCTCATCAGCCAGGATAGCTTGACTCCAGTGGCATGGAGAGCATGGGACCCACGTCTGGGCATTCCCGTCCCACTCGTGGTGACAAATGCAAAAAAAGAATTGATGGACAGAATGCAGAACAATGTCATGCCTTCACCCCAGTACAGAGATCTGGGCCTAAATCCATCGTGTTTTTTTGCTCATCATGCCATTCCAGTTTGGACCCAGCCATATGCAAATCAGTCTTGACCCGGCTTCCAATGGGAACAGTCCAGCCAGAACTGCCAGGCCAGGTCCTCCCTGGACTGGAAACAAGCATCCTAAGACCGGTTTCGGGCTCTCAGCCCTCATCAGCCAGGATAGCTTGACTCCAGTGGCATGGAGAGCACGGGACCCACGTCTGGGCATACCCGTCCCACTCAGGGTGACAAATGCAAAATACAAATTGATGGACAGAATGCAGAACAATGTCATGCATTCACCCCAGTACAGAGATCTGGGCCTAAACTATTGTTTTTTTTGCTCACCATGCCATTCCAGTTTGGACCCAGCCATATGCAAATCAGTCTTGACCCTGGTCCCAATGGGAACAGTCCAGCCCGAACTGCCAGGTCAGGTCCTCCCTATACTGGAAACAAGTATCCTAGGACCAGTTTCGGGCTTTCAGCCCTCATCAGCCAGGATAGCTTGACTCCAGTGGCATGGAGAGCACGGGACCCACGTCTAGGCATACCCGTCCCACTCGGGGTGACAAATGCAAAAAAAAGAATTTTGGACCCAGTCATATGCAAATCAGTTTTGACCCTGCTCCCAATGGGAACAGTCCAGCCCGATCTGCTGTGATGCCCTGAAACCGTTCAAAGGATGCTTGTTTCCGGTCCATGAAGGACCTGGCTTGGCAGTTCGGGCTGGACTGTTCCAATAAGGAACAGGGTCAAGACTGATTCACATATGGCTGGGTCCAAACTGGGGTGGTGTGGTGAGCAAAAGAATGAAAGATTTAACCCAGATCCTTGTAACTGGGGTGCATGTTTGCATTGTCCAGCATTCCGTCCATCAATTGTTTCTTTTGCATATGTCGCCCTAAGTGGGAAGGGTATGTCCAGACATGGATCCAGTGCTCACAACACCACTGGGTTCAAGCTAGCCTGGCTGATGAAGGGTGATGCCCTGAAATCGGTCCCAGGATGCTTGCAACCACCTCAGATGCATATTACTCAACACCCGCTCTGTCCACAAGCACGCTGTCGAACTCTGGGACCTACTTGACTCAGCCTTCCCGGAAGTCACCTTCCTCACAGAGACCTGGATGAACCCCTCCTCGGCACCAGACATTGCCATAGCCATCCCAGCGGGATACAAGATCACCAGAAGGGACCGCACCAACAAACCAGGAGGAGGAATCGCCATCGTCTAAAGGAGTACCCTCAGAGTCTCGACCTGCACGACTGATACCGCCAGCACCACCGAACACCTGCACTTCCAGATCCACACCGACCCCAACACCACCCTCAGAGGAACACTCATTTACAGACCCCCCGTACCCTGGCCAAAGTTCATTGACGACATCTCCGACTTCGTCAGCGCGCACGATCTTGCGCCCACTGACTACATTCTCCTCGGAGACCTGAATTTCCATCTCGAAAACCCCAACGACAGCAACTCTGTTGTCCTGCTCGATAACCTCGCCAATCTCGGCCTCAAACAGCATGTCACAACCCCCACCCACACCGCCGGACACACACTCGACCCTATCTTCTCAGCCAGCAACCATGTCACCTTCAGCCACACCACCGAACTACACTGGACTGACCACCGCTGCGTCCACTTCTCCTTCAAGAAACGCACCATGAACCACTATCCGCAACGGATCCCCTACCATAGCTGGAACAAGGTCAGCTCATCACCACCTTCGCCCGTGACCCACCGACAGACTCCACAAATACCGACACAGCCGCCAGCAACCTCAGGCAATGGATCAACGACTGCGCCAACACTCTCGCCCCGATAAAAAAACCCTCAAAAGGACGCACCGACAGAAAGGCCAACTGGTTCACCACCAACCTCCAGGAATCCAAACAGGTCTGCCGAAGATCGAGAAAAAGTGGTGCCAGGAAAAGACACCGGACAACCACACAGCCCTTAAGAACGCCAGCCACAAGTACCACCAACTCATCTGAGCCACCAAAAGGACCTCCTTCAAGGAACGCAGCGACAGCAACGCACACAACAGCAAAGAGCTCTTCAACATCGTGAACGAGCTCTCCAACCCCAACTCCAGCTCCAATGACATTCTGCCATCGCAAGACCTATGCGAATCCCTAGCCACCTTCTTTCACCGCAAGATCGCAGACATCCACGGCAGCTTCATCACCCAGACCCTCCCCACAGCCACCGACATGGCAGTCTCACCACCCCCCAGTCCCAGCGACCACCTGCTCTCCTGGGCCCCAAGTCAGCGACGATGACACCACCAAGACCATGAACACCATCCACTCCGGCTCGTCATCCGACCCCTGCCCTCACCACATCGTCAACAAAGCAAACCGCATCATCGCACCCCAACTACGGAAGATCATCAACAGCTCCTTCGAGACCGCCACCTTCCCGGAAAGCTGGAAGCACACTGAGATCAACGCCCTACTCAAGAAACCCACAGCGGACCCAAAGGACCTCAAGAACTTCCGACCCATCTCCCTTCTTCCCTTCCCGGCGAAAGTCATCAAAAAGATCGTCAACAAGCAACTGTCCCACTTCTTCGAGGAAAACAACATCCTGGACCCGTCCACATCAGGATTCTGCAGCAAGCATAGCACCGAAACTGCCCTCATTGCTGCCACAGATGACATCAGGACCATGCTGGACAACGGCGAAACCGCGGCCCTCATCCTCCTGGACCTCTCGGCCATCTTCAACACCGTCTGCCACCACACCCTCCGCACACGCCTCCACTACGCAGGAATCAGTGACAAGGCCCTGGATTGGATCACCTCCTTCCTCACCGACGGAACCCAGAGGGTCCGCCTCCCCCTTTCCGCTCTAAAGCCACCAAGATCATCTGCGGCGTGCCCCAAGGATCATCCCTCAGCCCTACCCTGTTCTACATCTACATGGCTCCACTCACCAACATTGTCCACTCACACAACCTCAACATCGTCTCCTATGCTGATGACACTCAGCTGATCCTCTCACTCACCAACGACCCCGCCCCCGCCAAAATAAACCTTCACGAAGGACTGAAGGCGGTCGCCGACTGGATGGAGAACAGTCGCCTGAAACTGAAATCAAGCAAAACAAGACGGAGGTTCTCATCCACGGCTCCTCCCTCTCTGCCTGGGACGCCTCCTGGGGGCCAGCTGCACTGAGAGCCGCACCGACGCCCACTGACCATGCAAGCAACCTGGGGTTCATCCTGGACTCTTCACTCTCAATGACCCAACAAGTCAACGCCGTCTCCTCCTCCTGCTTCAACACCCTCTGCATGCTTCGGAAGATTTACAGATGGATCCCCACGGGAACCAGAAAGATGGTCACCCACGCCCTCGTCAGCAGCAGACTGAACTATGTCAATACCCTCTATGCTGGAACCATGGCCAAACTCCAGAAAAAACATCAACGTGTACAGAACGCCTCCGCACACCTTGTCCTTGGCATCCCCCGCCACTCCCACTTCACGAGCCACCTGAAGGACCTGCACTGGCTCCCCATCAACAAGAGGATCACATCCAAGCTACTCACCCATGCTCACAAAGCACTCCACAATGCCGGATCAGCATACTTCAACAAGTGTCTCGCCTTCTACACCCTGAATCGCCAGCTTCTCTCCGCCAACCTCACCCTCGCCATCGTCCCACACATACACAGAAACACCACCGGTGGCAGATCCTTCTCCTACCTCGTCGCCAAGACATGGAACACCCTCCTCACCCATCTGCGTCAGACCCAGGACCTTCTGACCTTGAGGAGACTTCTCAAGACCTGTCTGTTCGAGCGGTAGCTGTTACCCCCCCCCCCCCGCTCAGTGCCTTGAGACCCTTACGGGTGAGTAGTGCGCTATACAAATCGATTGATTGATTGATTGATTGATTGATTGATTGATTGATTGATTGATTGATTGTTTCCGGTCCAGGAAGGACCTGGCTTGGCAGTTCGGGCTGGACTGTTCCCACAAGGAACAGGGTCAAGACTGATTTGCATATGGCTGGGTCCAAACTGGGGTGGTGAGCAAAAGAATGATGGATTTAACCCAGATCCTTGTGACTGGGGATGAATGTTTGCATTGTCCAGCATTCCTTCCATCAATTGTTTCTTTTGCATATGTCGCCCTAAGTGGGAGGGGTATGCCCAGACATGGGTCCCGTGCTCACCACACCACTGGATTCAAGCTAGCCAGGCTGATGAAGGGTGATGCCCTGAAACCGGTCCCAGGATGCTTGTTTCCTGTCCAGGGAGGACCTGGCTTGGCAGTTCGGGTTGGACTGTTCCCACAAGGACCAGGGTCAAGACTGATTTGCATATGGCTGGGTCCAAACTAGGGTGGTGTGGTGAGCAAAAGAATGATGGATTTAACCCAGATCCTTGTGACTGGGGGTGAATGTTTGCATTGTCCAGCATTCTGTCCATCAATTGTTTCTTTTGCATATGTCGCCCTTAGTGGGAAGAGTATGCCCAGACGTGGGCCCCATGCTCACCACACCACTGGAGTCAAGCTAGCCTGGCTGATGAAGTGTGTTGCCCTGAAACCGGTCCCAGGATTCTTGTTTCCGTCCAGGGAGGACCTGGCTTGGCAGTTCGGGCAAGACTGTTCCCACAAGGAACAGGGTCAAGACTGATTTGCATATGGCTGGGTCCAAACTGGGGTGGTGTGGTGAGCAAAAGAATGATGGATTTAACCCATATCCTTGTGACTGGGGGTGAATGTTTGCATTGTCCAGCATTCCGTCCATCAATTGTTTCTTTTGCATATGTCGCCCTAAGTGGGAAGAGTATGCCCAGACGTGGGTACCATGCTCACCACACCACTAGATTCAAGCTAGCCTGACTGATGAAGTGTGATGCCCTGAAATCGTTCCCAGGATGCTTGTTTCCGGTCCAGGGAGGACCTGGCTTGGCAGTTTGGGCGGTACTGTTCCCACAAGGAACAGGGTCAAGACTGATTTGCATATGGCTGGGTCCAAACTGGGGTGGAGTGGTAAGCAAAAGAATGATGGATTTAACCCAGATCCTTGTGACTGGGGGTGAATGTTTGCATTGTCCAGCATTCCGTCCATCAATTGTTTCTTTTGCATATGTCGCCCTAAGTGGGAAGGGTATGCCGAGACATGGGTCCTGTGTTCACCACACCACTGGATTGAAGCTAGCCTGGCTGATGAAGGCTGATGCCCTAAAACCGGTCCCAGGATGCTTGTTTCTGGTCTAGGGAGGACCTGGCTTGGCAGTTCGGGCTGGACTGTTCCCACAAGGAACAGGGTCAAGACTGATTTGCATATGGCTGGGTCCAAACTGGGGTGGTGTGGCGAGCAAAAGAATGATGGATTTAACCCAGATCCTTGTGACTGGGGGTGAATGTTTGCATTGTCCAGCATTCCGTTCATCAATTGTTTCTTTTGTTAATATAAAAGCAACAATAATTTCTTGTTTAAAAAGATAAAATCTAAAAATATTTTTAAAACATGTACCATATTAAAAAGGGAAACCCAAGAATAGCAACAATCAATCGTTTTACAAATATAACATTATATAGCTATTACATAACATAGAATTACTATTTTAAGGAAAAGTTTTGGGAAGCAAACTATTTCGTCGTGCAAGCAAACCTTCTGATAATCCACATCTTTCCAAGGAATTTTGCAACTCCACATGCTACAAGAGGCCTACAATCTGATTTTAAGATGCGGAGTGCATCCCGATGGTAACAAGTTCCTTATAACCTACAAACAGGGGTTGACAACTGGTATCTTGGGAATTATAGAGAGATCAAGCAAAGAAAATATGGGCAATTGATTCAGTCATTATGGGGCAGCCCGAACAATGCTGTATAATAGACGGAGGCTGTCACCAAGCCGCTGTAAAGGAATTCACAGGGAGTGATCCTAATCGAAAAAAATGTCCATCTTAAGGTATGCTTGGGAAGGTTAAGTCTTTAAATGCGGATCTATCATTAGTCGATGATACAAGAAGGTTTGTCCAGCATATAAAAACACATCAGATCCGTATTGAACAGCACGATTTTGCACTGAAATATTCATAGACTTACGAGCAGTTGATTCTTGGTGAGTTCCTATAGTTTCTGACTTTACGTCAGTGCTAATGGTGCCTCTTTTTAAAGAAGTCTGATAGAGCTATTCTTTTATGCTTTGATGTACTAGATACATCAGAGTTATTGTCATTAATGCATTCTTACCGTCACTTTTTTTAAAAACAGTTGTAAACTGCAATAAGTTACAACTAATGGGAGATGAGGACACGGCCATTATTGATTAACACAGCAAGGCCCATAGACATCCTTAAGTGTTCCCAGGTGCCAGAGGCAATAGGGGATATTCACAAAGGTAACTTACAATTGTGAATAATTTACACGAGTAGTTTACTCTTACACTTTTGAGTAACTTTACTACTTCTAGTTATTTACAAAATTTGAGTGTAAAGTTACTCAAAAGTGTAGATTTAAACATCCCGGATGGAGCCAAATTTAAGTTTGTATGTTACTGCTACCAGAAAGAAGCAGTGGTAAGTCCAGCACCACAAATGGCCAATCACTGATACTGAGACATCCTCCAATAGAAAATATTGGAGATACAGTCTTATAATAAAATTCCATAGGAAATAATGTTAAATTAGTTTCAGATATTTAAAACAGTTTAAAATATAAATAAATATGATATATTTTTTTAAAAAGTCAAACATACACAAAGTATTTATTATTTCATTATAAAACATTTTTACAACTTTTTTGAATTCATAAATTAATGTAATGTTATTTTTTGATTAAAATAGGATTATACTATTTTTAATTAATTATATGCATAACTTTTAATAATGCATAATAAAATATATTTTTCCTTTATGTGGAATTTGTTTTTTAATTTAGATTTTAGAAAAATTATTTTAATTTACTTTAATATATTTTAATTATTGAAAGATTTGGGGGCAGATTTATGTTCCCTGGCGCATCCCTGCAAATCAGCATGGATGCGCCAGATGAGATGCGTCACGCAAGTTTGCCCTTGCGCCACCGCAGATGCGCCGTATTTACAATGCGGCGCATCGTGGCGCAAGGACAAGCAGATACGTGATGCATCTGCCGGCGTAAGGTTGGCGCAGTGCTGAAGTTGCGTCGCAAGCGCGACGCAACTCCAGCACTGTTCCAACCTACCCTATCCCTAACATGGTGCGTCAAGCCTTACGCCTGCTTCTAGCAGGCGCAGGGTTTTGACGCATCAGCGTTGGGAAAGTGACTCAGTGAAATCTTATAGATTTCACTGAGTCACTTTTCAGGGGCGTTCCTGCGACGGAACGCCCCCCCCTGAGTAGCAACGCCCACATGAAACCTGACGCAGGTTTCATGTGGCGCAGGGCTTTACACCGTGACGCATCTCCATAGATGCGTCACGATGTAAATGGGGCGCAACATGGCGCAGGGTTTACGCCGCCGCTGCGTCACAAAAGTGACGCAACGGCGGCGTAAAAGGGGCGCAAGTCCCTCATAAATCTGCCCCTTAATGTATTGTTCAGGTCTTACTTGCAATAGGAGGAACAGGCTGATTAGACTGGAAATTCAATTTAAAGTATTGTCGCGAGAACAAAATAATTAGATCCTTCTCAAAAATAAAGTATTTTATTATTGCTTCTTCAAGCCTACTTTTGCCATTATTTGTCTGGCTCTAGTATTCCGTGTGACACCATTCCCCTGAGCTGGTGTCTGGAATGCTGAGAGAGAAAGATATAGTGAAATACAGGTGTGTGTGTGTGTGTGTTCGTGTGTGTGTGTGTGTGTGTGTGTGTGTGTGTGTGTGTGTGTGTGTGATGTTGATCCTGGGACATAATTGAAGTTGGAGGAAGAATGGAGCCCTAACAGAGCCTACAAGGCTGTGGCTGTAAGCTTAGCCCCCAAGACATGAAGATTTGATTCTTACAGGCTTCTTCATAACATGTTATGCCCAGAGCCCATAAAGTCTTTAAGGTGGCACTTTTCCAGGGAAAGAGAACATCCCGGGAAAAAAGCAATCAATCCTGCTTTCAGCTCAGACTCACTCACCTCTCTCATAAAGTGGTGACACTTTTTGCCTCATGAAGCATCCCACTCCACTGTGAAGACCACTCACACATACTCCCGGACAGTGCTGAGTGGACACGGTGCTACTGGGACAGGCACATGAACAGAGCGTGAACAGTACAAGTGTATCCGTCTGATTCTGGTGAGACTGGAGAAGAGGGAAGTGGAGCACCTCTTGTGTATGGATTGTATGTGCTTGTATTGTGTTTGTATTGGTTCTAAATGAGTACAAACATGCGTGGGAAGTAATAGGGTTCTGTACATATTTAGGTGAAGGCAACAATTGGTGGATGAGAAGTTGCTTAAAGAGATAAATGATCATCTTACTGAAATGGAGAGGCACAGAAGCAAGTTTGGTTTGTGCTAGGATGTTGTCTGGTACTTTCCAATTCACACCTCTTGAATTGGTGTGTGTCGATGGCAAGGCTTTGTGTGATGCATTGGCCATTTTGAGATGTCAATGCTAGAGTTTTGAGAGCCAGTTGCTTGCAGATTAGGTACTGATTATGATGCAGGAATTTTAGGTTTGTCAGTGGTGTGATGAGGTGGTGCTGTTTCTTCACATCGCTGGTAAGCTGGCCAGCAGTGTGCAAGACACTCTTCTGCTGAACCAGGTGAGAGCAAAAGACATAGTACATTGCCACCCTGCAATGGGAGATGACCAATACGTGTACAGTGGTTCTGATGGTTTTATTTTGAGGAGGAGGGATAGATGGTACCATGCTATTGGTGTGTTTTTGGCACTATGGGGTTTGAAGCTGGCGTTGCTGTCAATGATGTGATAACATTGCCAATGTGTTAGCAGTGAATTTTCATGTCAGTATGTTCATATTCCTATTTGTGATGCATTCCTAGAGCTGTGCTTACTTGGAGCTTTTAGGCATGAGGATCACCGCAGCATTGGTTGGGAACTGTCCAAGTAGGCATAGGACAAATGGGCGTGCAGGAAGAATATTGAACGTTTGAGGTGATTGATGTTGCTGCTTGGGGACCAGAAGGCACGGGCAACCATTATAGGTGATGATTAGCACATCACTCTTGACTCAGTCATTGTCTCTGTGCTGTAGTATGACCTGAAGCATGATTGATGGTAATTTAGAATGGGGTTAGTATCACTTTGTTCTTGCAGTTGAAAGGTGACTGCTTTTTCTAATATGTTTTATAGGAAGGTAGATGTTTGAAGAACAGAAATTAACTACATTGCCACGATCGATTTGGGGTCGTTCATTAGGATTTTTCCAGTTATGTGACACTATGATCAGGACAGATACTAGGCTTCTCATGAGAAGAATTTCACGATTGTTGGTGGTAGGATGTCATTTTCACAACTGGTGGCTTTGCTAAGGGGCCGGCTTTAGGGTGGTGCACAGGTAGCAGAGCTCAGAGACGATGAGGGGGCGCTGTGTTTTTAAACATTGTATGGATTTAAAACCACCTGCTGTAGAGTTCCTTGTGAGTCCAGAACTTTCAGGCAGCAATACAAATGTCAAGATAACTCTTGTGAATAATGTAGCTGCTGGAGATAGATTGAGTTTTGTCTAGCGGCAGTTTTGACTCATCATGAACTAGTGCAGAGCATTAATATGTCTGCTGGAATGAAAGTGTACCGTGCAGATCACAGAATTGTTTTTTTTATGTAGGTTGCTGAGTGGGTTATTTCTTTTGCCACAGAGATTCTTTGTTTACTTGTAGTTCATAAGTTACAATCCTAGTATAGCACAGTGAGCTATGAACTGTCATCAAAGAGCTGTATGTAAACTGCAAGGTTTAGTAAACTATGCCTTGCAGTTTACATACAGCTCTTTGATGACAGTTGAACGTTATATTTTATTCACCCAGTCTTTTATTATCTTAATGTGCTAAAAAGTATTAATTTGGGGAGAAATACATTCTTATTAGTAAAGTGAACCGCTACTGCTGTGTTACATTATAAATTGTAAGTTTGTGCTTTCACAGACGAAGAACTCTTAAAATATACTGCCTACCAGTATGGGTGACATGTGACTTCTACACCTCGCAGTCATCATTATCTTATGTAACATTTCCTATACACTGATTTACACACAAGATTCACTGTCTCTATATAATTGCTACTTGTTGTTTGTTGATCCTCTTACTTGCAACTCCTCTCAGCCTCCTGCTCCGGTCCGACGCGGCGTTAGTGCCGATTGTGTGGAGAGCAGAAGGCACGCTCCACTATTTCCGGTCTAGGCACTTCCAAGTGGACAGGCAGCATTATGGCTGTTTCCCCTGCCTACTTAAACCCCTGCTTGTGCGGGCGCGCAGCGTGTGCGCCGCTGGCGCGCCTAAGGCAAGCAAGTCTGTGCCCGTCCACGCCTGGACGACGCCAGACGCCAGACATGCTGCCGGTTCGACCCCCTTAAAACAGTCATATTCACGGGACGACCTAGTTGCTAGCAGAACTGAGATTAGTCAATGTGCACACCAGCCGTGTGAACCTTTAGAGGGTCCCTTTCTTTGGTTTCATTAGCAGTCACAGCTTCTATACCCTCTTCCCCGCACACCATCAAGTTTCTTAGTCTTAACTGACGCTTGCTCGTTAAACACATTGACCTCATTCAGGATGAGGCGCCTGATATCCTCTTCCCGACTGAGACATGGCTTACTGCTAATATGGAGGCAGAACCAAGTTTGGCCCTGCCCCAGGGGTATGCTATTAGGACACTGAACAGAGGTGGCCGGTGTGGTGGCATTGCAATCATTTTTAAAACTGGCTATATCTGCACCTTGAATAAGGAGGTCATTGTGGACTGTGAATGTGCATTTTTCAAAATTTCCATCAAAGCTAACTTCACTCTGTCTGGCCTCTTGATCTAGCACTTCCCAGGGCCCTCCAAAGATTTTAGGGAAGCCCTAATCACTGCGTCCGGCCTATTAGCTACAAGGTCGGCCAATTTCAACATTATTGGGGACCTCAATCTGCACTTAGAAGCGAGTCAAGACAGTGAGATTAGCAAGGATCCTAGCGGACCTTGCTGCCTTCCAACTTACGCAGCGCGTCCCGACTGAGACATGGCTTACTGCTAATACGGAGGCAGAACCAAGTTTGGCCCTGCCCCAGGGGTATGCTATTAGGACACTGAACAGAGGTGGCCGGTGTGGTGGCATTGCAATCATTTTTAAAACTGGCTATATCTGCACCTTGACTAAGGAGGTCATTGTGGACTGTGAATGTGCACATTTCAAAATTTCCATCAAAGCTAACTTCACTCTGTCTGGCCTCTTGATCTAGCACTTCCCAGGGCCCTCCAAAGATTTTAGGGAAGCCCTAATCACTGCGTCCGGCCTATTAGCTACCAGGTCGGCCAATTTCAACATTATTGGGGACCTCAATCTGCACTTAGAAGCGAGTCAAGACAGTGAGATTAGCAATGATCCTAGCGGACCTTGCTGCCTTCCAACTTACGCAGCGCGTCCCGACTGAGACATGGCTTACTGCTAATACGGAGGCAGAACCAAGTTTGGCCCTGCCCCAGGGGTATGCTATTAGGACACTGTACAGAGGTGGCTGGTGTGGTGGCATTGCAATCATTTTTAAAACTGGCTATATCTGCACCTTGACTAAGGAGGTCATTGTGGACTGTGAATGTGCACTTTTCAAAATTTCCATCAAAGCTAACTTCACTCTGTCTGGCCTCTTGATCTAGCACTTCCCAGGGCCCTCCAAAGATTTTAGGGAAGCCCCAATCACTGCGTCCGGCCTATTAGCTACCAGGTCGGCCAATTTCAACATTATTGGGGACCTCAATCTGCACTTAGAAGCGAGTCAAGACAGTGAGATTAGCAATGATCCTAGCGGACCTTGCTGCCTTCCAACTTACGCAGCGCGTCCCGACTGAGACATGGCTTACTGCTAATACGGAGGCAGAACCAAGTTTGGCCCTGCCCCAGGGGTATGCTATTAGGACACTGAACAGAGGTGGCCGGTGTGGTGGCATTGCAATCATTTTTAAAACTGGCTATATCTGCACCTTGACTAAGGAGGTCATTGTGGACTGTGAATGTGCACTTTTCAAAATTTCCATCAAAGCTAACTTTACTCTGTCTGGCCTCTTGATCTAGCACTTCCCAGGGCCCTCCAAAGATTTTAGGGAAGCCCTAATCACTGCGTCCGGCCTATTAGCTACCAGGTCGGCCAATTTCAACATTATTGTGGACCTCAATCTGCACTTAGAAGCGAGTCAAGATAGTGAGATTAGCAATGATCCTAGCGAACCTTGCTGCCTTCCAACTTACGCAGCGCGTCCCGACTGAGACATGGCTTACTGCTAATACGGAGGCAGAACCAAGTTTGGCCCTGCCCCAGGGGTATGCTATTAGGACACTGAACAGAGGTGGCCGGTGTGGTGGCATTGCAATCATTTTTAAAACTGGCTATATCTGCACCTTGACTAAGGAGGTCATTGTGGACTGTGAATGTGCACTTTTCAAAATTTCCATCAAAGCTAACTTTACTCTGTCTGGCCTCTTGATCTAGCACTTCCCAGGGCCCTCCAAAGATTTTAGGGAAGCCCTAATCCCTGCGTCCGGCCTATTAGCTACCAGGTTGGCCAATTTCAACATTATTGGGGACCTCAATCTGCACTTAGAAGCGAGTCAAGACAGTGAGATTAGCAATGATCCTAGCGGACCTTGCTGCCTTCCAACTTACGCAGCGCGTCCTGAATAGTACAGACTCAGCAGGCCATTTTTTGGACCCTATTTTTTCCAATCTACCTGCCCTCATAGTTATCCCGCCCCTCCCTATGAGCTGGTCTGACCACTATCTGGTATCTATGACACTACAGGGAGTAGGTCCTCCTCAGGATGTCCCACGGAAACCCGTTCCAAAGGGCCCCTGGCATAAATGATATGCTGATCACTTTCGTGACCTCCTCCTTAGTCAAGCACCTAGTCTTCCAGATAACTTTGACAGGGCAGAGAGCATCCTGTCTGACTAGCTCATGCATTCCCTTGACACTCTTATCCCTGCCAGAGGGTTCCACAGTCGCAGAACCCAGTCAAGCCTGTGGTTCAATGATAACCTGGCTCAGGCCAGGAAAACTTGCAAAGCCCTGGAACGGGCTTGGAGACGGCAATATGACCCACCACTAAAAGTACGATATCGGGTGGCCATCAAAAAATACCATAAGTCCATTCAGAAAGAAAGAACTGATTATTTTGCAGATAAAATTAAAAATAGCAGCAATACTGCAAAATGTATCTTCTCCTTACTTAACGACCTCAAATCTTCAGGGCAACCTAATACATCCCCCCTCTCTTCCAATCAGCAATGTGAGGCACTGGCCGCATTCTTTATTAGGAAAGTTAAGGACATATACAAAGCCTTCCCTCACACTGCGATCAAAGCAGGCCCCCCATCTTAGCCTAGCGCCGTCCCGTCACTCTCCACTTTTCCCGCGCTCTCTCAAGAAGCCATGTGCATCATTTGCAATAAACTTAAATCTCAATCCCCAGTGGATCCCCTCAAACCTGATCAGTTTCAAAAATTCCTACCTCAGCTCCTTCCCCCTTTTTGTGATCTTATAAATCTGTCTATATCCTTTGCTGTAGTTCCCGTCACCTAGAAACACGCTAAGGTGAATCCACTACTCCAAAAACCCACTTTGGATGACTCCAAGCCGGAGAATTTTCGCCGTATGTCTCTTCTCCCTTTGGTATCTAAAGTCAGAAAAGCCAATAAACTCCATTCTCACCACCTACATTGCAGCCAATAATCTGCTAGACCCCTCTCAAAATGGCTTCGGTCCACGACACAGCACTGACACTACCCTTTTGGCCTTAACGGAATATCTACGGAGCGCACTGGATGCAGGACGAGCCTCAGCATTAATCCTGCTGGACCTGAGTGCTGCATTTGATACGGTGTCTCATCAGATCCGATAGATCCTTCCAAGTGATTGCCTCCCATCTGTTCCCAGATGTATCCTGTGCACCAAGGGGTTCCTCAAGGCTCTGCTTTGAGCCCTACTCTATTTAATATCTACATCCAACCCCTGGCAGCAGTGGGTGAGGACAGGGGCCTAACTGTATTGAATTAAATTGAATTGAATAGGGAACTTATAAAGCGCGTACTGTCACTCCGAAAGGAGCATCCTGGCGCTATCCAGTTAAGGTCATACATGCTGAGAAAAAAGGTGGAACCTATATCAGAGAGTGACAGACTTCGTCTGGTATACCAAAGATCCAGGTCTTTAAAGCCTTCCTGAACTGTTTTTCTGTTTCGAGGCATCTCAGTTTGTCTGGCATAAGGTTCCAAGCTTTGGTTCCTAAAACTGTAACTGATTTCCCTTCCCTGGTTTTGTATCTATAGCAGGGGGTTTTAAGAAGATGCACTGAAGAAGATCTGAGGGCCCTAGTTGTGGTATAAGGGATGAATCTTGCTGACAGATACGTTGGACCCTGTTTGTGTGCTGCTCTGAAAGTAATTAAGAGGATTTTGAATAAAATTCTCTTGTGTAAGGGAAGCCAATGGAGAACTTTCAGAGCCGCCAATGCGGAGGCCCTACGCGGAAGTTTCAGCACTAGGTGGGCTGCCACGTGCTGGACCACCTGTAATCTCTTCAATGTTGATTTATTGATCCCTGCCAGAAGGCTGTTACAATAGTCTAAGCATGAGAGATTCAACACCACTGCCACTGTTTTCCTGGTCATTAGGGGGATCAAATCAAAGAATGTTTTTGAATTTTGATTAGACCAAAACAGGTCCCTGCCACTTTTAATACATGAGGTTTAAAAGAAAGGGGAGCATCAAATAGTACTCCCAGATTTTTTGCTACGTCAACCGTAGCCCAGGGGAGCTCTGACATCATTCGCCCACCAGGCCCTGGGTTGAAAGGGATTATCTTTCCCCATTGGAAGAATCTCTGTCTTATCCATATTGCACCGGAGACGATTATCTTTCATCCACTGGATGGCTGCTGAAAAGCAGAGTCTAAAGTTTGCTTCTGCCGACGTAGAATCTTTGTCCAGAGATAGAATCAGCTGAGTATCGTCGTCATACGATGTTACTTCAATCCCAAGGGATGAGATGAGAGAGATAAGAGGGGACATGTATATATTGAATAGGAGCGGGCTGAGGGAAGAGCCCTGAGGTTCTCCTGCTATGATGGACCCTTCAGGGGAAAGAAAGCTTCCCAGGGAGAACACTTGCCTATGATTGATCAGGGAGGACTCGATCCAGGTGAGGACGATATTTGAAATGCCGCTGGATTTTATTCGAGGCAGAAGTATCTCGTGGATAATGGTGTCACACGCCACAGATAAATCGAGCAGGATTAGTACTGCTTTCCTGCCCTTGTCTGTGATGAATTTCAGTGTATTTGATATTTCTAATAGGACGGACTCTCTAGAATGTTTTGGGCGAAATCTTGAATGGCGTGGGTGGAATAGCATAGAGGTTTCGAAGAATTTTGAAAGCTCTTTATTGACTATTCTTTCCGTGATCTTTCCCAGGATTGGTAATAAAGATATTAGGCAAAGATCCGATAGTTTGGAGATGTATACATTCTGCTTTTTCTTTAGGGGTTTCAGTATAGCAAGTTTCCATTTGTCAGGATCCATACTAGTGAGTAATGAAGTATTTAAGATATGGTTAATCACTGGGTTGACGATGTGTAACATTTGATGTAAAATCATCGGAGGACAAGCGTCAAATGGGGAGCCCGATTTACAGGCTGCAATTGCTGACTGTGTATCCTCCAATGAGACAGGTTGGAAAACTTGCATGCTGGGGTCTACAGCCCGCAAGGTCCAGTTCCTGATCGATGTCGAATTCTGGTATCATAACTGTTCCAAAATCCTTTTGAATGATCTTAATCTTGTCACCAAAATAATTTGCGATTTCATTACATAGGGTCTGAGAGGAGGGAATTTCTTTACACAATACTTTAGGGTCAGTAAAGGATTTTACTATTGCAAAAATCAATTTTTGATCGTTATTGGCCTCCACTATTTTATTATGAAAGAAGTCTCCTTTTGCTATTTTGATGGATGTCTGGTATAGTTTTCTACTTATTTTGAAGGCTTGCCGGTCTACTGGGTCATAAGCCCTTCACCTGCGTTCTGACTGCTTGCATTGGAGATGTTGTTTAGCTAGATCTGGAGTGAACCAGGGATCTTTGTGTAATTTGGCTTTGCTTGTTTTCCTGGAAGGTTTAAGAGGAATTAATTTGTCACTTATTGATGTCATCCAGGTGTGAAAACGATGGAAATCCTCCATACAATCCCCAGTGAGGGCTGGGGTACGGTCTTGTGCGATTTTGGCCAACATAGGGTTAAAAGCCAATTGAGATTCGCCCGTCAAAACATATTTTTTAAGTACTCAGGCAAACTCCCGCCACTGACCCGATAGCCTGCCAGAAGTGGGGGTGGACTCAGTGGTAGGGACCGGGGTTAAACAGCATTTCTCCATGCAATCGGCAACAAGGATGCAGCTGGAATGAATGCAAAGTGCAAATAACAATGTGCAAGCAAGCGCGACTTCAGGTAAAATGTCAACTATATGCTAACAACAGAGACCAGCAAATGTCCAATTAATAGGTTAAAAGTAAGTGTCTAGGCTAAAAAAGTACGACATTTTAAAAGACCGTTTCCTTTCTAAAACAACGATTTCAGTTCACCCTTTCCCTTTTTATGCTGACCTTAATCCAATCAAAACTGTGGTCTCCTATGCGGATGATACACAGTTAGTGGTCGCGCTATCTGACAACTCCACACACGACGCACTCAAATTTAAAGGTGACCTAACAACCATTGCGGACTGGATGACATCTAACTGTCTTCAATTGAATGCCAGCAAATCTGACATCCTATTAGTGGGCAAAAACACTCATCTGTGGAATGAGCTCTGGTGGCCATCCACCCTAGGCCTCCCGCCTGCCCCCAAACAGACGGTTGAAAACCTGGGCGTATGGCTTGACTCTGCATTGACCTTCCAGGCTCAAACAAAGGCAGTAGCTGGAGTCTGCTTTGGGCTCCTTGCTGGGTTTTTTCGATGCTAACACCCGTCAGGTTATTATTCAGGCCACTGTACTATCTAGGCTGGACTACGCAAGCTCTTTGTACCTAGGGGCCAATAGAGCAGAGATACATCGCCTACAAATGGCACAAACCGCTGACGTCCGGATGCTCTACGGTCTGCCCAGAACCTGCTTTATTTCTGACTTCATCAGCAGACTACACTGGTTTCCAGTGGAGAAACGAATCAACTTCAAAGCTCTCTGTATCTCCCACAGAATCCTGAACACCCAATCCCCCGATATTTTAGCTGATCTTCTCATACCCCACACACCCACCCGCCAGCTGTGCTCTTCTGGTCAGCACCTGATGTCTGTTCCCCAGGTCAAGAGAGACAGGGCAGGAGGGTGCTCCTTCTGTGTTCTTGTTCCACAACTCTGGAACTCCGTCCCTGCGAGCATCAGAAGCATCCAAAATCATGCGGCATTCCATAAGGCTATAAAAACATATTTCTTTCCTAAGTAATCTACCTCCTTTCCTTCTCCCTCCCTGCCCCTCTGTCTGTTTGAGATCAACGCTGGGACGCCCCTTTGCTGGGGCGGCCATGCGCTTTACAAAAACTATAACATAACATAAAGTGATGTAAAGTGCTCTGACACCCTACACTAGCATGAGTAGTGCTATAAAACAAATGAAATACATCTGGGAGAGGGGCTATGAAAAGATATGGGGCGCTAGTGAGAAGGGCACTGGGGGCGACACTAACAAACATTACACACAGCCCACCACCAGTGCTAAAGTCTGTCCTGCTTTGATACTGTTGAAGATGTCAGAGAGTGTTAGTGGTTTGAAGGCTGCACGTTTATGTATGTTTCAAGACAGGAGAGGAGCAACAATGATTATTTGATTTGTGTTGTTTGTGTGATAACTGTTCACAGTGAAAAATTTATGTAAGGTGTTAACTTATTCTTTTAATACAGCAGATTGTTCATTCTTTAGGCATTGTGAATAATGTATTACTTTTACCCGCTTACGTTTAACCATGGTGCTAAATATATGTACCTCAGAATGATAGAAGATTGAGTTTGCTGTGATGGTATTACAACTGTCTGGCCTGCAAGTAACAGGTGTCAGAAGCAAGCTTTTAGCTGCCTGGATTATTTTTCCAGCTTGGCAGAGAGGGTTGATGATGTGTCTGATAGGCTTGAAGAGTGTTCAGCTGCTGTTTAAATCTTATTTTGATGGATGAGGCACAGTAGGGGCCATTGGATGGACTGTGATTTCCATGTGAACGCCATGCAGATTTTAGTTTTGTGAGATATTTCTGGATTTGGACTATATTATTGTTTGTTTAATTTCATGGGTTACCTACCCTCTGTAATATCTGTTCTTGTTTCATGGCCTGTAGCTTTTGGTTCCATAAGTGTCAATGTTGCCGTTTGATATGCAGATGAGTGAATCTAATTGGAAGTTCACATTTGCTGTGATGTTTGCGGTTCTCACAGGACTGAGTTCTTGTTTGAGAGAGTTGATGGAGAATTTCTTTAAATAGTGGTACTGTTTGGTAGGAGTAGATTGCCCATCGTGGTTGGGTGGCTTTTGTTGTTGGTTTTGAGGCATGATGAGACTGTTCCAGTGGTATCAGGGTTGACAGGTGAGGATCTGTATAGAAGTAAAGATGAAGTCAAGAGTTCTGCATTTTATGGGGAGTGATTGATTGTTTTATTTCTGGTTGGTCCCAGTTTTGAGGAGCTATAGGAAGATGTCTGCATGCTGCTGGTGGAGTGTCTCCTGGAAAGTTAAGATCTCCAGATAAGATATTAGAAGGGTTGAAGGGTAAATTGGTGACGATCACCCTCATGAATGATGTGTGTTTCTGGGAGGTATGCACATTAGGGCTAAGATAGGAGTCTCAGAGTCTGATAAAGAGAAGTAGCTGATTACAAACTGAGTGTACAGTGCCAGTAAGACTTGCATATGTTGAAAAGGTCTCATCAAAGTAAACATTAGACCTATATGTTGAATACTGTATCCTCTAGAAAAGTTGTGATCAAGTATGTCAGTGGAGGTGAGTGTGAATCATGTCTCTGTAATCAATACTGCTTTTGTCCGGTAGCTGATAGGGGTTTCAGAAATGTCTGGGGCATGACGTTCTGCATAGCAATGAGTATAGAGTCTGCTCTGCATATGAAAGCTGAATAGGGATTTAAGATTGCTGGAACAGAATGTGTAGGAGTGATGCATAACCACGGTAAGTTGGTGAGTGCAGGTGAGGGTGATGGTGAGGATTTTAACAGACAGATTTTGATCACTTTCCTGAGGTATGTGAAGCAGGGGGTTCTTGATCTAATGCCCTGTCAGATCCAAGCAGGAGGTGCCTTTGTCTTTGTACATTATTTGCTTTTAAATCCTGAGCAAGTACCCCCTGGGAGGCAGGCAAAAAGAAGTGGCATTGTGGTGGGAGTGAGGGGGTTGATCACATGGATTGCATAGATGAGTTTTTGAAGGCTTTCATCTAGTTTCATGGCAATAAGGTGGTAATGTCAAAAGCATGTCTCAAGCTACTGTGTGGTTTTTCTGAGCTATTTTGGTTGGTTTCAGTGGCATAAAATGTTTCTGCCGTGCAACTGCCTGTTTCCAGGAGAGAGAGGATGCTCACAGGGCCTAATCCAAGAGGTGCTTCCAAGCCTGGATGGAGCTTACAGGGCAGTTTCTTGGGTTTATGCAGCAAGGCAGGAAGTGGTTGCTGTCTGATGATTGCTTGCACCAGAAGAGTGGCGCTTGCAAGCATGTATGGAGTTTGTGGTCTACCTACTGTTTTGTTTTCAGCTGGGGTGAAAATATGCTGCTAATTAGCTTTTCAAGAGAGGAGTCAGTGGTCATGTGGTTATGTGGCATTCTCTCTGCAGTGCTTGTGAGCATTTAGGGGTGTGGGGAAACAGCCTTAACCATGCAGCCTAAACTACGCATCGCTAAAGAATGCAGGCGGCACCACGCATGTCTAAACCACGCATATGCCTTTACCAGGCATATGCGTGGTTAAGACATTAGTGGTAGTTAGCTCTCTAGACTCGGAGCGAATGGGTGGAGGGTCGGAGGTGTTGCAGACTGGGCGGAGGGTCAAAGATGACTTCTGCCTGGACGAGGAACAGCTTGGTGAGTTCCATTTTTTTATTTGGGAGTTTTGGGATCGGGGAATGTTTAGGGTTTTAGGGCTCGTTGCGGGTGGTCAGGGTACTTTATAGGGTGGGGAGGCCAGTTTTAGGGCTCAGTGCGGGGGCTGGGTAGTTTGCAGGGATGTGTTTTATGGTTTCAGGGCGGGGGATTAGGGTACTTTTTATGGCTGGGGTACTGTTTTATGACTCAGGGTGGGTGCTAGGGTGTTTTTTAGGTCTGGGGTCAAGGTTTTAGGGCTCAGGGCAGGGAGGGTCGGGTCTATTTCACGGCTGTGGGCCAGGTTTTAGGGCGCGGGGGCTGGGGTGGGGTTTGTTTTAGGATTAGGGTCCACTTTTAAGATTCAGGATGGGGGCTGGGGTGTTTTTAGGTCTGGGGTCCTACTCAGGGCACGTGGCTGGATATTAGGACCCAGCGTGGGGGCTAGGGCAGAACCTTAACCACGCATATGCCTTTACCAACTGTTAAGACCGCGTTGTTCAGGCATGCGTGGTTGGGGATTGTGTGGTTGCGACATACAACCAGAAGTGTGTGTATATGGCTCTGCTAGTGTGTGTGTGTCTGTGTCTGCGTGTGGGTGGGTGTCGGTGTGTGTATCTGTGTGTGTGTGAGAAAGAGAGAGAGAGAGAGAGAGAGAGAGAGAGAGAGTGTGTTTGACAAAGACACAGAGAGAAGCAGAAAGAGTATGGGAGATTATATTCCTCTAGAAGCAAAGGATTCTTGGTTTAGGTGAAGAGTGCATCTTTGAAAAATGCCGACACTGATGAGAGTCGTTTTCCTGTTTCTTAGCTTCTATAGTTCTTGAAGTTTTTTCTATAAACGCAAACTGACAATTTTACTAATTGAACAGCTTGTTTCATGACATTTAATAAGTCTATGTAATTTCGAAATGTTATGAACTTGAGCATTTTAACATACAATTTTAATTAATCCATTAACCCCTTCCCTGCTCATGACGGAACCGTTCCGTCATGAGCCACGGTTGCCGTGTGCTCATGACGGAACGGTTCCGTCATGGCAATCCTGTCGGCGGCCGCTCCGCCTGCGCGGCGCTGTTTCCCCGCCTGTGCGGGGCGACAACGCAAATGGGCGGAGTCATGACGGAACCGTTCCGTCATGAGCACAGCTCAACTGTGGCTCATGACGGAGCGGCTCCGTCATGAGCACAGGCCCGCCGCGCTGCCCCCCCGCACCCCCCCGCGCCGCGGCGGAATTGCCGCCGCGGCGAAGGGGTTAAGGGGTATGAAAAGCAGTAATTCTTTTCTGATTGTGTTTTCATAGGCATGCCTTACTAACATGGACATATTTCTCAAATATATTAATGCACTGAAGATTAATACATATATTTTGTTTTTGCTGTAACTCCTAGTTGATGTCTGCATATTACTAAATCAAGAATTAATATGCCTTTTCCTCCTCTGAAGTTTCATTTGAAAATATGTGTTTTAAATGCTTTTTAATCTGAATTGGAAATGCATTGTGATTGGATTTAAATGGATTGTATTTCTTCATAAGCATTTTTAAAGCTCGCTCAATAAATATGCTAATAGTACAAATAATGTTTAATACAAATCTGCATACCGTAACAAATCCACAAGATGATTGGATATCTTCCATCTCTGTGTTGGCTGGACAGAATATTGTAGTAATAATATTTGTCCCCAAAACCAAATATATCACAAGGCCACGACCCCTTTCAAATTGCGTCTAACTATGCAGATTGAAGCATTCAAAACCAGAGACTATCAAGAATGTGATTCGTTTAATTTTCTTAGAAATAATCTGAAAAAAAGATTTTGATGGTTTAGAAACATTTATTTTGCAATGTAGAATTACATATTACGCCCTAGTTCCAATAGGCCCGCAAGTCGCGAGACCTCCTGGGCATCAATTGCACACCTATTAAATATCAGTATTCATAGGATGCATAATTTACACCTCATTCAAATCTACACACATTAGATTGAGGGATAATGTCCGACTAGTGCATGTTATTCCCCTTCCGAGATACACAGATAACACTTGTGCATTATTTGCCTGCAAAAATCAGCGGTCAAAACCCCCATATGAATTGAGGAGCCTAGCGCGCAACCAAGATGGCCGCGTAGGCTTACGGCTCTCGAGGGCCTCCGCAACCTCCCACATCTATCCTGACTAAATCCTGGTAAACTTGATGGGCTTTTTCTGATGCATCCGCGCTGAGGTGCCACCCGTTTTCCAAATTCAGATCGGACGCCGGGAACCCGAATGGTCGCCTTCCGAAGATTGCGGCCTGCTGTTGCCTAGGTCCCGATCTCGAGTTGGTGGGGTGCCCGGGTACGAAGTGAACAACAGCGGCATGCTGAGCCTGACTTGCCGCGTGCCCCGCACTTTCACTTTCGTTTTCGAGTCTGTCCTTTTGAGATCGGCTGAGGGACCTCGGTGTTTCAGAGGAGAGCGGACGGCGGAATGTCTGGCCTGACTTTCGGGCTACACACGGACTTCTTGCCCGCGATTGCAGTGTTCGACTGACTTGGCCAACTGGTTCCTGTCCCCGGCTTCGACGAGTGCTAACTTTGGTGGCCTCCGGACGATGGCGACTAGACTAGACGGTGACAAGTCGAAACCCAAGTCAACCCGGAGGGGATCCTATGCACAGGCCAACAATATGGATCGGTATGCGCAGCTGAAGGGATCCCCCAGTGGCTTGCATAAATCGCCTGAGAGGGCTAAAGAGGTTTCGGGCCCATCGTCAGAATTGACCCTGCAGGACGTTATGGGCGCCATTGAGGAGATGAAGGCTGTGGTGGGTCAGCGGTTTGATACCCTGGCGCATAAATTGGACGCGGTCCTTATTGATGTGAATTTGGTCAGGGCAGACCTGTCCAAAACCAACGATCGGTTCGACTCTTTGTCTCAAGCGGCGTCGAGCCTAACTGTGGATGTGGCAGCCCTGCAGACGGAGGTCCGCCGGCTGCGGCTGGCCAGTGACCAGACGGATCGTCAACTTGAGGACTCTGAAAGCAGGGCTACACGGAATAACGTTCGTATCATCGGAGTGCCGGAAAGATCGGAGGAATCTGCCGCGGATCTATTTGTGGAGGATCTGGTGATCAATCATCTCGCGCCCAAGGGATTGAGCAAGTTCTTCGCGGTGGAGCGGGCCCATAGGATTCCGGGTGGTGCGCCCAAAGTGGGTACTCCCCCGAGGCCTATAATTGCCCGACTTTTCAATTTTCGAGATAGAGATGCTATCCTTCAGGCGTCGAGGGTGGCAGGGCCGCTGAAGTTTGAGAACTCCAATGTCAGCTTCTATCCGGACTTCACGCAAGCGGTCCAGAAACAGCGGCTGGGATTTTTGGGTGTGAAACGGCGCTTAAGAGACATGGAGTTGAAATACGCAATGTTGTTCCCGGCGAGGTTGCGGGTTGAGTTCCAGGGTCGTTCCCACTTTTTTGACCGGCCGGAGGCAGTTGGAGACTGGTTGGATGCTCTGCCGTGGGGGCAGGACCGAGACAGTCGGACAGCGGAAAATGAACGGGATGTGGTGGAGCGGGACTAGAACTTGGTTCCTGGCGATTGACTAGACTGGCGAGGTTTTGTACCTTGGCTCAATTGTACTTTAATCTGGTACATCATGCCCTTCAAGTGCCTGGGGGTTGTGGGGAGCTTATTGGGGTCCTTTCCTCCTTCTGGGGTTCTTTTTGTGGTATAGGTTAGGGCGACAGGCACACTGCAAGTTGGGGGGCTGTTTGGGCTCAAGCAGGGGTGCAGGGAGGGGGGAGTTGTTGTTCTGGGATTGTGGGGGAGGGGGGTTGTTGGGGATGGTTGTTTTCTTGTTTTGCAAGGCAATGTGAAGTTTTCTGCTGAACTCTCCGGGTTGTGCTCTCCGGGATGTGGGTATCATGTGCGGGAGTGGGATGGGGGGTAGGGGATTGAGAATCCTTTCATGGAATGTGAACGGTCTGGGGGACAGGATCAAGCGCGGGGTGGTGTTGCAGTTTCTGAAACGAGCCTCGCCCGACATTGTATTCCTGCAGGAGACACATTTGATTGGGAACTCCTTCCAGGCCTTAAATAGGAGGGGCTATCGCCTTGCCGCTCACTCTGGTTTTACTTCTGGCTCTAGGGGAATGGGCATTCTGGTTAGGGCCTCTCTCCCATTGGAAGTGGACGAGGTGCTTCACGATGATAGGGGGCGATATGTGGCGCTGGTGGGGAGATGGGAGGGCAGGACTGTGTCGCTCGTGGCTGTGTATGTACCTCCGGGGTTACAAACGGCCACGTTTGCTGATTTGGGGCGTTTGGTCCTGGGACTCCCTGGGGGGGTTTTGGTGTTGGGGGGTGATTTTAATGCCGTTGTCTCCGGATTGGAGGACCGTCACCCTCCCAGGGACCTCCCTAGGGCTCAGGCCTGGTTGGGGGGTTTTTTGGACACTTTGGGACTTGTAGATTGCTGGAGATTGATGCATCCGGGACAGGCGCAATACACCTTTCACTCGGGGGCCCATGGGAGTCTCTCGAGACTTGACTATATGCTTATGCCGGCGACCCAGGCTGGAATGATTGGGGAGGTGCGTCATTTAGCCCGAGGTATCTCTGACCATTCCCCTCTATGGTTGCAGCTGAGAGTAGTCTCTGGGGCAGAGGGGAGGGTGGCACCCATTAACACCGGGTATCTTCGTAACCCTAAGATCCGCGCGGAGTTGGTCAAGTCCACTGATCACTACTTTACTGATAACGTGGGGTCGGTGTCGTCGGCCGTCTCCCTATGGGAGGCTTATAAGGTGGTGGTCAGGGGGCAGGCCTTGTCCCTTATCTCCCATACTAAGAAGTGCGAGAGAGCGGAGGTGGTCCGCCTGGAAGCGGAAATAGCTGTAATGGAGGAGGACTTGGAGAGTGGGGTTACTGAGGAGAAATTGCATGTTCTCAGCCTCAAACAGTCAGATTACAGAGCGTTAGTCACGGAAGCGGCGAAAGAGATGAGTAGAGAGCAGCAAGGGCGGTTGTATGATGTGGGGGATAAGGCCGGAAAACTGATCGCTTGGTTGGATAGGAAGGAGAGAGCTAGCAGGGTGGTGCCCGTTGTGGAGCGGAGTGATGGAGTGCGTGTGACTGACCCGGTTGAGATCGTCGACTGCTTCGCAGCTCATTTCCGCGGAGTATACTCTCCGGTCTCGTTGCGATCGGAGGAGGATTCCCATAGCCTGCTTAGAGACATCGCATTGCCAACCCTATCGGAGGCCGACGCGGTGTTGATGGAGGCGGAGTTGTCGTCAGATGAGATCGCTTTGGCCACCCGTTCGATTGCTTCGGGTAAAGCGGTGGGTCCCAATGGTCTTCCCATCGAACTCTACAAGTTGCGACCCGATAAGATAGCACCATATCTTCGAGACATGTTTTTGGCGGCACGTGCGGCGGGCTTCCTCCCCCCTGACCAACGCCTCGCCAGCATAGTTGTGATACACAAAGAGGGGAGGCCGCAAGATCGCTGCGCCTCCTACAGGCCCATTTCGCTGTTGAACGCAGAACCCAAAATTCTGGCTAAAGTGTTGGCTAACTGACTGGTTCGGGTCGTGGGCAACTTGATTCATCAGGATCAGTCTGGTTTTATACCCCATCGGAATACCGCTCTAAATCTGAGGCGGTTGCACGGCGTGCTTGCTAGAGCGGAATTCATACGTGAGCCGGCCATCTTGGCATCTTTGGATGCTACTATGGCATTCGACACTTTGGAGTGGCCATATATTTGGGCCGTGTTGGCGAAATTTGGGTTCGGCCCGGAGTTTATTGGTTGGGTAAAATTACTGTATGCTGACCCACTGGCTCAGGTGGTAGTGAATGGTAGGGTGTCGGCTCCCTTCGCACTGGGGAGAGGTACGCGGCAGGGGTGTCCGCTATCACCCCTTCTCTTTGCACTTTCTTTGGAGCCTCTCGCCGCCTGGTTGCGTTGGGAGCCTTCGTTGCGAGGCATTAGATGGACGCCGGAATTCGAAGACCGTGTCTCCCTTTACGCGGATGATATCCTTCTGTATCTCACGTCACCCCGGCAGTCGCTAATTGTATTGGTGGACGTGCTGAGTTCTTTTGGCCGCAACTCCGGCCTGGTCATCAACTGGGCCAAGTCGTGCGTCTACGTCCTCTCGGGGGATGCCCCCCTGCTGCCGCGGGGTTGCCCAGCTCAGATTGTTACCCTGGGGTTCAAATATTTGGGAATCTTTATCTCACTGGACCCCGCGGTTCGCTATGAGCGAAACCTTCTACCTCCCCTCCAGCGATTGAAGGCCGACGTAGCGAGATGGCGACGACTTCCGCTCTCGCCGCTCGGACGGGCGGCATTGTTTAAAATGATGTCGCTGCCTCGTTTCTTGTATGCCTTGCAAAATACTCTTGATGTCGTGCCGGCCCGTTATTTTCGGGAGGTGGAGGGTCTTCAGCGCCAACTGTTTTGGGACGGGCGACCGCGGATCGCTCTCGCCAAGTTGACGCTCCCTTGGTATGATGGGGGGGTCGCTCTCCCCGATATTAAACGATACTATTGGGTGTCTCAGTTGGCGGCGGTGAACCACGGGATATATGGTCCTGCCTTAAACCCGGCCTTTGAGATGGATAAACTCCTGCTTCCGGGCGGAGACTATAATAGGGCGCTGTACTCGGTGACCCAGGACACGCGGTTGACGGGACCCATGCGGGTGGCGGTGCACGTGTGGCACGCGGCGAATGCTGCGATGGGGTGGAGGGATCGCTTGACTCGGGCGACGCCATTGTATGCTTCTGGGCGGTTGGGCTGTTTGTGGAGATCGAAAGGCTTTGAGAAATGGGATATGATTGGTATATGTAAGGTGGGTGACCTGTGGGCGAAGGGAGCTTTCAAAACGTTCGAAATGCTTAAAATTGAATATAAATTAAACAATAGAGAGTACTTCCGGTATGCTCAAGTCTACCATGCACTTTGTTCGGTCTTTCCGGATGCTACTGCTATCCCCGAGTATTCCCCACTGGAGGATAGAGTGTTGGATGGCTATGTGCCCGATAGCACTATTTCCCTGATTTATAAGAAACTCATTAACGATCGGGCGGACTTGCTGCTCCGTTTGAGGGAGGCGTGGACGGGCGATGGCTTGGAATTGGATGATGAGGACTGGGTATCGGCGGTGGCCTCCCCGAAAGAGGTGGCGATCCCGGCCCGCCTACGGTTTGTACAGCTGAAGATCCTCCATAGAGTGTATGTCACAGGGCCCGGTTCGCTGCGTATGGGTTATTCGATGGATGGATTGTGTAAGCGTGGATGTGGCCTGCCGGGCACGTTCCTTCATATCTTGTGGGGATGTTCGGAGGTGGTGCGATTCTGGAACGGTATCCACACCGTAATGGGTGGGGTCACGCATGTGGCCCTGTTGCCAGAGGCTAGGAGATGTTTGTTGAATGTCTGGGAACCGAATGATTGTAATGCGGCACAGACGCAGTGGGTGACCTTGGGGTACATGGTGGCTAAGCGTAACATTGCACAGCTATGGGGCTCCCCGAGGCCGCCCACGATTGATGTATGGAAGGAGAATATGGACTGGTGTATGTTTAGGGAAAAGACGGCGTATGTGGCGAGAGGTAAGCCAGGGAAATGGACTAGGGTATGGGGTCCGTGGAATCTATATCGGGGACGTATCTGCACCCCGCCTCTGCCATTAGAGGTCGATATTGCTCTTACCCCTAGCCGCGCGTTCCGCGGGAGGGCTTGAGGTGTGCTCCATGCTTTGTTTTCCCATTGCCCCCCTCTACAGCTTCCGGACAGGAACTGCTTTGGACACTATATGTTATTCCCCGTCCCGGGAAGAGCACGCTGCTACTTCGAACTCTCATTGCCTTGAGTGTGTTTTATATTTAATACAAAATTAAACTGTTGTTTTCAATTGCTCCTGGCCTATGGCCCCGGCCTGTTATATGTGCTTACGAACTGTCGGGCGCCTTGCCTATGGTTCGACGGATTGTGTGGCGTTACATTGCGGGCCTTTGGGCTCTATAGCGGCCGGCCCTGGTGGTTGTAGGCCCTTGTTTGTATTTTATTGTGTGCTAACGGTTTCGAATAAAAATAAAAAAAATAAAATAAAAACCCCATATGAGTACATTTTTGTCTGTGCCTCAATGCAGTTAGATGCAAACTCCAGTGTCCAACCGATGGGCATTTGCACACCAATGAGAAATGTAGCATGATTTTTTAAATACGTTCAAACAAATAACTGATTCTGTCATTGCATGTTTATTAGAATACTGTAGTTTTGTTTGTTGTTTACTAACATGAAAGGCAGAGGTCAGTAGATCTTTGCTCTTTTAAAGTTTGTTTGTTTTACCATTGAAGACATGAGCAAATGACTGGTATGTGCTAAAAATCATAATCTGGCATGTAGGTCCTTTTTCTTTCTGGCTCTTAAAGGCCCTACAGGTAGATGCAAGAAAGGTCTCCTAACTGACTTTGATAAATCCTAATGTTACTATCACCAAGGTGGATGTAGGTAAGGCAACTCAAATATTTACCATATTAAATAAGTTATATATACATAGCTCTTATGAAAGAAAAACAAAGAGAAAACCTTCAGAACATAAAGTTAGTCTGCCTTATAATATAGAAAATGAGTTGAATAATTAAAAATAAAGCATCAATTTGAATGAATAAATGATACATTAAAATTACATTTTAAAAAGTCTAGAGATTAAGTAAACGACGAGTAAAAGAATAATTTTTTTTTACAGAATAAGGAATATGGAATAAGGGAAAAGGAACACTCACACACACATATGTACATACATATATAGATATAGATTTAGAGATATTGATATATAGATAGATACAGATATAGCTATAGATACATATGTGTTTGTGTGTATCTTTATAGATATGCACACAGACATTTATTCAGTAAAACACACTATTAAAAACTGAGCTATGGTTCTGGCTCAGATATACATATACATTTGTATTGAAAGAAATCCAAAGATTGTAGTAACTCTTCCATCTCAATGAGGTCACAGGATGGAAAGTGGGTATCATAAGCATTTGGTAACAAACATGACAACTTAATATGAACAATACTCCTGCCCGAGCTGAAACGTGTCGTCTTTGCCCCACATGCTGGTGTGAATGAGATCAAAGATTACAATGCAGCAATGCTCCCTGTGTGCCAGCAGTCTGATTTGGTATATAACTATTGATGTCAGTTTTTAGAGCATAAGTTAGAGTCTTGCAAGAATGTTCTCAGTCACTCAGGCTGGATCATTACCCAATAGCTCAATGAAAGCAGTGATCAGCTGTTCTAACGATGTTCTTGTTTGCTGTATTATAAACTGTTGCCCGTTTTTTACTTTATTTTTGTTTTTATGAAATAATTCATATGTGTTGTTTTGATTAACAGGTTGTATGAAACTTTATATTGAAAGAAAGAAAATGATGAGAATGAAAATGTTTAATGTAATGTGAACGTTTTCATTCTAAGTGGGCAGTCTGGAGTTTCTTTTTTACCAGTCAAGTGGTTGGAAGGAGTGTAGGTTAATATAGCTTTAAAAGACTCTCTGGTCAAACTTTTTGTCATAAATTCATGGCAAAAAGTTTTAAAAATCAAGGCAGGCTTCCGTGCTTATTTACTGTATAGCCCTGGGGGCACAGAAAAGAAATGAGGGGGCGCACGCGGCCCCCCTCCTGTGGATCTTTTGAGCCCTGGAAAACACCACCTCCCTTGGGTTTTATTCAAATATTGGAGATGGGCTGCACGGACTTCCCTCCATTTGGCTCCTTTAGGCCTGTAAGCCACCATCTCCCCCGGGCTTTATTTATTAAATAGAGGGGGCCACACAGACCACCTCCCTGAGGCTAAATAAAAAAGTTATGGGGGGCGCACAAACCGCCTGGGCCCTATGGACCACCACCTCCCCAGGGCTAAATAAAAAGTCATGGGGGTAGGGCGGATCCACCTGGGACCACCACTTCCCTAGGGCCAAATACTTTTAAAAAGTGGGAGGAGGTCTGCGCAACCCCCTCCCGAGCCATATAAGGCCCCTGGGATCACCACCTCCCTGGTCCAGTTCGTGAAAAGTAAAGGAGGGGGGGCCATACGGACTCCTCCTGGAGCAATTAATATCAATCAGGTCTGGCACCTACTATGTCCTGGGGTGCCCACATCCATGACAAAGCAGTTTGCTCTTGTTTGGCGGGAGCTGTGACAGCTCCCGCCAGGCAAGAACAAACACTAACTCCACTCCTAGCAAGCGGGAGCTGTCAAACTGCTTCCATTTGCTGGGAGCAGAGTTTTCATCTGATTCCCTTCCCGCTGTCATGCGTGCACACTGGTTGCCATGACTGGGACGAAGGCACCCAGAGACATATGGCCGGGCCCAGGGGGATAGGGTCCCCAGGGCTGAAATTGCTGCATGCACCCACAGATCCACATACACCCACTCTCAAAAGTGACAGGTTAGTTAGGATTAAAAAAGAGTTTTAAAAATCGTAGAAATTCACTGAAAAAAACAAAGATTTAAGGGACGTTATAGTTAGTCTCAAATTTCAATCATACAAAGCTATAGAAAATCATCAGTTATAGTTACCTAGGCTAACTATACTTTAGCCCCCACAATGCACTGCTTATGACTTCCCATATTACGTCACTTCTGACATGGTCAGTGACATCGCTGATGTCCAAGGGCTACAGGGACTCACACTAGGGGAGCCAAAAAACAAATTTGGTTTGCAGCACGAGATTCAATTTTATGCCTTCATATCTTGTATTACAGTAGTGAACATTTAACTCAGCCATTCTGTCAGCCCTGGTGACAAATGCTTGTAAACCAAATTTGCCAGAAAAGTGCTGGATGAATTTATACTTGAGCGAAGGACTCCAGGTGTTGGCAGACCAATTAAAAGCACCCTTGGGACTGCCCAGGCAAAGTTGTGATCAATTTCGCATAATTAATTTAGAGAGCTTTGAATGTGTTTTGGATTTTGTATTGCATGTCTAGTAAGTGATTATGATCATTTTGTTTACCTGGTATTCATCCATGCTCACCTTTGTGTCTGACCACTGTACCTTTAAGATCCATTTGTGAGATGGATCTCATACCAGAAACCTAAAGTGGGCCTCACCTAATGTGGATCAGAGGCATTAATGGGAGTTTATTTCCATTGATACAAATTGTCTTATATCTTTGCCTGGCTAATCTACTGTTCTTGTGCTATTGAAATGATTAGGAATATGCGTAACCTCCATGTGTCTCACAAAGTTGGGTCACATTTAACTTCAGAATCAGAGCAACCATATGGTTTGATGATGAACGTGAAAGGGCAAATGAAGAGAACCATAGCTTGCTTCTCCATCCTGGTGAAGACAAAATCCAGTCCTTTACTATGGTTTCGCAAACAAGGCAGCCAAGTGACCTTGGAAAGATTTAAAAGGTACTTTCTGGGGAAAAGAAGCTAAGAAAGGTGGGTTATGGTAGCCTTGGGTGAAGGGCCATACTCCCACACATGAAGCAGTCAGTGGTGGATTTGAATGGTCAGCCCATTGTTACAATTAGAAAAACAGTGTCTGAAGGTGGCTTGAGAAGGGGGTCCACTAAGCTACTGACTGATGAAGATTAGGATCTTAGTGTCATAATGTCTTTTACTCTTTTAATTACTTTTAAGAAAATTATTGAAGCCCCAACAAAACTAAAAGTGACAAAAACCCCAGTCCCAGACTGTTCTCAGTTAACCCTTAAGAAACTGATCTGTTAATGTGGTGCACAGTAACCGTGGTTATCTCTGACCCCCTTTTGGGTACAGGAAAATCCCTACTTCATCAAAAGGGGCAGTTCTTGTCCTAGTTATAAAACAAGAGTTTGCTTATTACTAACTAACTAAATGCCAATTTTCTGGAACAATAATATTGCTAGGCTTTTCTGCATTGTCACTTGAATTAAATGCATTTTCAGGTAATAGATGACTCAAAAGTCTATTTACTGCAAGCAATGCTCACTACTAGAAAAGGTACTATTCTTTATGGGGTATCTATGTTCATAGCAAGCATGTTCAACTAAGGGATGCATTTTTATTCTCATGATTTACTAATTTAAGACACCTTTGATACTTTGGACTGCTCCATAGTTGAGTATCACTGCTAAAGCAGGTATAGCTCAATAATTGCTTAGCTTAATTATATAAAAAGTCAACATTTGTAATTCTGCTCAGGTCCAGTATGTAGCAAAGGAGAACATTTCCAGTAGATTTTGGTGCTCACCAAGGCTGTGTTTTTGCAAAGCCCTTTTAAAATGTCTTGGTGAATGATTTGACAGCATCTGTGGTAAGGACCAGGCTGATGTCTTCCTTCAGCACCAACAGTCTCTATTCTACTTTTTACTGAAAATGTTTTTTACCTTGCTGGAACGGTCAATGGCCTCTACTTGTCAAAAGCATTTGAGGATTATTGCTTTGTTAAGAATTTGAGGCCTCATTTAGAATGTGGTGGACAAGGTTCTCAACCACAACATGGCGGAGTACCCTGTGCTCCTAATTCTGTCTGTCTGCTCACTGTACTTAGAGTCAGGGACACTGTCATGTTTCTGCCAGCACTGTTCCTGCTGACTCCACCAGCAAATACCATACGCCAACAGCCTGATGGACTTGGGCCTGTTGGTGTAAGTACCTCCGACCATCTGCCCTATTTAGATGTACAGTTGCAGTTTTTTCTGTTTTGGACCCCAAAGAGAAGCATGACAGTCCAGAAAAGAAAAAATAGAAAATGACCCCTACAGCCTGAGAGAAAAATCAAAAGGTGTCAGATCTAATATTTTTTGTTTTATTCTTCATTAAATTATGTTATGTTAAGGGACTTGTTCAGCATTACACATATTACAAACAAATATATTTCTACTGCTTTGGGAGTTTGTCTTTGAAAAATAAAAGTTTGCTAAGTGGCCACATGAATCATGGGAGCCAATCAGAAAACTTTTGGTGCATTTGGAGGAGCTGCTGGCATGCCTACATTACAGGGTTTCTGTTCTTCCAATCCACTTGTTCCAGCACTTTTACCAGGATTATCAGCTGTTACATTTACCACGTCACTGTATACATTGATTTCACTCTCCCTCTGATACCTCACCCTTACCACATGCTTGCGATTCTCTCTTGTTCCGATTTTCCTATCATGACATCATCCCAGCGCATTTTGATTTGAATTACTACAGGTAACCTCAAGACAATGCAGAATATTTGACTCGAATAGCTTCTTCCACTCATCTTGATTCTCACGTACTCACACACTTTTTCCCCCATTTCAATTGTAGCAGGCGGCAGCGCACGTGCCGGTGGCGTAACAAAAGTTGAAGAGGCACCCCTGCAAGGTGCACAGAGGGGCCCCTGCTCCGGATTTTATCCGGAGCTATCACTCACGAGAACTGTGCTGAGGGGCCCCCTGCAGCCCGAGGGCCCCCCTCACCGCAGGGGCCGTGAGGGGTTGTGTTACGCCCCTGATGCTTCACTATACTCAGTTTACACTGCACTGTTTGGTGCAACTCATTTCTCTTCTCTTGGCTTTGTTCACTTCCCACTTTTTAAGCATTCTCATCCAATAAGGACTTATTGCCAGCTGCCTTCCTTCCCAAAAGCTCAAAGGGTCATTTTTCCATCACTTGTGCGGCCTTGTGTGCTAGGCCTATAAAAATCCTGAAAAAACTTCAAATACAGGCTCACCACTAGCACGAGCCCACTGAATTGTCTCCTATATAAGTCAGTTTACACTTTCCACTGGTCCAGCCTGTGGATGACGCAGGGCTGCTCTAACGTGCTGAATGTTACCCTCTTGATGGATATTTGGGCCTGATGTACTGCGTTTCTGGTCACCAAAAGCAGTCGTAAATTGCAAACTGACCTATGTAATAATAGGGAAATATTATTAAGGAGTCATAGTGAGTCACAGTCAGCCCTAACTAATGAATATTCATGAGGCAGGCCACAATATTGGCCTGTAAGTGTCAGCAGGCCACCAACAAATATAACTGCTTTTCAAAAAAGGAAACTTTTTTTCAAAGCACCGGGTTTTCCTGTTTTAGGTCTCGCTGAGTCAGCGCGCATGCGCTGCTCGGAGACACATTTTGTAGATGAGTTTTCAAAGTGCTGCTGGCTGGCCTAAAGCATGTGTTCACGCGAGCGTGCACGCGCGAACCGCCAGCCTTCAGCAGCACTTTGAAAACTCACCTACCAAAGCATGTCTTGTAGCGTGTTTTCTTTACTTTTGGTATAATCGTCGCACCCGCGCTTTACTTTTAATGTTATAAGTAACGCGCGGGTGCCGCGATTATACCAAAAGTTAAGAAATAGAAAAAAACATCTCTTTCTTTACTTTTGCTATAATCACGGCACCCGCGCTTTACATTTAACATTAAAAGTAAAGCGCGAGTGCCACGATTATAGCAAAAGTAAAGAAATAGATGTTTTTTTCAATTTCTTTACTTTTGGTATAATCGCGGCACCCGCGCTTTACCTTTAATGTTATAAGTAAAGCACGGGTGCTGCGATTATATTAACACATCACGCGTTTCCCATTGTAATCCCTCTCTCCTGTTGTGTTCTGCCGCCTCCTGGTGGCGGAAAGCACCCGCGTACCCAGTAGGCTACGACCTCTCATATCACGTTTAAAACAATCAGCTAAAAACAGGCAGAGTGCTTTTAGTGCGGGATTTTTCTCAATAGGTTCACCTTAATAGGATTCCCCCTCTAATTTAAATCATTACTAAGGGCTGTACTCTATGGCACTTTGCAATATGGGGGGCTCCTGAAAAGCTTAGGTGTCTGTATCTTATTCCTTCTACTTATTCACATGGGCGTAGGCGTCATTTAGTTCCTTCACTGTCACTAATATTAATTTGACTGTTGCACCATGTGCGACCTGTGTTAGCACCCCCCCAAAGTTCGGCTCTAGTTGCACCACTGCCCCAGCCATACTACCCTTTCAGAAGCATAGGCATGCCATGTGACTGAAATGGCCCCAGCCCTGCCTGCAACCAGTCTTCTCACTATCCTGATAATACGAAGCTTAGCATGGGTCACTTCCTGCCCCAGCCAATGCCCCCTTTCGGAAGCATAAACCTAGCAAGAGAGATCCTTCGCCAAGTGATGCCTCGCTGACCTTTCAGAATGTCTCATAATATCCATGCAACCCCCTCTTGCCTGTCAGTGGGCTCCATGGCCATGCCCACTGCTCAGATCCCCATGCTAGCACCAGTAACAGATCTGCAGAGCGCATGCGCTTGTTCGAAGTGTCACAGTCCCTGCTTCCCAAAGGCCTGCATTGATTTAGTAACCATCCTCGCGCCTTCCTTCACTGTCCTCGAGCGCTCAGGACTCCTGCTCTGGCACACACATATTATTAGGGGATGTTGGGGACGTTCCAAGCTTGCTGTTTCTGACAAAAAGCAGATGTAGTTATAAGGACATGGCTAACGTACAGGGCTTCCTGCTGCAATGTCGTCATCCTTCACAGCATATCATGCCATCATTTGAAACAGCATAACTTAACACTGCCTGGCACGTCATAGCATACCGTAACAAAGTATTATACAGCGTAACACACCCTGACCAGCATGGCAAATCAGTACGTAATGTGATGTATGGTGTGTACATGTGCTACACGTATGTCGAAGGACAATTCCATTGCATTAACCATAGCGCAGGTAAGTACAGCGGTAGTCTTTTTCATGAAAATTTACATCGGAAGTCAATCCCTCTCAAAAGCCACTGTATTGATGGCAAGTAAATATTTTTTCTGTGAGAAGTGAATTATTAGTTGGGGTGGAATGGTATCCACGACAAGTAATAAAATCATTATCCTGTTGGGTTAGGTTTCAGTAGTTTACACTTACGGCCAATCCATCCTAGCAATAGCACAGAACAAAAATGTGTAAAGCATTTAGGAGTATCAAAAAAGTTAAAAAGTTGAAAACATGGCACAATAAAAATCACACTGCAACTCAGGAAACTAGAGGCAAATGTAGTGAATAAAATGAAACTAAAACAACAAAAGTCCAATAAGGGGAACCGGATATGTGAATTTTTAAACCTCTAAGGCGAATTAGCACCAAAAAGCATAAAACACAAATGATGTGCGTCCACCCAAGCCTGGGTACCCGCCAATGACTACGTCACACACTGACCTTAGTGTTATACATCTTTATTCTGCATTAAACATCGCAATGTCATATGGATTATACCTTTCCAAGTAAAACTGTGCATTTGTTGGACAACATAACCATCAGAACTGTGTTAGACTGATTCAGCGCACACCGTCCAGATATGTTGGCCGAGCTCCTGCTAGCTCATAGTGCACCATCTGTACCCTTAACTTTACAGGGTAGCAAATGCATGTGCAACCTCAGAACATGACACCCCTGAATCCCCAAGGAAATCATTGTAACAGATCTAGAACCATTTCACTTAGTTACTCTGGCATACCCAAAGAGATACACAACATGCAGTTTCAATATTTATTGAAGCATTGTGATTCTTGAGTAAAATACTTTGTGGTGATGTGATGCTGGCCAAACTTGATGATGTCACCTGGAGTGTTGATAAGCGTCCTTTCCCGAGTGGTCCCTGAGTGGCAGTTACTGTGTGTGTCTTGACTGTGCCAGCTGGGACGGCTTTCTATACCGCCACAAAAAATACTCCCACTGGAAATCTACCGCTACCGACTGTCTTCATTTCAGTGGCGACAGAAGATGGGATGCCACTCTGTCTAATCTATGGGCGCTCTTACTCCCTGATGATTGTGAACTTATTCTACTTGCCAAGGTACCTTCGTCCTGTATTTCAAGCCCAACGGTGAGTATTTTTTTTTTTTACTGTCACCTACTGCCCAAGGCACATACGCCTGTGCACGGGTACAGAGAGCAATGTCTCCATTTTTCAATTACTTTAAGCGCTTGCTCTGAGCTTGGTCCTCTATTGCTTGCTCATAGTCTTGTTCATGTTTACGGGCCTTTATTGTGCTACTATCTTGCCCTGCTCGTGCTAGCTGTGTACCTTGTGTGCTTTGGAGGAAGAGAGCAACAAAAAGAAATAAAGACATTTGTTTTACCGGCCATTGATGTACTCACAGTGGCTTTTGAAGGTAGCAGAATCAAATTATTACGCTACTTCTGGGCTACCATCAGTGTTCTAGGGGAGGTCATCAAGGGAAAAGTGTACATGGCAAGGAAGGGGATTAAGGTCCTCAGATTACTGCATTAGGCTGAATTTGTCTCTAGCCAAACCTGTCTTCATTGATAAACAGCCTGACTTAGATCAAGTCAAATCTGCAAAGGACATCAATTCTCTTGAGATGGCTAACAAATGGGAGTACAAGTTTGGGAAGGTGTTTGAAGAACGCCTTGGTAAAATCACTAACTTCCAACACTTTATCAAGGTCAAAGAAAATGCCAAGCCTGTCAAGCATAAGTTACGTAATGTTCCCCTCAGCATTGGGGCTGATTTATCCAAACATTTAAAAACTCTATGCGATCAAAGCATATTGAAAAAGTCAAAGTTACTCTCTGGCTTTCGCCCATCATTCTGGCTAAGAAGAGGTTTGGGGACTTCAGGATGTGTGTCGACTTGAGGGGCCTCAACGAAGCCATCTGGGTCGATGGCTTTCCCCTCCATCACATTGAAGATTTGATCGCTAAAGTTGGATCCTCTTTGTGGTACACTAAACTGGACCTCACGGCTGCCTACCATCAGGTCGAACTGCATCCTCAGTCCCGACATCTCACAGCCTTTGCCACTCCTGATGGCGTTTTTCAGTTTTGCCACCTACCCTTCGGCTTGGCTTTGGCGGTCGCAGTCTTTCAAAGGCTCATGACCGAAATGTTTCACGATATTCCCCATGTTGTTGTCTTCCAAGATGACATCCTTATTTTTTTCTAAGACTGAGGCCGAACCCGATTTAGTCATTGATCAAGTTTTCAGCATCCTAGAGAATAGAGGAGTTACCCTACAAAAGAGCAAATGCACTTTCAAGGTGAAAGAAATAGAATATTTAGGTCACATCATCTCGGAGCCTGGCATAAAACCCAGACCAGGTTTGATCAGAAGCATTGTGGAAGCACCTGCTCCTCAAAACAAGGAACAGCTCATGTCGTATTTGGGCTGTGTGAATTTTAAGCCAAGTTCATGAAATATTTTGCCCAAACTACTGAATGCTTCATGGCTCTGCTGAAGAAAGGGGCAACCTATTCATGGTCATAAGACTGTGAAAAAGGTTTTCAATCCATCATGGATCATATTTTTAGGGCCCCTGCTCTGCAAGCTTTTGTGGAGGGAAGACAGACTGTTGTCACAGTAGATGCTTGCGAGTATGGTCTGGGGGCTGTCCTGTCTCAGTATGCAGAAGGTAGAGAGCATGCGGTGGGCTTTGCCTCCAGAACTCTGCGTCCTGTGGAACGAAGTACTCCGTTATATAAAAAGAGCTTCTGGCCTGTGTCTGAAGTGTTGAGAAGTTTAAGTCGTATTTATGGGGTAGACCTTTTGTACTTAAGACCGATCATCGTCACTTAGTTGACATCTTATCTGGCAAGAAAATAAAGCGCACCACTGTCCTCTTGGCCAAGTTATCTGCCAAGCTTTTGGAATACACCTTGGGTGTGGAGTACATTCCAGGGGGGAAAGAATTGTAGAGCGGAATGCTTGTCTAGGCTTCCTATTACTGACAGAGTGTAACAAAACAGGGAGACTGAAGTTGAGGAGTGTTTTGTAGCATGTTTTAATTAGGACAGCCTATCTTTCGCTGAGGAGGATTGGGTGGTTGAAGTGGACAAGGATACTGTGCTTAGAGAGGTTGTGTCTTTGATCAAGAAGGGTTGGCCCATTAAAAGTAAAGCGCGAGTGCCACGATTATAGCAAAAGTAAAGAAATAGATGTTTTTTTCAATTTCTTTACTTTTGGTATAATTGCGGCACCCGCGCTTTACTTTTAATGTTATAAGTAACGCACGGGTGCCGCGATTATATTAACACATCTCGCATTTCCCATTGTAATCCCTCTCTCCTGTTGTGTTCTGCCACCACCTGGTGGCGGAAAGCACCCGCGTACCCAGTAGGCTATGACCTCTCATATCACGTTTAAAACAATCAGCTAAAAACAGGCAGAGTGCTTTTAGTGCGGGATTTTTCTTAATAGGTTCATCTTAATAGGATTCCCCCTCTAATTTAAATCATTACTAAGGGCTGTACTCTATGGCACCTTGCAATATGGGGGGCTCCTGAAAAGCTTAGGTGTCTGTATCTTATTCCTTCTACTTATTCACATGGGCGTAGGCGTCATTTAGTTCCTTCACTGTCACTAATAATAATTTGACTGTTGCACCATGTGCGACCTGTGTTAGCACCCCCCCAAAGTTCAGCTCTAGTTGCGCCCCTGCCCCAGCCATAGTACCCTTTCAGAAGCATAGGCATGCCATGTGACTGAAATGGCCCCAGCCCTGCCTGCAACCAGTCTTCTCACTATCCTGATAATACGAAGCTTAGCATGGGTCACTTCCTGTCCCAGCCAATGCCCCCTTTCGGAAGCATAAACCTAGCAAGAGAGATCCTTCGCCAAGTGATGCCTCGCTGACCTTTCAGAATGTCTCATAATATCCATGCAACCCCCTCTTGCCTGTCAGTGGGCTTCATGGCCATGCCCACTGCTCAGATCCCCATGCTAGCACCAGTAACAGATCTGCAGAGCGCATGCGCTTGTTCGAAGTGTCACAGTCCCTGCTTCCCAAAGGCCTGCATTGATTTAGTAACCATCCTCGCGCCTTCCTTCACTGTCCTCGAGCACTCAGGACTCCTGCTCTGGCACACACATATTATTAGGGGATGTTGGGGACGTTCCAAGCTTGCTGTTTCTGACAAAAAGCAGATGTAGTTATAAGGACATGGCTAACGTACAGGGCTTCCTGCTGCAATGTCGTCATCCTTCACAGCATATCATGCCATCATTTGAAACAGCATAACTTAACACTGCCTGGCACGTCATAGCATACCGTAACAAAGTATTATACAGCGTAACACACCCTGACCAGCATGGCAAATCAGTACGTAATGTGATGCATGGTGTGTACATGTGCTACACGTATGTCGAAGGACAATTCCATTGCATTAACCATAGCGCAGGTAAGTACAGCGGTAGTCTTTTTCATGAATATTTACATCGGAAGTCAATCCCTCTCAAAAGCCACTGTATTGATGGCAAGTAAATATTTTTTCTGTGAGAAGTGAATTATTAGTTGGGGTGGAATGGTATCCACGACAAGTAATAAAATCATTATCCTGTTGGGTTAGGTTTCAGTAGTTTACACTTACGGCCAATCCATCCTAGCAATAGCACAGAACAAAAATGTGTAAAGCATTTAGGAGTATCAAAAAAGTTAAAAAGTTGAAAACATGGCACAATAAAAATCACACTGCAACTCAGGAAACTAGAGGCAAATGTAGCGAATAAGATGAAACTAAAACAACAAAAGTCCAATAAGGGGAACTGGATATGTGAATTTTTAAACCTCTAAGGCGAATTAGCACCAAAAAGCATAAAACACAAATGATGTGCGTCCACCCAAGCCTGGGTACCCGCCAATGACTACGTCAAACACTGAGCTTAGTGTTATACATCTTTATTCTGCATTAAACATCGCAATGTCATACGGATTATACCTTTCCAAGTAAAACTGCACATTTGTTGGACAACAGAACCATCAGAACTGTGTTAGACTCAGCGCACACCGTCCAGATATGTTGTCCGAGCTCCTGCTAGCTCACAGTGCACCATCTGTACCCTTAACTTTACAGGGTAGCAAATGCATGTGCAACCTCAGAACATGACACCCCTGAATCCCCAAGGAAATCATTGTAATAGATCTAGAACCATTTCACTTAGTTACTCTGGCATACCCAAAGAGATACACAACATGCAGTTTCAATATTTATTGAAGCATTGTGATTCTTGAGTAAAATACTTTGTGGTGATGTAATGCTGGCCAAACTTGATGATGTCACCTGAAGTGTTGACAAGCGTCCTTTCCCGAGTGGTCCCTGAGTGGCAGTTACTGTGTGTGCCTTGACTGTGCCAGATGGGACGGCTTTCTGTACCGCCACAAAAAATACTCCCACCGGAAATCTACCGCTACCGACTGTCTTCATTTCAGTGGCGACAGAAGATGGGATGCCACTCTGTCTAATCTACGGGTGCTCTTACTCCCTGTTGTTGCAGGGATCCTGCTTATGCACAGAACTATGCGCAGGAGACCAAGACCTCAGAGAATTGTGGTGTACCAGAAACTCCCCTCAGAACCAAGAACCCCTTATCCGACTAGCTTAGTATCCCATTCGTTAGCCTAGATCTAGCTAGGCGCTCCCAATGTATAGACAAACCAGAACAAGCGACTTAGATATTTCTCAGGAGTGGTGGGAATCCGAAATACCTGTTCGTATCTATTTGTTAGTCCACAACAGAATAATACAGACACGGTAAAGTTTAAAGAGTTTATTTTATAAACCTCGCGTCCTAAGATGCAGTACTTTGGCTAACACTAGCAGACAAATGGTACAGATCAGAACCATAAGCATTGTTACAATACCATACAAAATGAAAGGAGCAATCATACTAATAATGACAGTGGCATACAGCCACACTCCTTTCTCTAGAATCTAATACATTATTATTAGACTATTAGAAGGTCTCTTAGGTTAACAGGGGGGACCCCATACCGTATAGATCAGCTTAGTAGAATCACATCAAAGGATCAGCTAGCTCTCTCATGCATCAGCTCTTCTGTTCGAATGTGTGCAAACCCAAACTGTTCTGCAATATTAAAGACGCTTGTCCTTCAGATATTGGCAGCTGCATGTATGATATGTCTAAAAAGTGGTACGATCAATCTAATCACAACACTCTGTACCTTCTAGTGACCCAGACTCGTTCTTTACATGATGTACAGACCAAGGGCACATTTCACTGTTAAGAATGTGAAACAACAGTTTGTTATCCTGTAAGGCAAAGTCGAGTCAGCATTTCTAAAATGAATAACACATAACAACAGTGTCGTGTGCAGTGCAGCAGAAACGACAAGCTGGCTTGCTAACAATTATCTCGGTTATGCTAACTTAGTATTGTAAATAGGGCGTGGCTTAATCCATCCTACACTGTCGGTTGTGAACTTATTCTACTTGCCAAGGTACCTTCGTCCTGTATTTCAAGCCCAACGGTGAGTATTTTTGTTTTGTTACTATCACCTTCTGCCCAAGGCACATACGCCTGTGCACGGGTACAGAGAGCCATGTCTCCATTTTTCAATTACTTTAAGCGCTTGCTCTGAGCTTGGTCCTCTATTACTTGCTCATAGTCTTGTTCATGTTTACGGGCCTTTATTGTGCTACTATCTTGCCCTACTCGTGCTAGCTGTGTACCTTGTGTGCTTTGAAGGAAGAGAGCAACAAAAAGAAATAAAGACATTTGTTTTACCGGCCATTGACTTTTTTTGCGCACTCCCTCGAGCTGCCAGCACGTTCCAGCCATTGACTCTGCTCACGCACTCCCTCGAGCTGTCAGCGCGTCACAGCACGACTCGCGCTCTTGCTCGAGTCTCCAGCGCTTTCCTCGCTCTGCCTTCCAAGCGTTCGCTGCCTCCTGTTGTTGCCTGCATGCTCCGCCTGTCACACGGGATCTTCTTTATGAGAGGCCCCACTTGTTGCCGGAAATTCAGTTGTTCTCTTCAAGTCTTCACCTTACTCGTAGGGATGTTCCGCCTCTTACTTCCTGCTTGATTTCTATTGGCTGGGCGAAGTGTTACAGGCCTACAAAGGACTCATGCTTTTACCTCGTTCAAGCCTGCCATCTAGTGGACGATCTGCGTAATCCACCAATATTTGTTTTTTTTTCTTGTGTGTTACGCCTGTGGTACACACACACTTCTTTGCTGCTTCAAATATCTACGAAAAAAGAGAAGGACTTTCTATATATATATATTTTTTTCTTTCTCTTCGTACATTTACAAACAGCGCTTTTGTTTTTGCCATAAAGCAAACCAGAGACTCGTCAGACTCCATTCCAAGAAACTTCTATCTTTCTTTTCGTACTTCTTCTGTCTGTTTGCTCTTGATTTCTGTTTCCCTTACTTTCACTTATTTCTGTCTGCTGCTAACCTTTTTATTTTCTAGATACTCAGCCGACATGCAGAGTGTTACTGCTCCAGCGCTTTTTCTACAGGAACCGGGAGAACCATCACTGGAATTGAAGTTGTGGATCAGATCCTTGATTTAGGTGCCATAGACGGTCAAAGGTTCAGACCTGAGAGGAAAAAGAATCTAATGTATTATCACTTAGGGATTGAAGGTCAGAATGTGTTTGATCACTTACCTCCCTATGACCCACCTGAAGATGAGGACCTGACAAATTTGATATAGCTGTAGCTCAATTGAACAAGTACTACACTAAAACAAAGAACATTGTAGTACACAGATACAAGTTCTTTATGAGAATGCAGAAACTACAGAAAGTATAGACACTTTCATCACGGCTGGCTTCGAATTGTGAATTTGAAAATTTAACATCACAGCTCGTGAGAGATCAGCTTGTTGCCAGATGCTATTGCAAAAAAATACAAGAAAAACGACTTACCTGTAAAGATCCCTCCTTAGACAAAGCAGTTGATATTGCTAAAAGCATTGAAAGTTCAATGGAGGATGCCAAGCAACTATAAACCGCTTTGTTACCACCTGATGTACTCACAGTGGCTTTTGAAGGTAGCAGAATCAAATTATTAGGCTACTTCTGGGCTACCATCAGTGTTCCAGGGGAGGTCATCAAAGGAAAAGTGTACATGGCAAGGAAGGGGATTAAGGTCCTCAGATTACTGCATTAGGCTGAATTTGTCTTAACCATTAAACCTGGTTTAGCCAAACCTGTCTTCATTGATAAACAGCCTGCCTTAGATCAAGTCAAATCTGCAAAGGACATCAATTCTCCTGAGATGGCTAACAAATGGGAGTACAAGTTTGGGAAGGTGTTTGAAGAACGGCTTGGTAAAATCACTAACTTCCAACACTTTATCAAGGTCAAAGAAAATGCCAAGCCTGTCAAGCATAAGTTACGTAATGTTCCCCTCAGCATTGGGGCTGATTTATCCAAACATTTAAAAACTCTATGCGATCAAAGCATAATTGAAAAAGTCAAAGTTACTCTCTGGCTTTCGCCCATCATTCTGGCTAAGAAGAGGTCTGGGGACTTCAGGATGTGTGTCGACTTGAGGAGCCTCAACAAAGCCATCTGGGTCGATGGCTTTCCCCTCCATCGCATTGAAGATTTGATCGCTAAAGTTGGATCCTCTTTGTGGTACACTAAACTGGACCTCACGGCTGCCTACCATCAGGTCGAACTGCATCCTCAGTCCCGACACCTCACAGCCTTTGCCACTCCTGATGGCGTTTTTCAGTTTTGCCACCTACCCTTCGGCTTGGCTTTGGCGGTCGCAGTCTTTCAAAGGCTCATGACCGAAATGTTTCACAATATTCCCCATGTTGTTGTCTTCCAAGATGATATCCTTATTTTTTTCTAAGACTGAGGCCGAACACGATTTAGTCATTGATCAAGATTTCAGAATCCTAGAGAATAGAGGAGTTACCCTACAAAAGAGCAAATGCACTTTCAAGGTGAAATAAACAGAATATTTAGGTTACATCATCTCGGAGCATGGCATAAAACCCAGACCAGGTTTGATCCGAAGCATTGTGGAAGCACCTGCTCCTCAAAACAAGGAACAGCTCATGTCGTATTTGGGCTGTGTGAATTTTAAGCCAAGTTCATGAAATATTTCACCCAAACTACTGAATGCTTCATGGCTCTGCTGAAGAAAGGGGCAACCTATTCATGGTCAGAAGACTGTGAAAAAGGTTTTCAATACATCAAGGATCATATTTTTAGGGCCCCTGCTCTGCAAGCTTTTGTGGAGGGAAGACAGACTGTTGTCACAGTAGATGCTTGCGAGTATGGTCTGGGGGCTGTCCTGTCTCAGTATGCAGAAGGTAGAGAGCATGCAGTGGGCTTTGCCTCCAGAACTCTGCGTCCTGTGGAACGAAGTACTCCGTTATATAAAAAGAGCTTCTGGCCTAGGTCTGGAGTGTTGAGAAGTTTAAGCCGTATTTCTGGGGTAGACCTTTTGTACTTAAGACCGATCATCGTCACTTAGTTGACATCTTATCTGGCAAGAAAACAAAGCGCACCACTGTCCTCTTGGCCAGGTTATCTGCCAAGCTTTTGGAATACACCTTTAGTGTAGAGTACATTCCAGGGGGAAAGAATTGTAGAGCGGATTGCTTGTCTAAGCTTCCTATTACTGACACAGTGTAACAAAACTGGGAGACTGAAGTTGAGGAGTGTTTTGCAGCATATTTTAATTAGGACAGCCTATCTTTCGCTGAGGAGGATTGGGTGGTTGAAGTGGACAAGGATACTGTGCTTAGAGAGGTTGTTTCTTTGATCAAGAACGGTTGGCCCAAGGAGAAGTGTCTTTCACCTGAACTACAGATGTTCTGGAAGGTCAGCGATGAGCTATCTGTTGAGGGCAGTAAAGTGGTCAGAGGCGATAAGCTTGTACCTCCTGTGTGTTACCGAGAAAAGATTGTCTTGGCTGCTCATTCAGGTCATCTTGGTTCAACCATTACCAAGAGGAAGGTCCGAACTGACTTCTGGTGGCCTAGGATGGATTCCCAGATTGACGAGTTGGTCAAGCAATGTATGCGTTGTAGTACTAGTGACAAGGTTTTGGCCCTGGAAGGTGTGGTTGAGTCTCCTGTGTTCCTGCCTGGAAGAGCTTGGCAGAGGTTAGGGATGGATTTTCTTGGGCCCTTCCATGTCCTACCTGATAACATGAGATATTTTCTAGTCCTTATTGATCATCTGTCCAGGTGGGTTGAGGTTGAGCCAATCAATATCCCAAACTCCAATGGAAACTGGTGGAGCACCTCTCGTGTTGCTAAAGATCCATGTTTTCCCTCTGAAACAGTCAGAGCTGACAAAGAGGTTTTGCAGGGGGATGGTATCAGGAAAAGCACCAGGGTCCATGTTAGACCAAGCAGATTACATGATTATGTTTGATCACCCGGTCCATGTTAGACCAAGCCCTTTACAAGACTATGTTTTATCGCTAGAGCTTTCTTAAGGTTTCATGGGCATGTTTGTTTCCTACATTGTATTTCTTTGCGTACACCCTTCTTTCCTTTTGTACCCCTTCCCTCATTTTCTCTTCCAGTATTGTTTTATTAAAAGGGGGGAGGTGTGGTTATGTGATGCTGGCAGAACTTGATGATGTCACCTGGAGTGTTGACAAGCGTCCTGTCCCAAGTGTTCCCTGAGTGGCAGCTACTGCTTGTGCCTTGGCTGTGCCACCTGGGATGGCTCTCTGTAACCCCACAATAAATATTCCCACTGGAAATCTACCGCTACAGTCTGTCTTCATTTCATACTTGTGCTGCAAAAATCAATAGAAGGAAACAGAATAATGTGATTACCATTACGAGAAAGGTGAAAAAAGATAAACAGTTGAACCATTTTGCTTATTACAGTTCTCTGTGATAAGCAAAATATGTTTGCATACAAGTACTGTAATATATTGTACTCCTACCTAGTGCATCCTAACCTATCATGTCCATGGTGTGTGAATCTGCCAAATCCCTGTTCGGTGATCTAACTCTCTGTTAGCCTTTGGGTTAGTGTCATCAAACTGGCCGCCTTGGTGTAGAGCTGGACAGCATCCCTTGCATAAGGTAAATAGGAATCAGTTGAGCTGGAATTCCAGCATGGATCGACTTCTCAGTGCCAGCGAAATGCTCTAAACAGAGGCTTGATGCGATATATTCAATACCATCCTCCAAATTACCATGCTGAAGCCCCAGCCAGGCTGCTATATTTGACTCTATTGTGATAGCTCTGTCGCCGAACGACCAAAACAAATAACAACATCTTGTGTCCTGATAGAGTACCTCCGAAATGCTAGTGTAGAAAAAACTGAATTTGTAGAATATTATCCTGCATGTACAGGCAAATTAATGTGTGTCATATGTCATCGTGTTCCAGGAGAGAAGGCAACTTAAGAACATGAGCATATAAAATGGCGTTTCCTAACCGGGCCTAGTGTATTCACGTGACAGCAAGACACTACAATGGTAGGTAATGGTCATGGTAGACTGTGACTTAGGAATGATCTGAGGCTGACTGTGATATATTGCAGGTCATATACACCAAGTAGATTCATCCAGCAAGACCCTGGAAGTAGAAAAGTAAAAAGAAAATGGTAAGGCTCAATCAAAAAGGGACTTTGTAAGCTCTAACCAAAAAAGGAATTCTAAGTCCCAATCAAAAAGGGATTTTCTTCTCTGTGCAGGGCAAAGCTGAAATTGTATTCTCCGCCATGGAAGTGAAGGTGATACACTCAAAGTCAGCTGGTCCTGCTGAAGCTTTTGAGATTTTTAGTTGAAAAGGTTTCAATGCAGAAAGAGACTTTATCAATTGTTAGAAGGGGCGGAGATCTCATGATCATGATCATGACAAACCTGATATTCAAGACGATGTTTGTAACTGCTAGTCAGGTGCTTTTCACGGCAGGTCCCCTTGAAGTTCTAGAGCAAACACTTTTCAAAAGTTTCCACACTTCCTTTAGCGCCCAAACAACCACAGACGTTTACTTCTGAGGACCCTAGGACTAGATTGGGCACTTAGAGACTCTCTGGGTGTCAATCAATGGCCAAAATCAAAGCTCAGTCCAAGTTCCAGTTGCCACCCATCAGCTGGGAATATCCAAGAAAAGGCTTCTAGCAACTTCTTGTCTCCCTGTATTCACACAGGAGGTCAGTCAACTGATCCTTGGAGTTCACATATTTGTCCTGCCAACAAGGGGGAGCAGATCCAGTTCTGCAGGGCTCCTCTAAAGTAACAGACAGCAAGTCCAGTCCTCTTCTGTTCTTCTGCAGGCCCAGAAAGTATTTAGAGGAGGTGTCTTGAGGTACCACATATATAGTCGGCACCAGCTAATGGGTCGGGGAGACTGCTGGGCACTCCCTACCCAATAGGGTAATAGATCCCAGGTGCAAAAAGGCCCAAAATGTCATGTGCCAGGGCATTTTCAAGATGGCAAAAGTCTTCAGCTACACTAAACTTCAACTCTAAGGGCTGGTGGTTGTATGTGGGAGCGTCATAGGGAAATCACCAGTGCCCTATCACATCTCAGACTAAAATTCAGTTTGAAGCGAGCACCATACCCACAACAAACCCACAGGCAGAAATCTGGTAGGACAAAAGCAGGATCCCTTAGCACTAGAAAGGGGATACACAAGATTTCTCCAGGCATCCTGTTTGCTCCCTTTCAAGTTCACCAAAGTTATACATGTGGCTCAAGCGGACCAGCAGGCAGGCTTTGACATTGTTCTGCCAACAGGTTGGCAGGAACTTACCCTTCTGCTGAGCTCAAAGAAAATATCTCTGCGAAATAATGTTGTCATGTTAATCCCAGTGACCTATTGTGTGGCTTCACACCTCATTCAGACCAATTTGGGGCATTTTTATGGAACAGTGGCGCAGTGCAGGGCAAGGTGCTGCACTGCTACACTGGAAAAGGACAGGAATGCGCTGTATTTAAGACATAAGGTGCATTCCTGACTTTTCCCACTGCGCTGGTGCCCTTTCGTCAGCCTAGCGCTAACGCAGACACACTTGCACCAAGGTGCAAGATTGCCTGCGTTGCATGCAGGATTGTTTTTGTGCAGGAAGGGACACCTTCCTGCACAAAAACAATCCTGAGAGGCATTTTCCTCTTTCTATGTGTGCTGCAGGATTCAGCGCCCATAGAAAGATGAAGTCACGAGAAATAAAGATATTTCTCCATGTTATGTCTCTCCTGGAGAGGCATATCTATTTGGCACATTCTCAGGTTTACAAGGTCTTGCATCATAAACCATGAGAGTTGCTTGGGAACACCCACACATTGCCCATGGAACGCCTACCAAGGGAAGAGTAATGCAAGTAATCCTCCAGGAATTTCAGGCAGGGAAAGGTAATTTTTTTAAAGTTACTTTTCAAAATTGATTTGAGTTTTTAATAAATATTAAGAATAGTAGTTTAATTATTTTTTTACCTGGTCCCATTCTCCAGATAAAGCATTAGATCTCTATTCTGATTTTCAACATATGACAGGTTGGCCTGCCATTGTGAAAACTGTTTTAGGGCTTGTCCCTGTGGGAACATGGTAACATTATTACGTGTCCCAGTTTTAAAAAACATGCACCCTACTTTGTTGGCTACAAGGCCTGCGTAGAAGTTACTTACTAATATTTAAAAGGGAGGATTTTACCTGTAAAAAAGAGGTATTCTAAAAGGTCTCACTGCAGGTTTTACACTGCAGCCATCTGGTTGCAATGGTAGGCCTGAAGCCATGTTTAAATTTGTCACACTAGCGGCTGGCACAATAGGTGCTGCAGTCCACAGGTGATATTTAACTTCCCATATCAATTTGTAGGTTCTATACCATAAACTATGGATTTGAAGGAGAGTGAAATATGCCAACCAGGGAATGGCCGATTTTTACCTGTTTTAAGGGCCAGAGCACATAGGCAGAGCACTTGACAGCAGAGCCCTTGTGTACAGAGTATTGAAGACAGCAATAAGATTTAGCAAACAAAAATGGGTGTGACTACACAAACAAGGACATTTTCTTACACTCTCCATTCTGGTAAAGTGCATGTGACAAGTAATCCACCATTACATTCTATTTACCTTGCATAGGTTCCACAAAAGAAATGTATTAATGTCCATTACTTGCAAGCTTGGCTACACATTCATATACTTTTCTGGTACCGATGTGGGTTGGAACTTTAACTAATGGATGATGATTGGTTTGAATTACAAAGCGTTCTTGAACAAGGCCCTTATTTAGTTTCCACTCAATCACAGAGAACTTTTGTTCTGCCGCTTCGAGTTTTTCTTAAGGAAAAGCTAAGGCTCGTGTTTGCCTACCGCCAGTTTGGCTCAACACTGCCACCAAACGGATTTGGCTAGTAAGTTACTGCAGATTTATTGGGGCATATCAGCAAGGGCCGGCGATAAAAATATCGCCGCTTTAGCGTCTGTTTTCGGACGAAAAGCGGCGATAATTTTATCGCACTATCTGCATGGACACGCTAACGCGTGTTTCCATGCCTCAACGCCATTTCCCTTAACGCCCAGCTTTGCATCTCTAATGAGATGCAAAGTGGGGGCTCCTCCCCAAAATAACTGGAGAAATGTCGCTAACCGACATTTCTCCAATTATCAAGCTGCACGCTAACATGCAGAGCGATAAGAAAAGTAGCGCTAACCGCAGTTATCGCTACTTTCCTTACACCTGCTCTCCGTCTGACTTAGCCATGATATCCAATGGAAGGTGGATATCATGGCTTAGTCTGCCCTGCCCTATCAGCAAGCTATCACTAAACGTTGAGCGATTATCGCTGGATTTCCAGCGATAATCGCACATTTGAGGGTCTCAAGGCGCTCGGGGGGTGGGGGGGGTCCGCTACTGCTCGAACAGCCAGGTCTTGAACTGCTTCCTGAAGGCGAGGTGGTCCTGGGTCAGGCGGAGGTGGGGCGGGAGGGAGTTCCAAGTCTTGGCGGCCAAGTAGGAGAAGGACCTTCCTCCTGTGGTGGCTCTTCGGATCCGGGGGATGGCGGCGAGGGCGTGGCTGGTCGAACGAAGGTGGCGTGTGGGAGCGTAGAAGTTGAGGCGGCTGTTGAGGTATGCTGGTCCTTGGTTGTGCAACGCTTTTGTGTGCGTGGGTCAGGAGACGGAAGGTGATTCTCTTGCTGACCGGGAGCCAGTGCAGGTCTCTCAGGTGTCCGGAGATGTGGCTGCGATGGGGGATGTCCAGGATGAGTCGGGCTGAGGCGTTCTGGATCCGCTGGAGTCTCTTCTGGAGTTTGGTGGTGGTTCCGGCGTAGAGGGAGTTGCCGTAGTCCAGACGGCTGGTGACGAGGGCCTGGGTGACCGTCTTCCTGGTCTCGGTGGGGATCCACCGGAAGATCTTTCGTAGCATGCGCAGGATGTTGAAGCAGGACGAGGATACGGCGTTGACTTGCCTGGTCATGGAGAGGGAGGAGTCCAGGACGAAGCCTAGGTTTCGTGCGTGGTCTGTTGGTTTGGGTGCGCTGCCCAAGGCGGGGGACCACCAGGAGTCGTCCCAGGCGGTGGGTGAAGATCCTAGGATGAGGACTTCCGTCTTGTCCGAGTTCAGTTTCAGGCGGCTGCTCATCATCCACTTGGCTACTTCTGTCATCCCTTCGTGTAGGTTGGTTCTGGCGGTGGCGGGGTCGTTGGTGAGGGAGAGGATCATCTGGGTGTCGTCGGCGTAGGAGATGATGTTGAGGTTGTGTTGGCGTGCGATGGCTGCGAGAGGGCTCATGTAGATGTTGAAGAGGGTTGGGCTGAGCGAGGAGCCTTGAGGAATGCCGCAGATGACTTCGGTGGCCGCGGAACGGAACGGAACGGGGGGAGGCGGACTCTCAGCGATAAAATTCAGCATTAGCCGGCGATAATTATCCTCGCGCTAAGCACGCTGAGTGATAATTATCGCCGGCCCTTGCTGATATGCCCTATTGTTTCTTAGAAATATTACCGTGATGGTACTGCCAATAGCTGTCCTTTTTCCTATCCATACTGTCACTACATGCAGTATCCCATAAGAATGCTCATCCTTTTGCAATAACCTACACGACGGGACTATCTGTTTTTGTGGTCGCTGACGTATTTGGCATAAAAATAAAATGTCCGTAGGAAAGATATTAATTCTTCCTTATTATTTGGTAGTGGTGAGTCTTTAATGAGGGAAACAAGGGAAGGTTTTGCATACACTCTGTTAACGCCAATGGTATGCCATAATGTTATGCGTAATCTTTGTAACTGGTGGGTGTTACCAGGGTTCACACAGAATTCGTAAGGCATTGGTTTACAGAAATGTATAGACTTAATTGCACGGACTTGGCACAGCAATTCAATTTTTTCCTCTTTGCTTTACTGCATATCAACAGCATATCATCCATTGGTGCCATGTTCCTCATGGGTTGCAATACCCCCGATGCTGGACATGCAACACAATTCGTGACCCTTCAATGATGATGATGAAAGAGGGTAAGTGCACTGACTAAGTAATTAACTCAGTGATAGGCTGCCTTGAAGTCCAGCATTTTGAAAATGGCTGCCTCATCAAGAGTCAGCACAGTGTCCTGCAGCAAAGGAAATGGCTGACAGTCTGCCACCACTTGTCAGTTTACTGCCTCAAATCTACACATAATCTAAGTTACCCTCAATATAACTATGGTAGTTCTGGGTCAAAGCAACATTTGCCTCCTTCCGCCTTTTTTGGCCACGCAAAGAGCTCGCAATCTGTCACCGCCATCTCTCATACACTCATAATGTAGCCTTTTAGGACTATCAGAGGTTGAACGGCAACAAAGAGGTTTGAATGCTTTGTGTTTGTGGAATGCAACTTCAAAAGCTCAAATGTTAACGCAGAGTGCACTTACGTAATCTAGTCTCCTAAAGCATGAGAGATAAAATGTGTTATTCCTTTCCCAGCCACAGTGAATTAATGAAGGCTTTCTAGACTCGGAAGAAATCTAGTTGGCTCGTGTAAATGTCAATGCAATGCGTGTTTGAGTCTTTATAACTGCAATGTATTCCTACACAAGACAGAAGTTGATGAGGAGGGATTTTCTGGGTTTAGGTCAGGCTGGCATTTACGTCAAAATTGCTTTATTCGGCTTTCCATTCAGCCGTGTTTCCGTCCTAGACCTACTGGCTCCTCCTCCTTGTGGGAGAGCCTTCTTATGGTGCTATTGGAAGGTGCTTGAACTCATTTCTTGTGGAGACAGAATAGTTTGAATTTCCAAGAGCTGGGCCTCAGGTTTGGAAATAGCACTACCTTTGTCTGCTTCGGGAGATTTTACCTGTGTGAGGCATCCCTCCCAAAGCAGGATGTACGTCATACAGCTGTAAAGGTGGGAGTGGGGGTTCTTAGGTAGAGTTAGGATAAGTATAGGCCTCCCTACCAACCACCAGGTAGGCTGGATGGATTACAGGCGCAGCTGGCACTGGTAAGAGCGGTGGGGCAGGGTGGGGTACGTCAACAGATGACGGGATAGGTCAAATAAAAAAAAAACACTTACCTTGCGCTCACCGCATAGCCGACTGGGGGATGCGGCGAGTGCACAGTAAGTGGTTTTATTTGTTTTTTTATTTAATTTTACCTAATCTGTCATCTGTCGATTTACCCGTCTCACCGCTCATACCTGTGCCGGCCGCACCTGATGGATTACAGTCCACTGGACATCGGAACAAGTCAGGGAAAATAAGAGACAAGATTATTCTAGTTGCCCCCATGGAGGAGAGAAATTGCTCCAGTTACCCATTCCAGGAACTGTGTGAGACTAACCTGAATAGAACTTAGTGATCATTATGGTCTAGGTCAGCCTGATTATCCTACTGTGAGGTCTGAGGTGACTGGATCTGAGAAACTTGTGAACTAGCGGCATCTTCTCCACAATTGGGGACTTCCAAGTAAACTGTTGAGTTATTGGAAAGACAGTGTGAATCTCTACCAGATCCGAAGAGACCGACAGACTTTTTTCCCAGACAACTGGGTTCATTGTAGCCATTCCAAAATAAATCAGTATCAACAAACGGTACAAATTTGTTTTAGACTTAAAAGTTCCACTCCATTGGGCATTTTGCTACATTGAGGGCAGCTGCGGCCCGTGAAGGTAAGAGCGGTTGGGGGGGGGGGAGGAGGAGGAGAGGGTATTTCAGCATACTACTGCGAGGGAAAATTAAATAAATAATACATTTTCCCTTGTGGTCGTATGTTGAATACAAATTGTGCAAATCCCACGATGCCATCAACAGGTAAAAAAAACATATGCATTCCAAATCACAATCAACAGTCATAAAAAACAAGGTTGTACAATCAATTAAAACAGTAAAGAGTGCCTGGTTGTACAATCAATTAAAACAGTACAGAGTGCCTGTGCCATATTGCGTGATTAAAGAAAGTAGCCACGCCTGCACAGACCTCAGGTGTGGCAAGCGACTGCAAGTATAAATGTGTAGGAATATAACGGAAATTAGGGGTGTCTCTTGTAATTATGATCAGACTCCTTATAAAAGATGTTTTATAAACCCTGGTGAGGGAGTAATTGCACATTTCATGTTCCCTATTGTAGATACTTGGCCTCGTAGACCAACACGGGGATATTTTATGGACGCATATCTGTTGCTAGGAAAGTATGGAAAATATAATTGAAAGACTTAACAGAATGATATTGATACATCCAACAGTCTTCTTGTTGAATTTATCCTAACATACAGAAATGGAGTTATAACACTTTCTTGTCATAGCCAAAATCCAGCCTTCCTGCAGTCTTCCCAGATTGGTCAGTGTTAACAGGCTTAGCAGGGCTGCCTTGATTAAGTAACAAGTGGCTACCTAATAATTCACATTTGTAAAGCGCGAACAATCACCCGTAAGGGTCTCTAGGCACTGCGGGCCGTCGGGAAGATTAAGCAAGCTATTGCCCAGAGTCACATGGTGCTGGGCTAATCTGCCGCCGGCGCCGGGGATCGAACCGTGATCCCCAGATTCCAGAGTCAGTCACCCTGGCCGCAGCGCCACACCTCTTTCCTACCTAAGGGAGAGGCTATCTTCTGGAGTAAGTTCTGCAGCTACACAGGAATGCCAGGGCAAGGGAGAGGGGTCGTAGAGCATGAGGCTTCAAAGTAGGATAGGACAGACAGGGAATGCCAGGGCTACCTACCCTCAGTCCCCTATGCCCCAGCCAGCTAGCAGGCTTAAGTAAGGAATTTGCAGATGTTAGGGGAGGAGAGCTATAAAAATGATCCAAACTGAGATTTTGTTTAGTTAGCTCTTACAGCTCTGCTGAGATTTCAGCCATGATGGGTTTTGGAGGTGCTTTCTGGGACAAGAAGATTCCACACTTTGGAGGAAGTGGTCATGCACCTGGATGGCAACCTGCATCTCATTGATGCCCAGAAGCTAAGATTAAATATGTAAGAGGTGCATAGCCACTCATTTCTGCTGCCTGAAACTACAAGAAGGAGGAATGTCCAGCTGGAATCCTGATCTGCACACAAGGGCCCGTCTGGTAAAGACTGCACAAGCTGCACTAACTGGGACGACAGCGCGGAGGACTTTGCCTTGCTTCAAGAAGGAGTAAGGAGTGCAACTACAGGTAAACAGAGCTTAATGGATCCTTCTCCAGCCAGAGTCCTCCTCCTGGAGTGTGTCCAGTGGAGTTTTAAGGGGTTGACCAAGTGATTTGTAGGAAGTGAAGTCCAGGCCTGGCAAGGACCATCTAGGCGATTCCAGACCCTTGGGTGTGTGTTTCGGACACGAGGAACCCACCAGGAGACCTTCTGGAAGGACATCCAGAAGTTTTGGAAAAAGCTCCAGGAGGTGAGCGACTCAACCATGAGAGCTAATACAGCCACCTTCAACCGCTACCTGGCCCTGATACCAGGTTTATCACGTGAAGAGCTCTGGAGGTCGGGCTTCCAGAGTTTGACCAGGAGCTCCCTGAAATCAAGTCAGCAAACCGTCACCGAATCCAGACTGGTGGACAGCAGTGCGGGCCCCTGGCAGAAAAAGCTCCAGAAAAGTTTCCAAGTGCGAAGGTCAAATTTTGACGGAGTCCTCCAGCGTGGAGTATTCTATTATGGTTTCATCGCGGTAGGCCTCAAACTTTGACTTTGCCCCAGTCAAGCATGACCAGATGTGCAGAAGTGGTGCTATTGGTTTCTAAGCACTAGAACGTGTTTGTTCTTTAAAAATTCATATCTCCTGTTCCCTTCATTGGATTGTGGTCGTTTTGGTATTATTTTAAAGATAACAATATTTCCAATGTGTAGAAATTGGTATGGGATTTTTGTGTGTGTTGTGTCTTACTTATTTACTGTATTGGTGCGTTAAATGCTTTACATGCCTTTACATGCCTGTTTCCTAAGTCAAGCCTTATTGCTCGGTGTCAGCTACCAAGAGTTGAGCAAAGGACACATTTATAGAGACCCTAACTAGGACCTAGTACCATGTTGGTGGCCTTGTTTCTGGTGTTAAGTGCCTACCTACCGCTACCAATAAACCACCTTCCAACAAAATCTCAACAAGGGTCACTACAGACTTAGTACCTATTTTTTAGGCTAGGCTAAACAGGAAACCTACCGAATTACAGAATTCTTCACCTGGGTATGCGCCCGGGCATTTCCCGTATGAGTCCAGTGCCACGGGACACAGTAGGCGCTTAAGAGCACAAGTTCAGTCGGTGTCCCCTCCACCTCCAGGCCACGGGTTTCCTGATGGCTGCAGGGGGGAGGTAGTCCCACCCCCAACAGCACAGCAATGTGCAAAAGGAAACACCCACACCGCGGGACACAGTAAGCACTTAACAGCACAAGTTAAGGCGGGGTCCCCTCCTCCTCCTGGCCCGGGGATCCCTGATGGCTATTGAGGAATGTAGTCCCATCTCAGCAGCACCACCAACAAAGTTGCAAGTTCATTCCCATGCCCATGTTAATCCTAAAGAAGACATTGTTTTAAAATGGAGACAACCCTGAGCATCCACAAAAAACATGTGGTGGAGTATAGGTGTGTACTGAACATCATTCCTCAATTGCAACTTAAACATTTTCTGGAGCTCAATAAGGTCTTATACGTTTATATTTGGAATTTGGACCCAAATGCTTAATTCTGAAATTCCTATTAACTCATATTGAGGAACCTTTATAATGTTTGAACCTTAAATCTCCTTTTCCTCATCTCCATTACAGATCTCGTAATACAATCATCACTTTTTATTTGCTCCTCAGGGGCATGCTGGGGCATATCTGAGGAGTGGAACTGCTGAATGACTTCTGCTTGTAATACACCAAACCTGGATACTGCTGAGTGTTCTCCTGCTGCCCCTCCATGTTTTAGTGCAAATGTTGAACTCTCTGGTATGATTCCTACTTATGGAATTTTTATGTTTAAATGTGTTTAGTGAGATTTTCAAAGATGAAGTATCATACAGGGGTAGCAAAATATGAGCAATGCAGAAATAGATACAATCCACAGTTAATTTCGTAGCAAAGGAAAACATGTCAGCATCGTAAGATATGGAATACAGAAAGATAGTACACAGCAGTAGGTGGATTACATCATGAAAAGCTCTGCCTCTGCATGAGACCGAAAACAATAACTCCCTCTCCCCACCCCATCCGGTTAATTCTGTAACACATTGAGCAAGACCCAGTCCTTCAACTTCAGCATCGCAAACTAAACAGTTGAGGAAATTGATGGATTGTGCCAGAGGTCTGATAGGGGGAGCACTTGTAGGTATTTGGGCTGTGTAATCTCATTGAATTCTGACGAGAGCAGCTTTAGAAAGGGGTTCCACACTTTCTGGAAAGATGCAGTGGAATTGATCAGAGTGGCTCAAATACGTTACATTCCTAGGATATACCAGAGCATATGTAGCCAACCCGTGTGTGTAGGTGAGGTGGACGATCCCCAGTGGGACACTATGTTTTGCAGCGCCGCCCCCAGTGCCAACCCCATTTGTCGTCCCCTCATGCTCTTAAGTGGGTATGTGATGGGATTAGGAAGGTCTAGGACAATGTAGATAGGAAGCCTCGGAATCTAATAGTATGTCAAATAGTTTGTCTAACGTGTCTAGGATCGTGGTCCAGTAGGAAGACAACAGCGGGCAATCCCACAGTATATGCAAGAGTGTACCCTCACTGTCACAGCCTTGCCAGCAAGTGGGACTCCGATGGGGGTTGCCTCTATGTAGACGCACTGGCGTGAGGTACCAATAGGTGGCTATTATAATGGCAGCTTCTATGCTAGCTATGTTCCGTGCTGTGTGCTTGGCCCTGTAATAGATCCCTTCCCAGTCTTTCTGAGTGAGGTCGCCCCCTAGTTCTTTCCCTCGCCTCCGTTGGCTCGGCGTGGCGTGTGGACGTTGGTTGTGTCTGATCGTATCGTACAGTTCGGAGATCAAGCTCTTGTAGGTGAGCTTAGGGATTAGCCATTTCTCATACTTAGTCAATCGGCGACCGCCCTCCTCCCTCACTCCCCGCTGGAGTATCCAATGCCGTAATTGCAGATATCACAGACGCTAGGTTTCATTTGAGAGAAAAAAAGGACTCCCGAGATGTCAAAAAGATGGCCCACTGAGTGACAGGAAGTGTCCCGCCGGGCAGCGTATGCGTTGTCGGACCAGCCAGGCATGAGTTTGCTGTTCCCGAACAGGGAGGTCAAGGGGGACGGGAAGGTCATAAGCTTCCTGGAGATCACCACGCCATCCCACACAGACATCACCGATTTGGTGATTGGAGATCGCATCAGGCTGCGTGGGCGTTGAGATTTCTTTAAAAAAGGAACTTTCCAAAGGGGAATGCCAGCTAAGGCTCGGTCTTGAAAGAGCCACCATTTTTCTGATTCTGGCCTTGCCCATTCCACTAGATACCTCAACTGGGCCGCCCTGTAGTAACTGAGTAGATCGGGTATCCCCAGTCCCCCATGTTCGGGCCTCATATATGCTAAAGCTTTGCTCATTCATGGTCGTGCCCCTGCCCATATAAACTGGTTAATGTCTCGCTGTAGCGAAACGGTCGCCCCCAATGGTAAGGTTTGGAACAGGAAGAGTGCTTTGGGCAATAGGGACATTTTAACCGCCGCGATTCTTCCCAGCAGCGATAGCTGATGTTTGCTCCAAGCGCCCAGATCTTGCTTCGCTCGTCTGGCTAACTTGGCGTAGTTTAATTGAGTCGTTTGACGCACTGTCGCCGCTAAGTCCATTCCCAAATAGGGGATAAAATCAACTATGCGGATTCCGGACAGCCAATCGTCCTCTTAGTCAAGTGTAGAGGTCGCTGGTTTCAAGTTTAAGATGAGGGATTTACCCACATTGACTCGAAAGCCTGACACCCCTCCGAAAGTGTCCAGCTCCGCTAGGAAGGCGGAAAGCGAATCCCTCGGTTACGTCAGCGCTGCTATCACATAATCCGCGTAGAGGCTGATCAGGTGTGTTTCTCCCCCAAATGTAATCCCCCGGATGGTGGGATTATCTCTGACCCTCTGCGCCAAGGGCTCAATGTACAAGGCGAATAGCAAGGGAGATAGAGGGCATCCCTGCCGGGTCCCCCTCTGAATTGCGAATGGTCGCGAGGAGATGCCATTCACTCTAATAGACGCAGTAGGGTTATTGTAACAGCATCCCACCCACTCCCTGAACCTCTCCCCCATTCCAAATTTGGCCATTGTATGGCCGAGGAAGCGCCAATCCACTCGGTCAAATGCTTTTTCGGCATCTACCGTCAGCAAGAGCGCATTCATTTGCGTTTGGTGGGCATTGTCGATGAGGTGTAGTATCCTCTTGGTATTGTTTCCACATTGGCGAGATTGAATAAACCCCGCTTGGTCCGGCTCTATCAAATTGAGCTTGTGGGGGCCCAGTCGTGTGACGGGTATTCCAGTGAAAATTTTAAAATCCACGTTGAGCAGGGGAATCGGGCGGTATGAGATGCATTGCTGCCTGTCTTTACCTGGCTTTGGCAGGACTACTATGGTCACCCCCAGCATCATCTCCAGTATTGGATTCTCCCTCCCAAAGGAATTAAATAACCTTACCATGAGCGGAGCCAAGAGGTGGCAGAATTTTTTATCAAATAGGGCAGTGAACATGTTCGGTCCGGGAGTTTTGAGCACCTTGAGGCGCGAGATCGCCGTGCTGACCTCCTGGGAGCATCCAGCATTGCCGCCTGGTCCGAGGTGAGTGTGGACATGGTGAGAGATTGGAGGTAGTCTAGGGAGTCCTGTTCCGAAGTGGCCTCCGCTGCGTTTAATCTTTCGTAAAAGTCCTGGAAGGTGTGGGCAATTTCGTGATCCCCAGTTCTCTCCTCCTGACCGCCTCCCCGCAGCGAGGACACCTGGGTCTGTTGTCTTTGGGCCCTGAGCCTACTGGCCAAGAGGCGACCGGTACGATCCCCGCCAACATAATAAGAGTGTTTTAGTCTGAGCGCAGCATATTCTGCCCTGTCTAGGTCTATCCCAGCTAGTTGCGCCCTGGCGGCTTTGAGTTGCCTCCAAACCCTAGGTGCCTCAGTCCGACTATGGACCCTTTCAAGCTCTTGAACTTGAACGGACAAGGATGCTCTCAAATCCATATGCTCTCTGTTATCGTCCACTGCTATAGCTATTAACTCCCCCATACTACCGTTTTTATTGCTTCCCATAGGGTCGTAGTTGCAATGTCTGCAGTATCGTTGAAGGCAAGATAGTCCTGGATACATTTAGTGAGTTGCTGTTCCACTGTTTTCTTGTGGAGCATGTTTTCCTTCAGTCTCCAGCAGCCTCCCTGGCGGTGGCCCAGCATCAACATTATGTTCACTGTCAGCGTGTCATGGTCCGAGAGGGCGGCATGCTCTATGTTCACTGCCTGAAATACCCTATTGAGCTCCCTCGTACCCAAGAAGTAATCTAAGCGCGTGTAGGATTTATATGCATGAGGGAAAAAGGTGTATTGGGAGGAGGTAGGATGAGCGTTTCTCCACAAGTCCACTAGGCCCATTTCCTGTAGCCAGTGCTTCCCATCCCCGACATTTCACCCCTATGGGGGTAGGAGGCTGTGATCTGTCCTTACTTGAGTTTATTACCAAATTTAGGTCCCCCCCTATTAGAGTCATGCAGTTCTGGGAAGCCATCACATCGGTTATAGCTGCTTTGAGAAAGCTCTCCTGCCTTGAGTTAGGGGCGTATATGGCACCGATCACAATGTGTTGGGAGCCAAATTGTATAGTGTAGGCCAGCAATCTCCCCTTTAACTCTGCCTCTTTCTCTTTCACCACCCCATTACAGCGCTTACATAGGAGTATGGCCACCCCCGCTTTCTTATCCCCTGTGGAGAAGAAATATTGTTCAGGGAATTCTCTCGAGCACATACGGGGACAGTCCTTGGCCAGGAGGTGTGTTTCCTGTAGGAGACATATGTCAGCCTCTGCGTGTTCCAGGTAGGACAGGATGGCGCGTCTTTTAACAGGGTTATTGAGCCCTTTAACGTTAAGTGTAATTATTTTCACTTCTTTAGTGACCATGACTGGTGGTAGTAAGTGGCGCTAGCGGGTCCCCCAGGGTGTGCCCCTCTCTCCTGTGTAACAACCCTCCCCCCGGTGGGTGAAGCAAATTGAGCTGGTGAGCGGATGTGCAGGAAAAGGTGCTGAAAAGACCCAGGATCTCTTGCAAAGAAACCGCATATGAACCGAACCCCCTCCCCCCTCCCCAACCCCAACAGGCAAACCACAATCCCCCCCTCAACAGTCTGAGGTGTAGCCCCAAGAAGGACCCAACCCGCCAACCCTCAGCCTCCCTTTCCCTCCCTAACCTCAACCATGAACACTCCCAATTCCCATATTGTCCAGGGCTCGCTGACCCAGTACGCGAGTCCGTGGTAGTCTCCGAGAGTAAGGGCATAGTGTGGCCATACATCTCAGTCCCCCCACCCCCAGCGGATGGATTTGTGCCCAGTCCAGCCGCTCATGTGCAACTTATCTTTCCCTCAGTCGTTAAAAGAGTCGCTATGGGGGGGGTGACCCCTTGGACAGCATCTCCAACACCGCCTGCCTTTCCTGTGCCATGGCCTATGGGTCCGGTTTCAGTGCACATTCCACACATCACCTCCCTGTCACTTTCTGCCATCGCTCCCCGAGAAGTTTGCTCTGCGGAATCACTCCATCCTCTGGCTGTGGTTGCTCGATCCCCAGTACACGGCAAACATCGTGGAGCGTGTGAAGCTGGTGCAGCTTGCCCTGCCATTTAAAGATGAGTCAAAAGTGGTGTCCCCACGAGTACGGCACTCCCTGGCTCCGAAGATGCGCTGTGGCCACTCGGAATTCCTTCTGTTTCTGAAGGGTAATCAGAGCCAGGTCTTGATATAAGGCCACCTGGTGTTCCTGGTATATGATAGGTTGTTTGTCTCTGGCTGCCCGTAGTGTACGCTTTGAGTCTAAAGTCTGGCAGGTATGCTAGGATGTCCAGTGGGGGTGCCGACGCTCGTCTTTGGAGTCCCACTTGATGCGCCCTATCGATTTGGATTTCAAAGTCCTGGGCCTTCCCCAGCACGCTCCTAAAGAGACCTGTGAGGTATAGTGTAATGTTCGACCCCTCCGCCTGAGATGGTACTCCCTTAAAACGGATATTGTTCCGGCGTGAGAGATTCTCCAAATCCTCTGTATGCGATTGGCGATCGATCTGTTGCTCCCAGAGCCGGAGGACCTACTGCTGCAAGTGTTCTATTTCCTCATCCCTGGCTTGGCCCTGATCTTCGAGGGAGGCCACCCGTTCGCCCACCGGGTCGATATCTCTCCGCACCTCCCGGATCTCTCTCACGATATCCCCCTTTAATGCGCGGAAATCTTCTCTCAGGGCGCCAAAGAGCGTCTCAAGGAAGGTGCGGGTGACCGGGGCATCCTGGGGGTCGTCGTCCGACCTCATGTGCTGTAGTGGAGAGGCTCTCCCATCCCCCCCGCCCGACTGCGGGGGCTTAGGCAACATATCCTTGAGGGGCCTGTCTTTTTTCCTCCGGCCCGCCGCCATGTTCGTTGCGCAGTCTCCTGCTCTGTAGGCACAGGTAGGGATAAAGGCGAAGGGAGCTGCACTGTGCTGGATGTCGAGGGGAGTGGGGCCTGCAGGGGACTCCTCTTCGCCCCTTCCCCGAGGAGGGCTGTCGCAGTTCTCGACGGGACCCCCAGCGGGACAGGCCTCGGTACCAAAGAGCCCTGCCCCGTGGACGACTCCAGTGCCCTGCTTGCTGGGCCACACTGCGTGCACCCCGCTCCCTGCTCTGCTTTACGGCACGTCGTACTCCACGGGGGCTCCCTCTGGGCTACTGTCCGACACTGCCCCCTGCCCCAGGCCTCCAGCACCTGCTAGTCCCCGGCCCTCGCTGCGGCCCCACCAACTGCTCACTTCCAGGCCTCGGCGTGTGGCTCCTGTCCAACTCAGTGGTCCGCAGGTGCATGTCCCCCCAGGCCTACACCATCCGCAGGGGCTCCACCATGTGGGCCGGGGGTGTGCACGCTACTCTACTGCAGGCCAGGACTTCGATGTGGCACCCCCACTGCCCGGTGCCTTTAGGCGCAGTGGGTCCGCTCCACACCGCTTCTGCCGCCGACCATTAGACTTCTCAGGCTTGACTCCCGCTTCCAGAGTGTTGTCTGGGCCGGTCGTCTTCTTGCGGCCTCCTCGCACTGCACTGACCGCCTCACAGCAGCCACAGATGCCATTCAGCACCCGCGTGGTGGATTCAGGCTCCTCCTGTATTCCCCGTCAGGGGGACCTCCAACACAATCCCCGCTTTAGTCTACAGGCCTCGTGTTCCGCAGGTCGCCACCTGAGATCCTGAGATTTGCGCTTCGCCGCCCTTTCCACTCTCACCGCCGCTGCACCAGCGGACTCCAAGGGCCCCGCCGGGATCGGGCTCTTCTCCGGCAGGTTTCCACCCCTGCGGCTAGAGTGGCAGGACCGCTCACCTGGCTTACCACGAGCACGCCGCCATCTTCACCCACCGGCCCGGTCTGTCTCGCGGCTCTCCGACCTCTGCAGACAGCCCCCAGAGCAGCGTGAGGGTGCCCTCAGGTCAGGCAGGTTGGCGCTCTTATTCCCCCCTTAATTCGATCGTCTGGAAGGGGAAATCTTTGCGATTATGGCCGGGCTGGGCGCTCGGGAGCGGGGAGACGATCGGGACACGTCTCACCCATTCACCATCTTGGCCACGCCCCCTGGAATTTTTAATGTGTACTGAGGGAGGAGCAGAGGCATGATCTGGAGAGGTCAACCATCAGAAAAGATTATTATAAGAATACTGTGAAGATCCTCTCAAATTCGAAGTAGTTCAACAACCTCATTTGTCTCTGGCTAACTGGATAAATAGGGTTTGTTGCTGCTAATTGTTTTTTTTTTTTTTTAATACGTCTTTCTGCAAATTCACTTAAAACCTCAGTAATGGCGCAAATGAGTATTATTGCAGTCCATACCTGTGGCAATACAAAAAGATGTCTAATCCCCCACCATTGGCCGTCAAAACTGCAATAACAGGGTGTTTTTTCAGAAAGAGACCTGTTCTTCTCCTTAATTAGAGTGTGGTTGACAGTCTAACAAATTGTTCCTCATTTCTGAAAAAGAGCAGAGCAAACATAGGTATTGTATCAACCCTGTCCTGTAGAGTGTAAAGAGCAACTCCACACACAGCTTAATGCGGGCTGACCGACTGTCCCCGCAGGGGACCCTCATAAGAGGGCAGCCCCTTTAGTGCCACAAGATGGCACACTTGGCAGTCTAGTGTTGTCAGAGACCCCGGTTGGGGTCTCCCCTGCACGTCATTTCCGGCCGGTGGGGGGTCGAGGAAAGGTATATTGTCCTCCCCCGCCCCCCTGACGGCCTCTTTGTTCCCTCGCCCGATTACCGGCAGACAAGGTACGCGACCTCGCACAACACATTCAGTCTGTGGTTGCGCAGGGCAAGGCCACTCTAGAATGCATTCAAGGGCTCTTAGGGAAACTGAACTTTGCAGCGAGGGTCATTCCAGCTGGAAGAGTATTTGGCAGAAGGTTGGCCAGGGCCATAGCCAGGGTCTTAAAAAAGCACCACATAGTCAAGCTAAGTAAAGGCATGAGACTTGACCTGGCCATGTGGGCGGATTTCTTGGCCAACTTTAACGGTTCCGTAATTTGGAGGGCCCCCTGGGCAGGCAGCCCTGACCTAGCCTTACACACAGATGCATGAGGCAGGGAAGGATTCGGGGCCATTCTAGACAGGGAATGGTGTGCTGAGAAATGGCCCAGTGCCTGGCACAGGAAAAGGATCACGTCCAACATTACAGTGCTGGAGTTATTCCCCATTGTGGTGGCTTACCATCTATGGCCAACAATTCTGTCGGCCAAAAGGGTCCTTTTCTGGTCTGACAATCTAGCAGTAGTGCAGGCCATCAATTCGCAGTGAGCAAGTTGTCCCTTGGTTCTGTGCCTTTTGAGGGAGTTGATGCGGGCTTGTCTTTACAACAATGTTGAATGCAGGGCTCGACACATTCAGGGTGTGCAGAACACAGCGGCTGATGCTCTCTCTCGTTTTCAGTGGCACCGGTTCCGGGAGGCATGGTCGAGAGCGAGAGAGGAGGGGACACCTTTCCCAGCACACCTGTGGTTCCTGTTGAAGTGGCGAGACGTATGAGGGGCCTGGGCGAGTTATCCTTAGCGCCGGGGACTAACAAGAGATATAAATCCTGCGTGAATAAATTCTGCTCAGTGACGGGCCCATGGGATGGAGGCAAACTATCTTTAGCAGCCAGAGTGCAGTCTTTCATATTGTGGGCTAAAGACAATAGGAAGAGCCATTACTGGATAGCGGGCTACCTTGCAGCAATCAGCCACCACGCTAGACTCAGGGAGGAGTCAGACCCAACGAGTTCTTTTGTAGTGAGAGTGGCATTAAAAGGGTGGGCCAGGAGTGAACCTTAGGCACCGGATAGCAGGTCACCTATAGACTTCGAGACTCTCCAGGGAATGCTAGATTAGATGCACAAGGCCACTCACTCAAAGTTTGAGGCAGCATTGTTTGCGGCCGCATTCAGCATGGCTTTCTTTGGGGCACTTCGCATTAGTGAGTTGGTGGCCAGAGCGAAGAATGATGAGTCTGGGGTGGCTCTGAATTGGCAGGACGTGGTTCTCACTGGGAATTTCCTCAAAGTAACCCTACGTAAGTCAAAGACAGATCAGAGCGGCAAGGGTAGGGCTTTCTGGCTGCACAGTTTGGAGGACGGGAGGTATTGCCCAGTTAGCCTGCTCTCCGCCTACTTGGCCCTGCGTCCGGCAGCAGATGCTTATCTTTTCATACACGCAGACAGCTCGCCACTTAGTAAGTACCAGGTGGAACACATCATGCATGCGTGCCTGGCGCTATCTGGTAACAAGGACCCTAGCAAGCGTTTTTGCAGCCACTCCTTCCGAATTGGGGCACCACAGCATTTAAGGAAGGCTTGCCAGCAGAGGGGATCAAACAAGTGGGGCGCTGGCAATCCCACTGTTTCAAAACATACATACGTCCATGAGCCCATGAACTTTATGTCATTCTCTGCAGCCCGGTCATGGCGTGCGATGGGGGCATTGTGTTATAAGTTACTGTTTACATTTATGTACGTTATTTGGTCTGCCTGCAGGAACCGGTTTCCCGGGTACAGGTGGGAGTGTGGTGTTAGTTTAATTTACATGTTTTATTATGGCGTGCTGTGTTGGTAATAAACGTTTTGCAAACATCACATTTCTTTATTTACCAGGAACAAAGGTCTGGGTGATTGGCCATTCTGGCATCAGCAGATTGGCACAGTGGGCTGCGAGCAGGAAGTGGAGGCATGGCTTTTCAAACACCGAGATAACTTGGCTGGGTTACCAGGGAGTCCCCCAAACATGCTGGTCATTCACCTGGGGGGTAACGACCTGATGGCGCTAGGCAAGAGGACATTGCTTCAAGATATGAAAGCCACTCTTTGCCAATTAAGCAATAAGTTAGGGACATGTGAACTGTGGTGGTCGGAGATCACACCACGGCTCCTGTGGCAGGGAGCACGATCGGGGGAAGCAATGGAGGCTGCGTGCAGGAGAGTCAATTGCGCGATGCGTAAATTCACCGAACAAATGGGATTCATAAGGCATGGTTTGCTTCATGTGAAATCCATAGGGTGCTTCGAGGACAATGGGGAACATCTCTCCAGAATAGGCATGGACTTGTTCCTCCTTGACCTAGGGGAGGCCTTAGAAATAGCGGGATGCAAATAGGAGCGCCGGCCTTGGTGGAGGGCCCTGGCTGCGACGGCCGCCACACCCAGGGCTGTGGCGGAGTTACATGGCGATCCAGAGGTGGAAAGGTACGCAGGGGTACCCTCTTCTGGAGCACAAAGGGTGCTGAGGCCCAATATCCCCAGGAAGTCTGTGCGGTGGACCCTGGGGTGCGACGGCGCCCCATCTGTCCTACGGGCGGTTGGAAACCTGTACAACCGGGGGTCGCTTGAACGCTCTGCCCCTCGTAGGGGGGGCGTGAGTTATATGGTGGAACAAGATTTTACCGGAAGGGGGAGGGGCTATCCCCTCACCACAACCGCTAAGCACCGATTGGCTAAGACCACGGTGCAAGTTGGCCCATCAGGTGGTAGGCCGCGAGGGGCGGCTTGCCTTTGGGTCGCCTGTCAGATAACCTACCATGTTGGCATATTTGGTATGCTAATAAACCTGCAGCAATTTTCTCCACCAAAAGTTGTCTTGTCAGCTTATTTATGCTACACGTATGTTGCTGCAAGAGGGCTGGTGAGTGTGGCTGATATTGGCACTATTGCTTCTCCAATTTATTGTAGTAGTATCGCCAACACACTTAAGTGGAGGACAGCAAAGTTACCACAACATGTCTACTCCAAGCAGTTTCTCTCAGCATCTGACGGTTACACACGGGTCATCTGGCATTCTGGAGTGCCAGCTGGATTACATCACAATAATAGAGTTTAACTCTTCTTACGGTGTCCATTGGGAAACACAATGGGGGAAAGGATACCTACTAGCCGCGGGCCGTGCAGGCAAGAGCAGTGGGGTGGTGGGGCTAAGTGAGGGAGATTTTGACAGACGATGGTGAGGGAAAATTAATTTTGTATTTAATTTTCCCTTGTCGTTGTATGTCAAAACGCCCCCCACCCCTCGTCACCCGGCCCACAGCTCTTACCTGCACGGACCGCGGCTGATACCTACCATTACAACATAGAGCACCAGCAAAATTTCTCTGACAACTTGGAGTGCCCAGACAAACTGGGCAGCTGTTGAGCAGCTTTACAGTTTTCCACTAAGATTCTGACAGACTTAGTAAGCAGTTCCCACATGGTGCAGCATGTAGGCAAAAGGAAGTCCAGGATCTGTGCTTTGCCTATAACCTCTAAATTCACTACTCAGGGCGTTGCCTCATTCTGAGCTAGGGAACCTGTGGCATGGAGAAAAGTAGAAGACACTAATTACCCCCCATCCTGCACCCTGTTCACAAGCATGACAAAATAGCACACAGTATGCCATCTTACTCTTGGCTTGAACTGTTTGTGACATCACTACATTGCTGTAATGTGCACACAGCCCTTCTGTTTGTCGCCATAATTCTGGTTTCTATAGGTAATAACAAACCAAGCTGATCCTCAAAGCTGAGTTTAGCATCAAATGGAGCAGTTCCTAATTCAAAGCGCCTTGCAGCAGCTAAATATAGTAAGCAGCGGAGAAGATAGTACAAGCGTTAGATTGTTGGCACTACTGATAGATGCCACAGTTCCTCGGACAGTTTTCTTAAGCTGTTCAAAAACAATATTTAAACATGAGCAATATTTAGTCTTTTCTGTGGCATCAGGCCCAGCACACTTCATACAATAGCTGGTAAGGGTGCACAGCCCAAAGGCTTGCCAGCACACTCTACCAAAGTCCTTATTTGAATGAAGGAGAGGACACATGTGTCGTATTGTTAAAGCATGAAAATAGCATCGTCCCATCTAACTGCAGTTTGGGCTGTGTTTTGACACAAGGATCAACATGAGAGAGTAGGCAGTGGTGTAATGCAAAATGATGGGTACCCTGCAAAATATAATGTGGGGTCCCTGAACCTCCCATATCTCACACATACTCATTGGCTTTGTGCTGAATGGGGAGCCCTGAAGGGTAGGGCACTCCTGAGCCAAGGGGCTGCAGGGGCCTATGTTGCGCCCTTGAGAGTGAACGGCACAAGCCACCTTCCCCTCCTATGTCATTATTGTCACTCCTGACCCCCCACTAGCCCCTACCCCTTCCAACACTCATTTTCACTTGTGGCCTATGCATATAGTAACAAGCACTGGCAAAGCCAATAGGTCTGGCGTTGATCGCCAGCCTTTCAGAAATTCTTGCTTTGTCACGGTTTTTGCAAAACGTTATTGTTCGGGAAGCTGCTAGGCCCTCATCAATCTAAAAAAAGACATTGGCTAAAGGCAAAAAAGTTCTGGTTTCAAAAAAGCACATATTGCCATAGTACTCCCTGGCACTGAAGGGGACTACTTTGTGTGTGGATGTGCTCCTTGATAAAGACCAGCGAGCCATAACTCAAAGTGAAGTCAGAAAATGGCTGAAGTGGCGTGACACGTTTTCATTTTATGAATGCTGTAGTGGGTAGAAAAAAAGGAGAAGGACACAACCACAGACTAATGGATTAAGTCTGACTGAAAACATCCATATGTAAATATGTTATACACATTATTTTAGTAAAGCAAAAGGTATTGGCTAGCGCACAGTTGAAAAAGCCAATCAGTTTGGTATTGACTACCAGCCCCTTGCGTTTGAGAAAGAATGCGAAAATAGAGAAAGAAAGAAAGAAAGAAAAAAGAAACAAAGAAGAAACAAAGAAACAAAGAGGAAAGGAAAGGAAGGGAAAGGAAAGAAAGAAATAAGGAAAGAAAGGAGGGAAATAAAGAAAGAAAAAGGAAAGAAAGAAGGAATGACACACAGACAAGGTTCCTATCCTCATGGGCTTATATTCAGAGTTCAGGTGAACTGCTGGTGTGGTGTGAAAAAGCAGCAGTCAGATAAACAAAGGCCACTTCAGAAGGAATAGGCCTTGTGCTCACTTCTGGTAGAAACTGTCCTGCTATCACATCAGGCACTACAGACCAAGGCAACTCTAAAGTGATAATAAAGTAAAATAAAAACACTGGCAATGAAGGGAACTACCTTGTGTGTGGATGTGCTCATTGGGAAAGGGCTAAATGCAGTCACTCAATGCGAAGTTAGCCACTGGTTAAAGTAGGCCCTATGCTGTATGCCTTAGTGGGTGGGGGAAAAATGTGAATGACTCAACAACACACCAATGGATGAAGAGAAAGCTGGCTGAAAAACCCTTTTAGGGGGGAGGAGCCTAGCGCGCAACCAAGATGGCCGCGTAGGTGCGAGGCTCCCGAGGACCTCCGCGACCTCCTGAATAAATCCTGGAAATATCCTGTCCTTGTTAAGGGGACTGTGTCGGGGAACCCGAGCTGAGGCGCTACCCGTTTTTTGGGCTCGAATCGGACCCCAAATACCGGTGGGAGCATCGACTGAAGGTTGCGGCCTTCTCCTCGCCGGCCCCCCGGATTGGAGTAGTGGGGCGATCCGGGGACAAGGTGAATAACAGCGGCGAGCGGGGCTGGGCGACTCGCGTACCCCGCGCTTTCACTTTCGCTTTTGCGCCCTCCTTGCTCTCTGGCGAGGTCGGGCGGCGGAGCGGGGTGCGGTGGTGTGGCCGTGTCCCTGTGCCCAGCTGACCCGCCGGCGGTGGGTTGACCCGCGGCTCGGTGGTCGCCCCCGGCCCCCCCCTTGACACCCGTGATTTGGTGTGGCGGCCCGTTTGGAGATCTTGGCACGACGGTGGAAGGGCCAGCATGGCCACCAAACAAGATGGCGACCGGGCGAAGGTGAAGACGACCCGCCGTGGCACGGCGCACCAGGCCAATAGTATGGACCGATACACGCTCCAAAAGGGCTCTCCGGAGACATCGCGGTCATCCCCGGTGGGCCCGGCGGAGGCATCTGCCCATCCGGTGGATCTAACCCTACGGGACGTCATGGGCGCCATCGCTGAACTGAAGGCCTCAGTGGACCAGCGCTTTGATACCTTGGCGCAAAAAATTGACTCGGTCCTGGTGGATGTGGGCCTTGTGAGGGCGGACTTGTCTAAAACTAACGACCGAGTCGACTCCCTGACCCACACCGCAACGGCCCTCACGACCGACGTGGTGGCCCTCCAGAAGGAGGTGCGCCGGCTTGGCCAGGCGAGCGCCCTGATGGACCGGCGACTGGAGGATTCCGAGGGTCGGGTCCGGAGGAATAATATCCGCATTATTGGTGTGCCGGAGGGACGTGAGGCGGAGGCGGCGGATCTCTTCGTGGAAGACTTGATCCTGACCCATCTCAAGCCCCGGGGGCTGAGTAAGCTTTTTGCGGTGGAACGTGCCCACCGGGTCCCAGGGGGCCGCCCTAAGACCGGTGCCCCGCCGCGGCCCCTTATTGCCCGAATTTTTAATTTTCGGGACCGAGATGCCATCCTCCAGACCTCCAGGCAACAGGGACAGGTCAGGTTGGACAACATGGACGTAAACTTCTACCCAGACTTTACCCCGGCGGTCCAGAAGCAGCGGCAGAGCTTTATTGGCATCAAACGTCGTTTAAGGGACCTAAATCTTAAGTATTCAATGCTCTTCCCGGCTAAGCTGCGGGTGGAGGTGGATGGTCGCACGCACTTCTTCGACCGGCCCGAGGCGGCTGGGGACTGGCTGGACACCTTGCCCGGAGATCGGGGCCCGGGGGGCGGAGGGAGCGCGGCTGGCGGGGAGGGCCCGCTGGATCAGAATTGAGGGGTGACTGTATTGCCTTGGGACATTGTTCCTTCACCATATACTGCTTCGGTATGTTCCCCTCCCATGGAGGTCGTGTGGGGTCTGCTGGGGGCTTCCCTCCTCCTCTGGGGGACTAGTTAGTATTTAACTATGGGGCGACAGGCACACTGCACTTTGGGGGGGCTGTCTGGGCTCATGCAGGGGTGCAGGGAGGGGGGAGTTTTGTTGGGACCGGGGGGTGGGGGGGGTGTGTTGTTGTTTGTTTGTACCGCAAGGCAGACCCGCAATTGTTTTGTTGTCTTTAGACTGCTCGGTGGGGGACGACCGATTGTTTCGACGTATGATGGGGGGTAGGGACTTGACTGTGTTGTCCTGGAATGTCAACGGCCTGGGGGACAGGATTAAGCGTGGTGTGGTCCTGCAGTATTTAAAACGTATTTCCCCAGATGTTGTCTTTCTGCAGGAGACGCACCTTATAGGTAACACCTTTCATGCAATGAATCGGAGGGGATATCGTTTGGCAGCCCACTCTGGCTTCACCTCGGGCTCGCGGGGGTGGGTATTATGGTTAAGAACTCGCTCCCGTTGGCGATTGATGAGGTGCGCCATGATGAAAGGGGGCGTTACACCGCTCTGGTGGGACGTATGGAGGGTAGAGTGTTCTGTTTTGTGTCAGTGTACGTCCCGCCTGGGCTGCAGGCCACTACATTTGCGGACCTGGGGCGCCTCCTTCTGGAACTTCCGAGTGGCCTGTTGGTGGTTGGAGGGGACTTTAACGCGGTAGCATCTGGGTCTATGGATCGCCATCCCCCTAGGGACCTCCCCCGGGCACAGGCGTGGCTACCTGGCCTTTTAGACACACTGGGCCTGGTGGACTGTTGGCGCCTAAAGCATCCCGTATTGCAGCAATACACCTTCCACTCGGGGGCCCATGGTAGTCTTTCACGGCTTGATTACATCCTTGTCCCGGCGGCCCATGCGGGGAGGGTGGGGGAGGTGCGCCATCTGGCACGGGGTATTTCAGACCACTCCCCATTGTTGTTGCATTTCGATGTCTTCCCGAGGGGGGGTGGCAGGGTGGCCCCGATTAACGCCTGGTATCTGCGCGACCCCACCATTCGTGCCGACTTGATCAAATCCTTGCAGCGCTATTTTGAGGAGAATGTGGGGTCGGTTCCATCTGCCATCTCCCTGTGGGAGGCTTTCAAAGTGGTCCTTAGAGGGGAGGCCCTCTCCCTTATTGCTAATGCCCGGCGGCGCGAGCGGGAGGAGGTGACCCGGGTGGAGGCCGAGATTGCGGAATTGGAGGGCGACCTGGGGAGCGGGGTAACAGATGCCAAGTTACATGTTCTGCAATTAAAGCAGGCGGCCTACCGGGCCCTCGTCACGGAGGCGGCCAGGGGCCTTGGTAGAGAGCAGCAGGGGCGCCTGTATGATGTGGGTGACAAGGCCGGCAAATTGATTGCGTGGTTGGATAAGAGAGAGAGAGCGAGCCGCGTGGTGCCTTTGATTGAGAGAGTGGATGGTGTGTGTGCCACGGAGCCGGAAGCCATTGTCTCCTGCTTCGCTGATTATTTCCGCGGCGTCTACTCCCCTGTTTCTCCCTGTTCGGAGGCGGATTCCCATGCCCTGCTTCGGGACATTGCACTGCCCTCCCTTACGGCGGAAGACAGGGACTCGCTGGACGTCCCTCCCACCTCGGACGAAATTGCCTCGGCTATTCGCTCGGTTGCATCCGGCAAGGCCATGGGCCCCAATGGCATTCCCATTGAGCTATATAAGCTACGCCCGGATGTGCTGGCACCCCACCTGCGTGCGATGTTCCTCGCGGCCCACTCGCGGGGCTCCCTCCCACCGGACCAGCGTCTGGCCACAATTGTGGTGATCCACAAGGAGGGGAAGCCCCGTGAACGGGTCACATCCTATAGGCCGATTTCGCTTTTGAACGCGGAGCCCAAAATCCTCGCCAAGGTGTTGGCCAACCGGTTGGTTGGCGTGGTGGGCGATTTGGTCCACCAAGACCAATCGGGCTTTATCCCACACCGCAACACGGCGCTCAATCTACGGCGCTTGCACAGGGTGCTTGCGCGTGTCCCATTTGTGCGGGAGCCAGCCATCTTGGCGTCCTTGGACGCCACCATGGCGTTTGATACGCTCGAATGGCCATATCTCTGGGCGATGCTGGCGAAGTTTGGGTTTGGCCCGGGTTTCATCAGCTGGGTCAAATTACTGTACTCGGGCCCGATGGCGCAGGTGGTGGTGAACGGGCGTGTGTCGGCCCCGTTCGCGCTGGGGCGGGGCACGCGGCAGGGTTGTCCCCTGTCGCCTCTTCTGTTTGCCCTGGCCCTGGAGCCCCTGGCAGAGTGGCTGCGGTGGCACCCTTCCATCCGTGGTCTCCGCTGGACCCCCGAGCACGAGGACCGTGTGTCCCTCTACGCGGACGATATCCTTTTGTATCTGGCCTCCCCGCGCAAGTCCCTGATCGTCCTAGTTGATGTTTTGCGCTCCTTCGGGCGCAACTCAGGCCTAGTCATTAACTGGGCGAAATCCTGTGTCTACGTGCTTTCCGGGGAAGCTCCGGTCCTGCCGCGGGACTGCCCGATCCAGATTGCCTCCCAGGGTTTCCGGTACTTGGGTATATATATCACTCTTGACCCGGAGGCCCGCTACGAGCGGAATCTGCTGCCCCCTCTCCAGCGTTTGAAGGAGGATGTGGTGCGCTGGCGGCGTCTCCCGCTCTCGCCGCTCGGCCGAGCGGCCTTGTTTAAAATGATGTCCTTGCCGCGCTTCCTCTACGCCCTCCAGAACACCATGGACATGGTCCCGGCACGCTACTTCCGCGAGGTGGAGGGCCTTCAGCGGCGCCTGTTCTGGGACGGGCGGCCGCGTATTGCTCTGGCTAAACTGACGCTCCCGTGGTACGACGGAGGGGTCGCCCTTCCGGATATTAAACGGTATTACTGGGCCTCCCAACTAGCTGCAATTAATCATGGCCTTTACGGGCCCGCCCTGAACCCGGCATTTGAGATGGACAAGAGGCTCCTGCCCGGTGGCGATTACAATCGAGCGCTGTACTCTGGCGCGCCCGACTCCCGTCTGACGGGACCGACGCGTGTCATGGTGCGGGTTTGGCACGCGGCTAATGCAGCTATGGGGTGGAAGGACCGTTTGACCCGGGCGTCTCCGCTGTACGCATCGGAGAGGTTGGGCTCCCTGTGGACATCGAAGGGCTTCGAGAAGTGGGACACGATCGGAATCAGCACGGTGGGGGATCTCTGGACGAGGGGGGGATTCAAAACTTTTGAGACGCTGCAGGCGGAGTTCCAGCTGCAGGGCAGTGAGTACTTTCGGTACCTACAGGTCCGCCATGCGCTGGGCTCCGTCTTCCCGGACGTTGCATCCATTCCGGAGTCTTCCCCCCTGGAGGACAGAGTGCTGGATGGCCATGTCCCGGACAGCACGATCTCCCTCATATATAAGAAGCTGATTAATGATAGATCGTGCCTGTTAACTAGTCTACGCGAGGCTTGGGTGGCCGACGGGCTGGAGCTGGACGACGAGGATTGGATGTCCGCGGTGGCCTCTCCGAAAGAGGTGGCCATCCCGGCTCGCCTTCGTTTCGTCCAGCTCAAGATCCTTCACCGGGTCTACGTGACAGGGCCGAGGCTTCTACGTATGGGTTTTGCCGGTGACGGATTGTGTAAGCGTGGCTGTGGTGCGTTGGCGACTTTTATGCATATACTGTGGGAGTGCCCGAAGGTGGAGCGATTCTGGTGTGGTGTGCATGAGGTCCTGCGTGTGGTTACGCGTGTAGCGCTGCTGCCTGAAGCGAGGAGGTGCTTGTTGAATGTATGGGAACCGAATGACTACTCGGTTCCGCAGACGCGGTGGGTGACTCTGGGATACATGATAGCGAAACGTGATATTGCTCAATTGTGGGGATCCCAGAGGCCCCCTGCGGTGTCGGCCTGGAAGGAGCACATGGATTGGTGTATGTTCCGTGAAAAGGTGGTGTATGTGGCGAGGGGTAAGCCTGGGGCGTGGGTGAAAATCTGGGGCCCCTGGAACGCCTACCGTGGGGGCATTTGTGAGCCGCCACAGCTGCCGGCTGCTTCGCCTGCTCCGTCTCCCTAACTGGACCCTCTTGCTCGGCCGCGGGCACGCGGCCCCCCAGTCCTTGATCTCCTCCCATCCCCCCCTCCTCAGAATTTTTCCTGCCAGTCTGGATCCCCCACTATGGAGCAAGTGTTGTCACCTTGAATCACAGGTTGCCTTGCGGTTGTGGTTTTTTCAATGTTGTTTAGTTTTTAAAATGAAACCGTACTCTGTGGAATGACGCCGTGAGGCCTGCACCATTGATTACTCCTGTGTTCCTACTGTGCACCGCTGAGAGACCTCTACTTCTGTTTGTACTATGTTTGTTATGCTCTAGCGGCCGGCCGTGCGGTTGTAGGCCCATACCTGTAACCTTTTTTACGAATGCAATAAACGGTTTCAAAAAAAAAAAAAAAAAAAAAAAAAAAAAACCCTTTTAGCAAGTATACTATAATTATAATTTTAGTGAAATCAAAAGATCTTCATTAGCACCAGACCTAAAAAGGACTTTATTACTTCTTCAGTGTTTATGTTTATCCATGGAAGACCGTGTTACTCCGATAAAACGTTGACTACATTTTTAAAGCATTGCACTATCAGCACGTTTATGAAGTAGGCAGTTTATTTTTTTTTACTCAGTGTAACCCCCTCCCCCACCTACCCCTTTGGATCTACCCGTTATTACTGAGACGCATGTAAATAAGAAACTCTCTGACAATTCCTAATGTTTCTCTAAATTGATTCCTCCACACTTTCTTTTTGGGTACCATTTTAATAGAATATTTTCTGTTTAAATTCAATCAAACTATTTTCATGTATAATCCTCTTTCTGTCGGCTTTGATGTGCTGATTGTGTGGCCTACACTACTAAAATATTGCACAGTGATTATAAATGACAGCTTCTGAGGTTGTGATTGTAGTTGTAAAGTCTAATTCTGTGTAGCTTGAAGTCACCCCTGCCTTTGCATTGAAGCATGTGAATTTTTGCAGGTCACAGGATAATATATGACATATTTCACAGACCGCTTGGTGTTGTATAAAATGCTCCATCACTTCTTCTCTATTTGTTTTTAATTTTCTTGTGGCATAATAAATTGGTAACTTGTTGACAAAGAATACTGCTGTCACCAATATAAATGCATAACTGTGATTTGTATAGCAGTGACTTAACTAAAAAGCAGAGAAGCTCTGTGCGAGAATGGGTTCTTATAGGTTCTACAGGGGTAAGGCTGTGTGTGTTTAAAAAGGGAGAGTGGGCTTGAGAAAAGGGGAAGGGAGACGACAAACTAAGGGAGGGGGGATGTAACCACAATATAGAATTAATATTACCTTCATGTTTTACAATATATTGTAAGTGGCATTGTCCTTTACTGCTTTTACTATGCATTCTACACTTTGTGCATTCGCATTATACAATAATTTGTTGGATTATAAAAAAACTGCTTTGTAAAGGCGCATTGAATACGGCCACATTCTTCGGCGTTACTTATTAAATTGAGAGTTGCATCTGATTTAGAGTGCTTATGTTATTTTGGTGAGCTTAACAACAAATTATTAGCTTGCATTTTAGAACAATTTTTAGATGCACTGTAAATCTTTAACTGTGGAGTACCTTACTTTTGGCTCCACCCTCATTGTTATTGATTAGGCCACATATTAGTTTATTAAGGGCCTTATGTACTCATGTGGTATGGTGTGTCCAATGAATTGAAGTGCACTTAAAGTCATATAGAAAGTGCATTTACCATGTAACCTCGACGTATATATGTATGTGTGTGCACTAATGCTTCTTTTACAGTAACAATGAATTACAGTTCTCGTGTATATATGCACATGTGTGTTTCAATAATATTGATTAATCTTCATGTATTGACATATTCATTTAAAGGTATTCTGTATTTACTGTATAATGGCAGAATTGCATCTTACACTTATAAAGTGACTATGTATCTGTATTCATGCAGTTACAACATGTATTGAATCTTGTTTTTGCTAACTCAACCTAAGGCCTTAACCATTTGGATTTTGCAATGTTTAACCTTCAACTTGAATGTTTTCTTTGGGTGCAGTGTTTTACTTTCCTCTGCAGGTGCCTGGTGCATTATCAAATGAATGGAGGAAGGCACATTGTGTGAACAAGATATGGAAGCATGAGGGGAGTCGAGGGTGATAAAAATTAATACGAAGAAAGGAGAACTACTGATTCTGTGGAATGAGGAGATGTAATACAAATATGTGGGTCAAAGAAGAACCATGAGTGTGTCTCCCAAATAGTATCGTTTGAGGGTGGTCACTATTTGGACCTTTGATACTGTTTCTAGAAGGGTCTTTCTTTGGGTCTAACTAGGGAATGCTCTTTATATTTGGTCAGATTCCTTTCAGACTAGGAAAGGTACAGACCTCTATGCACTACTCTCATTGCGTGGCTTCATGCTATGCAATACTCTTGCTTTAAAGAACATCTGCAGAAGTTCCTATATGCTGACACTTTTCTACCTTAATGGATCTAATCTCGGTTTTGTCTTACCTTCTTTACAATATGTTAGTTGGAGAAAATTAGAATCTCTCATGCATTATAGGCAGGAGGACTGAAACTTTAAATCCCACCACCATACTGTTTTTCGTATACTTTGTACGATTGCTACTGAAATCCTCACCTGTTATTTGTTATTGAGGATGAACTTTGTTCTCCGATTTGGCTTTCCTTTGATAATCTTGCACTGCTATACTATGTTTCTGCAATTCATTTATATTACTTTGATTTTGATAATAATAAATCCACACTTAACCCTACTTAATAACTCTGAGTTTCATTGTGTGATTAAATGGGCTGCACTGTAATTGTGAATTGAAACTAAGCCTAACTCGTTTATGCTCTAAAAAGATCCGTCGCAGGGGGGTAAGAAAGGGGGCCCAACTCCTCTGCATTAGCAACAGTTCTATGTTGCAGCAGCTTGGGTATATATGTAGCTTCATTAAATGAATCGACTGATACTGAAATGTTGAATATAATCTCATTACAACACCCCATACATATGGATTTTTTGTTCATATATAGCTACATATGTATGTATGTTTAGTGCACTGGAAGCAATAGCACTAGCGTAGTAATGGTTGAGCCAGAGTTTCCATAGGAAAGGTATGTTTTGCTTTCTAAAGGGGCCGTTTGAAAAATCTACATGAACATTTTTTTTTTTATTAATTTACTTTGGGACCTTCATGGCCAGTATCATGCAGACCCATCAAGTGTGGGACAAGAAAAAAGTGGGGCCCTAAAAGTGTGATTTCCCATTTCAATTCCCATGGTGTTTTTTGCTCTTCGATGCGGAACAAATTTCAAAATGGAATTATACCAGACTTGCCACAAAGTTAAAACTTTACTCAAGGACTGTGCTATTGTTAGTTTAATGTAAATCTGTTTGGTAGTTTAAAAAAAATTAGTGTTTACAGAGGTGCTTGGGTTAGGTAGGAAGAGGTTACATTTTAGCCATTTCTTGACAGTTGGGAACCTGTATTTTAAATTGCCCATAACTTTAGCACTGTTTGTTTGGTGAATTTGCATGAAGATTTGACAGATGAGTAGCAAATTTAGTTTACTCTTCATTTTGTTTAATTTATAAAGATTCGTAAGGGGGTCTTTTAAAATTGGGGTCAGAAATGTGCTCATTTACGAATAACTATGACAAACAGCATTTAACTAATTCACATAAAATTTGGCAGACATTTAGCATATTTAATTTTCTCTGTGAATGGGAACATTTATACAGAACCCCCAAGGAGGTCAAATCTGAAAAGGGGCACAAACGATTTCACAGTCTACGGCACAAAAAAGCACAAGAAAAAACACAAGAAAAGAATAGAACAATTTGCAAAACAAAAAAAGGACAGCCGGACATTCAGAAGCCATCCATATCTGAATGAAAGTGCCATGGCTGCTTCAACAGGACTCACTCATCCCAAACACAATACAGAGATCAAACAGTTGAAAGGGAGTATATCATCCAACAGCAGCCTTGAGGGTGATGCAAAACATGCCCCATTAGCAAATAGACCTATACAAAACATAGAATTTGAGAGAGGTCACTTAAAGAGAACAGAGAGGTAAGCAAGAAAATGCAGTGCTTGGAACAATAAAATACAAAACAAGCATTGGCAAAGGAATAGATCTGGCGTTGGTAGCTTGTATTTGGCAATTCTTGTATCGTTCTATCATGGTTTTTGCAAAACTTTAGTGTTGGGGAAGCTGCCTGGTCCTCATCAATTTAAAAAAAACATTGTCTAATGGCCAAACTATTTTTGGGTTCTTAAAAAAAGCACTTATTTACATAGTAATCCATGGCACTGAAGGACACTACTTTGTGTGTGGGTGTGCTCCTTGTGGAAAACCAGAATGCCGTAAGTCACAGTGAAGAAAGCCAATGGCTGAACTGAACGGAACTGACACACTGCCCCATGATACACGCTGGAGTAGGCGGAAGAAAAATGTAAATGACATAACAACAGACTAATTGAGGAAGTCTGCCTGAAAACCACTATAAGTAGTGGTGTTAAACACATACTTTCAGTAAAAATCGAAAGGCCTCGGCTCACTCCAGACCGAATGCAAAGGGTTAGAAAGATAGATAAATAGATAAGCATGCAAACTCAGTTAGAGAGTGTTGTATGTACAGGGAAATAGAGATAGATAGATAGATAGATAGATAGATAGATAGATAGATAGATAGATAGATAGATAGATAGATAGATAGATAGATAGATAGATAGATAGATAGATAGATAGATAGATAGATAGATAGATAGATAGATAGATAGATAGATAGATAGATAGATAGATAGATAGATAGATAGATAGATAGATAGATAGATAGATAGATAGATAGATAGATAGATAGATAGATAGATAGATAGATAATTGGAATAAATGCCACACCTTAAATTAGTAATGTAATAGTTAAATGTGTGTATAAGTTTGCCATACAAGACCCTGAAAGCCAAATAGAATAACTGTACACCTTCATTAAACTATATAACAGCATGACCTACAGGAGTGCAGTTATATATACACTTCATTGCACGCATACTAAAAAGAGGATAACTTTATAAAGAACACTTTCAAATTGACACAATCTGGTATGCTGGGAAATAGCAGCAGTCAGATAAACAAAGGCCACTCCAAAAGGAATTTACAACAGCATTAGCAAGATACAGGAACTCATCAATCTGAAATATGCTCTGTGCTCACATCAAAAATATAAGATGCTTGTAGAAACTGTCCTGCTATCACATCAGGCGCTGAACACGAACACAACACTTAAGTAATAATAAAGTAAAAACAAACACTTTGGCACTGACAGGAACTACCTTGTGTGTGGATAGGCTCTTTGTGGAAGAGTAAAATGCCTCACTCAAAGTGAAGATTTCCAGTGGCTAAAGTAGGCTGACCCATTGCCCCATTGTGTCTAATATAGAAGGGGGCGGAAGCAAAATGAGAATGACACAATGACAGACCCATGAATTAAGAAAAATGGCTCAAATCCCTTTGTACTACGTATATTATGCATACAGATTTAGTAAAAGAAAAAGGTCTTGGCTAACACTGGATCTAAAAGGGACCCAACATATTGCTATAAGCCTAGAAATTACCATCAAAGGTTTAAAAGTCTGTTAAAAGAAGTCCGGAGTGTAGTTATCCCTAAATATTTTTGGGAATGTGTAAAAAGAGTTGGCAAAGTAGAGACAATAGAGGGAGTATCTAGAGCACTATATGTTGATATCAATGAGTATGGCAGTGAAAACAATTCCTAAAACCAGCTCAGGTCTTGTTGCAATGAGAAAATTGCAATATCTCTAAGGTCTTTAAAATCTACTACACCCGCCTCCACTTATAGTATCCTAATAATTTATTCAAACATTGCTTACTCAAAGTCGATACTTACAAAATCCACACCAAAGTAACTGACACAAAAAATGGGAATGACAAGGATCTGGACCAAATATCAAAGGCCACAGCCTGGTCCAAATGCAGTCATTAGTGTTAGTAAGAATCATGGATCCATTTCCATTGAATAACTAGACAAGACAGAAACCGTTGATGTGAGAAATATACATTGTTGTAGATAATCTTACAGATGAGATTACATTTATCATTATTCATAACATTATGAAAGACTATGAATGTAGAATTATTTATTGGTATGACTATGTTGTTATTTAATCATGTTGTGCTTTTAGGTGTTATTACTTAGTGGTATAAATATTGTGTGGTCATTAGCTCTGAATTTAGCATGGAGTGAACCATAACTTTTAAATTTCAGTGTTATCAGTTGCAACTCAGACCCATAACTGTGCTTTAACTGTGTTTTAAGTGAGAGTATGAGTTTTTTTATAAATACATTAGGGTGTAACCAAAGCTAATCGCCACTCCACCTTAATCTGTTTTTTGTTCAATGAATGGCTGCAGTTTTTTGACAGTATCAATCCAACTTCTATGAACGTTTAGCAATATTTTCCACAAGGTTAGTCCAAACTGGCAACCAATCGGGTTTCCAGTTTTTTATTTTTTATTTTAGAGAGCAGTGAAACTATGATTTGGTTGCATTGGCTGTGTTCATGCTAACGTTTAATTAATGAAATCATGTATTTCTGTAATAAAGATGTAAAGTTATACATTCTTTTTTTCCATTTCAGTTCAGTAAATTAGCAAATGCCACTTGACACAGTATTCAAACAAATTTCTTGAACTGTCCTTAACTTCTCCAGCACTAGGGAAAATCTGCAACATGTATACATGTAAGCAATATGATAAGGAAACGTTTTAAAACATGAACTCTATGAGCAGTGCTTGCATTCTGAAAATAGATGAAAATGGGGGATCTTTATAATGTCTGTGGTTCTTTATTGTTCCTCTTGTCCTTCCTTCTACATAGGATTGTCTCTTTCTGGCCATTTCTGGCTCTCTTCCAGCTGATTCTTCTGCCCCCTTCTTTTCTTTTTTGTCTAACACGTCAAGAGATGGGCCCATGCGACCTGTGGCAGGTAATCGTCAATTGGGAGCTGGTGTAGACTTGCGCTCTATGAGTGATATTCTATCATTATTTTTCATTAACTTTTTAAGTCAAACATGTCGTCCAAAATGAGATACATGTCAAACACCATATGCCCCTCTTTCCTCACCAATTCTGCTCAGCCAGTTGTTCTTTCCAAACTACTTTACATAATGTTGATTAGTTTGTCCTTCTGCAACAGTGGATCTCAACACTTTACCACCTGTAAAATCAAGAATCCAGAAGTATTTATGGACATGACAAACTACAGTTCTGCTGCTCTCCTAAACTTTTTCTGACTCCACAGAAACATGAGAATAAACACAAGGTTTTGTGACCGTATTCAAAATCTTTAGAAACCTGACCACGTAATAAATCCGGATGTTCCGCACTACATCCCATCACCAACCTTTAGTCAAAATAAGCATTACAGCTCAGCCCACCTAAAAAAAATATATACGTATTAAAATTCGGAAACCAAACTGTTGGTGGATAAAGGTGTAGCACAATGACATAACTTGTGGGATCCTCTGAAAGCTATACAATGATCACCATCTACACTCAACCACCCCCATCAAATTAATGCATCTTATCCTACCGTTCAAAATGCATTGGTGCCATCTTATAACAAACTTTATGAAAGTTGTCAGGGTCATATAGGAATATATACAAATAACTCTTTCTTTAAAACAAATTAGAAAATATTGCTGCTCCGCCAATAAGTCATATGAATATTCAGAAGGGTTTCCAGACAGCATTAACATTCGATCCTTTCGATCAATGTCTTTACACCTCTCTACTCAAACTCCTTATAAAATCTCCACACCCAATAGAAAAATAATGTAAATTTAACTCATACCCTTTGGTGAATACAACCTTAAGAAACTTCAATTGTGTTGTCTCTTTCTTTAAAAAGACCTTGGGCCAGATGTATGACCCTCAGTGTTTGCGACTCGCAATGAAAAACCTTTTTTGCAACTCGCAAAATGTTAGTTGCAAACATTGATGTACAACAGTGTCTTCGACACTGCTTGCGATTCCCAAATAGGACGCAAGGGACCAGCCTCATTAATATTCACGAGGCAGGTCGCATTTTGCGATCCCTTTAGGAATTGCCAGCACTCACGGGAATGGTGGCCTGCTGGGATCAGCAAACCACCATGTCTGTGACTGCTTTTTCAATAAAGCATTTTTTTTTTTGTTTTAATGCAGCCTGTTTTCCTTAAAGGAAACCGGGATGCATTGAAAAATAAAAATGAAACGTTTCAGTTTAATTTTTTAAGAACAGGCATTGGTCTGTGGGACCACTGCATGCTCTTAAAAAACATTTTCGCTGCTAATCACAAAGGGGAAGCGAGACTTATTTGGGACATGGAATTAGTAAATATGGTTTCAAATCAAAGAAAAATGTAAAATTAATGCGAAGATGATGCTAGGTCGTTTTTGGATTAACATTATTATTCCAAGCAGGCCAGAAGTTTCTCAGACAAAACATACCCACTGTGCATGTTGCTGAAAAACATTCTGAGTTTTTGGGTCCTGAGGAGTGATTTTATTACATTCCCTTCAGTCAAGAATACTATTTGGTCGACACCTCACTTACAGAGTTTGGACCCTAATGGTTAACTATGCAGTTAGTAATGATGCTAAAATCAAAGTTCATGGTGCTATCTTGTGGCAGAAGAATAATGGTAAAGAACACATTATTGCATTTGCCTCTGGAGCCTTAACACATACTGGAAAAAGGTATTTGGTTACAGAGAAAGAGACTGTGTGGGGAGGGTGCTGAGCACTTTCAGACACTTTGTTAGAGTGCAGAGTTTAAGTTGCACCGTGACCACAAACCGTTGTTGAAGTTGTTAACCACAGATGGATGGTTTGACAAAAGCCTCTCTCAGAATTGCCAGAATGTGTATGAAACATCAGGATTATGTATCTGATGTGCAATACATGCCTGAGACGAAGAATTTAGTGACTGAGATGTTGACCACAAGTGGATGACTGCACAGATGGGGACTGGGAAGATTTCATGACGATTTAACATTGAGGAATGATGCGACAGTTATTTACATGACAAAGTGTAGTCACAAACATGGAGATTTGTGTCTGAGGGATGGCTTCGGAAAAGTGTACTGCAGGAAGACTTAAGGGCATGGTGGGAGTTAAGGGTTGGGGTCATTAATGTTCCAATGGAACTGGTAAGGAATAATACGATTAGTCCTCTCATGGGTGTCAGAGAAAGAATTATGACGTGATATCACGTTGGACATGTTGGCATTTGCAGAAATACAAAAAAAAGTGAGAGACATGTTTGGTGGCCCAGAATAGTACTTGAAGTTAGAGGAGTGGAAGGTAGGGTAACAAATTTGAAAGAGATGATAAGTCTCAAAAGACATTAAATCATACATTATGCCCAATTGTGTGCCCTATAACACCCTGGAAGAAAGTAGCAGTGGACCCATAAGTCCAGTTAATGTTTAGGGGCATTCCCTAAGGTATGGAATGGCCTTGTGGATGTTTTCTCAAAGTATCCAGTGGTGCAGGTGATTATTGAGGTTAATACTGAAGCCATGCTGAGACTCTTCAATGGAATTGTGCACAGGGAATGATGTCCTTCCACGTTGATTGGCTGTAATGGGCTCCCATTCTAGTCTAAAAAGATTAAACAATATTTAAGGAAAATTGAAAATACACACAGGACCATCTTGTTAAACCATCCTAGCAGAATGGGTTAGTTGAAAGATTGTCGTGTCAGCAAAGTGTCCATTCAATTGACCCTCACAAATAAAACAGGCTGGGAGAAAGAACTGAAGAAGGTGAAAAGGGCATATTGAATCACAGTGATCTGCACCACTAGTTAAGGTCAGTTTTCCATTCTGAGGGTACAGTGCGATGCTTTAGGGTAAATCCAGATTGGATGCCGGAGTTCAAAGTGAATAGACAGATCGCAAGAGAAAGTTAAGAAAAAAATGGCAACCATTCAAAAGATTTATAAAAGAAATCATGAAATAAAAATAGGAGGGAAAGCTGTTGGGGTCAAGATGGGACACTATGCTAGAATGAGACAGGGTGTCATGGTAGTGAAGGGTGAGTCCAAGTTTTAGGACCGTTGAGAATGATTAATGAATGTTTTGTAACTCTTTAAAATGTGAATATGGTAAAATTTGGTATGTTAGTAGCATGTGGTGTGAAATAGACTGTATAGGGAGAGGAAGGAGTGTGGTGGTTTACCATGTGGTAGTGAGTAGGAGTACTTAGTTGTCGATCAATCACCGATGTGGAGGACAATGGGCAAGATGGGTTTGAGTGTGGAGCATATACTTTGAGATGTAACAAGTCTACAAATCGGGAGTTCAACTTCATAGCACCAAACTGTGTACAATATTGTAAGCGCTGTTTGTAGAGGAATACCAACCCTCTGAGACTCAGGGCTTTATTATAACTTTCGCAGTGTGGCAGCGGGCTGTGATGCCAGAGCCTCACTGCCATACCCCCAAAGCCAGGTCGGGTGGTTCTGCGGCGGCTGGACCACAGCAGTGCAGTGCTAAGGCTCAAAAGTGAGCCCTAGAAAGGCACTGCAACAGGAACACCATTGTATGTTCCTGCAGGGATGGACTGTTACGTCCATACACTGCAGGAACTGGGGGTGCATGAAAACAGAGAGCACACTATGTGCCCCCCTGCATGTATCCCCTCGTGCAGAAGCAACAAGGGGCACTGTAGGGCCCCTTTGTTTCCTCACCGCCACACTTTTCAGCAGCACCGCCAGCGTATTAGGTGCCTCAGCCCGCTGCAAGACCTCCAGGGATCGTGGATTCCTGGCGGCAGCAACTGTCCCATGGTGGTCCAACTGCCCAACTTGTAATAGTGTGGTCAGGCCACCGGTGTGGCAGTAGCCGCACTTCCATCGTGGGTTGGGCAGTCCAGCAGACCGCCAAACTCAAAATAAGACCCTAGCCTAGTAAGCTTGGATGTGCCTTTGCTATTCTTCTTCCATCATATTATCTATATCAACCCTTCTCCTGCCTCTTTATTTTCTGCTCTTCCTGCTTCCCTGTTCTCTCACTTCGGGGCATATTATCAAGAAACAGCATTAAAATTATCGCCGCTTTAGCGGCAGAAAGCGGCGATAATGGGATTGATGATATGCCCTTGAGAATTCCCTTAGAAGCCCATGTTCTGGTGTCAACATGGGCTTCAATTGGAATTCTCAAGGGCATATTATCAAGCCCATTATCACTGCTTTAGCGGCAGTTTTCTGCCGCTAAAGCGGCGATAATTTTAACGCCGTCCTTGATAATATGCCCCTTCATTTTTTCTCTGTCCTTCTCTCTCCGTCCTACTCTAGCTCTCCCTTTCATTCAAGCTCCCTTTCTTGTTTCCTATGTATAGTTCTCTTTCTAGTGCTCTCTCTGTCCCCTTCTTGATTTCTCTCTCTTCCTCTCTCTCTCTCTCTCTCTCTCTCTCTCTCTCCCTTTCTCGCTCTTCCTCTCTCTCTCCATTCCAATGACGCATGTCCGAGACAAATGAAGGCATATGAACTCTACTGTCGAGGCTTGCGATTATGTTGCTGATTTGATGATTTGATAGATTTGTTTTGATCAACACCACAGAATGGAAGAATAATATTCCACATTGAATATGGTTTGGTTTCAGCACCAGACTCTCCAGCAGATGAGCAACGTCCCAGTGCCATCTCACACACAGAGAGCATGAAAGGGCTAATTTCAAACAGGGGCACTGACAGCGGTTTAGGCTGACACGTGTTAAATAATTGAAGAGCTGGAGCAGCAGTATTTTACCACTTTAGACATAGATAAATAGAAGTTTATCAGTAGAATGTTAAGGGAAAGTTCTGCCTTTAGTGGGAAATGAAGGCTCATGTGTTGACATCTCTAAAGTAATTACAGAGCTCAACACAATAACTTAACACAAACAGTGGCATAGCAAGTGCATCATTGGCCCTAATGCAGCAAGGAAAATGGAACCCCTGCAGTTGGGAAGTAAACTACATTAATGGGGCCCCTGGCTTCTGTGCACCATAGCCACCACACCACATCTGATGTGCCCCTGATAGCTACACCGCTGAACACAAAAGAAAATACCAACACAACAAAACCTTAAAGGCCAAGCATAACAAAATAGTGAAAACAGAACGCAACACAACAACCACATAGCAATAGAAAAACAATGAAATAATGCAGAACATAAACAAAACCACATAAGAAAACGCATCACCACCACAACAAAATGCAATAAATGTGCTCAAATATTGTTGTCACAATTTACCAGCTGCAAAAATCTGTTTTCATAATGTAATGGTAAAATCTGTTTACATCAAATGTATGTCGTCAGTCAAATAAGGTGTTGTGCTCCAGCTAGCTCTCCTTACTCTGAAAAACGATTAACTGTGTCAAGAATGTGAAATGCAATTATTTCGTATAGGTGCTATTTATTTGCTGCAGCGTCGCAGTAGAAAAGCAAACATATTATTTCTCCCTTGGCCGCAAGGTGGCAGTATAGGCCCTAAATCATTATTCTACTCAGCTATACTCTTTTAGAACTGGAGAAACTTTTTTTGTATTGTAACACGATGCATTTTCTTTTCTTACAATATTGATAACAACGACCGCTATAATTGTCATTTGAATGTAGTGCACAAGGAAGTAAAGGAAGGGGTCGTTTGTAAAATTACTGTACAGACGATAGTATTTAATGAAGACTTAGATGGCGAAAATCCAATTTTTGGGTAGGGCATACAACATTTTTATTTCGAGAGCTAAGTCGGTCAATCAATTAATCAAAGTTGGTAAAGAGCAACCACTCAACTGTGAAGGTCTCAAGGCGTTGGAAGGAGGGGCGCGGGCCCCGTTGAGTGCTGGGGTCATCCGTAGAGCCAGGTCTTGGGGTCATTTTAACCGGGGCACTGTAGGAGATTGCCGGAGGTGAAAGGGGAGGTCGTTCCAGGCTTTGGCTGCAAGGTAAGAGAAGGACTTTCCTACCGTTCTGTCTTGTAGATACGTGGACGGTAGATCGGCAGATCAGAGGTGTCTTTTAGGTGCGTGGAAGGAGAGGCGGTTGTTAGGTGTGTGGGTCCGGTGTTGTGAAGGGCCTTGTATGTGTGGTTGAGGAATATTAAGGTTATTCTTCTTTAGATTTGGAGCCAGTGGAGATCGCGGAGCTGTTGGGTGATGTTACTGCGATGGGGGATGTTGAGGATCAGTCTGACTGCGGCGTACTGGACGGTCTAGAGTTTGTAAAGGAGTTTCTTGTTGATTCTGGCCTTGAGAGCGTTGCCGTAGTCCAGTCTGCTGCTGATGTGAGCATGCGTGACAGTTTTTCTGGATTCGGATGGGAGCCATCTAAACGTCTTTCGAAGCATGCAGAGGATGTTGAAGCAGGCTGAGGATATGGTGTTGATCTGTGGGTCATTGTGAGTGATGAGCGATGAGGTTTCGTGCGTGGTCGGTAGGGGTAGGGGGATTTCCGAGGGCGGGGGCCACCAGGAGTTGTCCCATGTGGAAGGGGTGGAGCCAAGGATGAGGACTTCTGTTTTCTCGGAGTTGAGTTTCAGGCAGCTGTTCTTCATCTAGGTGGTGCCGGCTTTCATCCCTTCTTGGAAGTTGTGTTTGGTGATGTTGGGTCCTTTGGTGAGGGAGAAGATAAGCTGGGTGTCATCGGCGTAGGAAACTATTTTGAGCCCGTGGCTCCTGAAGTTGGTTGTGAGGGGGGCCATGTAGACGTTAAAGAACGTGGGCCTGAGGGGGGAGCCCTGGGGCACTGCACATTTGGTCTCTGTTGGTTCCGAGAGGTAGGGAGGGAGTCTGACCCGCTGGGTTCTGCTGGTGAGGAAGGAGCAAATCCAGTCGAGGTCCTTGCCGCAGATGCCGGTGTCATGGAGTCTGGTGGCTAGGGTGCAGTGGGAGACGATGTCGAAGGCAGCCGAGAGGTCCAGGAGGATGAGGGCTGCTGTTTCACCCTGGTCAAGGAGGGAGCGGATGTCGTCAGTGGCGGTGAGTAGGGCGATCTTGTGCTGTGATTCAATCAATCAATCAGGGGTTTATAAAGTGCACTACTCACCCGTGAGGGTCTCAAGGTGCTGGGGAGGAGGGGGAGTTCAGCTCCGGTTCAATCGAAATGCCAGATCTTGAGGTTCTTCCTGAAGGTGTCCAGGGTAGGGGAGCATCTGATGTTAACTGGGAGCTTGTTCCAGGTCTTGGCTGCGATGTAGGAGAAGACTCTTCCGCCTGCTCTGTTTCTGTGAATGCGTGAGGTCTCTGCCAGGGTGAGGTCGGCGGAGCGGAGGTTCCTTTTATAGGTACGTGGAAGGAGACTCTCTCATTGAGGTATTTAGGTCCGATGTTGTGGAGGGATTTGTAGGCATGGGTGATTAGTTTGAAGGTTACTCTCTTCTTGAAGGGGAGCCAGTGGAGGTCTCGTAGGTATTGGGTCATGTGTTCGTGCCATGGGGTCCCGAGGATGAGCCTGGCTGTGGGGTTCAGGATGGTTTGGAGCTTGTGTAGGAGAGTTCTGTAGATTCCGGCGTAGAGGGTGATGTCGTAGTCCAGTGTGCTGGTTATGAGTGCGTGCGTTGCTGCGGAATCCAGATTGGGAGATGTCCAGGACGTTGTTAGCTTCTATGAAGTTTGCTAGCTGGGTGTTGACGGCCTTTTCGATGACCTTGGCTGCGAATGGAAGGAGGGAGATGGCCCTGAAGTTCTTGAGGTCTGTCGGGTCCGCGGAGGGTTTCTTTAGGTGGGGGTTTACTTTGGGGTGTTTCCAGTCATCGGGGGAAGGTGGTGGTCACGAAGGAGCTGTTGATCATCTATTGTAGTTTGGTTGCTATGGCAGAGGCGGCTCTCTGGAAGGTGTGGTGTGGGCAGGTGTCTGAGGGTGCTCCGGAGTGGATGCTTTTCATGGTCTTCAAGGTGTTTTCTGTCATGAGTGGAGTCCATTTAAGCAGGGTGTGTTGGTGGCGTCGCATGGAGGGGGAACTGGAGTGGTGTGGAGGTCTAGGTTGTCCAAGTTGTCGTAGATCATCTTAATCTTAAGGTGGAAGAAGGTGCTGAGTCTGTTGCACAGATCAGAGGAGGGTGGGATGTCTGTTGTTTCACTGCAGGGTTTGGCGAATTCCTTGTTGACAGAGAGGAGTTCCTTGGTGTTGTGGGCGTTGGTGAGGATTCTGTCTTGGAGGCATTTCTTCCTCGTGGATTTGATGAGATGGTGTTGTGTGGTGGTGGCTGGTTTGTAGGCAGTGTGTGTTTCCGGGGTTTTCTTGTTCATCCATGTCTTTTCGTCTGCTGGAGCATCTGGATTCTCGGAGTACAGGGGTAAACCAGCTTGCTTTCTTGATGTGTCTTCCTGTGGCTTTCTCGAGGGGCTAGTGTGCCGGCACAGTTCGTGATCCAGTGGTGAAGATTGCATACTGTGGTCTTTGCGTCTGGCTTAGTCAGTGGTGGGGAGCTGATGAGGGCAGAGGTGAGCTGGTCTTCAGTGACTTTGTTCTAGCTTCTGTGGGGGAGGAGGTGGGCATGTTTGTGTATGGTGGGCTTTTTGAAGGAGACGTGGATGCAGTGGTGATCTGTCCAGAGGAGTTCCGTGTGACTGTAGGAGATGATGTTTCCTTTGGCAAAGACAGGGTCGAGAGTCTGTTACGCTGTGTGCGTAGGGGCTGTGACTAGTTGTTTCAGTCCTGTGTTGGCGAGGTTCTCTAGTTGTTGAGGAGGTCCCAGATTTCTATGGCGTGCTTGTGTAGGGAACGTACGTTGAGGACGATGCAGTGGAGTGGTTTGTGAGCAGTGATGTCAGGTAGGCTGGGAGATGCTGCTGGGGTACAGAGGTGAGTGAAGGTGCAGCGGCTGTGTAGACAGGAGAAAGGGCCAGAGGTGTTGTTCGACGTCGGGTGTTGGCTGTTGTTGTTGCGTCCGGGGTTGAGATTGTGGCGGGTGCTGGAGTTGAAGCAGAGTGGAGGAGGGCCTCGAACACCCTGCAACAGTGAGCTCAGCGTTCAGGGGGCAGCACCCAGTGGTGGAGCGCAACGGGGGTGAGCAGTCACACTGACCAGGTAAGTGCGTTTGCGTTATTGAATCAACCAGAAGCAAACTTTTTGATTGTTGGTTCTTTCACTACAATTGCTTGCACATTTTAAAGTTTTGCCAAATAGATGGTGATCCTAATATACATGCATGCATCTGTGTAACATAATGACAGCAAGTAAATTCGGTCTTCACTTGAGGGGCCAACGTGCAGAATACTGAGCATAGTGGACTTGTACTCTCCAGCTCAGGTGCTATTTGCCATGCCCGCCCCTTTTCTTCCTGTGTGGACTACAATCACATCCTTGCCCAGGACGAAGGATATGCTACAGTCTGTAGCTCGGGACACCAAAAAAGTCTCACAGATATTCTTATTATGAGCCTAACCATAGCTCAGGTTTCTCTACTTTTCCTACCACATTGGTTTAGGTTTTCTATAAAAAGTGAAACTTTACCTCATGTGCGTTAGTTGACTCTGAAAATGGGTATTCACAAGTTAACTTTAAAACCGTTTTCTTGCAAATTTGAAACTGGATGTATGTTCCTTATCTTTTTTCTTACAATACTTTTATAAAAGGGGGGTGTCAAAGCACAGATTTCATGTGGAAATCGACATGTGGACAACTTGGGGAAATGAGGCTTGTAAGCCCCAATATTTGAGATAACAGTGGGAAATTTGCAAGAGGAAATTATGTATCCTCACACAACCCTAACTTAGAATCAAAATTCCCAAATCCTGATTCTCAAAATCTAGATTTGAGGAATTTTGGAACCTTTAAGTAGCCAATATGTTAGAATGTGTGCTGACATACATATAGTGTAACAGGAGGAAACATGGATATACCGTGGAAGGGTTAGAGGTGTGCACCCAGAATGTGATAAAACTAGCTGTTAAATTCAAATGCGGGAGACAGACTGTCAATTACAGGGTACCAGTTATGTTGGGGATGGACCATCCCAACTGTGGACTTTGCCCAGGTGTGTTTGGTGGGTGGACCCCGTTCGGTTGGTAGCGATGGTTGCTGCAATGAAGTCACAAGATGAGGAAATAAAAAGGGCCCTGGGGTGTTGCCTTGTTGTCACAGAGTATCCTGAATATTGCCTTGGTGTCTGCATTTATTCATGGTTCCCATTCGGCCTGTCACTACCGAGGCCTGGCATGCAGAAACCCCACAAACTGACGACAAGTGGGTGTTGGTTCATTCACCACTGTGCATCTGTCCCATGCTCGCTGTAGCTGGGCAACGCCATTAGTTGGCTGTGGAGCGTATCCAGCCACTTCGCTACCTACTTCGGCGGCCCAGGCTCAGTGGTGTGACGTTCCTGGTGGTCCCCTGTTTGCTGTTCTGGACCACCTGCACGAGGCGTATTTGCAGGCAAATCATCACAGCAGGGGTACGTGTTTTTCCATGCTCCCAGCCTCCTGCACGAGTGGTGCCTGCCAACTACAAAGTACTCCTGCTTGGGGCGGATGCTCCTGATCGCATTGCCCCCCACTGCTGTCTGCATGCTAGCGAGCCAGGGAATCTTCCTGCTGGGGACGCCGCTCCTGTTCACGTCAGCCACCCTCCCCTGCTGTCTACAGAAGGTCTGGTGGACCAGTGAAAAGGCCATGGCTCCTGTGGGTAACGTAGTGGAGTTCCCTCCTGCCTGTTGTCCTACCAGTCCTCCATCTACCAGGTGTGTCTGCTTGCTGCATTCTGCTCCCATTAGCACAATATTTTGGGAGACTAGAGAGACTTTCTTTACTAGCACACCCACCTGCATTTTCTTTCATGCCTAGAGTGCATACCGCACACTGGATTTTGCCAGTTGCTGCATACTTGGGACTTTTTTGTGTTTCATCCACTCACTACGTGTCCCCACTGACACCACAGTTCCCCTTTTTCTTGTCACAACGTCTGGAGAGATACCAGCACAACATTGCCTGGCGCCAGTGATCAGACACCCTCATTAAAGGAGACAGGCCTGCTGTGTTGACCTTTCATGGCATCCATTTCTGCTCTGGAGCTATTTATAATGGATGGCCCTCCATCAGCCCAAGCAGAAAGATGGAAGGACTGGGTTGAACAGCCGAAAACATATTTTGCAGCTGTAGCGCTAGAAAATGATCAACGTGGTCCTACACCTGGGAGATGCGGTCATCCATAAACTTGGAAAACCTGTGGTGGAAGCGGGCCCACCTTTCACATATGCTACTCTAACACAGGCTTGAAATGCGCACTTCGAGCCCCTCGCAAACCCCAACTATGAGAGGTTCCTCCTACGCCATGTTCGCCAGCTCCCTGAAGAGTCAGTGGATACCTTCTTTGCTTGCCTCAAAGACCTAGCGAGCACCTGCACGCTACCAGATGCTGACGATGAGATCTGGGCTCAATGAATTCAGGGCTGCTCCTCGGTCAAGCTAAGGGAAAACATCCGTCAGGTCCCAAGGATGTCCATGGCCGATATGTTGACGATGGGTTGGTCCAAAGAGCTGTCCAGAGTGAGAGTGGCGCATATGGAAGTGGCTCTACAATGTCAGGTCAAGACCAAACCTGTGAACACAGTGGCTGCCCTCAGCACTGAAAAGAAGAAACCATGCTCCAAATCAAACCTGGTTCCCAAGATGTGTTACGGGTGTGGTGAGTCCTATCCGCACCAGGGGCTTTGCCCTGCTCAATGAAAAAAGTGTTCCACCTGCAACAAGCTCAATCATTTGCCAAGGTGTGCCGATCATCTATACTGGAGAAAGTGCAGACACACAAGGTAGTTAACATTATGCAAACTTCCACAATGCCAGATGCTGAAGAAGATGTGGATGATGATGACACAGAAGGAGCAGTTCACATCATCCATGCCCTGCAACCCAGTGGACATCCACGGAGACGCAGCTCCAAATGCAATATCTTCCTGGCAGGACATCAGGTGCCAGCATTAATTGATACACGGGCTGTGGTTAATATTATCGCACAGGATGTTCTACAGACAATCCCTCTAAAGCTGATCCTACACCCCACTTCCACCCAGGTCTTTGTTAATGGATCTTACACACCACTTCCCCTAGCAGGAGTGTTCATGACAGAGATCAAGCATGAGTCTCACTCCACCCGTGCCAAAGTGTATGTGACTAAAGGTGGCTCTGGAATGTTGTTAAGCTGCGGGACTGCAGAACGTCTCCACCTCGTTGCCTTCACTTTCAGCATCCACTTGGGAAGTGTGGACGAAGTGGTGGATGAGTTTGCACCCCTTTTTGAAGGCATAGGGTGTCTCAAGATCTTCTCATACACTTACACATTGATGACTCCATCCAGCATGTTTCCCTGAAACATCGGAGGGTGGCTCTCCATTTAGGACCCAAGGTGAAAGCTGAGCTGCAGAAGCTAGAACAAGCTGGTATTAGAGAAGGTTGATGGCCCGACTCCCTGGGTCTCCCCAATCATGGTGGCATGGAAACCCAAGCAAACAGGCAAAGTCAGAATCTGTGTGGACATGCATCTACCTAATCTGGCCATCCGGCATGAGCGACATCTGACGCCTTCTGTTCATGAGATTGTTGTAGAGGTCAGTGGCTCAAGATGGTTCTCCAAGGTGGCTCTCCGCGTTGGGTTTCAGCAGTTAATGCTTGCCCCAGCGTCTGGAGGTATAAACGTTGCGGGCTTGGAGTCTCCAGTACGGCTGAGGTCTTTCAGGACATGATCAGAGGGTTTTTAACTGGCCTCGTAGGTGTCATCAATGTTGGTGATGACATTCTGGTGAATGCCCCCACCTTGGAAGAATGCCTCGACCACCTGAGAATGACGTTCTAGCGATTAAGGTGTAAGGGCCTTACGCTCCACAAAGAGAAATGTGTTTTACTCCAAAAGGAAATAGCGTTCTTTGGATACCGTTTTTCAGAAGATGGGGTCATGTCAGATCCTGCAATGATTTTGGATATCCAGTCAGCACCTGCACCCACCAGGGTCACAGGTGTGCGCAGTTTCCTAGGAATGGTTACCGATTGCAGGTGTTTCATCCAGAAATTGATTGCCCTCACTGCCCCACTACAAGAACTAACCAAAGCTAATATCGTGTGGAGCTGGGGACTCCCCTAAGAAGGAGCTTTCCAAGCGACCAAAAGGGTTGTGTCCACAGGCACTACTTTAGTTTATTTTGACCCCAGCTGGGAGTCAGAACTTTCCGTTGATGCAAGCCCTACTGGATTGGGAGCAGTATTGTCACAAAGGCAGGTTAACAGCGAGTGGGCTCCAGTTGCATATGCCAGTTGTGCATTGACTGAGACTGAACAGAGCTACTCCCACATAGAGAAGGAAGCCAATGCAGTGCACTGGGGCTGCCACCATTTCCACATATACCTCTATGGTCAACCGTTCACTGTTCATACTGACCACAAACCACTGGTTCCTCTTTTCACTGGATCATCCTCCACGCTGCCTCCCCCCTCCCTCACCAGATTGAGAAATGGATCCTCTAACGGCAAGCCTATCATTTCTCCAAGGTATATCGACCTGGAGCACAGAATCCTGCCGACTTTTTGTCAAGACATGCCAGGCCGACCACCGTGGAGGAGGAGTCCAACACAGAAGAAGTGGAGGAATACGTTCGGCTGCTAGCAGAGCAGTCTCACTATCGGAAATTGTTCAGACCACTGATGGAGATGAATGGCTCCAGCTAGCAATCTCTGCGGTTGCATCTGGTAACTGGAACACCCTTACTCACAAGGTTTCCCATCACACGGAGGAGGCTTTATTACATAATGTTCGACTAGGGCTTGCTGTATCTCCTAAGGGGCGTTTGATGAGAGGGCCTCGCCTTGTGATTCCAAGAACAACAGGTGGTTGACCTTGCTCACACTGCTCATCAAGGGATTGTTAAAACCAAGTCTCCATTTAGGTGTAAGGTGTGGTTCCCTGGTCTGGACGACCTGGTAGAACGAACAGTGAGACAATGCCAGTTGTGTCAAGCTGCTGGCCCGGCCTAGCCTCTGGCACCCATCATTACAGAGGATATTCCCCCTGTTCCATGGTACAGGGCAAGTGCTGATTTTGAAAGCCTTCCTGATGGTCGGCACATTTTGGTCATCATAGATGATTTTACAAGGTATCCAGAGGTCGAGATCATCAAATCGACTACAGACAGACAGACAATAACTAGACTGGAAAAGGTTATGCCCAACCATGGTCTGTTAAACTAACTTCTCACTAACAATGGTCCCCTTTTTTCCAGCAAGGAATTTACAGAGTATCTGCAGTCCTGTGGCATTGGTTACCAGAAGATTCCACTCTGTTGGCCCCAGGCCCATGGCGAGGCCAAAAGATTAATGCGAACCTTAAACAAGGTCCTCCGCATAGCCTTAGCCAATGGTCAGAACATGGAGTGTGCCCTTTACTTGTTTCTAAGAGAATACCACCTCATGCCCCACGCTACAACCAAAGTGATTCCTAGTGCTCTGTGCATGAAGCAAACAGTGAGGGACACCATTCCTCATGTAGAAGGCTCATCGCAGTTAAAAAGCCAGGTGACCGAAGCACTACGCCAGCGTCAGGCACAAAATGATCAAGTATCCAGAACTAGATGTGCCCGATCGAGGTTCCTCAGAGTTGGGGATTTGGTGCTTGTCCGGAATCGACATCCTCTGAGTAAATTCCAGCTGCCTTTTGAGGTAAACCCGTGGTGTGTGACCTCTATGAAAGGAACCATGACAACTGCCCAGAAAAACAACGAGACTGTCACAAGAAATATTTCTTTCTTCAAGTTGTACAGACAACCCGTCAGCTCCCCTGCGACTCTCTCATCGACACCTACAAGGGACAATTTTGAAGACACTGAGTATTCATTATCCAGTGTTCTGAGATGTCTGTCTTCAGTTTCAGTGATGGCACACTCTCAGGAGGTAGATGGTAGCCCATTGCTATTGAACTCTGTGATGTCCAGTGGACGCACACGGAAGAACAGTGTGCAACCATCATTAGTACTTGGAGGGTGTGAAGATCCAGGAGTTGTGGGTGGAACTCCCAAGTGGCAAGGGATCGAGAGATACCTCCTCAGGCTGCGTCCCATGAAGTCTTCTCGCTGGAAGGATTTTGTACTGAATTGATCGTATTTATGAAATTGGTATCTCTCTCTCTCTCTCTCTCTCTCTCGCTCTCCCTCGCTCTTTTTCAGTCTCTCCCTCTCCCCATCCAGGTACTGCGTTATGATATCGTCTATAGTGTTTTTATTATGCCAGTGCACGTTCCATTGGTGGTGTTTGGTTCTTTTTGTGGTTTAACGTCTGGGTGAAGGAGGAATGTTATGTTGGAGATGGACCATCCCAACTGTGTACTTTGCCGAGGGGTATTTGTTGGGTGAACCCAGTCCGGTTGGCAGTGATGTTTGCTGCATTGAGGTCACAATGCGAAGAAATAAAAAGGGATGGGGGGGGGGTGTTGCCTCGTTGTCACAGAGTATCCTGGATATTGTCTTGGTGTCTGCATTTATTCATGGTTCCAACCCAGCCCGCCCCTAAGCTACCGATGCCTGGCATGCGGGAACCCCACAGTAACTATGTAGGGCGTGACTACTGAAAGTTTCAGTTGTGAGTTGGGCAGAGCGGGTTGAATACTGCTCGCCCAATCACAAAAGGACCGGTGTTCCCACACCTGAAGTTTTCAGATGCAGAAAACTCCAGGCCCAATTTCACCATGTGTGGAAATGCGCCAAGTAAAATCACATGCAGGTCTGCGTTGGAGCTGCGGAGGAGACACAGGGTGGCCCCCCCGAATTCCTGCACCTCAGTGGAAGGGGCATGGAATGCTCCCCTCTGACTGGAAACAGGCTCCACTGGCCCGGGAAAGATTTATTTTGTGCACACGTGGCTTTCGACTTGCTAAAACAGGATGTCCGTTATTCTCTGTTCCAGGTCGAATAACTTGTATTGTCCAGATTCAAGTGCAAGGAATGATAATTCCGGCCATCTGGTATTCCCAAAAGAGAAGCTGTCCAACTCATAATCAGGCCCAAAGTAACTGGTTGTGTTTACATGATTTTTTTTGTTATGCTTTCTTGTGTTATTTTCCCACGCCCAACATGCAATATTCCCTTTTGTGCTCTCCCATCCTTTACCTTCTGGCTGTTTCTGTTTAGAATCTCTGTGTGAACCCGAACATTCCAATTATCCATTGGGAGACAGCTATTAAAAGGGAGACGTAAACACACCTGATGGAGGATTCTGATTGTTGTAAGAAATCTTTTCAACTTTTTGCTTGTGTCAAAGAATTCTTCACCGGCAACAATGAACTATGGAGCCACGCAGGGGACAGACTGACAGACCGAGGTGCTATGGAGTGTTGTTCCCAGACACCACCCCGAAGGTCATAAGTTCTTTCCTCATGTACTCCAGGTGAGTGATGCCTCTTTCCTGCAGTGGATTCTCTGCTTCTCACTACTGCATTGCTCCTGTGGTGAAGACTGTGCCTGTAGAGCACGGGTTGTGGTGACATAGCATTATCCTGCAGAGTGCTGCATTGCATTGTATGGCCATTAGTTCTTAGTTGCACAGTTTGGTGTTGTAGACAGTTTGCTTTCTCAGTAAACCATTTTCCTCACCCTCTCCATCTACAACTGAAGTTCTCTGCGTGTGTCATTATCCTTCGGGCGAGGAGGACTGGGTATCGCTGTCATCTGGATCCCTTCGCAGTGCACTATGATTTCTTGGAGATGATGTTCTAGCATCCTGCCTTCCATCATCTGTTCCCTACAGCGTGGACCTTCTGCTCAAAGTGCTCCTGTTGCTTGCATTTTGGGCATACGTCGTTTGCTGCCTCCCGGTGTCCCAACACCAAGCCCTGAGATACCTGTGGTGCATGGCCTTATAGTAACAGACGTACCACTCAGTAGACCATCTGTTACCTCCTGTTCCTCACTGGGGTGAGGCCTTCAGTCCTGCATGTCCCCATGCATGTGAGGATCCCTGCAAGTCTTTTTTTCATTATCTACTTATTACCTCATATGATCTCTTTCTTATAAGTGGTAACCTGTGCATGTAACTATACTGTAAATCATAGTGTAGTTATCATTTCTGTTGTGTATTACATTTACACCCAGCAGCAAGTGGGATACAATTTTCCTTGAATCAACCAAGAAGGTACTGTTCCTATAAAGGTGCAAAAGAGAACAAAAAAAGGGGTGGTCGAATCTGTGCTAGGAGAATCATAAAATAAAAATATCTATTTGGAAATAACCTAGACAGTTTTACCTCACTCCTCTACACATTACCAACCCACACTTTTAGGACACCCTCACACCTACACCCTTCATCTTACGGCATAAAAGATAAAAGATTTCCACTAAAGAGACCCCGTGGGGCCCGCAGGGCATTGCAGCGCTGGCCCGAAGAGGAACAATGCCCAATGATGAAGCTTGCCACCGTTAGGGATATGTGAGGGCAACAAGAGATAATCTGTAGGATTTCCGTTTCTTTCTCCGTGGATTGCGATTTGCCACCCCTTTTTTGTTCATTTTTTTGCATTTATACAGCAACTGTACCTCCTTGGTTGACTCAAATGATTGTTTCCATAGCCTAGGAACTGGACAGTTATCTGCTCCTTGTCCCCCCTCCTCTTTGTTTTGAGGATACTATTTTCTCCATTCCTAAATGAGAATGGGAAACCAACAGTGGAAATAATGGGTAAAGTTAGTTTATTTATAAGGTGCTTCCACGGCCGGAGAGACATTTCTACCAGTATGCAAATAACTCATAAATCTACACAATGTAAGTATTGAGGGTAAAAAGGTATATATATAAGTATCTACCAGAACCTCACATAGAGGAAGGGGCTGGAGAATAAAGTGATGTATACCAAACGATGTTCGCAAGATAATTTTGGAGAAAAAATAAATGTTGTTTTGGAAAGGCACAAGTGCTTTGGACCTGTATAAGGGGGAAGGGAAAAGGTTATGACCTATATTGCTGCCTTGACCTTGGTGATGAGAATTCAAAGGTTATAGAGACAAGATTAAACTAACAAAAAAGTACAAACACTCATTCTGAGTTAAAACGTTTCCATTGTGGAAATTCTGGCCATCTTGCATACAGTACTTCATGTTTCTAATTCCATATGTAAGAAGTGTGACAAGACTGGATACTCTGCTATAGTGTGCAGAGAGCTTAGTGATAAACGTGATTAATGAAGAGGAACTGGAAGAAGGAGTGAGTTAATTTGCTTTCCAATTTAATGAGCTCAAAGAGGATGGAAAGAATTCCATGGAGTTTCCAAATTGTGATATTACATTAGACAACCATGCAATTAAGGTTTTGTCAGATTCAAGCTCATCTTATACGTTTAGCTTGTTTAACTTAGAGCACTATTTTCACCCGAAAATTGAGTGAATTGTTGGCGTACTTTACCAGCACCTTTGCTTGGTAAATTGCAACCATGAAAACAATGCATCGTAAAGTTAAATGTGTTGGATTGTATGCATGTAAAGGTATGCATGGTAACATCTGGCATTTGATCTTGCAGCTCCTTACATTGCTGCTTGGAATAAAAAAGGAAGCAGAACAGGCTATCTGAGAAGGAAACTTACACTCTACACAAGCCAGCTTCAAAGAGCTACTTCAACAGTTACTGAGAATCCAGACAGATACCAAGTGTATTAGGCTCAGATAGAGAATGTTGAAGCGGATAAGAGAGGTGCACCATGCGAACTGGAAGTGATGGCTGTGTGTTGTGTTTACTGTAGTGCGCACGGACCACAGTTGACTCGTGTTCTAGAGTCCGGGTCCGTGCCGGGGAGAGTTCTGTGGGGACGGTTGGAGCTTGCTGGGAGCTGTTGGCAGATGTGTATCTTGGTGGTGCTGTTTATGCATTAAATCTACGTCTTTAATCTCTTTTTGGTACGAGTCTACTTCGTAACAAACTTGGCGACGAGGATGGGATCCGAACCCACGCGTTGCACCACGAGTCATTGAATGTAAAACAAGTGAGTGTAAGTGTGTTTGTAGCTGAGAGTGAGAATCAGTGAGTATGAGTATATTTGTGTGTAACAGTGAGTGTCAGTGAGAATGAGTGAGTGAGTGAGTGTAACAGTGTGTAACGGAGAGGAGAGTGGTGGTGAGTATGAGTGAGAGAGTGAGCGAGTAAGAGTGTGTTTGTTTGTATGCTTTATGATTGTGAATCTGCAGGTAGCTGTGGCATAATCAATATAACTCTGGGATTATGACAGCACCCAAGGTAACATGCTGCCGCTGGCATTTTGGTGATAATTCTTGGCATAAGGAAGGGCACCCATTTCAAAAAGGAGGCCCTGACATACTCGAAGTAATTCTTGGCATAGGGACCGCTGTGGAAAAATGCTAGTGTGTGCATACTGGAGAAAATCTCTGGCATGGGGGAACCTGTGACAACATTCTGATGCTCAGACATTGGAGGTAATGCTTGGCAAAGAGAGGGTATCAAAGGCACAATGGAGACCTTTAAAGACTGGAAGGAATAATTGACACAAGGAGACATCTATTAAAAATGATGATGCTGCCAACTGGAGGCAATTCTTTGCCTAGGAGAGGGCAGGCAGACATGCTATATTGGGGTTGAGGGGCGGACTGGGGAAAACAAACCATGAAAAAATGCTGGGCCACACATGGTTTATGGGCAATATCAATGGCAAAAATTCAGCACTGGAATATTGTATGTAAATCTTGTAATAAGAAAGTACTTATAAAGAAATGCTAGTATTGGTACAATGAAGGCATTTCTTAACATATGGTACACTCAAGACAAATTTTGAAAAGAATGGGTGAACTTCTGCCCAGTTTTACACCTAATCACTTTCAGAGATCAACAGCCGCAGAGTGCTCAAATGAGGGATGTGTACATCATCGACACACATTAGAAGAGAGCCATAACATTTCCCCAGATTACCTTATGTCAGTATTGTAGTTTATTGGTAGATATTTTTAAACGCCATTCAGGATCAATATTCGATTTGGGACTTGAGATCAGAGAGCATTGACTGTTCACATTTCACCTTATTTTTGAGGAGCCTTGAGATGCACCTATTCCACCTATTTCACCTCCATCTAGTGGTGGAAGTGGGCGGGATCGTCAGGGCACGGCGCATCCCAACTTTTTAATTTTAATAGAATCTGTTTCCCTACTTTTTTAACTTTAAAAGTGCGACCCAGGATGACAGAAATATCCAAGGCCTATAGATAAGGCTCGGCCGTTCATGGCCGTTCGGGTGGGCAGAGAAGTAAAAGGACTCTGCTTTTCCTTCTTGCCCAGAGAAGTCAAGGACAGTGTCCACTTTTCCTGTTCTTCCGCTGGCAGCATCCCCTCCCCCAAGGGCGTAACGGAAGCCCCCGCGGTGTGGGGGGGGCCTGCACCCTAGAGATCAGAGGGGGCCCCTACAGATTCAGCAGCCCAGCTGCCGAGAATCGATATCATTTAAAACAATGCAACCATAAAAAAAGCTTCAGAGGCCTATCATCAGTGGCAGAGGTGAACGGAAAAAAGAGTGCCTTTTATTCTAAAGCGTGGGGCTCTTGAAGGGTTACAAAATGTTTCACTCTTCTGCTGCACTTCCAATTTACACATACAGGGCCTCAGAGATGAGACTGAAGAGAAAACTGGAAAGCAGTGCAGTGCCTTCTTTAAGGCAAGTCAGAGGACAGGAGAGCCAAAACAGCCTGCAGAGGTCTTTGTGTGCCCCAAATTTTTCAAGGCACTATAATAACAGTAAGACAGCTCTGGTGAATAATGTACTGGCTGCAGAGAGCTATTTTTTGTCTGGTCATGGTCTTGACTTATGAAGTAGTAGAAAGGGTTAATGAGCTTCCTGTAAATGTGTAACCAGCAGATCACAGATTTGCATTTTATGGTGATAGCTCAGTAGGCTACTGCTTTTCTCACAGAGAATGTTTTGGTACTTGCAGTTGGTAAGCTCTTCCTAATATAGCACAGTGAGCTATGTATCATTATCAAAGAGCTGCATGTAAACTGCAAGGCATAAGCTTAGAACCTTATTTTTTCCTCAAACTTTTGTTATTGTAAGGTTGCTAAAAAGGGTTCATTTCAGTAGTAAAAAACTTCTCATTGATATATACAACCCCAACTACTGTTACTTTTTAAATTTTGAGTTTGTGTTTTTCCAGAGAAATCACTCTTAAGGTATAGGGCCACATGTACCAATTTCAGAAAGCGATTACCTAATTGCGATTCTCTATGAATTGCAATTAGGTAATCACTATTTCAATGTATGAAACTCCATGAGTTTAATTTAGCATTTCCTAATGAGTCGCAAATCGACCTACCTCATTAATATTAATGAGGCAGGTCACAATTTGCAACCCATTAGGAATCTCAAAAATCACAGGGATGGTGGCCTGCTGAGGTCAGTAGACCACCATGTCTGTGATTTCTTTTAAATAAAGCAAACATTTTTTTTAAATGCAGAACGTTTTCCTTAAAGGAAAACGTGTTGTGTTTAAAAAAGAAACATTTTAACTTTTTTAAAGCAGTCAGTAGTCTGTGGGACCACTGCCTGCTCTAAAAAACATTTTTACGAACATTCACAAAGGGAACCCCTTCCCAAGTGCAAATGAGTTACCACCTACTATGAGAAGAAGATGGTAAAATGTGAATGTTGTGCGACAGCATTTCGGTCGCAAAACATTCCAACATAACACTGCGATTCAAAACTAGGAAGGGACGTCCTAAACACGCCCCTTTCTAATACCAAATCGGTATGTATTCGCAATTCCAAATCACGATTTGGTAACCTGTGACCGAATCGCAAATTGGAATTCCTACATACCAAAAAGCATTTTACTGGTCTCAAATGACATGATTTAGCGAATCAGCTGCTTGTGACCGGTAAAATGCATGGTGCATGTGGCCCATAATGCCGATCAGTATGGATGACATGATTCATACACCTTGCAGATCACATTGTCTTATGTAACATTTCCTTACATTGATTTACACATGTGTATGATTTATTGTCTCTGTGTACTATGTGTGTGTGAAAAGCGTGCTCTGACACAATACATTGGGGTTATGGAGAGATGAGGTGCACGGATGGAGGGAGGTAGCGAGGGAATCCATGGAGAAGGAGGTCATGGTCAGTGGGGCCGAGTGCCAACAAAGATTGCCATACTGGGTGCCCTAATACGAAACCCAGCACTCAGTGTTCGTTTGATCTACCCTGGATGTAGAAAGTAAGACAGAGTCCCAATCACCAATTCACATTTCATTTTCCATGGTGCAGAGTCCCCTGACTTACCTCTTTACTTAGATCACTATGAACTCCCCAAACTACGTTTTTTATTGTTCATTTAAATGGCCTGAACAGACGAAAATCTTATCACGGACACCAAAAAACACAGTGAAATTGAATCCAGGCATGCCCCATAAGGTGAATTGGAACCATTGGTAAAATAAAAAGAAACAATCTTTAAAAAGCATATTTGATCCTGCAGGTATCTCTAAAACCTATATATTATAACTCTGAAAGCTACAAGATTTTTTTTAAAATGCTTCTGAAATACATAACCCACATGCACCTAATGGCACACTGAGGTTGTATATTTCATCACATTTTACGATTCGTGCATGGCAAATTTAACATAGTGTTGTATCCTGCTTATTGTACATTCCAACTATGCCTTTATTCACCCCTTGACCTTCTAGTAGAATGCCTATGTACTGTGATGCACTATGGAATGTTGGGTGCTGGTTGAGAAAAGCCACAGTTATCATGGGTCTGAGCAGCATGCTGGCTGCTCTTGGTGGGGTTCACCTATTGGACATATGATCTTTTGATAAATACCTCTTAAATATATCTACCAGCTTTGAGTTCATTACTACATTTTATTGGCGACGAGTTGATCTTACCCTCTACGTGCTCAACATCAGATGTCTACTATCAAGACTTTCAAAATACTTCAATCTTCAAACAAGGACTCTGGCATCTGAGCCCCACCAGTGACCACCTCACCGGTCGCCCCAACTTATACACGCCAGACCCTTTTTCTACTCAAATGTGTTCTTATCATCTTCAACTTCAAAGGAAGTGTTGTACCTTAATTCCCTTAAGTGCATTCCCCTCTTAGCTGCTCAGCCAGAATGAATGTGATGGATGCGTGGAATGTTGGAATGCCTGATGAGAGAGAGAGTGGAATGTTTGTGTGCCAGCTTGCGTGGAGAGACTGACAGTTGGAGAGAGTGGGCTGAGCAGCAACCATGCTGCTCCTGGTGGGGCCATCATCTTGACTAATCTTATCATCTACTGAACTACCTTGTACCATCTGGTGACCGACTAATAAACCCCTACTTAAATATATACTTCAAGGCCACGTCTGGAATTTCCTACTATTTATCATTTTCTACATTGGCGACGATCTGGAAGAAACCCTGCGTGACAAGACTACTGATGGTGAAGATAATTTCATTTATGCAGAACCTTATTTGTACAAGAAACTACTCAAAGCAAAGCAACTTTAAAAAGCAAGGAAAAGAACGCCCTCATAGGTCCCACCAGTGTCCTTCACCATCTGGACAGCCTACCCAGGGCGCTTCACATTCCTCATACTTATGGATTTATTCTTCAAAGGAAAATAGATACAGCGTTAATCAATATATGTTCAAGCCCTGGCTTACTTTCAAAATCCTGCCTACCGAACCGTGAACTTAAAAAAAAAATGAGAAAAAGTTTCACGATCTTTAAACTACTGTCTTCAGCAGAGTATAGCAGTGTGTTCAAACATTTGGAGATGCCCTTATCTGCAATCTTTTGAAATGGTTACGGCGTATTGTGCTATCTATGGGTGGGTAGAGACCACCATCCACTCGTAAACTTTTTGTAATTCACCTGATGTCGAAAGACACCGTTCATCTTTGTTCTAGTGGAGCTGTGGCTATCACCTTGGACATTACTGTGGCATTGGATAACTTGTCTATGGCGTTTGGAGATACGCGCTCCCTGACTGACAATGGGCTTTGTCTACTATGGTTGCTTGAATATTTCAACTGACATGTCAGCATTTGCTTTCCACCAGATTGGCAGCTACTGGACAAGTGTTGCGTGTCTTGAGTCATGGGCAAATATGGCACTATACATAAGTCTTGGGTGAGTTTTTGTCCGTGTTGTTTTTTAAAACTTTGAGCCTTGTGAGGGTGTGAGCCGTTAGCAATGCGCGTTGCTGTTTGCCATTTGAAAATTTTGCGCGTGGATTCCTCAGCGCGCTCGAGCTCACCTGCATTCCCTCGTGAAGCGTCTCTGCTTCCATGCCTGTCGGAGTTGCTCCTTGACGCTTGTGTGCACGGACGTACTGCGAGCCATTCGGCACTGCGTCATGAAGCGTGCCGCCATATTGCGCTTCCACCAGAGCCATGCACCCTAGCCACGGTGTCTTCTGCTGTTCATTCAGCGGTGCTCCTTCTGCCAACCATGTTTGTTTTTCTTTTTGGAGGACAATAAAGTTTTTTTTCCGAAAAAACACCAGGACATCGTATCCTGTTAATTCTTCAAATGCATGTAAGCTCAGATGTTCGGCGGAAATCGAGTAGTTCGGATTAATGAACAGTCGCACTGGTGAAAAAACCTTCTGAACTGATCTAATTATTTTTTTTTTTCAATAAGAAAGCAAAGAGCCAACCATTGAAGCACACACAATGTAATACAAATGCCGAATGTTTCCAGTCTGAATGATTTGGTACAATTGCAGAGAAGTACCCTTAACCTCTTCAGTGCCCATGACGAGCTGGACTCGTCATGGGCCGCGGTTGCGCTGTGCCCATGACGAGTCCAGCTCGTCATGAACCCCGCCCGCTAATGTAACGGCCAGCACAGGGCGGGGAAAAGGCGTGGCACTGAAGGGGTTAAAAGTGGAACTACGGTGACAACTTTATTTGTTTTAGTTTAGTGTGTTACAAATGACACAGTTTTTTTTTTGTAAATGTTTTGCACTGAAGTTACTTTCTATGTGTTCATGCTTTCGTTGTATCTAGTGCATGCTTTATTAGTTATATTACAAGGTTAGTGATATTTCACTGTAGTGAGATTTCTGTTGACACTTCATCGAGAGTTACGCTTCGCCTTATTTCCTGACTTAGATACTTTCAGGGTATCTGGCATTTTTTTTGTAGGGTATTTGTTGTTTAGGAGCAGGTCTCCTTACACTAATTTCATTCTTCAGTGGGGGTAGTGCGCACACCCTTCACACTGATTTCACCCTACACAGTCTTTGGTGCCTAGCAGCAGTGTTACGCCTGCATTACCCTTTAGATTGTTATCCATTAGTGGTTACTTGCGCAGTGGGCTGTGTACCCATCTTTAGTTAAAATGCGCAGTGGGCCGTGTACCCATATTTTATATAGTAATATGTAATGGGCAGTGTACTCATCTGTAGTTTAGTTAAAACATGCAATGGGCAGTGTACCCATCTTTAATTTAGTTAAAACGCGCAATGTGCAGTGTACCCATCTTTATTTAAAATGCGCAATGGGCGGTGTACCCATCTTTATTTGTAATACGCAATGGGCATGTACCCACTCTTTAGTTTGTTATACTCAGAGGTGCTTTAGTATATTAGTACTTGAGGCGTGCAAAAGAGGATGAGTGCATAGGTATTTACATCTCTCGGGGTTCTTATTTAATGTATTAGTATATTAGATGTACAAAACATCTCCCGGGGTTCTTCACTCTCCTAGTCCTGCACTATTTCCTCCATTGTACTGTGTGTAGAAATGTAGTTGGGGTGTCAGACCTTTTGGTTTCCTTTTTCCCCAGCTGTCAGTTACACTACCGCTTTGCACCTTTTTAATTACTTTATTTGTTCTGCCTTCTCTAATCTCTGTTATTATCTCCTTATATTCTGTTTTTCTCTTTACTTTGTTCACACTTGAATATTTTACATGCAAGGTTCCAACCTGTTCTATTGTTTTTCCCAAGGGAAGGGGAAGTGCTATTTGTATCTTTTGAACTTGAATCCTTGCTAACTACTACTCTTCTTGTATTCTTGTTGCTTTTTGCTATTTACACATGCCTTACTTCTATCTCACTGCATTTTCATATTTACACTTCATATTTATTGTGGGCGATGTTACATGCACACTTTTTATTATTTTTGCTGCAATGTCTCAATTATTGTTGTTTATTGTTGCCAAGGGAAGGGGATATGTTGTACCTTAATTCCCTTAAGTGCATTCCCCTCTTAGCTGCTCAGCCAGAATGAATGTGATGGATGCGTGGAATGTTGGAATGCCTGATGAGAGAGAGAGTGGAATGTTTGTGTGCCAGCTTGCGTGGAGAGAGTGACAGTTGGAGAGAGTGGGCTGAGCAGCAACCATGCTGCTCCTGGTGGGGCCATCATCTTGACTAATCTTATCATCTATTGAACTACCTTGTACCATCTGGTGACCGACTAATAAACCCCTACTTAAATATATACTTCAAGGCTACGTCTGGAATTTCCTACTATTTATCATTTTCTACAGGAAGCAGACCACCTTCTTTCACAAGCCACTTTTAAGTTCAAGCTTCAACTTCAAGAGAAGCGGAGTGTCCTCTTAAATTTACACTTCTACTATTCTCCACCGCTTTCAGTAAAACCTACCAAATTCTCCTGCCCACCAATTCAAGCAAGGTACTGTTTTTGCCTTTGTTTGTATTTCCTGTGTGGTGTGAGGTGTTTCTATTCTCTGCACATCAATCTTTCTACAAGATCAACTACTAAGTTTGGATGTCCTAGGGATTCTTTTCTGAATGGTGCCTGCATCTTCTCAAACTGCATCCATCTCTCTACATGTGGTTACTGTGCGTGGACCAGTGCAATAGCAGAAAACTCAAGATATCCCTAAGACCTTGCAGTCAGCTGTGGATGTATTCAACGTTGGTATTTCTCACGAAGGTGAAATGTGGAGATTGTACTGATACTCACCGATCTACGCTGAGCTACGCTTAGAGCACCTCAAGAAGTAAGGTGTTTCATGTGGCTGTGTCTTTGTCTCCTATGAAGTGTGTGTGTTCTACTCAAGCCAAGTTCTCAACAAAGTCTGTCCAATTTCAATGACTGAGAACAAACTCTACCTTTCCAAGTTACGTTTCAGAACCTGCTTCTGCACTCAACCTGCATGGGTCATTATATTTTATGACAGTGCGTGCACGAGTGTCTGTCCATGGACAACTACACATGGTTTTGGGGATCACTTATATTCAAGACGCTGCGTGAGTTTTCTAAGACTGCCTGGCACATCGTGAGTAACTTTATAGGGTAGTCTCTCATGCTTCATAAGGCTCATAAGGCTTGAGCTCCTGAAAGTTAAAAATAAAAAATGTTCAACCTCTCAAGTACATTTTCAACTGCGGCATCCAGTCCGGGTGACATATACTTTTGAAATTTACTGTCTTCATTCAACAACTGTGCATGTTCAACTGCTGTGTTCTTTTTCAAAATCAAACGCGTGGGTCACTCGGCACGCGCTCACTCACCTGCGTTTTCCAATCCTGCCCGGTCATTTACACAAAGTCACCACTCTCAAGATATCGTTGCTAGGCAATACTTTCCTCTTTGATGGTCACACCAGGGCACGCTCTTGCCTTCAACCACCCGGCGCCACGTATCATGCGGGCCACCATCTTGTGGTTGGCGGCGTTTTCCTGTTTTCCTTCAGCTTTTCTCGTTTGATTTGCCAACTGCATGCGATGTACGCAGATTCAATTTATTTTTATTCCAGTTGGAATGGATTTTTGTCTCTTCAACACTTAAGATAGGAGTCCTGGGTATTTCATACTGTTGCCTGGACGATCTCCAGTAAGGATACTAGTGACTCAAGCACGACTTTGACGCTCTGAAGGTACAATTTTCAAACCCACTCCTCTCCTATGTTTCACATTTGCTCTACGGATCATTGAGGAAAGTACTGTGATTGTGCCATCACGCATGAGGCTCATCAATGTCAATTTTACTTACTTAATATATATTTATATATGTATTATCTTAGGTATATTTTCTCAATTATTTAATGTGTGATTATACATTTAGGTGTACCTTCATTTTGTTGCTACTACTTAGCAATTCTTCACTGTGTGTTATTTCCATTTCCATTCCTCAATGTACATGCAGGTATTCTATTACTCAATTGTATCAATGTACTTGCATGTGTTCAATACCTCAATTATATCAAGGTACGTGCATGTGATAGTTCTATTACTCCATTGTTTCAATTTATCTGCATGCATGTTTGGAGCTTTCTCTATTTGGGATTGCTTCTCAATTTGTTTTCTATGTGCACGTGTGTCTGCTGCATTCCCTAGTTGGATTGTACATTTCGATTGTTCATTTATCTCAATGTGCATGCGTGTGTTCATTTACTCAGTTACGGAGTTCTATTCTATTTTCAATTTTCAAGTTGTGCAGTATTTCCCTACCAAGGTCTACACGGCTCAATTGCTTTCTCAATTTCAAAGCTTGCAGTACTTCCACAATCTCCACCTACAAGATTTTTCTTCCTTACTCTTCAACTCGTGTGTTCTCAAATTTTGCAATTTTAAAGGACACAGACCTCCCTCCGCCTTCAGTGAAGTGCATCCTGTCTGCCAGAATCAAAGCTTCAAAGATCAAGGTTTCCAGTTCCTAGTCCCTGCTACTCTGGAAGTTCCATCTCTATTTCACCTTTCAAGCATGTCAATCCAACCTGTGGTGTGGCTTTGGTGAGGGCAAGCCTGTCTCAAAGTGCTCTTGCACACATCTATTGTACCTGCCTCCCAGTTTCTACTAGCCTGTCTCAAAGTGCTCCCGCACACATCTATTGTACCTGCCTCCCAGTTTCTACTGGCCTGTCTCAAAGTGCTCCCGCACACATCTATTGTACCCGCCTCCCAATTTCTACTGGCCTGTCTCAAAGTGCTCCCGCACACATCTATTGTACCTGCCTCCCAGTTTCTACTGGCCTGTCTCAAAGTGCTCCCGCACACATCTATTGTACCTGCCTCCCAGTTTCTACTAGCCTGTCTCAAAGTGCTCCCGCACACATCTATTGTACCTGCCTCCCAGTTTCTACTAGCCTGTCTCAAAGTGCTCCCGCACACATCTATTGTACCTGCCTCTCAGTTTCTACTGGCCTGTCTCAAAGTGCTCCCGCACACATCTATTGTACCTGCCTCCCAGTTTCTACTGGCCTGTCTCAAAGTGCTCCCACACACATCTATTGTACCTGCCTCCCAGTTTCTACTAGCCTGTCTCAAAGTGCTCCCGCACACATCTATTGTACCTGCCTCCCAGTTTCTACTAGCCTGTCTCAAAGTGTTCCCGCACACATCTATTGTACCTGCCTCCCAGTTTCTACTGGCCTGTCTCAAAGTGCTCCCGCACACATCTATTGTACCTGCCTCCCAGTTTCTACTGGCCTGTCTCATAGGGCTCCCACACACATCTATTGTACCTGCCTCCCAGTTTCTACTAGCCTGTCTCAAAGTGCTCCCGCACACATCTATTGTACCTGCCTCCCAGTTTCTACTAGCCTGTCTCAAAGTGTTCCCGCACACATCTATTGTACCTGCCTCCCAGTTTCTACTAGCCTGTCTCAAAGTGCTCCTGTACACATCTATTGTACCTGCCTCCCAGTTTCTACTACTTATACAGCGCCTCTAGACTCTACTTATCTTCCTACTTTGCAGTAAGTACCACTTCCTAACTATCAACCAGTCTGCTCCCAGTTCTCGACGTGGGACTTCAGATCAGCAACACCTAAAGATGAGTCTGGGGCACACACCTCGACTTGTACTTTAAATGTGCCTGGGAGGGTAAAGACTCTACTTATAGACATATTTTATACAGTGTGTAAGCAGAGCTGTGAACTTTTATGACGCAGATGCTTCATTTCAAGCACGTCTGGTGCAGTGATATTTCCTCTCTGCTACCCATGTTACTTGTACATCCATGGACGTATGGGGTGACTCAATTTCAATGTTATTATGGGCCCCACACTTCCCCTGTGTTTATGGCCGTTCAAACGTCTTGTGAAAGTTCTTCTCAAGGCATGCATGGCGTTCCCCTGGCGCGTGCAACTTTTCAAAACATGCGCACATCTGCGCGTGCACTATTACCCTTTTGCCAGTGTCCATCAAAGTCTTCGTGCAATCCCGGTGACCTTGTCCACTCTTTCTTTTGTGACACCTTCTTCAAATGTTTTTAGAGGTTTTGGTGTGCGGCTGACCTTATAGCCACCCGGCACATAAGTCTGGTAAGATGTCGCCATCTCAGTTTTGGCGTCTCACATCAGATCTTGGTCCGCTCTGTCATTCACGATGTTCTCCCTCAATAAAGTTTTCTTCAAATAATGGCAGTGTTGCACTGTAATTATCGGTGTGATTCTGCCACACATCTCTAGCTGCATTTTCAACTCTACATGGACACTGTATTGTTGAGCACGAGTTCTACATCTGTTTACCTCATGTTCTAGCACTATGTCAAAGACTTGTTTTCCTGCCATGACATTTCTTGTTAACTGTATCTACTTTGGTCTTCAATGCTTCACTATGTGCAGTGTGGTGGGGTACTTCTCAATTTTAAAATGCTATTAATTGCTTATGTATAGTATCAAATTTTACCTCACATTGTTCTAGTGTTACTCTTTTGTTCTATTTTTTTCTAATTTACATGCATGCCTGGACTTGGTTTTACTTTTCAGGTCAAATGTTATCACAAATTGTATTTGGGCGTGTTTCACTTTGTGCATTTTGGTTGTGCATTTTATACATTTTGTTGTTGCTGTTTTCTCAGTTATTTCTTGCAAGATTGCATGTGTGTAATTTCGCTCTAATTCAGTGGTATACCTCTAAACGGGTTGTCCAGGTTACACATTACTCGATCCTTTTTTTTATTTTTTATTTGTGCATGTCAAGTGACCTCTGCTTGAGGTTGTCCGGGTTTGCTCATTCTCAAAGTTACACGTTTTCAAAAGATCTATTACATACTGTTTATTCTCTTGTATGCCTTTATCCTCTATTTTCAATTTGTGCAACATTCCCTTGTAAGGTTTACAAGGTTCAATTACTCTATTTTTCTCAATTTTAATTTGTGCAACATTAGTCGATTTCAATTTGCCCAGTATTTTCACAAGGTATTGCAAAGTTAAACTATTCGATGTTTTCAATTTCTATTTGTGCAGTTCTCCCTAGCTGGGATTGCACATTTCAATGTATGTCAATTTGGGAACGTTTGTCAAGTTATTTCTCCTCAAGGTTTTCCAGTTTGTACATTCTCAAAAGTCTCAATTTCAAGTTTGCAGTATTCCCTTGGTGGGATAGCAGTTCAATCTAGTTTCAAGTCTATTATATGAGTTTTCCGCTTATCTAGTCTTGTTGTTTTACATCGTTGCTTACAGGGAAGGAATGAGTAAATTTTATTTGGTTTTTCATTCTCTTCTCTGTATCACTATGAGTTTTTACTCTTCAAGTTCACTTGCTTTACATTATATTTTACCCTTCTGCTGTGTGTTGCCTCCTATCGCACCTGTCTGACCAGTGGGTGTGTCGGTAGGTAAAGATCATTATTTTCCCATTCCTTGAGTTTCATTTTATATTGATGTGATGGGAGAAAAGGAGGTATGTTATATCCTGCTTATTGTACATTTCCATCTATGCCTTTATTCACCCCTTTACCTTCTAGTAGAATGCCTATATACTGTGATGCACTACGGAATGTTGGGTGCAGGTTGAGAAAAGCCACAGTTATCATGGGGCTGAGCAGCATGCTGGCTGCTCCTGATGGGGTTCACCTATTGGACATATGATCCTTTTAATAAATACCTCTTAAATATATCTACCAGCTTTGAGTTCATTACTACACATAGTGGTGGGTACATTTTCACTTACACCCACACTCTCCTGCCATCATATGAGAAACTTCAGCTGGTTCTAGCTTGTTGTTCAAGATCACTGTGCATTCTGAAACTTGTAGTTTTGTGTTTAGCTTTTAAACATGGGACCAGAAATCCTTGTTTGAACCGTAGATAAAACGCCAGGAATGACTGACGGTGTCACATGTGAAATGTTGCCAGTTGGCACCTGTGCACACCTATCCCTTCATACTTCAGCACATGTTGTGTCACATAGGCTTGCTCTACTGCTGTGGTGTTCAACCTGTTTGGGTGAGAGATGCTTGCACAACTGCTGCCACTACAGTACCTCTTTAATGAGCGTGGCCATCATTGCTTTGAGTTCCCCATGGTGTATCGCTCTTGTGAGGGATGTTTGCAGTACTCATGTTTCCTGTGCTGTATCTGTTTCTTGAGGGAGACCTCTACAGCTGCTGCTCATATTTTTCATAATAAGTGTGAGAGAAGCTTGCACATCTCCTGCCCATGCTGGATCTGTTCTGCTAGGGAAGCTTACACTGATGCTCACAGTACAGTACTGATGTGATAGCGATTTGAATGCTGATCTCCATGCTGTACATTTTCTGTGCGAGGAAAGTTTGCAGTGCTGCTGCTCATGGTGTGCCTGTTCTTTGTATGAGGAAGCTTGCACAGAAGTTGCCTCTGCTGTGCCTATTTTGCATCAGGACAGCTTGCATTACAGCTATGTGTGATATTTTCTCTTTTGCGTGAAGAAAATTTACACTGGTGCTGCTTGTCATTATCCTAAATGAAGACATTTTCCTCTCCTTTCAAATGCTGCTACCTGCTAAATACCTGCTGTGGGTGTGTGAATGAAGGTTGCACTGCTACTACCTATGAGCAGCTTCTTGTGAATGTGAGAAACTTGATCTGCTCCTGTTGATGCTGTACCTGTTGTTTGAGTGAGAGGTTTGGTCTATTGCGGCTTTGGCTATTGCTATCTATTCCCCTTTTTTAAAATAATCCTTTAAACTTCGGCATAGTGTCATAAATAACCAAGTGAGGAGAAGTGTGTGACAAAACTGAGGGTGTAGGAGTTAGGACTCAAGCATGGTGACATAGAAATGCTAAGAAAATAAGACTTAAAAGAAGGAAGAGGGAAGAAAAGGAATAGTGAAGGAAAAAGAACAATGAAGTGGAGGCAAAGGGAGAGACAACGATCGGGGAAATGAAAAGTGAGGGGTAGAAAAAAGAAAAAGAATTGAAAACACCTCTATGGAAGAGAATGAAAGGAATGGTGATAAATGAAAAAGAAAGCATGTGATAAAGGAAAGGCAAAAGGAATATAAGAAAAGGGGTTAATAACTAAGAAATACAAGATGAGTAAGAAATCTGAAAGGAAAATGAAAGTAACAAAAATACAGATAAAGAAAGGAACTGACTGGAAAAGAACAAAAGTTGAAAAAAAAGGGCAGAAAGAATAGAAAGAGTAAAACCAAAGGCTGAACAGTGGCAAAGAGCATGAGCAGGAGCCTGAGCCCATGAGGGAAAGACTGTGCAAGAATGGGTGATAAACTTGAAAGGGAGAGACATATACATTGCAGAGTGGTAAGGAGTTTAGAATGGATATGCGTAGATGTTACAGGATGAGAGAAATTATGGAATGTGAAGGAAAGATGACACAAGTGTAAAATATGGAATTAAAAAGGGTAAGGAGTAAGGGAAGCTGAAGTTTAGTGTGCTGAAAGGAAATTTTGGAGTAACAAAAGTAAGACAAAAACAAAAAGCAAGTAGATGCATGGGAATGAGAGAGGTATCTGTGAAGGAAACAAGTGTGATAAGAGTTTGAAAATAAGCAAGAGGGGTAAAGATGGAGGTAGTTCGGAAACTTGGGATGCAGTAGCAAGAAGATCAGACACAGTGCTGAGAGTAGGATTGAGAGATGATATTGAGAGAATGAGAAGAATAAAGTGGAAATTAAGAGATGAAATGAAGAGAGATAATTAGTGGTCAAAGGTAAAATTAAATGTTAGAGGGATGGATGGTATAGATATTAGAGAATGTGGTGTGTGCAAGTTGAAGGTAAATATGATGAGGAAGAGGAAAATGAGTGTTAGGGTGGCAGTAAAACCGGGAGAAATAAAGGTGAGTGCGAGAAGTTAGAGGTATAGATTAGAGAATGAGAAAATCAGAGTTGGAGGTAAGCAGCAAATTGGAAGTGATAGAGTGACCTAATGACTGAGGTGCAAAGAAACCCAGGAGAAATAGACCAGAGGGGGAAATAGTCAGAACAAGTAGTGAAAGCGTGAGGGATCATGACAGCAGCATGAGACTGAGGAACATATGCTTGTGTTTAAAGAGGAACCTCAAAGAAATTGATTAAATTGCAGGAAAGAAGTGTAATTAAGAGAACTGGGAGACAGAAGAGAAAGGAAGGGGGCAGGGAAGATGGGTATGATAGAAATAAGAATGCTAGTGGGAAGGAGGCCAAAATATGCTGCAGAAGGGTAGCAGTGCTGGAAGAATAAGAGATTGGGTGAACCGTTCAAAGTGGAGAAGGTGATGAAAGAATGAGGGCTAAAGATGATAGGCTGACTGGAAAAGATTGATCGAGAAATGTGTGAGATTAAAATGACCGGTAACATGGTCCATTGCAAATGGAATTTTCAATTGCACAAAGGCATCACTTCTGCTCACTACTAACTTTGAAATGCACGTAGCCCTATGACTGTGCCCTGGGATCCCTTCATGTCACCAAACATCTCCCCTTTTTCCCCTTTAGCTCCATTTTGTAAATCAATAACACCCAAAAACTGTTTTTATATACCCTAATATCTCCCTGACTGCAGAACTTGTTGATCTCCTTGAAGCCATTTGCATCAGTTAAAACCCTGATGCGAGTTTTGAGGTAGGTTATGAGGGTGAGGTGCTTTAAACAAGCGGGTGGTAGAGTGATCGAATAAGGGTGCGCCCTTGCTGTACATTGCAAGGGGGGCCCTAAGGTTTCGTTATGCCACTGCTCTCCCTCATCTCTTCTTCTTCCTCTTCTTCCCTCTCTTTCTGTCTCTATCTCGTACCTCCTCACTTACTCAAAACCATGCCTTCAACAAACGGCTCTTATCCTTTCTTTCCTTTCCTTATTTTCTCCCCTGTGAAATGGACCCAAACAAGAAAGAAACACTTTTGTTGGAAATGTTGTCTTTTTCTGACATTTTTCTATTCCAAAGTGCAGCCTCGGGACAGAGGGAAAAAAAGGTTAATAAGGCAAAACAAAAATAAGTACGAAAGAAAGCAAGACAGAGTGGACGCAAAGTGGCCAGATTGGTTTTATTCATACCCGAACACGTTATCGCCACTTTACAGAGATTGCCAGTGAAGCGCAACTTTAGTTTTCTCGTCTTTCTTTGAACGGCATTGTTTTCCCCGGCTGGAGAAGTACACCATTCCTGGAGGTACTGCAATACCTGCTTGCTGCGCAGAGTGGAGAACATTTAATATGATCTTTATCAGCCGTATACTGCAGCTTTGTGTTCAGGGATGTGGTCTTTTTAAACGACACTGCTTACCTTTTGTAAGGATATAAGCAATTGACATTGAAACGAGTCTCTTCCGGGCCCTGATTTCTGAATAATGAGTGTAAAAGCATTAAGGTAATCATATTGCTCCTGCTTACATTTCACATGCTTGACTTAACATTTGCAAACTATAATATTTTGCCACTCATGTTTGAATTGCTCTTGTGGAAAAATGGAGAAGTGCTGATGACAGAAACTGCACGGCTCGGAGAAAAATGACCTGTGATTCCACTTTTTGTTGTATTTGGGACACTCTGGGGCCGATTCACAGAACTATTCTGAGACAAAATCCTAAAATTACTACTTTTGGTATTCACAGAAGGCATTTAGTAGTAGTAAAGTTAGTATTTTGTCTTAAATTAATATTTTGTCTTAAGTTAGTATTTTGTCTTAAGTTAGGATTTTATCTTAAGTTAGTATTTTGTCTTAAGTTAGGATTTTGTCTTAAGTTTTGGTCTTAAGACAAAATCCTAACTTAAAACAAAATACTAACTTTACTACTACTAAATGCCTTCTGTGAATACCAAAAGTAGTAAGTTTAGGATTTTGTCTCAGATTAGTTCTGTGAATCTGCCCCTCTGTGATTGGAAACATATCCCACTTAAGAATGTATTTTAATGTTAACAACTCATAGTAAACCTTAAATAAACATGAGTATCCATTGGTTGAATTAAATAGCACAATAAGCTGTAACTGGTCAGTGAAATGACTAACAAATACTAAAACTTGGAATATTTTGCTTTTTCTGGCTACACCTCTCACTCCGCCCACTGACCCAATCCTCAAGTTATTCCCGCCCTATGAATCTCCGCCCACAGTTCCCCTACTTTTTTCCCCCACTTCGACCACTGCCTCCATCATCACGGTTTACAGGGCACCCACAATTCTTGACTTTCTTTTGTCTTTGTGGTTACAGCTAGTTGTGTCACTGTGCTTTTCAAACTTTTCAGCTCTGCATAGCCTTCCTGGAATTGTTACACCTGCTCATGCTGCTAATACGCTTTTTTTGTGATCGCTTTTGCTCATTAATTTGAGAATGTCGCACTCATTCGCTCTCGTAATCCTGCTGTTTGAAATCCTGCATTTCTAGTGTTTCTGAAACTGGTTCTCTGTGCGCCTTCTGTAAGCTGTTGCTGCTACCCTCTACAACGCGGTAGGGTGGGGCGGCGTTATAGAAAACAAGAAATATATTTAAAAGTAATGCATGAAATATAATGGAAATGCACAGGGAAACCTGTAATACAGCTATTATAAAAGAAAGTCAACCCGGTGTGGGGAAGTCACTTGAGAAACAAGCCTAATTGAAGCTGAAAAGCGCCTTGTTAGTTACAGCAGCACTGGCCCTGAAAGAAATATCCCCGAGAGGTGTCCCGCCGCAGAAAGAGTCCATTCCTCGGTAAACACCGGCATGCCGGGCGCACTCCTGCTGAAATTCCAATTAGCAAAGACGCCCGGGAAATAATGCCCAGTCTGTGTGTTATGTGTGCACAGCCACGGGAAATGTTTTTCAACCACTGGAACGCGCACAAAGGAATGCAGACAGGAATGAGGGAACCGAACTGTACCGACAGTCAGAAATACCACAGCAGGTGAGCGACAGAATACACACCCACATGCCAGTCGTGACATCCCAGGGCTCTGTTTTGAAGCCAACTGAAGCCCTGTACTCCCGGCCAGGAATCGAGAAATAGAACATGGAGTGCCCACGAATTTCGAATCAACAATATCAATGGAACGGAATATAAAGTAAAGAATGTCGAAATCAAAATATTGAAAGGTAAGTCTAGATTTTCTACATCTAACTCCACATATAGCTAGGTATGCAATATGTATAACTTCTAGGTACGTAGATGTGGAGTTAGAATAGAAAATCTATACTTTCCTATATGCACTTACTTTTCGATGGTTTATCTCTTTGTATTCTGTTCTCAATATTACTATACCAGGATATTGTGGGCGTCGATACTCAGTAGTACAATCCAGGTACAACAGCGTGCTTCTACAGGATAGCCAAAAGTTAACAAGTTTTTCTTCGAACAATAAAGTCTAAACTTGTTCGTAAATACTTAAAAGACAATAATTGTTGACTGATGATTTCAGTGCATTTGCGAAATACATAGCATTTGTTATGCTTCTTAAAATCCCCAGGTCTGAGGTTAAATGTATATTATATTCTTAGCAATGGGGGTAACATTACAAAGTGGAGTTACCAATCACAAAGAGAGCTGGAATTGGGGAGGGAGTTCGACAAAGGGCGATGGGGAAAGAGTTGTCAAATAATACCAAAGCCCATTTGGAGTTTACCCCACAGGGAAACAGAATATGAAATCAGGAAACAGAATATAAAACCAGGAGACAGAATATAAAATCAGGTACTTCACACCACATACACTGCACTGCACACCATATACCCTCATACACCAGGCAAGTGCTGGAGATGCAGAACTGAGACAGCAATACTCCTGCACATCCGGTGGGACTGCTACAAAATCCAGATAATCTGGAAAGAAGGTTTGAGCCGTATAGACAAAACTGTGGGACAGCCTGTTGAGAATTCAGAGGAGGATCTAACTAGCCCTGGGCCCTGGCACTGTGGAGAACGCAGACTCTGCTTTGAGGCCGTTTTTTGGCCTTCTCTTAGTGAGGAGGATGAGATATCCTGTGAGCTGAACATGGAATACCACTCTCTTTGAGGGAGGACAAACAAAAAGAAAAGGAGTGGACGATCACCACAGGACATGTGAGTGTAAAGATAGCGTGGGGAAACAGGAAGGCAGTGCTTTAGGAGGGATGAAAAAGATGTAATGGTCTCTAAAAGGGGATCACCTAAGAAGTGCAAAACAATTATTTTTACAAGGATTAAGACCAATCAAAATTAAGTAGAACCCTGTACTTTGCAAATTCATAAAACGAGTTTTACTCAACAAAGAAATTAGTAGCCAACAAGATATTTATTTAAAAGGTTTGATAGCACAATAGCCGAGGTATTGCTGACAGCATCATGAGTGAAGTCAGGAGTGAAAGGGAGTGACAGTGGATGTACTGACAGAGAATGCCAACTGAGTGAATGTGGCAGTAGCACTCATACGTTCCAATGTATCCAGCCATGCAATATTCTCAGTGAATTAAGGATTTGCTACATAAATCTCTGTGCAGCCTATATGCCACTTATGCCTGCGCTGTACATCTGTAGGGATGTGAACCTCACCCTGAGGCTGTCTTCTGTGAGAGAGAAAACATCTTTTGCTGCTATCATGTTGTGCATGTTCTGTGAGGAAGCGAAGCTACCGTACCTACACTTGTACTCATCTGGATGGAGATGGAAGTTTACTTTGGTGCTATCCAATTTGTAATTTTCTTTGTGGGAGGATAGCTTCCCAGCTTTGTACCTCTTCTGTGAGAGAGAGAAGCTTGCGCATCTTCTGCCATGGTATACCTGTTCTGTCAGGCAGGGAGGCTCGTACCGCTGGTGCCCAATTTGTATCTGTTTTGTGATGGATAGACGCTTGTCTGATTCTGATGATGTTCTAGATGAAACCTTTGTGAGGGAGGGAATCCAACACGGTCGTTGCTGTTCTGGGAGCTTGACAGTACCATGTACTGTTCCGCTTGCTGATACCAGGGCCGGACTGGCCATAGCGGGCACCGGGCAATCCCCCGGTGCGCCGCACGGGTGGGGGCCGGTTTTGGGCCTCTGGGGGGCGTTTTTGTTACAGGGCCGTTTTTGCAGCATAGCTGCAAAATCGGCCCTGTAACAAAATCGGCCGAAAACTGGCTCTGGAAAAGAGCTCGGCGGCACCCTCAACTTCCCCCCCCCCAAAGGTGGGGGGAGGGGGGGGGGAGGCCGAGCACTTTGCCAGGGCCGGTTTTGGTTCCCAGTCCGGTCCTGGCTGATACCACCTCTCTTGTATGAATGTCTGTTGTTACTTCACATCATTTTACAACAGGAGTCATTACATCGCAGTAAGTACATCAGAAGTACATTTACATTAGCAATTATCATAAATTAACTTTAACTCACACCCTCGCCATGCACTGCTATTACCTCACATATTACAACACTAATGACGTTCCATGACACCATTGAGAACATCAATGCAACATCTGATACGACATAATTGAATTCAATGCTGTGCATGGCAGGCGCACAAGTTATAGTTAATTTAGGCCATGAGATATAGGTACTTGAGATAGCCTTGACCCTCGCACCAGCCAGCTTCCTCTTTCTGGGGACCCTGCCTATATTTCCCGGCATTCTCGGCCCGAGCTGGGCCTCATTGCAAATGCACCAGAGCGCAATAAATTACACTGAGGTGTCCCGCAGCACAGGACCCTCACACCAGTCAGCTTTCTCTGACCAGGGACCCTACCTACATTTCCCGGCATTCTCGGACCAGGCAGGGCTGCATCGCAAAAGTGCCGGAGCGCAATAAATTACATGGAGGTGTCCCACAGAGTGGGACCTTCTCACCAGCCAGCTTCCTCTGACAGGGGAACCTGTCTACATTTCCTGGAAATCTCGGCCCCAACGGGGCCGCATCGCAAACGTGCCGGAGCACAATAAATTACATGGAGGTGTTCCCAGCGTTGGACACACGTGGGTCGCGCCCAAGAATGGCCCAGGCCAAGAGCAGGCCCGTCTGCACCCGTCCACGGCCAGACGATGTTGGGCTGGGCCCACTCTCCGAGCCCTCTGACATCATGCCTCCAATTTCAATCAGGGCCACTCAGGAAGCTGAAGTCAGGTCATCAAGCCAGCTGCTTCAGGGACAGAACAATGACTCACAGGTACTGTTTTCACATCCCTTAGTTTCAATTTGCGGCACTTCCTCCCCTAGGAGTTTTGTTTGATTAGACTTGCCATCATTTTGGGCTCCATCATTTAATAAATTTGTCGCTGACTATGGGTAGGAAGAAAGTGGGGGACAGCTGTTCTGTCTCAACCCCTCCAACAAAACCCACGTCAATCAGCCAAATGCTAGAACGAGCCATCACTGCCATCAGCAATGAAATTGCCCGAACAGAGCAGAGGCTTTCCTTAAACCTAGGTGGTGACAGCAGGGGCTCATCAGGTCTTTCCCCTCGTTCTCTCCTGAATATGCCCTCTGTCCTACCCTCAAATGGCACCGTATTGCGTATTACCCATTACCCAAGGATCCACTACAAACTGCGAGGATATTTCCCCCTCAGATACCTTACTCCTGTCACTGTTTTAAGCAATAAGTCCGCCCACCCCAAATTGCCAAAGACACCCAAACGCAGCAAGGGGTGTAAGCAGATGGCTAACCCTCCGCCATCCTTTTCCGATACCCCACAAGAGCCTGAGACTGTACCAATACCAAGCCCAAGACTTTCACCTCTACCATCACAACAAGAAAAGACCTGGATCACTAACTCTATTAATGAACTTTTGGTTAGTCATTTAGAGACTTTTTCAGAGAAGCTATGCACAATGTTTGGCACAGTACTTTCTCCTCTGTTCTCATGCTTGGTCGTTATTGGATCCAAATTGATCTCCTCTTTATCTGTTAGCCTCCACTGACAATCCCAATCAGGTACCATCAATAACAATCCTAACAGGCAGGGCACTGTAGCCAAAGCACATGACGCACCCTTGGTGGAACCCAGTCTATCATCATATGCATCACCCGTTCCTTGTAACTTATTAGCCCCCCCAGACCAATTGTGTAATAAACATATATTAATTAGGCAAAATGTAGATCATTTGCTTACTTCAGTTCCTAAATTTCCATATTCTGCAAAGGGTGCAGAAGGAAAAGTATCATCAGTGCAGCCACTTGCCCAACTTCTAGTTATCAATCTCCCTCCGACTGCTTGCCCTTATGTGGCTGTCTTGTTGGGCTTACCCTCATTAAGAAATGACCAGCGTGAAACTTACGAGCAATGTTTTAAGAAAACCTTAGACTGACTTGTTCACCACAGAGGCATGTCTTTTTTCCATGCAAGAGACATTTTGCATGTAAGGAGATGTGCATGGATAGGGACAAACCATCCAGTGCTCCAGGGAGACTGCATTGTGGTAAATTTTAGATCCCCAAACTTGGGACATTATTTGTTATTTAACCCTAGGCATAGTATTTTCCCATGCAGTTCCATTACCCTGGTTCCGCTTGGCTATTTTTGATAGACCCCCTTACTTTCTGAGAGAGCAATCATGTAATTTTCTCTAGACAATGGACAGAGCTCATTGGACACACGTCCTTCTACTCGTCATGTGTCTGATAAATTGCACTCTGTCAATTCTAATCTGCCAGGCATAGTCAGCATATCTCCCATTGACGTTCCAGCCAGTGCTCAGGTTCCTTCACATGCATCCATGTGTCCTATGCTCCATACCTACATTCAACAGGTTCAACGCACTCTCTGATTTGCATTGACAGACGGGCAAAAAGGTCCTCATAACACCCACTGTTCCCTTTATTACACCTCTGGCCGACAAGTTATCAGAAATACCTATTGTTTCTACTGCTAAACAGCAACGAGCAAATACTCTTCACACTTTGACACACAGTATAGAACTCTTTCTATACTTAGTTGGAAGGTAGCAGGTCTAAAGGGGAAGATTAGGGTAGGGGATTTGGCCCACCATTTTTTGGAGAAGTGTGCTCATTAACAACCTCCAACTACCCTCAAGAAATTGCAGTCTCTGCTAGGTTTCTTACATTTTGGCAGAACTTACAAGCCTGACTATGCTCAGCGTATGAAACCTCTTTATACTTTGAGACACCCAACCTTTTCTGCTTCCTCTTGGCTTCAGGAGCATACTGTTATTCTGCGCGCTTTACAGTCTGACTTACTTATGATGCAGTATCTACAAACTAGGTTGAATTCTACAAATTTGGTCATCCGGATTCTCCCCGGAGCGATCGTTTCAACTACATGACTTTTAATGAGGGTGACACTGTTCCAATCGCTTATAAATCGCATCTGTATACTCCTGCAGAATTGCGTTTTTCTTCCACTGAGAAAATTCTGACTGCCGTACAGATGGCTATTCTCAAAAAGTGTCCCCTTGCTTAAGGTAAACACATTTTTGCTGTTTCTCCTGTTCCTGCTTTAGAGGTGGTTACGAAGGCTAGTGTCCCTAATTCTAAAGCTATGCATCCTCATTGGATTCAATAGTTTACTTCATTGATGTCAGCAGATGTCATGCTCTTTTTTTTCCTTCTTTGCCAGCACAAGAATTCCTTCAGTATGAACAAGTTCACCCTCTCCCTTCTTCAAATGATGGTTTGGCCTAACCGGCCAACGGTTCTAAGCAGGCTTATTCTGCAGCTTGCCCTATTGTCGTACGTACAATTAAAGATGGAGTTTTTCACTCTACCTTGGTTCACACGCTGTCCCTTGGGGACTGCACAGCCCAGTTGGCCGAATTACGAGCACTCTGTTTAGAGCTTGAGTATTCTGATCCTGATTTACCAACCTTGGTAGTGTGTGATTCTTTTTACTGCGTACAGTCCATCAATGACAATTTTTTGGGGGGGAAACAATATGATTTTCGGGATTCTAAAGGTAGCACAATCAAGCATAAAATGCTTTGGATACGGGTGGCACCTCTTAAAGACCGTTTGACACTGACACACGTTATCCATACATTGGGACATCAACGTGTGGGAGTGCACGCTGTTGGTAATTCGATGGCTGATGAAGCAGCCAAATCTGCAGTAGCCACATTTAAAGTAGCAGCAGTTACTCGGTCCATGAATAAAATTGATGATTACATTTTGGGTGCTATAGCTGCAACTTTGGAGGTTACTCCTTTTCCCCAGGGTTTCCCTTCCCAGTATACTTGTCAGATGACTACTGACAAAGTACCATTTGTAACTATTTCTACGGTTGGTGATCGCTTGATTCTCAATGATGACCGCAGGCTATCACTCAATGTAGCCGCCCACGAAGGCGTGGCTTTTGCTTGACCAGTTATCAGTTTTGCCCTCTTCACATTCTACAACGGAAATCCTTATTTTGATCCACCCCTTGAATCTCTGGTGAAGGTGCGAGCCTCAAGTCTAAATCCAGAATGCCAGCCGCTGTTGTTTCAGCAGAGTTCTTCTGGTTTCTATATCCATTTCTGTGGTCCCAATCACTGATGGAATAGTATGGGATACAGTATCATTTGATGTATTTTGTCCTACGGAAACCTCAGAGAAACCATATGTATTCCGTGTTTCTATGGGTGACGTAATAACACCAGGGTCACAATCGGACATTTGGGATGTCAATGCTGTTAATTCTATGTTCTCCGAATGCCAACATTATACTGTTTTTGATACGGAAGAGTTATACTTGAATTCTTCTAACTATGCTGATTTGGTCTGTTATCAACATTATGGACATCATTTCTTGCATAGAACAAATGGACAGTGTCCCCAAATTAATTATACCCAATGGGAGCATTGCCTGATTCCACAGCAGGGTAGTTCCAATACACCAAAAAAATAAGTTGACTTATTTTACCAGTTATAATCTCACAGACCCACTATCGTATTATTTTGAATTGGCCCCCACAGTTTCAAAAAAATATATGCTTACTGAAACTAAATTAATCTAAGCACCTGAAGGGATATGATTATTGGAAGGATGACATCGATTTGAAATCAGTATGGTGTACTAAATACCGGCATGTTCAGGGAGTGAATCCTTATTCCGTGCATGTCTGATACTTGCTCAAATTATTTTTCTCAATAACACAGTTCAACAGACTACCTGTCTGGGTTTGGCTAAGATTAAGGAGTTGAACACTCCGACTATTCCATCCTTGCACCTTTTTGATAATTGGCAGCCTCCTACAAATTATACTGAGGACCAACTAAACGGTATGATAAAACATTGTTCATTTAATTTTTCGATAATAGTCCAGAATGGGTGGGCTTTGTGACCAACAGAGACGAATGTTTGCCATTTACGTTTCATGAATACTACATCAGGGTCCACATTACATAGACCTGATCCACATTACCCACATTCCAATACTGTTACCACGTATTCTGTAGGTAAATTATGTCAACAATGGTTAGAATATTGCACATTGTATTCTGTGAAACAACATCTTCCACTAATATTGGAGGACGTAAACCTCTCTGACTTTCTTTTGGGTCCAAAATCCCCACATTCAAAACTATTTGTTTATGCTGCATATAATGGATTATGGAAATATCACAATTGGAACCTGCTGTATGTTTACACCAAATTTATCAGGAGAATTTAGATAAAGTACTTGCTGTTGTCGATAACAGCATCGATACGTCATCATCTCGTATTTATACTTTAGATAATATTATGTTTTCTGTTATTGATACTGTACAAAGTGAACTATCTTCTTGTATCATGGTCAAAATTGACTTAGATCAGTTATGCAATTTGGTTGGACATAACAAACACTTAAAAATGGCCGCTTACCTTTGCATTACCTGAATTGTAGCACATTGTTCTTACCATTCAATTTAACACACAAACAGCAATTAATGGCTATGAAAGACACTAGTTACACCATGCTACATATAGAAAAACTTGAACAGCTTCCCTTCACTATAGCAGAAACTCATTCTGCGGTATGGTTAATATACAGAGTTATCTTGTTGCCCATCTCGATGTTTTAGTTTACTGCCTGTATGAAACACTTCCCTATCGGTTGATATAAACCCCTTGGTAGCAGTTACATACATGAATTGTGGTCCCTGCCTTTCACCTATCTCTGTCAACAGGCTGAAAGAGAGGTTTTTCTAACGGGAGAAGAATGCGGCTCTACTGCCGGTCATTCCCTTGTGTGTAAAGAGTAAAAAGATCACAGAGCCTATAATGTTTCTGCCCCCAATTTGTTTTTTTTTCAAAAGGTACTTCTGTTCCCACAATTATTCCCACTCTCACATTGTTTTCAAATGGCAGTTATCTTGTCCTTAATAATCAGGACTGTTGCGGTCTGCGGCAGGAATCCCATAGGTAGTGATTGTTTCCCAGTTAGTTACTTGTTGCAACAACGTCCTGGTTCCCCCTCCACATGGGAGTGTAGATAGTTCGTTGTGGCCTTCCATTCCAACCCTGAAAACAGATTTCAATAAGCTAAGCAGACCCAAAGAACTATTGATTCAACAAGAAGTGGCTCTCACGTCAGCTTGTGAGACCTTCAAATTGCAGGTGGCAAGAACGTCCAGTGAAATACAATCATTGTTAAACAGGAATCTCCATTTCAGGGAATTAATACATCACATATTTAATGCGTCTGATACCGCAGTCCTAGCCCACTTTTTTAAACTCGTGGGCTCCGGCCTTGTGACTTTTCAAACAATTTTTGGAGTAATCCCTGCTTTTATCCATACCATTTTTTCCAGCGTGTTCGGTGGGTTCCTGATGCTGCTCATCTTGATTTGTTGCATCATAGTTCTATTCCTTCTGGTCCGCAATGGCTGCTCCATCTGTGCTTCTACCCGGACAGGGACAGCTGCAGCTGTACCATGAGCAGATGCAACAGCTTTTTGAATTGATGCCATCGGAAGCTTTAGATGCTGATTTCTGTCTGATCTTCTGATATGCGTACTTCACCTGTGTGCAACCTGTGTTTAAATGGAACCGGTGCCCCTTCCAGTGGGCCCTGGATATCTGCCTGGCTACACCGTCACGCGCTGCCCTGGATTTTGAACTGTTGATGGGTCCCTCGATGTCCCATAACCAGGAATGATCCTTGGGTAGGCAGCTTGTGTACAATCTATCGTTGTGGCCAGTGGCCGGAGCAACTCCCTGTGTACATGTACAGCATCTCTTGGATCTGAGTTTTATTGACGTTAACACAGGTTCTCCTTGGATGGTCCTAGCATCTGCAGGATATGAGGAGCATATCTGTTCGTTTGACCTGCTCAATTGGATGGCTGCGCTTTTTGTTTTGGAATGTTCAATGGTTTACTATAGTTAATGGCATACCACTTGGCATCCTGCGTACTTGGTCCTGACGATACGCGGTAATTGGATATATTTTTGTGCACAAAACTTTCCTTCTTATTCGGCTGTATTTTGCATTAGGCCCTCACCAGAGACGGTTTGGCTCTGCTTATTCCTGACTTCTGTCGTCATTTCGTGCTGCCATCCTGACCAGGGGTAGAGTGTCACGTGTGCCGTGCAGCCATTGTCGTTTTCCCTAAATTAGTATGAGCCCGCTGCAGACTGTCCTCTGCTTTGCGCACGTTACTACACAAACTTATTTTGCTTTGTGCCACGCTGTAACTTTCACAAAGAACATGCTGTTGTTTTTGCATTCTGTTTTTTCCTGAAATTTAGTCTGCACACTGCAGTCAAGGTCAAATAACAATGCCCCTTGTTATTCTGTTCTGGTCAGGCCCTAGCGTCTAGAAAAAATACGCATATGCAGCTGTTGTTTGGGGACATAAACTTTTGTCATATAGGTATGCACTGATCAGTATCACACTGGGAGAGGGGTCTTTCCAGGGAAAAGAGAGTGACAGCAACTCTGATGTAGATTTTGCATCAATAGATACTAAGATACGGGGTCTGCTGCTGACACTCAGAGATCTTCTGATATCTAATAATTTTGCTTCTGTAGAAGGGGAGGAAGTATATGCTATACTGTTGTCTATGATGACAGCTCCTTTTATGATTTACAAACTACTTGCTATGCTAACTGCATTTGTGTTAGGCATTTTAGTACTTTTTGTGGCAGGAATTCTGCATACTAGAGCACGTTAGTTGAAGTAAACTTTTCAACCCTTTCACGTGTTTCTGTCAGAACTTATTGTGGACTAGCACGAGAGTGAGAGCGAAAGGGTGTGTCCTGCAATCGCGATTCCTGAGAGGGTCGATAGTGTTGTGTTCTGGGGTGTCTAATCACTTGTTCCTCTGTGAGTGAGTAGGAGGGTAAGTGAGACACTATAGCTAGTCGGCCCCAGGGCTCATGAGTACTCAGGTGGTAGGAAGACCCAGCCCCTGCCTACTTAGGTTCCATGATCCCAAGCATAGTTCTATGACTCCGCGGAACCCCTGCAACAAACCCAGCAGCAAAACTATGCAGGGATATTATACTCGATTGTCTAACATTGGATAAGGCCTACTCTATCTCATGGCTGAGTTATATACGGGACACTCTAGGAACCCTGGGATTATCCTCTTGGTTTATCAAACCTACTAGTATTTCCAAAACTGCACAGTTTAGCACACAAGCACTTTCTGAATCCTTTGTTATGCACGGTTGGATTCCGATGGTGTAGAGTAGCTTTGCACCACTTACATTTGTTAAGGTTTACCTGAAATTTCCAACCATATCTGCAACTATACACTTGAATTCGGCATCAAGACAGAATAACTGCATGTAGGTTTTTCCTAAAGAAAGGATCACTGAGATTTTACTATTATTCGAATATGCTGTTAGAAATGATCACATTTGCTTTGAATCGCAACATTTTTCAGTTTGATAATGTCTATTATAAATAGGGCTCCTGGTTTTATGGTATTATTTTTTGACATTTCCATTTATATTTATCCATATTTATTGTACTCATTTCATATGTATTTATATAAATGTATGCTGTGTACATTGTCAACATGAAGCTGCAATGGGTATATTTCTACATTTATTTAACTAATACATGTATACTTACTTTGAATGCCCAGTGGATACTAGAAATTTTCAGTACAGTGCAATCATTTGAAAACACTTAAATTGTAGAACAGCTAAAAAATCTATACATCTGCAGTAATTTAACTTCATTAGCAAATATTTTCCTTTTTTTGATCTCCCGTAACTATCAATCTACACTGCTGCTGCCATACCACCTATAATTGACAGTAGTGAGAACTGTTCAAATGAATTACTATTTTCTGTATTTTTCCATATGTAAAAATAAATTCAGACTGAAAAATAGATGGTTTTCTGTCTATGTTTATCTCAAAAAAATCAGTAAAAATGGAAAACTGGGAACCTTAATTATAAATAAATGCCAGGAACAGAAATGGGTCCCTGCTTTGTCCCCAGCTTCCCCCTTAGGCCTTCCCCCACACAGGATATTATACCACTGCTTCCACAAATGGGCAATGGGGTGGGGGGTTCCCCTTGTGTTCCAGCAGCTCATACCTCTAGTGAGGTTACTATTCAACTCCCTCCTGCTCTAGCCCCATATGATGACTCATGTCCCACTCTTAAAAATTCCTCCATGGAAATCTATCCCCAATTGAAAAACAACGTACTGCACTGTCTTTTGAAGAGGACCAATGTGGATCATCTATGTGTTGGGTGGGTCAGTCTCCAAAATCTTTTGCAGGGGACTGTACAGTTATCAGCTTTTCTACTAGCTGGTGGGCAGAGAACATTTTAGACCACTCTATTGAGTGGTTGGCCCACAATTGGGATATTTGTTTGCTGCCCGTGGGCTTCTTTTACAAATCTTTTCCCCCGTGGATTGGAGATCTGACAGGAAAGAGTTGCTTTAGTCAATGGCATGAGGGTCAGGGGTGGCAGGTTTTTATGACCTCTCACATGCATCCCACCTAACTCTTAGCAACAGGTTTGAGCACTTAACTGGTCTGGAAGCACAAGATTGACTGTGTCAGGAGGTGCTCCTGCTTTTGTCTCAAAGCCACCCTCCTTCCCAGTTCATCTAACTCCATTGACCAAGATGTCAACTTACTTAAGGTTTTGAGTTGTAATATTGCAGGTATTAGAGGGAAGCTGGGGGATAGTGAGTGTGTTTATTTCCTTCCCTAAAATGATGTTCTTTGCCTCCAAGAGACATGGCATACAGAGGGGTCCCTTGTTTTAAACGGCTATGCTGCATTTATGTTACTTGTTCTGCCCTCTCCTCATGGGAGAGCAAAGGGCGGGCTTGTTACCTTTATCAGAACTAAACTCACTTGTCAATATTCATCTCAATATTATTGATAGGCTTTCTCGGTCTATTTTAGGTACCCTCTTGACTTTTTCTAATGACATGAGAGTTTTAGTTATTAATTTTTATCTCCCCACCTAGGGGTGAGCTTATTCTGATAAGGAAGCTTATACTCTTTTTTACTCTATATGACGCTCGCTTTTCTCCTTTCTTACTTTCCTTTTTGATGGGGGATTTTAACTTGCACCCCTGCACTGACTGCTTTCTTTATGGAGATTCATCTTATGGCGATATCCCGATAACAGGTGATCAGCCCCATCTGGAGCAGACTCCTGGGGGGAGAGTTACTTAATAACTTGCTTGCAGAATACTACCAGGTAAATCTTTTTAATCGTTGGGATACCTGCTTATTAGCGCAGGCTCCAACGTTCAAGGGCACCTGCTCTTCTATAATTGATTATACTTTTATTTCTAGTTGTCTTTTTAGTTCTTTAATCGACTTTAAAGACGTTTGGCATATGTTAAGTGATCACAAACCTTTATAGGCCATATTTAGTTGGCCTTCTGCTAAGGCAGGGTTCGTTGTTCCCTTCCAGGAACCGGTTTATCCGGTAGCGCAGGTCCGTAGAATCAAGTGGGCAATGGTGGTTCCCTCTGACTTTTATCTTTTCCTGCTCTCTTCTTGTGGGCAGGATGTTAGCATCTGTCTAGAGGAGGAGGCCTTATCAGCTCATACTTCAAAAGCTTTTAATTACATCGCTGAGCATATTGAATCTGCCCATACAGCCCCCGTAAGAGCTCATCCAGTACCCCATACCAAATGGTTTGATAGTCTCCTTATGACCGCATTGCACAGACAACCACGGGATGGAAATTAAGAGGGCTGGGGCTGCATATTGTGCTGCCCGCTGTGAATGGAAGAATTCTTTAAAGGGGCGCTGTGGGAAAAGTTACTGGACTATCCCCCTCAGACATGGACGGAACACTTTGGGGCGATCTATGAATTCGAATCTAGTCATCAGGATGTGCCTGGGGTTTGGGAGACTGCATGCCTTTGCCTGCACCTGAAGCAAGTTAAGAAAGCTATCTTGTCCCTGTCAGAAGGCAAGGCCCCAGAGTTTGATGGCATTCCTGGTGACTTATTTAAGACACAGGTGGCTCTTTGGGCCTCCTTGCTGACTCAGCATTTTAATGCAGCTATAGGGGGGTCCCTGTTAGTTGGAAATATTATGTTATAGTTCTGATTTTCAAAAGGGGTAATAGAGCTGACCCCACTTGTGATCGCCCCATTTCATTGGTCGCTAGCGAGGTTAAAGTGTTAGAAAATGTCCTGCTGGATCACTTGTCCACTTGCGCATCTGATAAGAACATTCTCTCCGAAGTCCAATATGGATTTAGGGTAGGGAGAAGCGCATTGGACCAGACACTGAATTTGTATCTGTTGATCTCCAAGTACGCCAGGTCAAGAGAGGGGGTAGTCCAATAGGTCTTCATGGATCTAAGCTTGGCCTTTGGCAGAGTTAATAGATCTAAGCTCTGGGCCATGCTTGGGTCCATGGGGATTGATCCACCTCTGCTTTCCTTCTTGGTTTTTATCCATGAGGGATTATCTGCCTCTGTTAGATATGAAAACACACTGAGAGGGGGACCAGGAGCAAGAGTTAAAGAGGAGGTCCTGTACCAGCGCTCCTAAGATAGCTATATACACAACATGGTACCAGTTCCTATAGTGGGCAGTCCCAAAGCGGTAAACTGCCTGAGGGGTTGGGAAGATAAAAGTGATTGGAAAGGTTCACGGTGATGTCTAAGGTGTAGGCCAGATACTCCTGGGTGGTTTTCCAAGTGCCCTCACACACCCTTGCGGGTGCAAAGCATCATCATCGGGCGTTGCTCCTCGTGGGGGTGGCGCTGCAGTCCCTCACGGGCCCTTCAGGAGGGCTCTCTGTCGGAGATCTTTTTATTGGAGTAGCCGTAGTTGTGCGTGTGGGTGTGTGGGGATAGTGGGTGATGTGGTGAGACTAAAAAGACCTGTAGGGACCCCAAACGGTTTATTAATGAGTCCTACGGGTCTGGTTAAAATCTAACGGAGAGTGGTGCCTAAGTAGCACTCTAAAAAAGTAGGGGAAAGGTAGATAGTTCTGCTACTCTCGACCCGTATATGATAAAGTTAGAGTGAGAGTGAGAACGTGAGGTGGGTGGTCAACATGTTTCGCGCTTCCCTGCGGTCCCTAACGGATCCGTAGCGCTTCGTCTCTTATTTAATCCATCTATGTCTAGGGGCATGATAGGCAGGGCATGCGAAAAAGAAGTGTCCCACACTCTCCTTGTGGTCACTACACCAAGGACAAAATTCATTAGAACCAGACCAATTCTTGGAGAAAGACCTTACGGGTAGGGACCCAACTCTGAACTGATGGTATAATTTTTTGTCCAGACTCTTAGTAATAATGTCCCAATAATTTTCCAAAAAGGGATCTGTTTTAAATACCAGAAATCTTCCTGTTAGGGTAACAGCACCTGACCGTGCAACAGAAAGAAGTCTGACAGATGCCCAATAAAGTGTTTTAAAATCTTGTTTAGGGGGGAATACATTAGAACCCGGGGAAACCCAGAGTTGACTGAGACCCATATCTTCCAAAATTCGTTTCACCTCACGTACCCATGGTATGTTCGCAGAGCCCAGAGATGATCTAACTTCCGCCAGTTCTCTGGCAAAAAGACTGAGATCCAGCGACGTCCAGAGCCGTCTCCACAATGCGACTAACTGATATCGAGCCATCTCATTAATGGACTTGCAGCCCATATCTAATAAGAGGGGTTTAATCGGTGTGGATTGGGGGAGTCCTACCAGTTTGAGCATAAATTTGTTTTGGACTTTTACCAAGGGGGTTAAATCCATATACCCCCACAAGTCAGCCCCATACAAAATGGCAGAGCAAATTTTGGCCTCATAGATCTTAAGTACAGGTGTAACCCGTTTAGTTAAGGACCTTTTTTGCTCCTGGATTAGACAACCCAAGAGGCGGGCAAATCTTAGTTGAAGGGCTTCAACCTGGGGTTTCCAACGTAGACGATAGTCTAAGGTTACTCCAAGGTAGGTCATAAGTTCCACTTGTTCGAGACTTATGCCATTCATACTAATGTGGCTTTTAATGGGGCGATTTTTCGTTAGGACCATAAATTTGGTCTTGCTCACATTAATTTGCAGGTTATTAACTTGACAAAACTCCTCAAACCTATTTATTGCTATTTGCAGCCCCCTTCGTGTCTTTGAGAGGAGTAAAGTGTCATCTGCAAAGATGAGCATAGGGATTTTTGTCCCACCCAATATAGGAGCATCAGTCGGGGTGTTATCAAAAAACTTCACCATCTGATCAATAAACAATAGAAAAAGGGTGGGTGCCAGAACGCACCCCTGGCGAACACCTCGCGTTACGGGGAAACTATCCGTCACCTGCCCTTGGGCTCCCCACCTCACCCTGGCAAAGTTGCCCTCATGCAATCTGATAATAAGTTCAAGGAGATCCAACGGCATCCCTAAGTTGCCCAAGACTGGCCACAGTTTTGCCCTAGGCACAAGATCAAAAGCAGACTTAAGGTCCACAAAGGCGGCATAAATGGATCCTCCGCCCAACAGCACCACCTTCCAGTAAATCAGAGTAAATCTGAAAACCTGGTCGATGGTGCTGGTGCCTGGTCTGAAGCCAGCCTGTAATGGGGAGAGAATGTTCTCCATCTCCATCCACCCTTGGACTCTAGCAAGGACCATTCTAGCAATAATTTTCTGCACAGAGTCGATGAGGCTAATAGGGCGATAATACCCCGGTCCCCCTTTTTAAAAATGGGAATAATTTCCGCCCCTTTCCAAGACTCTGGGATCCTAGCCCCCCTCGCTATGGCATTTGCAATCTGAGTTATGTGGGGAATCCAGAGTTGGAGATCTGATTTAAAAAGGTCTGCCGGGATGCAATCCATCCCGGGAGCTTTCCCTGCTTGAACCAAACATAGGGCTAACTCTGTATCAGTATTCGTAAACACTAATATTTTGCCAGGGGAAGTGGGCAGAGCTATCCTGTTCCCTGGGACATTATGAAATTCTAGGTCAGGGTCCTTAAACTGGGTTGAAAAGAAATCCACCCATGCTTCCACAGGGACATAATTTATTGGGGTTTGTGAATCAGGATTCCTACCCCATTTCACTACTTCCCAGAACTCAACCTGATTTGAGGATAGACAAGCCTCATAGAGGTTGGTCCAATGGTTCTCGTCCCACTCTCTCTTTGCCTCCCATTGGACTTTCTTGTACATTTGGCGAGCTAATTTAATATCAGAAGTCACCCTGGATTTGATAGCTTTTATTAGCCCATTATATGCTTCCCTACATTTTTTATTGTACCAATTTTTGCGGTGACCTATAGCTTTCGCTTTTCCTTGCTTTATAGGAAGAGTTAAAAGGGCCTTAAGCTTAATAAAGCACTGTTCATGAAGGTTACAAATCTGATTTGGTGCCTCCAGATTTGGGGATAAATTCAATATGGCACTCAGAGTAGATGCAACTTCCAACGATATGCCATCTAACATGGCTGGGTCCGCCACAACCCTACACCATTTAAGCCTTCTATCATTAATCAGAATGGCCTCTGCTGTGATAAACTGGGCTGGAGGGGACCTTCCGAGCCCAACTGGGAGCTTTAGCCTTAAAAACAATGGATTATGGTCACTCTCCGGACGAACCACAACTTCCATGTCCTCCAGGAGGGACCAATACTCCATTTTAACCAGGATATAATTGATTCGGCTTTTGCAGACCCCGTTATCAAAAGTCGGGAGACCAGCCTTATCCGATGGGGTGCGACCATTTGCTGCTCTCAAGCCCCACTCCAGGCACAATCCTGACCAGTGTAATGCTGCCTCTGTACCCTTTTTAATATTATTCAGAGACAGCAACGGGATATTTCACACTGCATCCTCATCAGATCCCAGACTCACATCCTTACATAATAAGGGTTCAAAGGTGCAGTTTAGATCCCCGGCTATAAGAATAATTTTGTCTCTCCCAAGCAATTCAAGGAACGAGTCCAACTCCTCTATGATTTTCGGTGATCGCCCACCTGATCGTCCTCGGACGTAAACATTAATAACAATAATGGCCTGATGGTTCTCCCTACATAACCTAATCCCCAAAATATCCGGGTTATTCACTAACATTTCTGTTGGGCTATAACCAATAGATTGCCTGACCCAAATTACCAGGCCCCCTGACGCTCTGCCTCTTGTACCCTGTATGGCTGGTTTATAGAAATTTAAAAAACCTGCCCTAAATATTGGATCAGGGGCCCAGCTCTCCTGAAAAACCAAAATATCAAAGGTATCGATAAAATCTGCCCAGTCCTCTTAACCGATCCGCCCCTTCAGCCCAGCAATATTCCATGAGGCCATCTTAAGTACCGTATCCTGGCTGGCAGGAACTACTAAATTCAGAACACTCGACTCTATTCCTATCTCCCCACCATCGGAGGAATAAGAGCCACCCCTCATGTTGCCATCTATATCACTCGCAATAGCCATCCCCAACCCCTTCTCAGGGGGTCCACCCTCCTGACAAGTTGGACAAACCATACTGTGGACACCAACTACCACCTTAACATGATTACTGGGGTGGCCCCCTCCACCAGATACAGGGGGAAGTCAATCACTGCCCTCCAAACCAGATAAGGGTTCGAAACGATTACACAATTGGGGGAAAAAAGGAGGAAATAAAACCCCTTCTGTTGGTAGTCTCCCGGCAGCTCTTCGAGATATTAAAGGGTTATAGTAGGGCACACCATGTCTTCTGGGATAGAAATAACTAAGTCCCAGTGACTGCACGTCTCCCAATCTCCCATACCTAGCTTCCCTGCGTATAAAATCCACCACCCATGGATCTTCAAAATTTATAATAACGCAATCCCCCTCCATATCCTTCGGACAATGACCTACCCAGTTTACTCTTCTCACACTCAAGATCTTCGTGGCAGAGAAGGGTGGAAGGGGTCTATGTTTATTTAACCAATAAACAACTTTATTTTTGAGATCCCCATGAGATTCCGGTAAACTCCCCAGAACTGGAGCTACACCTGTTAGAATAATCGTGTAGGGGGTAGCTTCTAGGGGTAGGTCAGTACTGAGGGGCCCGGTTTGGTGGCATTCTGCGGGTGGGTGAAAGAATTTTTTATGACACTCCCCGATGCACCAATACTTGGTTTAGACTGTGTAGTTGGATTATGACCGCCCCTCACACAATCCTGAGCCAAAGTAACATCGGTTGGCTTAGAGGTACTTTGCTGGGGCAGAGGTGTGGGTTTAAATCATGCCTTCATTTGAATCGTATCCTGGGCAGTGGTAACCGATTTGGGCATGATGTTGTTATTAGGGCTCCCACCCCTAGGGGCCGTGAGACCTACAATATTAGTGACAGACCGGATATTAGTTGGTATGACAGAGACTAAATGGGGCCGCTTAACACTAGCAGCAGGACCCTGTGGTTTAAGAATACTAGAAGGAATAGAAGTTGGCGATGCAGCTTGAGCATTTACTAACTTATTTAACAATCCAGAGTTTGTATTGACAACATTCTCAAGTGAATTTAATTTAGAATTCATAAGTCTAGTTCTTTCTAGTAAGGGAAGCATAAGGGTTTTTAATAATACCTCCATTTTACCCAAAAGGCCATCAACATTACTATTGCTTCCAAGGCAGGGATCTAAGATCCTGGGTAAGTCATGGGAGGGCGGCAGTGCAGCATTAATAGCCGGTGTAAACTGAGAACCTGTGAAGGTTTTGGGGATAACAGCTGGCTGTGGTGTCCTATTAGTTTTAGGAATTTTTGAGACTCCACCCCTCTTGCGGCCCTTACTTCTCTTCCTCTTGCGGGGCAAGTTCCTCGGAGATTCCCCGTTGGAGGATGGGTCCAATAACGGTGGGCTCACTAATAACACACTTCCCCCACCCCTACCAACAACAGAATCTCTAGCATTTAAATCACTATCAAAGGAATTAGATGATAAGTCCCCAGCCTCAGGGTGGACATCCACCAGAACTGTAACCAAAGGAGCATTAGATCTCATAGGAGATATTTGGGGGCTAGCCACTGAGGCAATAGGGCCTAAGGAAGAACGTTTCCCTGTAATAAGATCGATAGAAAGTCGCTTCTCAGCAAAGACAATCTCCTTCTCTAGGATTCCTGTTGCTTTTATTAAAAATGCATCCAAAGGACCAGTAACCACCCCACTCGAAGTCTGCAGTTGGACATTTCGCTCCTTCCCTGAACATAAAGACATGATTCTAACCAACTAAGGAAAAAAATAAATAAATAAATAAATAAATAAATAAAAATAAGAAATATAATAAAATTAGATAAATATATATAATATAGCTAAATCAGGTTTAAAACCAACAAGGATCCACCAATCCTCCTTTGTATGGCATAAACAACAAAGAAAAATAAATCAACAAACCAAGGGGGGTGGCCCAACCCAACCTCGACCGACCACGGACGGCCACAGACGGTCCCGCCCTTGTCCCGGGCTTCTCCCGAGACGCTCCTGCACGCTTCCGCTCAGCGGGGAGGATGGCCTGCTAAAATAGGGGTAGGTAATGGCTGGGGGGCGGGGCAAGCAGGGAGAGCGGCCCAGGTGTTTGGTAACGGGCTAGGAGGGACTCCTGGGAGATGGAGTCCCTGATCACAACGCTCGCAGCCCTGCAGCAACAACCGCACACCCCACAGCAGACTCCAATGGGCCAACCCCTCCTCCGTCCAAAGTCCACAGAATCAACCAGGGAACAAGATGTGGGGCTTTCAGGAACAGCGCTCAGGCAGCAGCGGAAAACTGGACCACAGAGACCCAGCAAGTAAGCAGCAGCAGAGTCCCAGTAAGGTTCTGGAGGCAGTGAATTTTATCACCGTAAGTTGGGGGCGGGGCAAGCAGGGAGAGCGGCCCAGGTGTTTGGTAACGGGCTAGGAGGGACTCCTGGGAGATGGAGTCCCTGATCACAACGCTCGCAGCCCTGCAGCAACAACCGCACACCCCACAGCAGACTCCAATGGGCCAACCCCTCCTCCGTCCAAAGTCCACAGAATCAACCAGGGAACAAGATGTGGGGCTTTCAGGAACAGTGCTCAGGCAACAGCGGAAAACTGGACCACAGAGACCCAGCAAGTAAGCAGCAGCAGAGTCCCAGTAAGGTTCTGGAGGCAGTGAATTTTATCACCGTAAGTTGGGGGCGGGGCAAGCAGGGAGAGTGGCCCAGGTGTTTGGTAACGGGCTAGGAGGGACTCCTGGGAGATGGAGTCCCTGATCACAATGCTCGCAGCCCTGCAGCAACAACCGCACACCCCACAGCAGACTCCAATAGGCCAACCCCTCCTCCGTCCAAAGTCCACAGAATCAACCAGGGAACAAGATGTGGGGCTTTCAGGAACAGCGCTCAGGCAACAGCGGAAAACTGGACCACAGAGACCCAGCAAGTAAGCAGCAGCAGAGTCCCAGTAAGGTTCTGGAGGCAGTGAATTTTATCACCGTAAGTTGGGGGCGGGGCAAGCAGGGAGAGCGGCCCAGGTGTTTGGTAACGGGCTAGAAGGGACTCCTGGGAGATGGAGTCCCTGATCACAACGCTCGCAGCCCTGCAGCAACAACCGCACACCCCACAGCAGACTCCAATGGGCCAACCCCTCCTCCGTCCAAAGTCCACAGAATCAACCAGGGAACAAGATGTGGGGCTTTCAGGAACAGCGCTCAGGCAACAGCGGAAAACTGGACCACAGAGACCCAGCAAGTAAGCAGCAGCAGAGTCCATTCAATTCAATTCAATTCCCCAGCTGTGCAAATGTATTCGTGGGCTGGTGGAAGGGGCAGGTGGCTTGGGGTGAGGCAAATGGTCAGTATATAAGTCACTTCATATAGATGATCTGTTTCTGATCTAGGATGGCTCACAGGTAGTAGCTGAGGAATTTATTGTCACTGGACAATTCAAGATTGAACCAATTTTTTATCAGCTGCATAAGTATTACATCCATCTGTTATTTTGATCTTCATTTGTAGGTAGGTGGATGGGGGCCTGTTGAAGACTAGCCTGTTCTGCAAAGAGACAGCAGCTTCTCCATGCAGACAGCTTTCATCCACCTAGATATAAGAACCACATACCATACGAAAAACTATCCATAGCTAAATGGAACTGTGCAACACATTGAGGAAGTAACTCCAGAATTATACCACCTGAAGGGAGCTGAAATGCTAAAAAGGTTCACAGAGAGAGGATATTCATCAAACCTAAGCAAGGTAGCATTCAGAGACAGACAAATCACCAACAATAACTGCAATTCCTAACCCATTCAGAAACTCCTAGCTAAACATTGGGGTCTGATCACGTCATACAGTGTTATTGGAATGGAAGTGTCTCCACACAAACGTACTACTTGTGGAAGAGCTAGATCGTTGAAGAACATTCTAGTTCACAGTAACTTTGTGACAAAACAGGATGAGGGTTAGTCACAGAAGAAGTAAAGATTTTATTACGTGCAGCCACTGTAAGGCAATAATGTCATAAAAGACAAGTTTTGGCATAATAGGAAATTCATGGCACGCGCATCCAACTTTTGTATTTATGTGTTGGAATGCCCATGTGCCATGAAATATATTGGTAGCACAATTTTTCTGGTTAGGAAAAAAGCTTTGGAAAATCAGAGTGCCATCACTCCCAATGATGTGACATATTCTGTAGCTCGACATTTCAATGAGAGACACAAAAAGGATACAGACCAACTGTTGTTCTTTACCACTGACAGGATGGAACCATCAAATCGTGGGGGGAACAGAGAAGAAAACCTCCAAGTAGGCATCAAACACCCCTTGGGACTGAATAAGAAATATCAATTATCGGTACACATCAGATAGGTGGTGGGAGGCTACCTGTTTGATCCACAAATGTATATTTTGGAAAGATCTTCAAAGATACTATTGTTTTTTGCAGTCAGCGCATTGTCAGCGAGGTGAATTAAACCACTAGATTTATCCCAACTTTCAACAACAAATCTAGAGATATTGCTAAAGTCATGAGAAAGAATTGGGGGGTGATAAAGGGTGACTCGGCTATAAGTCATTTGTTGGATGATAAGCCTAGCTTCATCTGTAAGAGGGGTATGAGCCTCATGGATCTCTTGGTTAAAAAAATTGACATTATTGTTGCCACTGGTGGCAACCGCTTGAAGGGGTAATTTTTTTCCTATAAAAATTGTAAGGCCTTTAAGAACAGCTGTTCCAAGAGAGAATTTACTGTGCCCTTTGGTAAGGGAGCCAGAAAGATCCAACAATGTTTGTTGTGTAACTCCCAATTTGTTATTTATATCCTACAATACCCATGCAACAAACTGCTAACATGTCTAAGACATTCGTAGGATCCTCACCCAGGTGAATAGTATATATAGAACTGAACACATTCTGCCCACAATAGGGAGCAGGAACCAGTGGCAAGAAAACTCGATCAAAATTCTATCCACAATTGCTACAGGACAACAAAATCGATACTTTCCCTGAATCTGTAATAAAAGACCTTTACCAATTTAACCATTCAAAAAGGACAGACAACTTAACTTTCAAAGAACGAGAAGCATTGCGAAGTCTGAAACAAGATGAAACTATCGAAATAAAAATGGCAGACAAAGGGGGCAATGTCATCATCCTGGAGAAAGAAGCATATATGCGGAAGGCATATTCACAACTGAGGAATAAGGAATACTACGAGAAACTTAAAGAAAATCCAACAATGAAGTGGAAACAAGAAGTGGATGCAAAATTATTATCATGGATGAGGAACAACCTTTTGGATGAAGATGAGGTTAAATAACTCAGAACAGACCATCCAAGAATTGCGACAATTTACTTTCTCCCAAAAGTTCATAAGCACCCCACTAGACCGTCAGGTAGGCCGATAATATATGTGAAAGGGGCGCTATTGGAGAATATGGCAAATTACCTGGATGTGTATTTACTGCCATATGTGAAAAGATTGACATCGTACCTACAAGATACAGGAGACCTGTTAAGACACATACAGGAAACCCTTGGCTAGAAACATATAAATTGGTGACTATGGATGTGATATCACTTTATACAAACATAAGAAATGATATCGGTTTAAGAGCTTGCAAATACTTTTTACAAGAAAGAAACATCCAATTTTCGGATCACAACTGAATGTTATTAGAGATGATAAAGATCTGTCTGGAACAAAACACATTCATGTTTGGAGAAGAAATTTTCCGCCAAGTGAAAAGGATGGCGATGGGCTTTTCATTTAGCCCCAGCTATGCCTGCCTAACCATGGGGTGGTGGGAAAACACCTTGGCCTGGAACCACGAAAATGAACATTATGTGAACAAAACCGTAATGTGGCTGAGGTATATAGACGATCTGATGATAATTTGGGATGGAACCGAAGAGGAATTTACAGAGTATTTTGAGATCTTAAACAACACAGAAACAAATCTGAAATTTACATATAACATCAGTAAAGAATGTGTTGTATTTCTGGATACTGAGATCTACATCCAAAACAATGAAGTTCATACCACTTTATACCACAAAAGTACAGCGACCAATGCAGTCCTCCATGCGGAAAGTTTTCACCAACCTAGCTTGAATAACCACATCCCGTATGGGGAATTCCTCAGAATAAAAAGAATATGTTCCCAGGAAGAGGAATGGCAAAGGAACTGCCTGCTAGCGACTAACAGATTTAAAAAACGGAATTACAACTCAGAAATTGTCGCTGCCTCCCTACAGAGAACTATGGAGCTACCCAGAACTGAACTAATGAAGGAAAGAAGCTCCCAACGAAATGAAGAAAATGAACAAAAAATAAGTTTGATCACTACATATTCCATGGAAAATAAACAAATCATGAAAATAATACGTAAATATTGGCATATAATACATCTTGAACTGACAGTCTCTGAGATAGTAGGAGACCATCCAAATATTACATTTCGGAGGGCAATAAACTTGAAAGATCAGCTGGTCCACAGTCACTTTTTAACCAAAAAAAGCAGGAGACATGGTTGAAACCCAAAGGCTTTTATAAATGTACTAACTGTAAAGTCTGTGCAATTGCAAAGAACACCAAAGAGATTATGATGGCAAATAAACGAACATGGAAAATTCAACAACTGATTAATTGCAAAAGTCAATATGTGATATACATAATTGAATGTTCCTGTTCATTAAAATATGTGGGCAGCACGATATGCAAATTGAAAAAGCACATCCTGGAGCATGTAAGGGCCACGATTAACATCGACAGGAGTAATGCAGTTGCCAAACACCTGGAGAAAGAACATGGTGGCAACTGGAAAGATTAGACATTCTATGCGGTGGAAGCTGTAGAACGACATGCCAGAGGGGGAGACAGAGAAAAGATTTCAAGACAAAAAGAATCGCGACACATCTTTAATTTTCAAACTCTGACCCCCAATGGATTGAACCAAGACGAGGAACTTCATTCTAATTTGTAAATATAAAGTGCCAATCTGTGGAGACTTTTGATACTAGTTGTTAAAAATTGTTACAAATATATTTTTGCTTCCCGTGATTTTAGAATGCCCTTAGGGTTTATGGGAATTAATTTGGGGTCACATTTCACAGTGATTATTATTCTTTAGTCCAATGGTAAACCCACACGCAGGATGTTAGATATAATGATATGTACGTGATATGATGATTATTATTGAAGAAATTAATATGTGATTAACAAGATTAGGAGGGAAAAAGGGTTCATAATGTGTGATAAATGGGATTACAGTTGTAACTACAACCCATTGGTGGGAAGGATCTAAAGTAAGAAATATTGGGTGTGCCCACTGGAGGGCAGGATTGATGACAATGGTAAATGTAGATGCGCCTACTGGAAGGCTGGTCTCTCGCAAATTCAACTCGCGCAACAAAATTAATTAAGGAGTATGAACTCCGATTATGGTATGCGAAGTAAGAATAGCATAGAGGCAGAAATGAGCAACTGTTGGAAATTTATAACACCAATCTAAATGTTGATGTAACAGTGCCTAATGAGGAAACAAAGAGCAGGTCACATATGAGTAATCTGATGAAAATCCACTTATTAGAACTAAGACGAATTGCGCGATGGCTGAGGGGTTTATCACGTTATGATTTGTATGTTTCACATAAAAATGTTTATGGTTTATGTTAATGTTTATGGTTCTAATTATATGCAATACAATATCCAGAATGCTTTGCAGAATGCTGCAGGAAGTGATGCAAGAGGTTGTCATGCACATTTAAAAAAAAAAAATGCAGCATCTGTTGGTTTGTCTGTCTCGTGAGCAAGGTCTCTGTTGAGACAAATGCATAGAGTTACTGGCATGCTGATTAAATCAAAGCTTTAAATGCATTAAGTTTCAATTTGCTTCTATTCGTGAGTGCGAGAGGAATTTCTTCCTTGGGAGAAGGCGTGTGAAAAAGTACATTATATATATGTTTACATTCTACTGCATGGGGAGAGAGGCTGCAGTTTTTACTGCGGGGATTCAATTGGTCTCAGCCTGAAATCTTTCAACTTACTTGGATTCGCAGCTGTGGTGGAATGAGGTCCGGATGCCAACAGGATTTGGGACACCAATGGGAGTCTGGTAGAACCGCTCACGGAAGTGGTCACCACATCGGACTCCATCTCCCAGCATGCAGCGGGTCCAAGGTCAGCGCGAGGATCATCACAGCATAAAGCAGAGGAGGAGCTGAAGCATCCAGCTACTGGGAGTAGCTCCAATAACACCAGAAGATTTAATCTAGCCCCAGGTGTAAGGAACTGCTTGAAACCGGGCACTGATGAAAGCCTTGTGACTGAAACGCATCTGCCATAGCGTTTCTTGAACTTTGATCCCTACGCGCTGTAATTGATTTGCTGAATTAAATCCAGTTGATATAATCCCTGCATGTGTCGGGCTGATTCCGAGTAGTGAGTGAGTATTGGACTTTATGTTTATACCAGTATGCAGGCACTGGTAACTGGCATGCCCTCTCGGTCAGGTGTGACACGTGAGCCAGCAAATATTGGACCGTGTATTTAAATACAACGTGTCACCCCCCCAAGCGGTTACACTACCACCGTGTTTACATTCTACTGCATGGGAAGAGAGGCTGCAGTTTTTACTGTGGGGGATTCAATTGGTCTCAGCCTGAAATCTTTCAACTTACTTGGATTCGCAGCTGTGGTGGAATGAGGTCCGGATGCCAACATGATTTGGGACATCACTGGGAGTCTGGTAGAACCGCTCACGGAAGTGGTTACCACATCGGACTCCATCTCCCAGCATGCAGCGGGTCCAAGGACAGCGCGAGGAACATCACAGCATAAAGCAGAGGAGGAGCTGAAACATCCAGCTCCTGGGAGTGGCTACAGTAGCACCAGAAGATTTAAACCAGCCCCAGGTGTAAGGAACTGCTTGAAACCAGGCACTGATGTAAGCCTTGCGGCTGAAACGCATCTGCCACAGCATTTGATCCCTACGCACTGTAATTGATTTGCTGAATTAAATCCAGTTGATCTAATCCCTGCATGTGTCGGGCTCATTCTGAGTAGTGAGTGAGTATTGGACTATATATATATATATATATTCACTGAAAAAACCATGGGTTTCACACACGTTATAGTTAGGAATTAGCATTTAAAAAACCTTAGAAATTCACTGAAAAAACCATAGGTTTCACACACGTTATAGTTAGGAATTAGCATTTAAAAAACCTTAGAAATTCAGTGAAAAAACCATAGGTTTCACACATGTTATAGTTAGCTGGACATTTTACTCGTAAAAAACCAATGAAATTCCCCCGTTGTAGTTAGTTCAGCTAACTATAACTCGCGCGCCCGCAATGCACTGCTGATGACGTCACATATTACATCACTCATGACATGGTCAGTGACATCACTCATGACATCACTCATGACATCTCAAATGACATCACTGATGACATCATCCAGTGAATGTGTGTTTTTCTGAAAATTAAATATGTTTTATATATGTATATCTCAAGGTCGATGGAAGAATAAATGGGTATATAAGTGTCTAAATGGATGATTTGTTTTTAAAAAATTGATTGTGTAACTGACTGATTAAGTGTATCATAGTGAATACATGGCTTAGTGAGTAATGTTTAAATATGTAAATATCTGTTTCAGTCTCTCACTTTGTGTATAAGTGGCTGCATGGGTTGGTGAGTAGCTACATGGGTATCTATATAGGTTATTACTTGGTTTTTAGAGAATCCATCTGAGTGTCTGCATGGTTCGGTGGGGGTATTACGTAGTGCATAGGTGCATGAATGAGTGACTCACTGTTTGTATGTGTTGAAGACAGCATGTGTGCAGGACTATGGGTGGATGAGTGGGTGTGTTAGTGAGTGAATGACTGTCTCAATAGTGTCTTTATGAGTAACTACATATGTTTTAAACTAGTATATGTGACTATTGGTGTATATAAGTGAGTATATCTGAGAGTGAGAGATTGAAAGAGTTCCTGTATGATTAAGTATGTGTTTCTATAAGTTATTGTTTAAAAGACTAAGTATGTGTAAGTTTCTGTAGAAGTAAGTGTGGTGGTGTGTGTGTATAACTGTATATGCAAGTAAATGTATGTTTGATTCTTTATTAGCATGAGTGACTATGTGTGTGAGTAGCTCTATGGATGAGTGGCATTGTGTTACAGGATGTTTAGGTGTATGAGTACATATGATGAGTGAGTACATGTATGAGTGACTGTATAGGACTGTTGGTGAATGAGTGGATGTGTATGTGGATCTTAGAATTACTGAAGAGGTTGTTGTAACTGGTATTGGTATGTCCATTGTTTTGAAAAGTTTAGTCTCTATTTTTGAATGTGTGTATCAAAGGTTATATTAGGGTGAGAGGAGGTCTGCCACTCTATCACATGGATGAGGTCATCAGTGATGTCATCAGTGATGTCATTTGAGATGTCATCAGTGATGTCATGAATGATGTCACTGACCATGTCATGAGTGATGTAATATGTGACGTCATCAGCAGTGCATTGCGGGCGCGCGAGTTATAGTTAGCTGAACTAACTATAACGGGGGAATTTCATTGGTTTTTTACGAGTAAAATGTCCAGCTAACTATAATATGTGTGAAACCTATGGTTTTTTCACTGAATTTCTAAGGTTTTTTAAATGCTAATTCCTAACTATAACGTGTGTGAAACCTATGGTTTTTTCAGTGAATTTCTAAGGTTTTTTAAATGCTAATTCCTAACTATAACGTGTGTGAAACCCATGGTTTTTTCAGTGAATTTGCAAGGTTTTTTAAATGCTTTTTTTTTTTCTTCTATTTTTTTAAACATATTTTTATTTGAATTTTCTTACCTTTTATAAAGACTATGGTTAAATTTTTAAAATTTTTAATATGTTTTTTTTAATATATTTCATAAAATAAACATGTAAAATTCATTTGCAGTACATTTTTTTCTATTTTTTTTATTATTTTTTAGTACGCGCACCGTAAGCTTACGGTAAGCGTACGGTTTACGCAACACCCGTAATTTATCTACGCTGTTTGCGTATATTTACGCAATTTGCGTAGCCGCGCGTACTCTGCGTGGGACGCATACGCGTGTACGCTACACGCGCACGTTACGCGGAAGTGTCGGGGAGTGACTGTTAAGCGCATGCGCGCAAGCGCGTGTCTTTTTTACGCGCATGCGTACTTTTGCCGTAAGCGTACCGTAAGCGTACCGTAAACGTACGGTAGGTCATGTGATCATGAAACACAACTTTTGATTGGTTGAAACTACTTTCAGTTCTAGAACTCTCCTACACCACACCCATTCCCCTCATTTCTGCTTGTGATCCCTTAGGAGAAGGAGCTGGGTTGTCTTTGTGATACGATGGCAGAACAGCAGAGCTCTTCTGAGAGTGAGGCTAGCACTAGCAGCACTACCTTGAGGCAGAGAGCGAGGAAACAAAAGACCTCTTATGTATGGGATTATTTTACTTTTCCTGAAGGCCAGCAAAAGGTAAATGCACCCTTAGTTACTTGTAAGCTGTGTCAGCGTGTACTTTCAAGAGGTAATCCTGACAGGAAGTATTCCTTTGGGAATCATACCATGAAGAGACACCTCAAGGATGTACACAAAAGGACACATGGTCTACTTACTGGAGGTAACCCTTCAGTAAGTCATCCAAGTACATCCACAGCAGCTCAGCCTGGACCATCATCTGCATGGCCGAGTCCTGCTTCTGCAAGTCAGGTGAGCCCTTCATCTGTTGGGGGAGCATCTCCTTTTGCTGGCCCTCTGGAAATTAACCCTCGATTTCTGAGGGTTGATATTCGATGCGCCTCTTGTCATGATCTAATTTGTCATAGGGAGACCAGTGTTTCCCTAGTGAACAACAAAATAGATCAGCACACTTGTCGCAGAGACTAATTTTCCCAATCTTTCTTTCCTCTGTCCCTGCATGAACACAACGGCTCTTTTAAGAGCCAACCTTATCTTTCATCTTTTTTTTACATATGTTTTTAAAAACGTTTTTTATTTTTTTTTTGCGTACGGTGCGCGTAATTTTTTTTTTTTTTTTTTTTTTAAACACTAAAAATCAATTATCACATTACAAGGTCTTTGAGACACTACAATTATTATTATTGACTTACCATACCCACTCAAAAAAATGTTTATTCATTTGTTTTTTTAAAAAAAAATTGCTTAAAAAATGGTTCTAGTTTTCGCAAATTTTCTAAATCAATCTGAAAAAAAAGGAAAAAAGTATTAATATTTTTTAAACATTTTAAAATACAGTACACGTATTTACATATTTACCAAAAAATATTTTTGCCTTATTTTTGCTGTTTTCAGAATATATTGCATTTCACTATAAATTATGAAAGCAATTGAATTCATCATTTAACAGCGGGCAAAAAAAAAATAACAATCTCAAAGATTGTTTTTAAAAAGCCCAGAATCTCTTCTCACTTAAACTTAACATTACAGAAATGCATAATATTCTAAAAAAAATATCATTAAAAAACAATACTTAGTTCTTTAAAATACTGTCTGATATTTTTGTTTCAGAAGTATAATCACAAAAATATTAAATCTCAAATAACTCCACAATACATCTGATTCCATTTCCTTTAGGCCAAATAGTAATTTTAAAAAAAATTTTGGATTAAATTTCCAATGGTAATCCAATAAAATTCTAAAGTTTAATTTGTCCAGATCTCACCGATACTCTGTAACATTTTGGTTCCCGAAATTTTTTTAAATAATTTATTAAGTCCACAATAGAATTGGTTACTTTTCCGCATGGCCAAATAGTAATTTTAAAATTCTTTTTTGAAAAAATTTCCCATGGCACTCCAATAACATTCCAAAATTTAAATTGTGCAGATGTTACCGATTTTCTCTAAATTTTTGGTTTTCGAAAGTTTCATTAAAAATTAAAAAAGTCCACATTACAATTGGTTATCTTTCCATTAGGCCAAATGATAATTTAAAAAATCTTTTTTTTTTTTAAATTCCAATGGTAATCCAGTAAAATGGTAAAATTATTTTGTCCAGATCTTGCCAAGTCTCTCTAAAATTTAGGTTTCAGGAAGATTAGATAGGAATTTGCTAAATCAAACGGCAAACGTTGTTTGAAAATCAAATGGGAATCATTACACAGTGTCCAGCCTTTTTCACATTTAAGATAAACTGTGTAATGTCCAGAAGTAACAGTAGGTCCATCATAGAAAATTATTGCAACAGTTACAAAAGTTTTTCCTGAAATTGATAATTGCTGTCCTGTAAACTTCTTTATTAAAGTATCCAATTTTGAACCATCAGCTCTACATCGTTGCATCATTAAAATTACATACTGTCCGTATTCCTTTAAAATTAATGTTGAAAACATGTCAGATTGACACTCACCGCATTTCATGCTATGATTAGCATCTTTAACTAATTTTGCAAAAGTGACTGTTTTACTCTCTGGTAATGTCAAATAAATAAACCTTTCATTATCAACATTAGAGCCACATATATTATAACAGTTTTCACAACTATGTTCCCATTTATAAGAGAGACCAAAAAAATATCAATGGGAACCCCTTCTTCTTCCAGTACCTGAAGAAAATACATCAAAAATTGCTGTGCGTCTTGCTGTACATTTTGAGAAAACTGTGTTCGTCCTGAACATACATCTAAAAGTTTTCTAATTTCAGTTGCACTTTCTATTTGAGTTTTTTCTTTACTCAGCTTTTGAAAAAGGAGACTCAGCACAGAACAGAATCTTTTTCCATGATTTACTATTATCTGCTCTTGCAAACTTTCCAGATAAAATGCAACATTCAGCACTACATTTGCGTAGCAGTTGACACCAGAGCTATTTTCAAAATGACATCCTACAACCTGTTCTTCATTTTCCTTTTTCTTTTTGCTTGCAATTACATCACTCCTCTTTTTTTTCCTCCTCTCTACATCGTCATCACAGATATTCTCATTTCTCCTTTTACGAGAAACTACACGTTTCTCCAACACAGGATACTGACCTAAATGAGGAGCATAGCTTCTTCTTAATCTATTATACTCCTTTACACAATTTGTATCAGCACTAACTTTTGAGTCATCAAAGTCTATCATGAATAAACCTGATAATGTTTTCACTCGTGACAAAGCAACATATGCCATACCTTCTTTGAACACAGTTGAACCAATGTTCACAAATGCACAATCTACAGTCAATCCTTGAGACTTGTGAATAGTTACAGCATATGCTAGAGAAAACGGAAACTGCTTCCTACGCACATATAAGTCTTTCACAAGCATGAAACGAACTGTACAACGACAAATGTCTTTAACTTCTTCTATCTGATCAAATTTTATTTTTAAACATTCAATTCCATCTTTTTTCTGATAATTAATAAAACCCACAACTCTTCCCATAGCTCCATTAACTAAACCTTTTTCAACATCCAAATTTCTCCTTAAAAATACTCTACAGTTCATGCAAACATATAGATTTTTTTCTAATCCAGCTGTTTTGGAGATGTTCTTCTCTAGTGAATCCAATTTGTTTTTCATTCTGCCTGTTACTGTGACAGTAATTCTTCCATCCTCAATTTTGTCCACTGCTTCCAATTTCCTGATCTCTTCCTTTTCCAATTTCAAAAGCTCCTCATTAAATGTTGAGCATTCACGTAGAGTTGGCATTAAACAGATGACACTTTTGTTTTCTGCAATGTTCTTGTATATTTTCTCTGCAACTATTTCTTCCTTTGGAAATAAATTATGTAGCAGCCGACTCTGTAATGCTTTTTTGCCAACTTCTGTGAGTAGTCCAATTCTGATATCTTTCAGAATACTTCCATATTCTTCATCGTTTGCTTGCCTCATATTAGTAGTAAGTTCCTTGTACTCAAAGAAGGACCAAATATTTGTATTTCCGATGCTTCCCAATGACTTCTTCGTGTCTTCATGTGTGACAGTATTAAACACTGGTTGTCCTTTAACTGGAGTAAGTTGCAAAAGATCTCCAAAAACTATGACGTGTTTTCCACCAAATAACATGTCATAGTCTGTCTTCAAAATTTGCTGCATTCTTAAATGCACAAAGGCAAGCATTAAGTTTGATACCATGCTCACCTCATCAATAATGAGAACTTGCATCTTCTTCAATACTCTTGAAACTTCCAAGGATGCTTCTCCAGTTAGCTTGTTGTATTGTATTTTGTTCTCATGCTCCACTGGTAACATTAGCAAACGATGTAAAGTGATTCCTTTTATGTTATATGCTGCTAACCCAGTTGGAGCAGTAACCACACAAGACAAAGTAGAATCTGTTTTTTGCTGTAGGTAGCTTCTGATGACTTTTATAAGGAAACTTTTTCCAGTTCCAGCTTGTCCGCTTACATACATCCTGATTGGATGAAATGATGTGCATGAGCACTCTTTTTTTTCATGTAGAAATCTGTGATCAATTTTGTTTCTGATCTCTTCATAAATTTGTTGCTGCTCTTGATTCAGTTGTCTTTCCAAATTTTCTAAGTCTATAAATTCTTGTTGAGCTTGATTCATAGCCGTTTCCACTTCATTCATGGCTATTGATGCTTCATTTTCAACGATTGGTTGTCCTAGGGGATCTTGACTGAGTGTTCCTGAACTTTGGCTGTCCTGAGAACTGTCTCTAGCTATTTCTGCTGCAATTGTAGTTTCCTGTTCAATTTCTTCATTTAACATTTGCAGATAAGTTGAGAATGTACTGCATTGTATGCTGTCTTTGCAAGCATTAAAAGAATCTTCATAGCATTGAAATTCTCCCAGTAGTTCATCCTCTGTACGCCATGGTTTAAACAACTGTAAAAGAGCCAAGTAGTAAAATTCCTTCTTGTCAGTAGTGTCGCAACTCAGCTTCCTGTGATTTATCAAACTTCCTTTTGTTTGCTTCACCAAACATCCTTCCTCACCAACGACTTTATATTTTCCATTGTTGATGTCTTCTGCGGCTTTCCGTGAATAAATGTAGTTCTGCAGCACTTCATAGAGACACATGTTCTCCAGATGATGACTTCTCTTGGGATAATATGTGTCCAACATATTTGATTTCAAAATATCTGTACTTTCTGGGTCATTCTCTGCCAAATATTCAATTTCTCCAACAGATTTCAGTACCCGATTTCTCATTGCTGCAAGGCCTAAACTTGCCCAAATTATTCTTCTTGACTTCGAGTAGAGACTTGCAGAAGATAACCTATCTGAACATTCGTAGGATCCAATTTCTCGATGCGATAACATCTTCAAACTGAAACTGTACAGCTTCTTACTGACAGTCTTCTCGTGAGAAATCTCTTCCCACATTTCCTTCAATTCTGTTTTTTCTGATTTCGTAATGTAAGACGTTACATATCGAGCAACAGCAATGGAATTGTCAGCTACATACTGTATATCCATGTTAGCGTTCCACATGGATAAAATCACTGGGTTGTAGTCATTTATATTTTTTGATTCTTCTTTTCTTTTAAGGTTGTAGGTATTCTTAGGTGATTTTCTTGTGATAGTATGTCTCACAGCTGACATAAAACTGTTGACTCTTCCATTTGAAAGAACAGGTCTTGGAAATCCAAATCGACATTTAGTGTAGTATTTATCTTTGCTCTTGTATTTCCGTCGACAGTATTTTCCACACCGATGACTTTGGAAACGTAAAACTTGCTCCTTTAACTTTTTCTCTTCTGTGCTTTTTGGTATAGCACATGTTGCATATTCTTCAATGTAAGATAACACTGCTTCATCAGTATCTGTTCCAAACTTTGGGGCATCCTTGATCCACAACAGCATATGAATATGAGGAGCACCTCTTGCCTGGTACTCTTTTCTCCAAAAGAAATCCACTACTTCTCCAAGAGGTGGATTTTTTTTATTGCAGATGAAGGACATCATAGCCTCAAATCTATGATTGAAATATCTGCAAACATTAACCGGATCCAATGAGCACAGTTCTCCTGCTGTCTTGTATTCGATGTTTTTAATGTTTGAATTTGCCTCTCGTAGAAAATCCAGTAAATCATCCCAAGCGTACTCGGCACAGCTTAGGGTAACGAACCATGTTGGTGTTCCTAAATTCCGTAACATGCATTTTAATTCACCATGGCGTCGGTACCAATATTCATTTGTCCCACGCTGACAAGCCATCAGATTGATAAGTTGTGTTTCCAAATGATCATCTCGGTGCTGCACTTTCTCCATAAAATCCTTAGCAGACACGTTTTGTAAATGTACTCCACTTTTTAAAATGTGATTTACTGCATAAGACAGTGCAGACAAGTCGCTTTCAAATAAAAGATGGAACAAATAAGGAATACTTTGTCGAAATCTGGGATCTTCAGCATATAGTCTTGTAGTCCGATACTCAGAAGCTGGAATCTGTTCTGGACGTTCATCGTATCGTCCTCCTTTTCCTTTAGGAAACAGCTGGGGAAAACATCGAGCTTCCAAGCTCTCCTCCCATACACTCACGGGAGTTCCTTTTGCTTTCTTCATCTGAAAGAGATCAATATTGTCTCCCATAACTTCTTTTGAATGAAGAGGATGTATGCTAAAATGTTCATAAATTTCTTCTTCCTTTGACTTGTCCACTTTTTCAATTTGTCCAGTTGGTGTTTCTGTGTCTTCTTGTAAATCTTCTTCTTCTTCTTCTTCTATATAAGTTGATTCATACCATTTGTTATTCCTTTTCAAATACAAATTTGCTCTTTGTACTTTCCGTACATCTACCAGCTCCTGCCAAATCTTCTCATTCTTTGTAGGTACACCATTAACCAGAATAATTAATGGTTCAGTTTCCAAAGTATCCGCATCAATAGTTTCCATATTTTTTTTCAAATCCAAGGGCAAATACACCACTCTACCTTTTAAACCTCTCAGTAAATCTGAAGGAGGTAATTTACCAGTTTTGGGCTCCATACGTACTATGGTCTGGAACGGATGAACACATTGAATGAGTATAGACTCATATGTATTTAATTCAGAAAGTTCAGCAGGAATAGCATCCAATTCTAAATTATTATGTACAGCTCTGGTCGGCATTCTATTTTCCTCTAACTTGTTGTAACAGTATTTACAAATACGCTGATCTTCACCCAAATCAAAACAATTTTCTAGAAATATAAATGTGGCAAAATCCTTCCACTTATAATTATCTTCATTTTCACTCTTTCTGTAGAGATCAACATTCCTAGTTTGTTTTCTATAATGAGTTCTGCGGCAACAAATACAAGTAAAATTTGGTCTTTCATTAGAGACAATTGCAAATTTTGTTATGTGATCATTAAATGTGTAACTTACAGAGGGTTCTATATTCTCTTCCACTTCTTCCTCATTTAGTGTGTCCTTCTCTGCACTGTTTTGTTCAGGACCAAAGTAACAAAACTGAATTTCATCAACAACCTTCTCTACATCTGATACCGTTCCTCGGAACAGAGCCCTATTCAATTCATTTAACTTTATTGCTGGACTTTTGGCAAAATACAACCGTCTCACAAACTTTCTCATTTCAGTATGATGAACAGCCAGCATCCTAAAATGATGGAAAACACTATTGCACACTTTTCTAGATAGACAAGCCAGAGAATGACCCTGCAAACCAGTATTCTCTCTCACTCTGCATGGATCCAGACTTTGAAGCACCTTAATCTTCTGTTTTATACTTTTTTTACTATATTCTCTTAGAAACTCTCGAAATTTGTCAATAGATTCCTGACGCACAGTGCAAATACTACTACAATTCCAAGTGTACACTGGGGCTTTAGGACGTCTCCCCATTGCCTCATCTGACATCACTTGTACCTCATCTCTTGGAACCATTATCTCCTTCTCCATTATGCAACCATTTTTTAATTCGTATGAACGACCTCTGGTGTCAACTGCATGCAGCAAACTATTACTTTGAAAATAGCTCTCTTCATTAAAAAAAGGTTCACTACTTGAACTATGCATCCACTTTCCTAAAAACACTTTACAAAAGTTTGTTCTGTTCACTACTCTTTTCCTTTTGCTATGTGATTTCAGTACATTAACCATTTTGTCTAATGTACGCATCCTATTCAAAATTAATATGAATAGTTTCCTTTTTAATTCTAATGCCTTTGCTGCAATGGCTTCTATTTCTTTTTTTCTTTTATAAAACTTTGTCTTTTTCTTATATTTCTTCACATCCTTCATCAAATTAGACATAACTCTTCTCTGAAACATTTTTCTACGTATCTCTTTAAACACTGTTTTTCTATTTATATAAATCTTTTCAGTTGCTGAAGGTATATTTGCATTAACTAAATTGTCAATTTTTTCCTCTCCTTTTTTTTTAAAAACATCCTTTCGAGTACAGACATTTTGTACATTTTTCATTCTTTTGAATATATTTTTTAGAAATTGTTTTTTGTGCTTACCAGAAGATTTTTTCTTTTTCCCAACATCAGCATCTTCTACTAACTTTGGTCCTCTAGTTGTCTTCAAATATAGGTTTTTTTGTGCGTTTTTTGAACTCTGGATTTTGTAGGCATCTTAAATTTTGTTCACTGCTCTTCAGCAATACCTGAAAAAAACTAAAAAAAAATTCCTTTATTTTATTTAAATATATTACTACATTTCTTTTCACAATAGTCACAAAACGAAATTTCTTTGCCAATTTGAATGCACACTTACTGCTCTTTTTTTTTGGCAAGTGAAAATCACTTTTACAGACTGACACATTATGAAACCACTTTTCAGATTTTTTAAAAAGCCCATGTCCAGACTGCTACACTCCAGCAAGGGCAACCAGCCTTAGTGATGCTGAATGTATTTGCATTACAGACTGAAACCTCAAAACCCCACTCGCTTCTAAATACTGTGCATGATTATACATTGAAAGGAGCTGGGTGTGTGCTAAGAGTCTGCTTCTGCACCAAAAAAATCGCTCCCCCTTTTTCCTACTAATGCAACTGTGAAATCACCAGAGCAAAACGCAATAAATCTCTGCCTGTAATTCCTATTTGCACACAGAGTCATGTTTTCACATTAGTCCCAAAACGAAATTTCTTTGCCAATTTGAATGCACACTTACTGCTCTTTTTTTTTGGCAAGTGAAAATCACTTTTACAGACTGACACATTATAAAACCACTTTTCAGATTTTTTTTAAAAATCCCATGTCCAGACTGCTTTTTCAGACCACCACCATGTGTATCCTCAGTGACTGCCTACACTCCAGCAAGGGCAACCAGCCTTAGTGATGCTGAATGTATTTGCATTACAGACTGAAACCTCAAAACCCCACTCGCTTCTAAATACTGTGCATGATTATACATTGAAAGGAGCTGGGTGTGTGCTAAGAGTCTGCTTCTGCACCAAAAAAATCGCTCCCCCTTTTTCCTACTAATGCAACTGTGAAATCACCAGAGCAAAACGCAATAAATCTCTGCCTGTAATTCCTATTTGCACACAGAGTCATGTTTTCACATTAGTCCCAAAACGAAATTTCTTTGCCAATTTGAATGCACACTTACTGCTCTTTTTTTTGGCAAGTGAAAATCACTTTTACAGACTAACACATTATGAAACCACTTTTCAGTTTTTTTAAAAAGCCCATGTCCAGACTGCTTTTTCAGACCACCACCATGTGTATCCTCAGTGACTGCCTACACTCCAGCAAGGGCAACCAGCCTTAGTGATGCTGAATGTATTTGCATTACAGACTGAAACCTCAAAACCCCACTCACTTGTAAATACTGTGCATGATTATACATTGAAAGGAGCTGGGTGTGTGCTAAGAGTCTGCTTCTGCACCAAAAAAATCGCTCCCCCTTTTTCCTACTAATGCAACTGTGAAATCACCAGAGCAAAACGCAATAAATCTCTGCCTGTAATTCCTATTTGCACACAGAGTCATGTTTTCACATTAGTCCCAAAACGAAATTTCTTTGCCAATTTGAATGCACACTTACTGCTCTTTTTTTTTGGCAAGTGAAAATCACTTTTACAGACTGACACATTATGAAACCACTTTTCAGATTTTTTTTAAAAAGCCCATGTCCAGACTGCTTTTTCAGACCACCACCATGTGTATCCTCAGTGACTGCCTACACTCCAGCAAGGGCAACCAGCCTTAGTGATGCTGAATGTATTTGCATTACAGACTGAAACCTCAAAACCCCACTCGCTTCTAAATACTGTGCATGATTATACATTGAAAGGAGCTGGGTGTGTGCTAAGAGTCTGCTTCTGCACCAAAAAAATCGCTCCCCCTTTTTCCTACTAATGCAACTGTGAAATCACCAGAGCAAAACGCAATAAATCTCTGCCTGTAATTCCTATTTGCACACAGAGTCATGTTTTCACATTAGTCCCAAAACGAAATTTCTTTGCCAATTTGAATGCACACTTACTGCTCTTTTTTTTGGCAAGTGAAAATCACTTTTACAGACTAACACATTATGAAACCACTTTTCAGTTTTTTTAAAAAGCCCATGTCCAGACTGCTTTTTCAGACCACCACCATGTGTATCCTCAGTGACTGCCTACACTCCAGCAAGGGCAACCAGCCTTAGTGATGCTGAATGTATTTGCATTACAGACTGAAACCTCAAAACCCCACTCACTTGTAAATACTGTGCATGATTATACATTGAAAGGAGCTGGGTGTGTGCTAAGAGTCTGCTTCTGCACCAAAAAAAATCGCTCCCCCTTTTTCCTACTAATGCAACTGTGAAATCACCAGAGCAAAACGCAATAAATCTCTGCCTGTAATTCCTATTTGCACACAGAGTCATGTTTTCACATTAGTCCCAAAACGAAATTTCTTTGCCAATTTGAATGCACACTTACTGCTCTTTTTTTTTGGCAAGTGAAAATCACTTTTACAGACTGACACATTATGAAACCACTTTTCAGATTTTTTTTAAAAAGCCCATGTCCAGACTGCTTTTTCAGACCACCACCATGTGTATCCTCAGTGACTGCCTACACTCCAGCAAGGGCAACCAGCCTTAGTGATGCTGAATGTATTTGCATTACAGACTGAAACCTCAAAACCCCACTCGCTTCTAAATACTGTGCATGATTATACATTGAAAGGAGCTGGGTGTGTGCTAAGAGTCTGCTTCTGCACCAAAAAAATCGCTCCCCCTTTTTCCTACTAATGCAACTGTGAAATCACCAGAGCAAAACGCAATAAATCTCTGCCTGTAATTCCTATTTGCACACAGAGTCATGTTTTCACATTAGTCCCAAAACGAAATTTCTTTGCCAATTTGAATGCACACTTACTGCTCTTTTTTTTTGGCAAGTGAAAATCACTTTTACAGACTAACACATTATGAAACCACTTTTCAGTTTTTTTAAAAAGCCCATGTGCAGACTGCTTTTTCAGACCACCACCATGTGTATCCTCAGTGACTGCCTACACTCCAGCAAGGGCAACCAGCCTTAGTGATGCTGAATGTATTTGCATTACAGACTGAAACCTCAAAACCCCACTCGCTTGTAAATACTGTGCATGATTATACATAGAAAGGAGCTGGGTGTGTGCTAAGGGTCTGCTTCTGCACCAAAAAAATCGCTCCCCCTTTTTCCTACTAATGCAACTGTGAAATCACCAGAGCAAAACGCAATAAATCTCTGCCTGTAATTCCTATTTGCACACAGAGTCATGTTTTCACATTAGTCCCAAAACGAAATTTCTTTGCCAATTTGAATGCTCACTTACTGCTCTTTTTTTTGGGCAAGTGAAAATCACTTTTACAGACTAACACATTATGAAACCACTTTTCAGATTTTTTTTAAAAAGCCCATGTCCAGACTGCTTTTTCAGACCACCACCATGTGTATCCTCAGTGACTGCCTACACTCCAGCAAGGGCAACCAGCCTTAGTGATGCTGAATGTATTTGCATTACAGACTGAAACCTCAAAACCCCACTCGCTTGTAAATACTGTGCATGATTATACATAGAAAGGAGCTGGGTGTGTGCTAAGAGTCTGCTTCTGCACCAAAAAAATCGCTCCCCCTTTTTCCTACTAATGCAACTGTGAAATCACCAGAGCAAAACGCAATAAATCTCTGCCTGTAATTCCTATTTGCACACAGAGTCATGTTTTCACATTAGTCCCAAAACGAAATTTCTTTGCCAATTTGAATGCACACTTACTGCTCTTTTTTTTTGGCAAGTGAAAATCACTTTTACAGACTGACACATTATAAATCCACTTTTTAGATTTTTTTAAATGCACATGTCCAGACTGCTTTTTCAGACCACCACCATGTGTATCCTCAGTGATTGCCTACACTCCAGCAAGGGCAACCAGCCTTAGTGATGCTGAATGTATTTGCATTACTGACTGCAACCTCAAACCCTTAAAGTATTCCTTATTTTTACCAGTACACCTTAATTTATCATGAAAAAATAGTCCATATTATTTTACATGTTCCTCACATTTAAATTTCTCCCAAAACACAAAATAATAAACACAACTTCTCCAAAAGGAATTCCAATTCTATTATTCATTTCTTAATTTACCATATACATCCCCTCTCAAACTCATAACTCACCTTTAAAATTAGTTAGCTGTGAAAGAAATGTGGCACTCAAGCAGCAGATTATCAGAGCCAGGATCTCTGTTCTCTACACCTCTCTCCTCTCAGCAGAACCAGAAAATGGCAAAGTTTCCCTCTATTTTTCCACACATATACATGTAAGTTTCAAATCTCAGTGCTTCCCCCTTTTTTTCAAATGTAATCACACATTTCTATTGGTTGAAAACCAACCCTTTTCTTAAAGTACCCTTCCCCCAACTTGACTTCTGCCTGCTACCATAGCAACAGCTCATGGAACACTGCTGTGTGGAGTTAGGTCAGAAGTTCGCCAAACAATGTTTCAATTCCACAGAGCAAGAGTGCTTGACTTTTCAAACCTTACAGCAAATCCATAGTACTGTTCTTTGGTAACACATTTTTCTGTACCAATACAAAACATGCTTCTATAAATTTACACATACAGCCTAGTTTTTATTCTAGAATGGTATGAAACAGCCAATCAGTTCTTTTTTTTTATTTAAAAATATGTATGCCTCCATTTCCAACCTGTCTTTCATTTCTTTTTCCCATTCTACTGAATTACACCTCCTGAGTGCATCCAGATCTCCTTTGAAGATGTTCACAGTGTGGATTGTAGGGCACAGCTATGTCTTCTGGAGTGAAAAGTTTGCAGAGAAAACAGATATGGTGAGAGACCTTGCTTTGCCAAATGTAGACATTAAATGGATTGGTCAGAGAGGGTTAAAGTGGCACCAATTGATGCCATTGGTGAAATCCTTCATGCAAAACCAACACCCTGACCTCATAATAGTGCACTGTGGTGGCAATGACCTAGGCACTTTGACTGGGGTAGGTCTGGAAATGCTTATGAAGGACACCTTTGCACAACTGTTTTCTCTTTTCCCTAAAACTGCCTTTGTGTTTTCCAACATATGCCAAAGGCAAAAATGGAACTGGTCCAATCATTTCTGTCCGCAAATTGACAAAGCAAGAAAGCACGTCAACAAATCTGTTTCTGCTTTCCTCGGTGACTATGGTATGGGTGCCATTTACCACAACAACTTGCGTTATGACATGCAAGACATTTATAGAGGAGATGGTGTGCACTTCAATGATGAAGGGAACAGAGTCTTCCTCTTGAACCTTAGACTCTGCATCGGTACTTACTTGTAGGTACCAATAAAAAATCACTTCATTAACACAACGGCTCTTTTTAGAGCCCCCTAATATCTAAACACTTAAATCTGAATTTCATTTCTTTTATTTTTTTTTTTGTTACCGTACGCTTACCGTACGCGTACCCCGTGATTTTTTTAAAAATCAATAAATGTTTTCTTTGTACTTTTCTGTCCTTCTTTGACCCCCTCACAAATGTAAGGGGGTCTGTAACTCTCCTCCTTGCCCCCTTTTCTTGTTTTCACTCTTTTTTTTCAGAGTGAAACACACAAAATGGCGGCCGCCGCTTCCTGGTTTCGGCCGATTAGAATGTTTACTAAGATCTAAGAGCCAATCAGAATCGTGCTCGTGCACGTCACCGTACGCGTACGGTAAGCGTACGGTAAGCGTACCGTAAGCTGGCTCAGATATATATATTGATTTAAAGGCTATTTTCTCAGAATCTACTGAACAGATTTACACCAAACCTACAAAAGGCACTTCCTTGACCTAGGGACTACCTCTCTGCCAAATTTCTAGTAATTCTGTTCAGCCGTTCGGGCTGTAGCCCTGTCTAAAGGTCCTATGGAAAAATGCATGGGAAAAAACGCGTTTTGGGACCCCCCTTTTATCTCAGCCCCCGCTTCACAAATCCCCCCGAGACTTTCAGGGTAGGAGCGGAGCGTAGCGCCCCACCTATTTTGAGAAATTCGCGAGGATTCGTCGACCGGCGCCAAAGTTATTCAAAATAGAATGTTGCGGATTTCCTATGGAAAAGGGGTCCTAACTATAACTACCTACTGGCGACCGCCAGTAGGTAATATATATATATATATATATCCCGCTCTCATGCACAAATGAAAACCCACCAAGGGTTGAGACCTCGGAGTCCGATGTGACCGAAAATGAACAATCAGAAGAAGAGACAGCCGGCCCTTCTGGGAGGCCATATAAAACTCCTTTTCACCAGGAGTTCAACATCAACCGCCAATCATGGCTAAGGGGGGGCAAGAGCAAACCCCCGGAAGGAGACGGAAAACCAGAAGGGGCGGTAGGAAGAGGCAGAACAAAGCCCAATCCAACAAGCAGAGTCACACGGAGCAAGGGGGGAGGAAGGTGGTAGACAGCACCGACGAGTTAACTATAATTAACTTATCACCAAAAGTCCTTACAAGCACAGAGGAGTCAGTGCTTAAACTTGGACTAACCTTCTGCCCTCATAGTCATATGGAATATACTCAAACGAGGATTGACTTGTTTAAGTTCACCCGAAAACTCAAGTTACATACGTTTTTTAAACTTAGACCTACTATGAAGGAAGTGAGATTCCTTAAAACACAAAGTAAGGATATAGATCTATTGGCTGTGAGTGACCTAACAACCCTGGAAATCCTGGAGGATTTATGACAGGAAGGCAAAACAGAAGATTTCCAGCCTGCAGTAACACTAAGTCAACGGATGAAACATGTAGATATTGAACAGGAGGCCCTAACCAGTGGGATGAAATTACCATCACAATTCCTACCACAGATGCCATTTGATTCGATCGACGTATTTTCAGATACAGTCATCAAGGATCTGATAAAATATAGAAGAAACAATAAAAGACCAACAAAAAAATGGTGACAATTTGACGAAACTTCAAAGAAACGCCATCAAAAATTTGGAGCAGGATACCTCAATACAAACCTTCGGATAAGGGAGGGAATATTGTCCTCATGTCACGTGAACAATATGTAGAAGAAGCTTTACGGCAATTGAAAAATCAGGATTGCTATGAATTGACCACTACAACTGTATATCAAGAGAGTATTCGTCAATTGCATGCTCTTTTAAAAAAATGGCATGATAAACAGATGTTGGATTCTGATGAATATTTATTTTTGAGAACTATCAACCCTATCTTACCCACTTTTTATCACCTTTCGAAGGTGCACAAAGACAAAAACAAACCACCAGGGAGACCGATAGTCTCTTCTCTGGGTAGTCATACGGAAAATCTTTCAATATTTCTAGATCATTTCCTATTTAGTGCAGTACTTGAATTAAAATCACATATCAAGGACACTACGGATTTTATAGAACATATAGAAGCACTGGAATGGCAGCCGTCTTACTGTTTGATAGTCCTAGATATCACCAGTCTATATACTTGCATCAATCATCTACAAGGATTGAATGTTGTAAAATACTTTTTGCAAAAAAGGCCACTAAAATTTGCAATCCATAACAGCATGCTGCTAGAGCTAATAGAGTTCTGTCTGTTTAACAACATTTTTATTTTTCAAGGAGAGCTGTACAGGCAAGTCTCGGGGACCGCGATGGGCACCTGCTTCGCCCCCAGTTATGCGAATTTATTCGTAGGCTGGTGGGAGGAGCAGGTGGCCTGGTCCTCTAACAATGAGAAGTGGACCACCAACATAGTATCATGGTATAGATATATCAATGATCCTTTCTTGGTATGGAGAGGTACAGTTAGTGAGGCCAAAGAATATGTAGCATATTTGAATGAGAATGAAAATAATCTGCGATTCTCCGGTGAGATTAGTTTGGTGGCAGCAAACTATCTTGACCTAAAAGTCGAGATCAAAGATGGAAAGGTCACCACAGCTTTATTCAGAAAGCCCACTGCTGGGAATAGCACACTACATGCACTAAGCAGTCATCCACAAAAATTGAAGGACAATATTCCTTATGGGGAGTTTTTGAGGTTAAAGCGGAATTGCTCCAGGGAATCTGATTTTGATTTAGCAGCGAAAGAGAGTAACAATCGATTCTTAGCAAGAGGGTATGATGCAGGACTCCTAGAAAAAACTTTAAGGAAAGTAAGAATGCTATCTAGGAAAGACTTACCAAGAACAGAAAAAACAGGATAATGGTAAATTCCGCTTGATAACCACCTACTCTGACGATGCTGATATGCTCAGAAATATACTGAAGAAGAATTGGCATGTGCTAAAAACGGATGTTATCATTGGTGCCGATATCCCAGCGACACCGCTGATAACGTTCAGGAAGGCACGGTCATTGAAAGACAGACTAGTACATAGTCATTTGGACAGTATTCCAGCGAAACAAGGAACATTGAATGAATTGAAGGGGTTTTATCCCTGTGGGAGATGTAAGGCCTGCGCCTTCAGTAAAAGAGTTTTAACCTGTAAAGTTAATGTTTTGAAACCAGATAAAAAGATCAATAAATTCATGACCTGTCTAACAACACATGCAGTCTACTGTCTAAGGTGTCCCTGTGGACTTAGTTACATAGGGAGCACCATAAATAGTGTCAAACTGAGAGTGTTGGAACACATGCGTGCCATTGTGAAAAAGGATTTTAATTATCATGTGGCACGTCATTTTGCCATAAAACACAAAAGTAACAGGGATCTGTTACAATACTTCAGCATTGATTGTATACCTTTAGATGAGAGAGGAGGGGATAGAGTGTTGAGGTTGAGGAGACTGAAGTCCCGTTACATTTTGGACTTACAGACGAAATTCCCCAATGGATTGAATAGCGGGGAAGAATTGACAGTACATTTGGGTAATTAACTAGCACTCTGTGATAATTAATGAAGTGGTTTTCCTTTAGGGTCTCTTTTTTCCTTTTTTTTAAAATTGCATCCAGTAAATGCCGATACACGGCAGAATTAAATATGAAACATACGGGCATCCAGAAACCGTTAACTAAGGTTGCCGATGCTGATACACGGCAAGATTGTTACTTTATCACATTTGTGATGCGTTAATCAAATAGAATCTTGGTGTCATGATTGAATATATGTATCTTGACTTGTAACGCATTACAATTTTGTGTTTATTTGTAATTATGAAGAGATATACTCTTTCAACATGGCGCCCGTAATAGAGCGTCTTCATCATTAGCCCTTGTTTGTTTTCATGATAATGTCCATGATGCTTTAAAATGTTGCCGCCTAGTGCGTTACGTAAACAACACTGACGAAGGAACTTCTCTGAAATGCGTCTGTTGTCTGAAGATTAAAACTGATAGATTGAAGCCCCGTGAGTGCCGTCTCTCCTTTCATGAACTTTGAGGAGGTTTTGAGCATATAAGACCTGCTACAGATTTTATCTACTTCGTGTGCGTGCCCTCTTCTTGTGATGCTTGAAGTTGGATTTTGGTGGAATATTTGCGCAGCGTTGCGGTGACGCTGCTTGCACGCAACACCAGTCGGTTTGGGCTGCCGTATTCCATCGCAGTTGGAGTTGTTGAGGCTGGAGGCCATTTCGGCGGCCCCCATGTTGTACCCAGGGAAGAGTAATAGGCGGCAACATTCCAGGAGGAGGATGGTGTGCTGGCGCGAGGAAATCCGGTGATTTTCAGCGCGAGTTGCGCGTCCTGTCAACACGGATTGGTGACCCCACTCAGAAGTCTTGGAACAATGTAGTGACTGGGCACTGTAGGAGTAAGTGCTCCTAACGGTTAGGTGGGTGGACAGCATTGCAATTTTTTGTCGTGGATGGGCCCCCTCAGACTCTTGCATTACAGGAATAAGTTTCTTTGTCATCATGGCACTCAGGTTGTAAACAGCTCAACAGATGCATGCTGGGATAATGAGTTTTTGACCTGTCAGAACTATCGGACGTGATGCCCAGGACTCCCAAACTGCAGATTTATCTGTTTTAGAAACCATTTTGGTACATTATAAATATATGGGACATGGTCATATGCCATTTTTAAATATTGATGACACAAAATCAGCTGTTGATTTACAGCAATAAGTTTCTTTGTCACCGTGGCACTCAGGTTGTAAACAGCTCAACAGATGCATGCTGGGACAATGAGTTTTTGACTTGCCAGAACTATCGGATGTGATGCCCAGGATTCCCAAACTGCAGATTTATCTGTTTTAGAAACCATTCTGGTACTTTATAAATATATGGGACATGGTCATATGCCATTTTTTAATATTGATGACACAGAATCAGCTGTTGATTTGCGCTGTGTGGTTTTTTAATTTGAAGTCATGTGCACACAGACGGCATAATGCGCGGATGCTTTATAAAACTTAGTTCAACACTTTTTATAAAATTTCAGATGGCTCTGGTGGCAACAGTATCTGCAATGTTAAACTACATTTTGCAGTGGTCACATGACCGCGATTTATAACATCGTGCCTGTGAATTACCAGTGTTGCCTATTATATGTGACAAACAATTATGCATTTAATATATGTGCATGGTTAGCATCAGCAGGCATTATATGAAGTGTCAAAGGAACTTACTCACCACGCATCAGTAACATAGTATTTCGTCTGTGTTTAGCACCTTGTGATATATAAAGGCATTTCAAACATGGTGTACCTTTAGATTGACAAAGGCAGGTTCCCTGCCGAAACGCGTCTCTCTTCTGAGCAGAGTCATTGGAGGCCCATGACAATAAAGACCTGGTACAGATTTTATCTACTTCGTGTGCATGCCCTCTTCTTGTGATGCTTGAAGTTGGATTTTGGTGGAATATTGTTGCAGCGTTGCGGTGACGCTGCTTGCACGCAACACCAGTTGGTTTGGGCTGCCGTATTTCATCACAGTTGGAGTTGTTGAGGCTGGAGGCCATTTCGGCGGCCCCCATGTTGTACCCAGGGAAGAGTAATAGGCGGCACCATTCGAGGAGGAGGACGGTGTTCTGGCGCGAGGAAATCCGGTGATTTTCAGCGCGAGTTGCGCGTCCTGTCAACACGGATTGGTGATCCCACTCAGAAGTCTTGGAACAATGTGGTGACTGGGCACTGTAGGAGTAAGTGCTCCTAACGGTGAGGTGGGTGGACAGCATTGCAATTTTTTGTCGTGGATGGGCCCCCTCAGACTCTTGCATTACAGCAATAAGTTTCTTTGTCATCATGGCACTCAGGTTGTAAACAGCTCAACAGATGCATGCTGGGACAATGAGTTTTTGACCTGCCAGAACTATCAGACGTGATGCCCAGGACTCCCAAACTGCAGATTTATCTGTTTTAGAAACCATTTTGGTACATTATAAATATATGGGACATGGTCATATGCCATTTTTAAATATTGATGACACAAAATCAGCTGTTGATTTACAGCAATAAGTTTCTTTGTCATCGTGGCACTCAGGTTGTAAACAGCTCAACAGATGCATGCTGGGACAATGAGTTTTTGACCTGCCAGAACTATCGGATGTGATGCCCAGGATTCCCAAACTGCAGACTTATCTGTTTTAGAAACCATTCTGGTACTTTATAAATATATGGGACATGGTCATATGCCATTTTTTAATATTGATGACACAGAATCAGCTGTTGATTTGCGCTATGTGGTTTTTAAATTTGAAGTCATGTGCACACAGACGGCATAATGCGCGGATGCTTTATAAAACTTAGTTCAACACTTTTTATAAAATTTCAGATGGCTCTGGTGGCAACAGTATCTGCAATGTTAAACTACATTTTGCGGTGGTCACGTGACCGGGATTTATAACATCGTGCCTGTGAATTACCAGTGTTGCCTATTATATGTGACAAACAATTATGCATTTAATATATGTGCATGGTTAGCATCAGCAGGCATTATATGAAGTGTCAAAGGAACTTACTCACCACGCATCAGTAACATAGTATTTCGTCTGTGTTTAGCACCTTGTGATATATAAAGGCATTTCAAACATGGTGTACCTTTAGATTGACAAAGGCAGGTTCCCTGCCAAAACGCGTCTCTCTTCTGAGCAGAGTCATTGGAGGCCCATGACAATAAAGACCTGCTACAGATTTTATCTACTTCGTGTGCGTGCCCTCTTCTTGTGATGCTTGAAGTTGGATTTTGGTCCAAATGAAGGTTGCTCTAAAATGAAGCGCCACACGCGATGTTGAAGATTTCACCTGTTTATTCATTTGGGCAGCAGCGAGGCACAGCGCACTTGTCCCAGCAATGTTCACTTTTAGCCGGCTGCCAAACGCGTTTCTGGAGGCATTCTCCCTTCTTCAACGGCTGGCTGCGGGGGATAGGGGCAGCTGCCTTGCATCTTGTGCTCGTTTTTAAAGTCAATAGTACCGCCCAGAGGGGCGTGTTTATGCATGGCATTCTGGTTTGTGTAGTTTTCGGTAAGTGCATCCCACCAGTAATTGCAGCTGTCACTTCACCTTCCTAAAATAAATTGTCCGTCAGGTTGCATGTTCGAGGTTGCGCCTGTCTCGTTGCTTTTCTTGTGCCCAGATGAGTAGGTAACAACGTTCCTGAATGGTGCTCTCTCATGGAACACACGGACCTGCACTGTCAGCAGGGGGACAGGCTTCCTGGCCGGAGCAGGCCACTATACATCCAAATGAAGGTTGCTCTAAAATGAAGCGCCACACACGATGTTGAAGATTTCACCTGTTTATTCATTTGGGCAGCATCTGGGCACAAGAAAAGCAACGAGACAGGCGCAACCTGGAACATGCAACCTGACGGACAATTTATTTTAGGAAGGTGAAGTGACAGCTGCAATTACTGGTGGGATTCACTTACCGAAAACTACACGAACCAGAATGCCATGCATAAACACGCCCCTCTGGGCGGTACTATTGACTTTAAAAACGAGCACAAGATGCAAGGCAGCTGTTCCTCTCCTCCGCAGCCAGCCATTGAAGAAGGGAGAATGCCTCCAGAAACGCGTTTGGCAGACGGCTAAAAGTGAACACTGCTGGGACAAGTGCGCTGTGCCTCGCTGCTGCCCAAATGAATAAACAGGTGAAATCTTCAATATCGTGTGTGGCGCTTCATTTTAGAGCAACCTTCATTTGGATATATATATATATATATTCAGTGAAAAAACCATAGGTTTCACACATGTTATAGTTAGCTGGACATTTTACTCGTAAAAAACCAATGAAATTGCCCCGTTATAGTTAGTTCAGCTAACTATAACTCGCGCGCCCGCAATGCACTGCTGATGACGTCACATATTACATCACTCATGACATGGTCAGTGACATCACTCATGACATCACTGATGACATCTCAAATGACATCACTGATGACCTCACTGATGACATCATCCAGTGAATGTGTGTTTTTCTGAAAATTAAATATGTTTTATATATGTATATCTCAAGGTCGATGGAAGAATAAATGGGTATATAAGTGTCTAAATGGATGATTTGTTTTTGAAAAATTGATTGTGTAACTGACTGATTAAGTGTATCATAGTGAATACATGGCTTAGTGAATAATGTTTAAATATGTAAATATCTGTATCAGTCTCTCACTTTGTGTATAAGTGGCTGCATGGGTTGGTGAGTAGCTACATGGGTGTCTATATAGGTTATTAGTTGGTTTTTTGAGTATCAGTCTGAGTGTCTGCATGGTTCGGTGGGGGGTATTACGTAGTGCATAGGTGCATGAATGAGTGGCTCACTGTTTGTATGTGTTGAAGACAGCATGTGTGCAGGACTGTATGGGTGGATGAGTGTGTGCATGGATGTGTTATTGAGTGAATGACTGTCTCAATAGTGTCTTTATGAGTAACTACATATGTTTTAAACTAGTATATGTGACTATTGGTGTATATATGCGAGTATATGTGAGAGTGAGAGATTGAAAGAGTTCCTGTATGAATAAGTATGTGTTTCTATAAGTGATTGTTTAAAAGACTAAGTATGTGTAAGTTTCCGTAGAAGTAAGTATGGTGGTGTGTGTATAACTGTATATGCAAGTAAATGTATGTTTGATTCTTTATTAGCATGAGTGACTATGTGTGTGAGTAACTCTATGGATGTTTGGCATTGTGTAACAGGATGTATAGGTGTATGAGTACATATGATGAGTGAGTACATGTATGAGTGACTGTATAGGACTGTTGGTGAATAAGTGGATGTGTATGTGGATCTTGGAATTACTGAAGAGGTTGTTGTAACTGGTATTGGTATGTCCATTGTTTTGAACATTGTAGTTTCTATTTTTGAATGTGTGTGTCAAAGGTTATATTAGGGTGAGAGGAGGTCTGCTACTCTTTCACAAGGATGATGTCATCAGTGATGTCATCAGTGATGTCATTTGAGATGTCATCAGTGATGTCATGAGTGATGTCACTGACCATGTCATGAGTGATGTAATATGTGACGTCATCAGCAGTGCATTGCGGGCGCGCGAGTTATAGTTAGCTGAACTAACTATAACGGGGCAATTTCATTGGTTTTTTACGAGTAAAATGTCCAGCTAACTATAACATGTGTGAAACCTATGGTTTTTTCACTGAATTTCTAAGGTTTTTTAAATGCTAATTCCTAACTATAACGTGTGTGAAACCCATGGTTTTTTCAGTGAATTTGCAAGGTTTTTTAAATGCTAATTCCTAACTATAACGTGTGTGAAACCCATGGTTTTTTCAGTGAATTTGCAAGGTTTTTTAAATGCTAATTTTTTTTTATTCTTTTTTTCAAACATATTTTTAATTTAATTTTCTTACCTTTTATAAAGACTATGCTTAAATTTTTAAAATCCTTAAATATTTTTTTTTAATATATTTTTTAAAATAAACATGTAAAATTTATTTCCAGTTCTTTTTTTTTTTGTTTTTTTTTTTTATAGTACGCGTACCGTAAACTCACGGTAAGCGTACGGTTTACGCAACGTCCGTAATCTATCTACGCTGCTTGCGTATAGTTACGCACTTTGCGTAGCCGCGCGTACTGCGCGTGGGACGCGTGCGCGCTTACGCCACACGCGCACGTTACGCGGAAGTGCCGGGGAGTGACTGTTACGCGCATGCGCGCAAGCGTGTGTCTTTTTTACGCGCATGCGTACTTTTTGCCGTAAGCGTACCGTAAGCGTACGGTAGGTCATGTGATCTTGAAACACAACTTTTGATTGGTTGCAACTACTTTCAGTTCTAGAACTCTCCTACACCACACCCATTCCCCTCATTTCTGCTTGTGATCCCTTGGGAGAAGGAGCTGGTTTGTCTTTGGGATACGATGGCAGAACAGCAGAGCTCTTCTGAGAGTGAGGCTAGCACCAGCAGCACTGTCTTGAGGCAGAGATCGAGGAAACAAAAGCCTTCTTATGTTTGGGATTATTTTACTTTTCCAGAAGGCCAGCAAAAGGTGAATGCACCCTTAGTTACTTGCTGTCTGTGTAAGCGTGTACTTTCTAGAGGTAATCCTGACAGGAAGTATTCCTTTGGGAATCACACCATGAAGAGGCACCTCCAGGATGTACACGGAAGGACACATGGTCATCTTTTTGGAGGTAACTCTTCAGAAAGACGAGCCAGTACATCCACAGCAGCTCAGCCTGGACCATCATCTGCAGGGCTTACTCCTTCTTCTGCAGGTCAGGTGAGCCCTTCATCTGTGGGGGGAGAATCTCCTTTTGCTAGCCCTCTGGAAATGAACCTTCGATTTCGGAAGGTTGATATTCATTGCACATTTTGTAAAGGTCTAATTTGCCATAGGGAGACCAGTGTTTCCCTAGTGAACAACAAAATAGATCAGCACATTTGTAGCTTTGAATGATTTTCCCATGCTTCCTTTCCTCTGTCCCTGCATGAACACAACGGTTCTTTTAAGAGCCAACCTTATCTTTCATCTTTTTTTACATATGTTTTTAAAAACTTTTTTTTATTTTTTTTTACCGTACGCGTACGGTGCGCGTACCTTTTTTTATTTTTTAAAAAAAACCCTAAAAATCATTTATCACATTACATTGTCCTTGAGAGACTACAATTATTATTATTGACTTACCATACTCACTGAAAAAATATTTATTCATTTCTTTTTAAAAAAAATAGTTTTAAAAATGTTTGTAGTTTTCGAAAATTTTCTATATCTATCTGGAAAAAAAGAAAAAAGTATTAATATTTTTTAAACATTTTATAATACAGTACACATATTTACATTTTTTACCAAAAAACCAGCCTTAGTGATGCTGAATGTATTTGCATTACAGACTTAAACCTGAAAACCCCACTGGCTTCTAAATACTGTGCATGACTATACATGGCAAGCACATGGGTGTGTGCTAAGACTCTGCTTCTTCCCCCAAAAATTCGCTCCCCCTTTCCATCTAATGCAACTGTGAAATCACCAGAGCAAGACGCAATAAATCTCTGCCTATAATTCCTCTATGCACACAGAGTCATGTTTTCACATTAGTCCCAAAACGAAATTTCTTTGCCATTTTTAAAGCACACTTATTGCTCTTTTTTTTTCGGGCCAAGTGAAAATCACTTTTACAGACTGACACATTATGAAACCTTTTTTTTAAATTTATTTAATTGCACATGTCCAAGCTGTTTTTTTTTCAGACCACCACCATGTGTATTCTCTGTGACTGCCTACACTCCAGCAAGGGCAACCAGCCTTAGTGATGCTGAATGTATTTGCATTACAGACTTAAACCTGAAAACCCCACTGGCTTCTAAATACTGTGCATGACTATACATGGCAAGCACATGGGTGTGTGCTAAGACTCTGCTTCTTCCCCCAAAAATTCGCTCCCCCTTTCCATCTAATGCAACTGTGAAATCAGCAGAGCAAGACGCAATAAATCTCTGCCTATAATTCCTCTATGCACACAGAGTCATGTTTTCACATTAGTCCCAAAACGAAATTTCTTTGCCATTTTGAAAGCACACTTACTGCTCTTTTTTTATTCGGGGCAAGTGTAAATCACTTTTACAGACTGACACATTATGAAACCACCATGTGTAACTACAACAAAAACAATTCCCATTTCTATTATTCATTTCTTAAGTTACCACATACTTCCCCTCTCAAACTGTAAACTCACCTTTAAAATTAGTTAGTTGTGAAAGAAATGTGACACTCAAACAGCAGATTATCAGAGCCAGGATCTCTGTTGTGTTCACCTCTCTCCTCTCAGCAGAACCAGATAATGGCAAACTTTCCCTCTATTTTTCCACACATATACTTGTAAGTTTCAAATCTCAGTGCTTACCCCTTTTTTTCAAATGTAATCACACATTTCTATTGGTTGAAAACCAACCCTTTTCCAAAAGTACCCTTCCCCCAACTTGACTTCTGCCTAGTACCCATCCCCCAACTTGACTTCTGCCTGCTACCATAGCAACAGCTCATGGAACACTGCTGTGTGCAGTTAGGTCAGAAGTTTGCCAAACAATGTTTCAATTCCACAGAGCAAGAGTGCTTGACTTTTCAAACCTAACAGCAAATCCATAGTACTGTTCTTTGGTTACACATTTTTCTGTACCAATACAAAACATGCTTCTATCAATTGACACATACAGCCTAGTTTTTATTCTAGAATGGTATGAAACAGCCAATCAGTTCTTTTTGTTTTGAAAAAAATATGTATGCCTCCATTTCCAAACTGTCTTTCTTTTCATATTGCCATTCTACTGAAACACACCTCCTGAGTGCATCCAGTTCTCCTTTGAAGATGTTCACAGTGTGGATTGTAGGGCACAGCTATGTCTTCTGGAGTGAAAAGTTTGCAGAGAAAACAGGTATGGTGAGAGACCTTGCTTTGCCAAATGTAGACATTAAATGGATTGGTCAGAGAGGGTTAAAGTGGCACCAATTGATGCCATTGGTGAAATCCTTCATTCAAATCCAACACCCTGACCTCATAATAGTGCACTGTGGTGGCAATGACCTAGGCACTTTGACTGGGGTAGGTCTGGAAATGCTTATGAAGGACACCTTTGCACAACTGTTTTCACTTTTCCCTAAAACTGCCTTTGTGTTTTCCAACATATGCCAAAGGCAAAAATGGAACTGGTCCAATCATTTCTGTCCGCAGATTGACAAAGCAAGAAAGCACGTCAACAAATCTGTTTCTGCTTTCCTCCGTGACTATGGTATGGGTGCCATTTACCACAACAACTTGCGTTATGACATGCAAGACATTTATAGAGGAGATGGTGTGCACTTCAATGATGAAGGGAACAGAGTCTTCCTCTTGAACCTTAGACTCTGCATCGGTACTTACTTGTAGGTACCACTAAAAAAATGACTTCATAAACACAACGGCTCTTTTTAGAGCCCCCTAATATCTAAACACTTAAATCTGCATTTCATTTCTTTTTTTATTTATTTTTTTACCGTACGCTTACCGTACGCGTACCCCGTGATTTTTTTTAAAATCAATAAATGTTTTTTTTGTACTTTTCTGTCCTTCTTTGACCCCCTTACAAATGTTAGGGGGTCTGTAACTCTCCTCATTGCCCCCTTTTCTTGTTTTCACTCTTTTTTTTTCAGAGTGAAACACAGAAAATGGCGGCCGCCGCTTCCTGGTTTCGGCCGATTCGAATGTTTACTAAGATCTAAGAGCCAATCAGAATCGCGCTCGCGCACGCCACCGTACGCTTACCGTAAGCGTACGGTAAGCGTACCGTAAGCGGGCTCAGATATATATATTGATTTAAAGGCTATTTTCTCAGAATCTACTGAACAGATTTACACCAAACCTACAAAAGGCACTTCCTTGACCTAGGGACTACCTCTCTGCCAAATTTTGAGTAATTCTGTTCAGCTGTTCGGGCTGTAGCTCGTTCTAAAGGTCCTATGGAAAAATGCATGGGAAAAACGCGTTTTAGGACCCCCCTTTTATCTCAGCCCCCGCTTGACGGATCCCCCCGAGACTTTCAGGGTAGGAGCGGAGCGTAGCGCCCCACCTATTTTGAGAAATTCGCGAGGATTCGTCGACCGGCGCCAAAGTTATTCAAAATAGAATGTTGAGGTTTTCCTATGGAAACGTGGTCCTAACTATAACTACCTACTGGCGACCGCCAGTAGGTAATATATATATATATATATATATATATATATATATATATATATATATATATATATATATATATATATATATATATATATATATATATATATATATATATATATATATATATATATATTACCTACTGGCGGTCGCCAGTAGGTAGTTATAGTTAGGACCCCTTTTCCATAGGAAATCCGCAACATTCTATTTTGAATAACTTTGGCGCCGGTCGACGAATCCTCGGGAATTTTTCAAAATAGGTGGGGCGCTATGCTCCGCTCCTACTCTGAAAGTCTCGGGGGGATTCGTCAAGCGGGGGCTGAGATAAAAGGGGGGTCCCAAAACGCGTTTTTCTCATGCATTTTTCCATAGGACCTTTAGACAGAGCTACAGCCCGAACGGCTGAACAGATTTACTTGAAATTTGGCAGAGAGGTAGTCCTCAGGTCAAGGAAGTGCCTTTTGTAGGTTTGGTGTAAATCTGTTCAGTAGATTCTGAGAAAATAGCCGGTAAATCAATATATATATCTGAGCCAGCTTACGGTGCGCTTACGGTACGCTTACCGTACGCGTACGGTGGCGTGCGCGAGCGCGATTCTGATTGGCTCTTAGATCTTAGTAAACATTCGAATCGGCCGAAACCAGGAAGCGGCGTCCGCCATTTTGTCTCTCGCACTGAGAGTAATTTTTTTTTTTTTTTTTTTTTTGAAACCGTTTATTGCAATCTCAAATATATACAAGTATGGGCCTACAACCTTCCGGCCGGCCGCTAGAATAACAGGAGCATATGACATACGTACAAAAAGGCACTTGGCGTTGCAGAGAAGCTAAATCAGGAGGTATCAACGACGTGGGCCACATGACTCTGAGCCCACAATACGGTTTCATTTTATACAAACAACACAAAGAACCACACCCGCAAGGCAACCCGCAATCGAAAGTAACAGCATGTGCTCCTCAAATGGGGGACCCCAACCATCCACAGGAATCTAAAGAGGGGAAGGGGAACAGATCAAGGACTGGGGGAACCCTGTGCCCGGGGCTGGGGGAGGGGGTCAACTAGGGGGACGGGGCTGGTGAGGCAGCAGGCAGCAGTGGTGGCTCGCAGATACCCCCGCGGTAGGCGTTCCAGGGGCCCCATACTTTCACCCATGCCCCAGGCTTACCCCTCGCCACATACACCACCTTTTCTCGGAACATGCACCAATCCATGTGTTCTTTCCAGGCCGACACCGCCGGGGGCCTCTGGGATCCCCACAGCTGAGCGATGTCACGCTTAGCTATCATATATCCCAGAGTCACCCATCGCGTCTGCGGAACCGAGTAATCAGTTGGTTCCCACACATTCAGCAAGCATCTCCTCGCTTCAGGCAACAGCGCGACACGCGTAACCACTCGCAGGACCTCATGCACACCACGCCAGAATCGCTCCACCTTCGGGCATTCCCACAGAATATGCAAAAAAGTCGCCAAAGCACCACACCCACGCTTACACAACCCATCCTCGGCATAGCCCATACGCAGAAGCCTTGGCCCCGTCATGTAAACCCGGTGGAGTATCTTAAGCTGAACGAAGCGAAGGCGAGCCGGTATGGCCACCTCCTTCGGAGAGGCCACCGCGGAAATCCAGTCCTCGTCGTCCAACTCCAGCCCATCGGCAACCCAAGCCTCGCGGAGGCCAGTCAGCAAGCCCGAGCGGTCATTAATCAATTTCTTGTAAATGAGGGAGATCGTGCTGTCCGGAACGTGGCCATCTAGCACTCTATCCTCCAGGGGGGAAGACTCCGGGATGGAGGCGACGTCTGGGAAGACGGAGCCCAGTGCGTGACGGACCTGCAAGTACCGAAAGTATTCACTGCCCTGCAGCTGAAACTCCGTCTGCAGCGTCTCGAATGTTTTAAATCCCCCCCTCGTCCAGAGATCCCCCACTTTACTGATGCCTATCGTGTCCCACTTCTCGAAGCCCTTCGAGGTCCACAGGGAGCCCAACCTCTCAGGTGCATACAACGGTGACGCCCGGGTCAAACGGTCCTTCCATCCCATAGCTGCATTAGCCGCGTGCCATACTCGCACCATGACACGTGTAGGTCCCGTCAAGCGGGGACCGGGCGCGCCAGAGTAGAGCGCTCGATTGTAGTCGCCACCGGGCAGGAGCATCTTGTCCATTTCAAATGCCGGGTTTAAGGCGGGCCCATAGAGGCCGTGATTAATTGCAGCTAGCTGGGAGGCCCAGTAATACCGCTTAATATCCGGGAGGGCAATCCCCCCGTCGTACCACGGGAGCGTCAACTTCGCCAGGGCTATACGCGGCCTCCCGTCCCAGAACAGGCGGCGCTGTAGACCCTCCACCTCACGGAAATAGCGCGCCGGGACTAAGTCCATAGTATTCTGGAGAGCGTACAGGAAGCGCGGCAACGACATCATCTTAAACAATGCCGCCCGGCCGAGCGGCGAAAGCGGCAGGCGCCGCCAGCGCGCGACGTCCTCCTTCAAGCGCTGGAGGGGGGGAAGCAAATTCCGCTCGTAGCGGGCCTCCGGGTCCAACGTAATATAGACACCCAGGTACCGAAACCCCCGCGAGGCAATCTGGATCGGACAGCCCCGCGGGAGGACGGGAGCCTCCCCGGAAAGCACATAGACACACGATTTAGCCCAGCCGATGACAAGGCCCGAGTTACGGCCGAAGGAGCGCAGAACATCAACCAGGACAATCAGTGATTTGCGCGGGGAGGCTAGGTACAGAAGGATATCGTCCGCGTAGAGGGACACGCGGTCCTCATACTCGGGGGTCCAACGGAGACCACGGATGGAAGGGTGCCACCGCAGCCACTCCGCCAGGGGTTCCAAGGCCAGTGCAAACAGGAGCGGCGACAAGGGGCAACCCTGTCGCGTGCCCCGTCCCAGCGCGAATGGGGCCGAGACTCGTCCATTCACCACCACCTGCGCCAATGGGCCCGAATACAACAATTTGACCCAGCTGATGAATCCCGGTCCAAATCCAAATTTCGCCAGCATCGCCCAAATGTATGGCCATTCGAGCGTGTCAAACGCCATGGTGGCGTCTAAGGACGCCAAGATGGCCGGCTCCCGCACAAACGGGACACGCGCGAGCACCCCGTGCAAGCGCCGCAGATTAAGGGCCGTGTTGCGATGGGGAATAAAGCCGGACTGGTCTTGGTGGACCAGATCGCCCACCACGCCGACCAGCCGGTTGGCGAGCACCTTGGCGAGGATTTTGGGCTCCGCATTCAAGAGCGAGATAGGCCGATAGGATGTAACCCGGTGTCGGAGTCTCCCCTCCTTGTGGATTACCACGATTGTAGCCAGACGCTGGTCCGGCGGGAGGGAGCCCCGTGAGTGGGCCGCCAGGAACATCGCGCGGAGGTGGGGTGCCAGTACATCCGGTCGCAGCTTATACAACTCGATAGGGATGCCGTTCAGGCCCATGGCCTTGCCAGAAGCGACCGAGCGTATGGCGAGGGCAATTTCGTCTGAGGTGGGAGCGGCATCCAACGACTCCCTGTCCTCCACCGAAAGGGAGGGCAGCGCGATATCTCGAAGCAGGGCATGTGAATCCTCCTCCGAGCAGGGAGAAACCGGGGAATACACCTCGCGGAAATAATCCGCGAAGCAAGAGACAATGTCTTCTGGCTCGGTGACACGTACACCATCCATCCTCTCAATCAGCGGGACCACACGACTCGCTCTCTCCTTTTTATCCAACCACGCACTCAGTTTACCAGCCTTATCACCCACATCATACAGTCGCCCCTGTTGCCCTCTACTGAGGCCCCTGGCCGCCTCCGTGACGAGGGCCCTGTAGGCCGCCTGCTTAAGGTGTAGAACATGTAGTGCAGCATCCATCACCCCACTCCCCAGATCACCCTCTAATTCAGTAATTTCGGCCTCCACCCGGGTCACCTCCTCCTGCTCGCGCCTCCGGACATGGGAGATAAAGGAGAGGGCCTCCCCTCTAAGAACTGTCTTGAAGGCTTCACACAGGGAGATAGCCGAAGGGACAGACCCCACATTCTCCTCTAAATACCGCTGCAAGGATTTAATCAAGTCAGCACGAATAGTGGGGTCGCGCAGGTACCAGGCATTGATTGGAGCTACCCTGCCCTCCCCCCTCGGGAAGACATCAAAGTGCAACAGGAGCGGGGAGTGATCTGAAATACCCCGCGCCAGATGGCGCACCTCTCCTACTCTCCCAGCATAGGCCGCAGGGACAAGGACATGATCAAGCCGCGAGAGGCTACCATGGGCACCCGAATGGAAGGTGTACTGCAGCTGCGTGGGATGTTTTAAACGCCAGCAGTCCACCAATCCCAGTGTATCTAAGAGGCCGGACAGCCACGCCTGTGCCCGGGGGAGGTCCCTAGGGGGGTAGCGATCCATGGTCCCAGAAGCCACCGCATTGAAGTCCCCCCCAACCACCAGAAGTCCCCCCGGAAGGTCAAGGAGGAGGCGCCCCAGGTCCGCAAAAGTGGTAGACTGTAACCCCGGTGGGACGTACACTGATACAAAGACAACTACTTTGCCCTCCATTCTCCCCACCAAGACAGTGTAGCGTCCCCTCTCATCATGGCGCACCTCGTCTATTTCCAGCGGGAGCGAGTTCTTAACCATGATGCCCACCCCCCGCGAGCCCGACGTGAAGCCCGAGTGGGCCACCAAACGATAGCCACGCCGATTCATGGCACAAAAGGAATTACCAATAAGGTGTGTCTCCTGCAGAAAGACCACATCTGGCGAAATTCGTTTCAGATACTGCAGGACCACACCTCGCTTAATCCTATCCCCCAGTCCGTTAACGTTCCAAGACAACAAAGTCAGGTCCCTACCCCCCATCACATACAGAAGCCATCATTCGTCCCCCCGAGAGCACCTCAAAAACACCAATACAGTAAAGGGTTTGCCTTGCGGTAAAAACGAACAACACCCCACCCCAACCCACCCGTCCCAACAGAACTCCCCCCTCCCTGCACCCCTGCATGAGCCCAGACAGCCCCCCCAAAGTGCAGTGTGCCTGTCGCCCCATAGATGATAAAACTAACTAGTCCCCCAGAGGAGGAGGGAAAGCCCCCAAGAGACCCCGTACGACCTCCACAGGAGGGGAACTTACACGAACAGTCAATGGTGACAATAATGTTGTCCAGAGCAAGGCCTACTATTAGTCCCTCAGTCCTGATCCGGCGAGCCCTCCCCGCCAACCGCGCCCCCCCCACCCCCCCGGCCCCGATCCCCGGGCAAAGTGTCCAACCAGTCCCCGGCCGCCTCGGGACGATCAAAAAAGTGCATGCGGCCATCCACCTCTACCCTCAACTTAGCTGGAAAAAGCATCGCATACTTGAGGTTCAGGTCCCGTAGGCGACGTTTGACTCCGAGAAAACTCAGTCTCTGCTTTTGGACCGCCGGAGTAAAATCAGGATAGAAGTTTACGTCCATATTGTCGAGTCTGACCGGTCCTTGTAGCCTAGAAGTCTGCAGGATAGCGTCTCTGTCCCGAAAGATGAAAAGCCGGGCAATGAGAGGCCTCGGAGGGGCTCCGGCCTTAGGTCTTCCTCCGGGGACCCTGTGAGCACGTTCCACCGCAAAGAGTTTACTCAGCCCCCGGGGCTGGAGATGGGTGAGAATCAGGTCCTCCACAAACAGATCCGCCGCCTCCTCCTCACGTCCCTCCGGCACCCCGATAATGCGGACATTGTTCCTCCGGGCCCGACCCTCGTAATCCTCCAGTCGACGATCCATCAGGGCGCTCGCCTGGCCAAGCCGGCGCACCTCCTTTTGGAGGGCCGCCACGTCCGTTGTGAGGCCCGAGGTAGTGTGGGCCAAAGAATCGACCCGGTCATTCGTCTTGGACAGATCGGCCCTCACCAGGCCCACATCCACGAGGACCGAGTCAATCTTCTGCGCCAGTGTGTCAAAGCGCTGGTCCACCGAGGCCTTCATCTCGGCGATGGCGCCCATGACGTCGCGGAGGGTCAGATCCGCGGGCAGAGCAGGAGCATCAGTCGGGCCCACAGGGGACCTATGCGGCGCCTCTGGAGATCCCTTCTGGAGGGTGTAGCGGTCCATGTTGTTGGACTGATGGGCTGCGCCACGGCGGGTCGATTTCACCTTTGCCCGGTCGCCATCTTGCTTTGTGGACATGGTTCAGTCCCCAGATCGTGCCAATCACCTCGAAAGGGGCCGACAAACCAGTTCACGGGCTCCGGGGGGGGGGCGACCACAGTTCCGCAGGACGGATCACAGCCGGCGGGCCGGCAGGGCACCCCAACGAGGCCACACCACCGCACACCGCCCCGCAACCCTACCTCGCCTGGCAGCAAGGAGGGCGCAAAAGCGAAAGTGAAAGTGCGGGGTACGCGAGTCGCCCAGCCTTGCCCGCCGCTGTTGTTCACTTTGTCTCCGGATCGCCCCACAACTCCAATCCGGGGGGCCGGCGTGGAGAAGGCCGCAAACCTCAATCGGTGCTCCCGCCGGTGTCCGAGGTCCAATTTGGAAACGGAAAACGGGTGTCACCTCAGCTCGGGCTCACAAACACAGTCCCCTCATCTAGGACAGGATATGGTCAGGATTTATGCAGGAGGTCGCGGAGGTCCTCGGGAGCCTCGCACCTACGCGGCCATCTTGGTTGCGCGCTAGGCTCCTCCCCCAATTTTTAAAATATAAAGCCAAACAACATGTAAAGGGGATTTGTAGGCAACTCCCACACACATAGCCATGTTGAGGGACTCCCCAAAGATCCCCCAAGGCCAAAAACGCAATTTTTATTTTTTCGGTAATTTCGCCGAGTACGCTTACGGTAAAAAAAATTGAAATAAAAAAAACACTATCCACACTTACCCCACCCCCTATACTTTTGGTGGCCGCAGGCCAACAAACGTGCAGGGCTTATTAGAGAAGACAAAAACTAAAAAAATTTTCAAAAAAACAATAAAAGAAAAAAAAAATTATCCACACTCTCTCCACCCCGTGTGCAAATGGTGCCCGAAGGGCACCATTTGTGCATGGCTTATAAAACTTACGAAAAATTAAAATATTACCGTGCACGGAACGAACTGCGTTAAGTGGGCGCGCACGCCACGAATGGCGTAAAGTAACTTAGCATTTAAAAAAACGTACAAATTCACTGAAAAAACCATAGGTTTCACACACGTTATAGTTAGGAATTAGCATTTAAAAAACCTTGCAAATTCACTGAAAAAACCATAGGTTTCACACATATTATAGTTAGCGGAAATTTTACTGATAAAAAACCAGTGAAATTGCCCCGTTATAGTTAGTGCTGGCAACTATAACTCACGCGACCGCAATCTTCTGCTGATGACATATGTGTCTTTATGAAAAAAAAATATTTGTAATATATGTATAGCTAAAAATGTATGGAAGAAGACATGGGCAAATAAGTGTCTAAATACAGTATTAGCATCAGCAGAGGATTGTGGTCGCGTGAGTTATAGTTGCCAGCACTAACTATAACGGGGCAATTTCACTGGTTTTTTATCAGTAAAATTTCCGCTAACTATAACATGTGTGAAACCTATGGTTTTTTCAGTGAATATATATATATATATAAACAACGAAGATTTCCCTGCACCTCCACAGCAATGGCGAACAGAGACGCAAACCCAACGAATGAGGTTAAATGGCGTTTATTCTTTTCTCAACCTCGAACCTGACGCCTTTCGGGCTTCAGAAGCCCTTGCTCACAAGTATATATATATAACCTACTGGCGGTTGCCAGTAGCTAGTTATAGTTAAGACCTAGTTACTGTAGGAAAATGGCAACATTATATTCGCAATAACTTTGGCGCCGATTGATGAATCTTCGTGAAATTTTTGAAACTAATTCTTTGTTGAGATCAGCTCCTATGTTGAAAGTTTGGGGGGGCCGAGAAAAAAGGGGGGGTCCCAAAACGTGTTTTTTCAATGTTAATTTCCATAGGAAACTTTAGACAAGGCTACAGGTCGAACGGGTGAACGGAATTACCCCAAATTTGGCAGGGAGAAGGGTCTTGGTCTAGAAAGCACGCTTTTGTTTATTTTGTGTAAATCCGTTCAGTAGTTTTTGAGAAATATAGAAATTTACAGATATCGATATTTGGGAATTCTGCCATCTGATTGGCTGAGGCGTTACGAGCACGAGCCCGCTGCTTATTGGCTGTGAGCGGCGGGAGCGTTTACAACTAGGAAGTGTTGGCTGCTATTTGTGATTCCGTTGAAGTGAGTAAGGGCGAAAAAGGGCAAAAAATGTGGGAAAGAGGAGGGTAGGAGCACTGTAACTTTTGTGGGGTGTTTAGGGTGTGCTAAGTGAACTAATCATACCTACCAATGTGAAAGTTCTAGGCTATGAAAATTAAGTGAGGTATTGGCTAGTGCGTGATGTTTCTAAGGTGAGCTTGTGCGTGACTCGAGGATTAAAGCGTGAGCCCACACTGTGTGTCTTATGCTGTGAAGTCATGTGCCCTGGCCGCTGCAGTACAATTGTGGAAGTAGTGTCAGCACGTGTTTATACCTACTAGGATGAATTACTGACCCGTAGTGGTGTGAAAGTCCTGGGTACGGAAAATATGTGAGGTATTGTCTAGAGCACAGGTATTCATAGTACGGCCCGCGGGCCACCAGCGGCCCGGCAAGCCTTCCTTGGCAGCCGGCGGACCTTGCAGACATTGTACCTGTGCTTTTTTTAAAAAAAAGAGTGTCCGCAAACACCGCCGGTTGCAGCAGCGCGGAGCTATGGGGGCCGGGCGATTCTTTTAAAGACCATTCACTTGAATGACTCAGTGGAGATGCAGGGGCGCTAAGAAGAGGTGAAATACAACAAAGCCTCATTAACAAGTGAATGGTCTTTTAAAGACCTGTGAAGTACTTGGGTGCAGCTGTGTGTGTGCCCGGGAAGCAGTCTCAGCCCGGGGTGACACACGCGGGGTGAGGTGACAGAGGGTGACGAGGACAGCGGGGTGTGAGAGCAGTGGGTGAGATGATGGAGGGCAGCAGGGAGAGAGAGCAGCGGGTGAGGTGACAGAGGGAGACAGACAGAGGGAGACAGATGGGGACAGAGAGATGGAGATGGAGGGAGGGAGACAGAGGGAGGGAGGCAGAGAGAGGGGGACAGAGAGAGAGGGATACAGAGAGAGGGAGACAGAGAGAGGGGGACAGAGAGAGAGAGGGAGAGAGAGAGGGAGACAGAGAGGGAGACTGAGAGAGGGAGACAGAGAGAGAGGGAGACAGAAAGAGAGGGCGACCGAGGGAGACAGCCAGACAGAGGGAGACAGACAGACAGAGGGAGGGAGACAGAGGGAGGACGAGCAGAGGGGGGAGACAGAGAGAGGGAGACAGAGAGAGGGAGACTGACAGAGGAAGGGAGACTGACAGAGGGAGGGAGACAGAGAGAGGGAGACTGACAGAGAGAGGGAGACTGACAGAGGGAGGGAGACTGACAGAGGGATGGAGACAGAGGGAGGAGGGTGACAGACAGAGGGAGGGAGACAGATAGGAGACAGACCGAGGGAGACAGAGACAGACAGAGGGAGACAGAGGGAGGGAGATAGAGGGAGGGAAACAGAGGGAGAGGGAGAGAGAGGGGGAAAGAGAGAGGGAGGGAGACAGAGAGAGAGAGGGAGGGAGACAGAGAGAGAGAGGGAGACAAGCAGAGTGAGTGAGACAGAGGGAGACAGAGAGAGAGGGAGGGAGAGAGGGAGATTGAGAGTGATAGAGAGATGGAGGGAGACGGGGAGAGGGAGGGAGAGATAGATAGAGGGAGGGAGAGATAGAGAGAGGGAGTAGGGTGACAGACAGAGGGAGGGAGACAGCCAGAGGGAGACAGAGGGAGAAAGACAGAGGGAGAGAGAGGGAGGGAGACAGAGGGAGGGAGACAGATGGAGAGAGGGAGGGAGGGAGAGAGGGAGAGAGAGAGTGATAGTGAGAGGGAGGGAGACGGAGAGAGAGAGGGAGGGAGAGATAGAGAGAGGGAGGGAGAGATAGAGAGAGGGAGGGAGAGATAGAGAGAGGGAGGAGGGTGACAGACAGAGGGAGGGAGACAGCCAGAGGGAGACAGAGGGAGAAAGACAGAGGGAGAGAGAGGGAGGGAGACAGAGAGAGGGAGACAGACAGAGGGAGGGAGACAGACAGCGGGGGACAGAGGAAGGGAGACAGAGACTCACAGAGGGAGACAGAGGGAGGGAGACCGAGGGAGAGAGGGAGGGAGGGAGAGAGGGAGAGAGAGAGAGTGATAGTGAGAGGGAGGGAGACGGAGAGAGAGAGGGAGGGAGAGAGAGAGAGAGGGAGGGAGAGATAGAGAGAGCTAAGCTGAGCTGCTGCCGGACTCGGGGATGAAAGCGTGAGCCCAAACTGTGTGTCATATGCTGTGAAGTCATGTGCTCTGGCCGCTGTGCCACATCTGTGCAAGTAGTGTCAGCATGTAGTTATAGCTACTTGGAGGAACTTTTGTTTCGAACATTGTAACTTGTGTATGGTGCTTAGGGGGTGTTATATAGGGAGTGCAAAGGTAAATTCGTGTGGATGAAAAATGTGTGTGTATGAAATGAATTTGGTATTTGGAAAGCACGGACTCCTATGAGTCTGATGGTGCTGGGGGCGTAAGGTAAGGTGCTGCTGGAGTTGGGAATAAAGCTGATGAACTACTTATCCCTACTGTGAACTTTTAACGTGCACGTGCCGTTAAATGTTCAATAAAATGTTGCATAAGTATATCGTCAGGTTAAAAAAAAATGATGAACTTTTAACCTGCAGGTGTCGTAGAAGGTTCCAGAAAGTGTGGTGATAAAATAGGTTGAACTTGTGACCTGTATGTGGCGCGGAATAATAAGTAGCTTTTCGGAAGGAAATTCAAAATGAACCAATGGAGGTAAGTTTTGGAATGTCATTGAAGGAATGAAGTATTCTGATTTGTTCTTTACATGTATTTATTGTGTGGAGCGGCAGAGAAATTGTGCCATTCCTGGTTTCATTCTTGATGAAGTCAGAGCTTTACATGTACTATGTGAGAAAGAGAGAATTGTATGTGTGTGTCATTTGAAATCTGGATAACAACTACAAAGGTGAGTTAGAAATGAACAAGGTGTGTTATGTGTTTTATAGTATTGATTAAGTATTTGAGGTGAAGTTTTTAATTTTGAAAGTATTTTTTATTTCAAAGTAATATGTAATAGTAAAGTGTGGTGTTTGATATTGGTTATGAAATATGCATACATTTTGAGCTGTTGTTATAGAAGTATTTTATATATGTTTAGGAATTTTTCACAGAGAAGAAGTGTAGTTTGTCATCTTTATAGGACTGTATTGTTTTGAAAATGAGGTACAGCGTTAATTTGAGTTTGTAATGTATTTGGGGATATAAAGAAAATGTCGCACATTTGCAAATGATACTTTTTGTGGAAATAGTGTGGTCAGGGGATGGTGGTTGGTGACGTATGTATTATTAAGTTAAAAGCGATAAAATGAAATGCAGAAATGTTATGTGGGCAGGTTGTGGTCTTATTTTTGACACTAAGAGGTAGGTTTGAATGTAAGTCAGGGTAGGTCGTTGTACAGTGGGGCCGTGTACAGTGTTTGGAGATTACATGAAGAGGAGATGGAGATAGGAAAAGTGATACGTTCCTTTTATATGTACGCATAGTTTGAATCATGTGATCCTAAGTTGAGATAAATATGAATATGGTTTCTGGTTTGCATTTGGGTATAGTGAATAGTTTTTGTAGTTTCTGACTAGTGAATAATAAAAAGGTAGTTATACTAAAATATATGGTAGTAAACGCATTAATTATTGTCTGTTCTTATGGAATAGAAGTAGTTGGGGAGTGCTTCTTTAGAAGAGATGTTTTATAAATGTGTGAGAGATAAAAAAAATGTAAATGTGCAGTATATTTTCTGTATGACTTTGTTGACATTAGAGAACTACATGTGATTATAAGTGATACTATTTGTCAGGCTGTGTCGCTGTGGCAGATATATGTAGGTGTTGAAGTGGTTCGTGTTTTACTGATGGTGAGCTTCACTATCCTTTTTGATACACTCGTCAATGTATTCATTCCATTTAATATCTTTAATATAGATACAGTCAAGGGAATGTATATCAAAAGTTTGGGAATTAGAACTTTGTTTACTCTCCCCATGCCCTGCTATACACTCTAGAGAGTGTTTAAATGACTTTCGTAACATATAGATGTCTAGCTAGTAAAGGTGGTGTAATTCGACTGGGCCCATTTATAAACCGTGCTATGGGATGGTTTATGTTTTACCTGCCAATTTGCATGTTTGAATACTTTTTGCTGATAAGTGTTCCGGCAGACACCTGTTAAACTGAACGTTGTATATGGGTATAGTGGCGCTACTGGGAATGGTGGGGGTTTCTGTTTGATTTCGTACGGTTATGCAAGGGCGGGGGTGGGTGTGGGGGAGGTGGTTATGTTGCTGATTGAAACACAGAATATAGTAACGTGCAGAGGTCGAGCTACAAAAAGGTGATCTAGTACCACTGGGAGCACTTATAAAGCACCCTATGGCATGGGATATGTTTTAGTCGCAAATGTGCATGTTTTAATGCGTTTTGCTGATGAGCGTTTCAGGAGACATCTGTTGAAATTAAGCCTCTGTTTGGCTATAGTGGCACTTCTACGTTTGCTGGGGCTCTTTCTTTTATTGCGTAAAGTTAAGCAAGGGCGGGTGTTGAGGTGGTGTAGTGGTACTGTGACTATTTATAAACCGTCTTATGGTATGGTGTATGTTTGAGTTGCAAAATTGCAGGTTTTAATAGGTTTTACTGATGAGCGTTCCGGCAGACACCTGTTGACATTAAGTCTATGTATGGCTATAGTGGCGGTAACGGAGTGCTGGGGCTTGTTGTTTGATTTCGTAAGGTTAAGCAAGGGATGGGTGGGGGTGGGGGTGATGGAGGTGCATATGTTGCTGATCATAAGACGGATATTTGTAACGTGGGCATGTGTAGTTACTAAAGGTAATGTAGTTTCACTGGGCCCATTTATAAACAGTGCTATGGGATGGTTTATGTTTTACCCGCCAATTTGCATATTTGAATAGTTTTTGCTGATAAGTGTTCCGGTAGACACATGTTAAAATTAAGCCTGTGTATGGGTATAGTGGCGCTACTAGGAATAGGGGGTTTCTGTTTGATTTCGTACTGTTAACCAAGGGCGGGGTGGGTGTGGGGGAGGTAGTTATGTTGCTGTTTGAAATACATTATATAGTAACGTGGAGATGTGGAGCTACTAAAGGTGATGTAGTACCACTGAGAGCACTTATAAAGCGCCCTATGGCATAGTATATGTTTTACCCGCAAATTTGCATGTTTTAATACGGTTTGCTGATGAGCTTTTCAGGAGACATCTGTTGAAGGTAAGGCTCTGTATGGCTATAGTGGCGCTTCTACGTTTGCTTGGGCTCTTTCTTTTATTGCGTAAAGTTAATCAAGGGCGGGTGTTGAGGTGGTGTAGTGGTACTGTGACTATTTATAAACCGTCTTATGGTATGGTGTATGTTGGAGTTGCAAAATTGTAAGTTTTAACAGGTTTTGCTGATGAGCGTTCCGGCAGACACGTGTTGACATTAAGTCTATCTATGGTTATAGTGGAGGTAACGGGAGTGCAGGGGCTCGTTGTTTGATTTCGTAAGGTTAAGCATGGGTATGGGTTGGGGTGGGGGATGTGCGTATGTTGCTGATTATAAGACGGACATTTGTAACGTGGGCATGTGTAGTTAGTAAAGGTAATGTAGTTTGAGTGGGCCTATTTATTAACCGTGCTATGGTATTGTTTATGTTTTTCCCGCGAATTTGCATGTTTGAATACTTTTTGTTGTTAAGTGTTCCGGCACACACCTGTTAAAATTAAGCCTGTGTATGGGTATAGTGGCGCTACTAGGAATGGTGGGGATTTCTGTTTGATTTCGTACGGTTAAGGAAGGGCGGGGATGGGTGTGGGGAAGGTGGGTATGTTTCTGACTAAAACACAGAATTTAGTAACGTGCAGATGTTGAGCTACTGAAGGTGATGTAGTACCACTGGGAGCACTTATAAAGTGCCCTATGGCATGGTATATGTTTTACCCGCAAATTTGTATGTTTTAATACGCTTTGCTCATGAGCGTTCCCGTAGACGGTTGTTGAAATTAAGTTCTTGTATTGGTATAGTGTGTTTACTAGGTTTGGTGTGGCTCTTTCTTTAATTTTGTGAAGTTAAGGAAGGATGGGGAAGAGGGTGGTGCAGTGGCAGTGTACCCATTTATGAATCAGTTTATGGTATGGTATATGTTTTTCTTGCAAATTCCCATGTTTTAATATGTTTTGTTGATGAGTGTTCCAGCAGACAGGTACAGAAATTACACAACATTTCTGTGGAGAAGACATCTTCGTGCTGATAGATACTCTTGTACTGTGGTAGAAGGCTGATAGCATTGATGGAAAATTATGAAACTTGGTGCCAATGTAGATTTTAATGGATGGTTACACTGTTTGTTTGTTACTATGGTGTATTAGGGTTCTAAGTGGGAGAAAAAAAAGTGGGGGTGCTCTAAAAGGGAGGGGGCAAAGCTCTTAAAGAGGTGTGGGCTATGCAAGTTGGGGCGTGGTCTAAATCAAGATAAGTATCATTGTGTGCTTTAGAAAATCCTCTCCAATTATCGTAGGTTCGGAAAAAAACATTGTTTAAAGGATTTCCCTTTCTTCTACAACGTGGGTAACCTAGCGTGATGTCTCCAGTTCTCAGTAGTGAGTAAAATAAGCATGCGTACATCGATGTGCATGCTGTCACTGCAGTGTAATAAAAAAAGAAAATTGGCTATCTTTGAGAGGGCCGAAAATAGAGCCTGGTAGAGAGTCGTTTGGAGGCTGCCTGAAAATATGTGCCGGTCCCCAGACCCGGCCCAATTAAAGCGCAGTATCCATGCATCCTAAGCTCTGCGCCATTCAACCATCTTTTAATTGATGCATATATTCCTACTTATATATATACATAATTCTGTTCGTCCGCTTATTTTAAGCATCTATGAGCACACTCGCCTATAGTAAGCACTGTGCCATTCATGCAGCAATACGCCTATATATGCATAGATATATCTGTCCCAGAATCAATCCTAAGCATTTATCAGCCCACCCGTCTATCATAAGTACTGGTCTTTGCATTCATTCATCTTTCCATCCATCCATACATTGATACATTGATCTATGTATCTATCCATTGATGCATCTGGCCATGCATCCACTCGCCCTTTATTCAACTATACGTTCTTATTTCTGTGCATCGTCCGCCCCTGATCTTAAATACGACATATTATACTCATCCAGCTACCCTCTTAAGGCGTTGAAAAGGCTTGCAAAAAGCATTGACAGGCAGATTTTTTAATAAAGAATAGCAAAGCTTTGAGTTACTCTTTGTGGAGCATACTTCAACACCCTTCTCTGGTGGTGTTTTAAACAAAGGTAGATCTAGCTAAAGAAATGCAAAGGAGCTTTTAAGTGTAATACGTTAATTTAGAAACATAACGTTTTGTCGAGTTGTTTATAGGTACACTGTTTTAAAGTGGCCGTGACTGACAGATACCCGTACTTCTTATATTTGAGAAAGTATACCAGAGAGCTAATTTGGGGTGGTGAGAACCTTGAGTTCTATATTTCCATGTGAAGTACAGTATAGTAATATAAAAGTAATTGGAAAGCTTTTATGTTCATATTAAAGAGGGGGTGTGAGAACTTAGTGAGTCAGGCAAAGTGTGTGTTTTTGTAGCACTGTGTAAGGTGAGAGCAGGTTCGTGCTGGAGTTGCCTTGTTGTCGTTGTTTGCAGAGGCGCAACCAGAGGGATATTTCAGGGGAGCCTAATTCTTTTAGCAATAGGCAGAATGGACATGTAGGGGTTGTAAAAAGGGGTGAAAAAGAACAGAGTCTCCTTTACAAAAAAATGATGTTTTGAAGACCGGTGAAGTACTCAGGTGCGGCTCTGTGTGTGCGCCCGGGAAGCTGTGTCAGAGAGTCCGAGGCAATGGGCGTTGCGCGCCTGGTGGTCTATCTGCTAATCACCCCACGATGATGTTGCTGGTGCGTTGCAAAAAGAGAAGGGAAATACTGAGAGAAAATGGCTCTCTTTAAAGGATTTCCCTTCTCCTACAATGCGAGTCACTTGGCATGATGTCTGCACTTCTAAGTAGTGAGCAATGTGCATGCTCTCACAGTGTCACTGCAGTGCAATAAAGAAAAAAAACGGATTACGTTTGTGAGGTCGGAAAATAGAGCCCTATAAAGACCCGTTTCGAGGCTCCCAGAAATAAAGTGCTGGTGGTCACATCCCCACAGACACCCCCTCCAGTTAAAGCCCTGGGTGCAGTGTTATGTTTGCGAAGTTGTTGATAAAATTGTTAGGTAATATGGGAAACTTGTATGTGTGCTGTTTGTTTGCAAATATTCTAAGTACATAGATTAACATTTAAAAAAATACTATTTATAAAGTTGTGTGCGGTGGGTTGCAGAAAAAGTGGTGTGGGGTGTGGCGGAGAGGTGAAAAGAGGCAGTGCAGTTATATATAAATTGTAAAGGAGTATGTAAATAATTAAATAAATACTTGCTGTATGTTCTATGGCACTACTTGTCGTCCTAGTGCTCATCTGCCGTGCTCCATCACGCTGCAGCACTGGGTCTGGAAGTTGTTAGTGGAAGTTTTGCAATTGTATGTTATTATTTTAACATAGTGAAGAAATGTGAAAAATAATTGAATCTATTTTTTGTTTTTCAGAAAATTATTTCGTTTGGATTGAAATTTGGAAATGCATAGAAGAAGTGAAAAAAAAAGAAAAGAGAAGAAAAAATATATTTGACAAAAAGGAAAGATCTTGAAGTAGAAAAAAATACGACTAGTAGAGAAACTGTTTGAGTAAAAGCAAAAGACAATTTTTTGAAAAAAATATTACGAACATTTCATGAGAAAAACATCACACAAAGTAAAAAGAAGAATTTTTCCAGTAAGGTGAAGCAGAGTTCAATTTCAAGTACGAGGAAAAGGAAAGATGATAAAGAAATAGCATCTGGTACTCGGAGACAAAAACAATTTCAAGAAATTCATCAGAGACTTTTTCGATCTAGAGTCAGTCAGAATTTATTGAAAACATGCTGCAAATATAAAAGAAGAATGTTCCAATTCAAAGAGAAGCAGCGTATTGAAAGTATAGTGGATACTGCTTTCAATTTGAAACAGAAGTTGTTCATTTTGATTTTAAAGAGAATGAAAGTATTGGATACAATAGTCAAAGTATTGAAAGACAAAAGTAGAAAAAAAAGACTTGCGAACAGAACCAACTTTTGTAAAATATTTAGTGGACATTGGAGACATACTTCTAGTTCTGAGCCTTTTTTTAATGAAGAAAGATACTTCCAGGAAAATAGTTTATCATTTGCAGTTGATACTGGACGTCGTTGCTACGAAGTTCAGGATGGTGTTCCTCTTCCAAAGGAGGAAATGGTTGGTAAAAGTGCAGAAGAGTTAATAGCTGAAGAAGTGCAAGGGAAACGTCCAAGAGCTCCTGTGTATAAGTGGAGTTGTAGTAGCATTTGTAGTATTCAACAGGAATCCATTGATATAATGCGAAATTTGCTACGAAAATATACTCAGAAAAGTATAAAACAGAAGATTAAGTTGTTACAAGGACTAGATCCATTTAATGTAAGAAAAAATACTGAGAAGTATGGGCATTCTCTAGCTTGTCTTTCAAGAAAAGTTTGTAAAAGTGTTTTTCATCATTTGAGGATGTTAGAAGTACACCATTCAGAAATGCGGAACTTTGTAAAGAAACTGTACTATGTAAAAAGTCCTGCATTAAGTTTAAGTGAACTGAATGGAAGTCTTTTATATGGTTCTTTATCAGATGTTCAAAAAAAGTGTGATGATATTGAAATGCAATATTTTGGTTCAGAAGAGCAGTTCATAGAAAGTGAAAGTTTGACAATTACAGATGTTGGAGGAGATGAGAAAGTGATTAGCACTGATCAGTTTGAAGAAGAAATTGGAAAGTTTAATGGTGTACTCTGAAATACCAAACTATGTTTGTGTTTGTTGTCGACGTACTCATTATAAAAGTCAAAGTAGGAATGTTGATTTGTATTTGAAAAGTGAAAAGGAGAACTATGGTAAGTGGGAAGAATTTGCAATTTACTTGTTTGCTGAAGGTCGATTTGAGTTAGGTAGTGATCAACGTATATGTAAATATTGTTACAACAAATTAGAAGAGAACAAAATGCCTGCTAGAGCAGTGCATAATAAGTTGGAGTTAGTAGCTATTCCGCAGGAGCTGGCCAAATTGAATACATATGAGTCAGTTCTAATTCAATCTGTTCATCCTTTTCAAACTATAATTCGGATGGAGCCTAAAACAGGTAAACTGACACCAACAGACTTCGAAAGAGGGCTGAAAGGAAGAGTGGTGTACTTACCTTTGGATTTTAAGAAAAACATTGAAACTATTGCTGGAGAGAAAGAGGAAGATGAGGCAGTAGTTATTTTAGTAAATGGTGTACTCACAAAGAGTCAGAAAATATGGCAAGAATTTGTGGATGTTAATAAAGTTGAAAAGGCTACCTTAATTCTTATAGAGAACAAAAATGTAAATGTGGATGAACAGGTAATACGTTTAGAAGATGATTTTGAAATTTCAAGTGGTCAAATAGAGAAAGTGGACAAGTCAAGGACTGAAGAGGTTTATGAACATTATACAATATGTCCTTTGCATTCAAAAGAAGTGATAGGAAGTGGCATTGAGTTATTTCAAATGAAAAAAGCACAGGGAACTCCAATGAGTGTATGGGAGAAAAGCTTGGAAGCTGGTTGTTTTCCACAGTTGTTTCCTACTGGAGAAGGTGGACGATATGATGACCGACCTGTACAGATTCCAGCTTCAGAATATCGGTCAACAAGAATATATTCTGAAGATCCTAGATTTCGACAGTGCATTCCATACATATTTCACCTTTTGTTTGAAAGTGATCTGTCTTCTCTCTCGTATGCAGTGAATCATATACTTAAAACTGGAGTTCATGAATCACTTCTTTCTGCGAAAGAATTTGTGGAGAAAGTTCAAGAAACAGGTGAAAATTTAGAAGCACAGTTAATCAATTTGATGGCATGTCAACGTGGAACAAATGAGTATTGGTATCGTCGACATGGAGAACTCAAGTGTATGTTACAGAACTTAGGTACACCAACATGGTTTGTCACACTTAGCTGTGCAGAGTATGCATGGGAAGATTTGCTCGAGTTTTTAAGAGAAGCGAATTCTAATATAAAAAATGTTGAAATAAAGACTCCTGGTGAACTGCGTTCATTGGATCCTGTAAATGTGTACAGATATTTTAATCATAAGTTTCAAGGTATGATGTCTTTTATCTGTAATAAAAAGAATCCACCTCTTGGAGAAGTTACCGATTTCTTTTGGAGAAAGGAGTATCAAGCAAGAGGTGCACCTCATATACATATGCTAGTATGGATCAAGGATGCACCTAAATTTGGAAATGATTCTGATGAAACAGTATTGTCTTTCATCGAACAGTATGTGACATGTGAGATTCCAAGAGAAGGAGGAGATAGAAGCTTGAGACAGCAAGTTTTACGTTTCCAAAGTCACCGTTGTGGAAAGTATTGCAGAAGAAAATACAAGTCTAAAGGAAAATTTTACACCGTATGTTGGTTTGGTTTTCCCTGTCTAGTCATTTGTAAAGGAAAAGTAAATTCTTTTTTTTCTACTGTGAGGCACACAATAACTCAGAAATCTCCAAAGAATACCAACAACTTAAAAAGAACAGAAGTTTCAAAGTATATCTATGACTACAATCCAGTCATTTTAAAAATGTGGAATGCGAGCATGGACATCCAGTATGTTGCGGATAACTCAATTGCTGTTGCACGTTATGTTACATCTTACATAACAAAATCTGAATAAACAGAGATGAAACAAATGTAGGAAGAAATTGCACAAGAGAATAGTCTTAGCAAAAAATTGTACAGCTTTAGTTTGAAAATGCTTTCCCACCGAGAAATTGGATCGTATGAATGTTCAGACCGCTTGTGATCTTCAAGTTTACATTCAAAGTCACGAGGAATCATTTGGGTAAGTTTAGGTCTTGCCTGCAAACGAAATAGAGTGTTGAAAACGTTGGAAGAAATTGAACAATTAGCAGCAAATGAGGCAGATAGTACAGACATTCTTAAAACTAATATGTTGGACACATACTATCCGAAAAGGAGTCAACATCTGGAACAGCTATGTCTGTATGAAGTACTTCAACATTACAGCTTCAAAATAAATGTTAAAGAGAATTTAAAAGAAGGAAAGTTTGCAGTAGTTGGATGTCATGGTTGATTAGTAAAACATGCAAAGGGTAATTTATAAACCACAAGAAACTTAGTTGTGAAACTCCAGATAAGCGAGAATTTTACTATTTAACACTTCTGCAGCTGTTTAAACCATGGCGTAGTGAAAGTGAATTACTTGGAGAGTTTGACTGCTATGAAGATTCTTTTAATGCTTTTAAAGATAGCATTCGATGTCCAATTTTCCCTACATATTTAAAAATGTTGAATGATGAAGTTGAACAGGAAAAGACTATTATAGCTGAAATAGCTCATGAAAGTTCTCAAGATAGTCAAAGTAGTGGTCCATTTAGTCAAGACCCTCTTGGACAACCAATGCTGGAAAATGAAGCAGCGATTGCTATGCATGAAGTCAAAATTGAAATGCAACAAGCACACGAGGAGAATATATCATTGGAAAAGTTAGAAGAAGAAGTAAATGTTGAACAGAAAGAAATATATGTGCAAGTGAGAGAACAGAGAGAACATGGTTTGTTGCATGAAAAAAAAGAATGTCTGTGTTCATCTTTTAATCATCTTCTGATGTACATCAGTGGTCAAGCTGGGACAGGTAAAAGTTTTTTAAGTAAAGTTTTGACCAGTTATCTTAAAAAAATGACTGGTTCACATTTATGTTGTGTGGTAACAGCTCCAACTGGATTAGCTGCACACAATGTTAAAGGAGTTACTTTGCATAGATTATTGATGTTACCAGTGGAGCATGATAATAAATTAAAATATCAGAAGTTGTCTGGAGAAGCTTCTTATGAAGTGTCAAGGGTGCTGAAGAAAATGAAACTTTTAATTATTGATGAGGTGAGCATGGTCTCAAACTTAATGCTTGCTTTAGTACACTTAAGAATGCAACAGGTATTAAAAACAGATTACGACGTTCTCTTTGGGGGAAAAATTTCATTGTATTTGGAGATCTGCTACAACTAACCCCTGTAAAAGGAGAACCAGTGTTTAAAACTCTTCTACATTAAGACACTAAGAAATCTTTGGGAAGTATTGGAAATGTGAATCTGTGCTTACATTTTGAATATAAAGAACTCACTCAGAATATACGACAGGCAAGAGATGAAGATTATGGGAATATTCTAAAAGATGTAAGAATTGGTGTTCTAAGCAAACATGGTAAACAACCTTTTAAAAGTCATCTACTAAAGAACTTGTTTACAAATGAAAACACACCAGCAGAAGTAATGTACAAGAAAATGAAAGAAAAAAAGTCCATAGTTTGCTTAATGCCTATAGTGGAAGAGTGTTATACATTTAATAGAGAGCTTATGAAATTAGAAAATCAAGAAATAGTTCAGATTGAAGCTAATGATAAAATAGAGCATCAAGGAATAACAATTGTTCTTTCAGAAAAACTACAGACTAAATTGGATTCTTTGGAAAAGTGTGTATCAAAAACTGCTGGCTTAGAAAAAAATGTAGATGTATGTTTAAACTGTCGGGTAATTTTGAAGCGTAATCTGTATGTAGAAGAAGGTTTAGTGAATGGAGCAATGGGGAAAGTTGTTGATTTTGTGAAATATCAAAATAGAAATGAAATTGAATTTTTGAAAGTTAAATTTGATCAGATTGCAGAGGTAAGACAGATTGCATGTTCTGCCGCACGTTTTTTGCTTGTAAGACTTGTATGTTCGTAGAAAACAGTTTCCCTTCTGTTTAGCATATGCAATAACTATTCACAAATCACAAGGTTTAAGTGTAGATAATGCTTTGGTAAATGTTGGAAAAACTGTGTTTAAAGAGGGAATGGTATATGTTGTATTATCTCGAGTTAGAACGTTGTCTGGTTTGTATTTATTTGATTTTGATGAGAACAAGGTTAGTGCTGATGAGAAGGCTTTATGCTCCCCATTTAGGTGAATATCCTATTTATGAGAAATGTGTTGTGTGTTCAAAACGCAAATATGTTGAAGAGTTAACTATGGTTGAAAAGCAGAAAGAAAATCAACAGAAAAGAAAAGATGTAAAGAAGCAGAAAATACAAACAAGTGATGAAGTTGTTGGATACCAATTAGAAAATGCTTCGGGTGTCAACTGCTATGGTAATGTCATTCTAAATGTTATATTTTACCTTGAAGATGTTTATGGTGAAATTATGGAAAGTCAGGAAAAAACTTTATGTTCTGCACTCTACACTTTATATCAAGAATTGAGAACTGATAGAAGTAAGATTCATTCTGCTTCTGGTATTCGCCAACTGTTGGATACATGTACTGGATATTTAACATTCAGTGCTAATATACAACAAGATGCACAAGAATTTCTGATGGTTATGCTTGGAGTACTAGAAGATGAAGGAATTCAGATTGAGAGTTTATTTGGACTCAGTTACAAATGGGAACATAAATGTGAACAGTGTTCGTTAACTTCAAGTACTATAGTTGACAGAGAACGACTTCTATATTTGACAATACCTGACTGCAAATCTGTACCATTTTCCAAATTACTAAAAGAAGCAGATCACAAGATGATCTGTTCTCGTTGTAAATCAACAATGCTATCTACAGAGGGGCGTGGCCGGCGCAATGGCCGAGTGAGACGTGCTTCGTGAGAGCTCCGAAAGAGCTGCTCTGAATCCGGCGAATTACTTCACTCTGGCAGTCCGCAGGACACGGGATTCTCATGCCCCGAGTCCGGAGGCATTCACGGTGGCGGGGGGACGACCCGCGGAGCGCCCGGTGACCGGATCCCGTGCGGAGTTGCCTGAGGAGCGACGAGGCCCGGAGGCGGCAAGATGGCGGCGGCACCCGCGACCTAGTGGATGGAGCCGCGGCCGGACGAGAAGTAGCCTGGTTGCCCCAGCTGCCCTGGTGGGGGCCCGCCTGCGGAGGTGAGAAGTGACGGGCTGGAGCGGGGGGGCTGGGACGCGTGTCGCCTCCCCTCGGTGCTCTGACGAACCTGGGACTGCGCCCGCATCGGACTGCTTCTGAGGGGGGACTTGGCAGGCCTGGGAGGCGAGAAGCGGGGCAATCGATCCGCCAGGCGCGTCACTGCAGTGTGCCGGCAGCTCCGGGTCCGGAGCCCTTGAGGCCAAGCGGCGAGGGACACTCGATCCGATGTCTGGTCTTGCGACCATTTGAGGCCCTGGCGGGACGTCGGCCCGCGACACTGGTGGACCCTGGGCGCGTCTCTGCACGGCCTGGAGCGACCCGGCTGGACCCTTGTTGCCCCTCCCTCCTTGCCCCCGGGCACGAGCGGCAGACGCGCTTGAATCGGCGACGGGGGCCCCGCCGAGTGCACGGCGCCGCCGGGGTGGAGTAGACGCTGAGGCGGAATCCTGCGGGGGTAGAGGAGGACGGCGCGAACACCCCCCCCCCCCCCCCCAGAGACCAAGAGGCGGATTCCTGACCGTGGGCCCGTGGGGATTGCAGTTTAAGGCCGGAGATGGGGAAGAAGGCCCCGCCTGAGAAACCTGTCCGGCAGGGGACGATGGACGACTTTACCCGCACCCGGATGCAAACCGGGGCACGGCCTCCCCCCCCGGCGGCGCGTTCGGATACGGACCTACTGATGGAGGCCATACAAGCCTCAAGGACGGACATTCAGGAGTCCAGGGCGGCGCTGGAGGTTAAGATCGGTGAGGTGGGCTCTGAAGTCACGCTCCTGAGACAGGACTTCCGCAACTTGCCGGAGAGGGTGCAGACGGCCGAAACCCGGATCAGCGAGGCTGAGGATACCATCACCCATCTCCGCCGAGATGTGGCGGAACTGCAGGCATCGCACCGACAACTACTCTGGAAGGTGGACGACGTGGAAAACAGGGCGAGACGCAATAACCTCCGCTTTGTGGGCTTTAGGGAAGGCATTGAGGGATCGGACATGGCGCTGTTTCTCCGCACCTGGCTGACGAACATGTTCCCGCAGGCCCCATTCTCGAACTGCTTTATGATTGAAAGGGCACATAGGGCGCTCCTGGTGAAGCCGCCGGTGGGGGCGCGGCCGCGTCCCGTCATTGCCCGGTTCCTTAATTTTGCAGACAGGGATCTGATCTTGCGGGAGGCCCGGAAAAAGGGGGCGCTCCGAATAGAAAACACGAACATTATGATCTTCCCGGACTACAGTCAGGAGGTGCAAAAACAGAGGAGATCCTTTGACGCGGTCAAAGCGAAGCTCAGGGACCTCCGCCTTACATACATGCTGCTTTTCCCGGCAAAGCTAAAGGTGATCTATGATGGTGGTACGCATTTCTTCACTCACCCGGATGAGGCCTGGCAGTGGCTGGAGACACGATCGACGACAGACGGCCGCCCCGCCGACAGGGAGGAGGGCCGGGAGCGGCCGGGAGGCAGTGGAGCACGTCCCAAGGAGCTGACACTCCGGCAGTCTCGAGGACAGTCGGGGCGGAGAGCTGGGAAGAGATTGCGTAAAACGCCCCGCTCGGAAGGTGGTTCGCCACGACGCCGCAGGAGGGACTCCCCGCCATCCGGAGGGGCTGGAGTGCCGGGATCTTGCTTTAGCTGTCTGGCGGACAGTGGCAGTTCGGAGGAGGACGTCGAGGATCCGACCCACGGGCCGCGACGAGCAGAGACGGCGCAGAGCTCCATACACCCGCTGGAAGTAGCGATCCGAGATCTAGAGCGGGATGTACCCGACCCTACGGAGGAGCGGAGGCCCGACACCCAAGACTCCCACTCCTGAGAGAGACTGGTCCGGACACTTTTGATTGCAGCTCTGGCTTGATGGAGCCCGCAAGTGATCACACACCCCCCCCTTGTTTATTGTTTGTTCTTTCTTTTTTGTGTATATCTTTTGGTAGTCTTCTCATCTGATCGTTGATGTATGGTGCTCTAGGGTCGGGCAGACTGAGACTGTTCTAGAGCTGTTCCCCTAGAGGGCACGAGGTAGGTTAACGACGGGTGGGATAGCGAGGGAGGGCGACAGGCCTACTCCGCCAGCAGTCCTGTGCTTGTGGGCAATGGGACTGGTGGGGGGGAGGTGGGGAGAGGGTGGGAATGGGGGCGTGTTGGGGATTTCCAGTTTGGGTTTGTTTGGGGATGGGAGGGGGGAGGGATGGGATGGTTGGGGATGGTTGGACGGGAAGGGGTTGGAGACAGGTCATTTCAGGCACACATGACGCACCACGGGGCTTGCCCGCCAGCGAGGTACACCTGAGACAGCACGCACAGATAGAGTTGCAATGCCTACCACGACGGTAACACCAGGTGTAGCAGAGGACGGGCTCTCAGTCCTAACGTGGAATGTCAATGGGCTGGGTAGCAAAATTAAGCGAGGCCTGATCAACGCATACATTAGGAGGGCCGGCACAGACGTAGCGTTATTACAGGAAACGCACCTTTTGGGGACTAAATGTGGATTCCTAGCCCGGGGTCAATACACGGTTCTAGCACATGCGGGCTTTACACAGGGTTCGAGAGGGGTGGCGATACTGGTCCGGAAAACTAACCCATTTAGAGTGACCCAGACATGGACAGACCCGCTGGGAACATACATGGGGGTCCAAGGAGTGTGGCGCCGAAGGGAGTACATGTTGGTGTCGGCTTATGCGCCACCTAAGTTGCAAGCGGCCACATTGAAAGGCGTGGCGGAAATACTGCTGGCCACATTAGACACGGTGCAAGTGCTTGGGGGCGACTTCAACGATGTATTGGCCCCGGCATTGGACAGGACGGGAGATAGGGGAAGGGACCGGCCTCTGACGGCCCTCGCCACCACGATGGAGACTCTAGGTCTGACGGACGTGTGGCGTTGGTTACACCCTACACGGCGGGAGTACTCTTTTTTCTCAGGGGCCCACAGGGTGTATTCCCGGTTGGACTATATCTTCATGGCGCGTCACATGTTGCATGAGGGTGTTCGAGCTGAGTATAAAGCACGGGGCCTGTCGGATCATTCTCCCCTTCTGGTGACAGTGGCACCCCGGGTGCCGAGGAGGGGGCAGTGGCGAGTCTCAGCATGGGACCTTCAGAATCCGACGGTGCTGAAGGGCATTCGGGCGGATGTTAGAGTCTGCCTAGCTGACAATGTGGGCTCGGTGTCGTCGCCGGTGACCCTCTGGGAATCCATGAAGGCGGTCATGCGGGGTAGAGTCCAGGGTAGGATCGCAGAGGAAAATAGGGAACGGCAAAGGGAGATACAGGCGATGGAGAGCCAGGTGCTTCAGTTGGATAGGGCGTACCTCGCGGACCCGGCACGGGAGACACTGCGCCGGTTGCTTGACACTCAACGGCAATATAGGGATCTGGCTACGGGAGCAGCCAAGCAACAGGCGCTGGCAACGCTCCACCGTTTATATGACGTCGGTGATAAGTCGGGCAAGCTCTTGGCGTGGCTCAGTAGAAAAGAGAGGGATGCAAGGTGGATAGAACGGGTGCGAGATGATAGGGGGAATTTAGTTACTACAGACGTGCAGATCGCGGAAGCCTTTCCAGGGCACTTCCGGGCATTCTATGCGGCTCGAGACCTGGGCTCGCAAGAGGACGCGCTACGGTACATGACGGATTTAGACCTCCCGGCGCTCGCAGAGGCAGACGTCAAGGAGCTGGAGGCCCCCCTCACGTTAGACGAGGTTACAAAGGCGCTGGCCAAACTGCGGGTGGGGAAGGCGCCGGGTCCGAACGTGTTCCCCGCGGAATTCTTTAAAAAAACGGCGGATCTTCTGGCCCGCCATATGTTGGTGTTATTTGAGGGGGCGCGAGGAGAGGGGTGTCTCCCCCCGGATCTTCGATTGGCCACGATCGTCCCGATTTTCAAGGAGGGGAAACCGCCGGAGGAGTGCACGTCGTACCGCCCGATCTCGCTGCTTAACACTGAGGTCAAATTACTGGCGACGGTGCTGGCCCTCCGGCTGCGGCGCGTGATCCCAGACTTGGTCCACTTGGACCAGACGGGCTTCCTCCCCAGTAGGGCGACGAGATTGAATCTGAGGCGCTCGCATAACTGGCTGCAGGCGGTAAGGGGCCGACAGGACCCGCATTGGTTTCTCTCCTTAGACGCGGAAAAGGCGTTCGATGCGGTGCATTGGCCCTTCCTGGAGGGCGTCCTGGGGCGTCTGGGATTCGGACCTGTCTTCTGCCAATGGGTGCGACTACTGTACATGGGCCTGAGGGCGAGCGTGAGGGTCAACGGGGTTACGTCGGGGGAATTCCCTATTTGCAGGGGTACGCGGCAGGGATGTCCGTTGTCCCCCTTGCTCTTCACGTTGACGATAGAAGTGCTGGTGGCGCGGGTCAGACAACACCCGGAGATTCGTGGGTTTCGGAAAGGTCCGCTAGATGACTTGGAGGAAAAAATATCGCTCTATGCGGACGACGTCCTTCTGTATGTTACGCACCCCGATACGACAATCCCGGTGATATTTTCAGAGCTAGAGCGCTATGGTGCTCACTCGGGTTACAGGGTGAACTGGCATAAGTCGGTGATATATGCTCCAGAGGGGCGGGGGGACTGGCCGAGACTCCCAGATAGGCTCCAGGCGACGACGGAGGGGTTTCAGTACCTAGGAGTGTTTATAACACTAGACCGAACCGTCTCCTACGACAGGAATGTTGGGAGGGTTCTGACCAACTTCGTGGAGGATGCGCAACGATGGCGTCGGCTGCCGCTTACGCTGCTGGGGCGTGCAGCCATGTTTAAAATGATAACGCTGCCCAGGTTCCTGTATGCGTTGCAGAACGAATATTACCCGGTCCTTAGGCGGGTCTTCCGAGAAATTGATTCGGAACTCCGTAGTTTTCTCTGGCTTGGTAGACAACCCAGGGTGGCGATAAAGACTCTGCAGAGGCACTAGTATAGCGGGGGGATCTCGCTTCCCAACATCGAGGCCTACTACTGGGCGGAACATCTGGTGTGCATTAATGATTGGCTTCACGCCCCGGCAATGCACCCGACGTTTGCTCTGGAAAGACATGTCATGGGCGCCCATTCGTACCATTATTACTTATATGGTGGCAAGGGTACGGGTCGGTTACTGATGGCCACTAAAATCACCCTGGCGATCTGGAAAAGGGCGACCCGGGAGATTGGCTGGGACAGGAAACTAAGTAGACAGACGCCCCTATGGCGTTGCACGTGGCTACCAGAACTAAACAAGTTGAGGGGGTTCACGCAATGGGATAACATCGGGGTGTCGACACTGGGAGACGTGCTAGTGAAGGGGGAGCTGAAATCCTTTTCGGTGCTCCGCAGGGAATTTGGATTGCTTCACACGCAGTACTATAAGTACGCGCAACTGAAACATGCTTGGCAGGCAGAAGGGATACAGACGGCTTCTCTTCCCGAATACGCACCTCTAGAGGGAAGATTGCTGCAGGAACACATGGTGGAAAGGGCGGTGTCCCTCACTTATCGGACCCTCATGAACAATATGCCCGATAATATGGGGGCGCTTCGGGCGACCTGGGAGGCGGACATGGGTGAGTTGGATGAGGTGGACTGGGATACAGTTCTCATGCACCCACGCGAGGTGGCGATTAAGTCCCGGCTGCGGCTGATCCAATTCAATATTCTGCACAGAACGTACTTTGATAGACGCCGACTGTTCAAAATGGGAAGGGTGGGGGACACGTCGTGTCTGCGGTGCGGTAGGGAGGGAGGGACTTTCTATCATATACTTTGGCTTTGCCCGCAGATTCAAGGGTACTGGCAGGGGATCCTAGGGGAACTGAGTAAGGTGCTGGAGGTGCCACTGCAGGAGGACCCCAAGTTAGTGTTGCTGGGTATGACACATGATGTGGACCTCCCCCGCCCGCTGTTGATTTTCCTGGTGCTGGCTCTGGTGGTGGCAAAGAGGGACGTAGCTAAATACTAGGGGGCGCCCTCGCCACCCCGATTAGAGGAGTGGAGGAGAGGTCTTGACATTTACATGGCGGCAGAAAGGGTCACGTACAAGGCGAGAGGCTGCCCCAAAAAATTCACCAGGGTATGGTCCCGATGGCGAAGGTATCATGGCCTGGATGGGGGGCTCTAGTGGGGCGGTGGGGTGGAGGGGGCCGGCATGGTCATGGACGACGTTTACTGCCCTAGGGCACAGACAGTGGTGTATACTGAAGACACTGGTGTCTCCCGTGGCATAAGTCCGAATCAGACTTCTGGTGTGACGAGAGAGGGGTGGGGGTGGAGGGCGGGCGAGGTGGGGGTGATGCTCAATACTGACCTGTTTGTTTGGTTGTTTTATTTTGTGTGTAGCTGTAAACCAAAAATGCCAATAAAAATGTTTTCAAAAAAATAAAAACAATGCTATCTACATTATGCCTACAAAGATATGGAAAATATTTGATTATAATGCTCCAACGCTGTAGAGCAAATGGAAGAAAAGTGGAAACCAAAATGTAAAATTTTGTTGCTAGTCAAGTATCTATTTCTGGAAGAACTTTTGCAACAGTTGCTATTGTTTTCCATGCTGGAAGTACTACCATAAGTGGACATTATACAGTTTATTTAAAGTGTAATAATGGTTGGAGTCACTGCAACGATACACACTTGGAAATGAAACCGAGATTGCCTTATGAATTACCCAACTCATACTTGATATTTCTGAAACAAAGATTTTAGATACACCATTCGGCTTTGTGGGAAGGTGTAAAGATACTTTAAGGAATTCATACTGGATGCTTTCAAAGCGAAATTTTTGATACATTATTTGGTGTATTGGGAAAATATTCACAGAAACTACGAAGTAAAGGTAAGATTTGAAGATTGGAAATAGTATTGGATGTGTTAATTGTGTTGATTTTGTATTATATTTGTGAGAACCTGGGATTTGTTTTTTTTTAACAATCTAGTTGATTGTTTTTTTTAACCTGCTGTTTATGATGAAACTACTGTGACATCACTGTGAATAGTGAAGGTAAGTAGTAGCTGTTGACAGCAAAAAAAGGGAGAAAAATTGTTTTCTGAATGTTAAATTATTTTGTATTATTTAAAAACTCACTGTAATTTGTGAAATATATTACATTACATGGTAGTTTTGAAGTTTATTTTATGTAGTTGAAAAGTTAGAAAAAACAGTAGTAATGACAAATAGCACAATAGTAGTTCAATATTTAAAGAACTTTTGAAATTCACTGAAAAAACATAGGTTTCAGGGACGTTATAGTTAGAAATTAGCATTTAAAAAACCTTAGAAATTCTCTGAAAAAATCATAGGTGCCAGAGACATTATAGTTAGCTGGACATTTGACTCATATAAAACTAGAGAAATTCGCCTGTTATAGTTAGTTGAGCTAGCTATAACTTGCGCGCTCGCAATGCACTGCTGATGACGTCACATATTACATCACTCATGACATGGTCAGTGACATCACTGATGACATCTCAAATGACATCACTGATGGCATTTGTTCCTGACCCCCTAGCCTTTGTCAGGGGGTCACTGAAGGACCCCCCAGGGTAAAAAAAACATTATTTTTTTTTCAAAAATGCGCGGGGTGCGCGCACCGTACGCGCACGGCACGATCAACGCATCGTGGGTGCTCGGTGCGCAAAGCGCACCGAGCGCCCACATAGCGCGCACGGTGCGCGAAGCACGGTGCGCGCACGGTGAAAAACCTGAAAAAAAAAATATTAATAAATACATAACTTAGCATTTAAAAAACCATACAAATTCACTTAAAAAACCATAGGTTTCACACACGTTATAGTTAGGAATTAGCATTTAAAAAACCTTGCAAATTCACTTAAAAAACCATAGGTATCACACATGTTATAGTTAGCTGGACATTTCCCTCGTAAAAAACCAATGAAATTCCCCCGTTATAGTTAGTGCAGGCAACTATAACTCACGCGACCGCAATCCACTGCTGATGACGTCAGATATTACATCACTGATTACATATGTGTCTTTCTGAAAAAATATATATTTGTAATATATGTATAGCTAAAGATTAATGGAAGAAGACATGTGTAAATAGGTGTCTAAATACAGTGATGTAATATCTGACGTCATCAGCAGTGGATTGCGGTCGCGTGAGTTATAGTTGCCTGCACTAACTATAACGGGGGAATTTCATTGGTTTTTTACGAGGGAAATGTCCAGCTAACTATACCATGTGTGATACCTATGGTTTTTTAAGTGAATATATATATATATATATATATATATATTCACAGAAAAAACCATAGGTTTCAGGCACGTTATAGTTAGGAATTAGCATTTAAAAAACCTCAGAAATTCACTGAAAAAACCATAGGTTTCAGGGGTGTTATAGTTAGCTGGACTTTTCACTTGTACAAAACCATTGAAATTCTCCCGTTATAGTTAGTTCAGCTAACTATAACTCGCGCGCCCGCAATGCACTGCTGATGACGTCACATATTACATCACTCATGACATGGTCAGTGACATCACTCATGACATCACTGATGACATCTCAAATGACATCACTGATGACATCACTGATGACATCATCCAGTGAATGTGTGTTTTTCTGAAAATTAAATATGTTTTATAAATGTACATCTCAAGGTCGATGGAAGAATAAATGGGTATATAAGTGTCTAAATGGATGATTTGTTTTTGAAAAATTGATTGTGTAACTGACTGATTAAGTGTATCATAGTGAATACATGGCTTAGTGAGTAATGTTTAAATATGTAAATATCTGTATCAGTCTCTCACTTTGTGTAAAAGTGGCTGCATGGGTTGGTGAGTAGCTACATGGGTGTCTATATAGGTTATTAGTTGGTTTTTTGAGTATCAGTCTGAGTGTCTGCATGGTTCGGTGGGGGGTATTACGTAGTGCATAGGTGCATGAATGAGTGACTCACTGTTTGTATGTGTTGAAGACAGCATGTGTGCAGGACTGTATGGGTGGATGAGTGTGTGTATGGGTGTGTTAGTGAGTGAATGACTGTCTCAATAGTGTCTTTATGAGTAACTACATATGTTTTAAACTAGTATATGTGACTATTGGTGTATATAAGTGAGTATATGTGAGAGTGAGAGATTGAAAGAGTTCCTGTATGAATAAGTATGTGTTTCTATAGGTGATTGTTTAAAAGACTAAGTATGTGTAAGTTTCCGTAGAAGTAAGTGTGGTGGTGTGTGTATAACTGTATATGCAAGTAAATGTATGTTTGATTCTTTATTAGCATGAGTGACTATGTGTGTGAGTAACTCTATGGATGAGTGGCATTGTGTAACAGGATGTATAGGTGTATGAGTACATATGATGAGTGAGTACATGTATGAGTGACTGTATAGGACTGTTGGTGAATGAGTGGATGTGTATGTGGATCTTAGAATTACTGAAGAGGTTGTTGTAACTGGTATTGGTATGTCCATTGTTTTGAAAATTTTTGTCTCTATTTTTGAATGTGTGTATCAAAGGTTATATTAGGGTGAGAGGAGGTCTGCCACTCTATCACAAGGATGATGTCATCAGTGATGTCATCAGTGATGTCATTTGAGATGTCATCAGTGATGTCATGAGTGATGTCACTGACCATGTCATGAGTGATGTAATATGTGACGTCATCAGCAGTGCATTGCGGGCGCGCGAGTTATAGTTAGCTGAACTAACTATAACGAGGGAATTTCAATGGTTTTGTACAAGTGAAAAGTCCAGCTAACTATAACACCCCTGAAACCTATGGTTTTTTCTGTGAATTTCAAAGGTTTTTTAAATGCTAATTTCTAACTATGCCTACAGAGATAGGACATGTGAAGAAAGAAGAAAAAAAGGCACAGAAAGAAAAAAAAGAAGTGCAGAAAGAAGCAACAGAAGTCCTCAAAGACAAAGAAAAGTGCAGGAAGAAGGATAACGTGCAGAAAGAACAAAAAGAAGAGCAGAAAGAAGCCTTGTTGCAAAATCATCCTGTACCCTCAACGGATACTGGTGATAACTGAGTCTGACTAACCAGTCCTAGAGCCAGTGCTATGTTAAAAGACACTTAGAATACAGTGAAAACACCTACATACACTAGGGAACATTATGCGTTGGGGTCCCCCTGTGATTAGCATGACCTCCTCTGTAAGCCCCTAGTATATAATAGGGCAGGGGGATTAAAACTACCTCTTAAAACAGGCCACAGGGCGTTTTTGCACACGTTAACTCAGGCCCCGTCCCCTCCCCTCACCACTGTGTAAACACGCCCTGTGTCCGTTTTTAGTTGGGAGATTAAGTTCATTTGAATCCTGAGGGTCCCTAGGGTCCAACTAGCCCACTAGGTACCTCCAGTAAGTGCCACAGAGCTGCGTTGCAGAGAGGTGTAAAAAGCGGCACGGCTGGACCACCTCTCTGCAATGCAGCTCAGTGGCGCTTACTGGAAGCACTTGGTGGGCTAGTTAGCCCCCAGGGGCCCTCAGTATTGAAGGGAAATTATATCCCCAATTTAAAACGTGCCATAGTGCGTGTTTGCACACGTCACCTCAGGCGCCGTCCCCTCCCTTCACCACTGTGTAAATGCGCCCTGTGGCTGTTCTAAGTTGAGAGATTAAGTCCCCTTGAATCCTAAGGGTCCCTAGGGTCAAACTAGACCACTAGGTACCTCCAGTAAGTGCCACAGAGCTGCGTTGCAGAGAGGTGTAAAAAGGGGCTTGGCCTCAGAACACCTGTCTGCAGCGCAGCTCCCTGGCGCATACTGGAGATGCCTGTTGGGCTAGTTGGCCCTCAGGGACCCTCAGTATTGAAGAGGAATTAATTCCCCAACTTACAACTCGCCAGGGGGCGCGTTTGCAGAGTGCTGCAAGGAGGGGGCGTGGCCTCCGGCACGATGCCAGTCTTTTATTTATTTTAATTTTTTAAGAAGGGGGGCTGTGTGGTTCCCCTTCTTATTCTAATTTATTGGCCCTGATGACCCCATCCCCCAGGGCCTGTCTCCTAATTATATTTTTTTGACCCCAATCCCCAGGGCCGGCCACTGTTTTCTATTATTTTTAAAAAATATATATATTTATAGACACACCTAGGACATGCTGGACAAACCGTACGTACCTATCACCATGACGGTTTGCGTGATATTCATTAAAAGGCGACCATGCAGACAATGAATCCACGTGGAATGTATTTACACCACTAGTGAAGCTCTGACATGTCTGATGCCCTACTGTGCCTAATCCCGGTAGACACCCTTGTCGTTTATTTATACAAACATGGGTAGCTATTGACAGGCACATTTAATACACATGCACACCAAGCCATTCAAAGGGGATTCGACAAAAATTCGACCAAAACTATGCAAGAAACCCCCCTCACGGTTAATAAAATACACATCCACTGCCGGATGTGTAATACTTTTTATTTTACTCTCTGGAAAGGGGACGAACATCACTTGAGAGTCACAGCGCGCTCCTGGCAGAGCCCAATGCTGTGTTACACCCACCATTGCCTGCTGAGTGCCACACACCTCTGTGTTGTATTCCACTAGCTAGTGCATATGCTATGACACTCTCTAGCCCATGTGCACTGTAACACCACCCCGTGAATATGTCATGCCACACTTGTCTTCGCACTGGTTATATTGCCCCATCTAACGTGCCTTCCTCGATGCCTATGTTATAACGCACAGTGCTATGCCATACATATTACAATCTGGGATCCATATCTTTGTCACAGTGCATATGCAACGTTACACTCCCCAGCACATATTTTATATTACAACTTTAGAGACTAGCTAGGTTACACAACACTGCCCTGTGCATATTACACTCTAAGGCGCATATCGCATAGCACGCGCTAGTGCCTGTGCTATCTCGCGCTCTCCAATGAATCTGTCATTGCGCACAATGTATTGCATATTATATTTCACGCCCGGTTCATCTTATATCACACTTTTTGGTGCATAGTTTATACCATACACTATATCTAGTTTTCATTTTCAATCGTGCTCTCAGGACTATGTTCTATATAACACTGTGTTCACCTACCCTTTTCACGGGCATTACAGGGGGTGGAGGGTCAGGGGGTGTTTCTGCCAATTGAGCCCGGAGTCACAGTCACAAACGTCCTCTTCTTCCTGAATAAAAGTGATATTATGCTGCATACTTGTTCATATTTTAAGTAGTTCGCACAGACACACGTTTTAAAAACAATAAAGTTCCTAATACCCGCCTTCTCTGAACAGTTAGCTTGCTGCCCCATCCCCCTCCTCCCTATCCTCTGTTGTTTGAATCCATGGACTAGCCTCCTCCCTCCTGCCATGCATGGTCTGATGTGCTGCCACTGCCCTCAATTTAGTATGATGTACCAGTCCACTCCTCCTGCCCTCCATTGCCCAATTCTATGCCCCATCATTGACCTCCTGCTTAAACTCTGTGCTTAGCTTGCTGCCCCTATTCTCCTTCCCCCTGCCCTCCGATGTCTTTGTGCATGCCCCTGCTCCATCCTTTTTGCCCACCATGTTCCAAGTACCTGCCACTCCTATCTACTCTGAGTGTTCTGTTGAGCTGCCACTCCCCTCCCACCTGCCTAGCATTGTCAGATGACTGTAACCTGTCCCTGCCACCTCCACCCTGCCTGTCCACATGCCATGCCCCTATCCTCTTCCTCCTGTCCTACATGGTCCATTGTACTGCCACACCGTTCTGCCCTCCCTGGTCTGTTGTGCTGCAACTGCTCCTCCTGCCTGCCCCGTGCGGTCTGTTGTGAGGCCCCTTCCCCTGAACTTTCTTGTCTGTGCACAGGTCCTGACCCTCCCTTCTATCCTCCATCGTCCTTTGTGCATGCCCCTGCACCCTCCTTCTTGCCCATCATAGCCATTGTGCTGCCACTAACCCTCCCACTTGCCATGCATGGTCTTCTGTGCTGCCATGGCCCCTCCCACCTTCCCTGTGTGGTCAGTTAGCTGCCCCTAACCCCCTCCCACCTTCTCTCCATGGTCTGTGTGTATGCCATCACAGTCTCACTGTTGCTCTTCATGGTGTGTCTTGCTTCTATTACCCATCCTGCCTGACCTCCATGGCTATCTTGCTGCTCCTGCCCTGCCCCCTTGCCCCCAGCCCTGTGTTTACATGTGCAGACCCCTACTCCCTCCCTCCTGGCTTGTCTATTCCATTGTAATGCCCCTGATCCGTCCCTCCTGCCCTTTATGGTCTGTTATGCTGCAGCTTTCTCTCCTGTCTGTCCATTATGGTCAGCTAGCTACCATTGCCTCTTGCCCCTCTGTTCTCTGTTGTCCATGTGCATGGTCCTGTCCCCTCCCTCTTGCTTTCTATGGATTGTTGTGCTGCACTCCCATCCCGCATGCCCTGTGTGGTGTATTGTGCTGCTGCAAACCCTGATGCCTGCCCTGCAGGGTCAGTTTGGGGCACCTCTCCATGTCCCTCCTGTCCTCTGTTATCCAAGTCCATGTCCCTACCCCATTTCCTTCCATGATCCAATGTACCATACTTGCGAACATTTTGAACTTGGTAAGAGGGAGATTTTGAAAAAAAACTGGTGTATTGATTTTCCCCTTTGAGTTACATTGAAAAAGAGGAGATTGTAGACAGGAGACAGATCAAATAAAGCCCATTTGAGCTTAAAAACATTGGACGTTTCCTGGCTGAATCGGGTCTGTTGGCATGTATGGTTGTACTACCATTGCCTCTTCCTTCTGCCCACAATGGTCTATTACATTGCCACAGCCTCTCTTGCAAGTCCTGTATTGTTGGTTTGTTGCCCCTGCCCCCCTTTCCACTGCCCTCCATAGTCTGTTGTGCCGCCACGGCCCTTCCTGCCTGCTCAGTGTGGTTAAATTGTTGCCTTTGCACCCTCCTACCTGCCTTCAATTTTCACAGTCCGTGCCCCTAGCCTCTGCCTCTCAACAGTATCCTAAGGAACAACTAGATTGCTAACATTCTATATTTATTACAAAAGTGTGGAACGCCTGACGTCATCTTGATGTAATCAGAACTGTAATACCTGGAGCATTTCCTTTAGAAATTACATATATGAGAGGGTCTTATTGGCATCAAAATTATGGTTAGTGCTCTAAAAGACTAAAATAAGGACATATTTTCTGAGTTTTCAAATAGCGACAAAGCACTTTTAAATTATTTGTTATCTTTATGTTTTTTTATCCAGTTGACCACTTGATTAAATGTTGCACTTAGGGGAGAGGATGTGGTGTTACTTCCAGAACTGCAGACTTTACAACTGGGGAACCAGGTTGGAGTTTCTGCTTCAGATCGACATTCTGTGATTCTGGTCAAATCACTTAGTCTCCCCATGTCTACAACCAAAATGAATTTGTTCTTGTGTGATGTAACCAATGCTCATGTAAAGCACTCCAATACCTGACAAGTCTGCACTATATAACACTGCAAAAACACAAAATAATAAGTGTTTTGCACACTTCTGTCATTGGGCTATATTTGGGCTACATCTGGGTGATTTTGGGCTACATTTGGGCTCTTTTGTCTCCGGTGGCCATCTTGGGAGATTTATTTGTTATGAAGTTTCCTAATTTCCTCATGTACTGCAGTCTCCTCAGTAGAAAATGCTTTCAGTTTTTTACTTTGATTCCATCATGAAGGTATTCAGATATGTCACACATTTGCCATACATTCTGAATGTTAGCACTCTAGTTGCTCACTAGATCACTGTAGTAAAACTACTGTTCACCATGGAAGTCTGCTCCTGGTATTAAAAGTGCATGTTTCAGTCTGCATGTCAGAATTTTTTAATGAAATAGAAGAGGATTTGAGAAGTCACTCAAAATGTGCCCTCATTTTCTTTCTTCAGCATTAATCATAATTTCTATGGCAAAATGAACCCCCTCATTGTGTTCCTTTTTAAATTAAATGTTTTAAGTGTTACCAGTTTATTCCAATCAAGATGGTTTCAGGTGTGCCATACTTTTGTCATAATGAAGACAGTAAGCGCTCTAGTTGTTTTTAAGAACACTCTGGGACATTCTGTCATTGGGCTATACTTGGGCTACATCTGGGTGATATTTGGGCTACATTTGGGCTCTTTTGTCTCTGGTGGCCATCTTGGGAGACTTATTTGTTATGAAGTTTCCTAATTTCCTCATTTACTGCAGTCTCCTCAGTAGGAAATACTTTCAGTTTTTTACTTTGATTCCATCAAGAAGGCATTCAGATGTGTCACACATTTGCCATAAATTCAGAATGTTAGCACTCTTTTTGCTCATTAGATCACTGTAGTAAAGCTACTGCTCACCGGGGAAAACTGCTGCTGGTATTGAAAGTGTATGTTTCAGTCTGCATGTCAGAATTTTTTAATGAAATAGAAGAGGATTTGAGAAGTCACTCAAAATGTGCCCTAATTTTTCTTTCTGCAGCACTAATCATACTTTTTATGGAAAAATGAACCCCCTCATTTTGTTCCTTTTTAAATTAAATGTTTTAAGAGTTACCACTTTAATCCAAGCAAGATGGCTTCAGGTGTGCCATACGTTTATCATAAGTAGGACTGTTAGCGCTCTAGTTGTTCTTTGGAACACTCTGGGAAGCTGCAGTAGCACACAAAGGAATCAACTGACAGTCTCTGCCCTTGTTGGATGTACATGTTTTACTGAGAATGTCAGACTTCATTCTCACATGACTGAGAAAGATATTGTGAATTTACAGAAAATAAGCTCTCGGTTTAGCTTATAGATCACCTTCCAAACCTCTGTGGGAAAGGCATGAGAAAATATTTTTCTCTCAATCATGATATCCCAGCAGAAGGCTTTGTCACATGGTGAAATCACCTTAGAACATACCACAATTCCTAAAATGAGTATGGTACCATCAACAAATGATTTATAATGTAACTAAAGTCTTAAAACCTTCTATTAACTGCAATGCCTTTTAATGAGGTGCTATCATGTATGTTGGTCCCAAGATGGTTGCCAACACTTCTTGGATGAAGTACTGACAGCCAATCAGATCTCACGATGAGATGTGTGGTTAGGCTCTGCCCAGATATGTATGTGATTTTACTTTTGATTTTCTCAGGAACTACTGAACAGATTGACACCATATATGCAAAAGGCACATGCCTGACCTGAGGACTACCTCTTTGCCAAATTTCAAGTAATTCTGTTCAGCCGTTCGGGCTGTACCTTGGACTAAAGGTCCCTATGGAAAATTGCATGGGGAAAATGCGTTTTTGGACCCCCTTTTTTCTCAGCCCCCGCTTGACGAATCACCCGAGACTTTCAGGGTAGGAGCGGAGCGGAGCGCCCCACCTATTTTGAAAATTTCACGAGGATTCGTCAACCGGCGCCAAAGTTATTCCAAATAGAATGTTGCGGATTTCCTATGGAAACACGGTCCTAACTATAACTATCTACTGGCGACCGCCAGTAGATAATGTGTGTGTGTTACCTACTGGCGATGGCCAGTAGCTATTTATAGTTAGGTAGTTAGGACCAACTACTCCCATAAACAAAGTGTTTTTTGTTTTGCTAATAACTTTGGTGAAGGATGATGAATCTTCATGAAATTTGCAGAACTAGTGTCCCGGTTACTTTATCTGCTATTTGGAAAGTTTCAGGGTGATTGGTATTGCAGGGGCCGAGAAAAAGGGGGGATCCCAAAATGCTTTTTCCCCATGCAATGTCAATAGGGATTTTTCCTTTTTTTAACACGACCACAGCCCGAACCGCTGCACGGAATTACACCAAAGTTTGCAGAAAGGTAGATCTTGGTCTAGAAAGAGCCCTTTTTGTGTAAGTCTGTTCAATAGTTTGGAAGTTATTAATGAAAGAAAAACATAGATTTCAAGGGACACAGATCCTTTGCTGATCCGCAGGTACCTGCAGGGGATCCAAGGGTACCCGCAGAAACCGGTGGACCCTGGCAAAAAGCAAGGCCCTGATTGGCTGACTGCAACCTGATAAGTTGCGGAAGCCATTTTGTTTCTTGGCTGGGTCCTGCAGGGAGAACACATAAATAAAAAGACACGTAAGGGGGCAGAATAGAGGTAACCTGACCCCATAGGACACAGGGAGGGGTTACATAGAGACCCCTCGTGGGCAAAATGTTTCCCAATTTATTATTTTTGGGGCTAAACCGCAGATACCCGGATCCACCGCGGCACACAGTGTGACCCCTAGTGTCAATGCACAATGGATCCACAGATCTGAAGCGTAATGGTAAAATAAAAACCTCACCCGCTCACACACCATAAGGCCATGCGCAGCGGTGGTTGTATCAACGTACAGGAATTACATATTACTTTACGTTAAAAAAAACATAGAAATTCACTGAAAAAAACCAAAGGTTACAGGACCGATATAGTTAGGCTGATGTTTTACCCATACAAAACTATAGAAATTCAGCAGTTATAGTTATACTTATCTGAAGAATCAATAAGTTGTGTCATTAATCAAATTTAGGCCCCCGAGTTATTGTTTCTTAACATAAGTATAAATGTAAGTATAACTATAACTGCTGAATGTCTATGGTCTTTTGAAAGTTAAACGTCTATATATTTCTTTTATTTAAGTTTGGATAATGTATTTTTTTCTAAAGTCATTTTTACTTTAAAATTTACAATTGATTTCCCTTTTATTTTTAAAGTTGCATTTATTTCTCTTTAATGTATTTTTCTTTCGGTTTTCTGTCAGAAATTAAGTACCTCTGCATGTTAATCTATGTTTATCTATTTTTGTAATCACTCTGGGCATGATTTAGATCTTGGCGGAGGGAAATTCTCAGTCACAAACATGACGGATACCCCATCCAATGTATCATGATCCTATCACATCCTATGGAGATCGTATTACGGCGTACGGGATATTCGTCACATTTGTGACAGAGTATTTCATCTGCCGATATCTAAATAAGGACCTCTGTATTTAAATATTTGTGTCCATATACATAGGTGTGTGTGTGTGTGTGTGTGTGTGTGTGCATGTGTGTGTTTTAATAATGTTTGAACCCCAATACCCTTTTAAAATATATATTTTCTACCTGTTGTATGGGGGGATACCACCCCAACCCCATTAAAAAAAACAAAAATGTTTATTAATGTGGAAAACACCCAACTCCCATGTCTTAAATACTTTTTCCCTGGATTTGGTGGGTGTCATCCACCAGGGAAGGGGAGGCCTTATCCTCCATTGACCAGACAGGCCAGGCAGGCCACCTACCAGACTTTAAATGAAGTTACTGGTATCTTAAAAAATGCATCTCTTTGCTGTGCTTCAATGGATTTGTTTGGACTCTGAATATCTTGGACCAGATTCTCACAGCTATTTGCTATATTGTTGTCTTACACATGCTCATAGGCAGTTTTATGTGTGAGTAAATCTATGAGCAGACGTGGGGATGGCAGGGTAATGGGCTTTAGAGGGGGGAAATGCCCAATAGGCTTATGAACACAATGAACCTACTGGCTTGACAATATACACAAACTCTTGTCTCTTCTTTCAAGAACAGCGTTGAACTGTGAATCTTCAAAGGTTTGCAGTAGAAAGTACTCTAAAAAGGGACTGCCCTATGCTCAGACCACATCCCCCTTCCAACAGAAGTTATGACACTAGATCCCTTTGTGTAAAAGAGACTTCTCAGCCACAGTGGAGCACTTTCCATTAAGCAGTGGAGGACAAATGGAATCTGGAGAGAAGGGGATATTCTTTGATCTATAAGTGGGCCAGCCATGGACAGAGTTTGTGGAGTTCTAGGGAGGAATTTAGGGGACACATGTTCCTGGCATATAAATTTGCTATGTTGCAAAGCACTCTGGAATAGCATTTGCAGTAAAGCACATTTCTGAAACAGTAACTGAGTCACGCTGTGCTAAAACTGTAAGAGTTTCAGTTTGACTTGCTTAATAGTTATAACCAATCACAGATCATTTTCACCTTTTACATATTGCTGCAAAGATTATTTTGCAAGGAAAGAGCTGACTGTTATAGAAGTAGACCTTTGTGTTGCTAGCTGTATAAATTACCATTGTCTGGTACAGGACTGTGGCGAAGTAGTGTCTCGAGTTTTATCCTGGAAATCTGAACCTTGACAGCGGATCGAGAGTGTAATGAAGATAGTGTCTTGCTGACCTGCGTGGACATATGAGTCCTGGCTGTATCCAAAGGATACTGCTTGCTAGTTGGAACTTTTGTCCCAAAGTTGGAGAATGCAGAAAGTCTTTGGAGAAGGGGGATCTACATCTGTATGGAAGAGAACCCGTAGACTAGTGATAACTGGAGATTTCTCCAGCCAGCTCCTGTGACAGCTCATGTCTGCATCTGGGGAGTATAGAAGGCCCTTAACACTGGAGGAGTGGAGAAGCTATGAAGGAAGCCCAAGACCTAGTTGCAACTGGACATTTTTCTGTGGATCTGACTGAACCTTCAGCCACTTAAATCACTTACCTGGTGCTCATGAAGTGTTTACAGAAAGCTTTGGGACGTTTAGGGCACTGGGGAAAAAGGGAAAAAGTTAAAAACCTTTTTCAAAAATTTTGACAACAGATTCCAGCCTTCCACAGCTGAAGATGTTCGATCTCCAGAAAAATTCATACAATGTAAAGCTTTTGACCAGGAATTTACATTAACCCTTACTTGACCTTACTCCATCACCAGTCAGTTGCAGAGGGTGCCTAGATCTTTGTCCTCCATAGTGGTGCGACAGATTTTATCCAACTATGCTTTGTGACTGGTCAGCCTCTGAGGATGTCCGGGTTCTGATCAACTGCAATTTGAGTTTTCAATGTTTCCTGTAGTATTGTTTTTAATAACTCCTGATGCCTGCATCCTGTTACTTCTGTTTGAGCCAAGTGTATGAACCTTCCGAATTGTGATTAACAATTTGCGATATTTTGCAAATCTCAATTTGGTAATCGCAATTCTGCATTTTTTGTGTGGTGGCTAATTGATTTGCATCTCGCAAGCAAGTCACTTACTTATGTTAGAAATCACATTTAGCGATGACATAAATTGCGAACGAAGTCGCAATTAGCGAATGCGCTCACAAACGTGCGAAAATGCTTCCTGGTTCAGGGTGATGACCCCACAAACAGGAAGTGCTGCACATCAAAAGCCCAGAAAGTAGGCAGACTGAGGATGGAAAATTGCTGTGCTATTAAATGAGGAGCACCAAATAACAACTTGTGAGAAAAGGAATGACCGGCCAAGAGCCAGAATAGGAGGCGGGGGAGAAAACGCAAATTGAAGTTCTCAGAAAAGGAACTTGAAATACTACAGTGGAGTGCTGCAACAACCATTACTTCCTGTTTGGGTGGTCGACTTTTTTACTGTTTTTAAGACACAAAAGCACAAAATCTGTAAGGAGATTCAGCATAAAATAAATGCTGTAGGTGTGGCATAGTGCTCAGATGAAGAGATACGGAAAAGGTGGTATGGTCTCCGGTCTCGCAACAAAGAAAAGGTCATAACACACCTGAGTGAGTCCCGGGAAACAGGAGGTGAATCCTCAACTGTACCACCACCCACTACACTGAAGGCAATGGTAGAGACTACCCTGGAGCCAAAGGCAGTCGTTGGTTTTGCCAACCTTGGCAAACCTGCAGCACCTGCACCATTGCAAAGTAAGTGTAAACTTTAGTAATTGTAACGTTTCTCAACTTAAAACTGTCTTCTATGTGCATGTGATGAATATTGAACTAATACAGACATATCAGTATGGGACTATTCCATAGCAAAAGTACCTCTCATGGTGCATTATGGGACTCGTAGTCAAAAATACACTGCAGTCAGTATCAGACTTTTATTAAATTAATCTTGCAACTAAAGACAATTGTGTTCCCCATGTAATGAAATTAATAATATGTTCATTATTGAAATAGATGCACCTGAGGAAGACATTGAATGCCTAATTGATGAGGGAGAAGAACAGGTGCAAATAGTGGAAGAACCAGTTTTGTTGGAGAGTCAGTCCACAACACCTCAGGGCCACTTCAGCAGTGTGTCTTTCTCCCCACAGCCACCATCAGTTGAGGGTGAAAAGTTCAAACAGTCGCCCACTCCAATCCTGCAGTCAGTTGTCAGGTCCCGACAGCAGCATACCATAGTGCATGCTCGTAGGCGCCTTGATAGTTGACATGTAAACCAGCCTTCTGTGTCTCAGGCAAAAGCAGAACATCAAGCGGTGTTTGGTGGACTTGAGGCGTCCATGCTGCAAGTTCAACGCCTGCAAAGTACGTATTAAATATTTAACTGTGTGTTACCTGATATTGCACTGTTTCCTGCACTTCTTGCACTTCCCTCGGTCCCTGGTCCGACGCGGCTGTTCCGGCCAATTGTGTAGAGGGACGAGGCTCCTCCCTCTTGCCTAACTAATTTCCGGTGCCAATTGATTTAAGGCACATGTGCGTAAGATGCACAGTGGACGCACACACTGGGCGTGGGCGCTGGTGCGCTGAAGCGCACCAAAGGCAAGCCCGTATGCACCCGTCTGCGTCCGGACCGTGGCCAGTGCCAGCCATGCTGCCCCCCGCAATAAAAATACAACGATCTCCTGGACACGAGACATCCTTGAGGAGGACGGCGTGCCTAGATCACCATGATATCGATCTAGTGAGTGCTGAACTCCCTTACTCCTGTAAGAATTGTAACTTTGTCATAGGTTGGTTGAATGACAACACAGGAGCAGCCCCATTGAATGTGCGGTTAACGATCTCAGGAGACAGAATAAGAGCCTGCCTTATCCACTGCAGGTCTCTACCTGAACATGCAGAATACATGTGGCTATCGCTATTTAACAATGATTGGGTTGTGATGTTCTTTTTTTTTTTAAACAAACTTTATTGCCTTTTATTTGTCAATTAGCAATTCCACAGATCATGGTATATGTAGATTCAAAACATTTCCATGTTCATTCCATTTGGGTTATGATGTTCTTGACCGAAACCTGTCTTAAAGAGGATTCCAGACTGTCTCCGATGCTGGCGATCCCGCCAGGTTTTAAAATTTGTTGTGTTAATAGAGTGGGCGATAAAAGGGGTGGCGGGGTAGCCATCATTGTGAGAGACGCATGGGAGATCTCCTTCTCAGAACTACAAAATATGGGCTCAATTGAAGGGCTACATTTCTGCTTAAAGAGGAGTCCTCCATCCTCTCTTGCAGGAATCTTGATCTATAGATCCCTTGGCTGTGCCCCTAGCCAAACTTTAGATCTCTGCAATCTCATAGAGCAGAAGTCCATACATTATGCAAATTTACGGGCCTAGGAGACTTCAACTTACATATCTCGGACCCTAACTGTGCTCATGCAGTTCAGTTGATGATGTCACTTGAGGGGGTCAATCTGACTCAGCATGTAAGCTTCCCTTCCCACCGTGCTGGCAACATCTTGGATCTGGTTTTCTCCAACATGCCGTCCTTGGCCACTGAGTCCCTGCAGCAAATAGTATGGAGAGACCACTTCCTAGTCCCTTTCTCATTTATTAAGGAAACTCCCCAACTTGGCGGTAGAACTCATAAATTGCCTAAGAGGAATTGGAAAAAACTGACACCGGAATCCTAGGCCCGGTACTATGGGAAAGTCAACCTCTACTCTCCAATGACCCTAACACTGATTCCATTACCTTAACTTGGTGGATTTCTGCCACCTTGGACAACCTAGCTCCAGCTAGGCTATGCAGATCCCCCAGAAACTCTCCATCGGCCCCCTGGTTCTCAAAGGAACTCAGAGTAAAAAAAGCAAATGTAAAAAAAAAGAACGCCACTAGAGAAAAGAATACTATCTTTTGGCCAAATTGATCTACAAGGAAGCTCTCAAAGAACTTCCTAAATAGAACTTCATAAATCAATGAGGGTGGCTAGAAGAGACCACTTTCTAAATCAGGTTAACACTGCGGAGAACTCCTGTACAGACATTTTTAGGATAGTTAGCTCTTTTACCAAACCTAGAGCACTTGAAAATAATATACCACTGTCACCGTTGCTGTGTGCTAAACTATTTGACTTCTTTGAGGAAAAAATTGTGAAGGACTATGGCGCCTTCATGTTTAAAATTAATACTGTTGAAACTGAAACAATGGCAACCCATGCTGGGGAGATCTCACTCTCATAATTTTCTTCTATCTCTCAACAGGAATCCCTGGCAGATATTCTGAAATATAAATCTGGGTCCCCGGAAGATCAATGTCCCCCAAAATTGTGGAGAGCACTGGCCCACATTATTAATCCCACCCTAAACCATTTATGGAACAGCTCACTGGCCACTGATATCTTCCCGCAGTCTTGGAAACACGCCATGCTCCTGCTTCTTTTGAAGAAACCCAACGCTGACCCAGGTGAACCTAACTACTACCGGCCGATCTCACATTTGTCTGCACTTGCAAAAATGCTGGAAAAATTGGTCCAACATCAACTGACCAATTTCATTGACAGACGCAGCATTTTACACAATATGCAGTCTGGATTTTGGGTAGGCTTCAGCACGGAGACAGCTCTGCTGGAGGTGGCAGAGTCTATAAGAATGTCGGTGGACGCTGGAGCCTCAGCCATGTTAGTACTGTTGGACCTGTCTGGCGCATTCGAAACGGAGGATCACCATATTCTACTTGCCAGGCTTAAAAGTGCGGGAGTAGAAGGGTCAGCCTTGACTTGGCTAAAGTCCTATCTTAGTGACCGTATGCAAAGGGTCAATCTTCACCCTTTCAAGTTAGAAGCCAAACCTCTACATTGTTGAGTACCACAGGGATCAGCATTGAGCCCTCTACTTTTCAATGTATATCTGGCTCCCCTCTCCTCGCTTATTGCCAAATGGGAAATAAATGCTATTTCCTATGTGGACGACACCCAGTTGGTATTCTCTTTCAAGGACCTCTCAGCAAACTCCTTTGCTAGATTTAGGGGTTGCTTGAAGGACATCTCCAGCTGGATGCATAACAATAAACTAAAGCTTAACGCAGAAAAAACTGTGGTCCTGTTTTTTGTCAAGGATCCCCACCCGGTAGCTGAACTATGGTGGCCGGAGTAAATGGTACCTCCCCCCTGCCCCTGAATCTCAGCAAAAAACTTGGGAGTAAAATGGGAACCTGAACTGGCGTTCTCAACACAAATGCATCACATGGCAGCCTCTTGTTTCGGTGTATTGAGAAGCTTGAGAAAATTTCTACATATACTGCCAATGAGCTGCCCCAGGTCCGTTGTTCACGCATTAGTTACATCTAGGCTGGACTATGCTAATAGCCTTTACCTGGGACTGCCTGCACATCTGATCAAGAGGTTGCAGATGGTGCAAAACGCGGCTGCGAGATTGATCAGAAGAGTATCTTTTAGACATCACATCTCTCACATTAAACAGCTCCATTGGCTACCTGTGGCCAAACAGATTGAATTCAAATCGCTGATGGTAGCTTTCAGGGCTCTGAAAGGCGACTACCCCAGCTACATTAGGAAACGTATCCGTCCCTACCTGCAAAAACGCTCGCTAAAATCGAACTGCCAGAACTTGCTCTGCGTACCACAGTAAGCTAAGGCACTCATTGGAGGTAGATCCTTCACAGTGGTTATGAGTAGATTATGGAACTCTCTACCAGTTAAGCTTCGCCCAATTCCATCCGAATCTGAGTTCAGGAAAGCGCTGAAGACCTGGGGGCATATCAGCAAGCAGGCGTTAAAAAATCCTTGCCGCTTTTGCGTCCGTTTTCGGACGAAAAGTGGCGATACTTTTATCGCCTTATCTGCAAGGTCACGCTATCGCGTGAAACCTTGCCTTATTTCCATTTCCCTTAACGCCCATCTTTGCATCTCTAATGAGATGCAAAGTGGGCGTTCCTCCCCAGGATAACGGGAGAAATGTCGCTAAGCAACATTTCTCCTATTATCAAGCCTCACGCAAAGCAGCATAGCTACAGGAAAAGTAGCGATAACCTCTGTTATCGCTACTTTCCTTACGCCTGCTTTGAAACTGACTTAGCCATGATATCCTATGGAAGGTGGATATCATGGCTAAGTATGTGAGGCCCTATCAGCAAGCTATCGCCAAACTCCGGTGGATTATCGCTGGGTTTTCCAGCGATGATCAGACGTTTGTCAGTTAGCGCTAGGATTTTTATCGCTTTTGAGATAAGCGTTGCTAATAGCACGCTATCTCAGCAATAAAAATCCACGCTAGCCGGCAATAATGATCCTAGCGCTAAGTGCGCATAGCGATAATTATCGCCGGTTGTTGCTGATATGCCCCTAAGTTATTCAACCAGAGCTAGTCTCTCTAGTTTTATTCCTTCCTGGTTGTCTGCGTTAGCCCCGGTACACCTCTGTTAGAGGTAGCTGCCGCGCTTTACAAATGTACTTTATGATTATTATTATTAAAGGCAAAGAAAGAGGAGCAGTGTTGTGTGTATGGATGCCTTAACACGGTCTATTGGAAGGCTAGCACATGGCACCTCTACTTTATCAAAGCATACTGTGACACTACATGTAGAAATGGGCCACTTCAGTTGGGTGGGTGCAGAGCATCCTGATAGTGAGGATTTGTCCAGCACCAGCAGCTTCCCTACCACAGATGCACGTGTCCTGTGAGCAGTAGGAGCCATACTCCTGCACCTCAACATGATGGCACATCCCATTGTGGATGCAGTCACAAAAACATTGAGGTCCACCGTTCAGGGAGTGCCTATATGTGTTGGTTTATTTAATGGCAATGTTGTAACTGACTTACATGATGACTTCATGGTGTATTCATTTCAGAAAATAACAGATTGTTTGAAAACTGTTGTGAGACACCTCACATTAAAGGTATGTTTACTTTGAGAAATCAAACAAGTGTGGTACCATTTTATTAAATTTTGTAGAATTAAAAATGGCTTACCTTGATAACTATTTATGGAAATGTGGTCCCTGCACCTTCTCCCTTCCCGTGCTCTGCTCTCCTCTGTTGGCAGCTGAACAGGTGGGCCAGGCACGTCATCCTCTGAATCTGATTCCAACACAGCGATGTGTAGGCCTCTCTACAGTGGTGTAACGAAACTTGAGGGGGCCCCCCTGCAAGGAACATGGAGGGCCTCCCCTCCCCGCGGCCAGGCACGTCATCCTCTGAATCTGATTCCAACACAGCGATGTGTAGGCCTCTCTACAGTGGCGTAACGAAACTTGAGGGGGCCCCCCTGCAAAGAACATGGAGGGCCTCCCCCCCCCCCCCGCGGCCCGGCACACCACCTACCACTTTGCCCCAACATCTGAAAATCTGGTATATTTTGATTTGAAACCTCCAACATTTAATGAAATACCTCTATATTGTCTTCCTCAAAGTTCTAATAAGAAAGTGGGAAAAACTCTTAACATATAAGCTATGCCATTTGTAACAATACTGTCAAAAGCAGATTATTTAACTGAGTCAGTAATCAGAACAATGCAAAGGAGCGGTCCTAATGTCTCAGGAACTGCCTCTGGCGGAAGAACAAAGAACTACGAAGGGTCCGAATTAGAATTGACATTAATGGACAATAACTAGAAATTTTTAAATAGAAACCCAAACCTGCAATTCGAAAGACTCAACTGACAATGTACATGAGAAGTACACAAGATATAACTCATTATCCTGCGGAATTCAAGAGAAATAGACTGGTGAATTATCTGCATGCCACACACCTGCGACTGTTGAGGGTCAAAGACAGTGTCACAGACACACTAGTCCAAATTCTAAATATGTTTCCATGTAATATTCAGGTATAGTGATGTGTGTTTTCAATATTATAACACAGCAGCTGCTTGCTAATAATATTGCATATAATATCTGTGACACACTCCCATTTCTTATATGTGTGAGGTCTTGATTCGATCCAAAAGAAACTATTTTATGGATGTTGCATGAAACACAACATTTCTCTACAAAATGTTTGTAATAGACACACATATCACCAATATTGAAAAAAAGCAAAGGTAAGCGGTATTTAAAACAATCTGTTCAAGAATCATTTAATGCTATCAGGGCAAGACCCTGCAGAATAGAGCTGGTTTTATCAGGGGCCCCCTGAAAGTCTGGGGCCCTGGGCCGAAGCCCACTTTGCCCATACCTTAAAACGTCTCTGGATGCCATCTGTCTTTTATCTTTTTTTTTTTAAATATTTTTATTGAGCACTGCATATAGTTCACAAGTGTACACAGTAAGTAATATGCGTTTTGGAGACATTACAAAAGAACAATTTGGTATGAGTCTTATCCACGTATCATAACCAAACAGACGTACAACAATAGGAGCTCAAAAGAAGTACAACATTTCTTACAGCATAAGTACACAAACTGCAATCTCAGGCAGCTAGTAACAACTCTAATACATGCTATCCCGTGCAGTACCCATTTCACCCCCCCACCCAAAAGAACCCTCCCTAAACAATACCCCAACGAAACAAGGAACGGAAATGCCGCTTTATAGACTAAACACCTCGCTGATGTACCTGCGTCCTGTGTGTGTCAGGTCTAAGAACCCCAACAAGGGGCGTGTACCGGGGGGGAGGAGGAGGAGGGGGGACAGGGGAACAAGGAGGGGAGTAAAAGGAAGGAGGGATAGATGGGGAGGGAGGGAGTAAGAACCCCAGCCGGGGAGAGGGGAGTGAAATGAAAGGGTGGCACCCAGGTAGAGCATAAACAATCCTGAGTCCGCCAGCTTCTAACCCACCGTACCACTCTCCTGCACACCATATTGTGATACCACCGGGTCGACTTCCTCCACCGCCTTAAATTGTTCTACTAGGTGTGCCCAGTCCAGTGCAATCGGTCGCTTCCGCTGTCCCCTATTCTTCTCTCGGTATAGAGCCTCCCTTTCAGCTACCGCCCATCTGCCCACTTCTTCGCGCCAAGCGCCCACTCGCGGCGCTAGAGTAGACTTCCAGCTTTTTGTTATCATACATTTTGTCAATATTAGGGCCAACCCTGCAAATCTGCGTAACAACTTTGCTTTTTTAGGGAGAGGGAATAACCCTAAGAGGCAGGCCTCAATGGTGTCCTGCGGTGTGCGCTCCGTCGACACCTCCAGCCCCCGAATAACCTCTGACCAAAACCCCCGCAGCCTTGGACAGTACCATATCATATGTAACAAATCAGCTTCAGGTGCCTTGCATCGCGGACATGCCGCGGACGCCGTGGGGAACATCTTTCGAATCGTTGCTGGGGCAAGGTATGCTTTATGCAGGATAAACAAATGGATCGTTTTTAAGCGGCAATTCCAAGAGACTCGCCGGGTATGCTCTAATATTTGTGCCCATTCCCTATCTTCCAAATCCCGCCCCAAGATTAAGTCCCACTTCTGTCTAAGATGTAGCAGTGGGATGTACAAATGTTCTCTCAAGCCGCGGTAAAGCCAGCGCACCAAGTATCGGCCATGTCCCATAATGTGCAGTGATCTCAGCAATTGGAAAGTTGGGGGTTCTGCTCGATCCGTGTACCAATAAGTTCGAATGAAACGCACTACAACAGCATGCGTGAGAAACAAGGTGTCAGGCACCGAATTGGCACGTGCAAACTCGTCATGCTGTATCAGTTGTCCCTCGAAAAAGAAATCCCCAACTGTCTCCACCCCATCCCGAGTCCACCCCTGTATTTGGATCATCGATAGTACCCTTCGCCTAGTAGGCAGCCCGCATAGAGGGATATTCGGGGCATACGGAGTTGGTAACCTAGCTATCCTTTTCGCCTGTGCCCAGTACTGCAATGCGACATGCAACAAGTAAGGAGGATCCCGCAATCTCTGTACACCCGGACATAACTGCGAATGAAGAAGCCCTCGCTTTAACAATTCCGAAGAGTACCCAATTTCAAATAAATTCTTACCCGCCAACCAATATGCCAGCCTCTGTAATTGTCCCGCTATACAATACGACTTCAAATCAGGCGCCCCATGCCTCCTGCAGTACTGGACAGCTGTAGCTTAGTCAGCGCCAATCGACGCCTGCCCGCCCCCCACACCAAAGATAATAATAACGTATCAAGCAGTTTAAAAATCCAGGCCGGTAGAACCACCGGTAAGTTCACAAAGTAAACAAGCATTTGCAATGCAATAGGTCTCGTATTTACGCGAGTTTGAGCTATTGCCATTGCAAATGACTGCCTTTTATTTAAGTTTTAAAAACAGATAAATGCATTGTCATTTGCAATGTCAATAGCTCAAACTTGTGTAAATGCGAGACCTATTGCATTGCAAATGCTTGTTTTTGATTGAGTGTGTGAGTGCTCGGAGGCGTGGAACCCCTTTAAGGCAGTGTGAAACATGATGTCGCACTTACATGTTGAGCATTCACTGTCCAATAATTTACAAACACTATTTTCTTGGTGTCTGTGGAAGGACCTCGTCTTCTGCAGAATCTCGTGCTCACATGCCCTGACCTCCCGTGGCCTTCAAACTAAATGTTGCATTTGCTCTTATGAAGGGTCAAACTAGCAATGTCATTCTGCATGGCATTTTACATCACCATCTGCTTGGTGCTGCTTTTGGTAAACTCTGGTGGCTCTGCCTCTCCCGCCCCCCCCCCTCCCCCGCCACAAAAAAAACAAATTTGGCCATGTTGTTTTCGGAGGTTTATGCTCAAAGCAGGCTGTATTTACGGTGCTAAAGTTGTGTTGATTGAAGTGGAGAAAAATAGTTTAATTATCAGGATAACATAATTTCCCTCGTAATAATGAAACAATAGTATAACAAATGAAGCAGAGCGCGAGACTTGGCGCAGTTGCCTGACTTTAGACGGTTCTCGCACCCACCAGACATCACGCGAAGCTCTTCCGGATGTAATCACGGGTGCGAGCGAGGAATCCATTTTACACCACGCAGCTGCTGGTATTTCCAGGCTGCAGCCGCTGCGCCACAGGATTTCAGGATTATCCCAAAAATATGAAGCTTGGACAGTGCAGTGTGACAGGCAGGGATCCGATCCCGACACGCGAGCTCTGCGCTCCTCTCAACGCCTCCTCTGCCAGGTTGTACGTGTGCCAGGTACAGTTGGGAGGTGGATCTGCGCCAGTTCGAGGGGGGTGTGCAGAGGAGCACACTGGTGCCTAAAGCAGCGCTCACTCAGATGCTTCCAGGAGCCCGGCCTGCAGCCAGAGTCCCCTCCCTGGACTCATCTGAGCACCTGCTGACTGCCTGTTGTGGCTGTGCATCTGCTTAGACACGCCAACTCACAGGGTGTCTCGGTGAGACACAGGATATGGACTCCCTTCACAAAGGCTCCCAGTGAAGAACCAATCTTCCACAGTGAAACAAAAGGTGAGCTGGAAAAACAACCGCTGAGTGGATTTCCCTATGATGGAAAAAAAGGTGAGCTGGAAACTCCTTTGCACAGTGGACTTTCTCATGGTGGAACAAAAGGTGAGGTGATAACCCCTTCACAGAGGGGATTTCCTCTTGGTGAAACAAAAGGTGAGCTGGAAACATTCGACGCAGAGTGGATGGCCACATGATGGAAGAAAAGGTGAACTGGAAATCCCTCCACAAAATTCATTTCTTAACGGTGGAACTAAATGGGAGATCGAAACCCCTCCACAGAGTGGATTTCCACATGGTACAACTAAAAGAAAGCCGGTAACCCCTCCACAGAGTGGATTTCCACATGGTACAACTAAAGGAGAGTCAGTAACCCCTCCACAGCGTGGATTTCCTCTTGGAGGAACAAAAGGTGAGCTGGAAACATTCGCCGCAGAGTGGATGGCCACATGATGGAGGAAAAGTCGAACTGGAAACCCCTTTGCAGAGTGGATTTCCTCATGGCTGAAAAGGCCAGGTGGAAACCGCTCCACAGAGTGGAATAAAAGGTGAGATGGATATACCGATGTAGAGTGGATTTCCACTCACTGGAACAAAGGGTGAACTGGAATCCCTTTTACAGAGTGGATTTCCACACAGTGGAACAAAAGGTGAGCTGAAAAACCCGCCACAAAATTCATTTCTTAACTAAATGGGAGATCGAAACCCCTCCACAGAGTGGATTTCCACATGGTACAACTAAAAGAGAGATAGTAACCACTCCACAGAGTGGATTTACACATGGTACAACTAAAAGAGACCTAGTAACCCCTCCACAGAGTGGATTTCCAGCTCGTGTTTTAAGGTCCCGCACAGCCAGAGGTATTGGAACAACTTTTTGAGTGGGGGTGCTGGCTCTAATGTCATGTCACGAAAGGACGTTTGAAAACCCGTTACTTAAAGAGGGAGCGTACCAAATATGACATTAAGAAACTAGAGTGTTACCAAATTCAAATTGAAAAATACAGACAGGGAAAATATATAAATCTCTGAGTTAAAATAGCAGCAGTTTGTCAATAGGAGTTGACTAATGCTTGGCAGCTTGTAAATTCACTGCTAATGCTTGCGGAAGAAACACACTTTCAAGGGCCTTTTACTCCTCTTTCGCCATCTCTACTTTAAGGTTATGTGGGGTGACACAGCACCCCTTGTTCCAGAGCCCTTGTGCACAGCCGATGCCCATTAGGAGGTGTGAAAACCCAAAAACACATCGGTGGCAGCCTTAGAAGCTTTTTTTGGTGAGAAGTTAGGTGCGGATAGAAGTGCCTCAGACACTAAGCCCCGCCCACTCCTCGCACACGGTGATTTTTTTGTTTTTTTTAGACATTGGCAGGGGTGCCCTGCTACCCAATCAGTTGTGCACTTCTAGTAATGCATCACTGCCGTGACACGCCTCTGTAATCCAGGATTCTGCCTTGCGTCACCTCTTTGTTTATTTATAGTTCTAGAATGATGCTCCGTGACCGGCATGAGGAACCACTCTGGAATAAAAGTGGTAGCACCCTTTATTGTTCCCAAGCACTCGGAGGAGGCTTGCTTCACACAAAAAGATTCGGCGAGGTGAGATGCACCCATGTGCCCAGATGCAACGCAGGGAGGTCTAGACGGGACAGTAGGCCTCTCACTCTTGCTTTGTGCTTTAAAAAGATATTTCGCAAACGCTTTCACTTTCGCGCGGCAGACGCGAGCGCCCGCCGCGCGAAAGTGAAAGCAAATTTGTCGCGGCGAGACGCGGTGGAGCGTGGCGCGTGCGCTTGGCGGGGGCGGGGGAGCGCATTCCAGGCAGGGGAGCGGACCCTTTGAAGTATGATGCCGAGGGCGCCAGTGGGCTGAAGCGCTTCCCCAAACGGATTGCATGGCGGCACGATGCACGTGATTGTGCGCGTGCTCGCCATGCAATCCACTTTTGGGAGCACTTTGAAATGCCCCTCTTACTAGAGTCTCGCATAGCGAATGCGTAGTAGCTAGGCGAGATCTAAAAAGGAGGCGGGGTAGCATAACCATTTTCAACACCGCCACGCGGCCCGCCACCATCAAAGGCAACGAAGTCCAAAAGGCAATCTGGGAGCGTAACGAGTTTATGGCGCAGACTACATTACCGTCTATGGTATCAGCGTTTGATCTTTAAATATTAATCCCCAGGTATTTAAAAGTGATAGGCTCAACTCGGAAAAGCAATTCACCAAATTGTAGCGTAGAAGGCGCATTTGCATTATAGAAGGCAAAGGCCACCGATTTAGAAGCGTTAAGATCCAAGCCAGATATTTCCCCAAATCTAGAAAAAGACACAGCTATTAGGTGTTTATCATCCTCCGAGTCACGAAAATATAACAGCATATCATCCGCGTACAAAGATACCGAGTGTACCTCCCCACGCAGCGGAATGCCATATGGGGCCATAATCTGACGTAGGAACTGTGCAAGAGGCTCAAGGGCCAACACAAATAGCATGGGGGATAAGGGGCAGCCCTAACGAGTACCCCGGGATATTGAATAAGCGGAAGAGATGGTCTTACCCATCTTAGCACGCGCCATGGGACAAGTGTACAGCAATTTAATCCATGCGCAATAGGACGGGGGCAGGCCAAATTTAGACAACACCGCCAGCATATACAGCCAGCTGAAAGTATCAAAAGCTTGGCGCACGTCTAATGATAAGCAGCCAGCAAAAGGGAAAGAATCAGATGCCGTGTGCATCAAAGCATGAATCCGGCGGATATTCAAAGAGGTACTGCGTTGGGGTACGAATCCACATTGGTCCGTATGGATCAAGCGGGGTAGGAGTGGAAGGAGTCGCAATGCCAAGACCTTACTGAGTATCTTATATTCTGTATTCAGAAAAGAGAGTGGCCTATAAGACAGAAGGTCAGTCGGTACCTTGTTCGGTTTCAATAAGGACGTGACGATCGCCACCCTGGTAGTAGGAGGCAGAACCCCACTCTCTAAGGAAGTAGTATAGAGTTGCAACAACCTCGGGATCAATTTATCAGCAAAAGTGGAGTAAAACTCTACTGGAAGGCCGTCGGAGCCTGGCGTCTTATTGCGGGCCAGCGCCTTTATCGCCACCCGAATTTCCGCAGCAGTAATCGGAGCAGCCATCTCCTCGGCCATCGTATCAGAAACCATAGGAAGCTGATCCTCGGACAGGAAGGAAAGCGTGGGGGCCAAGACATCTACACTTGGGGCGGCATATAAACGAGCATAATATTCCTGAAACGCAGCATTAATCTCACCCTGCGATGTAACCAATACATCATTAACCATATTCACTGCTAGGACTGGGGTAGGACTCAACGTTGGCTGGATCAGTCTTGCCAATAGGGTACCCGCCCTATCTGCCTCAGAGTGTGTACGCTGTGTATAAGCATCAAAGTCTAACAGGCGTAGGCGCACTAACAGCTCTGCATACTTAATCCTAGCAGACTGTAACGGCTCTGCGCAGCCTACACTCCCCTGGGCCGCCACCTCCAGGGCCTGCAACTCCCCCTCCAGATCTGTAATGTCCCTGATCGTTTCCCTCCGTGACCCTGCCAGAGTCCCCATGGCGACCCCACGTACCGTCACTTTGAAGGCCTCCCATTCAATTGCCCTGGACGAGACAGAACCTTCATTTTCCACAAAAAACTTATCAATAGCTGTAGACAATGCCGCCCGATATACCTGGTCTTCTAGTTGTAGAGGCTGCATCCTCCACGTTGGAATTGGAGCTGGGGAGGGGCCCCAGGACAACCGCACTTCGATGGGATTATGGTCAGATATTGTCTTGCCCAGAAACTCACAATGCGTAATAGCAGAGGATAGCTCTAGAGAACAAAGAAAATTATCCAGACGTGTGTGTAGCTTATGGGGGTAAGAATAAAAGGAATATTCCCTCATCTTCGCATGAATAGCCCTCCAGATGTCTAGTAAACCCCAGCCCTGTGCCCAGCGAGTTAATGTTAACGCCTGCGCCCTCGCTGCCGTGTTAAACAAGGGAGGATGGGAACGATCCAGGCCAATGTCAAATACTGAGTTTAAATCACCACCCAGTAGCCATGGGACCAGCCAGCCAGCGCCTGGGATACCCGCGTAAAGAATGCCTCTTGGTCTGTATTTGGTGCATAGAGGGACCCCAGCACAACCTGTCTACCATTAAATGCTCCCCATAGAAGAACAAACCGGCCCTGATCATCTACTCTGCATTCGGTAAGGGAGAAGGGGATGCCCGCTCTAACCCAATTTTCAGCTCCCCGGGAAAATGCCGAATATGCCGTCGCAATAAATTGCCCTCGCCATCTCCGTTGCAGCTTCGCAGTTTCAGTGGGAATTAAATGAGTTTCTTGAAAACAAATTATGTGGGCTTTACAGCGATGTAATTGCGCAGCTATTCTATGACGTTTAGCTATGGAACCCATACCTCGCACATTCCACGAAACCAAGGTATAAGAATTAACAGCAGGCATCATCAAATAGAATAAAGAACCCCCCCCCCCGAATCCCAGCCCAGCCCACCCAATCCCACCCAGACCCCCCGGATCCTCAGAACATGCGGCATAGCTACAACAAAGTCAACAAAGTTCCAATACTGGGTCCAACGCCCAAACATCGTTCGACCAAACCATGCAAACAAAATTAGCATACTTCCCTAACACCATTAACAGTCGCGTAAAAGCAGTAAGGCACACATGAGAGCGCCCAAAACGTGGTCCGAGCCAGGGACCTATTTATCTGTTCCCACCTGTCACAACAGCGGTCATGTTCTATGATTCGTTGCCCAACAGGCAAAGGTGCATGCAACAAACTATACCTCTTCAGTCCGGAAAGGAAAACAACAATAGGCTAAGCATATCCCACAAGGCCTAAGACATGAAACTAAGAGTCCGCCGAGGATAGCATATCCTTGCTGAGCCGGGAGGCCGCAGAAGGAAACAATGCAATGCTACCATCAGATTCGGTGTCTGTGTTCACTCCTTCAGACGGGCTTGAGCTGATATCAGGGCGAGAGGCGCGCAAAGTGGAGGCAGCGTGTAGAGCCCGCCGCCTGCCCTCCAGTATCTGCGATCGACTTAAAGAGTCGGAGATCGAACTTTGTGTGAGAAGACCCTTCTTACGCCTCCGAGGGAGGCGTCGTGACTTGGGTAGTGAAGAGTCCATGCGCCTCATGGGTTGCACATCGGGGAACGTCTTGTCTAGCCACTCCCACACACTGTCAGGGGTATCGAAAAACAGGGAACACTGTTCATAAAGGATTTTCAGTTTTGCAGGGAACAATAAAGCAAATGATAGGCCCGCTGCTCGAGCACGTGCCTTCACCTCCATGAAGGAAAATCTTCTGCGTTGGACTGCCAAAGTGTAATCCGGAAATATTGAAACTTTAGCATTATCAATCTGTAGAGGGCCATTATCCCGCGCCGCCTGCAGTAGATGATCCCGGTCCCTGTAATTTAAAATCCTGGCCAGGATGGGAAGTGGGTTAGCTCCTGGTATTGGACGACGTGTAGGGACCCGATGCGCCCTCTCAACTGTGAAATGTGCCGACAGTCCGGTGGGGGCCACAGCAGTCCAGTTCTCAATATATTCCGTAGGCGTAGATCCTTCCGTCCCCTCCAGCAAACCCACTATTCGGAGGTTGTTCCGACGTGCCCGGCCTTCAGCATCATCAACCCGCGCCTGGAGGGATTCAATCTGTTGGTGCATGTGTTGGAGCTGCTCGTCATAGGCCTGTGCCTGGGGCACCATGGTGTCTACCTTCTGTTCAGTCGTTCGAACCCTCTCCGCCAGTTTTTTATGATCATCTTTTAGCAGGTTGAGATCCACCGAGATAATGCCTAGTTGCGCTTCGAACACGGAACGGGAGTCGCGAATCTCCCGCAGGATCATGTCCAGCTTGTCTCCAGACGCGACGGTCTCCTCAGCCCCCTCCGCTTGTCGGGACATGGTAGAATAGTGACCCGATGTCGGCAAGAGACATCCTGCTCCCCCGGACCTCGGCGGCACCCTAGGCTTTCCCCTTCCCATAGTCTGCGGCGTGGCAGGGCCCGGGAACGAATACCCAGCAGCAATTGCATATCAGTGTCTACCACTCAGCCAGCGATGTGGTGCACCAGACAACATGCGTCCCCCTCCAGTCAACAGCCCGAGGCAGCAGTAAGGAAGCCACACAGTTCAAGCACAGGGGCAACCCAGGCACCTTGACAGGCTATGGCAGCTGCCCTCCTGTAGGACAGTGCACCCCCTTTAGCGCCCCAGTCCCGGATCAGAGCCACGGGCATCAATCAGGGTCACATGCAGCTCCTATGGCATCAAGTCTAAGCAGTGCAAGCAGGCCTTTGTGCAGCAAGATATCCGCAGTTTAAAGCCCCATCCACCGGTGCAAGCCAGGTCCAATTCACCCCTAATCACTTCTCCTCACCGGGTACCACAGGACAGGACAGGGCACCACCGCGGCAACAGGAAACAGCAGGGCTCCTGTAGTTAAATAAACGCCTTCCGTCCAGTACCTCCAGCCCAGGAGATGGGATAGGGGGGGGGAACCCCCACCAGCCAACTCACGACAGTCCGCCCCTCCGCAGCCTCAGCAGCAGTCCGGGAAGGGGCTCCAGGAACCACCCTGTGCAGGGGGAGGGGAACCTCAGACGACAGCCATGATAGCCACAGCGCCCATCTATAGCGCTCTCCACCAACTCTTCTCATCAGTAATGGGGGGGCATCATGTCAACTCTCCCCCTCCGTCCCCCGATCCGCAATGTCCGGTGTGCACTGCCGAGGTCTGCCGAGGAACCACCACCGTTCCGCCGCGCAATGCGGCCACTCGGGGCTTCTGCGGAGGAGCTCCTCCTTGCGTCGGCCACAGCTGCACCAGTTCACCCCCGGAGCGCCCTTCACGTCTGGCGGCAGCAGGGTCCCTCCACTCTCCAACGCTTCCGTGCAAAGCACCACCCAGGAGGAGTCAGTCCCTATGGCCGAGTCCGAGCCCAGAGCCGGGACCTCGCGTGGGCGGTGCCTTCAGAAATCAACTCTGGCAGCCCCGCCAGGCCACAGGAAAGCCAGCGGCTCCCAGCTTCCAGCAGGCCCGGGGAAGGCCGGAAATCACCGCCGCCAAAAGGAACGTCCTCAGAGGATCCAGACGTCCGGAAAACTCCGTCGAGGCTGCCCCGCCGACTGAGCATGCCGGCTGCTCTCAGTCCACCATCTGACAAGGTAGGGAGAGTCGGGTGTATGTTCGGATATGGGGCCCCGGTCCAGAGCTCGACGCTTAAGCGACCGCCATCTTGGGCTGCAGACCACGCCTCCCATGTTATCTGCCTTTAATGGATGCAACAAACGCTCATCCAGTAATGGCAGCTTCTGAGGTAGCAATCGTGACCTGGGGAAAGTAAAGGCGGCCATGGCAAGAGGCGAGCCCAAGGATATGGGTCAATAAACATGATACGTGGCAAAGCACTTGGAATCAGGCCTGGGACCTGACAAGGAACAGGAGCGGAGAATTTACTGTGCGTGAAAGGAAGTGTGAGGGGAGATAGTAGCCCATCGCAAAATGGTGGGCATGTAAATGCAAGTAACAGGGTGGCCAGAGACAGACCTGCAGGCAAAGTGGCACCAAAACCCACGCACCTGAATAATTTGAAAAGATGTCTTGCAGCTCCTCGCGTTGCATCGCACCTTGGAAAACCAAAGGCACGTACATTTTAGTAAGAAGCATCCAAAGCTGCCCAAGCGGCACATGATTTCTAACAAATAGTAGCTAGTTATAAGCTTGCTTTTAAAATATGTGCACACATGTTTTTATCAATACACTCCCTTCCCATATACCAGGTCTCCGTCTGAGCAAGTCTTTGTTGAAGTGTTTTAGGATGATCAGAGTAAAGCTGGAGATGATATTGATAACGTGGTTAGTTGTTAAAGGAAAAAGTAAGATTCCGATCACCTTCCTTTCTCTTTTGCCAATGAATACAATAGAATTTTAGAAGGGGGTAAAGCAAACTATATTAAGGGGTTGGTTATGCAAGGTGATGGACACATCCTTCCTTTTTTCCACAGAGAGGTCATTGTGAAGATGAATCCCTGAGCTTCAAAAATGTGGATGAATATTGCACATTCGGTGAATAATTAACATGAATACTGAGAGGAGTAAGAGACTTATGTGCCCTCACATTATACACACTGTTGTCTACAAAAAATATACATTTTCAACTCGAGCAACTCGTTATTTTCAACATGTTTGACAATTCGGTATTAGCACAGCAGTATGCTTAAAAACATCAAAGTCCATATTCAACTCCGTGAGCTTTCACTCATGGTTCAAATCGCGGGATGTACCATATGATGTCCAGAGATAGACGCATACCTATACTATGGCGTTCAAATGGGTGTGGCTCTTGGGGTGGCACACCTCTGCCCATTCACGGTTTGGCTTTGCCCCTTGCTTCCCTAGTGGCCATCACCGACCTAAGTCTTAGATAACAAATCAGAGAAGCGAGAACGAAAGTCCTGAGTTGGCTGGGGATTGAAACCAGGGGCGTAACTAGACATGAACTTTGGGAGGGGCTACCACTCTCAGCCAGGGCTAGCTCTAGCACTGGTCGCACACTGTGCAAGTCTTTTTTTGGTGCCCCCTCCCCATTGCCTCCTTCTCCACTAATTCCCTCACTACCACTCTCCAACAATGCACTTCCTCTCTCTATAGCACCTTTCTGACAAACATTTCATTTTTTTATAACGCTACTCATAGTTTACTCACACTCAGTTGTGATCTGCGTGTTCTTTGTAGCAGGCACATTAACCCTCTACGCTTTGTGGGTGGCAGGAGTGCCCATGTTAGTGCACGGTGAGCGATGAGACAGTGTGAGAGTGGGGTAAGAGGAGTGACTGCAGGGTGAGTGATGTGATCATATGAATTTGGGTGCGCTGTTAGTGCAGATTGGGATGAAAGAATGCATGTTTAGAGATGGGCTTGTTTGAGTGAGATTGCAGATTGAGCAGTGGGGGGAAAGGTGAGGAAAGTGTCACATGAGTGAAGGGTGAGTAGTGTGCTTCGTGTGACTGCAGGGTGAGGTACAGGGTGAAGGGTGCAAGTGCATTGTGAGTGCAGAATGATCACTGTGAGTGCAGGGTGAGCGGGTTAATGGTGATCAGTGTGCATGTATTGTGATTGCTGTGAGTGCAGTGTGAGCATAAAGGTGAAGGGCAAGAATGAGGAGTGAGTTGTCTGAATGCAGGGTGCATTCCCAGACACTTGAAGTAATTAAGCATGTTACTGATGTCGGGTTTCAGATACAAGTTAAACTATTGCTATAAATCAGGAATCAAGGGTGTAGGAAATAATGTGCTGATCCTGCAACAAACTTCCAGTCTCATGATTAGGGTTGCCAGCTCATTATTTTGATGTCACAGACAGGACAATAATAAGCAGTCCCCTAAAGCCCTATTTTCAGCAATAATCTATGCATACTTCGAGCAGCAAATATAACTAGAAAGGAGTTTTAATTGTGTTCTAGGGCTGCCTGAATGATCCATGACTGATAATTAAATAGAACCAAGACAGAAAAGTCACATTACAAATGAATACATACTTTGTTATTTATAACCTTATTTAGTGTCAAGCGGAGGTATTTCCAGGCTCTTTAAACAACACATGGCTGGCATTTTTCTTTTGGCAACCCTACTTTATATTTCTTTTCATAAAATGCGTTCTCACACTACAGCAGTAAATGTAAATTTCAATGCAAGGAATAGGCAGAGTGGGGGTACTGGAACCAGAAAAAAACTAAGACTAAGTAACCAGTTAGGATGGTAGGGCGCCTGATTGAAACGTTTGACCCGACTTGAGTCCTGCCTCTTGTGACCCAGTAGGAGTGCAAATTTAATTTGCCATATTCATTGACCTCTTTTAGTAGATATCTCTGGCCTCGAGGCAGTTGCCTTCAGTTCAACCCCCTTGCTGCTGGGGCTGAGAGCTCAGGTCACCTGCACCCACCACACGAGGCATGACGCACCGTTTAATTAATGAGGCAGGACCGTTATGAGGTAACTTGTGCAACCCACGCCGGCAAGAGACGCCAGCGTTGGTTGCACCAGTTACCTCATAATGGTCCTGCCAGTTACCTCATGCGTAGTGCTGCCTGTGCGCGGTGCAATTACTGCGCTGATGGGGCCCCTCAAATTACATAGAGGCTGGAACACGGGAGCTGCGGGGCCTAATTACGTTTTACGGCCTGCCCCATGAAGCATGTGATGTCCAGTATGCTGCCCAGCCCAGAGACCACCCCACCCTCTGAGACTCACCTGAGGCCTGGCCTGAAGCTTCAGTGAAAGGCGCGAGCGGGAGACAGAAGACCGGGCAAAGCTAGCCTGGGGCTAGCAATAATTAAATTATGACTGCAGCCGCCACACCCTCTCAGCCGTCTCGGATTAATGGCATGCCTCCCTCGCCGTTCTTGTGCGCATTTTAATTGAGCAGTGTGAATGCACATGACAATGACCAGCCCCAGCCAAAGGATGAAGACCACGTAGAGGGCGGAGGCATCTGCATGCCGCGCTCCATTTAAATAATGATAAAGACGCGAGACAAGTGTAACGTGAGTTACGTAACCTAACCAACATATCATCACATCTCATGCGCAATGATGTGTGCAGTGCTTGCTTGCTTCGTGGAGGATACCCCTGGAGCGCGGGGGCCCCCACAACACAGGGGCTGCGGGGCCCTTTGTTATGCCCAAAGATACCTGTGTTATACCAAAGACTTCGACGGCCCCGCTAAAAGCTTGCCTCAACGCAGCAGCTAGACTCCTATCTAGCTCAAAATAATTTGACCACATTTCACCACATCTGAAGGCCTAGAACTCAGTAGCGGCCCGTATAGGGCGTGCTAGCGGGCGGTGACGTGGGGCGGGGGAGGGGCAGAATTTTGTTGCACGCGCTGCATCGCATTTAGCGATGCAGCGTGTGCAACGAAATTCATTTTATTTATTTTTTTGTTTACTTACCTGCAATCGGACGTATTCTGCAGTTTACTACCCCCACCCTGCCCCTCCCCCACCCCACGTCATCGCCCGGCAGCACGCCCTATACGGGCCGCTACTGCTAGAACTGGCTTCCTCTTGAAGGCAGAATCCAGCTCAAGCTGGCCTGAATCACTCACAGCGCCTTGTACACAAACGCTCCGAAGTATCTCGCCCAGACAATTGTGATATCTGGGAGAACCAGAAACTCCTGGTCCGCCAGAGACCCTGTGCTCGAGCTACCCTGCTTCTGCAATGTAAAAACATATATCCGAGCATTCTCTGGGGCCGCACCAAGAATCTGGGATTCGCTACCTCCCACCATCAGACGAATTCCTACTTTGTTGCGCTTTAAAAATTAAGCAAAAACATTCTTATGAGCAAATTCTTCCAATAACTCTCCGTTATTGCGCATCCCGCCTTTTCACGGCCTATGTTTCTGTGCATAATCTAGTGTATTGCTTGGCCCTCTCCATGTAACAATTGTTCCCCTCGTTTTATTGCTGACATGTCACTCGCTGATTTTGGTACTGTACTGTGTATTGTATAATAGCTCTGACTTTTGCCCTACTGTAGTCAATTCCCTAACCCGAACCTTGTATTCTGCCTATGCATATACTGTATGCAACGTGTTTATTCCAGGAAAGCGCTCTGATACCCTAACGGGTCATGTTCACGCTATATAAAACCTCAAATAAATAAAAATGCCCCAGCTTCTCTTGTAGGCAATATTGTGTAGGACAGCACACGTTGCTATTATCTTACAAGCAAATGTTTTACATATTGTGAGGCACCCCCACTCTTATGTAGGCAGCGAAAAAGTGATTTCAGTCATGTCTGCTCAATCGCAGTCCTGGTGCGATGATGTGCAGTGTTGCATTGCCTTTCATTGTGGGTGGTGGGAGAAAGGTAGGGTGTGAGAATCCAGGGACGTAGGGCATCTGCACTGTCACCTGAAAAACATATATTTATGTGAGACATCAAACATTTTGTGAGGATTGGGCATAACATATCTATATTTACATTTCTTTTCAGTATCTAATAAATATCCATCATCAAACGTCACTCTTTCCAGCTGCCTCTATATTCCTCTGTGCCTAAACATGAAGGAGTTATGAGTGCCTACTGGATATTGTGACACAATATCAGTTATTATATGGTGGCCATTGCATACCACTTGAATAGTGAGGGAATGCATATTTTTCCTGTTCCTAAAAATTTAATCAAGATGGGATGGAGGACACATAGGCACGTGTGCCCCGTCTGGAGACATGGAGAAATTTGGCAATCCTATAAAATAGCAATTTTCTCTTTTGCATTTCCTGACCATTCCCGGGCAGGTATATGTGGTGTTGGATGTAGAGAAGCATGGCATCTAGGACTGACTGGAAGAAATGTGAAGGCGCACTTTGAAACATCCTTCCTGCAACAGATATCACATCCTGGTAACTGTCAGTGGCTAATAGGTGTAACAAATCCAACACCTGAACATGAGTGGGCATGGAATTGCTGCACAGAGTACTGCTTTCTGAATGTGGCTTTAAAATGGCTATTATTTCCAAAATGATATTGCTACTTAGCCTTTATTTATCATATATTTCTTCCTCTCTTTGTTGAAAAATGGTCAGCCTGACTCTGAAAATCCTCTCTTGTCTCTGCCTCCTCCTCTGCTGAGCCGCCAGTGTGTATGCATCCTCCTTGCAATCACATACACACAGGGCAGCCTTTGTGGAAAGCCCTGATGCATTGTGGGCCTGCTTTTATACGTTGCACCCAGTTACCAGCTGGTTTGAATTGTTGGTAAATTGCATGTGCAAACAAGTCATTTAGTGACTAGTTGCTATTTGCAACTGCCTCTAACATCCCGTTTGCGAATCGCCATTAGGGATTTCTATATTGCGACTCCATATTTTCGGTCGCAAAAAATATTGACTCGCAAACCGCTCGCATCGCTATTTTTGGTTTGCAAATGTCTTTTATACATCACGAAATCCCTTTTTTCATTCGCAAACCACTTTGCAACCGATTTGTGAGTTGCTATTTTTTCGTAGATCTGTGGAAATGTGAATTTTCCTGATCAGTTGTGTCCCCTATCTTGGACCCCAACGGTTCTATATGCATGTTACAAGTACATGTATGTTCCCTCCAGTTCCAGTTTCGAAGACGCAAACACATGTGCGTCCACCATCAACATGTCCTCTGTCAGATCCGCCATTAATGGGCTGGATATTTGATTCCTAAGTATGAAAGGCCACCAACTTTATATGGCTCAGTTACTCCATTTTTACAGTTCAGGCGAAGTAGGCCCGATTCTGTCCTTAAAGCCTTTCCCTGCTCTCTGTCTCTGACAAGCTTCAGCTTGAGCTCGCTTCTGTATCCATGAACTTTGTCCTATTTCCTGTGCAGCTAACGGTGCCTGCCTCGGCCAGTTTCGCCTGCCTGCCAAGAAGCTGTATTTCACCTTCGAATTATCTACTTTGCTCTTCAGCCGATGCATTCCTGTCTAGTGGTTTAGGTAAACATTTCCTTTAGCTCCCGAGCAAAGGGGTTTGGCTTCTCTGTCTTCATGCAAGTAATTCATAGCTCAGTTGCCATGGAAAGTTTTCTGCCTCTTGCATCTCATATAGACACTTAGACGCTTGTGCACGCACACACAGTCAGTATAGAGTAGATTCTGTCCGAGAGTCCTTCCTTGTGGATAACATAGTTCTTTAAACATAGGATGTTAGATATGATTTGGGATTAGGTTGACTTGACCCCCCAGACTTTTCGTCTCCACATGTAGAGCTAAATGTCAAGTCCCCTTCACCCCCTAGTTGCACGTCAATTACACGTCATGCTGCTGTGCGCGCATCTCTGCCAAGTATTATCTTATAGATCCACCTATGCATGAAATCATAACCAATCATGTTTCTTTTTACTCCTAATTACGCCTAGTTTCGGTTACGTATTAGCAGTGTCGTTTCTCTTATCAATTGTTACGCCTTCTACATTTGTTTCATTGTAATGTATGTTCTATAAAAGCAATTTCCTGTCAATAAAATATCGTACTTCACTTCCTGAACCTTCATGGTGACGGAACCTGAAGGCCGCCACTCGAGTCGGCCATTTTAGAATAAAGCCCATTCAGAAACCTCTTATACCACGGATTCTGCCTCTTATTATTCTGAGCTATTTTTGTTTAAAGATCCAGTATGAAATTCAGTCCCGGTAATATTATTTTATTTACCACATAATGGCGCCCGAACAGGGACACTTTCTCATCTCACGCGCCGGTGGTGCGTTGCAGGCCCGGTCTCCTGCCACAGCTGGACGGACCATAACGCGTACCAGCAGGATTTCCTGTAGCTCCCTCCGGTCAAGCGGGGGCGACTGAGGCTGCGATCAACCCAGACGAGGCGGTGAGAAGCGCGAAGTATCCCGACCAGAGCCTAGCTGAGAGAGCAAGATCCGAGGTATACAGAGGCCCACCAGGTTTTCAAAGTCCCGATGTCCAGAGGGTCCGATGTCCACAGTCCAGTCGAGTCCAGTCCATTCTCCGAGGCCTTTCGTTTTGAGCTACTCGGTGAGTACCATCGCCGGGGAGGCGTGTTGACGCGCACATAGGTTGTTCCGGTCAAGACGGATTTGGGTACACAAATCCGGTCTGCACTGTTTAGCAGTGTATATGTACTGTTTAGCAGTATATCAAGTATTCCGAAGTATCTAGTTATTGTCAAGAATTCTGCTTGGTGATTAGTTATGCAGACTGTCATCATTGTTGGTCATTTTTTTTTTAAATGTTTAATGTTTAAATGTTTAGAGTGTTAAAACGTCTTGCCTGAATGATTGTATGAATGATTGTTTATTGTTCACTGTTTATTATTGTGTTTTTCGTATTAAGTGTGTTCAAGATTAAGTACCAGATCAATTGTCAATATGCCGCTCTTTTCGAAATTAAGACAGATCACTACTAGAAAAGGGGTGCTTGAAGAGGCAGTTCCTATTCCTCCTAGGGACACTCCAGGGCACTTTATGTATCACAAGCATGGCTTAGACGCCATATTATTCCTAGATCTATGGGTGGACTACACCAAAGAGTTACCAGAAAGTCAGAGATGGCCCGTTGCTGGGACCTGGGATGCAGAATGTATCATAAAAGTAGAAGAAGAGTTGTGGAAGAGGAAAGCTAGACAGTCACAGAAAGACGCTGTTGAATTATGGCGTAAAGAATCACATAGGGGAGGAGGAGCCTAGCGCGCATCCAAGATGGTCGCGTGAGCACAGGGCTCCCCGGACCCTTTCTGCTCCTCGGAATATATCCTGAGAATATCCTGATTTGGTTTAATGATTCTGGGAGATGAAGACCAGCTGAGCATATATCTCTTTTCAGAACTCTGATCGGACCTGGGAATCCTGAGTTGTCGTCGTCGGAACTTTTGGGACCCACCCGACGGAGGTGGCCGGGGTGAAGGTAACCCGTGGGGCCGGGCTGCAAGTGAACAACAGCGGCCTCGGCGCGGTGCCAGTTGCCGATTCAGCACTTTCGGTTTCGGTTTTGGCCTTCAAGACACCAGCTGGCGTGCGTGCTCGAGGTGTCGAGGTGCCTCCTGGGCCTCTGCCCGAGGCCTGTTTCCATCTGCTCCTGGGGGACCTAACGCCTCCGACCCCTACACCGACAGTTTGTGGTACTTTTGCTGGTGCCCGCACACTTCTTGATCGGAGGTACCATCGAGAGGCCGCGCTCATATGGCGGGCAAAGGGGGTCCGGAGGGGCGCAAGACCAAGGCTTCTCTGCGCGGGGTAGCGGTCCAGAGCAACAACATGGACCGCTACACCCAGGGCAAGGGGTCCCCTGGCGCTACTGGCCTCCCCCCGGATGCCGCAGGGGGAGGCACGACCGTCTCAGCGGAACTTTCCCTGCAGGACATTATGGGCGCCATTGAGGGCATCAGGGAAACCATCGCGACGCAATATGAGGCCCTGGCCCGTAAGATCGACACTGTCGCGATCGATGTCACCCTGATTCGGGCCGACCTCTCTAAAACTAACGAGAGGGTCCAGGCCCTCGATACACGGACCACCACCCTGGGTGCGGAGGTGTCGGATCTGAGGGCCGCGCTTGGGGACATAAGAGTGGCCAACGACCATATGGCCCGGCGGCTTGAAGACTTCGAGGGACGGGCCCGACGCAACAACGTCCGCATCATTGGAGTACCGGAGTCCTCCGACAGCCGCCCGGTGGACCTTGTGGTCGAGGAACTTATCCAGCAACAGCTGTCCCCGGCTGGCCTAAGCAAATTCTTCGCCGTGGAGCGGGCCCATCGAGTGCCGGGCGGCCGGCCGCGGCCGGGGGCCCCCCCGAGGCCGATCGTGGCTAAACTGTTCCACTACAGGGACCGCGACGCTATTCTGCAGGCTTCACGGACCCGTGGCCCGGTCCGCTACGAGAACTCGACCATAAACTTCTATCCGGACTTCACGCAACTGGTCCAGAAACAGCGGATGGGATTCCAGGGGGTGAAGCGCCGTCTCCGCGAGCTGGGCCTGAAGTATTCGATGATCTACCCGGCGAAACTCCGAGTGGAGCATGGAGACCGGACAGCCTTTTTTGACTCTCCTGGGGCCGCAAGTGACTGGCTTGACTCGCTGCCGGACGGGGGTGGCCGGCCCGGGCCCTCTGGGGGCACCGCAGGTGACGGGTCCCATTAGACTGACATTTGGTCCTGATTTTGCTGTTTTGCACTGTACAGCTGGGTCTTACTCCCTTTGCATACTGTGTCTTACCAGGACCCGTGAGGGGTGCGGGCGGGTTCGGGTCCCTTTCCTCCTCCGGGGTCTTTTTGTAGAATGGGGTTAGTTGGGCGACAGGCACACTGCAAGTTGGGGGGGTTCTTTGGCCCGCAGGGGTGCAGGGTGGGGGGAGTTGGACTTGGGGTGGGGTTGGGGGGGAAGAGGGGTTGTTTTATTGTGTGTTTTTTGTCTACAGGGCGAGGTATTGATTTTTGTCCATATTTGGGACCTGTGCTGCGGGCTGGGGGCCTCTTGCTCTATTGGTGGGGATGGGGGGAGACGGGTTGAGGCTCATGTCATGGAACGTCAATGGGTTGGGGGACCGTATTAAGCGGGGTGTTGTACTGCAATATTTGCGTCGTTTGACTCCTGATGTGGTGTTTCTCCAGGAGACGCATTTGGTCGGCAATGTCTGTCACGCGATGAACAGGGGGGGATACCGCCTCGTGGCCCATTCTGGTTTCACAACTGGTTCCAGGGGGGTGGGTATTCTCCTGCGAACCTCCCTTCCGGTGGAGATCACGAGGATAGTCTCGGATGACAGAGGGCGCTATGTGTGTTTGATCGGGAGGTGGGAGGGGCAGCCCCTTACCCTGGTTTCAATTTACGTCCCCCCGGGCCTCCAGAACTCCACCTTTACTGACGTGGGTCGAATGCTGCTTGACCTTCCGGACGGCCTCCTGCTCCTGGGCGGGGACTTTAATTCTGTGGTTTCGGGTGAGCTGGATCGTCACCCACCAAGGGCCCTCCCTGCTGCCCAGTCATGGCTGGGTGGGATGTTGGATACCTTCGGCTTGGTAGATAGTTGGAGACTGATGCATCCGACCCAATGTCAGTTCACCTTTCACTCGGGGGCGCATGGGAGTCTCTCCAGGTTAGACTACTTCCTCATGCCCGCGGCGCAGACTGGTCGGATTCGAGAGGTCAGACACCTGGCGCGTGGTATCTCCGACCATTCTCCGCTGTGGCTTCTCTTTGACACCGGGTCGCGGTCCGCGGGGCGGATAGCTCCCATTAACCCCTGGTACCTGCGGGACCCTACGACTCGTGACAGCCTGGTTAAGGCCATGGACCAATACTTCAGTGAAAACGAGGGGTCGGTGTCGTCCGCGTTGTCTCTGTGGGAGGCCTTTAAAACTGTGATACGCGGACACGCCCTCTCCCAGATAGTGGTGGCCAAGAAGGTTAGGAGCGAGGCAGTGGTGAAGCTGGAGACTGACATCTCGGGGCTGGAGTCGGCCTTGGAGGGGGGTGTCACTCCGGAAGGGCTCCATGCCCTTAGCCTGAAACAGTTCGAATATAGGTCCCTGGTCACTGACGCGGCCAAAACTATGTATAGGGAGCAGCAGGGCCGATTGTATGACGCCGGGGACAAGGCGGGAAAGTTGATTGCGTGGCTGGACAGAAAGGAGAGAGTGAATCGTGTGGTCCCCGAGTTGCGTGTTGCGGATGGTGTGTGTTTGACTGAGCCGGATGAGATTGTGGAATGCTTCGCCAACCACCTCCGGGCGGTGTACTCCCCGGTGACTGACAGGGATGAGGACGACTCTCGCCTCCTACTGAGAGACATTGCCCTGCCCGGCCTGTCTGTTGAGGACCGGGAGCGGCTGGACGCCCCCTTGTCGTCGGATGAAATAGCGACCGCGATTCGCTCCCTTCGATCTGGCAAGGCCATGGGTCCTAACGGTCTGCCCATTGAACTATACAAATTGCGTCCTGATAAGCTTGCGCCCTTCCTCAGCCGCATGTTCCGCGACTCTCTTGCGGCGGGTTCCCTTCCGGCTGACCAGCGCTTGGCCACTATAGTCGTTATCCCCAAGGAGGGCAAGCCGCGAGACCGCTGTACCTCTTACCGGCCGATTTCACTGCTCAATGCGGAGCCTAAAATCCTGGCGAAAGTCCTGGCCAATCGCTTGTTGAGTGTCGTGTGCGACCTTATCCACCCGGACCAATGCGGCTTTATCCCGCATCGCAATACCGCTCTTAACTTGCGGCGTCTTCACGGTGCCCTGGCCAGGGCGGAGTTCCTCTCCGAACCTGCCGTGTTGGTTTCTTTGGATGCCACGATGGCCTTTGACACTATTGAGTGGCCATTCCTCTGGGCCGTCTTGGCTAAATTCGGCTTTGGAGAGGGATTTATCGGCTGGGTGAGGCTCCTCTACACGGAACCCATGGCTCAAGTGGTGGTGAATGGGCGGGTCTCTCGGCCCTTTGCCCTCGGCAGGGGCACGAGGCAGGGGTGCCCGTTGTCCCCTTTGCTCTTTGCTCTCGCCCTGGAGCCACTCGCTGCTTGGCTCCGCTGGGAGCCCTCGCTTAGGGGGATCCGTTGGGCCCCGGGCTTCGAAGATCGGGTCTCGCTGTATGCGGACGATATTCTCCTGTATCTCACCTCACCGCGGCAGTCGCTCAACGTCCTCTTTGACGTTCTGACTTCCTTTGGGAACAATTCGGGTCTCACGATCAATTGGTCTAAATCCTGCGTCTATCCCATCTCTGGTGGTCCTCCTCTCCTGCCGCCTCGGCTTCCGATCCAAATATCTCTGAGTGGCTTTAAGTACCTGGGGATATACGTTTCGCTGGACCCGGTGGCTCGCTATGAGCAGAATCTCCTGCGCCCACTTCGGCGATTGCGAGAGGACACGGCCCGGTGGTGCAGGCTCCCCCTGTCCCCGCTGGGTCGGGCTGCGCTGTTTAAAATGATGTCCCTCCCCAGGTTCCTCTATGCACTCCAGAACTCCTTCGACGTTATCCCAGTGGCTTACTTTCGGGAGGTGGAGAGCCTGCAGAGGAGACTGGTGTGGGACGGGCGGGCCCGTATTGCTCTGGCTAAGCTTACTCTCCCCTGGTATGACGGGGGCATCGCGCTTCCCGACATTCGCAGGTACTATTGGGCCTCGCAGCTATCGGCCATTAACCATGCCACGTACGCGCCTGGCTTGAATCCGGCGTATGAGATGGACAAGTTCCTGCTTCCCGGCGGGAACTATAACAGGGCACTTTACTCCCGCTCGGCCGGCCGGACCCTTACGGGTCCTACTAAGATTGCGGTGCGGACCTGGAGGGCTGCCACTGCGGCCATGGGCTGGAGTGAGCGACTAACATGCGCCACCCCTTTGTTTGCATCCGACCGCCTGGGCAGCCTCTGGACCACGAAGGGGTTTGACCAGTGGGATACGATTGGCATCAGCAAAGTGGGAGACCTGTGGCATAAGGGCGCGGTTAAGACCTTCGCGGTGCTCCAGGCCGAGTATGAGCTTACGGACAGGGAGTTCTTCCGCTATGCCCAGGTTCGACACGCCCTGCTCTCCGTCTTTGGGGAGGGGACCAAGATCCCGGTCTCCTCGCCTCTCGAGGACCGCATACTTGACGGACATGTCCCGGACAGTACAATTTCTTTAATTTATAAAAAACTGATTAACCACCGGGCTGACCTCTTTGTGCGCCTTCGGGAGGCTTGGACGGGGGATGGGGTGGAATTGGATGACGAGGACTGGCAGTCTGCACTGTCGTCCCCCAAGGAGGTCGCCATTCCAGCCCGCCTCCGGTTGGTACAGCTTAAGATTCTTCACCGGGTGTATGTGACGGGTCCCCGCCTGGTCTCGATGGGATTTTCCGACGATGGGCTCTGTAAGCGGGGTTGTGGGCTCAGCGCCACCTTTCTCCATATCCTGTGGGAGTGCCGCGAGGTGGCGGACTATTGGCGCCGGGTCCATACGGTTATGGGACAGGTCACTGGGGTTGTGCTGCTGCCGGAGGTGCGTCGCTGTGTCCTGAATGTGTGGGAGCCCAACGATTACAGCGTGGCTCAGACTCGGTGGGCGGCCCTGGGTAACATGATTGCCAAGAGAGATATAGCGCAGCTTTGGGGCGCCCAGCGGCCGCCCACCGTGTCAGTATGGAAGGAGAATATGGACTGGTGTATGTTCAGGGAGAAGACTGTGTATGTGGCCCGTGGTAAGCCGGGGGCATGGGGTAGAATCTGGGGGCAATGGAATGCGTATCGCGGGGGTATCTGTGCGCCCCCTCTGGTGGACACCGATATCGCCATGTCCCCCTGACCCTTGATGGTTCCTGGCATCTTCTGGAATAGTTACTTGTGGGCGTTCATCCCCCTTGACCCCCCCCCCATCCCCAGCCTTCCGGTACTCCTTTCCTTAGCCGGTGGCTTAATGTCCTGAACTGGAGTTCCCCGGAGGTAACCTACCTCGCACGGTCTGTTCTTATGCCTCGCCTGGTGTTGTTGTTTTTTCTTTTTAGTTTTGTTTTTGTGTCTGTTGGACTTAAGTCTCCTGTTCCTTTCGAACTATCCGGAGCCACTACGGGGCTGAGCCCCAGGACTTGACTGCATCCCCGACAACTGTATATTTCTCTCTGTACCTAGCGGCCGGCCCTGGTGGTTGTAGGCCCGTGCTTGTAACCGAATTATTGCTTAATAAAACCTTTAAAAAAAAAAAAAAATAGCCTTAAGAATTCCATGGCTTTCCGGCCTAGGATAAATAAAGACTTTTTTTAAAAACTTTAAAAAAAAAAAAAAAAAAAAAAAAAAAAAAGAATCACATAGGCGCACCGAAAAAGCGCTAAGACAGGAAGAGAGAAGTAAAGAAAGTGCAAATAAGGTTCGAGAGAATCTGTTGATTGAAGAAGGTACACGAGTACAAGCAGAACAAACAGAGAGACAAAGAAATGCCCTTATAAAAGGAATGTATCCCCTTCTGGCCGAAGGATTGCCTAAAGCTACTGCGGCCATACCAAAAGACTTGCCACCCCCATTGTTTCCGATAAAGGTACATCCTAGAGGACATCCCAGAACCGCAGAAGATATTTTTCTTTCCTCATATCTAGATGACGCAGCTCCCGATTATGCTAACCCCGCACCACATAGACCGTCTGCTGGGGGGGTTCAACGTCAAGACCAGGTATCAGTCTCTGTGCCACAGCAAGCTCCGACACAAGTCACGACACAAGCTTCGGCAAGCACATCTGCTTCCGCGTCTGTCCCCACAACCGATTCTACAGCTGGGGCCACACCTGTAGTGGCTGTAGCACGTTCAACGAATCCTTTCACGTCCGGTACCCTAGAGGGGGCTACGGGAGGTGCTACTAGCATTCCTTTCACGCCACCCAGAGTGAGTAAATTTTCTTTCCAAGAATCAGTACATGCACGTACGCCCAAACTTATAAATACCCGCATGCTTAAGGATCTTATGATAGATTGTAGATATGACCCGGTGCCCGGTAAAGAGGACGAAATGGTCCTGGCATCATTACGTGTTAGACGAGCTGCATCGTTTTTAGGGAGGCTGCCAGGAATGGCTATGCATTTAGATAGCATATACCATTTTGTCCAAACAGGAAAAGACCCTGAATGCATTAACAGAGCTATGGAATACCAGAAAGTAGAGATACAGGGAGAATTGTTACGTTTTCTTGTAAATTGTGTGATCAGAAACCAAGACCGACCGGGGGTAGACCCGGAAATAATGCAAACTCTTACTAAATGGGGTCAGAATATATCAGACGGAAAACATGATAGACAAGGAAGTATAGTAGCTATGTGCCGAAAAATTAGGAAAGAAGTAGAACGCATACATGAAGAAAGATTGGGAACAGACGAGTTCGAGCAAGATGAAGCGTCCGAATCAGGGGATTCCGTAAGACAGCCAGACACCATAGCCTATGTAGGTAGAGGAAGGCCCTGTAATAACACTAGATGTGTTTCTGATCCAATACACTCTGTATGTCCAAACAATAGCAGAACCTATCCGACGCCTATAATAAATATGAAGTCTCCCGAACGTTTGTTTCAAGCCGCGGATAAAATACTTCGAGAACGAAGGGGTTACCACCTCCTCGATTCTATGGACGAACAAGAATTAGCTAGGTCAGCTGTTCATTGGATGGACAGCCCCGGAAAATATGGTGATGTGACAGTCGCACACACGTTTTTAAACCTCAGTCCAGATGAACAACGTTTAGCCGGGATCTATATGATTCAGCAACTTCTTATATTATATAAGAGCCAACATGCTGATCCTGGTCCCTTACCTGATATATTAACTGAACTACTTGCGGATAGGTGGAGAGGTTCTAGTAACAAGTTAATTAAAGAAATACTAATGTCACGTAAACAGTACATTCTTTTTGTGAGCCCAGATCCTTTCTCGATCCCTAATAAAGAAGGAACACCGTACTATATGGATAGACAGAATCCCTTACGAGAAATGCACCCAATAAAAGGCGAAGACAGTCAGTTTCACCGTGTATTTGTATACACACCCATAACAAAAATCGAATTGTTAGAAATGAAGAAAGTAGTACCCAGTCATGACAAAGACCCAGCGGGTTTTCACCGAGAAATTAAAGACATGTTACTGATGGGAGAGTACACCTATCCTGATATTATGACAATATTAAAGGTGCTAATGCCTGCTGGCATTTATGAAAAACTGAAAGAAAAAGAGTGGGAAGTGGGAGACCAAAAGATAGACTGGACAGCCTTAGAAGCAGAAGAAAAGGCCCGAACTGCAGGTTCAGGACTAGGGGATAAAGTTAAAGCATTACCAGGTTTACTAGTACAGGTACTGCCACGTTTATTAACTACGAAAAAGGAAGATTGGGGTGCAATCACAGCCTGCAAACAAAAGCATGATGAAGACACAAGTGATTATTATGCCCGATTTGAAAAATGTTTTGGTATAAACAGTGGTATAAAAGCAAGTAGTGACTCATATCCACATTTATTTGTGACAAAATTAGTAGAAAATGCATTGCCTCCAGTGAAGAATAGAATATTGAAGTTCGAGAGTACCTGGCAAAGTAACACCCCGTCACAAATGCTACAAATGTTACAGTATCATCACAATAGAATTAGAGATGAACAAGAACACGAGCAAAGACGTATGAAGGATACTAAAATGAAAATGTTAGTTTCCCAGACAGTACCAGCGGATGGTCACAAAAAGGGTGTGACACATTCCGGAGATTCAGCAGTTCCTGTAAAGGGAACCTGCAATTACTGTAAGCAACTAGGCCATTACGTACACGATTGTCAAGTTCTGAAGCGTAATATAGCCATAGGTATCGCAAAAGAAAGACCCCGATTAGTTAGACAGGATCAGAATGAACAAGGAGCTATGCAGCATGGACAGTCCATGCCAGCTCAGCAACAGTCTATGCCAGCCTCACAGCAGCCCATACAGTTTGTGCCAGCTGCACCACCGTTGCCCACTGCTGCCACACAAATAACTTCACGACAATTGTACCAGACCGCACAGTATGAATATCCTGAATATCAGCGTTACACATGAAACAGCCTAGAGAGGGAAGTTGACTTACCCCTTATTGAGATCCCGGTAGATCAAGAAGGACCTTATGTACATAGTGAATTATTAGGTCAAGACAGAAAATTTTTACTCGATACAGGGGCAAGTCGAACAACCATAAAACTTAGTGAAGTTCCAGGGGCACCCCTCTCAGGCTCTCAAAATATTTCCCTTGGTTTTTCAGGAAAGCCTATTGTTAATGAAGTATCACAGCCACTTCCACTTACGATTGGTCCCTTGACACGAACTACTGATTTATTGCTTACCAAATCTTGTCCAGAAAACTTGTTAGGTATAAAGACATTGAAAGCCCTAGGGGCTATTATCTGTTGTTCTCCGGAAGGAGTAAGATTGTTTTTACGTGATTTTAAGGGTCACTATGTATCCAGAGACATGGATTCCCGACTGCAGAGCTTACCCGCACATCTATGGGCACAAGGCCCTACTGATGTTGGTTGCATGAACATTACACCATATCGAGTTACATTAAAGGCAGGAGTGGTATTGCCACGAATGCGACAATACAAGTTACCGCAAGATGCTGTAGCGGCTTTACTGAAAATCATTGATGAGCTTGTTGCCCAAGGAGTGGTTGTGGAAACCGACTCCAATGTATGTAATTCACCGATCATTCCGATTCTTAAACGAACTTATCCAATGGCCCCGCCGGTATATCGATTAGTTATTGATCTGCGCGAATTAAACAAATGCATTGTGCCACAATTTCCTGTGGTCCCCGATATCTCATCGTTACTGACAGCTATTGATTCTCAAGCTACATTCTTTACTGTAATTGATCTCAAGAATGCCTTTTTCAGCGTCCCAATAGATCCGGAAAGCCAATACCTGTTCGGATTTAATTTGAATGGACGAAGCTTTAAATTCACCCGCGCTCCTCAAGGATTTACAGAAAGTCCCAGCATCTATAGCCAAGCACTGAAACGAGAACTTGACAGTATCCACATGCCAGTTGACACTGCACTGCTTCAATACGTCGATGATCTGCTGATCACCGCCCGAAGCGAACCAGAATGTGAAAAAGCTTCACTGACAGTTTTACATTTTCTAGCCGACAAGGGGCACAAGGTGTCCCCTTCTAAGCTGCAATTCTGTGTCCAGCGAGTTATTTATCTTGGTCACTCGCTGTCCAAGGAGGGAAGGCAGCTTACACCTGATCGCATTCAGTTAATTGCAAGCATGCCAATACCCAAGACACAAAAGGAAGTGCGGGCTTTCATAGGCCTCACTTCGTACTGTAGGCAGTGGATCCCTCAATATGCATTTTTAGCAAAACCACTCATTCAGTTGACAACACAGGAGGCGGCCACATCGACTGTCCTCCCTTGGACTCAGGAACACACACTAGCTTTTGAAAGCTTAAAGAAAGCTCTATGTCAAGCACCTGTTTTAGCGACACCTTGTTACAGCAAACATTTTACACTCTTTGTTACAGAACGTGAAGGTACTGCCTTGTCAGTGCTCACTCAGGAACAAGCAGGATCACGCAAGCCATGTGCTTATTTTTCCAGTACATTAGATCCCGTAGCCCAGGCTTTGCCTACGTGCCTGAAATCAGTGGCAGCAACAGCTTTGGCAATCAGACAAAGCGACGCCATAGTGTTAGGACATCCATTGACAGTACAAGTACCACACGCAGTAGAGGTTCTTGTGAACCGAACGCAAACACAACACTTGACCATAGCAAGACTTACAGGGTATGAGTTGACATTGTTTCAGCCACACATAGAAATCAGACGTTGTAATACACTGAATCCTGCTACACTATTGCCCGTAATGGGTACAGACCCACTAGCTCATGATTGTGTTGAAGTTATTGAGATAAAGACGAAACCCAGACAAGACTTAACAGACGTTCCATTGTTAGATCCAGACCTGACGTTGTATGTAGATGGTTCATGCATGAGAACAAGTACAGGAAATTTAGTGGCCGCGTACGCAGTCACAACAGACACTGAAGTTATTGAAACAAACTGTATAGATACTTTGTCAGCCCAAGCAGCAGAGCTTATTGCTCTAACACAAGCCTGTATTCAAGCCACAGACAAAAAAGTCAACATATATACTGATTCACGTTATGCATTCGGAGTCGTACATGACTTCGGGGTGCTTTGGCGAGAGAGGGGTTATTTAACTTCTCATGGAACCCATATTCAGCACGGGTCCCTCATTCATGCTTTGTTAGACGCAATTCATTTACCGACTGCTATATCAATTATGAAATGTAAATCACACACGAAGGTTACTGATATCATTTCTCAAGGCAATGATTTAGCTGACAGGACAGCTAAACAGACTGCTCAGGCTCGCACATCTGACATGACAAAGCCAATAGTTCCGACACCAACACAGTGTATGACGATTAAGGATCCCGCACTTGACGTGATTGACATACAGACACATGCCACAGCAGAAGAAATAAAGAAATGGACTGAGCTAGGAGGGATCCAAACAGATCAGGGATGGATGACGAAGGAGAAATCTGTATGGTTCCTTCCTGATTCTATGGTCCAAGCCATTATAGCTACAATTCACAGTCCAGCACATTTAGGAGAGAAAGCTATGCTAGACAGCATTCAGCACATTTGGTTCAATAAACATCTACGAGCAGCAGCTAAACAAAAAGTCCGTACCTGTATGATATGTTGCCAGTTTAACCCAGGAAAGAGTGTTCCCGTAGAGCAGGGTGGATTTCAGCCTCCTGACCATCCTTTTGAAGTCCTTCAGATGGATTATATCCAAATGGAACGATGTCGAGGATTCAAATATGTTCTTGTAGTTGTCTGTGCTCTTTCCCGATGGACTGAAGCATACCCAGTATCAGATTACACTGCCCCGACTACTGCCAAGCAGCTAGTTCGAGAATTCTTCCCACGGTACGGTTTACCACGTGTTGTCTATTCAGATAACGGCCAGCCTTTCTCATCCGAACTGATGAAACATGTTTCACTCTTGCTAGGATATCAGTGGAAATTTCATTGTGTCCGACACCCCGAGGCAGCAGGTCTCGTGGAATGACATAATCAACTTTTGAAAATCAGGTTGTCTAAAATATGTCAGGAAAAAGGTGTTGACTGGATAGTAGCTTTACCAGTTGCACTATTTTACATGAGAATGGTAGCACACTCTCGAACAGGGCTATCCCCTTATGAGGTGATCTTTGGCAGACCACCGAATATGTGGGGGACGCCTATACCTCGTAAAATAACTGATGTTGACTGTAATATGCTGACAGATTACCTGGCTTCCTTGATGTCTGCACTACAATCTTGTCGTTCACAGGTAGCTGCAGCTTTTCCTGACAACACTGAGGTGAAACCCCATGACGTAATCCCCGGCGATTTCGTCCTTGTTAGGAATTTCGACCGAAAGACTCAGCTGGAGCCCAGGTGGAAGACTCCTAAGTTGGTCCTGCTGACGACAAGGACAGCTGTGAAGATCGAGGGCAGGAAGGGCTGGGTCCATTCCAGCCACATCAAGAAATTTCATGGACTTCCTTCCGATATAAACAGTCCTCCCCGTGTGTCTTCCCCCATTGACTCAAAGCTACCTTTGGCTGAGGCCAGTAGCACCGAACTCTATAAACTGAAACTCAGGTCCAGATCCAGGCTGTCGGACGATTTGATTGTTTAAGCCCTCTCCAAGGTGAAGCGGTTGAATCTGTCCCCGACATGTATCCCTTAGATCTGAATCATGTGCAGTCAAGAACAATATTGAAACGACATGCTTACTGTAAATTATTGCGTAGCCATTGTATTGTGACTTTATTAATCTTGTTTTTCTTGAGTTTTATAATAATTACTGCAAGTATATTGTTGCATATATATTATCCCGTTTCTAAACATGTTTTCAATGTAACTGATGAACATTCTTTTAGTGACCTACCCCCACATGAGTTGTCCTATAGACTTGCGCTGCGTAATAACACTTTCATTAGTATGTTACATCATTCCCATCAGACTAGTAATGCCACTAATTGTTGGGTGTGTGGCCGACTCCCTCCATATCAGAATAACAAAGGAGTTCTGCCTTTCTTTCCACACCCGTTCACACATAATGGCTCCTGTGGAGCATGGTTCAGTTTAATCAATTCTATAGATTCAGATGCAGCAGTTTATCAACACCATTGGATATGGGGAAATCTGAATATAGTGTTATACAAAGTCTGTTACCCTGACAAGGAGGGTCACCCCAGTAGAACAGGAACGGATCTAGAAAATGAAGTATATAGATTAGGTAATTTTACACCTAATCTCATGATTCTGAATGTCGAATCCGAAGTTGAGCTAATTTTGCCCACCATGTCAGTATTTCCAGTTAAGGGTGAATTATGTATAAGAAAAGTTGGTTCCATACATATGGGCCATAGCAAATGCACTATTACGGTAGAATTTAGTGATGAAGGCAAATCTTCATTTAGAGCTTCACGCCACTCCTACTTCATATGTGGTCAGACTGCATACATGGGTCTACCTCCAGACTGGGATGGTACCTGTTACATAGCATTCCTTTTGCCACCTGTTTTCTTAGCTCCTCCTGATTATTATCGAAATGTTCATTTAGTACACAATAGAGAGCGAAGAGATCTCCCAGTTGTCGATTATACTGAGACAGCATGGGACAAGTATGTAGATTTCAATAAAGGTATCTTTCCCTATATAGGTACAATTTCCAATAGTAAACTGATACGTAGACTAACCAAGACTCTTGAAGCTGTAGTGAATGAGACTATAGCCGCCCTAGGCAATCTGACAGAGGAACAATCAGTGATGAGGATTGTTGTTCTTCAAAATCGGCTTGTCCTTGACGTCATCTTGGCTGATAGGGGCGGAGCTTGTAGGGTCATCGGATCCAGCTGCTGCGTATTCATACCAGAAAATTCGCCATCTGTATATAAAGCTATAACACGCCTTCATAAGATTGTGAGCCAGATACACGAGAATCCAGGCACTTGGACGTGGTCCGGGTGGTTTTGGAGTGTGATATCAGCCTGGGGATGGAGAGTTCTATCCTTCCTAGGTATTGGCCTTCTTATACTATTCAGTTGCTGCTTATGCCTGCAATGTGGACCAGCGATTTGTGGTCTGTGTGCCACATCGTGTATTCCACATCAAGGTTTTCGCTCAAGATCACGGAAGAAGAAAGAAGAAGAGATGATGCTCCATGAGCAAATCGATGGATTAATGAAGATTGATGTTTCTTGACGGGCAAGTAGGGGACAAGGAGGGAATGTGGAAATGTGAATTTTCCTGATCAGTTGTGTCCCCTATCTTGGACCCCAACGGTTCTATATGCATGTTACAAGTACATGTATGTTCCCTCCAGTTCCAGTTTCGAAGACGCAAACACATGTGCGTCCACCATCAACATGTCCTCTGTCAGATCCGCCATTAATGGGCTGGATATTTGATTCCTAAGTATGAAAGGCCACCAACTTTATATGGCTCAGTTACTCCATTTTTACAGTTCAGGCGAAGTAGGCCCGATTCTGTCCTTAAAGCCTTTCCCTGCTCTCTGTCTCTGACAAGCTTCAGCTTGAGCTCGCTTCTGTATCCATGAACTTTGTCCTATTTCCTGTGCAGCTAACGGTGCCTGCCTCGGCCAGTTTCGCCTGCCTGCCAAGAAGCTGTATTTCACCTTCGAATTATCTACTTTGCTCTTCAGCCGATGCATTCCTGTCTAGTGGTTTAGGTAAACATTTCCTTTAGCTCCCGAGCAAAGGGGTTTGGCTTCTCTGTCTTCATGCAAGTAATTCATAGCTCAGTTGCCATGGAAAGTTTTCTGCCTCTTGCATCTCATATAGACACTTAGACGCTTGTGCACGCACACACAGTCAGTATAGAGTAGATTCTGTCCGAGAGTCCTTCCTTGTGGATAACATAGTTCTTTAAACATAGGATGTTAGATATGATTTGGGATTAGGTTGAATTGACCCCCCAGACTTTTCGTCTCCACATGTAGAGCTAAATGTCAAGTCCCCTTCACCCCCTAGTTGCACGTCAATTACACGTCATGCTGCTGTGCGCGCATCTCTGCCAAGTATTATCTTATAGATCCACCTATGCATGAAATCATAACCAATCATGTTTCTTTTTACTCCTAATTACGCCTAGTTTCGGTTACGTATTAGCAGTGTCGTTTCTCTTATCAATTGTTACGCCTTCTACATTTGTTTCATTGTAATGTATGTTCTATAAAAGCAATTTCCTGTCAATAAAATATCGTACTTCACTTCCTGAACCTTCATGGTGACGGAACCTGAAGGCCGCCACTCGAGTCGGCCATTTTAGAATAAAGCCCGTTCAGAAACCTCTTATACCACGGATTCTGCCTCTTATTATTCTGAGCTATTTTTGTTTAAAGATCCAGTATGAAATTCAGTCCCGGTAATATTATTTTATTTACCACAGATCTGGCCCTTAGTTGCTATTTTAGAAATTATGTTTTACTCTTTTCAACTAAAGATTTGGAATTTTTGAATTATTTATTCCCTCTTTGTGATATGATTTAGATGTCAAATCACATGCACCACTAGTAGTTTTCTCTGAGGAAGGTGTTCCTACTTGTGCCACTATAGCATGGATAGGTCAGATTTCTCACAGAAATCAGTTTAGTGAATATGATTTTGATCATATTCATCAAGAACATTTCCTCTCTCTCCCATAGTTTAAAAATCACATTTTCTGGAGTTCCCAGGACTAGTTTGTCATTTCCATTGATCACCTGCATGTACTACTCCCACTCGTAGGTAGATAGATTCTGCCTTGCATCCCTGTGTATCGCTGTATCACAAAATGCTGGAAATTCCTACCAATATGCCAAGGACCAGTATTTTAACAGTTATAGGCACCATTATGCCATGGACATATATCACATTGCAAGAATTACCGCGATTTTACAAGGGCCCACGTTATCCCAGAGATGGCACCTTCATTCCATGGATGCTTACAATATGCCAGAGATCGCCACCATTATGCCATGATCCATATATCAATATGGATGGCACCATAATTCGATGGAACCTCATATTATACCAACGACTACCATTATTATGCCAGGACCAACATTATACTAGAAATGTGCACATCACATCACACCATCACCCTTAAACGTGCGTTCATGTACATGTATACACACACACACAGATACATGCACACATGTACAAACATACACACACAGCAACATTTGAGACCACTGTCTGCCTTCTGCACCATGCCTGGATAATGCTGCTCCACATAGCTCCTGATTCCCACTTAGTTTTCTCTTCCCACAGCCTGGTAGGTCCTACACACAGATGTTCATGGTGTGCAGTATAGCAGATTGATATGACACAATGCCTGCCTCTGGCTTTGAAGCACTGATGCACAACACTGTTCAGCAGAGCTGTGGGGCACAGTTTCAGGCTTCAAATTTTTAAATCTTGCCAAAGTGTTGCTGTATTGATGCTCCAATGTGGAAAATATTTGCACTTGTGGTTAGCCAAGCCTGGGAAATCCGCCCACCACACATGTGAAGCTTCTTATTTTACCCTGACACTCCAAGGGTCTGGAGTTGTGCAGTGCCATCTCTATGAGGCAGGGATGCACAATTCTCGACTCTTGTAGTAACATTGAAATTTTAATGTGTGTCATAGCACACATGTTCATAAAGGGTATCCAAACAAGTATTATAGAGCAAACTGATTGTAGAAAGCATACTCGAAATAAGGAAACTGGATTCATTGTCTCCACTTGTGGGGATGCACATGATAGTGCAGCAATGCAGCAAACTATATATAATTCCCACCATAGTGTCTCCTCACATGCTTTTGTTTTTTTTTTTTTGTTTTTTTAAATTTTTATTAAACAATAAGTCGGTTACAAGCACGGGCCTACAACCACCAGGGCCGGCCGCTAGGTACAGAATGAGATATACATTTATCAAGGCAGCAGTCAAGTCCCGGGGCTCAGCCCCGTAGTGGCTCCGGATAGTTCTAAAGGAACAGGAGACTTGAGTCCAACAAACACAAAAACCAAAAGAAAAACAAAAGGCGAGGCATAAAGACAAACAGTGCGGGTCAGGCTCCTCGGGGGAACTCCATTTCAGACCTTAAGCAGCCAGCAAGAGGAAGGAGTACCGGGAGGCTGGGGCTGGGGGGGGGGCACGGGAGATGAACGTCCATATGTAGTTATTCCAAAAGGTGCAAGGAACCATCAAGGGTCAAGGGGACATGGCGATATCGGTGTCCATCAGGGGGGGCGTACAGATACCCCCGCGATACGCGTTCCATTGCCCCCAGATTCTACCCCATGCCCCTGGCTTACCACGGGCCACATACACAGTCTTCTCCCTGAACATACACCAGTCCATATTCTCCTTCCATACTGACACGGTGGGCGGCCGCTGGGCGCCCCAAAGCTGCGCTATATCTCTCTTGGCAATCATGTTCCCCAGGGCCGCCCACCGAGTCTGAGCCGCGCTGTAATCATTGGGCTCCCACACATTCAGGACACAGCGACGCACCTCCGGCAGCAGCACAACCCCAGTGACCTGTCCCATAACCGTATGGACCCGGCGCCAGTAGTCCGCCACCTCGCGGCACTCCCACAGGATATGGAGAAAGGTGGCGCTGAGCCCACACCCCCGCTTACAGAGCCCGTCGTCGGAAAATCCCATCGAGACCAAGCGAGGACCCGTCACATACACCCGGTGAAGGATCTTAAGCTGTACCAACCGGAGACGGGCTGGAATGGCGACCTCCTTGGGGGACGACAGTGCAGACTGCCAGTCCTCATCGTCCAATTCCACCCCATCCCCCGTCCAAGCCTCCCGAAGGCGCACAAAAAGGTCAGCCCGATGATTAATCAGTTTCTTATAAATTAAAGAAATAGTACTGTCAGGGACATGTCCATCAAGTATGCGGTCCTCGAGGGGCGAGGAAACCGGGATCTTGGTCCCCTCCCCAAAGACCGAGAGCAGGGCGTGACGAACCTGGGCATAGCGGAAGAACTCCCTGTCCGTGAGCTCGTATTCGCCCTGGAGCACCGCGAAAGTCTTAACCGTGCCCTTATGCCACAGGTCTCCCACTTTGCTGATACCAATCGTATCCCACTGGTCAAACCCCTTCGTAGTCCAGAGGCTGCCCAGGCGATCGGAGGCAAACAAAGGAGTAGCACATGTTAGCCGCTCACTCCAGCCCGTGGCCGCAGTGGCAGCCCTCCAGGTCCGCACCGCAATCTTAGTAGGGCCCGTAAGGGTCCGTCCAGCCGAGCGGGAGTAAAGTGCCCTGTTATAGTTCCCGCCGGGAAGCAGGAACTTGTCCATCTCATACGCCGGATTCAAGCCAGGCGCATACGTGGCATGGTTAATGGCCGATAGCTGCGAGGCCCAATAATACCTGCGAATGTCGGGTAGCGCGATGCCCCCGTCGTACCAGGGGAGAGTAAGCTTAGCAAGGGCAATACGCGCCCGCCCGTCCCACACCAGTCTCCTCTGCAGGCTCTCCACCTCCCGAAAGTAGGCCACCGGGATGACGTCGAAGGAGTTCTGGAGTGCATAGAGGAACCTGGGAAGGGACATCATTTTGAACAGCGCGGCCCGGCCCAGCGGGGACAGGGGCAGCCTGCACCACCGGGCCGTGTCCTCCCGCAATCGCCGAAGTGGACGCAGGAGATTCTGCTCATAGCGAGCCACCGGGTCCAACGAAACGTATATCCCCAGGTACTTAAAGCCGCTCAGAGATACTTGGATCGGAAGCCGAGGCGGCAAGAGAGGGGGACCACCGGAGATAGGATAGACGCAGGATTTAGACCAGTTGATCGTGAGACCCGAATTGTTCCCGAAGGAAGTCAGAACGTCAAAGAGGACGTTGAGCGACTGCCGCGGTGAGGTGAGATACAGGAGAATATCGTCCGCATACAGCGAGACCCGATCCTCGAAGCCCGGGGCCCACCGGATCCCTCTAAGCGAGGGCTCCCAGCGGAGCCAAGCAGCGAGTGGCTCCAGGGCGAGAGCAAAGAGCAAAGGGGACAACGGGCACCCCTGCCTCGTGCCCCTGCCGAGGGCAAAGGGCCGAGAGACCCGCCCATTCACCACCACCTGAGCCATGGGTCCCGTGTATAGAAGCTTCACCCAACCAATAAATCCCTCCCCGAAGCCAAATTTAGCCAAGACAGCCCAGAGGAATGGCCACTCGACGGTGTCAAAAGCCATCGTGGCATCCAAAGAAACCAGCACGGCCGGTTCGGAGAGGAGCTCCGCCCTTGCAAGGGCGCCGTGAAGACGCCGCAAGTTAAGGGCGGTGTTGCGATGCGGGATGAAGCCGCATTGGTCCGGATGAACAAGATCGCAAACGACGCTCAACAAACGATTGGCAAGGACTTTCGCCAGGATTTTAGGCTCTGCATTTAGCAGTGAAATAGGCCGGTAAGAAGTACAGCGGTCTCGCGGCTTGCCCTCCTTGGGGATCACGACTATCGTGGCCAAACGCTGGTCGGCCGGAAGGGAACCCGCCGTAAGAGACTCCCGAAACATGCGACTGAGGAAGGGCGCAAGCTTATCAGGGCGCAATTTATATAGCTCAATGGGCAGACCGTTGGGGCCCATAGCCTTGCCCGAGCGAAGGGAGCGGATCGCGGTCGCTATTTCATCCACCGACAAGGGGGCGTCCAGCCGCTCACGGTCCTCAACGGACAGGCCGGGCAAGGCAATATCCCTCAGTAGAAGGCGAGAGTCGTCCTCATCCCTGTCAGTCACTGGGGAGTACACGGCCCGGAGGTGGTCGGCGAAACATTCCACAATCTCATCCGGTTCAGTCACACACACACCATCCGCAGCACGCAACTCCGGGACCACACGATTCACTCTCTCCTTCTTGTCCAGCCACGCAATCAACTTTCCCGCCTTGTCCCCGGCGTCGTACAGTCGACCCTGCTGCTCCCTATACATAGTTTTGGCCGCGTCAGTGACCAGGGACCTATACTCAAACTGTTTCAGGCTGAGGGCATGGAGCCCGTCCGGAGTGACATTCGCCTCCAAGGCCGACTCCTGCCCCGAGATGTCAGTCTCCAGCTTCACCACCGCCTCACTCTTGAGCTTCTTAGCCACCACTATCTGGGAGAGGGCGTGTCCGCGGATCACGGTTTTAAAGGCTTCCCACAGGGACATTGCAGACGACACCGACCCCTCGTTATCAAGAAAGTATTGGTCCATAGCCTTAACCAGGCTGTCGCGAGTCGTCGGGTCTCGCAGGTACCATGGGTTAATGGGAGCGATCCGCCCTGCAGACCGCGACCCGGTGTCAAAAAGAAGCCAAAGCGGAGAATGGTCGGAGATACCCCGCGCCAGGTGCCTGACCTCTCGAATCCGACCAGTCTGCGCCGCGGGCATAAGGAAGTAGTCTAACCTAGAGAGACTCCCATGCGCCCCCGAGTGAAAGGTGAACTGACAGTGGGTCGGATGCATTAATCTCCAACTATCCACCAGGCCGAAGGTCTCTAACATCCCACCTAGCCATGCCTGGGCAGCGGGGAGGGTCCTTGGTGGGTGACGGTCCAGTTCACCCGAAACCACCGAATTAAAGTCCCCGCCCATGAGCAAAAGACTGTCAGGAAGGTCAAGCAGCATTCGACCCAAGTCAGTGAAGGTGGAGTTCTGGAGGCCCGGGGGGACGTAGACTGAAACCAGGGAAAGGGGCTGCCCCTCCCACCTCCCAATCAAACACACATAGCGCCCTCTGTCATCCGAGACTATCTTAGTGATCTCCACCGGAAGTGAGGCTCGCAGGAGAATGCCCACCCCCCTGGAACCAGTGGTGAAACCAGAATGGGCCACGAGGCGGTATCCCCCCCTGTTCATTGCATGACAAACATTACCAACCAGATGCGTCTCCTGGAGAAACACCACATCAGGAGTCAAGCGACGCAAATATTGCAGTACTACACCCCGCTTGATACGGTCCCCCAACCCATTGACGTTCCATGACATAAGCCTCAACCCGTCCCCCCCCATCCCCTCCGATAGATCAAGGGTCCCCCAGCCTGCAGCACAGTTCCCAGATGTGGATAAAAATCAATACCTCGCCCTGTAAACAAAAAACACACAGCAAAACAACCCCTCCTCCCCCCCAACCCCACCCCAAGTCCAACTCCCCCCACCCTGCACCCCTGCGGGCCAAAAAACCCCCCCAACTTGCAGTGTGCCTGTCGCCCCACTAACCCCATTCTACGAAAAGACCCCGGAGGAGGAAAGGGACCCGTCCCCGCCCGCCCCCCTCACAGGTCCTGGTGAAACACAATATACAAGAGAAGTAGGACCCAACTGAACAGTGCAAAACGGCAAAATCAAGGACCCAAAAGTCATTCTAAAGGGGACCCGTCACCTGCGGTGCCCGCAGAGGGTCCGGGGCGGCCACCTCCGTCCGGCAGAGAGTCCAGCCAGTCACTTGCGGCCACAGGAGAGTCAAAAAAGGCTGTCCGATCCCCATGTTCCACTCGGAGTTTTGCAGGGTAGAGCATCGAATACTTTAGGCCCAGCTCGCGGAGACGCCGCTTCACACCTTGGAATCCCATCCGCTGTTTCTGGACCAGCTGCGTGAAGTCCGGATAAAAATTGATGGTCGAGTTCTCGTGACGAACCGGGCCGTGGGTCCGTGAGGCCTGCAGAATAGCGTCGCGATCCCTGTAGTGGAACAGTTTGGCCACGATAGGCCTCGGGGGGGCCCCCGGCCGTGGCCGACCGCCCGGAACTCGATGGGCCCGCTCCACGGCAAAGAACTTACTTAGGCCAGCCGGGGACAACTGTTGCAGGATAAGTTCCTCGACCACGAGGTCAACCGGGCGGCTGTCGGAGGACTCCGGTACACCTATGACGCGGATGTTGTTGCGTCGGGCCCGTCCCTCGAAGTCCTCCAGCCGCCGGGCCATATGATCGTTGACCACCCTGATGTCCCCAAGCGCGGCCCGCAGATCCGACACCTCTGCACCGAGGGTGGAGGTCCGTGTATCGAGAGCCTGGACCCTCTCGTTAGTTTTGGAGAGGTCGGCCCGGATCAGGGTGACGTCAATCGCGACAGTGTCGATCTTACGGGCCAGGGCCTCGTATTGCGTGGCGATGGTTTCCCTGATGCCATCAATGGCGCCCATAATATCCTGGAGGGAATGTTCCGTAGAGACGGTCGCGCCTCCCCCGGCAGCGTCCGGGGGGAGGCCAGTAGCGCCAGGGGACCCCCTGCCCTGGGTGTAGCGGTCCATGTTGTTGCTCTGGACCGCTCCCCCGCGGAGGGAGGCCTTGGTCTTGCGCCCCTCGGGACCCCCTTTGCCCCCCATGTGAACGGTCACTCAAGGGGACCTCCAATCAAGAGGTGTAAGGGCACCAGCCAGAAGACCAGTGCCGCACCAAAGACCACAAAATGTCGGTATAGGGGGTCCGAGGCGGTAGGCACTCTCGTAGCAGGAGGAGGAAGCCTCGTGCAGAGGCCCAGGAAGCACCTCGCCACCCCGAGCGCACCCGCCAGCCAGTCTCCTGAAGTCCAAAACCGAAACCGAAAGTGATGGGTCGGCAACTGGCACCGCGCTGAAGCCGCTGTTGTTCAATTGCAACCCGGCCCCACGGGTCACCTTCACCCCGGTCACCTCCGGCGGGTGGGTCCCAAAAGTTCCAACGACGACAACTCAGGATCCCCAGGTCCGATTTGAGTTTTGAAAAGAGATATGTGCTCAGCTGGTCGTCATCTCCCAGATTCCATAAACCACGTAAGGATATTCTCAGGATAAATTCCGAGGAGCAGAAAGGGTCCGGGGAGCCCTGTGCTCACGCGACCATCTTGGATGCGCGCTAGGCTCCTCCTCCTCTCCTCACATGCTTAGTTCCCTCTCCTGGAGGCAAGAAATATGAAATGCCCAAGGTCAGCTCTCTCCGGACACAATGTACTTGTGCCCCCTCCTGGTCATTTCATTGACAAACACGTCTGCTACAGATCTACATAAGGATGCTAGTGCCTACTGCCAAGAACTGGATAACAAATAAGCTGAAATTTAGCTTAGTCGCCTAAATAGTGCATGTAACATTTACAAAGATTATGGTCGCCCTTTCTCTTTACAAATAACTGGCTCTGAAGAAGTTATAACTTTTCACAGACAAATCTCCGGTCCCGTTTCCTCTCCCCCAGCTTCTTCCACCCCAACAACCATGTATTCATCCCATCAAAGAAAGACCATAAATAGTTTAGTTATCATCCATCTCACTTTCTTATTGATGCCTCCTGATCCCGCCGCATGGCCGCATTCTCCACATTTCAAAGGCACTTTTGTAAAATGCGATGCCTTTTTACAACACTGCCTATTTAGTGTTTTTTTGCAAATCACAAAATCCTGGAGGGTCTGCTTAGTTCACCTTTATCATGGGGTAGGACATGAATGCAAAGGAGAGGTGATTAAGGCTGCCATCACACAGTAGATTGCTCATTACTTTCGTCTACAGCCCAGCAGTATTGTTGCATCATTGCTAACTCTCAACCACGCAGAGGAGGGAAAGTATTAAACGCTACGTTTGCTGCCCATTTTAAACCATTGGATGCCTATGTGAATATTCTAATAGAACTTATACAATTGCCCAATTATTGGCAGTACCAAAAATATCTTATTCTATCAAGTATGTTTCCAGGATGGGTTGAAAAATATTGCTGTGTTAAGACAGATGCAAACAATGGCTAAAATATTTTTGGGAACTTTCATCCAGGTTTTAGAGTTTCTCTGACTTTAAACAGGGGAGAGGAGAGGAGAGGCGAGGAGGGGAGGAGAAGGGAAGGGAGGGGAGGGGACGGGAGGAGAGGAGAGGAGAGGAGAGGAGAGGAGAGGAGAGGAGAGGAGAGGAGAGGAGAGGAGAGGAGAGGAGAGGAGAGGAGAGGAGAGGAGAGGAGAGGAGAGGAGAGGAGAGGAGAGGAGAGGAGAGATAAGATGTTGGCCTAACGGCTAGGGCGTTTGACCTCGACTCTGGGGAACTGGGTTCGAATCTCGGCAATTACGCTGAACATCCTGTGATTCTGGGCAAATCACTTAGGTGCCGATTCCGATCCTGGAAAAATTTTCCCCGTACGACTCGTATCCGGTCTTTTTACCGTACGAATCGTACAAGTAGCGTACAAACTGCCAAGTACGATTCGTATGGGAAAAAGTCCATACGAATCTCATTCGGAAAATTTCCCCACACATCCTCGGGTCTGAAAAAGTGTCTGACACATCCCCGGACGATTTTACGTACAAATGTGAAAAGTGAAGTCCGAGCGCGCAAGTACGATCCATCCCGTGCGTCCGATGTTACAACCGTATGGAAAATGCACCGTACGGACCGAACTCCCATAGCAACCATGGAGACATGTGCCCGCATACGCGCCGAACACCCCCCCAGCCCCCGTGAGTATGCGCCGTACCCCCCCCAGCCCCCGTGAGTACACGCCGTACCCCCACCCGTGTATGTACACCCATGTACGTACGAGTCGAACCCCCACCCGTGTATGTACACCCGTGTACGTACGAGTCGAACCCACACCCGTGTATGTACACCCGTGTACGTACGAGTCGTACCCCCTACGCGCTGGGGGTACGACTCGTACGTACACGGGTGTACGTACACGGGTGGGGGTTCAACTCGTACGTACACGGGTGTACATACACGGGGGGTTCGGCACGTACGTACACGGGTGTACATACACGGGGGGTTCGGCGCGTACGTACACGGGTGTACATACACAGGGGGTTCGACTCGTACGTACACGGGTGGGGGTACGACTCGTACGTACACGGGTGTACATACACGGGGGGTTCGACTCGTACGTACACGGGTGGGGGTACGACTCGTACGTACACGGGTGTACATACACGGGGGGTTCGGCGCGTACTCACGGGGGCTGGGGGGGGTACGGCACGTACCGGGCCCCCTAATCTGGTCGTTTTGCGGCGTACTCCGCTTTTCCGGCACTTTTTGGGTGCCGTAAAAATATTGCCGTCCGGACTGCTGTCGGTTCGATTCGTACTTCCTGGGTCGTGAAACGCTGCCTGAAAGCGTCCCGACGTCACGTCGGAGCATTCCCGGATCACATTCGTATGTATATTTTCGTCGGTCGGTGTTTTGTACAACTCGTACGGAAATGGTGTTTCCTTGCGAATCGTACTTCCATGTTTGTAATGTTTTTGTCCCGGGTACGAGTCGGACGGAGAAAACGCTCCGACCGACGGTTCGTACCCGGTTGATCCAGGATCGGAATCGGCACCTTAATCTGCCTGTGCCTAACAAAAATGAATGTGTCCTCATGTAACGCAACTGGTGCTGTGTAAAGTGCAACTGGTGCTGCGTAAAGTGCTCTGATACCCAATACTGGGTCAAGTTTGCGCTATATAAAACTCCGTTAAAAAAAAAATGGGACCATGGGCCTCACTTTGTGTCCTAAATAATCAAAAACGTATGTAAAGCCTTCCAAGTAGAATTGAAACTTCATTGTGCCTGTCATCTACAGTCACAGGGGAAAATTGAGCAGTAAAATGACACCCTCAAAAACAGATTGGTCAAGATGTCTGACAAAACAGCTATAAGATGGCCTGATGCCTTAACCTTAGCACTCTTAATTATGAGGTCTACCGACTAATGCAACACTGCACTAAGTCCACATTAAACCTTAATTGGGAGGACCATGCATTCAGAAACACCAAATAATCGTTTGGTTGATGATGTGAACGAATTATTGCCATACTCTCCATAGAAGTGGGAAGTGCTTCCACTTCCAGGTAAAGCAGGCTTTACCCTCAAGCCCAACTGAATCCTGCCACAAACCTGGTGATTGAATCTGTATCATGGTGCACCAAATGAAAACATTGCTCCAACTGGGAAGGAATGTACTAAGTGCTTCTAAATACTAACACTGCAGTGAAGTGTGCCGGCTTGCCATTGTGGGCACATGCCTCCCACTGCAAGATCACATCTGAGCCTAAAGAGGTAAGATTGAAAACTCACGTGGCAAATGCAATTGAAGTCCCCTCTACAGGTCGACCATGCACAGGTAGCAATGGTGGGGACCTCACTTCTGCCCTGAGTTACAACAAGAGACCCAGAAATAAGCAGAGCCATATTTTATTAAGTTCTCTCTGAGTCTGTCTAGCTCTCTTTTCTGTGGGCAGGATGGTTGGATGACCATATGGTTGCATGCAGAGATGTGGGAAAGTGGCGAACCAACAAAGCCCTAAGGTACAGTGCTCACTGCCCTTCCAAGTAAAAACAGTTCTTGTTGTGTCAAAATTGCAAATCTTGGATAAATACTAAAAAGATCTGACTCTGTCTCATTAGTGGATATGTTTTCATGTCTCCACCATGTCCAAAAAGGGTGTAAAACTGATGGTTGTACCATTTGAATATTATTATATATGTGGTGATATGCATAGTGATGGCCACTTACTTACAGAGTACAAGGTATTTCGGATAAAAGGATTTGTTTCTGACTATCAACTGCCCCCTCTCAATAAGGTGGTACTTTCTTCAGCTACCACAACAACGAAACGTCTCTTGTGTAAAGTCATTTATGTCACATATATATTTGGGAACTAGTGTCTGCAATGTGACTATGGGACCTCAAGAGTGTCATGTTCCATAAAAAATCCACACTCCCATGGGTGTCATTGTTTGTACATTTCCTCCAGGCATTCCTTTCTCGGGAAAACACGGGGCTGAACAAGCGTGCACATACTGTATTTGCCGGAATAAAGCTTATTGGTGGCTTTCTAAGGACTGGGCAAGTTCTGGTTGCGCAGAGTATGTTTTGCCAGCTATCTGACATTCGAACACCTCTCGCAGTTCTCTAAAGGACGAAAATAGACATTTCTGAAACTTGCAGGTTCTTTGGGAAACTGTTTATGAGTTATGGGATGGTACTCTCATTTTGAGTCCTGACAGTAGCTAAAATCATGTAGGAGGTCAGTCACTTTACTGCAGATGCCCTGGAGAAAATAACTAATTGCTTAAAGGACTGTAATCTTGCAGAATCGAATAACATTGGACTTTGTGGCTCCATCAAAAGGAGGTGTCTGTGCTCCCATGGGAAGGGAATGTTGGACTTATTTGCCAGACAATTTTGAGTTGATATCCGAACAAACAGACTCTATTCATGAAAAGTTGGAAGAACTGCACAAACGTGACTATGGATGGATCAATGAACCTTTGGACATGGATTGGTGATTGGTTTGGAGACTGGGGAATGAAGCTGTTATAGTCTTGTTGTACTTCAATAATTATTGGTTTGTATGTGCTTGTTTGGGTAACCATGCAAAAGAAACAATTGATGGACGGAATCCTGGACAATGCAAACATTCACCCCAGTCACAAGGATCTGGGTTAAATCTATCATTCTTTTGCTAACCACACCACCCTAGTTTGGACCCAGCCATATGCAGATCAGTCTTGACCCTGTTCCTTGTGAAAACAGTCCATCCCGAACTGCCAAGGCAGATCCTCCCTGGACCGGAACCAAACATCCTGGGATGTTTATGTCTCAAGATGGACGATGTTGGTTAAAAGAAGGGGTGATTATACTAGACATGGTTTATTAAAACTAGGGAGACCCATAGGAAGAGACGATCTAAGAAAGAGTAATGTACGAGTAGCGAAAAAAAGAAGGGATTTGGAGGAACTAACAGGATTAATTGAACAAGAGCCTAAGCTAAAACCCCTTAAAACTATGAGAGACATAAGAATAAGGAAACAAAGTGCTGAGAATCCGGCTAAGAACCCTGCAAAAAAGGGGAATTGTAGTAGTAAACAGAATTACCAGGAAAAGTCAATAAAGTATATAAAACACATATCACCTAATATGGCTAGAATACCTGGTATTACTACTTCCCTTAAAGAGAAGCCATATTCGGGTAATATTTTGGAGGAAGGGGCTAGAAATAACAGCCAACCGCCACTTAGGGGCCCCAGATTGGTAGGAGTGGAGGATAAAGGGAACAGGTGATTATATTTTGAACAAGTGAAAATGGGAAGGGGAGGATAAAAAACGAAGAAGAGATCAAACCTAAATAGGTCACATCTCCTTGACTCATTCGCCCATTGTCCCAACTTGAAAGGAATAGGATCAAAAGACCTCCGACAGGTGGGTTTCCAATCAATCATTGATGGAAATGAGTTTACTTGGGTACAAATCTATTCTGACCTGGTAAAACTTGCCATAGAGAAGGCAGAGAGAGAGATATTAAAGGAAGGGATTAGGCTAGTACCCAAAGAAGAAGTAGTGATAGAACACAATGCTCCGCAAAAGAAAGCCTTCCTAAAGCATCATGCAGGACTAGGAAAGAGGCAAGTGAGATTATCAGAAAGAGAAGTAGGATTAGGATTGGAAAATCTCAATATAGTAATAAATAATTCAGACTTGGTGGAAGCCTGGAAGAATTGAAGTTATAATACAAGCCCAGCAGGGGCTTCCCAGCGATATTTAGAGGAAACCGATATAAATGGACAACTCAGCAATGTAGAATAGGTAACGGGGCAGCCACATGGCATTAAATTGGTCTCTTGGAATATAAATGGACTAGGAAATCAAATAAAGCAAGAACTTATAAAAGAATTGGCAAAAAATAATGAGATCATTTGTATCCAAGAGACCAGCCTATGTGGAGATACCCCGGTAGTTGATGGGTTTCGACAACTCCATCGTCCAGCAATAAAACCAAGGTCCGGTCGTCCAGCAGGTGGCTTATTGACGTTATTATCTACAAAGCTAGTGAAGAATGTACTTCAGCTAACTGTAACATGTAAATGGTTGCTTGGTTGCAGGATAGCCCCAATGATTGCTGATAAAAAGTATGAAAATAAGCTGATTTTAAATGTATATATGCAATGGGGTTCCCAGGAGGAATATGGTGTTGAAATGGGACATTTTAAGAATGATATGGATTCGCTGTGTGATAAGTATGATTCGGATTTAACTTTGTTGGTGGGAGATTTTAATCATAAATTAAACCCAAAGCAGGTAGATCTCTGGTATATAGAAATCTTGGAGTCTTATGATATAAATCAAGCAAAGTTTCCTGAAAGCCTTTTGTCAACCAATGATGCAAAGCTGGGAAATTACCTAGCGGCAAAAAGTCTTTTTTGCTTAAACGGTCGGTTAGCCCAAGACTGCCCCGCAAGGAAAACTTTTAAACAGGGGACTCAAAATTGCCCTATAGATTATGTCTTTACGTCTGCATGGAATTTTGTATTAGTAAAGGGCTTCAGGTTTAGCCACATGGAAGGTAGTGACCACAATATAATAGAATTAGAGCTGGCAAACTCTCATCAGATTGTCTGTGATAAAGTAATTACACAACAGATGGATTACCCAAAGCGGATAACGACACGGTTAACAGAAGAATATATAGAAAGGTTAACCAGGCTGCAACAAAATATTGAGCTAGGATGCGTGAGTGGCCTAAACTTAGCTTGGTATGTTGAGAAAATAAATCAGGTGGTACAAAGCATAAGGGTAGAACTTAGATCTGATGCAAGGGTTTCTAAGAGCAAACAAAACATCAAGGTTAGACAAGGACAATAGTTCAACATAGATTGTCTAAATAAAAAAAGAGAACTAAGGAGAGAAGAACGTAGCCTGCGTAAAAAATGTTACCAGACCAGAGCTGAAAATCTCGTCAAGCTAAAGAGAGAATACACCATACTACTTCATAGTACTAAAAGGGCCCACAAGGAAACATGTTGGGGAAAATTGTTGGAGGCAATCGAATCTAAGAACATACGTCAGTTCTGGAAGCTGGTACAATCAGCAACAGAACCTTCGGTTGCCTCAATGAACTGTGTGGTGGAAGAGGGAGCTTGGGAGGATTATCTGCAGGAACTATATACCCCAGAAAGAGAAACGGAAGAGGAAGAATTAAGGGACTGGATGGGCCTGATCGAGGACTTAAAATCTGATTTTTAAGTTGCAAATGTGCTTAACACAATAAAGACCTTGAATTTAACAAGGGCAGCAGACCCAGATAACCTACCAGCTCTGATAATAAAATCAAAGTCGTCCTGGTGGGCAGAATTCTTCTCTCTAATGTTTTTGGTAATCTTAGAATTGGGGACGATTCCAATAAATTGGAAGGGAGCGATAATCAGGCCGATTCATAAGAAAGGGGATGTTTATGCTCCAAAGAATTACAGACTAATCAACTTACTTGATATTGGTGAAAAGATCTTTGCTAAAATAATATTAGGCAAGTTAAAAGATTGGGCTGAACAGGGATGTATTGCTCCAGTTGAACAGGGGGGTTTTAAAGAAGGACACTCCACTATAGACCATTGTCTCGCTTTGTGGGCATTGAACCGGAAATCGATAGAGCATAATGGTAAATTTTTTTGTTGCTTTGTCGATTTTCGCGCAGTTTTTGATTCGGTGGACCGTAATTGCCTCTGGGAAGATATGAAGAAATATGGAATAGCGGATGGCATATTGATGATTTTAAAAGACTTACATAGAGGGAATTGGGCCCAGATTATTAGAGATATACAGGGGTCACTAACTCATAAAATATATGTAGGGAATGGCCTTAGACAGGGGTGCGTTTTGGAACCCTTGTTATTTGCAGATCTCCCTGCAGCGCTAGAAGTAGAAAGAAGCGCAAGTCCCAGAATGAGTGGGAATAAAGTGTCCTGCCTTCCATACGCAGATCCCCTTGTGATCCTTGATCAAACAGAAATTGGACGCAAAAGGAAACTAAAGGCTTTTAAAAATTATTGTGATAAAAAGTTTTTAACTGTAAACATGGAAAAAACAAAGGTTTTATGCTTTGGGAAGAGAGGCAAAAAAATGAATTGGTTTTTAGGTCAAGACAAACTGGAAATAGTCAAAGAGTATAGATACTTAGGCCTCTGGTTTGATAGCGCGTTAAAATGGAGCACTCACCTGGAGGCCCAAAAAGCAAAAGCTTTCTGGTCAGTCTGTGGGCTGAAAAAATGTAATAAAGAGTATGGTGATATGTCACACAGACCTATGTTAAAGGCATTTGAAGCAATGATTTCCCCGCAAGTACTGTACGGGGCAGAAGTTCTTTACCTGAGTGGTAAATGCGGGTGGGATCGTGAAGAAGGAAAGATTTTAAAAATGCTATTGACTTTACCAAGCTGTACAATGATCCAAGCAATCAGAATGGAATTAGGGCTAACAGCATGGAGCGTACAGGCACAAATGTCCTTGGTAAGATTCTGGAAACGCCAGGACCCAGGTGGTGTGCAGAAGGTCTCACTTTGGTGCAGAGAGGAGATTCAAACAAGTAGCCTTAGTTGGGCAAAGGACGTAAGAAGAAACCTCCAGAACATAGCAGTGCTCCTTAAGGTGAGACTTTCACAGCCATCCCTGGAAGTAGACTTTACAAAGGAAATGCTTAGAGACCAAGGGCTGTCATACTCAAGATCGCAGGACCTAGATTATATGAGTGCGAAAAAATCGGTCCAGTGGTTAAAAAGCTCATGGGAAAATGAAGCTTGGTTCCCATATTTGGATACTCTGCCCAATAAAGGGTTAAGATACGAAATTCTAAGGGTCCGTGTTGGTACTAATCCTTGGAAGACGGAAGAAAAAATAAAGGCAGCATTGATCCAATCAGATGATATTTGTAAATGTGGGCTAGGAATAAGAAATGACATTTTGCACATATTGCTTGATTGCACATTGGGTTTAGCCATACGGAAACTGATTTTACGTCCAATATTTTTGAAATACAAGGTTAGCTCACGAGCCCAAGCAGTTTGTCTACTTACGGATATGCCATCTCTAGACATTACAATCACATTGGGAAAATTATTGAAAGCAACAAAAGACTTTATAAGGGAGAAATTAAAGGAGGGGCATTGATTTTAAATGTTTTTAACGACCTTCCACCAATGAGAATTTTATGGATTTAGACTTTTGTAAATTGTTTTAAATGAACTATGATCCCAAATGTGTTTTATGTATTGTTTAAAGACTATGGTATAAATAAACAACGTTTTCTCTCTCTCTCTCCAGGGACCGGTTTCAGGGCATCACCCTTCATCAGCCAGGCTAGCTTGAATCCAGTGGTGTAATGAGAACGGGACCCATGTCTGGGCATGCCCATCCCACTTAAGGCGACATATGCAAAAGAAACAATTGATGGACGGAATGCTGGACAATGCAAACATCCATTGATCTTTTGCTCACCACACCACCCTAGTTTGGATCCAGTCATGTGCAAATCAGTCTTGACACTGGCCCTTGTGGGAACAGTCCAGCCCGAACTGCCAAGCCAGGGTCTCCCTGGATCGGAAGCAATAATCCTGGGACCGTTTCAGGGCATCACCCTTCATCAGACAGGCTAGCTTGAATCCAGTGGTGTAGTGAGCACGGGACCCACGGCTGGGCATACCCTTCCCACTTAAGGCGACACATACAAAAGAAACTATTGATTGACGGAATGCTGGACAATGCAAACATTCATCCCCAGTCACAAGCATCTGTGTTAAATCCATCTTTCTTTTGCTCACCACACCACCCCAGTTTGGTCCCAGCGATATGCAAATCAGCCTAGACCCTGTTCCTTGTGAGAACAGTCCAGCCTGAACTGCCAAAACAGGTCCTCCCTGGGCCGGAAACAAGCATCCTGGGATTGGTTTCAGGGCATCACCCTTCATCAGCCAGGCTAGCTTGAATCCAGGGGTGTAGTGAACACCGGACCCACGTCTGGGACTACCCTTCCCACTTAGGGCGATATATACAAAAGAAACAATTGATGGACGGAATGCTGGACAATCCAAACCTTCACCCCCAGTCACAAGGATCTGGGTTAAATCCATCATTCTTTTGCTCACCACAGCACCCTAGTTTGGATCCAGCCATATGCAAATCAGTCTTGACACTGTTCCTTGTGGGAACTGTGCAGCCCGAACTGCCAAGCCAGGTTCTCCCTGGACCGGACACAATCCTCCTTGGACCGGTTTCAGGGCATCACCCTTCATCAGCCAGGCTAGCTTGAATCCAGTGGTGTAGTGAGCATGGGACCCACGTCTGGGCATACCCTTCCCACATAAGGCGACACATGCAAAAAAAACAATTGATGGACGGAATGCTGGACCATGCAAACATTCACCCCCAGTCACAAGGATCTTTGTTAAATCCATCATTCTTTTGCTCACCACACCACCCCAGTTTGGACCCAGCCAAATGCAAATCAGTCTTGACCCTGTTCCTTGTGGGAACAGTCCAGCCCAAACTGCCAAGCCTGGCCCTCCCTGGACCACAAACAAGCATCCTTGGACTGGTTTCAGTGTATCGCCCTTTGTCAGCCAGGCTAGCTTGAATCCAGTGATGTAGTGAGTATGGGATCCACATCTGGGCATACACTTCCCACTTAGGGCAACATATGCAAAAGAAACAATTGATGGATGGAATGCTGAACAATGCAAACATTCACCCCCAGTCACAAGGATCTGGGTTAAATCCATCATTCTTTTGCTCACCACACTACCCCAGTTTGGACCCAGCCATGTGCAAATCTGTCTTGACCCTGTTCCTTGTGGGAACTGTCTAGCCCGAACTGCCAAGCCAGGTCCTCCCTGGACCGTAAACAATCATCCTGGGACCGGTTTCAGGGCATCACGCTTCTTCAGCCAGGCTAGCTTGAATCCAGTGGTGTAGTGAGAATGGGACCAAAAGTCTGGGCATACCCTTCCCACTTAGGGCGACATATGCAAAAAAAACAATTGATGGACGGAATGCTGGACCATGCAAACATTCACCCCCAGTCACAAGGATCTTTGTTAAATCCATCATTCTTTTGCTCACCACACCACCCCAGTTTGGACCCAGCCAAATGCAAATCAGTCTTGACCCTGTTCCTTGTGGGAACAGTCCAGCCCAAACTGCCAAGCCTGGTCCTCCCTGGACCACAAACAAGCATCCTTGGACTGGTTTCAGTGTATCGCCCTTTGTCAGCCAGGCTAGCTTGAATCCAGTGATGTAGTGAGTATGGGATCCACATCTGGGCATACACTTCCCACTTAGGGCAACATATGCAAAAGAAACAATTGATGGATGGAATGCTGAACAATGCAAACATTCACCCCCAGTCACAAGGATCTGGGTTAAATCCATCATTCTTTTGCTCACCACACTACCCCAGTTTGGACCCAGCCATGTGCAAATCTGTCTTGACCCTGTTCCTTGTGAGAACAGTCCAGCCTGAACTGCCAAAACAGGTCCTCCCTGGGCCGGAAACAAGCATCCTGGGATTGGTTTCAGGGCATCACCCTTCATCAGCCAGGCTAGCTTGAATCCAGGGGTGTAGTGAACACCGGACCCACGTCTGGGACTACCCTTCCCACTTAGGGCGATATATACAAAAGAAACAATTGATGGACGGAATGCTGGACAATCCAAACCTTCACCCCCAGTCACAAGGATCTGGGTTAAATCCATCATTCTTTTGCTCACCACAGCACCCTAGTTTGGATCCAGCCATATGCAAATCAGTCTTGACACTGTTCCTTGTGGGAACTGTGCAGCCCGAACTGCCAAGCCAGGTTCTCCCTGGACCGGACACAATCCTCCTTGGACCGGTTTCAGGGCATCACCCTTCATCAGCCAGGCTAGCTTGAATCCAGTGGTGTAGTGAGCATGGGACCCACGTCTGGGCATACCCTTCCCACATAAGGCGACACATGCAAAAAAAACAATTGATGGACGGAATGCTGGACCATGCAAACATTCACCCCCAGTCACAAGGATCTTTGTTAAATCCATCATTCTTTTGCTCACCACACCACCCCAGTTTGGACCCAGCCAAATGCAAATCAGTCTTGACCCTGTTCCTTGTGGGAACAGTCCAGCCCAAACTGCCAAGCCTGGTCCTCCCTGGACCACAAACAAGCATCCTTGGACTGGTTTCAGTGTATCGCCCTTTGTCAGCCAGGCTAGCTTGAATCCAGTGATGTAGTGAGTATGGGATCCACATCTGGGCATACACTTCCCACTTAGGGCAACATATGCAAAAGAAACAATTGATGGATGGAATGCTGAACAATGCAAACATTCACCCCCAGTCACAAGGATCTGGGTTAAATCCATCATTCTTTTGCTCACCACACTACCCCAGTTTGGACCCAGCCATGTGCAAATCTGTCTTGACCCTGTTCCTTGTGGGAACTGTCTAGCCCGAACTGCCAAGCCAGGTCCTCCCTGGACCGTAAACAATCATCCTGGGACCGGTTTCAGGGCATCACGCTTCTTCAGCCAGGCTAGCTTGAATCCAGTGGTGTAGTGAGAATGGGACCAAAAGTCTGGGCATACCCTTCCCACTTAGGGCGACATATGCAAAAGAAACAATTGATGTACAGAATGCTGGACAATGCAAACATTCACCCCCAGTCACAAGGATCTGGGTTAAAGCCATCATTCTTTTGCTCACCGCACCACCATAGTTTGGATCCAGCCACATGCAAATCAGTCTTGACACTGTTCCTTGTGGAAACAGTCCAGCCCGAACTGCCAAGCCAGGTTCTCCCTGGACCGGAAACAATCATCCTGGGACCGGTTTCAGGGCATCACCCTTCATCAGCCAGGCTAGCTTGAATCCAGTGGTGTAATGAGCACGGGACCCACGTCTTGGCACACCCTTCCCACATAAGGCGACACATGCAAAAGAAACAATTGATGGACAGAGTGCTGGACAATACAAACATTCACCCCCAGTCACAAGGATCTGGGTTAAATCCACCATTCTTTTGCTCACCACACCACCCCAGTTGGGACCCAGCCATACGCAAATCAGTCTTGACCCTGTTCCTTGTGGGAACTGTCCAGCCTCCTGGGGCCGGTTTCATGGCATACGGCTGGGTCCAAACTGGAATGGCATGGTGAGCAAAACAACGAACAATTTAGGCCCAGATCTCTGTACTGGGGTGAATGTACGGCATTGTTCTGCATTCTGTCCATCAATTGTTCGTTTTGCATTTGTCACCCTGAGTGGGACGGGTATGCCCAGATGTGGGTCCCTGCTCTCCATGCCACTGGAGTCAAGTTATCCTGGCTGATGAGGGCTGAAAGCCCAAAACCGGTCCTAGGATGCTGGTTTCCAGTCCAGGGAGGACCTAGCCTGGCAGTTCGGACTGGACTGTTCCCATTGGGCACAGGGTCAAGATTGATTTGCATAAGGCTGGGTCCAAATTGGAATGGCATGGTGAGCAAAAAAACGATGGATTTAGGCCAAGATCTCTGTACTGGGTGGGGTGAATGTACGACATTGTTCTGCATTCTGTCCATCAATTGTTCTTTTTGCAATTGTTTGGGTAATAATGGCCTTAGTATAGTGTTGTTGTGACAGTTCCTTAAGGACCTTGTTGGCTTTCTCAACCAAGCAAGAAAATTAAATACGTTTTCTTTTGAAATAGAAGAATTAGAAAATAAAATCTAAAAAAAAGTAGATAATAACTTTGAACTTGTTTTGAACGAGATGCACTAAGCAAGCACAAAAGAAAAGGTTGTGGGGAAATGTTAACTGGGCCGCTTCAGGGAGGGCTGCAGCTCACAGAATTGGATGTGCTATTATCTAGAAGCAAGGCAGGTATGGACTTCTCAAGAGTAGCACTGGTGCTGAGTTTACTGAATGCTGAGGCAAGACTGCACTGAAACAAATGTTGTAAAGCCACAGGAGCTGGTAGGAGATGTAGCTTTATTGACCGTAGTAGATGGTAGAAAAGTGTACTTTATGTTACAAATGCCAAAAGTAACAAAAATAATGTTTTTTTGTTAAGAAATCAATCTGCACAGGATATACCAATAAATCTCTGTATTCTGTTTGGGGAGATTAGCAATAATGAATTAAGAAATCTGAATTGTACTTGCATTAATCAGAGTTACAAGGAATTTGCTTTGAATGGACTTTTTGTCAAACTAAATACTTTTGCTTAAAAACCCAGGAATTAACAGTTCACGAATAGCTTTGTAGTTAGTTCTATTTAACCAATTGTAGAAAAAAAAAATGTATGTTTTTATTAAATGAGTGGGGCAACTGATGAGCACCAGGCAGTTTTCCTCTATTACCATTCAGAATAATTTATGCCCATGCAGAAGCCACTAAAAAAGCTCATGTAATAATAACCGAAACTCTTAACATCATAGGCTATGCCCACTTTACAGTTTGTAAAGATGCCATGGTCCTGTGCTCTGGGCAGCTCCTCGTTTTTGCACTGTGTTAAATAGATGAATCCTTAAAATGAAGACAGGAGATGAAGGTATTCTGTCTGGATATTTATTCTTAAGTTTGTAGGTTAAACAGCTCAGCCACCCAACCGCCTCTGGCTCAGCTCAGCAATCAGTCTGCCAAGATCCCACTCTTGAGCCAGGGCAACTCTACAAATCTAGAATACACAGATGCCCGCACAGAAAGATAAATGAAGTAACATCCATGGAAACCCCTGGTAAACTGTTTTCTTATCTTGTGATCATTAATAAATGCACACTTTATATTCTATCTAATCAGTACAGTATGGAATTATTTCCCTCTATATTTGCTTACTCCTGGACATCAAGAGTAAGTCAGGAGTACTACAGGAGTATGTCACACCTACTCACTTCAAAATCTTTGCGAATCATGCCCAATGTATGGAGGCAATAGAGAAAATGATATATACATTGTGAAGTCATGTTAATAAATATGATTTTGTTTACAGCCAGATGTATTCACGTGGGTCACTCATTCTAGCATCAAACCGGACTCCACTGCAAGGCTATACTAGTAACATACAGCATTGTACAAATCTCTCTTAACATAACATCACATCTCACAATAACAGTGATTTGACTCCTCCGGGTGCAGCTATTAACCCGAAGGGAAGTCACCAACAATTTAATTTGAACCTATTTGTTGTTTTTATCCAGTTACATGTTCCTATGTTTTAATTATGTACCAGTGCATCTTATTTTCTCTGAGGACAACAGAAAGTGACGGGTGAATTGTTGGAATTATTTTACTATGCTACCTCAGACAGGAAGCATCCATATGCAAATCAGCCTTGGTCCTGTTCCAATAGAAAGAGTCCAGGCCCAGCTACCAGTCCAGGGCCCCTGTGAGCGAGTGGACAGGGCGCAGCAGATAGGAGCGCTGTATCCGTGGGAGCTTGAGCTCGGCTGCAGTGTTTGTGGTAGGATGGGCCATGCATTGAAAGAAGCCGAGGGAAAGGAGATGGGTGCTGCAACTTTAGGATGGCAGCAGGTCGCCTGCACACTACCCCAGTTTGGACCCAGCCATGTGCCAATCTGTCTTGACCCTGTTCCTTGTGGGAACTGTCTAGCCCGAACTGCCAAGCCAGGTCCTCCCTGGACCGTAAACAATCATCCTGGGACCGGTTTCAGGGCATCACGCTTCTTCAGCCAGGCTAGCTTGAATCCAGTGGTGTAGTGAGAATGGGACCAAAAGTCTGGGCATACCCTTCCCACTTAGGGCGACATATGCAAAAGAAACAATTGATGTACGGAATGCTGGACAATGCAAACATTCACCCCCAGTCACAAGGATCTGGGTTAAAGCCATCATTCTTTTGCTCACCACACCACCATAGTTTGGATCCAGCCACATGCAAATCAGTCTTGACACTGTTCCTTGTGGAAACAGTCCAGCCCGAACTGCCAAGCCAGGTTCTCCCTGGACCGGAAACAATCATCCTGGGACCGGTTTCAGGGCATCACCCTTCATCAGCCAGGCTAGCTTGAATCCAGTGGTGTAGTGAGCACGGGACCCACGTCTTGGCATACCCTTCCCACATAAGGCGACACATGCAAAAGAAAAAATTGATGGACAGAATGCTGGACAATGCAAACATTCACCCCCAGTCACAAGGATCTGGGTTAAATCCATCATTCTTTTGCTCACCACAACACCCCAGTTGGGACCCAGCCATACGCAAATCAGTCTTGACACTGTTCCTTGTGGGAACAGTCCAGCCCGAACTGCCAAGCCAGGTCCTCCCTGGACCGGAAACAAGCATCCTGGGATTGGTTTCAGGGCATCACCCTTCATCAGCCAGGCTAGCTTGAATCCAGTGGTGTAGTGAGCACAGGACCCATGTCTGGGCATACCCTTCCCACTTAGTGCGACATATGCAAAAGAAACAATTGATGGACGGAATGCTGGACAATGCAAACATTCACCCCCAGTCACAAGGATCTGGGTTAAATCCATCATTCTTTTGCTCACCACACCACCCCAGTTTGAAACCAGCCATATGCAAATCAGTCTTGACCCTGTTCCTTGTGGGAACTGTCCAGCCTCCTGGGACCGGTTTCATGGCATACGGCTGGGTCCAAACTGGAATGGCATGGTGAGCAAAACAACGAACAATTTAGGCCCAGATCTCTGTACTGGGGTGAATGTACGGCATTGTTCTGCATTCTGTCCATCAATTGTTCGTTTTGCATTTGTCACCCTGAGGGGGACGGGTATGCCCAGATGTGGGCCCCTGCTCTCCATGCCACTGGAGTCAAGTTATCCTGGCTGATGAGGGCTGAAAGCCCAAAACCGGTCCTAGGATGCTTGTTTCCAGTCCAGGGAGGACCTAGCCTGGCAGTTCGGACTGGACTATTCCCATTGGGCACAGGGTCAAGATTGATTTGCATACGGCTGGGTCCAAATTGGAATGGCATGGTGAGCAAAAAAACTATGGATTTAGGCCAAGATCTCTGTACTGGGTGGGGTGAATGTACGACATTGTTCTGCATTCTGTCCATCAATTATTCTTTTTGCAATTGTTTGGGTAATAATGGCCTTAGTATAGTGTTGTTGTGACAGTTCCTTAAGGACCTTGTTGGCTTTCTCAACCAAACAAGAAAATTAAATACGTTTTGTTTTGAAATAGAAGAATTAGAAAATAAAATCTAAACAAAAAGTAGATAATAACTTTGAACTTGTTTTGAACGAGATGCACTAAGCAAGCACAAAAGAAAAGGTTGTGGGGAAATGTTAACTGGGCCGCTTCAGGGAGGGCTGCAGCTCACAGAATTGGATGTGCTATTATCTAGAAGCAAGGCAGGTATGGACTTCTCAAGAGTAGCACTGGTGCTGAGTTTACTGAATGCTGAGGCAAGACTGCACTGAAACAAATGTTGTAAAGCCACAGGAGCTGGTAGGAGATGTAGCTTTATTGACCGTAGTAGATGGTAGAAAAGTGTACTTTATGTTACAAATGCCAAAAGTAACAAAAATAATGTTTTTTTGTTATGAAATCAATCTGCACAGGATATACCAATAAATCTCTGTATTCTGTTTGAGGAGATTAGCAATAATGAATTAAGAAATGTGAATTGTACTTGCGTTAATCAGAGTTACAAGGAATGTGCTTTGAATGGACTTTTTGTCAAATTAAATACTTTTGCTTTAGAACTCAGGAATTAACAGTTCATGAATAGCACTGTAGTTAGTTCTATGTACCCAATTGTAGAAAAATTTACATTTTTTATGTTTTTATTATATGAGTGGGGCAACTGATGAGCGCCTGGCAGTTTTCCTCTATTACTATTCAGAATAATTTATGCCCATGCAGAAGCCAATAAAAAAGCTCATGTGATAATAACCGAAACTGTTAACATCATAGGCTATGCCCACTTTACAGTTTGTAAAGATGCCATGGTCCTATGCTCTGGGCAGCTCCTCATTTTGGCACTGTGTTAAATAGATGAATCCTTAAAATGAATACAGGAGATGAAGGTATTCTGTCTGGATAGTTATTCTTAAGTTTGTAGGTTAAACAGCTCAGCCACCCAACCGCCTCTGGCTCAGCTCAGCAACCAGTCTGCCAAGATTCCACTCTTGAGCCAGGGCAACTCTACAGTTCTAGAATACACAGATGCCCGCACAGAATGATACAATGAAGTAACATTACAACATACTGCCCATGGGAACTCCTGGTAAACTGTTTTCTTATCTTGTGATCATTAATAAATGCCACTTTATATTCTATCTAATCAGTACAGTATGGAATTTTCTCCCTCTATACTTGCTTGCTCCTGGACATCAGGAGTAAGTCAGGAGTACTACAGGAGTATGTCACACCTACTCACTTCAAAATCTTTGCGAATCATGCCCAATGTATGGAGGCAATAGAGAAAATTATATATACATTGTGAAGTCATGTTAATAAATATGATTTTGTTTACAACCAGATGTATTCACGTGGGTCACTCATTCTAGCAAACCGGACTCCACTGCAAGCCTATACTAGTAGCATACAGCACTGTACAAATCTCTCTTAACATAACATCACATCTCACAATAAGTGATTTGACTCCTCGGCTCCCTGCTTCAGCACCACTAGCCGAGTGCAGCTATTAAACCGAAGGGAAGTCACCAACAATTTAATTTGAACCTATTTGTTGTTTTTATCCAGTTACATGTTCCTATGTTTTAATTATGTACCAGTGCATCTTATTTTCTCTGTGGACAACAGAAAGTGACGGGTGGATTGTTGGAATTATGTTACTATGCTAACTCAGACAGGAAGCAACCATATGCAAATCAGCCTTGGTCCTGTTCCAATAGAAAGAGTCAAGCCCCAGCTACCATTTCAGGGCCCCTGTGAGCGGGTGGACAGGGCGCAGCAGATAGGAGCAGACGGAGTTACAGGGCGATCTGGAAGCAGGCCGGTACCAAGGGTACCTCTCGCGGCACCATAGGGGGTGCCTGAGCCAAATCCGAGGGGCCTCAGGGGAGGGCCCTGGAAGCCGTGTCGGCGCCCCGCTAGTCCTGCGAGTGGTTGTGGGCCTGAACAACCGGGGGTTTGCTATGCGACGCTCCGCCCCGGAAGGGGCGTGAGTAGAAGTTACCAACGGCACGTGATCCTGTAAGAGAATCACCTGGACGGCAGCAACGGCGGGGTTTGCCCCAGCGCTGCCCGGCTCATCAGGCGGGCAGGCGGCCCAGTTGGTTGCCCGCCCTGGATCGCCCGTAAGATAACCCACCCATTACATATTGGAATATGTAATAAATCTGCAGCAAACTTTACCCAACCTAACAGTCTGTGTGTGTGTTATTTGGGTATGTATTCTGGGGGAGGGGGGACTGAAGGGTGCCAATGGCGATACTATGGGTGCTGCAACTTTAGGATGGCAGCAGGGCGCCTGCGCACTGTGGATAAGGAGACTAAGGAGACAGGAAGCAGTGGGTAGGGTTGCCACCTGATAGGTTTACTACCGGTACCAATGGTATTCTGACATCCCTGCCCATACCAAAAACAAGCAAAATCACCCAAAGCCGGTATTTGTAACCCCTACCTGTGCATACTTCAAACAGCAAATATAAATACAAACTACTTTTTAAAGTGTTCCAGACCTTCCTTAAAGATCAATGACTACGAATTAAAGTAAACAAAGACAGGAAAGTCACGTTACAATAGAATATATACGATTTTGTTTAAAGTCCTATCTAGCATCATGTGCGGGCCTTTGCAGACTTAAAACAACAAAAAATGTCCGGTATTTTTTCTCTTGAAAGGTGGTGCCCTAGCAGCGGTCGCATGGAAGCATGGCAGGCAGGAGGTGTACGGCTGGCAGGGGGTGCACTGGAGGGGGTAGGAGGTGGGGCTTTGACGGACAGCCGCTCAGGGGGCCCGGGTGGGGGCATTAGGATACGAATGGTTGGGCAGCGTTAGCAGGGATGGGAGGGGCAGGAGTTCGGTCTGTGACGGACAGGAGAAGTGGAGGTGCGCTGGAGGGGCAGGGGCCCGGAGGGGGGGGGGGCGGAGTGGGCGGGCGCAGCTCGGTGCACTGCGGGCAAAGCGGGGCCCAGGCTCAGACCCGGAGCTGCAGCCATGGCAGAGAGTTCAGAGAAAGTGCCCATCGCCCTGGCGGGGCCCGAGGACGTGGAGCAGTGCTTGCCGCCCGTGAGTACCGCCGCCCGGGGTCGTGCACAGAAGGTTTCATAGAATGTGCGAAACGATGCGCCTCATTTACAGCCTGAAAATTGAAGGGGCGCACAAAGACACAGCGAGGGTGCCTAGAAGGCCGGGTGTGTGATTCCCGAATGCTCAACTATACTTCCACTGCCCTTTGTGCGCGGTGCCTGTTAGGACGCCTTGTTCTTCAGTGCAACGAGTGCTGGATTTTGGGGCACGCGCTAAGAATAGCGTTTGGTGGAATGCACCCCCACTTTCGGTGGAGGCGGCATTTTAGGTCCGGTAGCGAAGCGGTAAATTACCTACATCGTGTACTGGAGCGTGCCTAGTTGCGAGAGGGGGGGGGGGGGCGTGTGCCTTAATGAGGGAGTACTAAACACTGGAGGGACACGGGGTTCGTTGATTGCTCAGGGTGCAGTTTGCACATGAGTGTGGCTGTCCGTTGTATTGTGATAATAGGCTTTAGGGAGGTGAAGTGAGCGGAGATCCACTCCTTAACTTACAAAAAAAGAGTATGTGTGGCAGCACGTCGCTGTGGAGTTCCACCTGTCATCTCTGACGCTGTCACAACGCGCGCGCCGCGGGTGCGACAGGCCTGAGCATCTCTGTAATGCAAGGCCAGCGACCAGACGGGGCGCGCTCGCGCGTACCAAAAACACACAGAGAGCCCGGGCCCGTGAACAGCCTGAGAAATACAGCTCACACCCAGACAGTAATAACAGGAACGACAACCATCAATGAATGTATTTTAGCGGCTCAGTCGAGGTTGTTTGCGCATGCCCTTTTGACAGCATGGCAGCTGAATTACTTACTGCTGGTACTGCCCCTCTGTATATAAATCCATTCTGTCTAGGAGAGGTAACGTGCTACCATTAAAAAAAGTGTCAGCTCTTTTGGGAAGTGTTGACACTGCCCATTTAAATACCGGGCGCCCTACAGAGGAGAGATTTTAATAAGAGCGTGCTCGCACGCCTCGCTGCTCTGGGATAGTGAGTGCCTGCACTTGTATGGTGCTGATTCCAGCACCGGATATTGCCCCCTAATAAACAAGCCAGTCGGATGAGGAGTGTTGATACTGCCCCAAAAGTCTAGAACTTCTTCTGAGTTGTGCTGATGCTGCCTACCGTAGTACATGTTAATACTGCCCATTCAAAAACTGGCAGCTCTGCTGATTGTGCCCTCGGCCTTCTTAAGTATGTGCAGGCCTGTCGAAAATCGTAGCTACTGCTCGTTAACATTTCTGCCGATTTGCGTTGGTAGTGTCCCATCGTGTGTTTGCCAGGTGTTGGTCCTGACCACGATACCACACGCAGATCATGCCAATTATATACATATGTGTCGGTTCAGCTGAGGGATTTTGAAGCCGGTACCTTAAATGTGCGCAGGCATTGATTGTCCCATTAAATATACGACAGTCACTCTGAGGAGTGGTACACTGCTGCCCCGTGGCAAATAAGGCAATCCAAGAACTGACACACCACATTTGTGGTTGCTCTGGCGACGCATGTGGGTACTCGGTGTGTGAGTTTTGGGGGTGACGAGCAGCGGTTAGACTGGTGACATTCCTGCATATGAGGTGCGCATGAAGTGAGGTATGGTGTGCTCTGCGTACGGTGCTCTCTGCGTGTGGTGAAGTATGGTGCGCTTGGTGTGTGGTGTCGTGCGCCATGCGTTTGGTGAAGTATGGTGGCTCTGCGTGTAGTGATATATCGTGCGCTCTGCGTGTGCTGTATCGTGCGCTCTGCGTGTGGTGCTGTATGGTGCACTCTGCCTGTGGTGTTGTATCGTGCGCTATGCGTGTGGTGATGTCTGGTGCGCCCTGCGGGTGATGATATGTAGTGCGCTCTGCGTGCGGTGATGTATGGTGCGCTCTGCGTGTGGTGATGTGTCGTGTGCTCTGCGTATTGTGATGTATTGTGGCTCGGCGTATGGTGATGTATTGTGGCTCTCAGGTGCGCAACACCCATTGGACTCACAGGGCTTCAGCCCCCCCCCCCCCCGCCCCCCGTCGCGTGTGGCAGACCGGGATGAGACAGCTTCCCGGGTACACACAGCCGCACCCGAGCACTTCACAGGTCTTTAAAAGACCATTTGCATGTTAATGAGGCTTCGCTGTTGTTTCACCCCTTCTAAGAGCCCCTGCAGCTCCACTCTGCCTATGGCTTAAAAGATTCAGCCCCCCCCCCCCCCCGAAATTTTGCGTGTAGTGATATATCGTGCGCTCTGCCTGTGGTGTTGTATCCTGCGCCCTGCGTGTGGTGATGTGTCGTGCACTCTGCGTGTGGTGATGTATGGTGATGTGTCCTGTGCTCTGCGTGTAGTGATGTATGGTGATGTGTCCTGTGTTCTGCGTGTAGTGATATATCGTGCGCTCTGCGTGTGGTGATGTGTCGTGCACTCTGCGTGTGGTGTGATGTATGGTGCGCTCTGCGTGTGGTGTTGTATCGTGCGCTCTGCGTGTGGTGAGGTATCGTGCGATGTATCGTGTGGTGATGTGTCCTGCGCTCTGTGTGTGGTGATTTATGGTGCGCTCTGCGTGTGGTGATGTTTCGTGTGCTCTGCGTATGGTGATGGATCGTGGCTCAGCGTGTGGTGTTGCATCGTGCGCCCTGCGCGTGTTTGTGTTTTTTGCGCTCTGCGAGCGGTGATGCAGTGCGCTCCTCGGGCGATCATGTTTCTTGTTATCCCTGCCTTCTCTTCCAGGCATACACCGCGGTGTCGCTGAAACCCCCCGGCGGGGGTCGCCTGCTGAAGATAGGGGCCATCGCGCTCATCTCCGGGGCGCTGCTGCTGCTCTTCGGCGCCATCGGGGCCTTCTACTTCTGGAAAGTCAACGACAAGCACGTAAGTGACAAGACCACCGAGGGGTGTACGCTGTCGAGGTATATTGATGGATGAAGCCGGGGTAGGTAGGTGCTTGCTCAGGGGTCCATGTCACCCTGTGCAGACTGCGCAGTGGAAGGTATGCGGGGTGGATGGTCTCCTCGGCTGCGCCAGGGCCGAGAGGTGTTTGTTTCGGAGCCTGCCTGCCCTGGAAACAGAGGCTCTTTCATACCACTGGAGCTCGTGTTTGCAGGTAGGAAGCTGGAGGCAGACTTCATTCAGACGTTCCCCTGGCCGCCGACCCTTCATTACTCATAGGTCACACATTCACACACACCACAGAAACTCTTTCACCGCAGGAGTGAAAACTAATGAAAAATTCATCTTGAGAATGAGAGCAGGGCAGCTGGAGTTTCCTCCGCATACCAACAACCCAGAGCCGAGAGCACGAAGACCCCACACAGGAGCAGGCGCCCTGCCCGGCCACTGGAGAGCAAATGCGTGTAAGGAACCCATCAGCACAAACAAGCAAACAGAGCCAATTACAAGCTGTTTTATATGGAAGGGGGGGGGGGGGGGCGGTGGTTAGTTCACCAGGCAATGAACACTGTACTCTCCGCCCCAATGCACGTTAAAGGCTGCTTGGTGTGAATCAGGACGGTCCCCATAGTTTCTAGTGGGATCCCATATGGCCGGGTCCCCATAGTTTCTAGTGGGATCCCATGTGGCCGGTGGAAGGCCTCTTTGCTTCGAAGGAACCACCACACAACATGAGTGACCTAAGTATAAAACAAGTGCAGGTTCACATCTATTTCTTATTGGAAACAGTTCAAACATTTATCCAGGTCGAGATAGTTTTGTTTGGAACTGATTTTTCATGGGATCTTAAAACTTCACACGGGTCTCGGAAAGTATACATGCTGAGGGATCCCCACCGAGGCGACTCATGTAAGAAGCACACCATTCTCCTACCCACAATGCACAGGGAGTGCCAAGATTTCTTGCTGCACAGTAATAGAATTTGACAAAAACCTCCCCAGCTACCATAAGCAATGGCTAAAAGGAACCCGAGGGCGAGAGCAAAGCTGGTTAAAGGTTAAGCAGGGGCTACGGAGCAGGAGCAGCCGCAGTCAAGGGTCCAGGGCTCATCCCTGTCACCAGTGTCACACGATGGAACTCCACGAAACACCAAGATCAAAGCTGCTTACACCCCGGGACGCCTGGTATCCATTGAGCAAGCATGCAGAGGTTTCCAAGAGCACCCAGGGTGAACAATCATTAAAAAACATCTTGCACTATCTATTGTTATCTATTTCTGAAAACCAAGGGTCCTATTCACAAACTGTGTTGTGCGGTACTTAGTAGTGCTACAAAAGTTCTATTAAATTACTAAAAAATGCTATTCACAACCTCCGCCTCTCCTGTCTTTGTGCAGAGATCTCTTCCCCGACGGCGGAGTCTCTACACACGTAGGTATAGGTTTTAGTAGTAAATGTGAGAGGGACAGAGGTAAGTGACAGGAAAAAGAGGAACACTTATGACTAAAGGAGAGGGAATAATGGGGTTTAGGCAGTGCTATGCATGGGTTTAGGGAAGTACGTCCACCCACAAAAGAGTAAGCACATTACTATTTCTAATGTTTGTAGAGCTAAAAAGGAAAGCCTTGAGAAAAGAGTTTGTGTTAAACTAGGAAGATGGAAACACCTGCAAAAAATGACTATATCCTCAGTGTGGTTAATTAGAAACAAGGTATTCAGCGGTCAATGCTAGAATGAATATAGAGGTGCATAAGGTGGTGGTTGATCCTGCTAAACGTTTTTGCATATTGGGTGTCCATCTGGGCATCCAAGGCAACACTCTTAACTGGATCGTCTCCTTCCTCTCCAGCCGAACACAGATTTCCTCTGAACTCAAGAACATCATCTGCAGCATCCCCCAGGGCTCCTCCCTCCACCCCACTCCCTTCAACACCTACCTAATGCCTCTGGCAGACATCGCCTGCACCCATGGACTCCATATTATCTCATACGCAGATGACACGCAGCTCATCCTTTCCCTCTTAGAAGAAATCAACACCACCAGAGCCAACTTCCAGAACACCTTGTCTGACATCGCCAGCTGGATGAAGGCAAGCTGCCTGAAGCTCAACTCTGAGAAAACGAAGGTACTCATCTTCAGAAACAACTCCTCCCCCTGGGACGACTCTTGTTGGCCCACCGCGCTTGACCCCGCTCCCTCCAACCATGCACGCAACCTCGGAATCATCCAGGACATCCCACTAACCTTGAAGAAGCAAGTCAACCCTGTCTCCTCCTCTTACATCCACACCCTCCGCATGATCTTCCGCTGGATCCCCTTCTCCTCCAGGAAGCAGTCATCCAAGCCCTCATCTCTGGTCGCCTTGACTACGGCAACGCTCTCTACGCCAGGACCACCAAACAACTACCCAGCCACCTCCAGACTATCCAGTACATAAACAAAGAATTCCTTGAGCAATTAGTCACAATAAATTCTCACAATTATATCTGCCACAAATGCGATCCAGACAATGAAAGAATAACAACTGTATTCAAGGATGTATTCAAATAACCAATTGTTTTTTACTTGAAATTATTCTTTAAAAATCATATCCACATTTCATGAACAGTATATACACGTTGTATGCAATATACAGAAAGCAAACAGCAACACTGTAACTACCAAAAGCAATCCCATATGATGCACCAGTTTGTTAGGGGATTGGAGGTAGTATAAACACCCTTTTACCTTCGATAATATGGCCGGTACAAGTAACAGCCCATATCCTTTCAATTCTCAGTATTCAAAACACATTGACACAAAATTTAAATCAAGATATTCATAGGCAATAAGGGTGTGTTGTCAACGTTTCGGTCTTTCATGGCCACATGGGTCCACAAGACTATCCTCAGGACTCAGCGTTGCACATTAAGTGCCATTATACCCTCAAACTTTGTGCCAAAAAGCTCACAGCAGAATAATGGCACATATTGTTCACAAAGTGCTTGCAGATTGTCCCAGTTATCCATTAGAAGTTTTCATGAAGCAACACGTTTCTCTAGATGTTTTGGAAGCAGTACTACTTTGAAGAAGCATTCTCTTGTCAAGACTGACTTCTCAAATTCCAGTTATTTGTAAGAGGAACTACACAACCCAACTTCCAGAATCACTAGAAATGTCCAGTACCAAATGGCCTACTGCTATGTTTGCTAGTATGCAATAGCGTTCTCTATCTCAATACCTTGTGCACTTTTCATCCTCAAGAAGGAAGTTCCACAGGGACCGTCTTCAATTGCAGGACACTGGCCTCCTTCAGTCCAGTAGGTCAGCAGGAACTTGATGCTACCTGTCATGGAGCATAATCTTCAAATCAAAAGTTCTGACCGAGCCGTAGGCAACTCTCTCCAATGGGATCACTAAAGCAGGAAGGGATTATGCAATGTAGCAGATGGGGCCATCTTCTCTCTCTTTGGAGTGGGTCTAGTAGGATGGTTTAAATAATAAAAAAAGTTACTGTTTGGTGGTGAGATCTAGCCAATCAAATTTAAATTCCAGGTTTCATATTCCTAGTTGTTCATCAAAGTGGTCCTTTTCCTGTCCTGTGCACCTGCTGTGTGGTATCAAAACTATGCCATATTATGCAGCAAAATACAAAACAATGATGTCTTGTCTCATTGACAATCTCAACCCTAACCTTCCAAGAAATTGCTCCTCAGTAGCACTTGACGCGGGCCTCCCATAAAGCTGGGCATTGTGTGAACATGTTTATCTCATAACTACGAAAACCATATTCTACAAATAAATCTCCAAGAAAAGCATAACCACGAATTCAAGCAGAAAGCTGTGTATCATTGGAATGCTACACAAAAACCACTAAATGGGGGTCCTAGGGAAATTTTAGAGACCTGCAAAGGATTACGTCCCCAGTTAATCAATCACAAGCAACAACAATCCTTGGGTCTAAGTTACCTAAACAAACAAACCTTGTGGTAAGGCACTGTCAAAATAACACTGGGGGAATAATCCCTTTAGGACGAAATCCCTCACCCACCTATGGTGGCATGCTTCATCATTTGGGATTCTCCTCCCAGAGTAAAAACCTAGTTCCTCTGGGGGCACAACCACCTCACTAAGAGGAAGGAGCTCAGGGATGCCTTTTCACCTGCTCTAGCTGGATTAACTAGATCCTCCAAATGAGATTACTAGTGTGAGTGAGAACGTAGCGCAAAGAAAAAGGTTAAAAGTGAGTGAAGTGATGTTAAAACTGGCTAGAGAGAACCTAAATTTTATTCATGAGTTCTCGCTTTCAGGATTAAAAAACAGTGTACCTGCGATATGGATTTAAATTACACGTGTAAATTGATGGATTGTGGTCAACATGTTTCAGCCATGAGGCTCATCAATAGGACCAGGCTTTCTTCAGGACCAATCAGATGCTGCTGCTATGTGAAATTTGTAACAAAGAAAAAAAAATTCAAAACTTGTTATCAACACCCGGAACCAAGAGTACTTGCGATTCCTGCTCGGTGAGAAGTAACGTTACCTAGTGAGAATACAAAAAGAAATAGTCATAGGCTTAAAAAGACAAACAGTGAAACAAAAACAAAAGGTAACAGAGCAGTGAGGAAGGAACAACATGCCTCCTCCTGTATAATGCACCACAACAGTGTCTGCAAATAAACAATGTTATGCTTACCCGTAACGACTGGGTATGTTGCAAACCTCTACCTGGCGACAGCTCAGAGGAGAGGCACCGCTCTATGAGAGAACAGTATATAAGGTGTGCTAATGAGATGGGAGGGGGGGGAGTTCCTGAGGTGGGAGGGTAATGCTATATTGAGTTGGATGAGGAATGTAGCTGTTGGGACAGAAAAGCAGAGGCTCCCATGGGGCATGATCCAGGCACCGCTGTGAGGCGATAGTTGTGTTACATTGCTTAACTGTCTATATATGCCGCCCGGCCCCCGGGATGTGGGCTGAATGGCTGTGTGCATTGCTAAACCGAAGAATATGACCGGAGATTGTAGGGGGTGCCGGTTGCCCCGATGGTTATGTTGCTGAAAATGTTGCAATAAAAAACATGTTTTAAAAAAAAAAAAAAATAAGGTGTGCTAATGTCAGGTAAAGTCACACAAAATTTTATATATACTGGAATGATTGAGAACATATAGTAAACAGATCTAATCGTAAAAATACCAGACTCTATAAGAAACAACTGTACCAAATGGTCCCCCATACTACGTTGTGTAATCATGCTGGGGTATACTAGGGACTCTGACAAGCTATACAATTATAGCTAGCAGAGTCTACACAGGGTATATCAGAACTACAGAATGAAGAAGCCCTCATCTTGTTAAGTAGATAACTCGATCATTTTAAGCAGAAGAAAGAGAATTACTCAGCTACTGCGCCAAACTGCACCTAGGTCTTTGTGCAACTAGTTCATTATGCCTGAATGCCAAAGAGTGGGGTATAAACAACAGAAAACCTGCAAAGACATGTTTAACTGCATATTGCTGTGAAGAAAGGCTTGTGAAAAATATACCCCTTACCAGGGCCGGACTGTCTGTAGGGGGCACCAGGCATTTCCTCGGTGGGCCGGAGTGGAGGCTGGCTTTGTTACAGGGGACGGTCCCTGCAGCACTGCCCGCCCCCTGCCTGCTACGGCTAGTCTGGCCCTGAGCGCTACAGCACTCGCTCACTGGGTCCTGGGCGCTACAGCTCTCGCTCCCGGGGTTTCTATAATGGAACGCTTCTCAGAGTCCATCATAATGCAATATCGGCCCCCTGTAATAAAAGCGGGAGCGGTGAGTTTTGCTAGCACCCCCCCTCCCTGACCCCACCTCTACCCCACTCCCAGTGCCGGTCGGGCAACAATTCCTGCTCCAGTCTGGCCCTGCCCCTTACACTTACAGAGGGGTATATTTAGTCCTTACAAAGAAACGTGGCCGAAAATATAATGCGATGTTGATTAATTAAAACAATCAACTTACGATGTATATGTCTTAGTCAGAAGATCTCCTGACACCTGGTGACCCAGAATGCCAATTCCATCTCGAAAGAGTGCAACGCAAAGATCAAAACAACTTCCACTGCAGCCATATCTCAAATACTGTCCCCGTGAAACCGCTGAAAAATGTGACCTGGATGCCAACATATAACCCCACCAGCGGCCAAGCAAAGTGTGGCCCATACCTGTGTGTTCCGAAGTTAATCAATACCACGCGATCCGAAACTGACCTAAAACGTAACAGAAATAAACAAAGTGCACGGAGAACCCAACACGTCCAAATCAAGCCGAAAACAGACGTTGCCAGGAAAACGTACAATCTAGAATCAGATGCTGTATTTTAGAAACAGATGATGAAAATATATCAGTCACTCCTGCATACAGACCGCTGCTATTCCTGACGGCTATTGGACAATAAAACAAGGCACATTTGGCTGGGCCACTCAAAACAATTGCTAAGAACCAAAAATATTAAAATTATGGCTTTCTTTAAAGGGTGCACAGCATTCACGGTTTCCATTGAATTGTAATAAAATGTCAGGTGTAAACATGAGAAAATGTGGCTGATACAATGTTCTTCAGTTCCTCTGTAATACTTCTGTCGTCTCCCTCATGAAGACATGGTCTTTACATAGTCTTTCAAACTTTTCACCTGGTGGAGGGGGGAGATCAGAATGTTGTATTGTGGAAATATACGTCAGCAGTTTTAACTGCACCAACTTCCCTGCCAGTAGACAGACTTTAAAAAGCCTCCAGAGTTTGTGGAAGTGGCTTCACTTCATGAGGAGTGAACATTTTGTACTAGAATGCAACATGAATTACCTGCATTCTTCCACGCTCAGTGGAACAGCCTCTGGTGTCCTCTTACTCTAATATTGACTCCTGGAGTTAAGAATAACCGCAGGAGCTGTGGTTGGAAATCATGAGCATTTGTGGAAAGGGACAAATATAATTTTAATATTAAGTGGGTGTAAGAAAAGAAGTTATTCATTGGGGAGCATGTGAGTCCTTCCCAAGTAATATGTCCAGCACTTTGTCAGGTCCAACACAAAAGTTCAACAAAATAAGTCTGAGCTCAACCCCTGGTAGCTATGGCATAGAGCAAACAGGCCTAACTTAAGGCAAAGTGTTGAAAGTATTTAGCAGAACCAAAATAATTAAAAAGTCAAAACTCAGCTCAATAAACATCACACTACTAATTTATAAATATCATGAAAAATGTAACACGAAAAATTACATCAAAATATTTGAAATCCAATGGGGGAACCAGAAATATTAATTTTTAAAGGGCCAAGAAAAAGTAAAGTGCCAATCAGAACTCAGTGTGAGCTGTTGAGCAGGACCTCGGGACGATCTCAGGCTGACCATGATGGAGCTGAGATCGGTTATACCATGTGGGTTGTCCCTTTCAAAGTTTTTACCTTCTGATGTAGTCATTTTCCAGGAAGTCAAGTGTGGCACGGTTGAAGGCTGTATCTGACGAGGCCCACTCAGAGGCAGATACCCGCTGGCTGCGTTCCCGCTATAGCGGATTTGGTGGGAAAAGTTAGAGTGTGAACATTTTAATTATCCACTGTACTCCTCTCATCTGCGGGTACTTTCACATCTTCGTCCGCTCAAGATTTCTGGCAGTTATACTTTTTTATTGGAGCTTAAAAACCTCCAGAGGGATAAGCCTGGACACTGTGGTTGGGAAAGTCGCATCGAAGCCGAATATCTTATCAGTGAGTGTCCACCGAAATCTTCTTTTGGGTTGCAAACATTCAAGTGGGACAAACGTGATTTTATTGCCTGCTGTGTTAAATGGTAGCGGCAGTTTCAGTCGGTATCCTTTCAAGTAATTGCCCGGCGGTAATCGCCTCTCATACCACTCGATGATTTACCAATAAAAGAGGCAGGCGCCGGAGACTGGAAGGCAGGAAACAAAGTTTTATTCCGTCGGAGCAGAACACATCAGATCAGACAGCAAGGTATCGTCACGAGGTGCTCTAACTGCATCTCTGAGACCTGGTCTCTTATACACTGGTTTATTGCTTTATTACACATAGTACGTTCTTGAGATTCCCTTGATGTGCGGGGGAATATCCCCTGAAAACCCCGGTTCAGATCCGTTCCCACACATAGATACAGTAGAAGTTCCCACCCCACCCACAGTAGGAGATGGCTATTGCGCAGCAGGGTATTCCGCCGATTCCTGGGGGTGGGTGCGACCGGTCGGGTCTCAGGGAGTAGGGGCTTTGATCTACTGTAATCCCTTTGATGTGGGGTGTTTCCCTTACAGTAGGGGCAATAAACTGTATCCGCAGGGCTAGGTGAGGGCCTGGGACCAGTTCGGACAATGGGGCGCAGAGGAAGGGGGTTATCAAGGGAGAGGCATGACCATGTATGGGATGTCGGTCGGAAGTGGTTCCGTAGCAGGGTCGCGCAGAAAGAGAGGGTTTATGGCCTGTATGAGAGAGCGGGGGTGGCCAGCGCGCGGGGGATGCTTGCAGCGCCAAGGGGACCGCGCTGGCGATTGACAATGAGCGGGGAGAGAGTGGGGTGCCTAAAATGGCGGCCGTGCATTCGCTGTGCGTGGCGCTGGGGAGAGGCAAGATGGCGCAGATAATGTTCAGTTTGCAAGCTAAATTTCCACAGTCCTCCCTTTTAACATATCTCGCCAGCTTGTCCGGCCAATATTCACCTTTGTCAGCCTTTCAGTTACAGTATCGTCAATGTTCGTCATACATTTAAAGATACAGAGTCCTTAGGGTAGGCAGGAGTAATCTGACACATTTGTACATTGTCTCATACAGTTTGATAAAGTAGGCGAGGAGGAAGTACATTCAAAGTTGCAGTATAGTCGTGTACATGGCTGGTGTTGTATGAATGTTACTATACAAAGTTACATTTTCTTAACTTCTCAGTGTACAGTCGGAAGTGATTGATGCAACATCATGAAAACTTGATAGGAAGGTAGTTAATATAATAAGGTGGTTGGGAGAGGATTTTCAACTTTGACATGGGTTCTTCTTTCCAGTGTCCTTGTTTTATAAAGAGCTATCACTGGTAAGCTCTCATTGTTGTTCTTCTTTCGTTGGCACTGTTGAGCACCGGCGGTGGAACTAAGGTCCAGCTCAAATCCGATTTCTCACGTGGCAGGGTGTGACCACTCATTGTTCTTTGATCACAGTCCTGTTCCTTAACACAGTTCACCACAGGTACTTTGAGACAGGGTGCCGGCCTTTTATTCCTCGGTAGTAGGTCAAAGTCATAGTCCAAATGAAAGAGGAAGAGAGAATGGGGTGGCATGGGATCGGATCAAAAATGCGGACCAAGGAGAGCAGAATCTTTCAGCACTGGGCCCATCAATCGGGCCCGACGGGTTGAGACTTCAGGCACGCTGGTCAGTGAGCAGGGGCCTCGGTGTGGCCCTTCGCGCTGATAATGGTGTCTCGTCTCACACCCTTTTTGCTTCGTCGCTTCCCCCTTGGTCGATGTCATAGATGCTTTATGATCCGCAGCCAGACTGTGCGTCACGTCCGACCCCTCTCTTCTGATGGCTGCAGGTTATCCTTGAATAGGTTATAAGAAACGAAAGTCTTAGAGATTTTGGCAGGGAAGACATTTACATACTTCATTCTCCCTCCCAACCACTGAGTAGTTGCGGAAATGCTCTTATCTGTTACTATATGATTGGTGTCTATTAACCCTGATGTTAATGTGCGTGTTACTAATCTATTAATTACTGCTGTGGTGCAGGGTTCTGTGGGTGTCCCTGTCCATCGTCTGGCCTTCTAGGTGTCAGTTTCTGTGCCTTATAATACAAGGTTTGGTAATATCCGTAAGTGCGAGGTGCTACGGTCATGCGTTCACGAGTATCCTTTTCATACAGTAGGTTACCCTTTATCAGTTTAAAACAGGGCCATCAGCTGTTTCGTTCGGGATACTCTGAGACGGCTAGTATAGGGCTGGAGTTATCTCTGGGAGAACAGGGTGCTTTAGGCATTCTATTTCGGGCTAATTGGTCAGGGGTAATTCTGGGTGGTGGAGATGGCGTCCTTTAAGAACAAAAACCACTGACATATAGTCCCCGTGTTGAGGGTCAGATTGGGAGACATCAGCCGTCTTACCTGTCCTTTCCTTCTCAGCCGATCAGGCTTAACGTTCGCAAAAAGGAGAGGCAGTAACGTGGTAAAGTATGGTCGTTTTTGTTTCTGTCAATTTTGTTCGAACACCACCGTGTTCAGGCCAATTATACACTTACCAAAGAGGTGTATGTCGTTAATTTATTCAAGAAGGAAGAGGGCAGGAAAGAGCCTTTTGCGAGGGAGGGGGAGAGAGAGAGTGAGAGAGAGAGAGAGAGAGAGAGAGAGAGGGAGAGAGAGAGAGAGAGAGAGAGAGGGAGAGAGAGAGAGAGAGAGAGAGAGAGAGAGAGAGAGAGAGAGAGAGAGAGAGAGAGAGAGAGAGAGAGAGAGAGACGTGTGCATCAAGTAGGCTATTTCGGCATACATACGACAAAAACGAGAGAGAGAGAGAGAGAGAGAGAGAGAGAGATGGGTAAGATAATAGGCTACTTGGTGCACACACAACATGGAGTAGCATGGGTCTGTCCCATGTAAGAAAACACAAGCGGGAAAAGACATAAATTCGGTGGTCACGTACACACAAATGCCGGATAGGGTGTGACAGTACATGCATCAAGACGGAGACTCAGGGCTGCGTTGAGCACGGGGACCTCTCCTTTCCTGTCCTCTATTCCTATGCATGCTGCGTACCTTTAGTATTTTGTAGTTTATCTTATGGGTTGTCTGACCCCTTATTCTCCTCCCTTTGATCGGCGGACGAGCACTTCAATCATACAATGACGCTTTCTTCAGGTGGCCCAAACATGAAATGCATACACATTCATATCGTATAATCGTAGTACACACGCACAATCATATCGTAATTTTTCGCACTATCTCACAACGTTTGTCTATGTTTTCCCTGATATTGAACTTGGTGCGGTCCATGTCCACTCCACTTTTCAGTCGGAACTTCGTCGTGACCTATAGAGGGGAAAATAAGAGGGGAGGGGAGGTGCAGTATTCAAAATACCCCAGCGCGTGCAGACACGAAAGGTTCTACCTACCATGTACCAGGCTAACCGCAGGGGTGGGTAATACCACGGACCTATTATTCTTTAGCTCGAGGCAAAGATGCTCTAGTTCATTCATCTCCTAAATTCGGGTTCCCTGGTCGTGCACGTATCAATTGGTCGTTTATTATGGTGCAGGATACCATGCCTTGCGTGCGACATATACCTTGAGTTATAGTTCATTATTGATTTGACAATTCTTGGAAAAAGGGCAGGCGTGATGGGTACAAATTCCGTTAAACAAAAAGATTTTTAGGCAAATTGTGTCTGTATTATCTATATGCTTTCGCTTAGGAGTAACGATCATTTGTTCAAAAGAAAAACCTTCAACAACCTAGATGATTAGTCATGACACTGATTTCGTAATTCCTTTTTAAGAAGCCCTTTATTTAAAACAATGTCAGTATGGAAATACGGGCCTACAGCCGCCATAGACCGGCCACGGTGTGAGAGGCGTCGAGCAACATGAGCAACACTAGATTAACATAAAAATCGGTTCCCCCCCCTTTTTCCCCACCATCATGTGTGAAAGCATCGCATACATATATATATATCTATTTTTAACACAAATGTCACGTGACTGGAACGCCACAAGGAGTTGTAGGCCACTCCTACATCAGCGCCATCTTGGGGCGGGGTCGGGCCAGTGCCCAGTCTAAGTCTTTCCATGAATTAGCTGTTGAACCAGAATTCCTTTCGGTAGTTCGAGAACTTTCGTTAGCGTCAACCTTGCGTCAGCATGGCGTCACTGCAACCTTGTAGCAATGCCATGGTTCGTTCTTAGGGCGGGGCAGCAGGCGGGTTCTTCCGCCGACACTCTACTTTCTCACTGCACCAAGCGGAGGCAAGGTGGCTGCCGCCCGGGGGGGGCAAAAAGAGCAATGGCGGTGGTTTTGTCCTTACCGGAAGTCTGCAGGAGTCGAATGTCAAATGACTCCAACCAATCCTGCAAGGCTGAGGGGAGCGTTCTGTCAAGGGTGGGGCCCATGCCCTAGCAAACAAGCTTTCGAGTCCAGAATTGTCTCACGGTGGGCCAGGCCTGGAACCGGAGGGGTCAACCGCCGGAGTTCAATGGCAGCAGTAGCAGCAGCTCTTCGGTATGGCTATCGGAGAGGGGCCAACAGCAGTTACAGCGGCAGTTCAGATGGTATTGCCACCGGAGTGGTTCCAGTAGCAGCGACAACAGCAGTTCGGATGGTATCACCATCGGAGTGGGCCCCTACTTACTTGGCTGCGGGGGCCCACTCCCCGCGTCGGGTGCTAGCGGCAGTCTTGGTGAACCCTGTGCCTGGGTGGTTGCCTGGCGGTCGCGTGCAGGGGTGCCGGCTCAGCCGAACGGCGAATGAAGTGGCAGGACGCAACTCAGCTGGCTGACGTGTGAAAGATGCGGTTGGGGTGCCCTCGTCTGCTGGCGAGCCTCCACCTGGGGAGGTGGGGGAGGCCCGTCCGCGTCGCCTCCCCCCGCCAGGGCACCCTCCATTATTGAAGGAAGAAGTAAATGGGAAGATCCGCACGGCGTGCCAGGGTGAAATTCAGCAGGCCGATGAAAAAGATGGCTGGGTGCAGCTTAGCTGGCCGGCGAATTAAAGACGGTTGGGTGCAGCTTAACTGGCCGGCGAGTCAAAGACGGTTGGGTGCAGCTTAGCTGGCCGGCGAGTCAAAGGCGGTTGGGGTGCCTGGCAAGCCTCCACCTGGGGAGGTGGGGGAGGTCCGTCCGCGTCGCCTCCCCCCGCCAGGGCACCAGCCCTCCGGCGCTTCGTATAGCCTCCGGCCTATTCGCACAATCGCCCGCCACTGATGTCAAGGGATTTTTGCATGGCTTTTATAGCCCAAAATCAACTAAAAAGGACCGCCCAAAACAGGCCAATGTTGCAACTTCGAGGAAGGAGAGGCGAGGACGGTGTCACGTGGACGTAAATGCTTTGGGATGCAGGTCGCAGCAGACTGTCATGTAAATAGTTGTTTAAAACATGTTCTAACCTGTTCAGTTTGCCGGAATGTTGTTATACTTATAATTTATTAAAAATGTTTGACCATACTATTTTGCTGGAGCGTTGTACGTATCAGCGATCTGGTTAGCGTATTCGGAAAAAAATGGCGTTGCTCGATTGCACGTGATCCTAATCAAGTGTGGTGACGTTGGTGGTGGGTATCAACAAACTTCCGGTTGTGTGTATTGGGGTCTCTATTTTTGTTCAGTTCCAAAAGGACCGGGCACTGGGATTTCCAGTGTCCGAACCCTCTACAGAACGCACATTGATTCCCATCTAAGTCTCTCCGTCCGTTGTAGGGTGTAGGTGTATGGTCTCTAGGGGGTAGCTTTCTAGGGGCGGTTGGTTGGTAACTCTCTTTTGGGGGTTCCCTTCCGATGGTCACCCCTTGCAACTGTGCTATCATCACCCTCTCCTTTAATTCCTTTTTCTTCTTCTCTGACGCCCTATCGTTCTCGTTCTTCTGGTTTTCGTAGTATTGGGCCATCTGGAGAATTGCTGCGGGTTTGGAGGCTGCCCAACTACTCTCGCTGGTCTGTAGCTTCTGGGAAACTTCTTGTGACAGACCCTTTACATAATTCTGGACAAAGAGGTGGTGTCCGGTTGCGGTGGTCATGTCTTGGCCACTGTAATCGGAAAACACAGTCTCGAATCGGGAGATGTATTCAGACACATCTTCCTGGGGTTTCTGACGGCAAGCCGTCACTATCGACCAGTCTACCTTTCTTTCTGGGATTAGAGTCTTCAGCTTTTGTACAATCTTGTCTGGGAGCTCTAAGATGGCTTTCGGGGGTTTCTGTCCTGGTTCTCGCTGTTTATCTATGGTATCGAGTTGTACCCAGGTATATCCGAACGGCTCAGCGTGGTCAACTTTCCGGATTTGTTTCCACACATCAGCCGGCAGACATAGCCCAAAGAACAAGTCGATATCTGCTAACGTCATTATCGTTGAGCCTAAGGCTGTACCCAATTCCGTGTAGAAGGCAGTCGGGTTCTTTCTTAAGTCGGGTAGAGTCTTTCTAAAAGTCAAAATATCTTGCCGGTCCCACGGCTGATAGACCCAGTTATATACAACCCTTCCCTTCGCATCTGGGCTGTTGATGTCGTCGTGTGTTCCCTGACCCCGTGGGGGAACCCAGTAGGGGGCAGCTTCTTTAATGGGCATCATGGCATCGGCCCTTCCTCCCTGGGGCTTGGTTGCTATGGGGGTTTCTGTTTTGGTGGTCTGTCCATGTTCTTTAAGGTGTCGGTAGACCTCGAGTGTACGAGTGAAGAGGTTCGCTACATCGCCCTCTCTTTCTTCCCCAATGTCTACCTTCCTATATAGGGCCGCTAAGCCTTCGGGACCCTTATCGTGGTACCTATCCTCATATGCGTTCAGGGCGTGATAACAGAGCCGTACGACGAAGTGTCGTCTGCGGCTGTCGGCATACGAGTTATACACGTCTGTTATATACTCCTCACTTTCTTTTCGCTCCACCAGCGTCCCTACTATCTTGTCAATTCCTGCTCGTTCATCCTTAGTTAATCGATTCATTCTGGTGGACTCTTTCTTTCCTATCTCATGGTCGTCTAGCGTTGTAGTCGACGTTAGGTTCAGCACAAGAGGCTCAGCCGGCGCGGAGGCCGTGAGGGCCGAGGCCCCTGTACTGCTTTCGCTCGTGTTCGGGGGTTGTGGGTGTTGCACTATTGATTGGGAGGGTGCATACGGAGGGGGCATGTAGATGATCGGGGGACCTAACAGTAATTCGTCATTCGTTCGCTGCTTGGAGGACAACTCAGGGTAGAGCAAAGAAGGGGTCCTAACAGCGTACTGGCCTGAGGTTTCGGGCTCCTGTCTTAGTTTAGCTTCCCTTCTCTCCTTTATGTCTTCTTCTAACTTTCTAGCAGCAAGGTGAGCTGCCTTTCGTAATTCCTTTTCTGCTTTTACTTCTTCCCTCTTTTTCCGTTGCGTCGCTTCTTTGCGCCACATGCCGATACTGTCAAGCATAGTAGGCGTCGTCTTATTGCTACGCAGAGCTATTTCTAGCGCTTCTATCTTATGGTCGTCGAAGGATCCCATCAGTGGCCACTGACTTTCGGGGTCCTTCTTGGTATATTTATGCCACAGCTTGCTATAGGCTACGGCGACTAGTCCATATTTAGTGAACATGTCCTTATTAGGGGTGCCTTCCAGTGGAGCCGGGTGGTTCACCTCTAATAAGCGGTCCGGGCAGAACCAACTACCAATCAGTGGGGAGAAGATAGGCATGACGGGTTTCAACGGGGACAAAAGTCAGCACTACCTATCTTTTCACTGCTTGCAAAGACTAGACAGAATATCTCTATTCTTCGTTATTTGTAAGCAGAGAATACCTCCAAAGAACCAATATCGAACAACTAGTGTTCGGACAATCAATCAATCAATCAATGGGGAGATAAAGATAGGCACGACGGGTTTCAACGGGGACAAAAGTCTGCGTTACCTACCCTTCACTATTTGCAAAGACTAGACAGAATATTCCTATTCTACGTAATTTGCAAACAGAGAATATCTCAAAAAGCACTATTCTTCAAAACAATCAATGTTCGGACAATCAATCAATGGGGAGATAAAGATAGGCACGACGGGTTTCAACGGGGACAAAAGTCTGCGTTACCTATCCTTCACTATTTGCAAAGGGAGAGAGAGTGTATTTCTACTCCTCCCCGTTTGTAGACAGCGAATATCTCCAAAAGAACAATCAATGAGCAATACTAGTATTCCAAAGCTTCAAACAATCAATCAATTATTTCTCAATTTGTCGTGTATCACGACCTTACCCGGACCGCGTGGACAGTTTCTCGTCTTCCGCCTCCAGCGCCCGATCGTCCTCTACTCTCTGTATTTGCCGCGGCACTCCTGATGGTTCCCAGTCAGGACCGTAGATCACTCGAGAGAGGTCTGCTCGGAACCAGTGAAGTTCGGATGATCGGCTGCCAGACGAGGGTCTATTGGGCAGGAGCTCTCCCGATCGTTGCAGTCGTTCACTCTGTCGTCGGGACCTCTCCCACTGGATCCACGTGTCGCTGATGGGCCCCACGTTTGGGACGCCAATTGTTAAATGGTAGCGGCAGTTTCAGTCGGTATCCTTTCAAGTAATTGCCCGGCGGTAATCGCCTCTCATACCACTCGATGATTTACCAATAAAAGAGGCAGGCGCCAGAGACTGGAAGGCAGGAAACAAAGTTTTATTCCGTCGGAGCAGAACACCTCAGATCAGACAGCAAGGTATCGTCACGAGGTGCTCTAACTGCATCTCTGAGACCTGGTCTCTTATACACTGGTTTATTGCTTTATTACACATAGTACGTTCTTGAGATTCCCTTGATGTGCGGGGGAATATCCCCTGAAAACCCCGGTTCAGATCCGTTCCCACACATAGATACAGTAGAAGTTCCCACCCCACCCACAGTAGGAGATGGCTATTGCGCAGCAGGGTATTCCGCCGATTCCTGGGGGTGGGTGCGACCGGTCGGGTCTCAGGGAGTAGGGGCTTTGATCTACTGTAATCCCTTTGATGTGGGGTGTTTCCCTTACAGTAGGGGCAATAAACTGTATCCGCAGGGCTAGGTGAGGGCCTGGGACCAGTTCGGACAATGGGGCGCAGAGGAAGGGGGTTATCAAGGGAGAGGCATGACCATGTATGGGATGTCGGTCGGAAGTGGTTCCGTAGCAGGGTCGCGCAGAAAGAGAGGGTTTATGGCCTGTATGAGAGAGCGGGGGTGGCCAGCGCGCGGGGGATGCTTGCAGCGCCAAGGGGACCGCGCTGGCGATTGACAATAAGCGGGGAGAGAGTGGGGTGCCTAAAATGGCGGCCGTGCATTCGCTGTGCGTGGCGCTGGGGAGAGGCAAGATGGCGCAGATAATGTTCAGTTTGCAAGCTAAATTTCCACAGCTGAAGCTAGGGAGATGCGTCACCTTGTAAAGCCCTGCGTCACATTATACCTGCGTCAGGTATAATGTATGCAGGGTGGGCGTTCCCACGCAGGAAGGCCTCGTAAAAGTGACTCAGTGAAATCTACAAGATTTCACTGTGCCACTTTCATGATGCCACTGCATCAAAACCTTACGCCTGCTTGAAGCAGGCATAAGTAGTGATGCAGTGTAGTGGAAATAGGCCTCAACACGCATTGCTGGAGTTGCGTCGTGCTTGCGACACGACTCCAGCCATGCGTGACTTTTCCGCCAACAGATGCGTCAGAATTTCTGACGCATCTGTCAATCCTTGCGCCATGGTACGCCGTATTGTAAATACGGCGAATCTATGGTGGCGCAAGGATTTCTAAGGGTGGCGCACGGAAAGTGACGCATCTGTACAGATGCGTCACTTTCTTGTAAATCTGCCCCTCAATTTTTAATTCTAATGGGCGATATTTTTGTAGATAATATTTAGAAAACAATATATATGTCAGACGATATTCTGGAACTACATCATCTGACACTCACATTGCACATCATCATACTCTAACACACACTACAGGCAGGCACTCATGCCCTGTCATACAAATGCCATCATTCAAACCCGCACTTAGTTAAGCTTGCACTGTACTGTACATTCTAAATCTATACATGTGTTAGAGGAATTGTGCACTGTTGACTTCTGTTCCATAGAGGTTCTGTGTATGTAAAGAAAGCTATATCTACTGCTGTGCACGCTACATGTCTGTGTGTGTGAGATTGTGTGTTACAAAGCACGCAGAGTCGATTTCTACTTATACATCATAATTAAGGCTCCTTGTTTTCTGTTATTTAATGATTTTTATAGATAAATACAGACAGAAAAACATTTATTTTTCTGTTTGCATGTATTTTTAAATGTGGATAAAACAGAAAAAAATGGGTTGTTTTTGAGTGATTCTAAATGCTGTCAGTCATGATTGCCAGGCCAATAGCTGTGCGGATTGATAGGCAAGGGGATAAAAAACCTAAAGGAATTTTAGTACAGATCCTTAAACAGCAGTAGATTTGCACAACCTTCATACTAAAATGTGCATGTTTTCTTATAAATGCATATTTTATCATCTGAGTGTGTATATATCATTGAAACCTGTCAGGCATTCAGGCACGAGTGTACATTAACATGTTAAATAAATGCAGAAATACACACATTTTTCAGCTTATTTTTTCCACAAAACATAAAATAAATATGGATAAATGCAGATAAAATTAGCACAAAATAAATATGGATAAATACAGAAGGAAATTACAAAAATATAAATACCATAAAACCTGGAGCCCTGAATAGAATTGCTGGAAGCTTACAGGTGTACTGCACAAGTACCATCATTCTGTGCCTATGAGGTTGTATGCCCTGGTGGTACCTGATGCCACCTGCCCTAGACCTGTTCTTTGTGTTGGGGAAACTTGCACCGCTTCTCCCCGTGCTTTACTTGTGTTGTGTGTTAGTGAAGCCGGGTAGAAAAAACTCTTCACAATACAAAATGACTGTTGTGTTTCCCATGGTTGTTTCAATTAGTAGCTGCAGGCTTCTTCGCTGCCCTTTACCCCAGTGTGTTAGCAAGTATTTCAGCGCACAGTGTTTCTGTCAGGTTACTTATACAGAAAGGGATGGGGCAGTGCACTGGCACACCTTAATATTATGAGTGATAGTGTATTTTCTACAGCTGGCCCAACCTGCCCGGGATTGAAGTCATGTTCAACGCCATTCCGAGGCAAAACAAGCTCGACTCACATATAATTATTTTCAGGGAACCCTTCGCCTCCCTTACAGTCTACACAACCCCCAGAGACACCGCGAGACGCACATTCTCCCGAGCATTACTTCGACTGCACTGTGGGTGCAAGCAGCTCTGCTTCCCTGCATTTACCCAGCATGCCTCAGTTTATCTTCCTGTAACTAGGTTCATTATGCGTGAACCATAAAGACAGATACCCACATTTAATCTACCTGAAGTATGTGTTTTCTATGAATAAGAAGATGTCATTATTATTAATATCCGGAAGCAGGTGGACTAAAGTATGGGATTGATGTATTTCTGTGGCAATGTCGATGTTTCTGCTTCAAAACGTGGGTGCACAAATACATATATCACTGCCCGGAAAGGTGTAATTACAGACTTGAGAGGCCTCCCTGGGAAAGAAAGGCAAAATCAATAAGTATTTCTCGACGAGGGAAATTATATGTATTCAGTTAATGGAGTTGGCAGCCTCCCATTACACTTTTGAGAAAGTAGTGTAGCCAGTCGTCTCATAGCAACAGGGTCGGACTGGGACAGAAATAGGCCCGGTAAATAGGCCCAGGCACCAAAATAAAAGTGACCCACATTAAAGAATTAGAAAGCGAAAAAAATGGCCCACATTTGCATACTGGGGCAGTTTTGAACTTGTAAAGACATGGTGTGTACGTTTCGCAAGGTTTAAGAGACTGCATGCATTTAAGCTTGCTGCAGGCAATGTTTATCTGCAATATCAGGGAATCAACAGTAAAAACCGGCCCAAAAGACCATAAAACGCGTCCACAAACAGCCAAAATACCTTACCCACACACTGACCTGTGAGAACAACCCCAGGGGCACTGCATGGTTGCCAGACCAGATTGGTCAATCCAACCCAGCCTCACTACTATACTCAGTGGTTGATTGTCTGTCCTCTACCCTTTCATTTTAATAATTATAAATACTTTTTTCAGTTTTCTGAGATTGTTCCTGCTTGTCAGGTGACTTGGTAGAGCATTGACATATAAGGTCATTTAACCATTTTTCATTATTTGCATACATTACATACACCTGGTGGGGGGGGGGGCAGCTCACATCACAGAATGTTTTTTTTTCACGAAAGATATGTAGGTACATGAAGACAGTATGCACAAGGGGTTAGCCGTATGTTTGGTTTGGCGCATGGCCTCGCTTGCAGAAAAGCCAGCTCTCAATTTCCACTGCACATGGTGAAGGCCCTACATAGCAGTAATTGACTGCATGATGGGTTAACACAGGACCTGGCCACAGGCCCTGCCATCCTCCTCCCCCAGGCATGGCCAAAGACCAATGCCAACATGGGGATGATCATAAAGGAGGCTACTTGCAGGACCTAGCAACACGCCAAACATGGCCACATGCCAGTCACAGGGTCCAAATGGTGGGTCTGGAGCAGACCCTCTCCACAGACTAGGCTATTCGGCTCACCCCACAAACACAAAGAGATGATGAACGGAGCCCTGAAACTTTGTAGACACTCATCCCCTGTCACAGATCTGGGTTGAATCCATCATCGTTCTTTAGCTCACTTCGCCACCCCGTTCAGACTAAGCCATGTGCCACTGTGCCTCATTGTAACAGTCCAGGCCGAACTGCCAAGCCAGGTCTTCCCTGGACCAGAAACAAGCATCCTTGGACTGGTTTCGGGTTAACACCTCTCATCAGCCAGACTAGCTTGAATCCAGTGGCAAAGTGAGCATGATGGGTTAACATAGGAAATGATCACAGGCCCTGCCATTCCCATCCCCAGGCATGGCCAAAGATCAAAGCCAGCATGGGGATGTTCATAAAGGAGGCTACTTGCAGGGCCTAGCAACACGCCAAATATGGCCACAGGCCAGTCCCAGGGTCCAAAAGGTTCTGACTACAGGCTAGGCCATTCGACTCACCCCACTGCAGAGGGCCAGTAGCCGTATCCAGTGGGTCATTGGCCTAATGAGTGAAGGCCGTGTGCGGCAGGGATTGACTGCATGTTGGGTAAACAGATGGTCTGTGCACAGGCCCTGCCATCATCCCCCGCTGGTGGAGCATTAGCCGAATGAGTGTTTGGGTGCACTGTCTTCTGTAGGCACGACCCTGTGGCTGACGCTGGGAGCAGTTTGCATTTGGCACACACTGGGATATGCGCAGAGCTTGGCCACAGCCAGGCCCTTAGGGAAACCACTGATCTACTTGACTGAAGACAGCAGAGAAGTGATCAAGGGGGGTTGCGCATAGTGGAATATAATACATTTATGGTAGTTTTATGCAGTATACTGTAAAAAAAACAACCAAGAAACTTTGAAGTTATGGTTCCTTTTGCTCATAAGGCATTAATATATGTTTAGAAAAAAAGTACACAGAAATAACCCAAAACACACAGTGACACTCTGGTTATGAATCAAAATCACTGATCACCTTTCCCATGACAGCACTAATGACGTCTTAAATGATGTAATTGAAGAAATCACATGTGGCATCACTGCTGAGGACACGGTTATAAGATGACATCAAAACACATGTAAGAAAGAAATCTCTTAATACACAGGTTGAGAGCTTTTTTCCACTCCCACTACCAAGCAATGCCACGACAAGTGAAAACTATTCTGTTGCTATGCACACAATTTGGCCTGCACTAATGGTATGTATTTCAACTTTTCAGTAGTTTTTCTGTAGGTTTTGATTCATAACCATAACAAAATTTCACCTGTGTTTTTTCATTGTGTAGAGTATGGGGGTATTTATTACCATTTACTACCATTGTGAGTGTGGGGGGAGGCCATGGTTCACAAGAGGTGCAGCCTTGAGTCGGTCATAAAGCCCCTCCCATCCTTCGCTCTGTGCACTCTGCATGCATGGTGCATACCAGGCTGTTTTGACATATGTAGTAGTTATAGACAAAGGTATACAAACATATACACAGCACACAATCTTAGCTCTATGCAATTAGACAGAATCACACTAGTTTTCTTCAGTCAACTTCTTCTAAAATAAGATCTGTAAGACAATAATCATTGTTCACTCAAGTCAGTTAAGCTAAACTGAGCTAATATGGGATTTCAACTTTGTACTGCAATCATAAGTAGGTAAAGGGCCTTTTAATGCTAAACGTATTCAAATAACATCCTCTGTCTTCTCTCACTCTCTCCCCATCTCTCTCCTTTTTAGGTCTCGCCTGAGCCAGCGCATGTGCTGCTCTTGCGAGACATTTAGTGAGTGGGCTTTAAAAAGCCGACCACAGCTTTTTGTGTGGCCTAGAGCGTGCGGTTACACGCACAGTTACGCGCACAGTTACGAGCAGTCATGGCTCATTAAGTGCATCGCTCGCGGGCACCCTTACAGATCGCGATCACTTTCACTTTGACGGCACAGCCTTTTTTTAACTCCTTTCTCTCTCCCTTTTTACTCCTTTCTCTCTTCCTCTCTCCTTTTTTACCCCTTCCTCTCTCATTGTTTGCTCCTTCCTCTCTCCTTGTTTCCCTTTTGTAGGAGCTATATTCACTCCTTACTCTCTGTGCCATTTTGTGGGAGCTGCAATCACTTTTTCCCTCTCCAAGTCTGGCTGCTGTGAGCTGCACTCACTCTGTTCCTTCTTGCGGGAACTGCACTCACTGACTCTCTGATTCCGGCTGCGGAAGCTGCACTGCTCACTCTAAGCCTCTTTGCAGAAAGGTGCACTCACTCCACACACTTTTTTACCTTTTTCAGGAGCTGCACTCACTTCTCACCCTCTTCGTCCTTTTGGCAGGAGCTGCACCGACTCTTCAAACTCTGCCCTTTTATGTGAGCTGAACTTTTTCCTCACTCTCTGATACCAGCTGCTCGACGAGCAGTGACTGTTCGCTCTCTGTGCCTTTTTGTCAGAGCTGCACACACCCTTCACTCTCTCCGCCCTTTGAGGGAGCTGCTCTCATTCTCCACTCTCTGATACCAAGCTGCACGAGCTTCTGTGACTGAACGCTTTCTTGGGACCCTCAATCAAGCCTGGCCGTGGGACCTGCACTCACTCTCTGCCCTTTTGAGGGAGCTTCCCTCACTCTCTCCCCTTTTTGCGGGTGCTGCTCTCACTCCTCACTCCCTGATTGCAGCTGCAGCAGTGCAGTCAGTGACTGCCTCTCTCTGTGCTGCCGGAGCTGCCCCGTCCCCTCACTGGAGCCTGGCTGTGAAAGCAGCACTCACGCCTTGATTCAAAGCCCAGTCCTGGCACCTGCACTCATTTCCTGCTCTCAGATCCTTTCTCTGGGAGTCATGCTGAGAGTTAATGGCCCTGGTAAGACTCGTGGAGGGGGAGGCCTCCAGGCCTCCTGTCCCAGATTTATGAAGTCAGCATATGTTCCTCTGCTTTGCCAATTGCCGCCTCCAGCCCCGACATTATTTGTGATTTTTTTGCTGTGTCTGGACGGCTCTTCGTGAATATGCCCCTAGTTCTTCCTATCTTTCATCCTTCTCTCCCCGTACCTAGCTGCATCTTCACCCCTGCGCTTTGTTTCTTTGTTCTTTCACCTTCGCCTTCTTAATTCCCTCGTCCTTTTCTTTTTCCTTCTTTCTCTTGCCCCATTATTTTCTCATTCCTTTTATTCCTTCCCTCTTTGCCCCTTTCTCTGTCCCTCCCTAGGTTCTTTCTCTGTCCGCCCACCTTCCTTCTTTCCCCCTCCCTCGGTCTGCTCTGCCCTACCTTCCCTCTTCCGTCCATCCTTCCTACCTTCCATGTTTCCTTCTGCCCTACCTTTTTTACATCCCTCCCTTTCCTTCTCACGTTCCCTGTCGTTCCTTCCCTCATTCTATTTGTCCCTCCATAGTATCCTCCGCCCGCTCCATCCTTTGCCCCAGGATCCCGGACTTTCCATTCTTCTTTCCCCGCTCCCTTGCTTCCCAACTTTCTTTCCTGCCTCTCTTCCATTATTCCATCCTTCCATCTTTTCTTCCTTCTGTTTGTCCTTTCTTCCGTCTGTCTTTTCTATATTCCCTCTTCCTTCTTCCCTCACCTGCAATCTTTCCCTTATTCCTTCTTCTTTTCCTCCTGTCACCCGTTCTTTCTTCCGTCCCATCTTTTTTTGTGCGCCTTTCCTTACTTGTGAGATTTTGTCCTGCCTTCCGGTTTCACAGTTTTGTTTTGTTCGCACCAAGGCCGTCCTTCACCTCAAAGGCCTCGAAGCCCAGCATCTGTTGTACTGGACACAGTATTTTAACTCTGTAGGTAGAGCGCTGACGCCGGGTGTGTTTGCTGCCGTTCAGGCTGTAAGCACGGATTGGTTCTTTGTTTCCTCTCTAGGACTCAGCCATGCTTGTTGTGTGTAGATGTGTACTTGAAGCAATGCTTAATTTGTAAAAATAAACAAGCATTGGCATAGCCAATAGGTCTCGCCTTTGGGACCTTATAAGTGTTTTGCCATGCAACAGTTGATCTTGTTGTACCAAGGATATTGTGCTGCATAACTAAATACTTAGAAGGTCCCAAAAGTGAGACCTATTGGCTATGCCAATGCTTGTTTGACTTTCCCATTCTTTCAGATAGTTTCGAGAAAAAGAAACCAACAATAACATATATGATATGTTTGCCAAGTTAAAATGACAGGTTTTGATTGACTTGTTCGCTGTCACCTGCTGGACATTAAAGCAATAACGCAAAACATATTTTCTGATTTGCACTATTCTTAGCGTACACTATTCAATAATAGCTTATACAACACAGAATCGATTCACATCAACATCTGCTGAAAAAAAGTGGAAGAGAGCCTTTATTACTATGCCTTAAGCCGGTCACAGACTATTTGATTGAGATCAGGCACAACCTGAATTTATCACAGTGGATACGTGGGAACCCTCCCAAAATTATTTTAAAAATAGTCACAAACTGTTTGATGGGGAACGTGTTTGATCACCTCTGTACTGTTCTTGAATGCATAATTCAGTGTCGCACCCCCCCGCCCCCCGGCGAGCAGCCACCAAAAATGGAAAAACAAAATGATAGTAAATCAGGTTTATTATAGTTTTATTTTTCAAGTTCTAGGCCGGGCCGATTCTTGAGGGCGGGGCCATCGTGGGGGGCAGTCACCAGGAGGAGTTGTACGTGCACTGCTATCAGTGCGCATGTTGGTTTGGCTGGCCGTCTTAGGTCTCCAACCCAGCTGCTTTGCCGGGTTTGAGACAGCAGAGCACAGGCTCACAGACTCCCTGGGAGCGCAAATCAAGGGCCCTTAGGCCAATCCTAATGCTGCCCTCATGCATTAGAGAAGCATCAGGATTGGCCGTAAGAGAGACTGGGAGCCTGTGCTGCAGTGAGGAGCATAAGAGCGGCAATGCGGCAGACACCAGAGCAGGTAAGTTCAGTTTTTTGTTTTGTATTGTCACCATCTCTTTCCCTAACCCCGCCACTCTGCCTTAATACTGGCCGCTACTGGCATTATTATGCACTCAGCTATGTACCACTAATTATAATTTGTGGTTAACAATGGTGTACAGTCCGCAGAATGACAATTTTATCGCAATTTTTGATTGCACCACTGGTAAAGAATCAAACTAGTGACGTGCTCTAACTGTGTTAGACCTGTTAAGTGACCTAGCTCCTAACAAGTCTACCTAAAAATTCAAGGGGCTGTCTGCCTTCCACTGTATTTTCCCAGAAGCCCCCATCCATGGCCAGTGGTGCAGGAAGGTGGCAGCCTCCTAAGGCACCAACAGAAAGCACTAGAGCATAGGTACTCACAACAAACATTTTCGCAAGCAACAAAAGGTACGGGTTGGGATGTGACCAAGCCACGCGTTGCTGCTTGCAGTGATTGAAGGTAGAAAATAATGCATTCGTCGGGGGAGGGGGAGCTCATGGAGCACATTTCTTGAGTTCTGTACCACAACACCCTCCTCTAAAATAGGCTGCCAGCCTCTCTAACAGATATAAATAGGGTGACTACCATATCTAAGTTTCTGTCCCTTTACTGTGTTCTTGTGTTAGACTTGAGTGCTCGCTATCACCAGCCTAGAAGAATCAAAGGGGACAAACGGAGTACCTTGGTTATCCAATTGGAATTAAGCAGTAGTGGGCATCAATGTGAAAAAAGGTATAGTCAAGAATGCTGTCTTTTAGCCTCCTACTGCCCCAGAGAAAAAGCTTCATAATCACCTTTTAACTTTATTTTCTTATCATTGAAACATCGGAAGTGCTTAGAAACAGATTTAAGTAGGTTAGTGAGTGCAATAAAAACACACAGGCTGGACTCCCAACAAGGTGGGCAATTGGCAGGTATGCATACACTACAACCCAGCTCCCACCACATGATGCCGGCCAGTGGATACGTTTTAGTCCTGGTACTTTGGGGCTTATTTATTAGAGTCTTGCGTCGCCGAAGCGTCACCTCTCAACCATATCTATGAGGCCTCATAAATATGGAGTAAGGCAAGGCAGCGCAAGTCGCTGGGCTGCCTTACTCTGAGCTTGGAAGGCGTTCCATGAGCGTTGCAGTGGGTTTTGCCATGCAACACCCATGGATTTTTACGCTCCTCCAGAGATACTTAATCATGTAAACCTGGGGCAACGCCAAAACCTTACGCCTCCCCAGAGCAGGCATAACAAAGAGAACTTTTTTTCCCTCGTTTTTTCCTCTTTCCATGTGTGCTGCATTCTGCATGAGAACACCCATGCAACACCCCTGGAACACCTTTCCAGGGGTGTTGTAACGGAACGCAGCGATATGCGCTGCGTTATTACAGATTTTTGGAACCGCACAAAGTGGCTTTGCGTGGCTTAAAAAACAGACTTACAGTTGGCATCGCTTTTTCACCATATTGTGTGGTATAAGAGCGATGCAAACCGGGTCATAAATATCGCCCATACAATCATGCTAAGCACTGGTTGTAAGTGTATGATAAGAAAACTGGGCTGAAACACAAAACACTTTGGGGCCTATTCATGAGCCGGTTTGTGTCGCTTTTGCACCATGTAACGTGGTGAAAGAGTGACACAAATCTTACATGTAATTTATGAAGCCATTCAAGGCTACTTTGTGTGGCCCTGAGTGGCTCCCTAAATCTGGAGTAAGGCAACGCAGCGCAAATTGTTGCGTTGCCATACTCTGCCCTGGGAAGGCATTCCATGGGCTTTGCATGGGTGTTCCTATGCAACTCTCATGGTTTTTGACCCATTCCTAAATTTACCAGAACTGGTAGACCGGGAATGCATGCACCAAAAAGATATGCCTTCTTAGGTGAGGTGTAACAAGAAGAAATATCTTTCTTTCTTCTTGTGATTACCTCTTTCTATATGTGCTGCATTTTGCAGCACATATAGAAAGAAGAATATGCCCCTCAGGATTATTTTGGTGCGGGTAGGTGCCCCTTCCTGAACAAAAACAATCCTGCATGCAACGGAGGCCCCCTTGCACCATGGTGCAAGGGTGTCTGAGTTGCTGCTAGGCTGCCAAAAGGGCGCCAGTGCAGGGGAAAAGGCAAGAATGCGTTATATTGACTTAAATACAGCACATTCCATCCCTTTCTGTGTCACGCAGGCTGCATCGCATGACATTCTTGTAAATAGGTGGAAGAGGTGTGGCGCAGCGGCCAGGGTGCCTGACTCCGGACTATGGGGTTCACGGTTCGATCGCCAGTGGCAGGTTAGCCCAGCACCATGTGACTCTGGGCAATAGCTCGCTTTATCTTCCCAACGGCCCCCAGTGCCAGGACACCACCTCGGAGGTAGCTGTGCGCTTTACAAATACTGGTATTTCATTTAATTTCGAATAGGCCCCTTTAGATATAGCCTCAATGGATGAGAGTGCCCTGTTTCGTAGTTTATTCACAATAAAAAAGTTAAACCTTGTATAAATAGTTCTTGAATCTTGGATCTCCTAGTGACTAAACTGTTTGATTTTGGGCACATTAAGTTGTTCCTACCCTGTTGTCCGCTTAGCTGTCCAATGTGTTTTTCATTCATACAGATTCATGATATAATTAGTTTTATGGTTAAATGTGCATAGTAGACAGGTAACATACATTATTTATAGTGCTTAGAAACAGCAGAAGTGCAATATGAACAGCCATATAAAAATACACATCATTATTATTAATGATTAGACTCAAATTCTGTCTCCTACTATACATTATGCTGACATAGCTATATGGGAATTCCACCTTCCAACTTAGTTGTTATATAAAATCTATTCCTGAAGTGACAACATTTTATTTTCCTTTTTGTACAGACTGTAAATTTGACTACATTATTTATTCTGCATAACAAATTGTATGGAGGCTTGGTAACTATCCCCTGGGCGAGCCATTAACTCAATTCCACTAATGTAAAGGCTTCAGGGCAGCCCCCTGCTGGTTTATGGCCTCTCCTCTGCGTCTTCACATTTATTCTTATTAGCCTCTGTAAACCTACGTTGAAATGGATTCCTGAATGCAGCAGCTTCTTAATCCCATAAACAGTTAAACAAACGCTGGAACATTTTCGCAGCTTCTATTTATGATTTGCAGGGCTGTGTGGAGCACTTCTCAAAGGGTTCCTTTAAGTTTTCACCATCCAGCACAGTACTTCTGTTTACTAAGGTGTCTTGGGCAGGTGTGGAGGGCCTGGTGTGCTTCCTGGACCTTACAAGGAGTACCCGGGCATTAAAGGCATAAAATATAAACCAATTGGCAGAGAAAGTGATCAGTGAAATGCCACTTCACCAGGGAAGCCGGAAATTTTGCATCGACCCTCCCTGTGTCCACCACCATGTCTTTGTAAAAGTCAATCGAAGCTTCGCTGACCAGCTGGGTCCTGAAATATTAGTCCAGAGTACACTACCCACTCACATTTCCATATCATATGATTTATGATTTTAGAAATCTTAGAAACAATTGATGAATGATGGTGTTCTGATGTGAACGATCATGGACCTATGTATATCAGGAAGCGATTTGCTTTCTATGTCTCGAATAGAGCGTTGCGGTCAGCCACCCATCGACGGATGGTGATCACACGTTTCCGCAGAACACGGTTGTGGGGCCAGTCTCTGTCTGTCAAAGTAGCCATGGCATGGAACGCCTTGTCTCAGGAAGTACGGAATATTCAGGACCTCTGATTTTTTTAAAAACAATTGAAAACTTTCCTCTTCCCGTAGTCGTGCTAAAGCTCTGTTTCATAGGGTCACTGTTATTTTGCGCGCCAGGACACTCTTGAGTATTTGTGCGTGGTATAAGTCCATTATAACATAACATAACATAACAAGAGAAATGCACCAAACAGTGACTCCACCTTTGAGCCACTGCTGGACGGAGACTGGGTCTTAGATGCAGCTGCTCGTGTGGGAAGGGAACTTGATGATTAGCTAAGAGCAAAGCAAAGCAGTGTCCACTCTGTTAATGCTCCGTGGGTTTCATTCCAGGTGTACAATGTCCACTACACCATGAGCATCAATGGAAAAGTCCAGGAAGGCTCCATGGAAATAGATGCTGGAAGCAATCTGGAGACATTCAAGACGGGAAGCGGAACCGAGGAGGCCGTCGAAGTGCACGATTTCCAGATTGTAAGTTACACACGCTTTTTTAAAGGTTTAGTTGGCAGTCGGTGGTGGAAAAAACCCAGGATATTTTGCATTTCAACAACGGATGGGCACATGGAGTGAAACAGCGCTCTATGATACCTTCACTTGGAAGTAATAGCTCCTTCCACTACCAGTAAACCCCCTCCTTTCCCTTATGTATGCGTCCGCTCTGTACTTGAAGACAGGTGCGATTGCTTGGATTATTTGTGATTATCTGATTCTTTTATTTTATTTCTTTATTAGTTTTATTAATTTCATGTATTACAGCTTTAACAAACAACTGAAGTTACATACTTGCATCTTTTACGGTCACTTCTTGCCACTAGTGGTAAACTTCTTTGCTGCAAGGTCTGGATCTGGTACCAAAAAAAAAAATAGTACAGCATTCGCTATAACAACATACTATGCTGTCTACAAATATTCGACAAAAATGTATACAATACTGCTTGCAAATGCAATAACATGCTAACTCGTAGGGGGTGAGCAATGGGATAGGGGGTTTGGGATAGGGGAATCGCATCTCACAGAGTTATTGTAGTGAGCGCAGATGGTGTTGCATCTGCATTGCATTTCATAAGTCTCACTGCCCCTTCCTTTGCCAACATCCCTTTCACTTATTTGTGATGATTATCTGATATCGAAATGTGGCACAACAAAAAGTTTTATGTCATGAGGATAAGCAGTTTCTCTTTTTTTCTCGTTCTCATTCCAAGTAATTTTTCTAATATTGGCATTACAATGGCCCATAGGAGCAGATGCACACAACCGGGCAGACGCAGAGCAGCTGCCATCGGAGGGCAGAATGACCCCGGAGACCGAGGCAAAAGCTAAAGTTTTCATAACTTGTACCATCGCCAATTGTCCTGGCTGCCTCTACCCCCTGCCTGTGCCACCTCTCACTGTGCCATGCCTCCCACACTCCATGGGCCACTAAAAGCGCACCCTCACTTGTGCCTTCTCTATCATCTTCCCTATGCCCAGTGCACCGCACCACATCTGCCCTCAAGCCAGCTTGCTCACCACCATCGCCCACCCATGCCTCCTGTGTGAACAGCATTCAGGTGGAGCCTCTCTGCAGCAACCCAGCTGATGCTCTGCTGTGTTATCCCAATGCTGCAATGACCTGGATCAGAATCAGGTGTGACCCCAGCTTTGCTCTTTCTGGCCACCTCTTGAACATAGACCCAACATCAGCAAGTGCTTCCTGCCCTCTCGCCACACAACACACAATCGCTGAGAAGCACCTAGTATAAAAATGTGTTCCCAAACAGATACACGAGCAAAGAAAGGACTGAGAAAAGAGAGAACATAAATAGCAAGTGGTGGCAAGATCTCTGTCTTCCTGTAGACCTGCAGCTTGAGATATGCAAAATAAGGAAGAGGCTGAAATTGATTCATGTCCAATCGAGTCTCTGGGCCCAGAGGGCTTGATATTATCATCTGCAGAATGACCATCAATTCTTAACACATGATGGCAACATTGTGGTCTGTCCAGCTTATAGATTCTAAGGTACACCCTCCACTCATTGCTGAACATGTAAATATTACTGGTCCCTTTTAGAGACCAGAGTGCTATGTTCACCAAAATCGACTTTGTTGAGGGTTTGCATAATCGTATGGACGGGCTTCTACAAGGCGTCCTATCTGAAGACCCTCATTCAGCCCATTGCAGTATTCGAGTAAAAATCGCAAAAGGAAAGGGCGAGTGGACCAAAAAGAGACAAAGGTGAATAAGAGTTGCTATAGTATTAGTCAATGTACTTACAGCAGAAGGTTTCAAACCGTGGGGTGAGTCTACAAACTGTTGGACTCTCTTCCCCTGGGGGTTCATGAATTGATGTCGATAGACACCAGGCTCGGGCCAAAAATAGCCATTAGTATGCCCCTGGAGAGAGCAGATACACTTCATGCTGAAAGGCAGCACAGTGATTTCATTGAAAGAAAAGTGTGATAGTGAGACACTGGGTGATGGGCAATCAGCAGTTTTTTTCAGTGGTGTTCTGGCTGGAAGTAGGTGTCAAAGAAGAGAATCCATATAGACTCCAAGGTTTCACGCGCTCATGTCTGATAAAGACCAAACTGCAAATACATTTAGCGTGACATCACCTAGGATCTGGAACAACACCCCTGTATCCAACATGCAGATACAACAGAAGTGAATATATTGCTCTCTCCAGGCACACGGCTGTTGGGTCTGTTTCTTATCTACCTGAGACTGAGGATGTCATTTCAATGCTGCACCACAATACTGGCTAGAAGAAGAGATGCCATAACATGTCTCGGAGACTCTTCCCATCCATTGCACCATACAATGCGTGCAATGAATAATGAACTGACTGATGGCTTGATGTATTTTTTAGGCAGAAGTTCCACATGCCAGTTCTATCACATTTGCGGTGGAAGGTCATCTGGATTTATACATTGCTGCCACTACCCCTGAACTATCTCCCTTCACTTTGGGGCCTAATATTGCAGAAATTACAATGTGCCCATGTGGTACTAAGTAATTGTTAACATCGTACTTGGGTACAGGAAATGTACCCCCACAGCCTGGGAACATTTCCAGTACCCACATTACAAATGTCTCAGTTTAAGGGTGCTTCCAATTACAGGTGAAATAGAATCCTGTGCCTGGTAGATTCATAAACAGAGTTTTACTGGACTGAGAATGACAAAAATCCGCATGCGACAATGTACTTCTTGAACAGATGGGATAGCACCATTATCACGGGCCATAGCACCATTATCATGGGCCATAAGCAAGAAATCACGTGACAAGGTCAATTCCATAGCCTGTGTCAATAACCTGGTTACTTAATTGGAATGAAATGGTATCTGAGGTCCCAGGACATAAATGGCAGATGGGTTCAACAATAGAGGGCTCCAATGGTCCTGGTTCAATGTTATTTTTAGGTCTCGCCTGACCTAGCGCATGCGCTGGTCTGGCGAGACTTATTGAGAGGGCTCCAAAAAGTGCTACCAGGACAGCCTAGAGCTACAGTGAATGTGCGCGGGCGCGCGCGCCGCGCTTTACCGCGATTACTTTCACTTTGGCGGCCACACGGCCGCTTTGATGTTTGATCGTGATCGCGATCACTTTCACTTTCACGGCCGCACGGCCGCTTTGCATAGCCAATAGGTCTCGCTTTTGAGATCTTATAAGTATTTAGTTATGCAACTGTTGCATAGCTAAACACTTATAAGGTCCCAAAGGCGAGACCTATTGGCTATGCCAGTGCTTGTTTACTTTGCGAGGGTTCAGCCGTTGCAGGTCGTGCCTCACACCAAGCGATGCAGCCAAAGCTAGAGGCGTTTGATCCTCAATGGAAGGTGAATGGGCTAACAGTGAATCGATAATGATTATTTTTCAGTGGGAAAGCTGGGGTCAGGGTCGGTCTGGGCTACAGGAGAATCATTCAGTGCCCAATGGGCTGGTCTTACAGATCAGTGTGTGGGCCTTTTTTTTAGTAATTTGTGTGTCTTTTTTATGGCCAGGTGTGGCGTTGATTTCACTGATATTGCAGAAGCATTGCCTGCAGCAAACACACATGCATGCAATCTCCCATACCTTGCAAAATACACATACAGCATGTATTTACTAGTTCCAAACTGGCCTGATTTGCATAGGAGGGCCACTTATTTAGCTATTTGGCTCGCTAATGTGGCCACTTATTTTGGTGTCCGGCACTATTTTTTCTCCCAGTCCGACCTAGGCTGTAGTGGATTAATATGTACAAGAAAATAGACACTAGGGGAAGGTTTATTAAGATTTTGCGCAGCGTTTGCATCACAAAAGTGGCGAAAATCGGCGCAAAATCTTTTTTTCCCAATTTACTTTCCAGCGCTACACTTGTTTAGTGCTGTAAATACCTGAAAAGTAACGCGAAGCAGTGCATGAAGCTGCTTTGCATTACTTTGTTCCAGGGGGCGTACCAATGGTGGTGCATGGGCATTCCCATGCAACCATCCACGGCTTCTCACTCTAAACCCAATTTACTAAATAAAGTAGACCGGGTTTAGCGTGAGAAAACTGCGCACTTTTAAAGTAGGCGCAAGGAAGGAGAAATGTCATTTCTCCTTCCTTTTCGGACATTGCATGCGTGCTGCACTGTAGAGCACGCATACAAAGAGGGAAAAGGTTTGAAGTGAGTCTCAGCATGGTATTTTCTACTGGAAGGTTTCCCTTCCAGTGCAAAACCTATGCTAGACTCACAAAGACACCCTTGCTCCATGGCGCAAAGGTGTCTCCGTGACGCACCGCAGCTGATTTCAGCGCCGGCTTGTGAGAGAGCAGGAGAGTGCCTTATTTTAGTAAATATGACGCTTTCATCCTCTCTCCTTTTCACGTAGCGCAGCGCAGCATTTGCGGCTGCCTCAGTGCGCTACGTGAAAAGTTGGTAAATCTCCCCCTAAGAATATTGGTTGACTGGTTAGATGTTTAGGAATATAATTAAATAAGGGTTCATATAAATAAGGGTGGAGCAGGTGGACACTGCAGATTGAGGCAAATTATCCTGATGCAGAGAAGGTTAATCTGGGCTGAATTTGAATATTCATTCCTCCCCTTAGTGTAAACTGCAAATGGCGCCTAGATTTCAGTCCCTGCTGCCTTGCAGTAGCGCGGCTGCCGCGGCCCTGCCTGCCGCTGTCGCGTTTAGTTGAGGATTGAGTGTCGTCGGTGTGCAGCCTCGGGCTCCCTCATTTAAAGACCTGACTGCTATTACCTCATGGCCCTGACGTCCCCTGTTATGATTCATGGGGAGATTACAGAGCTGGCCTCCAGGGCTGACTGACAGATGTACTGCGCGCCGCATCCATCTCAGCCGCGCTCTCATGCATCACCTTCCCACTGACGCTTCGAGGTGTTGGAAACAACAGCCTATTTCTCTCATTACATTTCTTTGTGGCTCTGTGTCGCCCAACATATAATTGACGTCCTTTGTGTTTTTTTACACGATACAAAATATGAGAAAGAATTTTAGATGATATTTAAGAATCTTGGGGGGGAAAAAACACTTTCATTTAGATGGTAAATCACAGAACCTTTCAAATGGTTAGGTGGGCATCACCAACCTCAAATTCATTGTGGCACCGCTCGGATTAAACAGACCACCATTTCCACCAACAAATGGCCGAATTAGACATGTAATTGACCCTGTCTGAAGCAAGGTAATTGTTGGATTCGGTCTAATCCACGGTCACCAATAGTTCTATTATGTTATGTTATGCTCTGTTATGTAGCTTTTGTATGATGCTCAATCAGCAGGAAGTGGCTTTGTGGAGCTAAAACCAAGCCTGGACCACACAACCAAGATGGTAGTTTGCGAGGGCCGTTAAGTAACATGTTCAGTATATGTACAAATCCCTATTAAAAAAAAGACATAAATAAAAGCAGCACGTTGTGTACATTCTAGAGGCTGTTCCAGAGTACGAGATGGTAATTCACGATTTGTTGGAGTAGAGTGGAGTAGGGTGAGAAGAGTGGAGTAAAGGGGATTAGAGTTCAGCGGTGCAGTGGCAGAGAGTGTAGTAGAGTGCAGTGTCAGAGTGGAGTGGGGTGGAATAGGCGAAGAGTGCTGCAGTGAATTGAGGTAGTGGCGTGGATTGGATTGGAGTAGATTGGTGTGTATTGGATCGGGGTAGAGTGGGTTGGATTGAGTGGAGCGGGTTGGATTAGAGTGGGTGGACTGGGTGGGGTGGGTTGGACTGGATGGGGTACATTGGAGTGGAGTGTGGTGGATTGAAATGGGGTGAGGTGGATTGGACTGGAGTGTTGTGGATTAGATTGGTTTGGGGTGGGGTGGATTGGATTAGAGTAGGGTGGTTTGGAGGGGGGTGAATTAGAGTGGAGTGGGTGGTTGGACTGGACTGGAGGGGGTAGATTGGATTGGAGTGGGGTGGAATGGAGTGGCATGAATTGAAGTGTGGTGGATTGGCATCAGGCAGGGAGGACTGGAGTGGAGTAGATTGGATTGCAGTGGGGTGGTTTGGATTGGAGTGAGGTGGATTGGGTTGAGTGGGGTAGATTGGAGTGGATTGAGTGGGGTGGATTAGATGGGGTGGGGTGGATTGGGTTGAGTTGGACTGGGCTAGGCTGGGGTGGATTGAAGTGGGGTGAGGTGGAGTGGATTGGAGTGAGGTAAATTGGATTTGGCTGGAATGGCGTGGGTTGGGTTGGTGTGGAGTGGATTGGATTGGATTGAAGTGGGTGGTTTGGATTGGGGTGAGGTGAGGTGAGGTGGATTGGATTTGATTAGGGGGAGTGGATTGGAGGTGGGCTGATTGGAGTGTGGAGGATTGTTTTGGATTGGAGTGGGACAGATTGTTTTGGGCTGGAGTGGGGATGATTGGAGTGGGGCATAATGTTTTGGATTGGAGTGGAGTAGACTGGAGTGGGGCAGATTCTTTTGGATTGGAGTGGGGCACAATGTTGTGGATTGAAGTGTGGTAGATTGTTTTGGATTGAGTCGGGCATATTGTTTTGGTTTGAGTGGGGCACATTGTTTCGGATTGGAGTGAGGCAGATTGTTTTGGATTGGTGTGGGGTAGATTGGAGTGGGGCAGATTTTTTTGGACTGGAGTGGGGTTGATTGTGGTGAATTGGATTGGAGTCGGTGGATTGAGGAGGAAGTGGGATGAATTGGATTGGGGTGAGATGGATTGGATTGGAGTAGGGTAGATTAGCTTGGGCTGGATTGGATTGGTGTGGGCTGGATAAGATTGGAGTTGGGTGAATTGTGGATTGTAGTGGATTGGAGTGGAGTGAATTGGGATGAGTGGGTGGATTAGGGTGACGTGGATTGGATTGGAGTGGGCGAACTGGAGTGGGGCAGATTGCTTTGGATTGGAGTGGGGCGAATTAGAGTAGGGCAGACTGGTTTGGATTGGAGTGGTGCAGATTGGAATGAGGCAGATTAGAGTGGGGCAGACTGAAGTGGGGCAAACTGGAGCGGTGCAGAATGTTTTGGATTGGAGTGGGGCAGTTTGGGGTGGGATGTACTGGAGTGGAGCAGATTGCTTTGGATTGGAATGGTTGTTACACAAAGGGGGTATGACCCAGCTATTCCACCGGGACCTGGGTAATTAACAGTACAGAAGATAGGCGGTCCCAGTGGGACAATTTTAAAGAACACAAGTATTTATGCAGCAGCATCCATTGAATTACTTATACTATAAAATTGTGCTCAATATTATTTATTCATATTGAACATTGATCTGAATGCTCAAAATCCAGCAGAACATCTGGAACATAAATATACAAAAGTGCCCCAATTGTGTGGAAGGGAGAAGGGAAGGACTTGTGTGCAAAGTGAGTGCTAAATGAGGGCGGAAAGGGAGTGACAATATATACATCAACAATATTATTCACAATAGAGATTGTGTGTACTACATGGCAGATATATACAACCAAATTATTTTGCAGCCATTATGTAGCTGAAATAAGCACAATGAACCAAACACTGTTGCCTGCACTGGCATACATAAACCAAAATGTTGATGTTTCGACCCCTGATAGAAGTAGGTGACCTTGATCCTTACAATTATCATTTTGATTTCGACTAACTTAAATATATCGACCTCTGAATTCAGATTTAATCTGTAACTACTTTAAGCATGCCTGACGTGCAATATTATAATTGCATTTTAATATGGTTGCAGGTTTAATTAACAGCACAGTAACTTAATCCATCTAATCACAAAGTTTTCCTTGTTTTTAGGGCATAACAGGGATCCGCTTTGCTGGAGGAGAAAAATGCTATATAAAAGCACAGGCAAAAGCTCATATTCCAGATGTTGGCACCATGACAAAAGAGACACTCTCCTTTGATTTGGTATGTATCTCTAGTAACTAACAAATGTTATTTGTACTTGATCTGTTGTTCAGATTTAAGAGTAAAAGTTAGGCATTGTGAATGAGTGAAAATAATGGCATTGAATTTTGAGCAACAGCAAACATGAGAGTATAACAAAAAAAATGTACCCCAAAAGGGCAGAAAATGTCAAACCTTGATTTTACGTTTCGGGGCCATAAAACTTTCAATCAAACATGGACCTCAAGCGAACATTTATACTGCAGTGTAACTTTCCTCTTCGGTTTCACATTTAACAGTGGAACTAGCAGTGCACTTTTAGATCTTTTGCATTTGCACACCTCTGCCTGTATCTTGACTCCCTTCCCACGCCACCCCCAGCCATTTGAAAATGTAAATTCTGACAGAAAATGTCATGGCCATAATTGTGCTTGCATGAAATGTTGGGATACATACTTTTTCTGCAGTTTGTCCTTCTTTTCTCTCTTCTTAAGTGGGTGATTAAGCAGCATGTATACGCTATACCATGATTGGTGAACATTTCAGATCATGTATAAACCCAGCTTGCACAGGACCACAAAGCCTTCCTGTGTCTTATGCCACCATTATACGTCTTGAGAAGGTTGTCATAGGAGATCCAGATAGGAGAGCTTTCAGAATTTAGAATGGATGTAAAAGTTCTGTGATTACTCCACTGCCTCTGTGGGATAGGAGCCCGCAATACCATAAGATATCCATCACCAGATATATGCCTACTAGACCTCTTCGTTCAAACAGGAGCTTTGAGCCAACCACTCCACAATGGCCATCACCACAGGCGGCCTGACTGATATCGTCAGGTGGGTTACCATTCTGGGCCATCCTGAGGTGTTTCAAGGCTCAGGACCGCTAGGCCCAGATACTGGACCCAATAATTCCTGCCCGGAAGCAATGGACCTGGACGGGCTTCTGGAGCTGTGGACATTTGCAGAACCTTGCCCACATCCATCCTCTCCCTGTACAACCAGGGGAGCTGGAAACACCCTGTAGTATCCTCTGCTGAAATTTAGCCCTGCTCCAAGTACATTACAGCACAAAAGGGTCTTGTAATGGGCTTATAATTCTGAATATCTGTGGGAGAGGACCTGGCAAAGCCCAGTCCACAAGCTCTATCATATTCCAGGCTCATTTCAAGTGATGGCGTGAATTTGGTGTGAGGATAACGGCTGCAGTCAGATATTCCAGCCCCCACTACTCCTGCACCAAATATCACATTACTTGTAAAGAGCTCCAAAGTGAAAAAAAAGTACGGTAAACAATCAGTTGCCTGTGATGAAGGAACATTAATTCATGGCTGAACACTAGAGCGCCTGAAGGAGTCTCAAGATAGTCTTGTTGAACAGGCTTTTTAAGTAACTGGTGTCCAGTTTTTATTATGGCATCATTCATCTCGCTCTGATAAGGGCCAAGGTCTGCTTCTTGAAGCAGTCTCCTAGTTACATAGTGTGCATTAAACAAACAAAAAATAACCACCAAAGCCTGCTCAAGGCAGCTGGGAAATATGGATCAGGGGCCCGCATCTAGGCTCCAAACGCCTAAGGAGAAGTTTAGTTCAAGAAGTCTTGTAAACTACATTCCTGAAACGGTGACTTGTTGTTGAGTGAATTCAATGGGGGCCTGAAGAACCTGCCTGTTTCTCAACATGAAGCCAGCAAAGGAAAAAGAGAAAAACAGGAAGACAGCAAAGGAAACAGCTATTCTAATACCTGTGAACAGAAACTGACAACTACTGAAGCGGAAACAAGAAACTTGGAAAATAGAAGAAAGGGAGTGACCAATAGAGAGAGGTGATGACATGACAGGATACTTAGGATAGTTAGATAAAACAACTGGTCTTTGGTGAGGAGAAAAGGTGGGAATGTATTTGGGAAGAACAGCCTCTGACTGTTGGAGAGTAGCTGCTTCCTTCACCAACCAAAATTTCAGTCACTGGTTCATCCATGAACAAGAGACTTTGCACCAGAAGAAATAGCCAGCAAACTGCTATACGGTGGCAGCAGGTGTGAGAAAAACATGGTGGATTTAGCAGTAATAGTAAGTAGATTTATTCTCTAGTCAATAAAAATCATAAAAATATGCATAATCATACAATAGAGTAAGACAATAATGAAAATTCCTTTGCTTAAAGACATCGATAGTAAGTGTTTTCAAGTGCATGGGTGAAATGCATACTGCTCTTAACCTTCAATATTTTCTGTGCAAGGGGCTTTCACTTATATTGTCAGAGTGCCTTTTCCAAGTGCAGTATTTGTTTGAAACCATGCTTTAGTTGTTAGAAAGTTAAAGCAAAGCAAAGTGTGTTAGCAAAGTGTTTAGGAAGGTGCAGGAAAATACTAGAAATCCTTCCTAAAGGTAGTAAAAGTGTGACCCACCATCCCCGTTATACCCATTTAGATACTTAAGTCCTTTGCTAAGGTACATAGGTTTAATATCGTGACAGAGTTCATTATTGAATGTGTGGAGTAGCTATAGGGCTTGCTTGTAGTAGTGGAGTTGTGAAAAAAGATCAACCAGTGGGATAGTGGTGCTGTTATATTGACTAATCGTGCCCCCGCTAGCAGCCACACCCGTGGTTAGCTGAAAAGTTATCCCATCTTAAGCCGTTACCCTCCCACACCAAGTAAGATACACCTTGACCATCCTGATAACACAGATAATTTCTAGTTTTATAAAACATAACAAAACACAGTGGGTGGAGTACGAAACTGCCCTCTGAGATACAACAGACATCCCAGGCGCAGCGGGAAAAGTGGACAGGTTTGCCTGGCCACATCCGTCAAACCTACATGTTGTAAAAATTGCCCCGGCCTCAGTTCAAATTCCACCTAAGCGTCCTCAAAAGGTGATAAAGTGCTCATTAGGATAAAATTCCCCAGTATACCACAGCTCCCCTCACTCCACGCCTGGAGGAACATAGCAGCAGCCAGTTGTTGGATCCGTGCCAGTCTCCCCACCAGCAACTCCCTGTGAAACGTAGCGCATTTTTGCCAGATTTGCATGGTCTACTGTACCTTATCGGGCACTACATCCCAGGCCCCAGCCCCGGTCACCAAGATTTGTGACGATTGCCCGGCCTCAACCGTCTCAGCCAGTAGGAGTTTCTCCCAGCTGTCCCCAAGGTCTAGCCAATGGACCACATGTTGCATGTGTGCAGCATAGTAGTCCAGTACTGTATCTTTAAGCCGTCTTCACCTTAAGGTCTTATCAGTGTGGTCAAGGCCACTCTGCTACACCTGCCTGCCCAGAGCAAAGAAACAAAGATTGTGTCCAATTGCCTGAACATCTAGGCCGGCAGAGGACAGAGAGAGTTCTGAAGAACGTATAAACAGCGCAAAAGGAGTGCCATCTAGGGTATGGCCAACCTACCCATTAAAGACAGCGGGAGTGTGTTCCAGAAGGCAACTGAGGCTCTCAGCACCTCCAGTACCCTGCCTATGTTTAGGCATAGCTGTTGTGCCCGCGTATGTGTGACCATAATGCCCAAGTATCGTAAGGGTGCCAATTCCCAGCGCAGACTGACATCAGGCAGCCTCTCTACTGAGGTCTCAACCAGCACTGCAAGTGGAAACAACCGGGACTTGCCTTGATTTTATCGAAGGCCCAACAAGGTCCCAAAATCATCCTGCAGGCTCAGCAGGATCAACAGGGACTCCTGAGGGGAGCTGAGGTAGGACAGCATGTCATCCGCGTAAAGCAATATCATATGCTGGGCCTCCCCTATTCTTATGTCCCAGTCCTGTAGCTCTTCTTTAGCCCAGATTGCCAAGGGTTCCATGGCCAGCACGAATAGAAGCAAGGACAAGAGGTATCCCTGGCGTGTCCCTCGACCCAGAACCCAGTTCTCCGAGTGGCACCATCCCACTCGCACCCTGGCATTGGGTTTGGTGTAAAGTAGTCGTATCCAGTTCCTCCACCACCACCCCACTGATCACGGGGTGCCCCAGTCCTTCCAGAAACAGCCTGTATCAGTCCGGTGTTATTCCAGGTTCCATGGTTTACATCAGTTCCAGATTCTCCTGAAACATGGCTACTATTCCTTCCCTGGTAATGACACTAGAGCCGTCAGGGACCAACAAATGTGTTGTCAGGGACAACGCCTTCTCTCTGTGCAGGATCCAGGCTACCCGACTTGTCTACCTCCCTGTTCAGCTGCTGCCTTTACTGTTTTAAGGCAAACGTTGAAGACAGCCTCACAGCAGAGGAGCAGTAATCATCGCCTTATCTATTCCCCACCTCTTGGGTGACCAGTTTATAAGGCACAAAGCCCAATACAAGGTCCAATGCCCCAGCCTCCAGGTCAGAGCCAGGAAGCAGAGCCCTACGGTCCAAAGCCATCTCCATGTCCCTGAAGCTGTGAAACTGCATGGTGCCATCTTTTTGGATGGTCACTTTTTGAGAGCTTGAGGGGCCAGCCCCCACGATCCTCTCTAGCATGGTTATGTCTGGGACCCTTCCAGGGCACCGGGCTCCTCCGGGCTCCTCCAGGCACTGCCTTCAGGAAGGAGAATCACCATTTTGTCCCAGAGCTTCAGCCAATCCCACACATCTTCTGGGTAATCAAAGATGTAAACCTTCACCCTGCGAGATGACCTTCAGCCTTGAGGGGTACAAAAGCATATATTGTAGCTGTAGTAGCAGTAACTTTTGCTTCACGGCCAAGAAAGATTTACATTGCTCTTGCACCTTTTTGATGTAATCTGGATAAATGGCTATTCTACAGTTCTCAAAGAGAGGCACTGCACTGTCTGTTCACAGAAGGCACAGAGGATGCAGCCCCTGTTGCGGTAATTTAGGATTTTGGCAATGAGCACCCTCGGCAGGGCCCCCAATGGTGGGGGGCACTGGGGTCCTGTGGGCCCTCTCCATAATGAAACGGTCTGACACTCCCGGTGTCAGGAGCTCCCTCCTCACCCAGTCTTCAAGGAAATTTGCCGCCAAGGTCCCCTCCACCCTCTCCTGGAACCCCAGCACTTGAATATTGCAGCGTCGGAAGCAACATTCAGCATCTTCAACTCAGCGTTCATGCACTCCAGACACCATGCACATCCTGGCCATCTGATGTTTGAGAGCCATGACCTCCCCCTGCAGCACCTTGATATTACCTTCAGCAGTTGTGATCTTACCTGCCACTGTCCACAAATCAGCCGAAGGAGATTGACGTCAATGGAGGCGATTTCTCTTTTCATTTCAAGAATAGTCGGAGATCTTTTTTTTTTGCAGCCAAGAGTTCTGCCCTGGAGGGCTCCTGCTCCTCTGGGGCTTTGTGCATTGTCAGACCCACTCTGTCTCTTAAGTCTCTGGGGATGCTGCCATGGGGTTGTGTACTTTGTGATGGTATTAGTGGGGTGTGAGCAAGCCTGCCAGTTCTTGCCCATATTTTTCCGATAAAGGATCAATCCTGTGCCCACCAGCTCAGGTTTGCATGGATGACCGCCACCAGTGCTCTCCTCCCCATGCAGCCACTGTGCACAGCTCTCAGTCTGAGAATAGCAGGGCACGGTCGTCCAAGAGGCACAAAAGGAACCAATCACTGCTCCGTTCTACTGACCTAGGCAGGCCGTCCTCTCAGATCCAATGCCAGAGCAATGGGCGCCCCCACTCCTGCCTCCAAGATCTAGCGACTGCAGGGATCCCCTGACCTGTTACTCCAGCATCAGAGATCTGTAGTATCATCATGCCATATAGTTCGTTAGGGGGTCCCCCGTGACTCAGGAGCCAAGACAGGGGGCCAGCGATCACCACCAGCATGATGGGTGGAGCAGGGCTCAGTCCAATACATGCACAGGTTGCACTCCCCACCCACACTGTGCCTGAAGCGAGGGCAAGTCCAGAAGGCCTCCCTCCCAGCAATGTCCAGCCTTAGCCATGTCCTACTGGCAAGCAGTATGGCTCAGTTCACTCTACTGTCCCTGCCCGCTGCAGCATGTAAGATGGAGCCTGCGGCCACTGAGGGGGGAACAGGGTGCTCAGGAGTAAAGTGTTGCCATGTGTCCCAAGAATCTCTCAGCCCCACTCTCCACTCACAGGGGCTCAGAGAGCAGTGCTCAATGGAGAATCGGCAAATGTTCTGCCAGCCCCAGGGTGATCCAACAACCTCAGGTGGCTTGGGGACCCCACACTTCACGGCTAATTCCCCTGGTAGGGGTCAAGTACTGCGGGCCAGCTGCAGTCCAGTGGGCAGTACCCAGCCACCCCCAACTTGTGGAGGGCATCCAGCTAATTGTGGAAGTCTTTTGGGCCCCGTTCTCAGCATGTGGGGCCCCCTGTAATCAGTACTCCTTGGGGGCGATGCCGAGTGTCATTCCAGGCCCAGAGTAGAGGTCTTGCGGGCCACTCTCCAACATGAGGGCCCCTCAACCAGGTCTCCGGGGAGAGCTATGTGACACCGGCCAGCCACAGCCCTATTGGCAGATTCCCCTTGTCCCCTAATTGTGTGGGGAAGCCCTCTGGAGCTGTCTGCTTCAGGCCGCTGTTCTCGCTCAGCAGCCTGGCCACTGCAGCCAATTCTCCCAGCAGCAGCGCCGCAGCAGCGCCGCAGCCGCACCACCGTCTCCACTCTCGATCCGCTTTCAGCAGCCCTGGAGCCACGGGATCCCAGCAACGTCTCCTCATCGTCATGTCTCTCCTCGCCAGGGGGTGCTGTGCACGTTAGGATTCCTCCTGGGCAGCCACGGGCGAGGCGGCACCCAGCGCATACCAAGCAAAAGCAGCCAGCTCTAAGTCACTCCACTTCAGGCCTGCTACCCCGCAGCTCCTGCAGGCCCTTGCAGGTGCATCCACCTTCAGCCACCGCTGGGGCCCAGCAACAGCGTCAATATCACCCCAAGTCTCCACATTCTTACTTGTTATAGCCATGCTATACTCAGTGGCGAATTTCCCTGTGGGGCCGCAATATTTAACTTTGTTAGAGGAAAAAATATAAGGTAAATGTTTGTTGGACTTAACCCTGCATGCGCTGCAGAGGTGATGGATGCCACTAAAGTCAGAGATAGCCTTTTTAAGAAGCGTTATGTCTTAAGCTTCTTTTTAGTTCTCGCCTGAGCCAGTGCATGCGCTGCCCTGCGAGACATTTAGTAGTGGTTTTAAAAAGTGCTACCCCATGCTTTTGCTGGCCTAGCGCTTGCGGTTACGCTCGCATGCTCACGCGCAGCCGCCAGCTTTCAGCGCCCGATCAGGCGCCATCTGTCTTTCCTCTTGATAGCTCTCTGAACGCTCCTCCGCCCCTCCCCGCCGTGTCTCGCGTTAATTTGCACTGCTTTCACTTTCGCCGCACACCAAACAAAGCCTTGATGACTACAGTGACTCGCTCAGGCTTTCGACCAGCTTCAACTTTTCAGGTTCTTTCTTGGCATATACTTGTTCTGTTTGTCCCACTGTTGGATCATTTCTGGTTACCAGGTCCTTTGATCCGCTGAGTTGTTTCCTGATGTGAAAATTTTTTTCCTTAAGCTTCTGTCTCGGGAATCTCACTTTTTGCACTCGATGAGTGTGTAGCCCTTCTTGTGTTCCCTACTCTTCACCTGTGCCATCCCTGTGACTTGCTTTCTACCACCATCTGGCTCTTTCTCCTGTGGCTCGCTTCCTCTCCCGTTCTTTGTTCCCCCGCCTTCTGCTTTGTGGGGGCACCTTAAGGCCCTCCTGCCATTTTCTTGTTACCCCGGGGCCGGCTCCTTGTCGGACACAACAAACATGGCCACCCATAGCTGTCAACTGCCACTGCCGGTATTAGCTTTATAAAACCAAGTGGCTTCTATAAATCCAATCCTATCCAGCGGCTATGTTGGAATTCTATTTTTTGTATTGTTTAATATAGTTACACTGTTACAAGATGACGACGTGGCAGCAATCTTGGAACCACAACATTATGGCAATAGAAAAAATAAAATTCCAAGGAGGACCCCACGTCACATTATGGCCGTCATGTCGGTTGTCGCGAAGGCTACGTATCTGATGGTCGTCTACATCCATGAATTCTGACTATTCCTGGATCTGTTAAAGCTGTCCATATATTGTAAAACACTGGTATTTTCTGTGATGTGGAATATAAAAATATCTGTCCTCCACACCAATGTAAGCAGAAAAGTCCCCCAGTCACTTTATAACTCACAATGTTGCCTGCCAGTCATCAATGCATGCTAAATACCAAAGACGGGGTTTTCTCGGGGGTCAGGCAGAATGGCACGAGTGCAGGCACTGCAGGGGTTACTCCATCCTCACCACTCACTCCACCCGTCTTGTCTGACCATTTCAGCTTTCCTGGTTCCTCTGTTACTTTTGCTGCTATTCTCTCCACAGTCCCCCCCCCCTTTCCAGTCCCCCTGAGCTATATTTTATTAGTTGGCAGCTTAACCCCTTCGGTGCTCATGACGGAACGGTTCCGTCATGACCCACGGTTGAGCTGTGCTCATGACGGAACCATTCCGTCATGACCACGCCCGCGCAAGATTCCGTCAGCACAGCGGCGGAATCTGCGCAGCATCGAAGGGGTTAAGAGTCAACGTATCAGCCTACCTACATAATTTAAAGAATGCCAACCCACATCTCTGGTTCACAAATGGAGAAAGCATTCAAACCTCTCCACTCACACCCTAGGGCCTAGATCTGTAAAAAGATAAGTGCACAGGACCAGAGAGGGCATGTGGCTTAACGACTAGAGCAGCCGGCTAAGAAGCTGGGGATCCATCCAGGCTGAGTCTGGCCGGAGTCTCCTGTGATTCTGGACAACTCACTTAATCTTAAAATGAATGTGTCCGTTTGTAATGCAATGATCATGTAAAGCGCCCTGATACCTTCGGGTCCGGTTTGCGCTCTATAAATACTGCAACAACAAACAAACAAATAAAAGTTCCTGTAGAAACCTGCTGCCAGCTGTCCCACATGCTGAGGTTGTCCACTACAAATGCTGCCTATTCTGATTGCACCGAATGTCTCTCCCTTCCACCACCCAGTACTTCCTGTCTGTTTAACTCACTTGTGGGTTCTTTTGCATCCCTGCTTTATCCTCTTATCTCTGTTTTCTTACCTTGCTTTACTTCCGTCTTTCTCCCTCTTCTGACTTTATCACCCTTGCTCTGGGCTAAGCCTGTTGATGAAAAATAAGTTGCAGTCCCCACAAATAAAGCTACGCTCGCTCGCCACAGTGTAGTACCGGTGATTGATTTACGCCACACCCCTTTCAAATGTCACCAGCCGCCATTGGTTCATAGTTCATTGAGGTTTCGATCTACAAACGAAAGCCACCTTCTTGTCCGGTGCACAGTTGACATGGAGGAAGGGGGTCCTCATCTGCCCACAGGGGGGGCTGGCTATGTTTTTGAGTTGCACCCTGCTAAGTAATAACCCACCATTAGCTTGAAAGAAAAAAACTGCATAGTAGTAACCAAATCCACATTTTCCAATACGATAGGCGAGAGACCCTGAAGCAACATTTTAGCCAGTGTTCCTTGTGATTCAGCCGATGTAACCTCAGACACCTACTGTTAGCACAGCTGGCCTTCAGCTAATGAAATCGGTCACTCTCAATTAACAAGCAGTGGCATAGCCAATAGGTCTCGCCTTTGGGACCTTATAAGTGTTTAGTTATCCAGCACAATATCCTTGGTGCAAGAACATTAAGTGTTGCATGGCTAAACACTTATAAGGTCCCAAAGGCGAGACATATTGGCTATGCCAATGCTTGTTCAATCTCTTTTTTGTTCTCCTAGAAAGGAGTTTGTTGGTGGGGGTGGAGGGACAAAGTTCACAAGAACCTCATGGTGTTCGGCAGTCCCAGAGCCACCATGGTTGGGCTGGCTCATAGTGGTCTCTTTCTCTGCAGTATGAAACGAAGCTGTTAGTGAAGTATTAGTCTCCCTCTAGACCAGGTGATACCACTGTGACTTTGGCTGTTCTAAGGCAATTTGATGAGATGACTGGCCCATTCATGGTTAAAACTGCTTCCTGGTTGTTTGCACCACCCCTTCGGACATTAATCTTAGCACTTTCCAATAAGGTGCCTAACATCTGTGGTAGGGAACATAGTTTTTGTATTGTGGGGGGTAGGGGAATGCTTTTTTCTCTCCAGAAGTCCTTAGTTGCCCATCCAAAGAGCTTATTTTGGACGCCAGGTCAGCCAGGTGGGTTGCCAATGATTGTATTAGGTCAATCTGCAGCTCCATCTTTTTTGATTGTCTGAGAAGCGCCCTGGCACTCATGTCCTGCGCAGCAGTGATGGAAACCAGTCTGGGGCTGGTGACTAGGGACAGAATGACCTGGGCAGGACCAGTACCCCTGTTCATTTGTCCCCAAGTGAATATGGGGGATTGGGCGAAAGTCTCTTAAATTTGGGCCTCAATTCTAGAGAGAAAATGTTCAGCGAAATTGTCCAGTTCTTGGTCCATTATACTTTCCTTCCTGTCGGGTGAGATTGTTATGAGGATATGCAAGGCACACCTCCAACTCCCTTTGTGTGACTGTCTAGAGTGAATGCACAAGGGCTCAACTGTCAGCCCACCCAGATGTGGTTTCTACAGCAGGCAGAATCACAGAATGGTTAATCAAGAAAATTCCTACTTTCTAAAAATGCTAAAAGAACTGATGGACAGAATGCTGACCAATGTCAAACATTCACCCCAGTACAGAGATATTGGTCTAAATTCATCTTTTCATTGCTCCCAATGCCATTCCAGTTTAAACCCAGCCATATGCAAATCAGTCTTGACCCTGTTCCCCATGGGAACAGTCCTGCCAGAACTGCCAGGCCAGGTCCTCACTGGACTGGAAAGAAGCATCCTGGAACCGGTTTCGGGGTATCACCCCTAATCAGCCAGGCTAGCTTGACTCCAGTGGCATGGAGAGACAAGGACCCACGTCTGGGCATACCCGTCCCACTCGGGGTGACAAATGCAAAATTAACAATTGATGGACAGAATGTAGAACACTGTCAAACATTCACCCCAGCACAGAGATTCAGGTTAAATCCTTAATTTTTGAATCACCATGCCATTCCAGTTTAAACCCAGCCATATGCAAATCAGTTTTGACCTTGTTCCCCATGGAAAAAGTTCAGCCCAAACTTCTAGGCCAAGTCCTCCCTTGCAGCGAGGACCTGGACCTGGCCTAGCAGTTCACGCTGGACTGTTCCCATGAGGAACAGGGTTAAGACTGATTTGCACATGGAGTGGTCCAAACGGGGGTGGCATAGTGAGGAAAAGAGCGATGGATTAAACCCAGATCGCTTGACTGGGGGGTGAGTGGTTCAAAAGTTTCAGTACTCAATCCATCATCTTGTTGTGTTTGCTATGTTTGCCCTAAATGGCCAGGGGTATGCCCAGACATGGGTCCCTTGCTCGCTGTGCCACTGGATTCAAGCTAGCCTGTCTGATAATGGGTGATACCCCCAAACGTGTCCCAAGATGCTTGTTCTGGTCCAGGGAGGACCTGGCCTGGCAGTTTGGGCTGGACTGTTCCCATGAGAAGCAGGGTCAAGACTGATTTGCACATGGCTAGGTCCAAACTGGGGTGGCAGAATACCCCGAACTACAGATACCCCGAACTACAAATCTCCATCGGCTCCCAATAGGAAATTACACTTAAAAGATATTTCAAGGGAATCCCCATGTCACCCTATGGAAGAGATAGTTTTTCCAGTAGTTGTAAAAGAAATTAGAAGTATTTCACTATTAGGACTTGTAAAACACACCAGCATATGCTCTACCTTTTAAATACACCGCACCCTGCCCATGGGGCTGCCTTAGGCCTACTTTAGGGGTGGCTTACATGTAGCAGAAGGGAAGTTTTGGATCTGGCAAGTGGATGCACTTGCCAGGTCGACATGGCAGTTTAAAACTGTACACACAGACACTGCGGTGGCAGGTCTGAGACAGGTATGTCGGGGTACTCATGTGGGTGGCACAAGCAGTGCTGCAGGCCCACTAATAGCGTTTGAATTACAGGCCCTGGGCACACCAGTGTTTTGGCCATAGGTGTTCTGCTTAGATGGCTCCTTTTCACTCCCAAATTGTCAGCCTCTGATATGGGAGATGTGGAGGAGGCTAGGGGTGGTGACGAAGAGGGCAAGTTGAGGGGTTCATCTGCCTGATCATTTTTGTGAGACTTCATTTTCCCTTTGGGCATAGTCTCTTATTTTCTTTTGGCTTATGTGGGCCTGTGTTTTTCAACAAGGCTCTTCAGATGGCTATTGAGCTACGGTGCTAGGTACAGGACTAGTTAATGAAGGTGCTGATTTCGACCGCTTCTCCTCAGTGACGCTCGCTGACACAACAAGGCCTCTCGCCCCTCCCCTCTGTTTTCCTGTCTCCTCCTTCACTTTCTATTGCTGTCCAAGGTGGGTGAGGGGGAGATAAGGCTGATTGGGGTAGAATGGGGGCATCTGTAGCTCTGCTGGCTAAGCGCTTGGGTCCGGAGTCTTTGTCTTCTAGTTCAATCAGCAGGCAATAGTTGGATAGGGGGTTGCATGGCTGCGAAGATGGAGGTTGAGCGGGAGCTCACTAGGAACACCCACAGGCTGCACCCAGCCCTAGCTGGGCTGCCTCCACAGCATCCCCGGCTAGAACTTAAAGTGGCTGAGTACAGCCACCTATCTCACCCCCCACGTGCAGTGAGTTTGGTGCTTTTCTGCTCCGGGCCTCCTCCGTGGCTCACCCTTGGCCCAAGAGGAGATTCACACTTGGGCAATCTAAGCCCTGAACCCTGGAAAGGACACTGACCCCTCAGGCCACACAGGTAAGAAGCAGCCCACGGGTAGGTCCCTGCACGCAGCCCCCGGGACAGGAGCTGCCTTTGGGACCCACCAATCCCTCTCCGCGGGAGGCTGTCCCACCCAATTGTGGAGCTATGTGTTACGGGGAGCATGTTAGGGGGCACTGGGCACCTTCACCGAATGCTCGAGGGAGTGGATTAGGGGGCAGGGGGCACCTTAACTTGAGGGGGGTGCGCAGGAATGCTCACACTAAAATGAAGGAAACAAATATGTGAGCCATGGAAACTAAGCCAAAGGTTTAACAGAATTATTTAGAAAGCGCAGCTTCAAGAAAAAGGCATTTAAAATACAAAATACAAAATATAGTGATCTCACATTCACAGAGAGTCACATGAGTCAGAAGGCACTTTCGCATGGAAGCATTGAAATCGTTAGGAGCGAGACACTTCAGAAAATGCAATATAGGGTGTGCTGAATTCAAACCTCAAAGGCACATCTATAAATTCAATATGAAAAACATGATTTAAATCAAGGACAATGTTCTCTGAATGCAAAATACATTTGATCTAAAATGCTGAGAATACTCCCGTTTAAACCTAAAAGAAAACCGCCTTACAATTGCAATATAAGCATTTAAAATTAAAAAAGAAAGGAGAAAACAACAGTTAAAAAAACATAGCAAATAACATAACAGATATGGCATTTTATATAGCAGAAAAGAATATATACTTAAAACAAAAAACAAGAGCTCTTGGGGAGCACCCACACCCGCCTGCCATCTACAACAGTCAGGGGGGTAGTCCGACAAGAAGTCTGTGAGGTGTCCTTTTATACCCTTTAAGACAGTGAGAAGTGCCTACAGCAACGCCATCTCGTGCCAGTCCTAGCTACGTCAATTACACCACGGTTCGCACATTTATCAGAAGTGTCGTGTCTATCCTACTAAATGTGGAACATAGACTAGGTGAAAGGTTATATTCTCAGGCCAAGCGCTCGTCGTAAATTGCATAGAGCAAGCAGAAAATATGTAATGTAAGGAATAAAATATTTAGCAATGTCTTAGTTGCCACATCCATCACCCTGGTCTGATGCCCTCGTGGTGGGAACTTCTCTATTCTCATAGCCAGATGTACCCAGGATGAGAGTGCCAGTGAACTGCGCCAGTGAACTCTGCGCACACGGGTAGGGTGGGGGCTCTATAGTTTGGAGCAGGAGGCATCACAGAGAGAAGCTGGCTGTGATTTTTAGTCAGGCAGGCTTAGAGCCTGCCGTTCAGAAAAATAGGTGGAGAACTCTGGTCAATTTAACAAAGGTCTACAAATCACGCAGGCAGGGCCTATGCAAGGGTTTCATACTTCAGGTGTGGGTAGAACGGGCCTGGGGTACTATATGATAAAAATAGACCCTGCCTCATATGGCTGGAAGAATGAATGGGCAGTGGGCAGCAAGTTGTGGTTTGGGCTATCCCGGGTGCGGGTGCCAGCTACAATGCTGTCATCGGGCCAGGCTGCGGATGGGCAGGGCCATGGCCAGAATCGGGTTTCGGAAGTCAGGAGCAGGATCACAGCAGATCACCAATGGCACTGCTCCTCCCCCTGAAGTCTTGGCAGAATGTGCTTTGATCTGTGCGTACATGGGGTCTCATGCTGCACCTGTCCTGTGCATTTCAGAGGCTCTCGTCTTTGGGGCTGGTGAGCCACTGAGACCTGAGTTAAGGGAGAGGCAGACCAGTATAAAGCCACAGAAAAATAACTATGTGCGCAATGGCAAGAGACAGAAGAGAGGAAATGTCTGAAGCACCTCCTGCAACAGTATACTGATAACAGGCCTTCCTATCTCTCACTCTGCTCACAAAGGAATCAGGCCTGTCAAATTCCAGGGCACGAAGTGCGGGACACTGAGGGAATGGGAGGTCTATGACACTGGGGGTTGTGATGGCATGAGAAGCAATAGATAGAGGGCAAGAAACTTCAATCTTCCAGAGATACTCCATATAGGCAGTGAAGCTAACGCAATGATGGGACACAGAGAGAAAGAAACATAGAGTATTCAAAAATAAGTATTTACAAGTGCAACGGATTTCACCTTACCCAAACCTGCCTCCAACACCCAGGCATTAGCAATCAAGTTTTAGAGCAAGGCTTAGCTAAGCATTTGCACTAGAATACATTTTAATTATGTTAATTAACTGGTTCCTGTCTTCTCTGAGCTTGTTAGAACTTTAATGTATCAAAAATTATTTACATTCATTCCTGGGCACCACCATATAATGGCTTGGCACAATATGATAAGAGTTATCAATGTTAAATCAGTACAAGAATCATCTAGGTTGGACATCATCATGCCATGTGTACCCACACAATGTCATAAATCAACACTATGTTGCAGTAGTCAGCATTATTGTAGGTGTAGGTGCCATGGATGCCCAAATTATGGCAAGAATTGTCATTATTGTGCAATCAAGGCTCGCAATATGGCACAAATTAACGCCATACTGCAAGGGTGAATGTTATGCCATGGCTGGCATCATGGTGCAGGAACTGCCCACAGTATGCAAAGAATTACCACCATACTACCAGGGGTACCCTTTTGCAATGGGTGGACACTACTCTGTCAAGAACTACCACTATTCTAACAGGACCAGCAGCATCCACACATATGCATCCTCTTACCACGTATAAACACGCTAGGTCAGGAATTTTCATCATTATGTCACATCCTCGGTATTACCAAGGGTGGGCTACATGCCATGGGAAGCCCACAAGCTGCCATGAAATACCACCTTTAGGTAAGGTTCAGCATATTACAAATATGGAGAAATGGACATAAGGACCTGGATGTGCAAAAATTGCCAAGAAATACAATCATCATCATGAAAAGGTCAGATATGACCATGACATAAAACAGTTAATTACCCATTAGCATCCCTTTTTGATTGCACCTTTTAACAAGCATTGGTAATGCATCGATTTCGCCTATGTAATTAATAAAAAGCTGTTTTCATCAATCATCGTCTGGGAGAAGGAAAGAGCTCCCTGACAGATAACACAGGAGTGGAGAGGATGTGGCACAGCGGCCAGAGCTGCTGACTCGAGGGCTCGAGGATCCCGGTTTGAGTTTTGGCAGCATCGCGCAACATCCTGTGATTCTACACAAATCACTTAGGGCCTGATTATGATGTTGGTCGGAGTTGCCTCCAACTGACATCTCTGCGGTTTCAGACCAGACCGACCTCGGCTCGGCGGTCCGAAACCGCAATCACGATGCAACCTTAGAAGTTGCAGTCGCAAACAACCATTTCCATATGGGAGCTTGTGCGGCGGTCGGAAACCGGCCCCAGAACAACCTCCCATAGAGAAATGGGAGTTACTGTAAATCTCTGTACCTTGTGGCAGGTATCTCATGGTGTCCCCCCAGCCGACAACCAGAGGCCACAGAATGAGGGGACCCTGGTAGAGCTTCCAAAGTCACTGTCCGACAGGCTTTCCATGTCGGAAAGCCCGACATGGAAAGCATGTAGGAAACAGACATCATAATCCCGATGGCGGAAACCCCGTCCGTTAATGATTATGATCGGTTTCAGACTGACCGATGGGCTTCTTAAGCCCATCAGAAGCCAGTTAGATTGATTAGCCAGTTTAAACTCCAACCACCTTCTTTGTAATAAGGGGCTCAGAAAGCCTCCGAACAGTGGTCGAAGGCTTTCCGACTGACATTCAAATGAGCCCCTAAATCCCTCTGGGTGATAAATTGTTACATATATATGCTGCAAGAGTAAAAGGCAAAACTTTATGGAAATATAGTTACCCCAAAGTGAATGTTAACAGTTTCAGAGGTGGGAAACTGATAAGAGAACCAGACAAGGAACAAGCATTGGTAAATGCAGGAAAATATGCTACAGCCAATAGAAATGGAGGAAAGGTAAGTGGCACCTTCAGGAACCAATGAGAAGCCAGGACAAAGAGGAGGCAGGATGTAAGTCCCTTTTAAGTTTATATTAAAAACAATAGATTCATCAAAAAAACAACAATGTAAAAGCAGATACATTTGGATGATAGCATTTGTAAATAGGTCAGGGACGGCCTGACCTGTGTAAAATTCAGTCCTTTGAGCAATGGTAAAATGAACTCTCGACGTAAGTCAACATAAAAATCACAGAACATAATAAAATGCATCGTATTTTGGGTCTAAAATGAATCATACCTACCTGGGTCAAAGACTTTTACCTGGGACCTCCCTTTTGGAACAGCTAATAAAGAGTGTGCCATGCTCAGTCTAAATGTGGTGAGGCTAAAATAACGATGACTCATGTTAGAAAGTGCAAACAAATATTGCTCAATAGACAATGATGTCTTCACCAAGGCTTGTCCTTAGTCCTAGTCAAGTCAGCTTTCGTTATACGGTCTGAAGTAGAGAATAGTTCTGGACAGGCCAGTGTTCCAGGCCACATACCCCCAGATGTCACTACCATAAGATTCTGCGAGAACCAGTGACCAGACATGGGCAATATCATATGCATGCACACAAATTGCCAAGAACTACCACTATTAATCAAGAGCCAGCCTTTAAGTAGGTGTGATCAATGCCATTATCCCTTAGATGCCCACATGCTGCAAAGAAATACCACCATCGTACCAGGGCGAAAATGTCATCAGGGTGTGCACAATGCTCAAACATATGCCTCACGCACCCACACACACTCTTACAGACACACACTCACAGACCTGTATTCAAGCACACATTAACACACATGCTTAAAGGAAGGCACATTTATTTCATTGTTACCTTCCGCCATTGTTTTTATTTACACCCAAACTTTATGGATGCTAAATTAATCTTTCTTGCATAAATTTGTTTCAATTAAATCAGTTAATTCTGCTGCCCGCCTTAGTAATTAAGTATACATGGTTTGCAATGTATCATCATAATTGTTCTTACATTTATTATCGCACTAAACGTCTTCATTACTGCCTGCATGAACTTCTGTGCCACCGCAGCTAGGATTGTATATGGTTTGTAGTGATCTCCCTCTGATACATAGTAAAGATATACTATTTGGATTTATATGCTCTGGCTTCTTTGGATGCACCTTGGCTCATATCTATATTGAGCAGTGCCTTATGATGATGATAATAAAACTTATACAGTGTTCGAATGCCCAGAGGCGTCTTGGTGCTGAGAGTGAATAAGATTGGGAACCACAAAAGAGGAGCTGAAACTAAGTTCACAGATCAGCAGTGAGGCTAAGTGCTAAAAAGACAGTTTTTGTAGTTTTCTAAAAGCTAACAGGGAGGTGGCAGAATTCAATTTCTTAGGAGACTGTTCCATTGTAAAGCAGTGCACATAACAAAGCTTCTGCCTCCGCCGAATGAGTGTTAATAAGGCGGAACCACTAGGTTGTTGGCGAAGCTAGAACGTAAGATTCTGCTGGGGATGTACCTCTTAAAACCTTCCTGTAAATATACAGGCCAGATCCATCCAGCGCTTTTTTATTTTGCTGGATTTTTTATATAGCACAAACTTGACCCAAAGATATCGAGTATCAAAGCACTTTACATGAACACCAGTTGCGTTACACAAGGACACATTCATTTTTGTGAGGCACGGGGAGATTAAGTGATTTGCCCAGAATCACAGTATGTTGAGCGTCATTGCAGAGACTCAAACCCAGTTCCCCAGATTGGAGGTCCACCGCCCTAGCCATTAGACCACATCCTCTCCCTTTATGCATTGCTTTAAAGGCAATGCATAAAGCCGTAAAGGTAACACGTTGCTTCATAGGAAGCCAATGAAGCTTATTTATACATGGGATACAGAGTGGAATTTAGGCACATTGAGAAGCTTCTGAGCGGCTGATTTTTGCAGGTTTTGGAGCTTGTTCACAGAACTTTTTTTGAGATTTTGATAGAGGCTGTTGCAATAGACTAGTCCAGACAGAATTAAAGCAGTGATAACTTTCTTCAATAGATCAGAAGGAATGAATTGCATTATCTTTTTTTTCATTTTGAGGGTATAGAAGGAGGAGGAGATAATCATATTGATCTGATTTTTATAGGTAAGTTTATCATCCATTATCACACCCACGTTTTTACCCTTCTTTGCATGTATAGGGGGAGTTCCTAGCTCTTGAGGCCACAAAGACGGGGTCCAGAAGGAAACATTGTTGCCTAGTAAAAGGACCTCGGTCTTAGAAGATTTAAGTCTACGGCAGTTGTCATTCATACAATTACTGACTAGGAGCATGCAGTACCGGAATGCCTCACCAGAATCCTGATTGCTGATGGAAAGTGAAACTACAATCTCGGTGTCGTCTGCATGAGATACCAACGAAAACCCTAACGATTTCATCATACTAGCAAGCGGTGTGTTATAAAGATTAAACAGGGTTGGGATCTATGGGCCCTGTGGAAAACCGCAGGACAGACTGGAAGGGTCAGATGTGAAATCCTGAAGAGAGACCCTTTGCACTCGGTCAGAGAAGAAAGAGCGGAGCAGACTCAAGGCAACACCCTTGATGCCAAGCTTCTGGTGACGGTCAATCAGCAAGCTGTGATTGACTGTGTCGAATGCCGCAGACAGGTCGAGTAAGACAAGAGATGCTCCGCTGCCCTTGTCTAACGTCGACCTGAGCTCCTCTGTGGCCACAAGCAGTGCTGTCTCGGTGCTGTGGCCACTTCTGAAATCAAATTATGTTTAATCCAATATGTGGTTGTATCTGATAAAAGAAGCAGTTGCGGGTTCATGGCCTTTTCCACGATTTTAGTAGGAAACAGGAGACAGGAAATGGGATGATAGCTGTTTGGATCTAGCGGATTGAGATTAGCCTTTTGACGAGTGGGAGGTTTGAAGCTGTTTTCCAGAGTTTGAGGAAGGGGCCCTAGCTGACCATGATGTTAAAAATCTTGATCAGGTGGGAAGCAATAATGTCCGATGCTAATTTGACCACTGCTGGAGGACCTGGATCAAGAGGAGATCCTGCTTTCATGGTGAGAAAGACCTGTTTCAACTGTTCTACTGTAAAATAAGGAAATTCCTCCAAGGAAGCTTCCACTGGGACCACAGGGGGAGGGTCATTACTCAAAGAGCTGGCAGAGTAATTTTTAGAGAACTTGTCAAAGATCTCCTCCACTTTTTGGGGGGATAAAGTCAGCAAGAGAGTTACAGAAAACCTGACTTCAACCCACTAACTTATTAGTGGGCGTAGAACTAAGTTTTGCAACAGTTTAAAAGAGCTCTTTAGTGGAGTTTTTGGCTGATTTGATTACTAAAGAAGGCTGATTTTTCTTTCAGAGACTGGCTTTTATACTTCGCAATGATGCTTTTATATTTTCCTTTCTCAAGTATATTGTAATCCCTTCTCCATTTCCGTTCCTGCCTGCAGCAACCCTGTTTGAGGGCTCTTAATGTATCATCAAACCAGGGTGCTGAGGGCTTACGTCTATTGTGTATCTTAGTTTTTGCCGGTGCAAGCTTGGTAACAGCTGAACTAAGCCAGGCAGAGTAATTCAGGGACAGTTGATCTGGATTATTAGTGATCCCTGGCTGGGATCCTGCTAGAAGAGAGTTTAAATCCGAGGCCTGATGTTTATGCCAGGCATGAACGGCATGCATATACGTGCCGTTTTTGCAGGGAGGGCTTTAGATAAGAGCTCTATTTCACAAGACCCCACTATGATTGGTCCAGGTAAGTGGGAGGGTATCAGAGTTTTTAACACAGCGATTGTTGGTAAAGACTCCATCAAGGGTATGCCTTGCAAGATGTGTAGGATACCCCACTATCTTAGAAAGACCAATGCATGCCATAGTGCCTGCCAGAGACTCGGTATTCTTGTCTAAAAAATTCTCTAAGTGAAAGTTAAAATCACCCTGACTAGGTGGCCTGACAAATTTACATTTTACCAGCATTATATCTATGTACAAAATGTCTCTCTTGTAGATTGTGTATCTTCAAATTTAGAATTCATTTTGTGGCTGTTGACTTCTCTTTGCCCTGAAGAATGCTCTGCCCATTCATGCAAGTGGTGGAAGCATTGACATGACTGTTAGAGATTTTCAGGATTTCTCAAAAGATCACTAACTTGTGTGTTTAACCGTAACTTCTCACTTTCAATGTGTTTTTTTGTAAATATAAAATGTATATCATATCTTGCACTTGTCTCTGTGTTGTACTGATTTCGTTTGCCACCACATGTTATTATTAAGAGAGCTCAGGTTAAAATATTTACAAATCTGTACATTGAGGCCTGTGGTGCCATCTTGTGACTTATAGTGGAGGGATACTAATAGAATTTGAGAGCTCCTGACCTCCATTAATGAGTTTTTAAATTATTCATAATATATATCATGAGTAAGTACTGCTTTTAGCATATCAGAATGGACCACCTATGCACATCAGAAAAACATATCTTTAAAAATGCTTGCATAAATTAATTTAAACTGTATACTTTAAAACTGGATAGTTGCTAACTATTTTTATGTACTGATATATTTTTTTAAAAGACGTCTACTTTCCAATCGAAAATGTTGCAGATAATATAATTAAATTAAAAGCGCCTAAGGGAAATTATACTGTTCCAATAAATATTTTCACATGGTTTACAACATTTTATATGTAGAAAATTATCAGGCAATTTCATTTCATGACAATAACCCAAGGGGAAAGTAATAACTACTCGTGCATTTATCTGAATTTGCGAGGTAATGGCAAAGCCGCCCACAGGCTAACTGCAAAGCATGAAATGTAGAAGGGTAAACTGCTTGAAAAATGATCAGTCTCTGTAATACGGTGAAGGACTTTCTGAAATCAGAATCAACATTTAAAATTACAAGCTGGAATTATTTGTGCATCTCAATTCTACACACTTGTTCTACCATGAACAGAATAAGGCAGACATCCTTGGTGACAGTAAAAGGGGATATAAATGCATCACATTCAAAGAATGCAAGATGGGAAAAATACTGAGCGGTTTTAAAATCAAGGCGTCAACGTTAGTCCTTTTGGTGCATTTTTAATAAAACTTTATAGATTGTGAACTTTGACCTTGCTGTGAACAGGCAAGAATATTTGCAAAATAGAGAATTGCAAACAGTTCAGCGTTCTGAATTCTCACGTTGCAAGCGTGTGCTCTTTTCCAGGAAGATGAGATTATGCCAGCTAAGTTTGATGAGAATTCTCTTATTTGGGTGGCAGCAGCCCAGCCCGTCAAAGACAACAGCTTCCTGAGTCCCAAAATCCTAGAATTGTGCGGAGACCTCCCCATTTTCTGGCTGAGACCAACATATCCTAAAGGTAAGAACCCGATAAAAATGTTGTTGTTTTCTTAAAAGAAAAAAAAATTGAAGGACTGTTAACCCTACATATTTCACTTTACTGTTGGCCATGCCAAGATTCTCGAAAATTCAGTCGTTCATTTAATTTAGAGATTTATACATAAAACAAAATTTAAACAGAACATAAGGTGCAGGAATGAACTATAAGGCCACTTTCTTCGGAATGTAAGAAGCAATGCCACGTCAGCATTTGCAAATGTTATTGGCATGCAGATGAAGAGGATGGCATGCTGTTTGGATGATTCCCTTTTTGTAGGTTTTGACTTTAAGGAGTAAATTTGGTAGTCGTTTGCAATGGGTTTGCTTCCCAAAAAGGATGAAAAATCACAAAATGTTTATTTGAAATTTACTTTCCAGAGCAAAATTTTTTTGAGCTGGAATGTCAACCAGAAGTAACGCAAAACAGCACCTAGCTGCTTTGTCGTTTTCACATTGGTGTTATGGAGGAGAAATGGTTTTATTTCGCCAATCTTTCCTGGCTTTGCATGGGTGCTGTACTGTACAGTACCCATACAAAGTAGGGGAAGTTTAAAAGTAAGTCTAAGCATAATATTTTGTATTGGAAGGATACCCTTCCAGTACAAAACCTATTCTAAACATCATACACACACCCTTGCACTAAGGTGCAATGGTGTGTGCGTGGCGCTAACAGCCTGATTGTGCGGCAGCGCTAGGAAGAGAACTCTCTCCTTCTCCCGCAATGCTGTGCAGCAATTAGGTTTACTACGTTTAGTTGCAATATATTTTAGGAAATAAGTTTTTTTGAAGAAGCCGTTAAAATGCTCCGGTACAAGTGCAAGCTACATCATATAAGGTTATGTTTTAGGATGACATGAAAAAGTTAACAATAAATTGACCTATTCGGGGCGTACCCGCAACTGCCACCAAGATGGTCGCACACTTGTGAGGCTTCAGCATTGGCAGCCTTGATCTGTCTGCAACCAGTGACATAACCAACTGCAGCGTGCGGCATGGACCATGGTTCGATAGTGGAGAGCCTGGTGAAGTCGCAATGCTGAATCATAGGGAGTACGGAGGCCCGAATGACACGAATACCAAGGAGGGAGTGAGGTGTGCCCGACACCGCCTCAGAGGCCCTGCAGCGACAGGGGCCACAGGTGAGACTGAGGGAGGGATCATCTGATCCCGTCGGCGTGAGCGTCGGCTCCCCTTCTCCACTCCCCCATCTGCTTCACAACGTGCACCATTGTAGTAGCATCCGGAGGCTCTCCCCAGCGAAGACAACTGCAAGCCGAGAGGACCTGCCGTGGACGCAGAACGGTTGCTGTCGAGGCCTAACACACAGCCTCGCGGTGTAGTGTAGTTCCTATATCCCTGATAGGCTCTGCGCATTGGAATAACACACACTATAGATTTGACATAGGACTAAGGTCAGTATGTCTCTATCGAATACATTAAACCTAATTACTTGTGTGTGCCACCTAACTCAGAGGTCAATAGAAACTTCTCGGATATACAAGCAGGGATTAGTCTCTGACAACCGCATAAACATGACAACTTTGTTTCCCTTGAGAATCGGAACAGTCTCAGAATCGTGGAAACAATAGATAACAGTTTCACTCAGTCAATCGTGCATGCTTCGTTTCTACAGAGTTGCACAGAGAAATGAATTGCTACAATCGTAAGACAGACTGCGAAGTACAATGTGTGCGAGGTTAGCTGTAAGATAAAATAATACTGCAATAGCATGGTTTGTAGCTATGACATATATTAATCAAAATACATACATAAATAACATAAGCTAAAAATGTGATACTCATCTGATGCTTCTAAATTGTTCTACCCCAGTGTACCTAACCTAAGTTCAGTACGAGGTTTGAAGTAGGTGCCTTGTCTAATGTATAGCTAGCTATATTTTAGTTTAGCCAAGAGTTGCTAAAAGTTTCTCTAAGTTCTAGTCAGCTCCATACCTTAGAGTGAGAGAGGTTGGAATCTCTTTTCTGGACTCGATAGTCTAACCCCCGCAAGGGAATTCAGAGGGATCACTGACTAAATATCGAAGGTCAAAATATCGACCTACAAAAATATCGGAACAAAAATATCGATGTTAAGAATATCGACATCCTATCTACAACATGGTAAGTACAAAAATATCGATAATTAAATATCGATGTCAAAAATATCGTTAGTAAAATATATCGTTTTTTTTTTTAGTTTAAAAATATATGTAAAATAAACCAAATAATACTTATAAATAAAATAAACATAATTAAATATATTTTATAACATTTAAAATTAATAATTAATATATATAATTTAATAAAAACATTAATTAAACATATACATATAATATATAATATATATACTTACTTAATAATTACTTTTAATTATTATTTTAGTAACGTATAAATTATTAATTTTGTAAAAAAATTACCAATACATCTATACACATAAAACAATAACATTAATAAATATTAAATAATTACATATAGCAAATAAAAAATAATAATTTTAATTTGAATATTTGTTATTATTAATGATATATTACATTAGCTGAAATAATATAAAACATATTAATTATCAGAGAAAATAAAACTACTACTCCAACTCCTACAAAAAAAACAGTAAGGAAAATGTTGGATATCGTAGGGCTAAAAATTACTATTTCCACTACAGGGAGTATAACAGTAGGGAAAGTGTTGGATAGCATAGGGGTAAAAATAACTATTCCAACTCCAGAGAGTGCAACAGTAGGGAAAGCATTGGATAGCGTAGGGGTAAAAATTACTATTCCAACTCCAAAGAGTGCAACAGTAGGGAAAGCGTTGGATAGCGTAGGGGTAAAAATTACTATTCCAACTCCAGAGAGTGCAACAGTAGGGAAAGTGTTGGATAGCGTAAGGGTAAAAATTACTATTCCCACTCCAGAGAGGGCAACAGTAGGGAAACCAGTGGATAGCGTAGGGGAAACAATTACTATTCCAACTCCAGAGAATTTAACAGTAGGGAAACCAGTGGATAGCATAGGAGTAAAAATTACTATTCCCACTCCAGTGAGTCCAACAGTAGGGAAAGCGTTGGATAGCGTAGGGGTAAAAATTACTATTCCCACTCCAGTGACTGCAACAGTAGGGAAAACGCTGGATAGCGTAGGAGTAAAAATTACTATTCCCACTCCAGTGAGTGCAACAGTAGGGAAAGCATTGCATAGCATAGGGGTAAAAATTACTATTCCCACTCCAGAGAGTGCAACAGTAGGGAAAGCGCTGGATAGCGTAGGGGTACAAATTACTATTCCCACTCCAGTAAGTGAAACAGTAGGGAAAGCGCTGGATAGCGTAGGGGTAAAAATTACTATTCCCACTCCAGAGAGTGCAACAGTAGGGAAAGCGCTGGATAGCGTAGGGGTACAAATTACTATTCCCCCTCCAGATAGTGAAACAGTTGGGAAAGCACTGGATAGCGTAGGGGTTCAATAAACATAATAACCAATTAAATAATTTGTTATTAAAAAATTGCATATTAATAATTACTTTACAAAATAATTATTAATAAATACAAATAATTTAAACTAAATATTTTAATAAATAATATTAAAATACATCCCACACAATTCCCCCTTTAACACACAACACACTACACATACAAAAAACACAATAAATTTAACTATCAATCTATCTATTATTTACAATTAATAATACATTCTTTATAATTAATATAGTTATTAATTTACTAGTTAATACATATTAACTACCAAATTACAATTAATCAAAAATGATTTATTAATTAACAATACATTAATTAACAATAACAACAAATAAAATGAAATAAATTATTTATATTTACTATATTTAACTAACTAATAACAATTAATTACCAATTAATAATTAATTAACAATTAATTAATAATAAATACAAATAAAAAAACAATATCATTAATTATTTTAATTTAATTACATCCCACCCTATTCCCCTATAAACCCACAACCCATTACACATATAAATTCACATAATTAATTTAATTATCAATTAATCACTTAATAAAAATAAATCACCAATTAATTATTAATTAACAATAAATATATTAACAATCACAATAAATAAATATGAATAATAAACTAATTATAAATAATATAATTAACCAATTAATAAAATTAATTTACAATTAATAATTAATTAATTAATTAATCATAAATACCAATTAAACAAAACATATTAATTCATTAATTATAATTAAATTACTTCCCACCCTATTCCCCTATAAACCCACAACCCGCTCTGATACTAAAACGCTAAATTTACTTTAAAATAATTAATAATCTCTAAACATTTATTTTTAAATGTATTAAAATACATTACAATAATCTTTAACATACAAATAAAATACATATAAATATCGATATTATTGACATCGATATTTTTGCTTAAGATATTACTTACATCGATATTAAGTACTTCGATATTATTTACATCGATATTACTTACCTTGGGGTCGATATTCTGTCCATCGATATTCTTGACTTCGATATTCTGTCCCTACGATATTAAAAACTCGATATTATTGTAGGTCGATATTAAACACTCGATATTTTGACTAACCACCAAGTCAGAGAGCAGTGGAGCTGGATTCTCTGACTTCCCTTGCGGGGCAAGTGCTGGTATATTTATACCTTGAAGGTGTCTAGGAATGCCAGTATTGACGTAAAAGTCGGGCAGAGGAACATCATGAATGAACCCCTAAGGAATAGATGTTCATGCATACTTAATGAGTTCTTGGAGAAATCAATATTCAAGCTGAGGGAAATTCCTAAAGGCTTATAGGTCTGGTTTTCCAAGAATTCGTTGTGACGTGGATGGACGGATGTAGGTGGCCATGTCTGTATTTGGTTTGTACGGACAATGTCTAAATAAGGGCCGGATTTCTATGTCCAAATAAGAGCGATGTGAATTGTACCTGTATAAGGGCATAAATTGGGAAACCTATATACGGAATCTAAATCAGCACACAACACCCACTCCAGTTTCGTATGAACGACGTTACTAAATCCTAAACGTTCTAAACATATCTTAAAACAGAGTATCGCATGGGTTTGCTAAAATAAGCTAAAAACATATCTAAAACATATGTTCTAAAAATACATTACAAAACCATTGCTATGCATAAAGTGTTGTACATATAAAAGGCAATGTTCCATTCTAAGCATAGGATCACATTGAAATGCTAAATGAATGAACAAAAATATATACATGTGATGAAATGGCTCGTAAATACAGAAGAAAAAAGGTGCCGAAACCATTTCATATCAGGTTACACAAGTCAAATTGTTTTTCATGACAAGGTGGCATACTGTCCCTGGAAGTGTTATCAAAGAATTCTGTTCTCTATGAATAGTTCTACTATAAGCAGATTACTGTGCCAAAAAATGAAAAATACAATTTAGGGACAGGAAGAGAAAAAAATATAATCATAGAAAAAGTTCCAAAGTCAGTATCACGTTTGAAAAAGAATGAAGGCCAAATTCAGAGTCTGTCCGGAACACTGTGTGCTTGAATAAAAAGTCAGTGTGTGGGATGGAGAAAACATAAAAATGTTCTAATCCTGTAGACAACAAGTCGTCTACCGTTGTGGGTGAGAGTTGGAATACCTCATGTAGAAGATCAATAGCACATAGATGCGAACTATCGCCTTCAGCATGGGAAGCATCAGCAATGTCCGGATTGGATGTTACCTGCGCGCCTGGTGTTTCCTCTCGTACCTCAGCAGTAGCATGTTGCGTCTGTGAGATCTCAGTGAATGCCGCCATCAGGATTGGTAGCCGCTGGGGACAACACGTAGCATGGGCCGTTATCAGGTCCAGCAGAGTTTCGATATCCGTAGGCATGACCGATGGGAGTGTCAGACAAATGTCCAGCTCGCATTCTTCACTGCATAGCAGGCAGCGTAGAACAGGTAAGATGCAATCTTGCCAAATTGGTCTGAATGACAGAAACCAAGTGATGTTTAATTCTCGTAGACGAGGTAAACCCAGAATTTGGACGATGCGCTCACGACACCTCATCTCCAATAAAGTTATTTCCATGGTGAACTGGGTGTCGCTGGTGATTTGGCTTGCCATATCGTAGCAGTAGGAGCAAAAATAGTATCCCTGCAACGAGTGCTAAAAGGAGCAGCAGTCCGCCAAACACAGAGTGCACGAAGTTTGGAAAAATTCAGAGGACTGCTTGAAAAGGTGCTAACAGTCCTGCACACACGTTCTTAAATACATGTACAATACCGCTCGTATCAGACATGTTTAACATACGACCTAACATTTCTGAGAAATGCACAGGGCAGTTTGTATACAAAAAGGTATGTATCTCTGCAGAAGTCCTTGCAACTTGGAGAGCATAGGTTTCCTTGGCAGAGGTCAAAGGCACAATTTTTTGTAAAAGAATGGCTTTCATTCTGCTTAGAGTATCAACTTGTATAGAAGATATATTCAGTGAAGGCCATAAAGGTGACTCCCTGACTATGTCTATTTGGGGAAACAAGACTTGCATACAGCAAGTGACCCTGGATGTAACCGTTACTAGATGTGGGATACCTGGCAGCATGCCACAGCAGCTGTGATCATTCAACATAATGTAACTCCCGTTTGAAAGTTGACCAAAGATTGGATTAATCACTGCTGCCGGTGAACCGTGCAGGTGGCAGGATAAGTTTGTAGTGGAACCATCACAGGCCCCGTTTAAGTTAATACCCTGACAAAGGAGAGAACCGCTTAGTGCGTGTTCACAGTTTTCACAGCTAAGAAACACTTCACGTCCCCCACTCCAACATCTGTGTGTGTAAGGTAAATCCCAGGATGTCTTGATGTATTCTTTACCCAACCTTTCATATTTGCCTGCTGGTATATTTTTTAGGCAATACTGAAAATGGAAAGTCGTAACAGGCAGAGTAATCTTACCATGTATGATCCACTCAGTAGCTGGTTTTTCTGTCACTGTGAATGGTAATTTCTCCAGTTTTTCAATGCTCAGCACCGTATAGTATCCTCCTCTTTCTGCCAGTTTGATCTGTCTAGCTCGTGAGATTGAATTCTGCAAATAGTGACGTAGTATTGATTAAACGCCAAGGCAAATAGCCTGAACGCAGCTTTTGAAGAGTCCAGCCTATAGCATGATAGAACGTAGCTGTGACTGACCATGTTGCAACATGACCAAGTCTTGTTCCATGATGTCTATGACAGAGGATACAATGCTGTCCAAAGAATATATCCTGGACGACAGAGTCATTAACCCATTGTCTACTACAGAGAGAGATTTCTGTAAATTAATACGATCAATTTCTCGTATTTGTTCTGCAGTCTCTGCTTGGGTGACCTTCCATGCTTCATTATAAGCAGCGTAGATACCGGCATATATGAAACGTTTTTGACACGGTTTTCTTGGTCCTAGCAAGAATTCCCTAAGGTCTGTGTCTTCTTGCAGTAAAGTTAAGTGTTGTTTCACATCCTCTAGTGTAGATTTCTGTAGCCAATCAAGGCAAAGTTTCCCTACACTGTAAGTTGTTACTACCCCTGGATGCTGTCTTTGGACATAACGTGGGTCTGGCCTATGAAAGGTAAAACCTTGTGTTTTGTTCAGGAATCTATCTTGACAGTTGTTTGTGTCTAAGCGCCAGAGCAACTATTTTTTCCATTCAGGATCTGATCTGTTATAATTCAAAATAGTATGTACGTCGACCTCCCCCTGTGTAGTGCTTTCAATTGTAGGTGCAGGTATAGACGAAGTGTTCATGTCTTTTATCTTGGCTATTCCAAGGCATGATGTTTGTTGGACAGTGTCGTTCAAAAATATAATTTGCTCAGCGATGATACAGGCTCTAAACAAAGCTTCTATTCCCTGTACTTGCCACTCTTTAGTACCCCAGACAGTTTTCATCTCAATGTTGTCTTTCCAAAAGTCGTAACCCTGTCTAGACAGTTGGGCAATAAAGGCTGTAGAATAAATCTGTTTGGTATTCGTTAACATATTTTCCATTCCTGTCTTGTTGACATTCTTAAAGTAAAATGTTTCTGCATTCGAGATATTAAACCCTGAAAAATATGGAAATTTCATTGCAAATGTTTTGAGCTACCCTTTGATGGCGTAGGACAATGTTCCCATTGGTTATACATAAATACATTTCTAGGCATTGCAGATTTATGCAAGAAATGATGACCATAGTGGTTATAACAATATATTTGTTCATAGTTTGATGAACCATGTAAATATTCATTATTAGTGAATGCAGTTGACATCTCTAGATCAGACAACATATTATTAACAGTCTCGAAGTCCCAATCATCAGAAAAGGTACTGGAGGTAATAAAGTCACAATGAAATTTTACATAAATGTGGAATCTTCAAAAGCTCCGACAGACCAAAAATGTCATATTCGGTTTTGTCCCAAACTATACCATCATGTATAGGGATCGCTGTGATGTTCACTGCTGACAAGTCTCTTGCTTCACGATGGAATGATTTGTGTGGCTGGAGAAGTAAGTTCACTTTTTTACTTGCTGTGTCCATTTGAATATATCTTCCATTAGTCAGCATACCCAGAGTTATTACCAGAGCTAACCAAAGTAGAAAGAAGAATATTCCCAAAACAATACATAGTTCAATCCATGGTGAAACCAGATACGGGTTTTCCAGTAGATGAAAAAATTCTGTTGCTTGTTCTTTGAAAGTTCTTTGTACTGGCGTTGTTTCAGGCTTGCTGGGATCCTCAGAAAACGTATCAAAGTTTATGAAATAGCCAGAAGCAGTTCTGTCAATGGTTGGAATTGCATCCGTATTTGATGAAATTGCTGGAACCAGTTGATCACTTGTTACTTCGCTGTAAACAGGTGTATCTGGACGAACTGTTATTTGGGTCTCAAGAGGGACGAGTTCCATAGCTTTGTTGCTTAGTTCTTCATTTCTCACTGTAGAATCTTCAAAGGTGATGAGTCTCTCAGTTTGAACCTCTTGAATTGTAGCTAGAGGAGTACGTCTGCTACATTGGCGGAGTTCACTTGGCCATCTGTTTAGTATCGGCCACATAGTGTGGTTTGATCAGGTCGATGGACACAAATCTTTTCTCCATTGTACCAGCAAGGGGCGGCAAAAGTACTGTTCTTGATCCGTGGATTGCTAGGACAGGTACTGGTTGTCTCTATGAAGGCCCAAATTCCTTCTTATCCGCGATCTTTTCTCTGACTAGATCCCCAAGCTTTGGGATCCAGACTGGCCTTGCTGGGACGGCCGGATTTTTGGTGGTTGGCTTCAGGACCACGTTGCTTTGTTGCTTTCTTACTTCATTTAAGTCCTGTAAAACAGCCAAACGATCTTTGATATCAAATTGTTTGTTTTCCACCACTGTGCCTTTCATATCTAAGTCCGGAACCAATATTCTAGTCCCAAACATGACCTCATATGGAGTGACACCCCCTAGAGAACATTTTGGCAAGTTGTTTAGTGCGCGCTGGACCCCATATAAATGTTTGACCCACCCATCACCCGAACCTAGCTGTTATAGACTGCTTTATGTCCCGGTTTTTTCTTTCCACAACAGAATTTCCCTCAGGATGGAATGGAGAAGAATACCACAATGCTACACCCAGACTGTCTATCATTTATATATGAGTATTTGAGTGTAAACTTTATAGGTAATGCCGCACCGCTGCCTTTGCTTGATGCATTGACAGCCAGCATTATTTTGCTGTCTATTTTCATTTTTGAACGAGTGATTGCAGCTATGGAAGCCGTTTGCACAGCCCCTTTCGCGGCTTCATCAGCCAATGAATTCCCTTCAACGTGAACACCATCACGTTGGTGACTCAGCGTGTGTATCACATGAGTGTTTTGTAGTCCGTTTCGCAACTGAACTACATGTTCCCAAAGCAATTTGTGCTTGATTGTGCCACCTTTTGCATCTTTGAAGCCATTTAGAATCCAATTCTGTAAGAATGAATACAATAAAAAGAATCACACACTATGAGTGTGGGGAATTTGCGATCGGTATTTTCAAGTGCCATCTTAAATGCTTGTAGTTCAGCTCGCTGAGCTGTACAATCTCCTAGAGATTTGGTTTTTGTGACCATTGGTCTGAATTTGCCATCTCGCATGCGACCTTTAACGATAGCACACGCTGCACTGTGAATGAATGAAGATGTTCTTGTATAGCGCATGGCTACCCGGAAGCATCCCAGCGCTGCGGAGAGGGCCAAGGAGAAGATGGAGTTTAAGGGAATAGCCAGGTCTTAAGTTGTTTCCTAAATGACAGATGGTTGGCTTCCTTACGGATGGAGAGAGGAAGGGTGTTCCAGAGTTTCGGGGCATTATAGGATAGCAGGCGACCTCCTGATCGAGCCTTTCTAATTCTGGGGACTACCGCTAGATGAAGTTGATCTGAGCGGAGGTTTCTTGTGGGTTTGTAAGGTTTGAGAAGGTTTTTGATAGCAGGGGGGCCTTTGTTGTGAAGTATTTTATGTGCAATACAAAGGGTCTTGAAATGGATTCTTTCCTGTATTGGTAGCCAATGGAGTGTGTGCAGGGCGGGCTTGGCTGAGCTACGGCTGTTAGTTTCAGTGAGAAGCCTGGCGGCTGAATTCTGGACAGTCTGTAGTTTGGCAATCACTGCTTTTGGTGCCCCCAGATAGAGGGCATTTCCATAGTCCAGCCTGGAAAGAACAAGTGCCTGAACCACAAGCCTTCTTGAGTGGGTGGGTAGAAGGGGGAGTACTTTCCGTAGCGTGCGGAGTATACCATAGCAAGTGGCCGCCGTTTTCCTTGCTTGAGTTCTTAGGGTAAGCTCATGATCTAGCCATACGCCCAAACTTTTTATTTCTTGTTTGGGTAGTGGTGCAGGTCCCATGCACAATGGCCAGGATATGCTTGGATTGAGGCCAGCTTGATTACCCAGTAGCATGATCTCTGTTTTATCGCCATTGAGCTAAAGATGGGAGAGGCTCATCCAGCTGTTAATTTCTTTGAGGCATGAACAGAGATTGCTATGGGACTGGTCTTCCTGATTCAGAGCCACGATGAGCTGAGTATCATCTGCGTAGGTGACCAGCTGGATTCCAAACGGGGAGACTATCTGAGCTAATGGGGACATGTATACGTTAAAAAGGGTAGGGCTCAAAGAGGAACCCTGCGGTACTCCGCATTGGAAGGGAACAGGTTGGGACTGAGTGTTCTCGTCAAATACCTGGAAGGATCTGTCTTCCAGAAATGATTACAGCCAAGATAGAGCTTTGCCCGTCACTCCTACGTTTCTGAGACAGTGAATAAGAATGTGGTGATTCACCATATCGAAAGCGGCGCTGAGGTCTAAAAGGATGATAGCTGCGGAGCCTCCCGTATCTAAAATCTTTCGTGATTCTTCTACCACCGCAATAAGCGCCGTCTCAGTGCCCTGCCCAGGGCGAAAGCCTGTTTGAGAGGAGTGAAGCATGTTCAGAGTTTCCAGGTGGGCCGAGAGTATTTGATTGACATGTTTTTCTGCGGCCTTGCTAATGCCAGGAAGCAGCGAGATGGGTCGATAGTTGCCCAAATCCGAGGGATCAAGGTGGGTTTTTTTTTAAAAGTGCCCTAACCATAGCCTTTTTCCAATCCTGTGGGACTGTACCTGTAGCTAAGGAGGCATTGATTAAGTTGGCAATGGGGGGAATGATGGTGGGCGAAGCCTGTTTGAGTATTTTAAAGGGGGCTGGGTCGTTAGGGGAGCCACTTTTTATTGCCTCTATGATGTGGCAGAGGTGTTCCTCAGCGAGAGGGGAGAAGGAATCAAGGTGTCTCTTGTTTTCCAAGGGTTCTAGGTTCGGAGCATGGTTCGTCGTAGTGGGTGGAAGAAGATTAAGGATTTTTTTGATTTTTGTGGAGAAGAAATCTGCCAGGTCCTCACAGTGGCTACCAGTGGGCTCAGTCGTCTGAGGGGGATCTGGGATATGTGTGAGTTTTTTTATGATGCGAAAGATTTCTTTGGAAGAGTTGGAGGAGGCTTGAATTGTTTCCTCAAAGTAGGCCGCCTGTGTTGCTCTGATTTCTGCTTGATAAGAGGCAATCGATGCTCTATAGGCAGCTTTTTTCTCACTTGAGTAGTCTTTCCTCCAGGCTCATTCTAATCTTTTACATTGTTGTTTTTGATTACGGAGGCTAGTAGTGAACCAGGGACATTTATTAGGACCACTTTTTTGTAGACTGTTTTTATAGGGAAGTACTGTATTAAGCGAGTTTTCAATCCATGAATGGAACTTTCTGTTTGCAGCTACTGGGTTCGGGTCGGGACTAGGAATGGTCCGTTCCAGTTCATAGGTCCAGTTCTTGATATTGAGTCTGGACCAGTGTCGGGCCCAGGTTCGTGACGACCGCAGGGGAATATGTATGTGGGGAAGGTGCCATTTAAAAGGGATCAGAAAGTGATCTGACCAAGGAAGGGGGATGGGGTCTAGTCCCTCTAGCTCTTTGATATTGGAAAAAATGGGGTCAAGGAGGTGGCCCTTCAAGTGTGTAGCGTGATGGTTTTTTAGATGGAGCTGATAGGCTGCGAGGTCGTGCATAAGGTCAGATGTCACTTTATTAGAGAGCTCATCCAGATGTAGGTTGAGGTCTCCAAGCACGGTGAAGTTGGACGAAGTACTGGCAAGATTTAGTGTAGTTTCAAGTAGCGAGCTGCAGAATTTACCAGGGGTTCCTGGAGGACGATACATAAGGATCCCGGAGAAAGTGACTGAGGGGGTCAATTGTACAGAGAATTGAACATTTTCGCAGTCCAGCAGAGAGCTATCTAGAAGACGGCAGACTAGCCGGTCTTTATAGATAAAGGAAATTCCTCCACCTCTGCTGCCTATTCTATCTAGGAGTTGGATCCTGTAACCCGGGGGGATTGCTTGAATCACATCGGGGTCCGAGCTAGGTGAAAGCCAGGTCTCTGTAAGAAATATAATGTCTAAGTCTGACTCGTGTAGTAGTATGGAGATTTCAGTGGCATGCTTTGGCAAGGATCTGCAATTCAGCAGGGCCATGTTCAGTTGTTTACTTGCGGGGGGCAAGGTATTGGGCATAGGGGCAAGGATGTATCCACAGTGCGGACATTTGTTCTTGGGGGCGTCCAAGGACATAGGGTGGACACAGCACCTATTAGAGTAAGCCCTGATAGCAAACAAGTTTTCTCTCGAGTATGTAGCAGGATTTGGGGTGTCTAGCCCAGAGTTCCTGAGCCCTGAGCCCGTTCGGCCGCGGACGGGCGCAGACGGGCTTGCCTTTGGCGCGCCTTCGGCGCGCCGCCGGCGCGCCCGCTGCGCGCGTCCGCTGCGCGCTTCGCCCTGCATCAGGTTTTATGGCGTAAGGGTAGGAGCGACTAGAGCGCTGACCCTATACCGGAAGTCGGCTCCCTCCACTCAATCGGGACAAGGACCCGTGGTGGACCGGGGAGTAACCGGAAGGGCTACGCGCTTGTGTGCAGAAGATCAGGTAGGAGTTCTTCGTGTGCAAAATACAATTTTTCAGCTGTTAAAAATGTTTTGGTGCTCAGCAAAATAAGTGACAGTCAATTTTTAAAACGTACAACCTTTCTGAGGAAGCGAATGCGATCAATCAGCTAGCGCCAGGTAGACTGGCAAAACAACAGTATGGCCACCTTGACGCGTCCGCTGCGCGCTTCGCCCTGCATCAGGTTTTATGGCGTAAGGGGAGGAGCGACTAGAGCGCTGACCCTATACCAGAAGTCGGATCCCTCCACTCAATCGGGACAAGGACCCGTGGTGGACCGGGGAGTAACCGGAAGGGCTACGCGCTTGTGTGCAGAAGATCAGGTAGGAGTTCTTCGTGTGCAAAATACAATTTTTCAGCTGTTAAAAATGTTTTGGTGCTCAGCAAAATAAGTGACAGTCAATTTTTAAAACGTACAACCTTTCTGAGGAAGCGAATGCGATCAATCAGCTAGCACTAGGTAGACTGGCAAAACAACAGTATGGCCACCTCCCGTAGCAGGCTGTGCAGATCCGTCAGTATAAATGATAAATTCGTACTGGTCAAGAGGGATAATTTCAGTAGGCAGAGGACATTGTGTTTTTAAATATGGATCAAAAAATGTATTCAACATCAGTTGCAGCAAGAGAATTAACCCATTGTATCCATCTCAGATGTAATGCTTTTGCATTTGGAATGCTAGCCTTTGTAACCGCCTCTAGAGCTGGTACAGGAGTCACAATCATAATGCGTTTCCCCTGTGCTAGGGCTCTTTCTTTTGCTACAGCGGTTTGAACTGCTGTCAGATTTTTTTCTGTAGAAGTGAATTTCATTTCTGCTTGTGTATACAAGTGGGATTTGTATGCAATTGGTACTTTTTCACCTTCGTTAAAAGTTAAGTAGGTGAATCCGCATTGACCCGGATCACTAAGTTGCGTACATTTACGCGTGTTTGCAAGTGTTTAGTTGCTAACATGTCTGTTTGGAGTGAACGCAAAATGTCTGTGTGTTTTTGTATCCAATGTGTGATTTTAAAATCAGGTTTGATTAATTCGTAGAGAGGTTTAACCGTTTCTGCGTAGTTCAAAAATGTAAGTTCTTCCAAAATTCAGGAAACCTAGAATCGACTGTAAATTCTTCATTGTTTTTGGAGGTTGGAGCAGAGCACACTTTTCTAAAAAAATGGCTGCCAGGCTTTTGCCTTCAATTGATAGTTCATATCCTAGGAAAAGGACGTTAAAGTGGGTAATTCTTGACTTTTAGAAGTTGAATTTGTAACCCTCTGAGGCGAAGCCCAATATTATGGTGCTCATCCTGTTCAAGTGCCTATCCAGGTCATCGTCTGTCAAATATATATCATATATGACAATGCCTCGTCATCATAAGTTTGTAGTAACTCCATTACCCTTGCTGAGAATAACCCTGGGCTGTTTTTGTATCCCTGGGGCAGTCGACAAAATTGACCCTGAGTCCCCATTATTGAGAAAGCGGTCAAATATCTGCTTTCTGGTGCAATATTTTGACAAAAGAAACCATTTGAAATGTCTAATGTGGTTTTATATTTTTTACGCACAATGTTATTCATTAATGCTGTACTGTGTGCATTTTGCACTGCAAATGTTTTGCAACAAGAATTTAAGTGTCTGTAATCCAAAACTGAACGATATGTATTGTCTGGTTTGGAGGCAGGAAACAAAGGATTGTTCATTGATGAGGTGCATGTTTCAATCACCCCCTGATATTCAAGTTGATCTAAAATCTCCCTGACCTGTTTTTCAGCTTCTTGCTTAACTCGGTACTGCCTTTATGCAGTCGGTTGATTTTTTGACTGGATTTTATGGTGAGGTGAGTCCTCATCCCATCCTACATGATTTTTATACAGTGCTGGGGCTTGGGCTACTGCCCATTTCCTGGCTAATGTATATTTTAAATGTACTGGAACATGGTTGGAGAAGGCAGGCATAATGATGGCCTCGCCATGTGGGCACTCCCTGACAAATTCTGGTGGCCAGTCCTTTTCTGATAGAAGTATATCATAACCCTTTGAAAGATGCTCCCAAAAGAGTGCTTCCACTTTTCTTGGTATGTCTCCCTCCATCCGGAGTGTTAATTCATATAACCTATGTGGAGAACTAACCCTGGTGTCTACAGTCTCAACTTGTATGTCTTCATTCAAGTCCACTGTCTCCAGAAGTCCCTTCAGGTTCTGCTGAGCTTTGTAACTTCTTCTGCACTGTCCAGCATGGTCTGGGCCCATTCTTCGGTCCTGAGTTGGGTTCTCAGTATTCTCGGCATGTCTGATCTTCAGACCTGCTACCTTTTTCTTGAAGAATTGAGGTTTTGCTTTATTTTTCTGAACATGTTGATCGTCTTTGGACTTCACGCGTTCTTCCTTGTTTTCTGACCGTCCTCTTCTTTCGGATGTCTGTGATAATACCTGAAAGGTACGAGAGGAACGTGTATCAGTATCTTGATATCTGTCAGGTTTTCTCAAATTATCCCTATTCCTGAGGTTGTACCTCTTTTCAGAGGGCTCCTTCTGTGGAGGAGACCTGCCTCGGGAATGAGAACGCTTCTCTTTGGAATGCTGTTTGCTATTTTCCCACTTCTTTTTATAAGAGGTAGGAGTGTTTTTAGGAAAGACCTTATCAGGACTTTCAGACAGTTATGGTTCTAACTGTATAGTTCTATTAGATTTTGTATGTTACTAAGTAATTCCTCGTCTGACATTGATTCAATGTCAGGGTCAGGTGTGTAGCCGGCTAAAATCGGCCATGATGCTCCTGGTCTACCTAGTGGACCGAGCCTGGTAATATGATTGTAATGTTTTAGAGCGCCTTTAAACCAGAGCTCATGCTCCTGGTATGTCAGTGGAATTTCAATATCCTCGAAAGGAATATATTCCTCAGGTGATTCTTCTTATTTGTAGAAGTGAAACAAATGTGTTACTGGATTTGATTCTGGGAATACTATCCATGAATAGAATACCTCTGTCTGGTGAGATTCATGTGCCTCTATCACAAAAACTGCTCTACCACCTCTTGGTGTCAGACCATGTTTTATAAGTTTTAGAGTGATGGCTCTCCTTAAATTTGGAGGGATGTGTATAACACCCAACTCGTCTTCATTAAGACCTGTAAGGTCAGCCGCAGCTTGACCGTTGTCGACGACAACATCTCCGGTGTCGGACATTGTTTAATGAAAAATTGCAGAGCATGTTTCAAGGAAACCAAGATAAGGTGCACAATATTTTGGAACACTGTATCCTTGATCGTTGAACAAAACTAAACAGCTAAGACATAGGATTTTAGTCCTACTCAGCTATGGCGGATATTATCCCTACCCACTCCAGACGTCTTATGGAGTTTTATGAGAAGGGGGTCTCTGAGAAAAGCATGACTGAGTTACTTCAGTATCTAGCGTTAAATTAGTGCCTTACCAAACCGTTGGGCGCCTTGCAGTGTAGTTCCTATATCCCTGATAGGCTCTGCACATTGGAATAACCTACACTATAGATTTGACATAGGACTAAGGTCAGTATGTCTATCGAGTACATTAAACTTAATTACTTGTGTGTGCCAGCTAACTCAGAGGTCACTAGAAACTTCTCGAATATACAAGAAGGGATTAGTCTCTGAAAACCGCATAAACATGACAACTTTGTTTCCCTTTAGAATCGGAACAGTCTCAGAATCGTGGAAACAATAGATAACAGTTTCACTCAGTCAATCGTGCATGCTTCGTTTCTACAGAGTTGCACAGAAATAGAGAGACGGGCGTTTTCAATAAAAGGGTTTATTGAACAGTCTTATTTCTCATGCAAGAGTTATGAATTGCTACAATCGTAAGACAGACTGCGAAGTACAATATGTACGAGGTTAGCAGTAAGATAAAATAATACTGCAATAGCATGGTTTCTAGCTGTGACATATATTAATCAAAATATCTTATGTTATGTTATAGGAGCTTATAAAGCGCACTTCTACCCAAGGGTGTCCTCGCGCTATACTCTGACTCACTGGAGCAAAGGGTGCCTATACCGTGAATAAACATGTCTTCAGCACCTTTCTAAAAGAAAGGAGCTCCGAGGCATTCCTGAGATGCGCCGGCAGACTGTTCCAGGTTTTCGCCGCACAATAGGAAAAGCTATTGCCTCCCCAAATAGCTTTTTTTTATTGGAGGCACAGCAACAAATCTTCCTTTGGTGGAGCACAGCGCTCAACCCCGAACATACCATTCAAAGCATCTGTTCAAAGATTCCGGGCCGCTGCCGCTCAGTGCCTTGACAACCGTGCACAATGCTTTGAATTGTGCTCATCTTGTTACTGGCAGCCAGTGCAGTTGCCGTAGTCCATCTCGAGCTGATGCAAACCTAGGAATGCCTGTTAGCAGTCTTGCCGCTGCATTTTGAACAAGCTGTAGTCTGTACAGGTGTGTTTTTTTCAAATTCAAGTACAGACTGTTACAGTAATCTAGGCACGACAAAATGAGGGCTGAGACTGCTGCCCTGAAACCATCTGCTGGAAGGAAAAATTTAGTTTTTCTTAATATCTTAAGGATAAAGAAGCAGGTAGATACCACTCCGCTGACCTGGTCCCCAAAATCAAGTTTATGATCAATGATCACGCCCAGGTTTTTGGCTTTCCCTGAGGGAGCTGGAAGCTTCCCCATAAACTCAGGCCACATATCAGGAGTCCAGACATTGGGATTGTTCCCAAATATGATGACCTCGGTCTTGCCCACATTCAATTTCAGGCAATTTGAAGCCATCCACCCAGCGATGTCTTTTAGACAGTCATGACATTTTGAGGCCATAACATCTTGAATGGACAATGCAATTTGTGTGTCGTCTGCATAGGATGTTAATTGCAGCCCGAAGGATCTAATCAATGCCGCCAACGGGGTGACATAAATGTTGAAAAGCGTGGGGCTCAGGGAGGAACCTTGCGGCACCCCGCATGGGAGGGCAAAAGGCTTAGAATTATCCCGCCCCAAAGCAACTGTTTGGCCTCTGTCTGCCAAGAAGGATTTCAGGAGGCTCCAGGCCCTCCCTTCCACCCCCACCTTTGATAATCGGTCCATCTGCACCTGGTGGTGGACCGTATCGAAGGCCGACGATAGATCCAATAGAATCAGAACCGACACCCCTCCCTGATCCACCACAGCTCTAACCTGCTCCGTGGCCTTGATAAGGGCCAGTTCCGTGCTATGTCCTGCACGGAACCCAAACTGCGTGGGGTCAATGCTTTAGTGCTCTATTGATGGCCTATTGATGGCCTTCTCCAGCAACTTGGCCGGCAGCGGGAGTCGAGATATAGGTCTGTAGTTTTTGGGATCGTTTTTGTCCAGATTCGGTTTTTTTATAAGCGGCAGCATTGAGGCGGATTTCCACATCCTGGGATACTAGCCTGAGTCTATGATGTTGTTAAACAAGGGCGTAAGGGTAGATGCAACGACCTCTGGGATATTTTTAAGAACCGTCATTGGGCAGGGGTCTTTAGGGGATCCGACCAAGCTGCCCTCAGAAGGCTTATTACCTCTGAGGTCAGAAGTGGATTAAAACCCTCTAGTCTATCTGACACCGGCATCGCTCCCGGATCACGGCTGGCTGCTGCATCGCTCATCTCCCCCTGAGCCTCCGAAAAGGAGGTGAAGATAGCTTCCACCTTGTTCCGGAAGAAAGAAGCGAGCGATTCACAAAGTGCCGGGCTGCTGTGCGAAATGGGTTTGGTTGGCTTAGTCAGATTGGAGATGGTCCTAAATAGTTCTCTGGAGGAAGAACTGGCTTCCTTTATCTGCTTTGCGAAGTATGCTTTCTTGGTGTCTGAGAGTAATTTCTTATAACTGGTGAGGCTTTCCTTGTACTTTTCTTTATTTTTGATGCAGTACCCTTTCCTCCATGCCCTCTCTAGTCTCTTGCAATCTGTTTTATGCTTTTGCAAGCTAGCTGAAAACCATGGTGCTGAGGGCTGGGCTCGCATAGGTGTAAAGAGCTTAACCGGCGCAAATTTGTCGCAGGCGCTCTCGATCCACCTAGAGTAAAGCTCCACTGCCGTGTTTACATTTGCTGTAAGCATGGGTAAATTTAGGGTCAGAAAATTTCCCATCTTGGTGCTGTCTATATTTTTCCAGGCCCGGATGGAAATACTCTCCCTGGGTTTCGGAGTAGCCTGGTTTAGAGGTGTTTGAAGGAGTGTACAGATAATGGCCGCATGGTCCGACCATGTAAGAGGAAGGATTTCCAACATGGCCAAACCGTTGTTATTAGAGAAAATGCCATCCTGGGTGTGCCCTGCAACATGTGTGGGGCCGGCTATCCGTTGTTCCAGGCCCCCTCCACTCATAAGATCTGTAAGTCTCCTATTGTCTAGGTCTAATGCACCCTCCAAGTAAAAATTGAAGTCTCCCATAATCGTGAAGGACTTCGCACACAGCCCCTTCTCCAAAAGAGCACCAATTGAGTCCAGAAATGTACCTTTGGGCCCAGGAGGACGATATAATAGCATGGCTTTAAAGGTGTCTTGGGGGGAGAAGCGTTCACTAATTGACAGAGCTTCACATGCTTGATTTGAGGCTATCGAGAAAGTGGGCTCAAGACTACTGTGATATATGACGGCCAACCCTTCTCCTCTTCTTAAAGGTCTGTCCAGCGTGTGACATAAAAAATTTGTGGGCAGGGCCTTGACAATATCCGGACCTCAGGTGTTATCCGTCCAAGCCTCACTTATAAAGGCCTTCATAATCTGATGTTCTTCAATAAAGAGACTGCATACCACGCTGTGTTTTACCAGCGACCTAGCGTTTAACAATAGGCACCTAAGGTGGGCCACTGTGCCTGGCTTCAAAGGGCCCTCCACCTCTTTAAACGGAAAATTACTGGGATGAGCCAGAATGTGGGAGAGGGGACAGTGGCAGTGAGAGCAAGCTGCTGCTAACTCTCCCGGACTAATACTGGGCAAAAACCTCGGGCAGCATGCATTCCCACCCTCAGGATCCAAACTTCTAAGCAAATTGGAGGAATATGTTAGGACATCTGGCATGAAAGAGCCAGGGGGATTGGCCCTGAGCCCGTTCCGAGCGCGGATTGCGCGCCAGCGTGGGTTTAAATGCAGTGAAAACCAGCCCGCCCAATCACCAGTAAGTTCCCTGCTCCCCTGTCCCTCCAATCGTCTGTTCCGCAGAGCGGAGTCAGCGAGGGATACCGGACGGTCGGGCTCGGGTGCACAGTACATACATAAATAACATAAGCTAAAAATGTGATACTCATCTGATGCTTCTAAATTGTTCTACCCCAGTGTGCCTAACCTAAGTGCAGTGCGAGGTTCGAAGTAGGTGCTATGTCTAAAGTATAGCTAGCTATATTTTAGTTTAGCCAAGAGTTGGCAAAAGTTTCTCTAAGTTCTAGACAGCTCCATACCTTAGAATGAGAGAGGTTGGAATCTCTTTTTTGGACTCGATAGTCTAACCCCCGCAAGGGAAGTCAGAGAGCACTGGAGCTGGATTCTCTGCGAAGAAGATGGCAGCGTCAGGTCAGTGTATCAGGCTGGAACTCGATCTCCTTCCGTACTTGCCATGGCGAACCGCGTAGTCTAGGTTGGATCCAATCCTCCGGGAACCGCAATTTGCCAGGGCACACTGTCAGACCATAGTCCTGTCCGGCTTAAATTAGAGATCCCATATGGATTTCCAACTGCGTATATCTAGCGATTTTGAGGAGATGCTCTACAAGACCCTGTATTCCATAGTGAACTACTAACTGCCATCACCTAATACTTTACATTCAATACAGGCATGATGCCTGCACAGGCTACCCGATGAGAGGCCTATAAGGCATACATCCGTGGAATATACATCTCTAAGCATGCAGGTATAGTACGCGACATTCGCACCCAACTACAACGTGTCGAGAATGCACTGCGAGACTTGGAACAGGAAACCGCAGACAATGATGTGACCCGTCTGCGCCAACGGTCAGACCTATTGGCAGAGTTCCGAGATTCGGCAGACAGTGAGATAGCATACATTGGCAAGCACGCCAGGGCCACCACTATGGGGAAGGGGAATGACCCGGCTGGACCTTGGCCCGTTTATGGCGGCCAGATAGGCAACAGAACTACATAGCCGAGCTCTGCTCCGAAACAGGAGATGCAATCATAGGCAGGGAAAATACCTTAAATGAGTTCAAAAGGTATTATCACGACTTGTATACATCACGCGTTACAGACAACCCCTTTGAGATCACCGCGTATCTGGATGAGATCGCGATGGTTTGGTTATCGAATGGACAACAGGAGTTTCTTAATGAGCTTCTTACCCTGGAAGAGGTGACACAGGTTATCACTGCTCTGGACAGGGTCAAGGCACCGGGATTAGAAGCATTAAAAGCCAGCAAGTTACCACCCACACTTCGCAAGGCAGTCTTGCCGGTATTGCTAAAACCAGGTAAAGACCGCAGTCGCTGCGCCTCCTATAGCCCGCTCTCCCTGCTGAACTTAGATAACAATATCTTACCAAAGATACTCGCCACTTTATTGATGGAACAGCTCATCTCACCAGCCCAATCTGGCTTCTTACCACACCGATCAACTTCACTAAATCTCCACACCACATTTGCGGTGCTCAACAAAGTCTCCCTGCCACACCAGCAGCCATGGTTCTGTTGGACGCCGAGAAGGCATTTGACTAACTCATGTGACGCCATTCTCGGTAAACTGGGCATACCCCCCGTTACTCACAATAATCAAGCTTTTATATACCAAACCTTTTGGTGAATGGTGCAATGACAGACACATTTCCTATACTCCGAGGCACTAGACAGGGGTGCCCACTGTCTCCTCTCCTTTTCATATCTGCAATGGACCTGCTGGTCCCCGCATTGCAGGATCGCCATTTGCACCACGGGTAACAATTATCACATGGCCCCCTACTACTTTTCGTATATTCAGACGACATCCTGCTTTTCATCAGACACCCGCAGGACAATTTACCCACAAACATGCAAGACATAGCGAGATATGGGGACCTCTCAGAGCTTCGCATCAATTGGGCAAAATCAGAGCTTTTTCCGTTGACAGATGCCACTCAAGCATCGCCTGTAGGATCCCCCCTCCGATGGGCTGAAGATGGCACCAAATACCTGGGTGTCCACCTTTACAGAAACAGGGACCAGATTCTACAACGCAATTATGGCCCGGCCATGACTACCCTTACAGCACAAGTGGATAGATGGATTAGACTGCCCCTCTCCATGGCAGGACAAGAAGCCATCATTAAGATGGTTGAATTACCCAGGTTTCTATACCTATTTACAAACATCCTACTTCCACAAACTTTTTTTCATACACTTCGTGGTTCCCTTCAGCGCCTGGTGTGGGCAGGAGGCCATCCACGAGCCACTGGGACACTCTCACTCTTCTGTACGAGCAGGGGGGCATCGGAGTTCCAGATTTCTGCTTTTAATATCTAGCCACTCAATGCCATTATGCTTATCGGTGGTACCACCCCGATGCCTGTATCCCATACACCCGCCCTGAATGCACACAACTGGAAGGTCTTTCGCATTTGCAGATTTTGCCTAAGGGTATACTCCTGGAGGTCTGGGAAGTCCAGATGGTTTCTACAATATGCTGGGCTTGGCGTGGACTGTGACGATCGTTGGGTGGGGGCCTGCTCTTTTCCAGTGCCCTTCCCCTCCTTAATAACCCATGGCTCCTGCTTACACAAGACACACTGGTTAAACGCACACTTGCCCGACACTCCTTGTCCACCATGGGGGACCTGTTCCCCGGAAGCCATCCCCTCCATGGACCACTTTATTTTCAGGAGACTCCAGAACACTCTATGATCTCTCATACCTTCCTACCCGCTGCCACCCAAAAATGTCCCTCCCTTGACATTTGTAGTCACGGCCACAGATGGAGTCGTATTACATCCAGACTCTATCATTCTTGTATGACCTGGAAACCGGACACTACCACACGGGTGCAGGGGTGTAGCGGGTGTGGGAGAGGGAGAGGGATCTGGGGATACCACTCACAGACCAGATATGGAACTACAGCTGTACGCATATAAAGCACATTTCTATCAACCAGAGACACAAATTGTTACACTTTACATACCTACACAGATATTATCTTTCCCCAGTAGACATCGCTAAATTTGACCATCCCAGATCCGATAGTTGCTTGAAATGCAACGCTTCTGGAGCAGAGTTTGTGTATTTAACCAAGCCATGCCCGGTGGTGGCCTCCTATTGGATGGCTATATATACACATATATCTGCTATGACTGAACACGTTATGACCCCGGGCCCCCTGGTTACTTTGCTGGGGTATACACAACATTTACCCCATGCATCCCGTCTCCTGGTTTCCATTTCATTGTTACTGGGTAAAAGGGAGAGTGCATTGCGCTGGGGAAGTGCCAGACCACCCACCCCTTCAGAATGACTAGGGAGCATGAGCTACTGCAAGAGCATAGGGGAGAATTATGCCATCCTGCAACCCCTCACAACCCATCCCAAGGATATCTGGGCGACCTTCCGTACATACCTCCACACTTTAACACAAGACACTATTGATCAACCTCTGTCCCCAACCCACCGGCTGACGGGCAGACCCTCCCCATTTAAATCTTCGTATGGGTTAGGCCTGCATCCATCAACCCTGCAATGTTACTCCTGTATGTGATGGCTCGAATATCATGTTTTGATAATCATGTTTTGAGATTCATCGGCTGGTATTATGCAATTGTCAAATGTCTACTTCTATGCATTTAAAATTCAATAAAGACAATTAAGAAAAAAAATTACATATTCACACTTTATGGGTTTTCACAGTAAATAAAAGCATTTCTGTGGTCTGATTTGTGTGTCCTGTCACTCAGATGTGCGTACAACATGCGCCTGCTAGTGCTTCCACTGGGCAACAAATTGTCCCACGCATTTGAAAACAACCCTGCAGCGGAGATGATATTCGAACGTTTAAATCTGGAAAAAAAGTTCAGCCACACCAAACTTAAGAAGTATAGTCGTGGAGACAAATGTCCACAATGTAGCCTTAGAGCCAAAACTAATGCCTCAGTTAAGGGTGTCCTGGAGGATACTGTGATATTTATTGCACCCACTAAATTCCAGTACCAGGGGTCTTGACCGGCTGGAGTTAGGGATCTTGGACCTAGACATTGTAGACTTGCATGACAAATAGATACTTGTTAGAGCACACTGGCAGTGGTATTTGCTAATGCAGCAGACAGTAAAGCTAAATTTAAAATGTGTGCGTGCTAGAAAGTATGGTGTGGGTGATCGACCAACTGGAACCCTTGCCTGGCGGTTCGGCGGGTGTTTGAAAGCATGGTGGTAACAAGATGAAAAAAGGCCAGGTGCATTATCACACAACAGAGATCTTTTATGTGTCTACCAAGTATTATCTCTTTCTTCCTTGTCTGGATCTACGGAGGCTAACAGTGATATCCTGGATGATCTGCAGATTGCACATCATATCATTTATGCACCATATTTGCTTTATCACACCTTCTACAGATAGAGATAGAGAAAACAGCTCTCTTTCTGGATACTATAGAAACCTTTGACTCACTGGAGTGGAACTGTATGTTTGAGATGCTCTAGAGAGTTGGTTTGAGGACTGATTATGTTTGCTTTGTATCGCTTGTAGCCTAACACGATGATCCAATCACGGTGCCTTTGGACACTCGACAAGGGTGCCCTTCATGACTGCTGACCCTTACTTTTTATATCACTTAAGCTTCACTCGCTCAGAGGTATGCTATTCAGCAAATGAAGAATGGCACTGCCCCTTTACAGAGATGATGTTGTTCTTTATATGATCAGTGCATCAATTTATCATCAGTTATCAAAGAGATTCTTAAGTTTGGGGGTATGTCAGGATTCCACATCAACTGAAACAAATCGCGAATAGTCCTTCTGATTCGAGAACTGATAAGATAACTCTTAACTTCCACTTACAATTGTGCATAACATCGGTCAGCTATCTCAGAATACATATCCATAGAAAGACATTTGTTATCCTTAAAGACAACTACAGCTCAGTGATGGACAGATAAGCGATGTTGTGAACTGGTGGAAAGTGCTCCCACTATCCAAATTTTAAGGAAGGCTCTGCAAAGCTCAGTGTCACACTCAATTGCCTATTTGGTTTGATTTTAAAATGTAGTGGTGAGTCAGTGCATTCCTGATTGGAAGATAGGGCCATCTGTCCCACAGTTAGGTTTGTCTATAAGCTAGAAAGAGATCACCTCAGTTTCAAGGCAATAATTTGCTAATTCAGTAAATATAATTCCTAACAATGCAGGTATCATGTACAAGACTGATTCGAAGCAATGTTTTTATTTCTCCATATATTTGTGACTTTGCATGTGCCCTGCACTTTACAACACATGTACAAAGTGGGAAAAGTTTTAACATATGTTTAAGCATAGTGTTTTGTACTGGGAGATTAACCCTCCAGTACAAAACCTATTCTAGACATCATGCAGACACCTTTGCACTTTGGTACAAAGACTTGTGCATGACACTAGGTTGCTGTGCGCCAGCTCTAGGGAGGAGAACAGGAATAGTAGATATGATGCTGTCCTGCTTTTTTCCCCTCACACAATGCAGCGCAGCTAAGCAGTTTGCTGAAAAGTGTTGAATGACAACTTTGTAAATCTGCACCATTATATGCTCCCTCTGGCAAGCAACCAATGAATGCACCAAAATCCATGGGTGGAGGCATAGGGACACCCACATTTCACCCATAGAACGCCTCCCTGGGGCAGAGTAGCGCAATGCAGCGATTTGCGCTGCGTTGCATTATTCCAGTTTTATCAAGCCATGAAATGTCAAGCAAATTGGCTTTGCGTGGCTTGATAAATTTAACTTTAGTGTTGTGTCGCCCTTGCACCCCCCCCTGTCGTGGCACAAGGGTGACCCAACACATTGATAAAAAATGCCCCTAAATGTATGATATCCTATGTTTCTGGCTGAACCCCAGTCCATATTGCATTCTCAATTTATCAATGGACCTTACCTGAGCCAACTACATTCACACATTTATATTACTGTACTCAGTACGTGGGAGAGGAGGGGTGTACCAGTTAGGCATCCCTGGGAAATTCGACCCCTAGGGAATGAACAGTGGAGATTTTGCAGGCTCAAGATTACTCCACTGTAAATTAATCCAGAGAGTGTATAGGTTTTGAGTGCTATGGCATAGAGGTGGATTTCTTTTGCCAGCGATACAAACACCCTAAAACCGATGTCATCACCTAGATTGGACATGCCCTTGATACAGCCCTATCGGGACACAATTTGGTCTGCGATTTCTGCCACGAGTAACAACCAATTAACGCCATTTCCAATCCTTCTTTGCTAGGGTACACCCAAGACATTCCTAGCTCAGATCAGAAATACTCTGCTCTGCCAACAAGAGAGTGGCCAAGGAATGGGGAAATAGTCATGGGATAGGGGACCCACCCCAAAGAGTCACCATTTGGGTCATAGACAAGGTCTAATGTTAATGACATGTGGAGATCTTTGTTAACAAGAAGATGCCAATTGGCTTGTTTTAGAACTACATGGGGCCCCTTATAGAGTGACGTATTGCATCAAGCACTGGCAAAACCAGAAGGTTTTGGTTTTGCCTTTTGGCGTTGCCATTGGTTTTTGACAATGCTATTTAGCATCACCAAAAACAAAAAAAATATGGTTATTGTTGTATTGCCAATGATGAACAGCAAAACTAAAGAAAAAGCATGATAATGCATATGCGCATGCCTCATCCCACATGTGCCGCATATATGCCATGATTCTACAATGGGCACAGTGCCACCAGGCATGCCCATGCATGCTAAATGGCACAGTGGCCATTTTGTTCCTTGTTTTAATTAACCGTTCCAAGAAGACAGATACCCATCTTGGATTCTTAAATGTACAAAACTGAAAACATTTCCAAAGCATGTTTTTTTTTGGGGGGGGCGGTGAAGAGGGGGGAGTGCAAATTGCAGCTGCCTCACCATACAAACAAGATTTTAAAAGATTTATAAATTTAAAAAAAATTGAAAGTGGGGGAGCAAAGGTAAAGCAGGCGAGAAATGGAGTAAATGGCTATGAGCAGCAGTAGCATCCAGAGGGGGCCCAACTGAGGAACAGGGTCACGGTTGTCCAAAGGAAAAAAAAAACAAGCTTAGACAAAACTGAGCAGGGTGTAGAGGGGCAAGGGAAGCAGTGGCAGAATGAATGAATGAATGAAGGAAATGAAATTTATAAACGCGCAACTAAGCCCGAAGGCATCAAGGCGCCTAACCAAAGAAAATCATAAAAGGCAAATCCAGAACTAAGGGTAGGCTTTAGCAAATAGCCACGTCTTGAGAGCCAGGGGATGTGGGTGAGTAATATGGAGAGCATGTAGGTGTGGGGATTTCATTCATGAAGCATCACACGAGGGAGAGAGATATACAATGCATGCACTCACATGAAGTGCAGCAAAAAAAAAGAAAAAAGTTGTTTCCTCGTGTGGACCTTTGCAAAGATACAAGCCATCCAATTAAAAGGATGGCAAAGAAGCTGCGCTTCCAGGGAGAGACAAGTGCAAGAGGAGGAAGAAAAGCCATTCAATCAGAAGCAAGGAAATGAGATTGACAAGCAAGCCTACCAATGGTAAGCAATAGGTTGACCCAAAGCCTGCTGAGATTATTTGTATTGTATGTAATAGGTCTTCAACAATAGTGAGCAAAAAGCTTACTATAGATGGCGCCTAAAAAGGGGAGCATGCGTCTGAGTCAGTTTCCCTTTCCAGGACAATAGCTTCACATTATTCTAAACTGGCTGCCCACATGTTATAATATATTTTTTGATCAATATGCAGCAGCAAGATAGGTCTATAAGATGTGCAGGGATTTGGATTCTTAAAATAGTTGTGTCTTCCAGAGGCCTGTTACTAGAAAGTTAGGGGCTTATTTACAAGAGGCCTGTGCCTGTGCCTGTGTCACTGTTTTTGATGCTCCTGTGGTGCAGGCCTCTCAATCGTATCTATGAGGCCACACAAAGTCACTCTGCGTGGCTTTGCATGTCCTCATAGATATGAAGTAAGGGAGGCAGCACAAGCGCTGCATTTCCTTATTCTGTGTCAAGGAGGCACTCCATGGGTGTTTCGGTGGGTGTTCCCACACAACACCCCTGGTTTTCAACGCTGCCCCAGACCTACATAAACATGTAAACAAAAGCCTTACGCCTCCCCAGAGCAGGCGCAACGAGCAGAAATGTTTTCATTCGTCTTAGTTTTTTATATCTTTCCATATGTGCTACACAGCACACATAGAACGGGGAAAACTCCTCCATGGATTGTTTTTGTGCAGGAAGAGCATCTTCAAAACCTGCAAAACAGTCCTGCCAACAATGCATACAACATTGCACCATGGTGCAAGGGTGCATGCATTGGCACAAGGCACCAAATTGTGCACCGGGGCTGGCAGAAAGGACAGGAATGCACCATATCTCGTAAATACAGTGCATTCCTGCCCTTTTAAATTGGCATAGGGCAGCGCAGCAAAAAGACTAGCAACGCTGCCCCACGTAAAAATTCTTTAAATGAGGCTCTTAATATCTGTTTGCCAAAACACCTCACACATCAGTGGAAGAATGATTTAACTAAATATCTTGTTCACTTCACTTGGAAGTCCATCAGTGCCTGCTGCATTGCAATTCAAGAGGCTGTTAATTACTATTTAGATGTCTTGTTGCAAGATTGAGAAATGTAATTGAGTTTATTGATTTAAAAGAGTCCTTGATGAATTCATTTGGTTCACTTTTCTGTTCATTTTAATTTTATGGCGAAACATGACCATTATAAAAGAATGTCATGATGGCTCTTAAAAGATTTTGCTACTTATTTCCTATTTCAAATCATCATGTTCTAAAGGTCAAGAGGATTAGCTGCTTATCCAGTTAGAGCTAGTCTCCATGCTGGCTTGATACACTAATAATCTATTCATAATATGGTATCTGGTTGTATTTCAGGTATTTATTGAGAACTATCTCAGGGGCCCCTTAAGACGACTATGTTTTAGTTTCAGTTTCTGTGTTGCGCACTATTGATAATACAAGATTCCTCCCAGACAAAGGAAGCAATCCTATGTAATCCTATAAAACAGGAAAAGACCCATGTCAAATAGGCAATCTCACTTTTCAATATATTTGCCAAGATCCTAAATCAAGTATGAACTCATAGGTTAATCATTGCAGTTACAGAACTGATTCATAAAGCTCAAAATGAATTTGTAAATGGTGGAAAGGGGCCATACCTTAAGACTTAAAGTAGATTTCAAGATCTAACTAAGATGTGTACTAACTAATTTAAATGTCTTTTATTAGTAGATGACATTCTGCTTACTTTGTTCAACCAGAGTCAATTATTGCCTCAATTACTCAGTTTAGTAGATACATTTGCAAAAACAACAAGGTGACAGAGGGAATGCTACAATTAATCTCAGCCACTGGTGATCACTCTGGGCCAAATTTGAGATCATCGTTTTCACCCAGTATGCCATTCTAGATAGAGACCTGCCTTTTGCAAATCAGTCATTATCCTGTTCTATAAGGAACAGTCCAGCCCAACCTTCTCTGCCATCTCTCCTCAATATGGGGACAAAAGCAACCCCAAAGCAATTTCAACCTACTTAGGACTCATGAGTCTGGTATAGCTTCAGTCCTATCACACTGTGATCATGGAACCCACATCTAGGTATACTCGTCGCACCATGAGTGCATACTGCAAAAACAACAAGGTAATGGAAGGAATGCTTGAATTAATCTCAGCAAATGGTGATCGATCAGACTGCACCCTACTGAAGAGCCCAAATAGTCCAAAACAGGTGTTGAGTTATTTGTGTGCCAGCTCAGAGAGGTCCTGGCTTGACTGTTCGAGCTGGACTGGTCCTATTGGAGCAGAACTAAGACTGACTAGCATATGACAAGGTCTAATCTGAATTGGCATGGTTAGAAAAAAATGATGGACTGGGATGTGGCTGAGATTAGTTCAAGTATTCAATCTAGGGAGGAGCCTAGCGCTTGACCGAGATGGCCGCGTGAGCTCAGAGCTCCCGAGACCCTCGCGCCCTCCGTCGACTATCCTGTCTCTAATCCTGTCGGTATGCATGGCATCGTGTAGATGATTGGTCAGGGAGGCGATTGATGCTACCCGCGGTCGGATCGCCCACCGGGAACCGGACTTACGCCTGGCGGAAGATTGCGGCCTATCTCCCGGGGAAGCCAGGGGCTAGAGTTGGCTGGATGCCCGACTCCTAGTTGAACAACAACGGCCAGGCGAGGTATGAACTCTCGGACGGAGGTCCTCGCTCTTTCACTTTCGATTTCGCTCCCTTTGTCAGCCCTGCCACTGGAGAGCTCTGGGTGGCTTTATTACCCCAGGGACGCTCTGCAGGCTACTCTGGCGGCCCACGGCAGAACTGATCACTCCTTATTCCTTTCCTTGAGAGGGACCTGTCTTAACTGAACCGACCTGCTTGGAATCAACCATGTCGGGCAAAGCAGAAGGGGATCGGCTGAAGGCTAAGTCTACCAGGCGGGGAACTTATACCCAAGTCAACAGCATGGACCGCTATGCTCTGCAGAAGGGATCACCGAGTGGATCGAGCCAGGCACCGGATGCCCAGAAGGAGGACTCGCCTGTGGCCCCAGAGCTCTCCCTACAGGATGTCATGGGCGCGCTCGAGGGGATGCAGACTTCGATTGGGAGACAGTTTGAGGCCCTGGCGCATAAGGTGGATGCCATCTTGGTGGATGTCAACCTGATCCGTTCGGACTTGGGCAAAACAAATGAACGGGTTAAGAACTTGGACCTCAAGACCACGGGCCTCACTGATGATGTTACGGAACTGCAGACCGAGGTTCGTAAGCTGAGGACCGAGAGTGATCTCGTCGCCCGCCGGCTGGAGGACTTTGAGAGCCGGGCCAGGCGCAACAACGTGCGCGTCATCGGGGTCCCGGAGTCCTCGGATGAGGCTTCGGTTGACCTGCTTGTTGAGGACTTGGTCCTTAATCATCTGAAGCCTAAGGGCCTTGGGAAGTTCTTTGCGGTGGAAAGGGCCCATAGAGTGCCGGGCGGGAGGCCCAAGGCGGGTGCCCCGCCGAGGCCGATCGTCGCCCGGCTCTTTCATTTTCGAGATCGGGACGCTATCCTGCAAGCATCGAGGGTGACGGGCCCGGTCCCCTTCCAGAACGCGTCGGTGAACTTCTATCCGGACTTCACCCAGCAGGTGCAGAGGCAGAGACAGGGCTTCCTGGGGGTGAAGCGGCGGCTCCGGGAAAGGGACCTGAAGTATGCCATGCTCTTCCCTGCCAGACTGCGGGTGGTGCACGACGATCGGACATTCTTTTTTGACTCTCCTGATATGGCCGACGAATGGCTGGACGCTTTGCCCCGGCGACGGACGGGGGACGACATGGCCGAGGATGGAGGCAGTGGCCGGGATGGACAGGGCTGACATCTCGGAGCCGGTCTGACTTGATTTGACTATACTTGAAGACTTGCATAGAGTGCAGTAACTGTGGAGGGTTGCGGGAGGACGAGGGGTGCTCTTTTCCTCCCTTAGGGTACTTTTTGTAGACTTTTGGTTTTGTAGGGCGACAGGCACACTGCAAGTTGGGGGGGCTTTGTAAGCTGCAGCAGGGGTGCAGGGTGGGGGGAGTTACAGGGATTTTGGGTTTGTTGTTGGGGGGTTTATTTCTGCAAGGCATGATGATTATTTCCAGGGCTGTTCCATGGTGGCTCCTCGGGTGTGGGGTGGGCCTCTTTCCGTTTGAGGATGGGGGGTAGGGGCTTAAGTGTTATAAGCTGGAATGTTAATGGTTTGGGGGATCGCATTAAGCGGGGGATTGTTTTGCAATTTTTGAAACGATCAATGCCGGATGTTGCCCTGCTGCAGGAGACGCATCTTATAGGTAATACGTGCTATGCCCTGAATAGGAAGGGGTATTAATTCATTGCACATTCGGGATTCTCATCTGGGTCCAGGGGTGTGGGCATCCTAGTTAGAGCTTCGTTGCCATTTGAGGTGGACTCCACCATTGTTGATGATAGGGGGAGGTTTGTGGCGGTGGCGGGGCGGTGGGAAGGAAGGACTTTGGTTTTAGTTTCGGTTTATGTCCCGCCGGCCCTGCAGGCCTCCACGTTTGCAGATCTGGGTAGGGCCCTGCTGGATCTCCCGGGGGGAATGCTTGTGGTGGGAGGGGATTTCAACGCTGTTGGCTCCGGCCTGCTGGATAGATACCCGCCCAGAGACACAGGAGGGGCTCAGAAATGGCTTCCAGACTTCCTAGACACGCTTGGCCTGATAGACTGCTGGAGGCTCCGGCACCCCACACAGAGCCAATACACGTTCCACTCCGGGGCGCATGGAAGCCTTTCCAGGATTGATTACCTGCTCACTCTGGCCGCGCATGCCTCGTTGGTATCCGAGGCGAGGCACATGGCGCGCGGTATATCTGACCACTCGCCAGTGTGGATCCGGCTGGATCTAGGTCGGGAGGGAGGAGGAAGGGTGGCCCCTATCAACCCGTGGTATTTCCGAGACCCCAAGATGCGCAGCGCCCTGGTAAAGAAGGTAGATAATTTTTTCAAGGACAATCAGGGAACCGGCAGTGTCGCTGTGGGAAGCTTTTAAGACCGTGCTTCGGGGGGAAGCCCTCTCCCTAGTAGTGGCTGCCAAGAGGCGGAGAGATGGCGAGGTTCTGCAGGTGGAGGAGGAGATCGCGGCTCTAGAGGGAGCGATGGAGGAGGAGGTTACGGAGTCCTCACTGCATGAGCTTTGTTTGAAGCAAACTGAGTATAGAGACCTGGTGACGAACGCCGCTAAGACCCTCAGTAGGGAACAGCAGGGCCGACTGTATGATGTTGGTGATAAGGCAGGGAAACTCCTGGCGTGGCTGGACAAAAAAGAACGGGTCAATAGAGTGGTGCCAGAGTTGACGGGAGAGAGGGGAGAGGCGATTGTGGAACCTGAAGGGATTGTAAAGTGTTTCTCGGATTATTTCTGTAGGGTTTATGCCTCTGCGTCGGATAGGCCGCCCGAGGACTCGTGTAACCTCCTCCGTGATATCGAGTTGCCCTGCCTCTCTGCTATAGATAGGGACGATTTAGATGGTGACATAACGGTCGACGAGGTGGCGGGGGCTATCCGCGCGTTAAACTCGGGTAAGGCCTCGGGACCGAACGGCTTGCCGATCGACCTGTACAAGCTGTTCCCGGATAGGGTCGCCCCTCACCTGCGCGCCATGTTTTTGGAGGCGCGGGGGGGTGGGACCCTCCCGCTGGATCAGCGACTGGCGTCGATTGTGGTCATACATAAAGAGGGTAAACCCCGCGATAAGTGCGCCTCATATCTGCCTATTTCACTTCTTAACGCGGAGCCGAAAATTCTGGCTAAACTCCTGGTGACCCGTTTGATTAGGGTACTTGGCGACTTGGTCCACCCGGATCAATCCGGCTTCATCCCGCACCGAAACACAGCGTTGAATCTTAGGCGTCTTCATGGCGTGATCGCCAGAGCGGGCACGCTGCGTGAACCGGCTATTGTGGCGTCTCTTGATGCCACGATGGCCTTTGACACGGTGGAGTGGGAATACTTGTGGGCCGTGCTGGCCAAGTTCGGCTTTGGCCGCGGTTTTGTGAGCTGGGTGAGGTTGCTGTACGAGGGGCCGCTAGCGAGTGTTGTGGTGAATGGTCGGGCGTCGACTCCGTTTCAGCTTGGGAGGGGTACTCGGCAGGGTTGCCCCCTGTCGCCTCTGTTGTTCGCCCTCGCCCTTGAGCCGCTGGCTGCGTGGATACGTTGGCACCCGGATATACGGGGCCTTCGGTGGTCGCCTGAACACGAGGACCGTATTTCGCTCTAGGCCGATGATATCCTGTTGTATCTTGCCTCACCTAAGAAGTCACTTATAGTGGTCTGTGACGTACTCACATCTTTTGGTAGGAACTCGGGTCTCGTCATTAATTGGAGCAAATCGTACTTGTATGTTCTTAGTGGCGAGGTTCCACCGATCCCTAGGACATGTTCGATACAGGTCGCCCAGCAAGGTTTCGTGTATTTGGGGATCTTTATCTCCATGGACTCTGCTGTGCGCTATGAGAAGAATCTGCTCCCCCCCCTGGCACGCCTGAGGCGCGATGTTGAAGGTTGGCGGAGGCTGCCGCTCTCCCTCGTTGGGCGTGCGGCCTTGTTCAAAATGATGTCTCTTCCCCGCTTCCTCTACGCCTTACAGAATACCTTGGATTGGGTGCCGGCCAAATACTTTCGGGAGGTCGAAGGCCTCCAAAGGACGTTGCTGTGGGATGGGCGGCCGCGAATTGCTATTGCAAAGTTGACGCTTCCATGGTACGACGGGGGCATTGCGCTCCCAGACATCCGACGGTACTATTGGGCCACACAGCTGAGCGCGATCAATCATGGGTTTTATGGCCCTGCCCTCAGCCCTGGGTATGCCATGGACAGGTGGTTGCTGCGTGGTGGTAACTACTACAGGGGGTTGTACTCGCGGTCCCTAGACTCTTCCCTCACGGGGCCCACCGGTGTGGCAGTGCGGGTGTGGAAGATGGCAACTGACTCGCTGGGCTGGAAGGATAGGCTCACCCTCGCTACCCCGTTGTTTGAATCGGAGAGATTGGGAAGGCTTTGGCATACAAAAGGCTTTGATAAGTGGGACCTGATTGGCATCTCCAGGGTGGGTGATGTGCTGCATAAGGGGAAGGTGAAGTCCTTTGAGGAGTTGCAGACTGAGTATGAGCTGGGGCCCTGTAATGGCCGGATTTTCTGTTTAGATGGGATCAGCCCCCAGGGGCCCCTGTGACCCAGCCAAAACGTACTCACCTTCCCTTCTTAGATCATATTCACAATGGGTAAATATAAGGATAAATATACAGATTACACCTAAGAATGGGGAATGACAATATACATATAGGAACTTTCTACAATATCTTATTCACATCAGTTGGCCTCGCGGTCACCCTGACCCAGACCGTTCTACCCTAGGGCAGATCTGATACGCAATCCGGCGTATCTACACACGGGCCTGCAGAACCCAGTGCTCTCTTCTCCCAAATTGTTCGCGATCCTGCGAAACCTACACGGCGGTATCCCTCCCGCCGCTCTCACTTATACACGAACTGCAATCCGGCAGTCCTACACGCTGATAATCCTTCTCAGCGCTCTCATTAACGCCGCATATCAACGACGACCACATTCCTATGAAACATGATTAGGATAATATCTCAGCAATCTACTTAGGGTAAAACTAAAATAATAACTTTGGATATGGATTCAGATTGTATAGTGTACTCTGTACTTACGACATCAAAGGTCCACTCACTCCCTCTTTATTTGATAACTATTTGTCTGATCGGGATTTCTCATCCGTTCGTCTAAACAGTGCTCAACTAGAAGCATCATTTACCAAGATTGAACAGAAGAACCAGGTACACGATAATTCTATATGAATTGGGACATTTATTAACCATAAGCATAAATCACATTACTATGCAGCATTACATTTGCACAAGAAATAAAAGAGAAAGGTTAGGGTGCACGCACTATAAGAATCGGTCGGACTTCACCTGGTTAATGGGAAATCGGGACTCGGCAGTCATCTAGGCTCCTGTCTCGTCTCTGGGTCCTGGCTCGCCTTGCAGTCACCCTCAGCCGTCACCAGTACACGTCTGCACTGATAGGCTCAAACTCGTCTGCTCTCCCTCAGGACCTTGGAACCTTGCTGTTAATTAGCTACCGTCTCTCTCTCTCTCTGGGTTAGTGCGCTCCGCGCCACTTCTCGTTCAGTCTATCTTCAGAGAGTTTCGGTCTTAAATCTTTCTCCGACTTCAAAGATGGCGACTTGTCCACCATGAAAATGAATAATGGCAGAGATGCTAACGGCTAGATGCCGCCTACGAACTGACTCACTGAAAGACTAACACCTTTGCTAATATAACAAGCCTGTTCCTTCATGGAAAATCACGGCCAGTAACCTGCCGCCCACCAAATTCTTGTACCTCCCCGTACCAAGGACACCTTCCCAGCTGGCCAGGCTGAAGTTGTGTCTTCGGAGTGGAGAAAAATACATTCCTTCGATAAGGGTCAGTCTGAACCGGTTTTCTCCAAGTGAACAACAGCTTGAAACTAAAACATCACTCTTGACCTAGAAAGCCTTCTCGAGCTACCAGGCAGAAAGCAAAATGGAGTCTGTCTCGCTTAAGGCCTACGGAGCCCATAATATACATAGCTCCATGAGAAACAGATCGGCATGTTAGCAAATGAGTAAATCATGACTAATACTTATATATCTAACTCCTTACTTAAATTCATAAGCCTTGCTCTAAGGGAAATGGCACGAAAATGCCCTTATATCTATCCCTATTTATCAGTCCATTCCCTATGCTATGGGGTGATAGGCTGGAGTCACTCTCTATCATTCTCCTTCTCCAGAGAACTGGCAAAAGGACGGGCATTACATTACACCCCTTGACTCCAGTCTATTAACCAATAACTAAATGGAGCTAACGTCAGTAGATGAATAATATGAAACAAAACTAACTGATCTACGATTTTTCGTAAGTCTAAAAAATTGTAACAGGGAGGGGACACACTGAACAAAGCAGCAAATCGCTACAAGGATGCAAACAAAAAGAATAATCCCTCCCAAAATTTGTCGTAAAAAATGCATGTCAGGGAGCCAGTTAAAAAGCCAGTCAAAGAAACCCTGATCTACGTGTTCCTTAATTTCTGCAGTCAGGTCGTGGAGTTTATTAATACGGGACTGGATATCTTTAGAATGGTCAGATAAATTAAAGCAGCATAAGCCTTCAAAGTCAGAGCAGTCATGCCCATGTTTCAGCAGCAAATAATCGATAGCTGCACGATTTTGCAAAATAGCTCTACGTTCACCTTGGGAATCTAACAATAAGTCTGACAAAACAGTAGAAGTTTGGTTGATCGACTTGACCATCCAGCAGGCCATCTTGCCTATTGTTTTAGCATTATAAACAGCTAATGCAGGAACACCAATAATAGAAAAAGCTAAACTAAGATAGTCTGATCTGGAAAAAAGATGAACAGAGGAATCACAATCTCCATGTAAGGACATCGAGTCACGAACAATACGGGAATTCGAAGGAGGATGGGAATTGAACATTAGCAAACTTAATCTAGTGACAGCACACGGGCCGCCAGAAATATTCGCAGGAATATAGGGCCAAGAGGAATTCCCGCATGAAAAGAGCCATCCAGCTGGTAATAACATTGAACGATAATGGCTAGTAGCAACAACTAAACTTTTGCAAGTCATATTATTTCGCACTGAAACACATGAATCAGGAAGTCTTTTTGAACAGAGCAAACGTTGATGAAATGAAAAAGTAGTAGCGGCTTGAAGTTTCAACCGCAGGCATTCAGAGATAGCCTTAGGATTGCAGGTCATTATAAAGCAAATGTCACCAGGGGCAATGTTAAAAGTAGTAATTCTGGAATTAAGAAGGACATCCCGGTCTGGAAGAAGAGTACATGAGGGACAAAATTCATGGGCTAGAAAGTCGCCCAAAATGACATTAGGTCGGGCCTTGGACATATTAAATACATGATGAAGCGTTTCAGTAGATGCAGGGACAGCGACCAAACAGGTCGACAGGATGTCAGTGACGGACCTCATAGGAGTGAGGCAAAAATGCGGAGAGTTCGTTACTCGCTGTGCGAGTGTGATCCAAAAGTTTGAAGATTTCTGCCACGCAGATCGCGCAGCTCTTGTTATCGCATCATTCGGCGTCGGTAGATGCTCTCCTCTCCCGGCGTAGCAAGCCAAAAGGAGTCCAGCGACGACACATCCTGCAGCAGCAGTCCAAAGAATGATCTAAAAGAATACAAACACAGGCCTTAATTATTCTCGTAAATAACATTTATCAGCCGGGACAGTTTCCCAGCCATCTTTCCCTGGCTTCATCACCAAAACGGTGTTGTCATGACCGGTCGCAATAATATCAGCCTGTTCAGGAGGATTCTTAGGCGATTGCACCCATATTTTAGCTCCAGGAAGATCAGTTGATCCGAAGCCTTGTTGTCCACGCACAGTTAGCAATGTTGGGGCAGAGCCTTTTTTGATCTCACCACTGAAGACAGGCATAATCAATAGCTGAGCAACACGGTCAGACTTTTTGATAAACAAATCCATCTCACTGCTGTTAAGCAGGAGAATTTTAATCTCGCCCTGATAATCACTGTCAATTACACCACCAAGGACTTGAACACCTTTTAGGGCCAGGCCAGATCTAGGGGCAATTAATCCAAAACTACCGGCAGGTATAGAGACACCTATGCCAGTTTCAACAATTATTCGATCTTTTCCTGGGAAGGGCACATCATTTAAAGCATGCAGGTCGAGGCCTGCAGAACCTGGGGTTGCTCTACAAGGAGCCAAAGCACCGGGAGTAATTTCCCAATATGTGACAGTAGTAGCAACAGAATTAGGTTTTGCATCAACACGTGGAGGAAACAAACGCATCAAAGGAGATTCAGCATGCAACAAAGGACGGTTATTCAGAATTAACAAAGCTTGAAGTAGGACATCTCTCCACTGGCTGTAACGGTCATCAGTCAACTTACGCAACTGTTCTTTCAACAAGCCATTCATTCTCTCAATCAGTCCCGAAGCTTGTGGGTAGTAGGGAACATGAAAAACCCAATCAATATTATTTTCTACACAGAATTCCTGCACCAATCTTCCACGAAAGTGGGATGCATTGTCTGATTGAATTTGGAAAGGGACACCATAGTATAAAATAATCAGCTCCAGAGTTTTAATGGTATTTACTTGGGTAGCATGTTTGCAAGGAAAAGCGACCAAAAGGCCACTATAAGTATCAACTACTGTACAAATGTATTGACAATTTCTGCTCATAGGGAGCGGGCCAATATAATCAATCTGCCAAATTTGGGCGGGCAATTTACCTCGATATAAGTGACCTCGAACAATTTGAGGCACCTCTTTCTTTCTAGAGTGTTGGCAAATGGGACAATGTAGAATGGCATCTTTAATTAAAGAAAAGGGAATATGAATTCCTCTATCAGCAGCCCACCTGTTAGTGGCTTTCTCTCCAAAATGTCCTGCTTTCTGATGGGCCCATTTCGCCAATCCCGCCAAATCAGAACCTTGCATGTCAACCACAGCCTCAGAAATTTTAGATTGTTCATCTGCAATGTTATGGAAAAATTTGTCAAGGGAGTCTATTGGGGTATGAGCATCCACGTGAAAGATTGTTACAGTACTGTGCGGAAGCAATTCCCAAATATCTTGCCATAATTCTTTACCCCATAATTCCTTGGAGTGTAACTCCCAATTGTGCGAGTGCCATGTAGGCAACCACACCGCTAGTCCATTAGCAGTGGACCAAGAATCAGTGAATATGTGACATGTACCTGGTAACTCCTGTTTCAAAACTTGGTAAACTGCATAAAGCTCAGCGTATTGGCTACTCTTACCATCTCCAGTAGTGCTCAATAATTTTTGTGTAATTGGATTGTACGATACTGCTTTCCAATGCCTCTTGTCACCAATGAATTTCGCAGAACCATCCGTAAACCACACATGTTTTCTATCCTCCGCGGACAGATCATCAAATGATTTACCCCACTTCACGGGAGACTCCTGCACGACGGGAACCGAACACTCACTGTCAGCCTCACTGGAGGGCGCCTGCGCCACTCGCTCATGTAAAACCGCCACACCTTTCGGACCCACACGTGCCCTGTCCTGAATGTACCATTTCCATTTAATCACACTAGCCTCCTGAGCATGTCCAATTCGATGGGACTTCGGCGAACTCAAAACCCACTGCATGATAGGAATTTCAGGCCTCAAAACCACAGCACGGCCTAAAGTCAATTGCTCGGTATCCACCAGAGCCCAGTAACAAGCAAGCAACTGTTTTTCAAAAGGTGAGTAACGCTCACCAGCCTCTGGCAATTTTTTGGACCAAAAACCTAATGGCACTTTTTGTCTGCCCTGCTTTTGCCATAAACTCCAATTGGCATACAAACCTTCCACAGACACATTCAAATCAACATCACCGTCACCCACAGGCCACAAATCCAAAGCATACTGAATAGCTTCCTTAGCCAAAGTAAAAGCAGTCTGTTGAGGTTCACCCCATTCAAACGCATTCTTTTTACGAGTGACTCGGTACAGAGGAGCCAAGATTTGACTCAAATGGGGAATATGTTGGCGCCAAAATCCAAACAACCCAATAAAGGACTGCGCCTCTTTCCTAGTTCTGGGAACAGCAAAATCAAGTATTTTACGTTTAACTTGTGGGATCACCTCTCTGTGACCCTCATGCCAATTAATTCCTAAAAATTTCACAGTTTGAGATGGAGTTTGTAATTTGTCAGGATTGATTTCCCAACCCTTCGCTCGCAAGCAATCAATAATCTGATCCAAATGAGACTGTACCTGGTCTCGTGTATCGCCTTGAATCAAAATGTCGTCAATATAATGACAAATCTGAACTTGTGTATTCGTGGGTACTTCAGACAAATGTTCCGCCACCAGCCGGTGACAGATCGTAGGACTATGCACATAGCCTTGAGGAAGGCTCCGGAACGTCATTTGACGTCCATTCCATGTAAAACTGAATTGTTCCTGGCATTCGGGGGCAATTGGAATCGAAAAGAATGCATTAGCAATATCGATAGAAGCATACCATGTACCTGGATGCTTTTGAATTCTCTCAATCAATGTGACAATGTCAGGCACTGCCACAGTCAATTTAGGTGTATGTTTGTTCAATTCTCGATAATCAACAGTCATGCGCCAAGAGTTGTCACTTTTGCGCACAGGCCAAACAGGATTATTCCAAGCAGATGTGACCGGAGTAATGACTCCTGCGTCAACCAGATCCTGAATCGTAGCTGTAATTTCTTCATGACCACCTGGGATGCGATATTGTTTTAAAGAAATCACCTTCGTTGCCAAAGGGATCTTAATAGGAGGCATGCGTAAACGGCCAACCCGTACGGGTCTGGTCGAAATGTACTGTTTAGTACCAAACTGATAGTAACCATCATCCAAATGCAAAGCCATACCTTTCAAAATGTCAATTCCAATAATATATTCTAAGAGTGGCACAACCAACACAGAGTATTCTTTACGAGGAATCCTACCAATTTTCATCTCAAGTGTAGTTTGAACTGCGGGTGTTTCTTTACCACCCAAGCCTGTAATTGTGAAGGACTGTCCATGAAATTTCTTCGGCTTGCCATGAATTAAAGTGGCCTCCGCCCCAGTATCAACTAACGCTCGGGCCCTTTGGATATTACGGTGTTTCCAAAAAATCTCAACATCTACATATGGTCTATAGTCTCTGTGGGCCCACCTGCGTACCGGAGCTTGACCTATTTCCTAGTCATTTTTCCCGCGTTCCGCCAACCAAGACAGATCAGGGTAGATGCTTTCAGTTTTCCTCGGTATTAGAATGTCTTGTTCATATCCGTCTCCAGTACGAGGCGGATCAATATCACGTTCAAAAAGATGTGAATTACGGTCGGAGAGTCTATTACGATCCTCCCTCCTTCGTATATCAGGGGAATGACTCCTTGCATCTCTACGTCTGTCAGAACTACGATCATGATCATCCCTTCCCCTGTCACGATCATCCTCTCTCCCTCTCCCATCACTACGACGGGGGGAACCACCACGTTCTTGGCGCCGGTCATCACGGCGATCAGAATTCACACATCGTCTCTCATCACCACTGTCATCCGAACCACGATCATAATCATTCTTTCGCACACGACGAGCACCTTCCTTCCGATCCAAACCACGCTTACGAAACAAATCCCATAGGATGTTATTAGGTTCACCATCGATCTCTGCTCGTTTGACACCATCAGCAATGAGAGCAAGAAACATGTCACGTCTAGAGAACTTATAGTCCCCTCCAGTACGACCCTCAGGTCGGGATTGTCTTTCAGGTTTAAACCAGTCACCCAGCTCACCAAGTTGACGAACAGACTCAAGTACAGCAGACAAAGGATTGCCAGTTTGATTAATCAACAATGTCATCATGACCTGCTTGTAAGCAACAGGAGAAGTACGTATAATGCGGTTACGCACGGAAGATGTTAACAAACCATCCAATAACCTGTCAGCAGTACTAAGGAAGATACACGTTTTCATGACTTCTTCCTTTAAACGTTGCGACGCATCGCGCAGAGTATACCACGGCTTTTCATCAGAGGGCCAATCAGACTCTGTTGGATATTTGTGATTACAGCCATCAGACGCAAGCTGGAGCAAAGAACATTGGACATTACTATTATAATTCCGAAAATGGTCCTGAATAGTAGAATCAGAACTCAAAGAACAAAATCGTAAGCAATCAACAGCATCGAGCATAATACCGGAGGCGCCAAGCTCATAAAGACGCACCATCCAGGTAAGCAAGGCCTCACCAGGCCGTTGTTTAAATCGTTGCAGGATATCACTAATCTCCTGCTGAGTAAAATCTTCAAGACAGTCAAGAGCAATACCACCCGGATTACCAGGGGCTTGTTGTAATTTTCGTCGAAAGATCGGATGAGCAGAAACTGCAGGAAGAGCTTCCGAGGAAGCCCGCATCTTAGATTTAACAGAACAATCAAGGCAAGCTACGTCATCCGCACGGGAAGAACGAGCACGGTCAGAATCGGTAGTCAAATCAATGCATGAAGCAGATTTACAATCACGTCCAGAGCGAGAAGGCTCGCGCTTGTCACCCTCCTCTGCCGAGGAGTCAGAAGTATGAGAATCCCAGATATTACCATCCCACTCATCGGGGTTCCAATCCATTCCAGCTTTCGCTACAAGCATACGCACTTTGCGGGACGACACGCGCCCACGACGACGTTTATATTTATATCGTGCAATACGGACCGCAGCTCTTTCGGCAATGGTCTGATATGTTTCAAGTTTGTCGGCAAGCAGTTTATTTTGACAACGTAAAAGAGTATGCGCATTCTGCAACTCAACACATCGTACTTCCGTATCTTTAAATTGTTTCTGTAGTCGAACAAACTTCTCATGCAAAATTCTGTATGCATTAAGAACAATCCATCCTCTGCGTCCTAAAATAGGAAGCTCATCGCCTTTCACTATAGGCGCTTTCTGTAGGCATGAAATCACATCGGCAGGCTCCGCCTGCTCCAAGCATGAAGACCAATTTTCACTCAAACCAGTAGAATCAGCCCACTCACGGGCTAAAGCCTCATAAGGCGTAGACTCCCAGCCGGGAATCTGAATCGGTAATTTGAAAACCGACGGAGATTTTTTCGAAAACATATTAACACTCAAAAACAACAAAACAACAAAAAAGAATATACACAATTATAAACAAAATTTCATACGTACAAGCCGAGCGCAAACCAACAAAATTAAAACAAAACAATGCACACAGGCTTCGTAAACAGTTCGTGACGCCAGATGTAATGGCCGGATTTTCTGTTTAGATGGGATCAGCCCCCAGGGGCCCCTGTGACCCAGCCAAAACGTACTCACCTTCCCTTCTTAGATCATATTCACAATGGGTAAATATAAGGATAAATATACAGATTACACCTAAGAATGGGGAATGACAATATACATATAGGAACTTTCTACAATATCTTATTCACATCAGTTGGCCTCGCGGTCACCCTGACCCAGACCGTTCTACCCTAGGGCAGATCTGATACGCAATCCGGCGTATCTACACACGGGCCTGCAGAACCCAGTGCTCTCTTCTCCCAAATTGTTCGCGATCCTGCGAAACCTACACGGCGGTATCCCTCCCGCCGCTCTCACTTATACACGAACTGCAATCCGGCAGTCCTACACGCTGATAATCCTTCTCAGCGCTCTCATTAACGCCGCATATCAACGACGACCACATTCCTATGAAACATGATTAGGATAATATCTCAGCAATCTACTTAGGGTAAAACTAAAATAATAACTTTGGATATGGATTCAGATTGTATAGTGTACTCTGTACTTACGACATCAAAGGTCCACTCACTCCCTCTTTATTTGATAACTATTTGTCTGATCGGGATTTCTCATCCGTTCGTCTAAACAGTGCTCAACTAGAAGCATCATTTACCAAGATTGAACAGAAGAACCAGGTACACGATAATTCTATATGAATTGGGACATTTATTAACCATAAGCATAAATCACATTACTATGCAGCATTACATTTGCACAAGAAATAAAAGAGAAAGGTTAGGGTGCACGCACTATAAGAATCGGTCGGACTTCACCTGGTTAATGGGAAATCGGGACTCGGCAGTCATCTAGGCTCCTGTCTCGTCTCTGGGTCCTGGCTCGCCTTGCAGTCACCCTCAGCCGTCACCAGTACACGTCTGCACTGATAGGCTCAAACTCGTCTGCTCTCCCTCAGGACCTTGGAACCTTGCTGTTAATTAGCTACCGTCTCTCTCTCTCTCTGGGTTAGTGCGCTCCGCGCCACTTCTCGTTCAGTCTATCTTCAGAGAGTTTCGGTCTTAAATCTTTCTCCGACTTCAAAGATGGCGACTTGTCCACCATGAAAATGAATAATGGCAGAGATGCTAACGGCTAGATGCCGCCTACGAACTGACTCACTGAAAGACTAACACCTTTGCTAATATAACAAGCCTGTTCCTTCATGGAAAATCACGGCCAGTAACCTGCCGCCCACCAAATTCTTGTACCTCCCCGTACCAAGGACACCTTCCCAGCTGGCCAGGCTGAAGTTGTGTCTTCGGAGTGGAGAAAAATACATTCCTTCGATAAGGGTCAGTCTGAACCGGTTTTCTCCAAGTGAACAACAGCTTGAAACTAAAACATCACTCTTGACCTAGAAAGCCTTCTCGAGCTACCAGGCAGAAAGCAAAATGGAGTCTGTCTCGCTTAAGGCCTACGGAGCCCATAATATACATAGCTCCATGAGAAACAGATCGGCATGTTAGCAAATGAGTAAATCATGACTAATACTTATATATCTAACTCCTTACTTAAATTCATAAGCCTTGCTCTAAGGGAAATGGCACGAAAATGCCCTTATATCTATCCCTATTTATCAGTCCATTCCCTATGCTATGGGGTGATAGGCTGGAGTCACTCTCTATCATTCTCCTTCTCCAGAGAACTGGCAAAAGGACGGGCATTACAGGCCCTCCGAGTATTTCAGGTATATTCAGATGCGCCACGCCCTCCGATCAGTCCTCGTGGAGGGTGAGAAGGTGCCTGAGTCCTCTCCTTTGGAGGACCGGGTCCTTGATGGCCATATGCCCGAGAGCACGATCTCGCTCATATATAAGAAACTGATAAACGTCCGGGCGGACATGCTTCTGGGGCTGAGGGACCAGTGGACTAGGGATGGCCTCGAGTTGGATGAGGAGGACTGGCAGTCAGCTGTTTCTTCTCCTAGGGAGGTTGCGATCCCGTCGCGTCTGAGGCTGGTGCAGCTTAAAATACTGCACCGAGTGTATGTGACGGGGCCAAGGCTGGTCCACATGGGGTTCTCGGAGGACGGCCTGTGCAGGAGGGGGTGTGGTATGGTGGGTACTTTCCTGCACATCATTTGGGAGTGTGGTGTCATTGTGGAATTCTGGAGGAGAGTCCATGCAGTTATGGGGGAGGTGACGGGCATTGCTGTGCAGCCGGAGGCGCGGTGTTGTCTCCTGAATGTCTGGGGGCCCACTGACCTCGATGAGGCGCGGACCCAATGGGTGACTCTGGGTAACATGGTCGCTAAGAGGGATATCGCGCGATTGTGGGGCTCCTCGGGGCCCCCCACACTGACTGCGTGGAAAGAAAACATGGACTGGAGCATGTTTAGGGAGAAGACGGTCTATTGCTCTAGAGGCCGCCCCCGGAAGTGGCACGCCATCTGGGGGCGGTGGAATCAATACAGGGGGGGAATATGTCTTGCCCCTGATCTGGAACCTCCCGAGGAACACCTTTCCCCCTGACCTTCTTTCCAGCACAGTCTGGTTTATGAACTATTTTGGCCTCTGCTGTCCCCCTTCTTCCTCCTTACACTATCTTGTAACTGGTAGATGAGTGGGGTCCGGCCCCCCCTGGGGGATCTCACCATGGGCTTTTAGTGTTCTTGCCTTGCTGGGGTTTGTTGTGAGTTTTTGTGTTTACTTAAAATTGAACCTTTGCATTTCTCTTTGTACTGTACAGGGGACGCATCACTGTTTCTAATTATCGATGCTGCCGAACCTCCGGGTTGTCGGCTGAATAGCTGTGTCCTGATTTTTAAATAAAGGTTTTTAAAAAAAAAAAAATAAAAAAAAAAAGTATTCAATCTATCCTTTTTTGGTTATTTTTGTAGATACATTTGGCAGTATCTCAGGTTATGAAGTAAATTGATTAAATCTATTTTAATTCCCATTTCAAGAGTGGTCTTTTTGCGGGGGTCACTAATTTTTAATATGAAACATATTTCTATAAGCCCAAGGTATATTAGGTAAAGAGAGCAATTTTTTTTGTTTTTTACAGCACAAATGAACATCTCGGAATTTTAGTCGGGTAATATGAAATAAGAGTGTTCTAGGTGGTACGGATATTTGGATACTTGTGTAGCTTAGAAATGACTTTGTCACTACCCACAAGAAGGTGTACTTTAAATAATGCTTGGTACAATCGGAAGTACATCTTAAAGATTAATAGATGGGATCTCTATTATGGTTCCCACCCTTTGAGACAATTATTTGCCTACGTATATGCTCACTCTTTACAACAATAATCAGAATAAGATTCCTATGATTAATGCCTTACCCTTTGAAGCGCTCAAATTAAGGTTACAATTGATCAGGTTACTGAATTACTAATGCTAAAGTTTAGAGGGTTAAAGGGCCGGATGGGCTGTTTAATAGCATCTTAAAATATGATTTACACTGATGGGGAAAGTGCTCCTTCGTTTCATAATGCCATAGTAAATGCATATCCCCTACCCCAGGAATAGAGAGGAGCACTTTCATTTTCAGTCTGTAAGAAGGAGACCAGAAAATCAAGGTGACAAGCATTTACTTTCCATCTGGTGCCCATATTTTAAACTATTCATTAAGATTATTTTAGCAGAAATACAAGCTTGGATTAACCCCAATACAATTCTCCAAATTACAGGAACAGGCTTTGGCATGGGTTATCAATATGCACAGGGAAGTGGCACAAGCCTTTAAAGAAGGACCACTTAGCATCTCTTAAATTGCCATGGGATAAAGCTCTCCCAGATAGTCAGGTTGATGAGTGGAACTAATAAAGCTACACATTTGTACAGGCTGGTGTATTTAATTAGGTGAGTAAATGGGCTGACAGAACTTATTGTCTTTTCAATCATCTTTACTGAGATGGTTTAATTTGGAAGTGTGGTGTAAGTGTTACTGAGCTCCTTGTCTCAAATGATGATTAGGAAAACTACCTGGCAATTATGTCCATTCTTCCTGTATGATTTTAGTTTTGTCAATAAAGTAGCGGTGGAGCTGATCTTACAAGGACTATGTGTGGAAGATGGTAATCCACTTAAATTTGGGATTCAGGGGAGGGACTGGTTAGAAAAGATTACAAGGTGAGTCTCCAAACGTTATTAATTATAGATTCCCAGTATGTTTCTTTAGGATAATGAGTGTGGATTGATTTTTTCAGTGGGAAAAAATAGGCAACCTTATGCTGCTATTTCCTGCATTTGTCGTATTTAATTTCCACTCTTCTTTTAGCCTATTCATGTGTTTGAGCTCTAGTGTTAATCAAGATGCAATGTGCCATTACCTTCAGTACTCCTATATGTGAGAAGGCTCCTCACAAATTTAATAATTGGGCCTTCAAAAGTGGCAAGGCCATCCAGCCAGAACAGTGGCACATTATTGAAGGATCTGAGAGTTAACTGAGATCAGTCTAACCAGATGATTAGTAAAACTTGAAAGACACTCAAGTTTGTATGCTTGGAAAAATGTCACCAAGGTTAATGCAAATAATGGGACTGGTTTCATTGATCATTTGTGTAAAATATCTATAAAAGGCTTTAGAGAGAAGAAAAATGTAAAGAACAAAGATACGAAAGGCCCGGGCCAATAATTAATTAAAGTCCAAGCCTTTTAGCTTGGAAAGAACATGTGAAAGAACAGATGTTTCGTCAAACCTCTCACCAGTCTCCTCATTGAGATCGTCAATAAGGCATCTGTAGCCATCACTGATCTTACCTCAGATGTATTTTCTAATCTGAAAGATATAAAAAAAAAGGAGAAAGATAATGGACCTGACATCCTCCACTCTACATTTGAAGTCATTCTGTCCATTGGAGGGAATGTTGGAAGACAAACACATAGTACAGGAACTCCCAGACCTTATCCAGATTAGCTGTTTTAGAAAGTAGAGGGATTATTTAATATAACCACAGGAGATGAAACACTTCTCCTCCACCATGGTATCCTTTTAGTGGCGAAAGTTCCACAAGTTGTTTTCCATCCATACTTAACACTTCCTATAGAAATCTGAGCATTTTATATTATCACATAATTCTAAATCACGTCCTAGCAAGAATGAAAACATAAACCAATGTGGACAATCTCTAGGTGACCAACTCTATACTATGCACTGAGACTGCGCCTTGTTGAACAGTTTGACCCACAGAATGTGCTTGGAAAAATCAAAGTTGTTTTGACACAAATTTGTCTCCACTTGTATTTACATATGAAAGCCTTGTTTTTCTTTTACCTTTTTATTTTTAGGTTTGAGTGTTTCACTTGTGAGACACTATTGTATACACACAGGCTCCTTAATTGGCCAGTGCAGGTGATACATAAATTCTGTTCTTTTATGTGGAGCAGGGACCAATCACAGATTAATTCAAGTTAATCAGTGCCGTTCATCTGCTCCCAAAGTGAGTGAGGTACTATCCCCCCCAGGGCACCTGCCTGCTTCTCCCTCCATAGCACTTGCACTTAGAACATCAGATAAGAGTGGAGCCATATAGGTGCTATCACTCATTCGTTTTAAAAATCTCTTTCTGCATAGCACCCACCATGATACATCTTTCACATAGAATGAGGCAAAATTACATTCTATGCAGACAGTGTTTGAAATGACGCCTTAACTGGGAGCACATTCAAAATTGATAATTTGTTTTTGTTTTTTTGATTTTATATAGCGGTAACTCGACCTGGAGGTATTGGAGTGCTGTACACCAGCACCACTTGCATTACACAGGGACACATTCTTTTTCAGTTATTAGGCACAGGGAGATTAAGTGATGTGCCCAGAATCACAGGCATGTTGAGGCCATGAGCGGCTCCTCCTCTAAGGCGGAGGAGTGTCGCCCTACTGCTCAAAAGGAAAAATAAAATAATAACGTAATTGTATTATCATTTTATTTTCCCTATTGCAGTCAGTGGCGGGGCGGGGCTGGCCATAGCAGGGGGAGGAATGGTTTGCACTCCCTAAGTGCTCATGACTGTTTGGTGGCCAAACAGTCATGTGCACTTTGCAGGTTCCCCACCAGGCTGCATTACACAGCCTGGTGAGGAACAGGCACAGGCTCCCTGTCTGAGCACCGAATGACGGCGCTCAGACCAATCACCCACCCATGCCCCAGTCCAGTAGCAGCCACTACTGGTTGAGGCGAAGCAGAGACTAGAATCTATTTCCCCAGTTCCAGAGTCAGCAGCTCTGCTCATTAAGCCAAATCCTCTCCCCGGTTGTTATGAATGCGTATGAAGTGCATGATGTGCGATCAAAGAGGCCAGTGTTCCATTTGCGTTTGATTGTGAACACAATGAAGCCTGAGTTGGCAAGGCCAGCTTAACAGTGAGCTCTCCCTCCAGGATCATGAAGCGTACAGTTGTAAAGCTGCCTGGCTGTAGTCAACAAAAAACACTTTAAAACTAGCAAAACTGCATTTTTTTAATGATCACACTTTTTTTATTTACAGAGCCAAATGGTCTCTGCCATCTTGGAACAGTAAACAATGCACTCACACCATAGAAAAACGTTTTACTTGTAACCAATACTGAGTACCATCAGCTAAAAGCACAGCAAAGCCAATAGGCCGATTCACAAAGACAATCTGAGACAAAAGTCTAACTTTACGACTTTTGGTATTCACAGAGGTCATTTACAAGTCGTATCTTTATGTCCGCAGTCGAGCCGGAATCTCCGGCTTTGGCTGTACTCTCCGCACCTGGGCTGTACTCTCTGGCTGGAGCAGTACTCTCTGGCTCAGGCCATACTCTCCGGCTCAGGCAAGATAAAGTGTAATCAATGGGCCTGAATGCAATTTTTACAAAAAGGAACATTAAGAACGTGTGATAAATGGCAGAGGTCATGAAAATCAGTTTGGGCAGGGGCGTGGCCAGGCACTACATCACATTCCAGAAAAGTTTGCACCTTTGCATCATGGTACATGCAGTCAACAATTTGCGCTCCCTCAGTGTTGACTGTCAAGACTACAGACCTAACAATCACAGTACTTCAGAATTGCTGAAAAAGTACACTAAAATTGCCCTTGATTCAGGAAAAGGAAAATAGTCTGTTAAGCTTTTTCCCTGGTCAGTATTCATGCAGCCAAGAGGATGCTGCTGAGGAAGGTGCTCACACTTCTCACTAATTAAGGTTATATGCAGAGACTGGTTTCTGAATTTGGAGAAGTTGCAAGGTAGCCTTAGACATGCTGTCATTGTCTGCCATCTTATTACCAAGCTTCTACAAAATAGCTTTAATGTCTTCTTAGAGCCAAAATATTGACTCCTCAACACTCTTTTGAATGAGAGCAAAGCATGTGAATCTGTGTAGACCTAGGAGGTGGGAAACAGGGAGTAGCAAATGTAGTATTTCTGAATCTTCTTACGATACAAATCAAGAGTTCGCCTTTTTACTCGCAAAGGTAAGGAAGGTTAGGAATTCACCAGCAAATGTCCATCTGTTTTTTACCAGCTCAAAGTCCCCCTCCACTGAATACAGAGCAAGCAAGTGCTCAGACTTCAGTGATCCCAAGGGAACCTTTTTAAACTCGTTCCATCAAAGAGTTTGCTAATCCGCTTCAGAGAAAAAATTAAGAGGATATGAAGAGGAGATAAATAGGACCGGGGTGGGAAAAGAAAAAGAATTATTTTGGAAAGAACTTAGATAACATAAAGGAGAAGCTTATGTAATCGCTAAAGCAGCATATGTGACTACAGAAGCCATCAAACTGAAATTTGCAAGGACGTAACTTAGCCTACTCACATTATCTTTCACATTCCTTGTTTGAACAAATTATTCTCCACAACCTTGCTGCTTTATATACAGCTTGATCCTATCCCTTCCAAACTCTATACTGCCTGGCTGCATGTTCCACTCCAGAAAAAGAGTATAAGTAACAGTAGGTTTACTAAATCTGTGGAAGTTCCTTTAACAATCACCCCCTCCTGCCGTCACCATAGGTCATCAGGCAGAGCTTGTGTTGGCTTCAACTGCACAAGGTATAAGATATCAGTAGACCTCTTTGTTTGTCACATAAAAATTCTGAGAAGTCTTGAATCAAGAGCGCTTTTAATATTTTTAATGACTACTGTTTTTAGAAAGCCAGAGAGAGAAAAGAGAAGTTGGGAAAAAGCGTCGGCAAGCACAGCACCAAGACCAGTTGAGTCAATTTGAAGCTGCCGCTGAAGAGGCAAACACCAGACGCCGTGGTAGCCAGCCAGCTCAACCGCCTGCTCGACGAGCAAATGCAACAAGTCCACCCTTCAATCCTGAAAACCCTTATCACGTAAGTGTAGAGAAATATTGCTATATGTATATGAGAAATAAGAATAAATTGTATTTTGTAATATCAGGTATGTCTATCATCCAAGTCGGTTGCAATGAGTTAATTAGCCAAAGTTGATTTGATGAGAAGCTGAATTCACTCAGGTGGGATTCAAATAAGTACCATGAAGAGGCAAAGACATCTCTGTAGCAGGTGCTTCTCAAGCTGGCGCTTATTTTTTAGGTCATTGCATATTTATTATTTTTCAAGTTTATCTCATTATATGAACTTCGTTCAAACTTTGTTTAAACAGAAGCATTAAACAGCCGATGTGCATCTCAGCATGGAATACATATCTGATAGAATACAATTTTAAAAACTTGACCTTTTGTGTGTTTTGAAGTATTTTATATTGTGTCCACACAGGGACGTAGCTTGGTCAGTAAGATTGGGGGGGGGGGGGGGTTGAGCTTCAGGTTTTCCAACATTCACGCTGGCATGTAATGTTACAATACATTATACGACAAGCAGGGCACACGAGAGTGGCTAAAGTGGATGTGGAAAGAGAGACAAATGCAGATTGGTAGAGGTATTAAGTGAGAGAAAACACAATATTTTGTAAAATAACCATCATTTTTGAAGTCTTTCAAAGCAGAGACGGCGAGAGTATGTTTGTAGTTTTGTCTGTGTTTATGTAAAGATTCCGTATTGAAATCTGACAGACAACTCATCATACCCTACTGAAAGCACCTGTACCCAACTATTTACCAGAATATACAATTATTAGTGGGGTGTAACTCTCCAAATAACCCCTGAAGCTACACCCCTGTGCCTACATCAGTAACCTTTAGCTTATGGTATTTATTTCAGTTTTTCCTGTTGTGCCAAGGCATTCCCAATTTGCGTTAGAGTGTTTTACACTTACAGATAAACTTCATATGGCATCCAGTTGGTAGAAGACATAGAACATATAAATACAGAAATACTGAAGCAAGGTGAAAGTACATTAAACATATTCTGCTTGATGGAGGAAGAGAGCAGGGGAAGGGTGGAGGGGAGAGCGAGAGAGAGAGAGATAGAGAGAGATTGAGAGAGAGAGTGTGTGTGTGTGTGTGTGAAAGAGAGAGAGAGAGAGAGAGAGAGATATTGAGGTATATAATGTCTTTTTATGGACCCAAAGAGAGGTCACAGTGTCTATTTAGACTGAGTCTACAGGACTATAGGAACACTATATACTAACAAAGTGCAGGTCTGTGTGCTAGCTCCCCCCTCGCTGCCTTAATGCTTGTGCTTCCTTTCCTTGTTTTGCCCTCTGTGTTATCTTTAGCCCTTCCACTACTGTTGTTTTCTGTAGTTGATTTTATGTTGCCTTGTTTTTTAAATTCTGTGTCTAGTATTTTGCTGAATCTCTGTACATAGCGAGCCAGCCCACCTCGCCGCTCACTTTCCCACTGTTCGTCGATCCCGCCTCCCGCCTCCCACTTCCCGCCACACACTTCCCCCCTCCCACCTCCCAGCTCTCCTCCCCCTCCAAGGACCTACTTAATGGAAGCCACGGCACGACCCCATCAAACCGATCCGTGTGAGACTCCAGGTGGTGCAGAAGGCCAGACTTCTACAAAAAATTCCTAACCGTACATCTATTAAAGATTCACTAAAACAGTTACACTGGCTGCCTATCGAGAAAGGAATAACGTTTTTAAGTCCCTCTGCATGGCCTATAGGGCCATCAATAAAAAGGCCCACTAAAGCTTAGCCAATTGATGTCCAGGTACACCCCAACCAGACATTTAAGATCTTCCCAGCAACAGCTCCTCAGGACAACCAGAGTCAAAAGAACTAGGTGGGGAGGCAGATCATTCGCCCATCTGGTGCCAAAGATGTGGAATGCGCTCCCATTTGACCTTAGAACCCTACCCAACAAAACCTCCTTCAGAAAACATCTTAAAACTCTGCTGTTTCCCTTGTAGGTACCAGATGGACAGAGCTCTAAAAACAGTACTCTTTAGCGCTGGGAAGCCTTTGGGCAGCCATGCGCTCTACAAATTCTAAACATAAACATAAACGAATGCCAGCTTCCTCCTCGTTGCCTTAAAGCATGTGCTTCTTTTCCATGTTTTGCCGTCTGTGTGTTATCTATTGCCCTTCCATTTCTGTTGTTCTCTGTGCCTGATTTTCTGTTGCCTTGTTTTTTTTATGCTATGCCTTGTATTTTGCTGAATCTCTGTGCTTTGTGCACAGCGAGCCGGCCCACCTTCCGCTAGCTTTGCCACCGTTTGCTGCTTCTGACTCCCACTTCCCACCTCCCAGCAGGACCTACTTACTGGATGCCGTGCAACAGACGCACACAGCAGGTGTGTCAAAAGCAAGCCCGCCTGCGCCTGGACCGTGCCCAGAGCCAGGAACCCTGGATCTCCAGTCACCCACAGCTACACAATCGCCTAGCTCACAGCCTTGGACCCCAGACACTGCAGCAACTGCTGCTGCACCTCTCCACGCTCAACAGTCGGACCTTTTGCATGACACCACTGTCTCTTCTCCGGCAACACCGGAGCACACGCAACCGCCACCACCATGCCAACCACGTTTGTGCCTGGACAACTCCACTGCCTCCTTCTCAACGCCCGATCATTCTGCAGACATGCCACTGAGATCTGGGACACCATCACCTCCGTCACACCCGCTGTCGTCTTCCTCATCGAAACCTGGCTCAACCCTACATCCACTCCCGACATCGCCACACTCAATGGCTAAAGGATTGCACACTGGAACCGCATTAACAAATAAGGAGGTGTAATCGCCATCATCCACAAAGAAACCATCCACTGCACCCCCGCCGCAGACTTCCAACTCAAAACAGATAGCAAAACTACCATCAAAGGCACCCTTGCCTATAGACATGCAGGACCACGCCCTGGCTTCTACGGCACCATCCCCAAATACATTGCACCACCTGCCATGAACACCAAACACTACATCTTCCTCTGAGACCTCAATTTTCACCTCGACGACCCCACCAATGCTAACACAGCCAACTTCCTCGAAAGTATGAACTACATATGCCTCACTCAACTAGTCACCAACCCCACACACAACGCAGGACACACGCTCAATCCTATTTTCACAGCCAGCGACAGAGTCAAGTGCAGCCATGTCGCTGAGCTCACCTGGACGGACCACTGAATCATCCACTTGACCATCACAGCAGCCCCCAGCAATGCCACCAAGTCACCCAGCACCTCACACTGCAGCTGGAACAAAGTATCTGAAAGCCAATGGACTGATGCCCTCAACACCTCCCACCCTGACATCACTACCAAGGTTGAACAGCCTGTCAAGCACTTCACCACCTGGATCATAAACTGCGCCAACAGAGTCGCCCCCATCAAACCCACCAAACTCAAGAGCGCCACCAAACATGCCAGTTGGTACACCTTAAAACTGAGAACCACGATAAGCAGCTAGAATGGAATTGGCGCACCAGCAAGGAACCCACACACCCCACCACCCTCAAGACATCACTTAACCACTACCACCAACTCCTGAAAGAGACAAAAAAGAACAACCTAGACAACTGTATTGAAGCCAGCTCCAACAAAAGCAAAGAACTCTTCAGCATCGTCAAGGAGTTCTACAACTCATCAGCATATGAAAATATCATCACCCCTTTCCAAGAACTCTGTGACACCATTGCAGACTTCTTCCACGACAAGATCTCCACAATCTACAAACACTTTTAACTCCAGCCTCCGAAATCCTCAGCCTCCTCGCTCTCACAGATGCAAATTCCGACCTCCGGATCACCCCTTGGGACCAGCTCACCACACTGAGCAACACAGCCATCATGCACTCTGTCCACTCAGGGGCAACCACAGACCCCTGTCCCCACCACTTGTTCAACCTCAGAAACAGGACTATCAGCAACAAGCTTATGGCTATCTTCAACACATCCATCACCTATGCTACCTTCCCAAAAGAATGGAAACACACTGAAGTCAAACCACTCCTCAAGAAATTATCCACCAACCCCAACAAGCTCAAGAACTACTGGCCCATCTCTTTGCCCCCCTTTCCTGCCAAAGTCCTTGAAAAGGCCATCAACCACCTACTAATGGAATACGTGGAGAACTACGAACTTCTGGACTCATCCTAATCCAGATTCCACATGAACCACAGCACCAAAACCACCCTGATTGCATCTACCGACGGCATCAGAATCCTCCTAGACCGGGAAGAAATGGCTGCCCTGATCCTCCTAGACCTCTCAGCAGCCTTCAACCCCATGTTCCACCACACCCTTATAAAGATGCCTCATCAGATCGGAATCCAAGAGGATGCCCTGAAATAGATTGCATCCTTTCTCACCGGAATAACCCAGAGAATCTGCCTACCACCTTTCACATTGGAACTCAAGAACATCATCTGCGGCATCTCTCAAGGTTCAGCCCTGCTCTGTTCAATGCCTACATGACCCCCCCTGGCCAACATCTTCAGAACCCATGGACTGAACATCATATTTTAAGCTCACGACACCCAGCTCATCCTCTCTCTCTCTCTCGGATGACCCATCCCCCACAAAGGCCAACTTCCACTTGTGCATGGCCAGCATCACTGACTGGATGCAAAACAACTACCTCAAACTCAATAAAGACAAACCAGAATTACTGATGTTTAGGAACAACACCTCCCCATGGAACAACTCCTGGTGTGTGGCCTGCTGAACTAGAACCCTCGCCTACTCCAATAGATCACACCCAGAACCTCAGCATCATCCTAGAGAGCAAACTCACCATGAAAAGCCAGATCAACGCAGTCTCCACCTGATTCCTCACTCTCCACATGCTCCGAAAGATCTTTAAATGGCTTCCTGTCAGCAGCAGACATACCGTCACTCAAGCCCTCAACACTAACCACTTGGACTACGGCAATGCACTCTACTTGGCAATCACCACACACCTTCTGAAGAGACTGTAGACCATGCAGAACTCAGCAGTCAGACTCATCCTCGACCTCCCCAAATGGACCAACATCACCCCACACCTCAAGAAACTCCCCTGGCTCCCCATCTATAAGAACTGTCAATTCAAGATGCTGACACACGCCTACAAATCCCTACACAATCAAGGACCAGCTTACATCAACTTCCTGACCTTCCATCAAACCTCGAGACACCTGGCCTTGACTTCCCTCTCCCTTGCTCACACCTCCTGCATCCGCCGAAGCAACAGTGAAGGATGCTCCTTCTCCTACATTGCCGCAAAGTCCTGGAACAGCTTCCTCCTCCACCTCCAGACCTCACACTCTCATCAGGAACTGAGAAAGAGATTCAAGAGCTGGTTGTTCAACTGATTCCTCTGGAACAGCATGGCTCTCAGCACCTGGATACCCTCGCGAGTGAATAGCAGTGCTTTATAAATTCTGTTTGTTTGATTAATTGAGTCTATATTTCATATATGAGACCCAAAAGTGTAGGATTTTTGTCAAGCCAAAATGCAGGGCATAATATGAGACAATAAGGAACTGAGAGAAGAAAAGGAATACATTCTTTGATCAATAAATACAAAAGAGAAAGGAAAATGTCAAAACAATTGCATTTTATTGAATGAATTTACATTTGTGTTAGAAATGGGGTTTCTGGTTGGCTTAGGTATGCACCCAAGCCAGTCAGAACCCACCACTCTAGTCAGAGTAAGTCAGATACACCACAGAGATAACCTTTGCTCACCCTCTGATAGCTTGGCACAAAGCAGGCAGGCGTATCAACAAAGGCAATGTGTTAGGTTTTTGTACAACACACAAAAACCACAACTACAAAAAGACTCCACACAGGTTTTGAAAAATAAGGAATATTTATCTGAATAAAATAAGACCCAACAACAAAAATCCAACAAATAAAGTTTGAGATACAAATGTTTAAAGTATATCTTTCATCAAATGCTGTTTACAGTATCTTTGTCATCACAGTTGCTTAAAAGTTACTAATGACATTGTTTAATCATATGTTTGCCACTACAATGTTTCAAAGTTACTCACAATGTGGCTGAATGTTGATAACTGCACTGATAGACCAGGGTAATGCGCCAATAACCTCTTCGGGCTTCTCCTGAGATGCATGATCCTCAACTGTGAGGTAACAGTGGCCCAAACAGTCCCCTTTGGTCTAAGGGATACCGCTGGTTAGTTATGCCAGTGTTACTTGATCAACACCGCCGCCCAGGAAGGAGTGCCGGCCCATGACAGTGCCCCCGCAGGTCCCACCCACCCCATACCTCTCTGGTGAAGATACCGTCATCATCAGCCTTACGCAGGGACTGCGAGGCACATCAGTGGTTTCTATTTTACAGGCGGGGGCCCAAATTGCTGATGCTGTTGGGCAAGAGGGGGCTGCAACTGTAGCACACACACCACGTTGGTCTTCCTTTCATGAGGTGCCAACAACCGTTGCAGTCGGGACCACGTCACTGACTCCACTTGGCGTAATCTAGGTAACATGTTGCCAGAAGGGAGTTTTTTCCATGGGGCAGCCGTCGTCTTTAGGCAGAAATGCAGTGAATTCAGTTGGCAAGCAGGTTTTAGGTGCTGATCGGTATGTCTCGGGGAGGACTCGATCAGCAAGCTGACTCGAGACGCTGGTGTTAGATGACCTCAGCTGCTGGGTGGGCATGAAGTGAAGAGGCCAGCGGCCATTTAGAAACAAAATAAAGTCTTTGATGTCTGTCCCTAAGGCTTCTCTTAACAGGGGGAAGGTCTTTAGAGTCACGCTGGGTGTTAGTCCTTGTTCCTCTAGCAGGGCAGAGGTCAACAGCAACAGAGCAGCTCAGCGAAACAGGTCCTTAAAACAGTCAGGCACAGCAGAGTGGCAATCCTTCAGCACAGCAGCCTTTACTCCAGCAGAATTCTTTCCAGGTCCAGTAGTGTACTGTTTTAATAGGGTCAGAGCCTTACTACTTATACTAAAAAAAATATTTGATGTAGGGAGTGACTTCAGAGCAACTCTCTGAAGTGCACAAGAGTACCTTTCAGCCCAGCCCTGGCTCGCGACTACCAGTAGGGGGTAAATCATCCCTTTGTGTGAGGGCAGGACACAACCTATTCAAATGTAAGTTTGAACCACCTCGCCCTCTCCCTGCCCAGAAAGACTGTCAGTATGCAAATGAATCCAGATGTATCCCCTGTCACACCCAGCCCTTCCTGTATTATGGCTGTTTAGAGAGTACAATTCTGAAAAATAACATCCGTAGGCAACAATTGGTCAAGTAAGTGACAATACCTATTCCAACACAATTATGATATTATAGACTCAGTGTACATGAAATTCATATAAAAAAAACTTCATTTTATTGATACAATTTCATATAGTGATATTATAAAAGAGACATATAGAACTGAACAGCAACAATACAACATATTTTCTACAATGGAACAACACAAATGTATACAATTAACAAACATATATAAAGTGCAAAAATAGACAGTAGTTATAAATGAATTTATAACTGAACACTAAACAGACACATGTAAATATATCACAATTTATAAAATAGTGTCTAAATGATACATTTTCCTATAAGAATCCCCAATGCTAGCCTATGGAAGGAGTAGGCCTCACAGCAGTGAAAAATGATCTTAGCTGTTTGTCACTACGAGGACATGTGAAACATAGAAGTACACATCCTGACTTTTAGTTGCACAGCACCCTGTCTTTAGGGCCACTTAAGGCTTACCCTAGGGGTGGCCTATGTGTAATAAAAGAGGAGTTTTAAGGCTTGGCAAATGGATTTAAATGCCAAGTGTAAGTGACAGTAACCTGCACACACAGGTTCTGCAATGGCAGGCCTGAGACAGGTTTAAAGGACTACTTGTGTGGGTGGCACAACCAGTGCTGCAAAACCACTATTAGCATTTAAATTACAGGCCCTGGATACATGGGTAAACACTTTACAAGGGAATTACACATAAATATGCCAATCAGGTATACACTAATGTCACAATGTTTAGAGGAGAAGCATGTGCACTTTAGCACTTGTTTGCAGTGATAAGGTGCTCAGAAGCCTAAGGCCAACAAAAAGATACAGCAAAAGGTGGGAGGCAAAATGCAAAAGTTTGGGGGAAGACCACCCTAAGGATGACAGGTCTAACAATTGGTATCAAAGATCTTGAGTTTTAATACAGACTGAGGATAAAACTATCTGTCCCTTCATGTGGCTTTTTGATTTTCTTGACAGTAGCTTTCAAATGACAGCATTTCAAAATATGGAAAATAACAGCGTTCAGATTTGGTGTTCTATGTGAATTGATTATTTCGATATATCAAAGATAATATTTTACACTGATTATATGATTATCCCATCCACTTAAACAGATCCCACAATTCATGCTTCTGATACAGGCACATGAAAACATAACACGCCATACCAAAAATAATCTATTCACATAGAACACCTAACAGTTTTATTTTTATGATTAAACGCATTTATACCATGTTCTACAACACTACACACACAGTAAAAACAGTACATTTTAAAATGCACCCTCGTCTTTGTAATCAAAAAAACGTTTCCGTATTCTCTCAGAAATCTCTATATCTAAACGCTGTTATTTTCCATATTTTGAAAATCTGTCATTTGAAGAGTGTGTGTGTGTGTGTACATATATTTATAGATATACATGTGTCTTGTATTGCCATTTCAGACTTCTGGGGCTAATAATGTTAAGGTATTGTGCACAAACTCAGTGAGTGGTATTAAGGCATTGCTTTGAAAACTCGTATATCTTATAATCAAGAAACCACCTTTGGAAATTAACATAACCAATGCAAACTGGTCTCCACTCCTTCCCCCACGTGGCTAGCATATAGTCCATTTTGGCAGTCTGGACTTCGCTGCTTCTATTTTTTATTTGCTATACACTTTTCTGATTGCTTTATGTTAATAGCTTCATTGTCAGTGACACTAGGTCTGCAACTCTATATAAAGTTGTTACTAAAAGAGAAGCCCATGGTTTAACATGCCACTTGTGTTGCCCAGTCTTAACATTAGAAACGCAAATCTTACTGAGAGTTTTGCACATTGACACTTAAACATGCTTATTTCTTTTTTTTTTAGCAATCAGAAGGTGAGGATGGTGGTATGACCTTTGATGTTATGCTGGATCACCAAGGAGTCTGTTGTATTGAGTGTAGACGCAGCTACACACACTGCCAAAGGATTTGTGAACCTCTCTATGGCTACGAGCCTTGGCCCTACAACTACCAGGGATGTCGCTCGGCCTGCAGAGTCATCATGCCGTGCAGCTGGTGGGTTGCACGTATCTTGGGTGTCGTGTGAGATGGTGGCCAAGAGAAAAGAAAACAAAAAGAACAGCAAGAGCAAATTAATAATAAAGGACCAAAACCAAAGATCTAACAGAAATTTCACATTTTGAAAACTTATGTGTGTCAAATATAAAACATTCTAGATGTAAATAGAGCTTTCATTAAGTTAACAGTGTACCTATCAAAGATGTAGTGTGCAACGTGTGCACTTTGAACTGTACCGTGAGATTAAATGTGCAATATCAGACTTTGAAACTATTTCTTAATTGATCAGATTTATGATGATGTAAACAGTGTTTTCTTGTACATTCCATGTGAACACTATGATAAACTGAATAAAAAAACTGGAATTGTATAAATGGGAGTGTACCTTCCACTATGTAGCCTTTTTAAATAAATCATATGCTAAGTGGCTCTACAGTATGTGGTTGTTGATAGTCTCAGAATCATCTTGTATCTCTATAAACCAATTATTAGCGGGTCTCAGTCTTGAGATATCATACTTGCATCACGTATAAACTCTACATGGGCGAAAACCATACTCCTGACTCTGTCAAGTGTCATCGCAGCATCCTGTCCTCTACAAACTGAATCAGGCAAAATCGGGATCATTTCAATTTCCATATGTTTTGTAGTTTAGCAAACCACACATTTGCCAAAATTCCAGTTTTAAAGTTAGTTTTAACTCATTACATTTGTTAACGATGGTATATAAGACAGAAGATTTCCTGTCGCACGTGGAACAACACCAGAAAATGGTGTGCAGGCTCCACTCTGTTTTGGGATTTTCCACTGTGGCTTCCCGTAAGTAGACAAAATGTGGATGCGCACCTGGGGAATATGACTCATTGCAGAGAGGCTGTTACAGATCAGGTACTCGCACTAATTTGTTAAAATTTGAACTGCTTTCTGACCAGCTGTGATACATTCCTTTGAAGAGCCCCAAAAATAGTAAAATAAGTATCAGGAATTACGCAAGTTCTCCAGTACAGGATCATTCATAAATTGCCATGCTTGAATCATTCCCCGTCTTCGAAGTGGGAGTCCCACTGTACCATAATAAGCAGTATGTGTCATTATCATAGGCTAAAATGGCAATGAACAATCCCTTACATAGCCTATCTATGTCCTTTAAAAAGATGAACCAAAGTCCAGCCATTCAGGAAATAGCACCCTCTAGAATACTCCCAATAGAGGCTGAGTCTCTCAGATTTTCTATCGAACACTGTGTGAAGGAGTCTTCCTGAGCTCTGTTTTTGAAAGCTACTCTACTGCTTCTGCCATGTCTAAGATATCTAAAAAGGCCCTGCAATACATGTGGGAAGAAAAGACGCAATGTGGATGAAGGACAGTCTGTACTGCCACAAGGACTGTCTGTACTCTCTCTATCCTCAGCACAAGGTAAATGACTGTAAAGACTGCTGTACTTTTTCCACCAAAACCGTGAAGGACAGGGAGGGGAGGCTTCTTCTATGGCTTCAGAAAGCTAAGTCAAAGATACTTCCCACTTCTGCGGAAGATAGTGATACCTCTTGCACATCCCAGAAGAGATCACATAAGAGGGAAAGTTCCTATGGCCAAGGAATGTCAGAGGAATCCAGAAAGGTCCTTAAAAAAATCCCATCATGGGTCTGCCAAGGACAACTCAAAAAAGGAGAAAAATTAACAAATCTCCTCAGAGACTACCAGATCTGAGTCAAGTAATCCATCAGTAAAAACTGGAGCTCATCCGCCAAAGTCCTCATCAGAACCATTGATGGCAAAGCCTAAAACTACTTTGAATCATCCTTCTGTTCCACGTCCATCTCCCAGAACACGGGGGCTCATCTCTCCACCCGTAACGCCAGGATGATGCCTGCATCAAACATCACAGCGCCTCATAGGGAAGAACTGTCGTCATCAGATGATGACTGAGAGGATGGCAAAATTCCTGAAAAACACCATTGTCAATCATGACAGTTACCACAATCACGTCCGTCGGCTGCTCTGCCGCCTCTGGTGCAGGAAACCAGGGTTCAAGCCTCGGGGTCGCTTTCACATCCTCTGATTCTGGGCAAATCACTTAATCTCCCCGTGCCTGAATGTGTAATGTAAATACGGTGCTATGTAAAAGCGCTCCAATACCTTTGGGTCGAGTTCGCGCTATTTAAATATGCAACAAAAAAAAAAAACATTGCCGATGGCGTCGATGATGGCAACATCAACAATGTCATCCATCTATGCATCAGTGTCGAACCCGTCGTCGAAGATATCATCGTTGGTGAAGGTTCCGTCATCAACTACACCATTGCTACCGTTGACGGAGGAGCTGTCAACGATGACCACGCCGACGAGAAGTACACTGACGGTGCTGACTGTTCCTCAGCAACCCCAGCAGTTGGTATCTTCTGCCATTGGCTCGACAACAATGTTGTCAATGACACCGTCAATGACACTGATAGTTCCCAAAACTTTCTCTTGCCTGAGCATACCTCATCAAGCAGCAAGGTGTCTCCTCTCAAGCCGTCATCTGGACATGTAGAAGTCAGAGGATGAAGGCCCTTTCGGGACAGCCCACCCAAACTCCACGTAAAATCTTAGGAGGCAGAAGAAGAGGATGAACATTGCTATGGAGAATGCTACAACCCACAACAGACAACATATGTGGACAGACCCAGACATTATGGGGGACCTTACCAGCATTATGGCAAATCGCCTTCTTGTAGGGGTATGGTTCAGGTACCTATGACTCTATTTCAATTCCTTCAGACAATGTTAAAAGACTTCCATAAAAGGTTCCCGGAACCTCCAAGAAATCATCCTTCTGTTCCACGTCCATCTCCCAGAACACGGGGGCTCATCTCTCCACCCGTAACGCCAGGATGATGCCTCCATCAAACATCACAGCGCCTCATAGGGAAGAACTGTCGTCATCAGATGATGACTGAGAGGATGGCAAAATTCCTGAAAATTATCTCCCACAACGAATGGGATGATTACCTGATTTCCTCTTCATCACCTCCTGCACTGCGGTCTGTGGATTCACCTCGAGAGGATATGGGGGGGGATTTCACAATTTGATGGAGAGGGGGGCTCCGAGAAGGTTTCAACTGCCAATGTCAGTCAAGCAGTCTGACTGCTTTCTCTATGCATTTCAAGAGTCAAGGAAAATATTGGGGAAAGCGATCCCCATTGTAGACTACACATGTGAACTGGGGACAAAAACTGTGAGAAACGCGGCTGCAGTAGCGGCAGTGTTGCTGCATATAGATAAAAAGCACCAGGCACCAGAAGACTCACCTGCTTGCCTAATCGGACACCCTAAGCTGGACTCAATTATCTCTCAAGCGGCTCAGCGTCATTCTAAGAACACCTCCCTGCATATCTCTGCTCCTCCAGACAAGGAGGGCAGGTACCTGGACTACATAGGGAAGAGATTCTCAACCATGTCTGCCATCACAGTTCATGTGGCTGACTCTCTAGCAATATTGGGTCGATACGGCAGACAGATGTGGTCTGACATCAGCACCCTTATAGAACTGGTACAAGAGAACAGAAGATCAGAGACGAGGACGATCTTGAAGGAAGGGTATCGCACGTCATTGGAGATCATTGACTGCAATGGACATAGCCTGGATGGATTTTCGGCAGCTAGCGGGAGCTGCAGTTTTACGACAACAAGGATGGCTCAAGGGAGCATTGTTCCGGCCAGAGGTGCAGTCGTAAATTCTTGGTATGTCTAATGACGGAGAAACCCTTTTTGGCAAACACGTAGATGATGACTTTCAGGCCATCAAGACAGACACCAACACTAATAAATAGCTGGGCTCCTTGCTGTTTTGAGAAGTGCCCTTTCGTGGAGCACACAAAAGAGGTTTCCCATTATACAGAAAAGGATATCAGCATTTTCAGTAGTACAAGCCCTTCCAACAACAATAGAGATCCTCTATTAAATTACTTTTTTTCTAACAAAAATGTGTTTCACATCCTAGTATCGAGTGTCATTTAAGTGATGTTGTTAAGTGCAGTGTCGTAGGGTATAGCAAAGGACAGTGTAGTATCATAGAGTCTAGTGTTGTAGAGTGCAGTGGGGTGGCGTTGCGTATAGTAGAGTAAAGTGTTATATAGTGGAGTGGTGTGTAATGGAGTGGAGTATTGCAGAGTGTAGTGGCATGTTGTACAGTGGAGTGGCATGTCGTACAGTACAGTTGAGACTTGTACCGTGGAGTATTGTAAACTGTAGTGTCATGAAGTGAAGTGGAGTGTCGTCAAGTGGCATAGAGTTGAGTAGAGTGTTGTAGAATCACATAGAGTGGAGTAGAATGCTATACAGTGCAGGGGCTTACAGTGTAGTACGGCGTCGTACAGTGCCATATAGTGTAGTAGAGTGCAGTTTTATGGAGTACAGTAGAGAATTGTAGAGTGGAACGGTGTACATTGGAGTGGCATTTAGTGGGCTAAACTGTCATTAAGTGGAGTAGCGTAGAGTGGACTTAAGTGTCATATAGTGGAGTTGTGTCTCGTATAGTACAGTGCCGTGGAGTGTAGCAACCTGTAGAGGCATAGCATACAGTGGAGTAAAGTGTTATACAGTGGAGTGGTGTATCGTACAACGGTGTGACATGCTGTTTTGTAGTGTTTGAAACTGTCTTAGAGTGGAATACAGCTTAGTTGCATAGAAGGAGTGCAGTGCTGTACAGTGGAGTAATGTTGAGTAGACTAGAGTAGGGTACATTTTGCTACAGTGGAGTGGCATATAGTTTTGTAGAGTGAAGTGGCATACAATACCATTGAGTAGAGTGGCATACAGTTGAGTGCCATACAGTGAAACAGAGTAGAGTGGTGTCCAATGGAAAAGCATACAGTAGAGTGCCATACAGTAGAGTGGTGTACACTTGGGTGGCGTAGAGTGGAGTATCGTACAGTGGAATTAAGCACAGTGGAGTGTCTTTAACTGGACTGGCGAACTGTGGAGTGGGGTAGAGTGGAATGGTATACAGTGGAGTGGGATACAGTGAACTATAGTATCATAAAACAGGATAGTGTATAGTGGAGTAGTATGGAGTTGAGTGACAAACTGGAATAGCATACATTGGAGTGGCGTACAGTGCACTGCCATAGAGTGGAACAGCATAGAGTGGAGTAGCACTGTGGTTAATTTGTTAAAGAATAGTTCTGGGGCCCTCGTCAGGAGGCCACTGCAGCTTGTAGCAACCATTGCCCTGGCCAGAGCTGCTGGTGACAGTGCAAACATACCTACCAACATCACACTGCATCTTGTAGCAACCATTGCCCTGGCCAAAGCTGCCGGTGACAGTGCACACACACCTACCAACATCACACTCCTCTCTGTGTGGCACTTCAGAGTGTTCCAGACCCCCAGATATATGAGTGGTTCGAGTGGCAGTTATTAGTCATCTTTAATGTATATTGAATTAATAAACAACTGTTGTTGTACTCATCTGTACATAAAACAAACAGTGCCACCATGTGGTAGCCTAAAGACACACACATGATGGACAGAATGCCCAGGACCCACGTCTGGGCATACCCAGCGCACCTAGGGCAAGGGAGCAAAAGACACACACATGATGGAGGGAATTCAGAACAAATCAAACATTCCCGACCAGGCAAGAGATCTGGTGTGGCATAGAGAAGAGTGGCGTAGAGTGGAATGAGGTACAGTGTAGTGGAGTACACTGGAACAGCATAGACTGGAGTGGCGCTGAGTGGAGGGCATAGAGTAGATTGTTGTGGAGTGGAGTGGTGGGTGCACAATGGAATAGCGTAGTGTGTAGTAGTGTAGAGAGGAGTGGCATACAATGGAGTAGCGTACAGTGGAGTGGCATAGAGTGAAATAACGTTGAGTTTGCTGGCGTACAGTGTAGTGAAGTGATGTAGAGTTGAATGGCATATAGTAGAGTGGTGTACAGTGAAATAGTGTAAAATGTGATGACGTAGAGTTGAGTGGCATAGAATGGAGTGGTGTATAGTATAATCGCGTACAGTAGATTGTTGTGGAATGGCGTATAGTGGAATGGCATAAAGTAGAGTGGCATGGAGTGACATATATTGAAATAACGTACAGTGCAGCAGTGTACAGTGAAGTGGCATATAGTAGAGAGGGACAGAGTACAATAGCGTAGAGTGGAGTGTTGGAGTGGAGTTGCATACAATGGAATAGCGTACAGTGTAGTATCATAGACTGGATAGGCATACAGTGGAGTGGCATAGACGGGAGAGTTATAGAATGGAATGGCGTAGAGTGCAATAGAGTACAGTGGAATGGAATATCATATAGTGGATTCGCGTAGGGTGGAGTGGTGTACAGTGGAGTGGCGTAGAGTGTAGTGGAATAGAGTGGGGTGGTGTGTGGCAATTGAAACAGACGTAGCATGAACGTGTGCGTACTGATGTAGAGTTAATGTTTCCATTATGAGGTATTTTTGGCAGTATGTTTGAATAGTGTAAGAAGTGGTAAAGTTATATGTTTTAAAATACTTTGTTATATATTATGCCATGGTATACCATGGTAAGTTTGAGGTGTACCGCATTACATTTGGATGAGAAGACACTATGTGATTGGCTAACGGCTGTGTTTACCAAAGGTGAAAAGCAGCCATGTAGTTTTTAGCACAGTTTGACTGCATTCTGCATTCTGCTCCGTTCTGGGTTGCAGTCTTAGGTACAGGTAAGTAGTAGGTTTATTGTTGTTCACTACCTATTACCACTTTGTTAAAGTAGTACTAGATAAAGAAATGTATTTATAATTTTGCTTATAATTAAGAATAAAGGTCCAGCTAAGCTTAGAGGTCTGGTATCTTCTATGTCCCAGCCAGACTCCTAAGATCCTCTCAGCAACACCTCCTTAGCAACACTTGAGTCAAAAGGGCAAGATGAGGAGAAAGATAAGTTCCACACTTGGTACCAAAGTTATGGATTGGTCTCCCACTCAGTATAAAGTCACCACTGGAAGATGAACTCACTTTTAGGAAAAAACTCAAGACCTGGTTGTTCCCCCACTAACCCATTACCATGCACAGTTACCCAGTTCAGCACTCGCCCTTGGGCAGCCATGGGCATAAAAAAACACAGACATATATATTTTTCCAGCAGTTTAGAGAGAACTGCACCTTTTTAAAAACATTTTTTAAGTAGCACAGTAATATGTAGGTATTAATGTGGTACTCCATAGATTTCTTGTGCATACTTATATATGTTACTACAGCTCCCATAACCCCCTTTGGGACCTCCATATGTTGCCAATTAACGCTATATAAGCCTCCTGCAGCCACCCTGTGAGGGACGCTTGTGGTGAGCGCCAGGGCCAAGGGTGGGCCCATCCGCACCCGTTAGAGCCCAAAGGAGGCTGGGCTGGGCCCACTCTCTTGGCTGGTGGCTCTGGATCTGGACTTTGAAGGTAATACTAAGTATAAATACACTATCAGGAACTGGAGGCCTTGCGGCCTTTGATTGCTGAACTGGGTGGGACTACAATTGTTTTTTTTGTTTTTTTCTTTTTTTTTTGTGCATGAAGGCACCCAACTGACCACATCCTTGTCTACAATCCCCCCCATCAACTTTCCCCATCCGTACCAATTGGGGTCCTGTCACATAAACCCTGTGGAGGATTTTGAGTTGGTCAAGCCGGAGACGAGCTGGTATTGCCACTACTCTGGGCGAGGAAACAGCCTCCTGCCATTCCTCATCGTCCATCCCTATGCAATCTTTAAACCATTTCTCTCGAAGGGCTTGAAGAGGGTCTGGCCTGTTGTTCACCAGCTTTGTATAGATCAATGAAATGGTTCTATCAGGGATGTGACCATCCAGCACTCAATCTTCTAGCGGGGAAGATTCAGGTGGTGTGGCCCCACGTTGCAAATGTGTGCACAAGGCGTGCCTAACCTGTGTGTAACAGAAGAATTCCGAGTTGGCTAACTCGAATTGTTGTTGCAATGTGGCAAAGGATTTAATATCTGACTTGTCCCACAGATCACCTATACATGAAAGGCCTATAAGATCCCACTTGTCGAACCCTTTGCTTTTCCACAAACTACCCAACTGTTCAGAGTCCCATAATGGTGTTGAGAGCGTAAGCCTGCGCCCCCAACCAAGGCATTTGGTGGCAGTGTGCCAGACATGTACTGAGTGTTTGGTGGGGCCCGTGAGTGCAAAGCGCCGTGGCTTAGAGTAGAGGGCTCTATTGAAGTTCCCCCCAGAAAGGAGTCATCTGTCCATTCTGTAACCCGGGTCCCCAGGTTGGGCGTAGGTACAGTGATTAACGGAGGCCAAGTGTGCTGCCCAATAGTACATTTTAATGTCGGGAAGGCTAATGCCCCCATCATACCAATTCAAGGAAAGCTTACTGAGAGCGATACGCGGCTTGCCATTCCATAACAGTTTTTGCTGGAGGCCTTCTATCTCCCTGAAATAGGACACGGGTATCGGGTCTAAAGAATTCTGCATGACATATAAAAACATGGGCAAAGACATTTTAAAAAGGGCCGCCTTTCCCAGTAGGGAAAGCGGGAGTGACTTCCATCTGTTAATATCTTTCCAAAGCCTGAGCAAGGGTGGGTGTAGATTATAGGTATAGCGAAGGGAGGGGTCCAGGGAAAGAAAAATTCCTCAGTGCATATCTGTATGGGACACCCCCGCGGTGGGAACGGTGGCTCTCCTGCCACCACAAACAACAGGGATTTGCTCCAATTAATAGAGTATCTGGAAAATCTGCCGAAGATTGTGAGGATATCTAAGACCACAATCAAGGACCGCCTCGGATAGGTCAAATAAAGCAGGATATCATCCGCATACAGGGAGATACAGTCTTCCCATTCCGGAGACCAGCGCATGCCCCGAATCATCGGGTCTCTGCGTATCCAGGCTGCCAGTGGCTCCAAAGCCGGGACTACAATTGTTGATCTCATTATCTGTTGGTTGCCATCTCCTTAGCACTGAATATGTTAACAGGACCTGCAACTGTATTCTGTGCATTTATATAAACACATGCTCACAATCTAGTTGCTCTGCACGTTCTCATAACCACTGTTGGCCCAGCTCTATTGAGCGCTCCCTCCCATATTGTGTCAGATCAATGGCAAATTGAAAGCATCCGGTTCAATATAGGGCACAGCTAAATACTCAAAAAGGTCCAGCCGGCCTGACAATTGTACACTCAGAGAGATCGACTTCCTAATAGAAGAGGTCGGGTCTCTCGTTAGTTCAGGCAGCTCCACTCTGGATGAGCCAAGGGTAACTCCCAAATTCAAAGACAATGGGGGTGCTATACCTCAGACGATATCTATGTGGGATTCCCAAGTCCCAGCCAAATTGCTGTCAAAATGCAAAAAAGATCCCCCCTAAATTTGAGCTATTTTAATGGGTAGCCGAACAAAAAAAGCGTTAGTAGTGGACCCATTATGGCATCAAATTCCCCTACCACAGAACTATGAATTAGGGTGACCAACCATGCGTAAATTTCACGGACCGTCCGTTATTTTAGTATGATGTCTGTAAGGCGTCTGTATTTTGTGGTCCCCAAATTACGTACGCCTTACTAAAATCAAATTGGGGAATTTCAGGAAGGTATGCTGTTCCCCTGCAAGAGGCTCCATGAGTTTAAAAGTTTCCACTCAGGGCCTCTCGCACTTATCTTTTAATCTGTAGACTGAGGCTGCCTCCAGCAGCCCCTCCCGGACCTCGCAAAGGCTGTGGACTGGCCCATTGTCATTCTGAGACTGCAGACGATTATCACAGATAGAATGACAATGGGCCCTATTATAGTAACAGCATGTGGTGTGCCTTCTCCTGCACAAATCTTGATTGCAGAAAGAGCCTGATGTTGCTTCGCAAAGCTGCATGCATACTGAAAAACTGAAGTGCAAGATTGTCTCAACTTTATACAAACCTATTTTGACTTGGTACTTATTTTGGTTGTCTATTTGCTTATATACTTTGTGCGACCTGATATGTCTGTAAAACTTATGTTTTGTCCCAAATTTCTGTCCTGAATTTTGACCTTCTGTCATGAATTTTTGTCATGAATTTGTGTCCTGAATTTTGACACTGGCTGTCCTGAATTTTCACCAATGCCAGTTGGTCACCCTACCATGAATTATACCGACTGCAGTGGTACCAGCCCCAGACAGCTATGCAATCCCCTGCAGCAATCGTTTCTAAACAGACAGACCGCAACATCACCAGAGAAAAGCAATGAATAGCAAGAACCTCCATGCCCTCTCCCCTGGGAAATCCAGATGACCTTTTACAGCAAATAATAATGCTTAGAAATGAGGTGGAGGACCCTACGCCTATGGTGGTACACCTTCTTACATTGTTAAATTCACCCACTATCCAGAGTTTCACACACATACGGGATTCCCAGCCTCAGGTAAAGGCACAAAGACCTTTGGAGCCTCGAAAAGGTGTACTTTCAAAAGAACTGGCGCACCCTATTAATCCTAAGGAGTTTTCTGGAGAGAAAGAGGACAAGCTCCCAGACATGGGGTTCGGCTCGATCAGACCTCTTTACCTGGGCATTATCAGATTACTCTTTGGGGACACGCTCAAAAACCAGCATCAAAGACAACTGTCCAACCTGGCACAATAGATAGAACTTCCAGTTGTTCCATGTTTTTAACCAATGTCCTGAAATTCAGACAATCGACAACCCTTGAGAGGGAGGATGAACTCATTAATCAATCAATCCATTGGATCCGTCAAGTGAAGGGCTGTTGCTCAGTCATAAGGGAGGACATCGTAGGCGCCAAAGGGCACCCGAAAATTGGCACAAATTTTGATAACATTGAGCTTTCACTGACAAATAGAGAACTGGTTGGCAGCTTAGTGGCCTTCGATATGCCACCTTCTCCCTGTCCAAATCCGATATTCACCTCAAATACAGGAGGTACGAGGGATACATTAGCAGTAATCTGCACAATACTTTAAATCCCCTCCTGGAGACTTTCCTCTTTGGATGGTCGATTGGCAACTATTGTTTACTAATAGCTACCCAAAACTGGGCCATATTTCACATCAGGACATGTGAGTGCAACGTCCCCCCCCCCCCCCCCCCCCATTTGAACTTGTCTCTACAGAGTCTGTAGGTGGTCCGGTACTCTCTAGACTGGTTACACCTATCTCTTTTACCACTACTAATGTTAGCTCCAACCGTGTGGATGGGGTTCCCTTAAGTTCCCCCATGCCTCTTGTTACAAACAAGGCCAGAGATAGGGTGTCATTACTCTCCTGGAACATGGCAGGTCTCAAAACAAAAATTGCACTCCCTGATTGGAATAGTTTTACAGAATCATATATCTGTCTGTTTCAGCAATCATGGTGCATAGACCCAATCTTCAAGAAGGGGTATTTAAACTACTCAAACCCTGTTACCCGCAGTTCTCTTGGCAGACCCTCAGGGGGACTAGTAATTTGGATTAGACTAGATCCCAACTGAGAAACCCAGAGAATACATTCTGACTGTCCAGACATTCTGCTATAAGAATACCTGTAGATAATACAAGTATTGTTGACTTCTGTATTATTTATACTAAAGGGGTTAGGGGTGGCTTGAGGTCTAAAACCATTTGGACCCTTGAGGAACATCTAGATAAGCGGCTTAATAATTGCCGTTTGATCATTGCAGGGGATTTTAAAACCACATATAAGCCCCTTGATAATGACAATGTCAAATTGGCGGAGGACGAATCATGGAGCACCCCACAGCTTGATCTACCCCCAATACGAAGATGGACAGAGGCAGCCTTACACCTTAAGGCACTAACCCTAAAACATGGGCTAAAATCAGCCAATGGTAGGACCAAATCTGACAGGATGGGGGCTAATACTTACATCAGCTCCTTCCGCATAGATTACATCTTAATTGATCTTACCTTATGGCCTACTCTTTTAGATATGAAGGTCACAAAACAGGATTGAGAGTGACCACAGCCTTTTGTGCCTTTCCATGAAACCCTCCTGTTTCATGCTAGAAAACAAATCTCAATCTGTGGTCTTTACTAGGGATATATTCCCTACAAACTACACGCGTCAAATCAAATGGTCCCCGCCAATAGAATCTCCTGACATGCTGTACCCAATAAACGAGAATCTCCATGCTAGTATTGTGGAAATGGCTGAAAGTCTACTACGCACAGCAGGCACAGAAGAAATTATTGACATTCACCATCAGTTTAAAAATACATTTTATCGTACCTTACTATTCCCAAGGTTAAAAAGCGTGCACCCAAAGCCAGAACATGGTTCAATAGGGAGTGTAGGTGATCACGTAGGCAGCTAGGATCGAAGGACATTCAGCAGATTAATTTGGCTAGGAAGTCCTATAAATTGCCTCAGCTTTGGGTAAAAAGGGTATGGGATGATGAGAGGTGGCAGGACCTGAAGCTGGATTATTCCAGATTTTGGGCTCTAGTTAAATGGGGAAGGGATGGCCGTGCACAAACACTGTATAATAACATAACTCTCTCTGCTTGGGCTGGCTATTTTGTTAATCTCTATTAAGAAAGTTCCCCCTCCCTTGTTGTGGCCGAAGATTCAAGTGTCCCTTGTATAGTGCATTCACCTCTCCCCTCCAATTTCTCTCAATTCAATCAAGCTGATGTCACTGCTGCCATGGATGCAATCACCACCTTTCTTTCTGGGTTTTCAATTGACGCTCCCGTTTAGGCTGGCACAAAGACACCAATACTTTTATTCGTGGACAACACTCTGTTGATCTCTAAAACACCCAGCGGGGTTCGGCACGCATTAACTTGTTTTGAGGAATTTTGTAAGGACCAAGGAATAGAGATCAACTCTGACAAGACATAGTTCATGTTCCTAAATAAACATGTAATTTAAGGGCAGGTGGTGTTGAGGGGTAAGCCACTAATGAGGGTAGATGTGTTTAACTATTTAGGTATCAGTCTAACTTCAACACTTTCATGGAAATCCCAGGTGGACATTTTGACAAAAAAAACATTACTGGCAGTGGGTTGGGCAAAATGAGACAAGCCATCGCCAGTTCTTCACTGATAGAGAGATTACTAGCCTTCACGTCTAGTAATTTTTTGGAACCGTATTGGGATGCCATTACTGTATCTTTAGATAGAAAATTATATTAGCAGTTTAGAGTTGGCTCATTGCCCTTGAAATCATATAACAGCAAATGGACTCAATACGATGATGTGCTATGCCCCACGTCTTAGTTTTTTTAGGTCTCGCCTGGCAATAGCAGCGCGCATGCGCTGCCCTCGCCATGCGAGGGCTTCTTGGAATCGATCCGGTTCCAGAAGCTGTGTCTCTGCTCCGCCTGCATTTTTCATTGGTGCGCTTCATTTTGCGTCACGTATTATGCAGAACGTAGTGTGATAATTGCACCACAGGTATTTTAGTCCCTCCTGGTTGCCACCCTGTCCGCTTTTGGCCCCGCCCCTTGGGATTGGATCTTTTACTGGCAGCTCTGAACACTGTCCTTTAAAAGACAGTAAGCACTCTTTTCTTTTTATTGTCAGCGCCGTCTGCTTTGGCTGCACTTGTTTTTATTATTACTTAAAACTATTCAGCACTTTAAACTATTCAGACTGTTTTCTTTTCATTGTGAGCGCCGTCCGCTTTGGCTGCTCTTGTATTTACATGCTCCATGACCGGGTCTTGCTGTTTGTCCTGTGTGATCTTGTGTCGGTGGTCGCATTTTAGCACAAAAAAACAAACTTCAAAATACAATAATGCAAATAGTTTGTGTGCTTCATGTCTTTTTAGCAGAGTTATTTATCTTGGTGCCAAAAGTAGTTGGTGCTCGAAACATACCCTGTACATCTACAGTGGTGTGAGTGGGGTGGGTCATATACAGTTCATTTAATTTAGAAGATGCGTTGTTCTGAAACATTCTCATTCTTAAGTCACATTTTTGTCAAAGGGTGCATTTTGTGGGAAGGATGGGGAGTTACTATTGACAACTCTACTTATCTAGTTGAGCCGCATTGAATTAGTGACAGCGGTGATGTTTCTCCGCATCAGAACATATTTGTTGGTGTGATTCCTCTGGTGGTCTGGGCTCGAGTTGTTGAATAGTGTAATCTTGTTTTTTTCTCTGTCACGGCTTTTGGCTGACGGAGCCTACGGCTTGTCCGGTGGAAAGTCTGCATTTGCATGCTATTGTACACATGGGTGAAACACGAAAGGCTTTCTTAATTGTATTTTACTGGGAAGTAAGTAACCAACCACTGGCTTTGTCGTGTGACTTCTAGACGCTTGACTCAGGCGTATATTGAGAGTAGCTGGTCTAACAGCTAGGGCGGTCGACCGCGAATCTGGGGAACTGGGTTCGCGTCTCAGCAATGATGCTGAACATCCTGTGATTCTGGGCAAATCACTTAATCTCCCCGTGCCTAACAAAAAAATGAATGTGTCCTCATGTAATGCAACTGGTGCTATGTAAAGCGCTCTGATACCCGATTCGGGTCAAGTTCGGGCTTTATAAAACGGTAAAATAAAAAAAATAAAAACGTGCAAAAATAATTTAAATGAGTTTAGTTCTTGCCCTTCAACGGATATGGACCTTTTATTTTTGCAAGAGTCCGCCTCCTATTGCACTTGAAGCGGCATGTTCTTCTTAAAATGAGTCCCACCCTAATGACGCGCTTTCATTTTGCGTTGCAGTGTCATCAATAAAGCGTCCTGTGTTCCCTCTGACAACTACAACTTGGCAGAGGCTTGTTGGGTTTTTGTGTGGGGCGAGGTTTTCTGGAGGCCAGGGTGGGTAAGGGGAGCAGTGGCGGAGAGACACCGCACTGGGTACGTTTTGAGGATGCATCTAGTTGGGGGGATGGTGTTTCTGGCGTCGCTTTCTTTAGGAAGTCGGCGCGTTGTAGTTGTCTGTGACTGGCTGAATTGCACCCGCTTGGTGTACCGTGCCTTCCTGTGAAACTGCCAGACTCCAAGGCAGAACAAGCATTGAAAATGCAACAGGTCTCGCCTTTGATTAAGTTAAAGCTATTTGCTCTACTAATGGTATTGTATAGCAAAGCAAATGGCTTTAACTTAATGAAAGGCAAGACCTATTGCATTTTTAATGCTTGTTTTTCTTCCCAACATCATTTTATTGTTGACAGCCGAAACATAGAGAACGCCTCGCAAGGCTCCCAAGGAACGTATAAAAGATGGCATATTTAGATATCAACATTTTCACCAATGGCATGATATCGGTCATACCAAGAATATATTGCGTGTAGAATCGTCTCATATATAGGGAGAGTCTATGCCACTCGTAGCCACATCCAGTGTGTGCACTAGATACATAGCGATGGTTCTTGAGTATTAGATGGGGGGGAGGCTCCAGGTATAGTCCCCTATAATCAGCCGACCTTTTCCAAATTTTGTAGTGTTTCCGGGGGCACCCCCTCGCTTCGAAGACTGGGATTTCCAGGCCCATACAAAAGTCCAGACCCCTTTTCCATACCCCAATCAACGGTGGGGACACATCTTTCCAGGCCCGGGCAATGTCTCTTTTCGCCAGCATGAGGCCGAGAAATAGAAGGTGACGCTTGTATCTGTTTCCACCCACATCCTCCGTAATGTGCAGCATGGCCAGCCTCGGAGAGGATGGAACTTCCCACCCAAAACCTCAGATAGACATGCAAACACCCCCTTCCAGAACCTCGACAGTGTTGGGCAGGACCTATCGGTGTGCAGGAAGGTACCTTGCATAGACCCACAGCGTAAACAATGCGTGGATGTAATTAGCCCAGCGCGTCACAGCCTGTGCCTAGTATAATAGGTCGTATGTAGGTACTTAAACTAGATAAGACGTAGGTGAGCCGGGATCGCTGCACTGTGCGTGGATTCCAGGGCCCCTACTCAGTCATCTTCCTCTAAGGAACCTAGATCCTGCTGCCATGCCTCTCTAGTTTTGTGTAGGGTAGTAGGCATGTTATTAAAAAGTGTGCGGTATAATTTGGGTATCTTATGGTCTCCCAATTCACCCATAAAGACTTTGGCCTCGACGGGATTAAATTCGGGTATATCTGTTAGTTGTGATATGTATGGAGTAAATGCATAAACAACAATGGGCCTGACTATACTCAAACACTTATTTTTGAAAGAGCTAGACACTAGATGGGTTTCCAATATTTTTCTATACTCCCTCACAAGAGTGATCCTTATCACTAGTCAAAAGTGTCATAGTGTTTTATTCGTAACACAAATGTCAGTACAACATAGGACCATCCCACCCAAACGAGAAAAAAGTGTGAGAAATGAGAGAGAGCACCTCAAGGTCGTAACACCAAGGGGGTTGCTGGTTGGTACTCACTAGCATACCCACTTATCATCATTGGTTGCTCTCTACCCATAAGAAAGAAAAAAGTGTGTGTTCTATCGTGAAAATCTCAAAATCCTGAAGGAAAAGGGAAGAGACAGTGAAAACTCAATATAAATGAACTGTCAGTGCAGAATATCACTACAAGTGCCCGTGAGAATATAAATTCAATTCCCACCATTAAAACATGGTACAGCTTAGTCGCTCGACGTAACTTTATTTAGTGCTGTAAGCTGTCCCAATTAAAAACGGTTTCAATCAAACCATGTTCAATCATGAAAAGCCAACATGTTTCTTTGCCAATAGTTCATGCAACTTCATCAGGGCTGTAGGGGTTCCAAGTTATCACTTCATGCGAGATTCACATCAAGTCTCTAGTTGTCTGACATTAAAAAGAAAGAAAGAACGTGCCACAGGTAAATACCACTAAGTCATTAACACTCTAAAAAAAACTCTCAAGGTTTAGGAGATGTCAATGTATAGTTACCAGTAGGTTTTGAAGATTCCTCATACCTGCAACCATCTCATCGCGGCACACGCGTCAGCTGATCACGTGGCCACCAGGTGACTGCACACAATCACGTCACCTGCAGATATGTATATATTACGATAGCTTTACAAACACATTGTCACAATCACTAGCCCAGAGTGTGTGCTTAATACGGATCTCTGACATATTATCGACAGACACATTATCGAACTACACAAATATCGCATCAAATATATCGACATCAAAAATATCGACATTGTATACTTATTTAAAAAACTACACTAATATCGACACTACAATATCGTAATACAATTATATCGATCACACAAATATCGCACACATTAATATCGCAATACTAAATATCGACATGAGTAAATAAATATGACACATGTCACAAATATCGATAACCAAAATATAGACATCAAGAATATCGTTTTTATAAAAAATATCGACTATTCTAACACTAATAAAACCAATATTTTAAACAACATAAAGACAATATTTTCCCAAAACATACATTTTTCAAATGACATTCTACTTAAACATAAACATAACATTTATAGCGATCTCAATATTTAACAACATAATAAAAAAACACTGAAATAATTATCACATTGGCATTTCGAACACATTTAAAAAACATTCACTACACATTATAAACAATCTTTTTATATATAATGATTTAAAACTCTCCTCCTTTAAAACTAAATATACTCTTACTTAGCATTTTCTATAAAAGGAAACCAATTAACAAAAAATAAAACAAACCATCCAATAGAAAGGCAACATACAGAAAACAACCAATAACATGGACATTACAAACGTTAAAGGCAGGGAAGGTCCCCTGGGACTATTTTAATACAACATCTTTATTGCTTCCCTTTAACCTTACTGAAAAACAGCAATTAATGTCCATGAAAGATGCTACATATTCATTGTTACATATTGAAAAATTTGAACCTTTACCTTTCTCTGTAGCGGAATTGGATACAGGCGTGTGGTTATTACATGGGTTGATCACTCTCCCATTCGCGCTTTTCAAGTTTACGTCCTGTATAAAAAACTATGCTCTGGGTAGATATGAACAGCTGGGCACCGCTTTCATACATAATGTTTGGTCCCTCCCTTTTATGTATAGATGTACAAGGGACGGTACTGAGGTTTCTCTGACAGGTGAAGAATGTACAACGACACCTGATCATTCTGTAGTATATATACACATTCAATTACACAGTGCATACAATATACAAACTCCAAATTTGGCCTGCGTCATGAAAGGTATCCCAGTGCCAGTGATTACGCCATCTTTCACGCTGCTTGCAAACGGTAGTTAATTAATTCTGAACAATGAAGCTTGCTGCGGGATGTTAGTGGGAATCCCTTACATAGTGACTGTATCGCAGACAGTTGTCTGCTGCAATAATGTTCTATTTCCACCCCCGCATGGGCTGCTGGATGTTTCCATCTGGCCTTAGATTCCAACCTTGAAGGCAGAGTTCAACTAAATGAGCAGAATAAAGGCGCTATTGTCCAAAAAGGAGGTGCCATTGACTTCCTCCGGTGAAACATTTGTCCTTCATGTTGCAAATACGCGTACTGAGGTACAGGCGCTTTTGAATACTGACCTCCCCCTACATTTTGGTGCTTTGATCCAAACAATTTTCAATTCCTCGTCCACGACTGGCCTAGCTCATTTTTTTAAGCTTGTGGGCTCGGGCCTCGTGACCTCTTTCCTAACTATTTTTGTTGTGATTCCGGCATTTGTTCACTATATTTTCTCGAGCATCTTTGGAGGTGTCCCGCTGATTCTGGCGCTTGTGGCAGGAGTGCTGCTTTTACTTTTCATACTGCGAAATGGCTGCTCTTTCTGTGCCACACGACAACCTGTCCCGTCTGCATCTTCTCCGTGACAGGATGCTTGAATATTATGGTACGCTACCATTGGCGACTTTGAGCCTGGCGTATGGATTATCCTTCCGGTATTCCTACTTCACCTGCGTACAGCCAGTCTTTCACTGCCTAGATTGTCCCTTTGAATGGCCTTTGGATTTGTGCTTAACCAACATGGTGTCTCCGGTGCCGGATTATGATCGACTGATGAGGCCCTTAGTGTCTCACGAGTTTGCCTGTTCTGGTGTTCGGATTATGGCCTGTGGTGCGGCGCATGGTATCCTGGGTAATTGGGACATCGCAAGAGCAGCCTATAATTTCTTGAATATGAGCTATCTGGAGGAACAATTGGATTGCCCTCTGATTGTGCTAGAGGCTCCGCTCATTGAAGAACATGTATGTTCCTTTTCTTTGATTAATTGGATGGCTGAAACTTTTCATGGCTCTGCAAACGATTTCTTGTTGGAAGCAGTGGCCACGTATGCTGCATATACGTTCATGGATTGAGTAAACTGTGGTCCTCTATGTTTTTTCTCCCGTGCCTTTGGATTGCTGTCCACATAAACATTTTTTAATTTTTCCCATCACATGTTTGTGGTTTTTTTCTCCCCTTTTCGATTTTCATGTTTTCGGCTTTTGCCTGAACTATAAATTGTTTATTAATTGAATACGCCTTGTTCTGCTCTGTCGAAACTGAACTTTGCATTCTCTTTTTTCTTGCCTACTGTATAGTGCTTCGATCAAGGGGGCATGTAGTGAGGACTCCCTTAATACGTACATACATTGTTAAGTTAGCATAACCGCGTTAGATGTTAGAAATCCATCTTGCAGCTTTTGCGCACGACACTGCGTTTACATGTTATTGCTTAAACAAACTGCTGACTCGAGCTTTGCCTCACACGGAAGCAATCTGTTGTTACCATCCCGAGCTCTGCGCAGGGACCTTGGTCTGTACATGGCGTGACAAAGCAGTCTGTGTCGTTAGACAAAGCATATTTTCCACTCCAGGTTGATCGACCCACTATTTAGCCATAACACACAGGCAGCTGCGAATACCTGAAAGTTGGTGCTTTTAATAATGCAGACATCATGTTTAATATTCAGACCGAAGACGAGCCTTCCTGCGAGAAGACTCCTGATGCTCCTGTGATGTGATTTCACTAAGCTGATCTTTGAGGTATGGGGTCCCCTATTGAAGCCTAAGAGACCTTCTATCAGAGATGTGAGAATAATATACGGACAGGTATTTCGGATTCCCACCATTCCTGAGAGTATACTGAGTCGCTTGTTCTGGGTTGTCTTTTCATAGTGATTTCTGAGCCTAATCTCAGATAACGAATGGGACACTAATAATAGCCAGAGACTGGGTTCTGGGTTCTGAGGTGAGTTTCTGGTACACCACAATTCACTGAGTTGGCAGTATGTGCTGGACACAGAACTTAATTAATTTACTATTCCCACTCCAATCTATATTTAATAAAGATAATTGCTGGAAACTGAACTTAATTATTTACTATTCTCACTCCAATCTATATTTAATTAGAATACATGCTGGACACTGAACTTAATTAATTTACTATTCTCACTCCAAACTATATGAAATTACAGTAGGTGCTGGACAATGAACTTAATTAATTTACTATTCCCACTCCACTCTATATTTAATTAAGATAAGTGCTGGACACTGAACTTAATTAATTTACTATACTCACTCCAACCTATATTAAATTAGGGTAGGTGCTGGACACTGAACTAAATTAATTTACTATTCCCACTCCAATCTATATTAAATTAAAATAAGTGCTGGACACTGAACTTAATTAATTTACTATTCCCACTCCAATCTATATTTAATTAAGATAAGTGCTGGACACTGAACTTAATTAATTTACTATTCTCACTCCAACCTATATTTAATTAGAGTATGTGCTGGACACTGAACTGAATTCATTTACTATTCCCACTCCAATCTATATTTAATTAAGATAAGTGCTGGACACTGAACTTAATTAATTTACTATTCTCACTCCAATCTATATTAAATTAGAGTAGGTGCTGGAGACTGAACTAAATTAATTTACTATTCCCACTCCACTCTATATTTAATTAAGATAAGTGCTGCACACTGAACTTAATTAATTTACTATTCTCACTCCAACCTATATTAAATTACAGTAGGTGCTGGACAATGAACTTAATTAATTTACTATTCCCACTCCACTCTATATTTAATTAACATAAGTGCTGGACACTGAACTTAATTAATTTACTATTCTCACTCCAACCTATATTAAATTAGGGTAGGTGCTGCACACTGAACTGAATTAATTTACTATTCTCACTCCAACCTATATTAAATTAGGGTAGGTGCTGGACACTGAACTAAATTAATTTACTATTCCCACTCCAGTCTATATTAAATTAAAATAAGTGCTGGACACTGAACTTAATTAATTTACTATTCTCACTCCAACCTATATTTAATTAGAGTATGTGCTGGACACTGAACTGAATTAATTTATTATTCCCACTCCAATCTATCTTTTAGTAAGATAAGTGCTGGACACTGAACTTAATTAATTTACTATTCTCACTCCCAACTATATTAAATTACAGTAGGTGCTGGACAATGAACTTAATTAATTTACTATTCCCACTCCACTCTATATTTAATTAAGATAAGTGCTGGACACTGAACTTAATTAATTTACTATTCTCACTCCAACCTATATTAAATTAGGGTAGGTGCTGGACACTGAACTAAATTAATTTACTATTCCAACTCCAGTCTATATTAAATTAAAATAAGTGCTGGACACTGAACTTAATTAATTTACTATTCTCACTCCAACCTATATTTAATTAGAGTATGTGCTGGACACTGAACTAAATTAATATAATATTCCCACTCCAATCTATATTTAATTAAGATAAGTGCTGGACACTGAACTTAATTAATTTACTATTCTCACTCCAACCTATATTAAATTAGGGTAGGTGCTGGACACTGAACTAAATTAATTTACTATTCCCACTCCAGTCTATATTAAATTAAAATAAGTGCTGGACACTGAACTTAATTAATTTACTATTCTCACTCCAACCTATATTTAATTAGAGTATGTGCTGGACACTGAACTAAATTAATATAATATTCCCACTCCAATCTATATTTAATTAAGATAAGTGCTGGACACTGAACTTAATTAATTTACTATTCTCACTCCAACCTATATTAAATTAGGGTAGGTGCTGGACACTGAACTAAATTAATTTACTATTCCCACTCCAGTCTATATTAAATTAAAATAAGTGCTGGACACTGAACTTAATTAATTTACTATTCTCACTCCAACCTATATTTAATTAGACTATGTGCTGGACACTGAACTGAATTAATTTACTATTCCCACTCCAATCTATATTTTAGTAAGATAAGTGCTGGACACTGAACTTAATTAATTTACTATTCTCACTCCCAACTATATTAAATTACAGTAGGTGCTGGACAATGAACTTAATTAATTTACTATTCCCACTCCACTCTATATTTAATTAAGATAAGTGCTGGACACTGAACTTAATTAATTTACTATTCTCACTCCAACCTATATTAAATTAGGGTAGGTGCTGGACACTGAACTACATTAATTTACTATTCCCACTCCAGTCTATATTAAATTAAAATAAGTGCTGGACACTGAACTTAATTTATTTACTATTCTCACTCCAACCCATATTTAATTAGAGTATGTGCCGGACACTGAACTAAATTCATATAATATTCCCACTCCAATCTATATTTAATTAAGATAAGTGCTGGACACTGAACTTATTAATTTACTATTCTCAATCCAAACTATATTAAATTACACTAGGTGCTGGACAATGAACCTAATTAATTTATTATTCCCACTCCACTCTATATTTAATTAAGATAAGTGCTGGACACTGAACTTAATTAATTTACTATTCTCACTCCAACCTATATTAAATTAGGGTAGTTGCTGGACACTGAACTAAATTAATTTACTATTCCCACTCCAGTCTATATTAAAATCAAATAAGTGCTGGACACTTAACTTAATGAATTTCCTATTCTCACTCCAACATATATTTAATTACAGTATGTGCTGGACACTGAACTAAATTAATTTACTATTCACTCTACCTTTCTATATTAAATTAAAATAAGTGCTGGACCGTGAACTTAATTAATTTAATACTCTGACTAAAATCTATATTTAATTATGGGATTAGTTAAATTCAAAAATAAATTTAAATTTTCTAAATATTAATATTTTTTAAATTAACAAAATATAAACATGTTAAATTAACTTCCCACCCTTATCCCCTATAACCCAACATTCCGCTCCTAAAATTATTTGTAACATTCTAAAAAAAAATTACAATTTCTAAATTAATTTTTTTTTAAATTAACTGATATATAAACATTTTTACAACACTTCCCACCCTTATCCCCTATCAACCAACATCCCGCAGCGAAATATATTTGTAAAAATCGAAAATTTATTTCCTATTTATAAATATTTGTAAAAAAAAATTAACAAATATATGAAAATTTTAAAAATAATTCCCACCCTTATCCCTTATAAACCAACATCCCGCTCCTAAAATTTTATTTTAAATTCAAATTTTAATTTACAATTTCTAAATTAATGTTTTTTTTTAAATAAAATAATATATAAACATTTGTAAAACACTTCCCACCCTTATCCCCTATAAACCAACATCCCGCTCCTAAAATTTTATTTAAAATTCAAATTTTAATTTACAATTTCTAAATTAATGTTTTTATTTTAAATTAAATAATATATAAACATTTGTAAAACACTTCCCACCCTTATCCCCTATAAACCAACATCCCGCTCCTAAATTTTTTTTAAAAATTCTAAATTTAATTTCGAATTTCTAGAAATTTATTTTTAAAAATTTACAAATATATAAAAGATTTTAAAACACTTCCCACCCTTATCCCCTATAAACCAACATCCCGCTCCTAAAATTATTTTTAAAATTCTAAATTTAATTTACAATTTCTAAATAATTTTTCAAAAAATTCAAACAATATATAAACATTTTTAATACACTTCCCACCCTTATCCCCTATAAACCACATCCCGCTCCTAAAATTAAATATACATTTCACATTTTAAATTAAATTTAATAATTAAATTTTACAATATATTAAAAAAAAAAATTAACTTTTTTAAAACACTCCCCACCCTTATCCCCTATAACCCAACATCCCGCCCCTAAAACAATATAAATATTTCTCCTATTATATACATTTTAAATATTTATACAAACAACTTCAAAATATTTACTAAACACACAATAACGATATTTTCACATGTCGATATTATTACGAACGATATTACTTACATCGACATATAAGTAAAAAAAAAAAAACGATATTTTTCACATCGATATTAGCTATTTCGATATTTTGGACATTCGATATTTTTGACTCGATATTTATGTCCCTCGATATTAAAAAGTCGATATATAGACTGCTCACCTGCTTAATACACCTAGGGGCAGATTTACAAGCCCCTTGAGTCACTTTTGCACTGTTGTTGCGTCACTTTTGTGACACATCGGCGGCGTAAAAGTTGCAGCCCATTAACAAGGTGACGCATCTAGAGAGATGCGTCACGTTGTAAAGCCCTGCGTGACATTATACCTGCGTCAGGTATAATGTATGCAGGGTAGGCGTCCCCACGTAGGAAAGCCTTGTAAAAGTGACGCAGTGAAATCTACAAGATTTCACTGCGTGACTTTTAGGACGCCACTGTGTCAAAACCTTACGCCTGCTTGAAGCAGGCGTAAGGAGTGACGCAGTGTATTGGGAATAGGCCGCAACACACATTGCTGAAGTTACGCCGTGCTTGCGACACAACTCCAGCAATGCGTGACTTTTCCGTCAACAGATGCGTCAGACTTTCTGGCACATCTGTCAATCCTTGTGCCATGGTGCGCCATATTGTAAATACGGTGCATCCATGGTGACGCAAGGGTTTTGCATGGTGGCGCAGGGAAAGTGACAAACACTGTATAATAACATAACTCTCTCTGCTTGGGCTGGCTATTTTGTTAATCTCTATTAAGAAAGTTCCCCCTCCCTTGTAGTGGCCGAAGATTCAAGTGTCCCTTGTATAGTGCATTCACCTCTCCCCTCCAATTTCTCTCAATTCAATCAAGCTGATGTCACTGCTGCCATGGATGCAATCACCACCTTTCTTTCTGGGTTTTCAATTGACGCTCCCGTTTTGGCTGGCACAAAGACACCAATACTTTTATTCGTGGACAACACTCTGTTGATCTCTAAAACACCCAGCGGGGTTCGGCACGCATTAACTTGTTTTGAGGAATTTTGTAAGGACCAAGGAATAGAGATCAACTCTGACAAGACATAGTTCATGTTCCTAAATAAACATGTAATTTTAGGGCAGATGGTGTTGAGGGGTAAGCCACAAATGAGGGTAGATGTTTTTAACTATTTAGGTCTCAGTCTAACTTCAACACCTTCATGGAAATCCCAGGTGGACATTTTGACAAAAAAAACATTACTGGCAGTGGGTTGGGCAAAATGAGACAAGCCATCGCCAGTTCTTCACTGATATAGAGATTACTAGCCTTCACGTCTAGTAATTTTTTGGAACCGTATTGGGATGCCATTACTGTATCTTTAAATAGAAAATTATATTAGCAGTTTAGAGTTGGCTCATTGCCCTTGAAATCATATACCAGCAAATGGACTCAATACGATGATGTGCTATGCCCCACGTCTTAGTTTTTTTAGGTCTCGCCTGGCAATAGCAGCGCGCATGCGTTGCCCTCGCCATGCGAGGGCTTCTTGGAATCGATCCGGTTCCAGAAGCTGTGTCTCTGCTCCGCCTGCATTTTTCATTGGTGCGCTTCATTTTGCGTCACGTATTATGCAGAACGTAGTGTGATAATTGCACCACAGGTATTTTAGTCCCTCCTGGTTGCCACCCTGTCCGCTTTTGGCCCCGCCCCTTGGGATTGGATCTTTTACTGGCAGCTCTGAACGCTGTCCTTTAAAAGACAGTAAGCACTCTTTTCTTTTTATTGTCAGCGCCGTCTGCTTTGGCTGCACTTGTTTTTATTATTACTTAAAATTATTCAGCACTTTAAACTATTCAGACTGTTTTCTTTTCATTGTGAGCGCCGTCCGCTTTGGCTGGTCTTGTATTTACATGCTCCATGACCGGGTCTTGCTGTTTGTCCTGTGTGATCTTGTGTCGGTGGTCGCATTTTAGCACAAAAAAACAAACTTCAAATACAAGCGCAGCCAAAGCGGCCAGCGCTCACAATGAAAAGAAAACAGTCTAAATAGTTTAAAGCGCTGAAACTATTCAGTGCTGTAAACTATTCAGACTGTTTTCTTTTCATTGTGAGCGCCGGCCGCTTTGGCTGCGCTTGTATTTACATGCTCCATGACCGGGTCTTGCTGTTTGCCCCGTGTGATCTTGTGTCGGTGGTCGCATTTTAGCACAAAAAAACAAACTTCAAAATACAATAATGCAAATAGTTTGTGTGCTTCATGTCTTTTTAGCAGAGTTATTTATCTTGGTGCCAAAAGTAGTTGGTGCTCGAAACATACCCTGTACATCTACAGTGGTGTGAGTGGGGTGGGTCATATACAGTTCATTTAATTTAGAAGATGCGTTGTTCTGAAACATTCTCATTCTTAAGTCACATTTTTGTCAAAGGGTGCATTTTGTGGGAAGGATGGGGAGTTACTATTGACAACTCTACTTATCTAGTTGAGCCGCATTGAATTAGTGACAGCGGTGATGTTTCTCCGCATCAGAACATATTTGTTGGTGTCACTCCTCTGGTGGTCTGGGCTCGAGTTGTTGAATAGTGTAATCTTGTTTTTTTCTCTGTCACGGCTTTTGGCTGACGGAGCCTATGGCTTGTCCGGTGGAAAGTCTGCATTTGCATGCTGTTGTTCACATGGGTGAAACACGAAAGACTTTCTTAATTGTATTTTACTGGGAAGTAAGTAACCAACCATTGGCTTTGTCGTGTGACTTCTAGACGCTTGACTCGGGCGTATATTGAGAGTAGCTGGTCTAACAGCTAGGGCGGTCGACCGCGAATCTGGGGAACTGGGTTCGAGTCTCAGCAATGATGCTGAACATCCTGTGATTCTGGGCAAATCACTTAATCTCCCGTGCCTAACAAAAAAATGAATGTGTCCTCATGTAATGCAACTGGTGCTATGTAAAGCGCTCTGATACCCGATTCGGGTCAAGTTCGGGCTATATAAAACGGTAAAATATAAAAAATAAAAACGTGCAAAAATAATTTAAATGAGTTTAATTCTTGCCCTTCAACGGATATGGATCTTTTATTTTTGCAAGAGTCCGCCTCCTATTGCACTTGAAGCGGCATGTTCTTCTTAAAATGAGTCCCACCCTAATGACGCGCTTTCATTTTGCGTTACAGTGTCATCAATAAAGCGTCCTGTGTTCCCTCTGACAACTACAACTTGGCAGAGGCTTGTTGGGTTTTTGTGTGGTACGAGGTTTTCTGGAGGCCAGGGTGGGTAAGGGGAGCAGTGGCGGAGAGACACCGCACTGGGTACGTTTTGAGGATGCATCTAGTTGGGGGGATGGCGTTTCTGGCGTCGCATTCTTTAGGAAGTCGGCGCGTTGTAGTTGTCTGTGACTGGCTGAATTGCACCCGCTTGGTGTACCGTGCCTTCCTGTGAAACTGCCAGACTCCAAGGCAGAACAAGCATTGATTAAGTTAAAGCTATTTGCTCTGCTAATGGTATTGTATAGCAAAGCAAATGGCTTTAACTTAATGAAAGGCAAGACCTATTGCATTTTTAATGCTTGTTTTCCTTGTGCCATGGTGCGCCGTATTGTAAATACGGCGCATCCATGGTGACGCAAGGGTTTTGCATGGTGGCGCAGGGAAAGTGGCGCATCTCTACAGATGCGTCACTTTTTTGTAAATCTGCCCCCTAGTCCTTAAGCGTTTCTTAAATGTTTATTTGTTCAGTACACTCCCCACATTACGTGCATGTCCCTTCATCTGGCGTCTCTTACTGTGGCAGAGCCACTGTCAAGCATACACCTCACTCTACTAAATAAAAAATGTCTTCGACGGAATTTTATAGTTCCACAGCATCATACTTTGGTCTGCGTGTACTCTTTTCCATAATGCCCCCATATTAATGGTCAATTAGGTACTACCAAACTCTTTCCCTTCTCTAGAGAATTGCCGTATTTCAAGGGAGTAAAGATGTACCAACTCCTGTTAGGTTATTCCACCTTGGCTTCCTGAAGTTCCGTACGGTCAAATTAATAATACAGAGACTGCAGCTCTCAATATCAATTATGAATAGCTGCCTTCCATGTAGGTACAAGAGCGCCCTTTACCGCTTCCTAATCAGGCAAGTATTACAGCCCCCACTCAAGCCTCCTACCGTTGCCGAGTCCCGCTGGCATTTGTGAAGCTCCGTCATGGCGCTGTGTCAAACGCATAGCAGATTATTTTATTTATTTTATGCGTTTTTATATAGACTATGAACATAGGGGATGCTGCGATGTATAAGGATTGCAACCCCCAGGAGCCTCTAGTGAATCCGGCGTGATAAGTGTGTGTGATGCCAAACTGTCCCAGGCAGGGTGTCTGGGTGCCGGCTAATTGGGTCTCCTGCAAGAAGAGAATGGTCGCCCTGTGGCGCTTAGCCTGGCGCAGTACAGCTCCCCGCTTGATCTTATCAAGTAGGCCTTTGGTATTCCAACTAAGGACTCAGAGCTCCCTACTCCCTACCCCAGCTAAATCCTGCGGCAGATTGGCAGTGGCATATGTAGAGGGAATTAGTGAATTGAGCGACACTGACAAACCCAGAATCGCACATAGCAGAAGACATAGTGGCATTTAAAGAAAACAACAAATAGTCCCACATGAAATCCCCAACAACCCCCCCACCCCAATACTTCCTGGAAGTATCTGTCGCAGCAGGATCCGGGCCAAGACCCCAAGGGGTAGCGGCAAAAAGCAGCCAATGGATCCCTCGGAAGAGTCTCCTGCCCATAGAGAAACAAACAGGAGGTCAGGGAACGTACAGTAAGTTTCATATGGTATAAATAGTTACAGTTCTTGGAGCTCCGTCATTCAGGATGCTGAGGGTTCTGGTTGATCTTCAGAGAGTCTCTTACTGGATTTTCTGCAAGTTTTGGACCGCTTCTTAGAACACGAACAACATCGCAGTCCGCCATCCGCCCCCAGGGGACCACGTCCAGATCCACTAGACGATGAGTCGGAGTCAATCCTGGGTGGAGTGCGGGGTTTAAGCCGCACCGTCTCCTCAAGCCACTGGAACACCTCCTCTGGGGACTCAAAGAAGTATGTGCGTGACTGGTATGCCACTCACAGATGAGCCGGGTACAACAAGGAGTATGGAAGCTTGAGACCTCGCAGGTGTGCCTTAGCCTCAAGGAAGGACTGTCTGCGCTGCTGTACGAGCCTGGTGTAATCCGGGAATATTAGGATGCGCTGAGAATCATATGTAAGAAAGTCCTTTGCTCTTGCCTGTTGTAGGATTACATCTCTGTCCCTATAGTTAAGGAGACGGGCGATGATGGGGCGAGGGCGGGCACCCAGCGTTGGTTTCTGTAGCAGCGCACGGTGGACGCATTCAAGCACGAAGCATGAGGAAAGCGTGTTGGGTGCGAGCCAACCCCTGAGCACGGGCGAGGAACTCCACCGTATTATTTCCTTCGCATCCCTCCGAAAACCCAATAAAGCAGAGATTGTTGTGGCGAGCACGCCCCTCTGCATCTTCGACTCGCGTTGCCAGGCCCCGGGTAAGTGATTCCAGGATAGACACTTTCTTCGTCGACGTGCCCACTGTGTCCTCCACGTTCGAGATGCGGGATTTTGCCTCTGTGATATGTTGCATGGCATTTCGGTGAGCTTGCCGCAGTAACATAACGTCCGTGCCTACTGCCCCTATCTTTGTCTCCAATGTTTCCTGCGACTGCGTGATAGCCGCCAACAGTGCCGCATTGTCGGGCATATGGGTTTCCTGGCCACCCAATGAGGGGCCAGAGGGCACAGCTCCAGCATATTTGTCCATGGTACATTGCCTGGAGGTCGCGCTTGGTGGCTTAACTTTGGCCATTGTAAAGTCTCACGGGGCCAAGGAGGGCGGTCCAGCAGGCAGGGCGCTGCAATCTCCCACTGCGTGCGTAAGAAGGTCTCGGGCGACGTGTGCCAGGTATTTCGCCCATGGCGGGGGGAGGGAGAGCCAGACCGGGCAGGTCACCGCACCCACAAGCCACACCTCACCTTTGCTTGGCCGCCTTCGCAAGCTAGGTGCCCCAGCCTCCCCTAATGGGTATCCAGGCACAACTCCCAGTCCACTACGCAGTAGTTGTATAGATCGTAGGTCAGTGTCCCCCAGCCGCCGACATCAAGCACAGCACTCAGGAGAGGGGTGAACCAGCAGGGCAATACACAGGTCAATGGGGAGCGCCAAGGGGACAGCAATGGTGCTCCTCGTCACCAGCCAGGCAAGACCCCGAAGGTGCACGGAGGGCAGGCAGTGATATGAGTCGGTCTATCAGGTGGTGATGCAGTCATTCCAGGCCAGCCCAGGCTCCAGAGAGTGCCCTCCCTTGTCATACAGGTAAGGTATGACTGTGATCCCCCTCAGGGCAGGCCTTCACGAAGGCCCCGGCGCCAACGCTCATGAGCCGCAAACAAGGTTCAGCCAAGACTTCAAGATGTTCAGCAGTGGTCCTAGAGTCTGCTCAGCTCCCACCCCGCACTGCAGCAGGCCACTAGGCAGGGAGGAGCTCAAGCTGTCGCGGCCTCCTCTCCCAACTCCCGGCCACGCAGCTGCCACTTTGTGGCCCACGGTCCCCACCGCCGCACTCAGCCATCACTCATTGGGTCAGCGGCGGTGTCTGGACGAGATCCCGCAGGTCTGGCCAGTCCGTCTGGATGGGGCGTCCACAGCAACTCCTGCAGTGTCACTCTACAGGCACAGGGCGCACCCGCACGGCCGCAGCAGGTAGGCCCTACATTAGGCAAGTCCACCGCAACAGGGCCCGGACGGGAGCAGGGGGAGCAACTCGAAGTGCTTGCCACAGCCCGGCACGATCACCAGGTCCCCACCGCCCAGGGCCACGGCCGCAGCCCCGCCGCACCAAGCAACAAGAAGAGAGTATCAGCGGGTGACCACGAGCCAGGAGTGCGTCCCGTAGTCCCTAGGCTGCCAAGCCACCGGGGCACCACTACAGGCGCACAACTGGGCGGGTGCAAGAAGTTCTCTATCTCTGTGTCCCAGTGTCTCCAGGCAACCACAGGCTCCGGGGCAGAAAGATGTATAAGGGGAGAGGCGGGCCCCGGTAGGGCAGGCAGCACGTCCCGCATGCACCAGGCTGCTATGCAGATAAGTCGTCACCCCGCATCTCGACAGGACAGGCTCAGCAAGACCGCCTCAGCCATGGAGCCGGATCACCAAGTAGCTATAGGCTCCGAAGCATAAGGATGTCCACTTATAAGCAGTACAATTGGCGGATTGATGGCAGGCTGCAGGAGCTGTGCTAAAGCACGTCTGCCATGTTGAGACTGGCTGAAGACAGCTGAAATGCCAGAAACCGGTCCTAGGAAGCTTGTTTCCGGTCCAGGGAAGACATGGCTGGCTTGGCAGTTCGGGCTGGACTGTTCCCATGAGGCACAGGGTCAGACTGATTTGCATATGGCCATGTCTGAACCAGGGTGGCAGAGTGGGCTAAAGAACGGTGATGGATCAAACCCAGATCAGTTGACTGGGGGTGAGTGCTTGCAATGTTCAACACTCCGTCCATCATTTCCTTTGGTTTTTGCTATGTTAAGACGGCTAAGCCACGCCCCACACGTCTTAGTTTTAATTACTCTATTGGTCATGTTATGTTGGTTTGTCTTGGAATTGTTGGCTGCCGCCAGAAATGGATCAAAGCCTTGTGAAGACAGTTGGAGACATGTATTAGCTATGCAGCATTCAGGATTCTAAGCTCAGATCAAAAATTAGTGTAGCTTCTGGGACAGATGTGGGTAACAAGATCTAGGGCTCTTGCAGGAAAATAACCAAATTTACTGCCTCAGTGCAAGCCATAACTATCCTGGAATAATCTATTGGTATTTATATTACCAATTACACAGTCACAGAGTTGGCAGAGTATTGTAGCTTAGTCTGTTATGTTTTATTCAAATGTATTCTTTTTATAGATAACATGACAGGCTATTTAACAGTATGTACATTATTGTTACCCAGAGCCAGCATAACTTGAACACCACATTTTTCGTGGTCCAGTTTCCAATTAGTTTCAAATCACTTCCCCTGAGTGTCCATCTTTCACAGACTTGTCAAACTGTGTGCTCTCATCAAGGGGGTCAGGCATGGACTCCCCCAATAAATGTTCCACTGTACCAGATCTGTCCCCTTTTTTTGAGACAGCCCCTATTTTCATACGCTACCTTCTCCACCACCATACACTAATCCATATCTTTTACCCATTCTCTGAGCGTTGATGTGTCGGGCGCTTCCCACATTTTTGCAATATTCTGCTTTGCAATTACCATTCCTAGTGTCACCCAGGTTCTCTCCTTGCTATCTCCTTGCTATTTAGGTCAATTGCTTCCCACACATTTAGTAGGTACCACTTGGGTGTCGGCTCCATCTCCACACCCGATACTGCACTCAAACAGTGGGTGATTGCTCCACAGTGCCGTTTTACAAATGGGCAATCCCATATGATGTGATAGAACGTACCCTCTTGGCCAATCCCCTGCCCATTTTAGTTAGGGTTTGACAAGAAAAATATGTTCGAATAATATCTTAAGTTGTAGCAATCTGTATCTCGCTGAGATGGCCACCTCTCTTGGGGATGCCAGCGCTTCCTGCCAATCCTCGTCTTCTAAGTCGCCTTTGTCTATTTGCCACGGTTCTCGGAGTTTCAGGAGGTAGTCTGGAAAGTTATTGATCAAAGAAATCGCCCTATGGTCTATATAATCTGTCAGGAGCCTGTCTTCCAGAGGGGTAGACTCAAGGAGTTCCTCTCTCCTGGGGAGGGCAGCTAGGATCGCACACCTGTAAATCGCAAAATGTCTGTGTCCGCTAATTCATATTCTTGTTGCAGTGTTGCGAAGGGAACCACCCCCCCCCCGCTCCCCTTGACCATAGATCGCCCACTCAGGGAATACCTATAAAGTCCCAGTTGTCAAAGCTGGGGACCCTTCTTAGGTTGCCTAGTCTCTCAGTATCCCACAATGGGGAAGTATGTGTTACCTAGCTGTGCTATCCCATATTTTTGTGGATCTCATGCCAGAGCTGGACCGTGTGCTTTATTGGAGCCATGAGTTGGAGATATTTAGGAGTAGTGTATAGTGCCTTTGCATAATCCAACGTCCGTAGGACAAACATTTCTATCTTGTACGCAGGTTCGTCTAATGGCCGGTGTACCCATTGAATAATTGCTTTTAGCTGTATTGCCCAGTGGTATTTCTGTATGTCGGCAATGCTATCCCCCGTCAAACCATCCCCGCACCAGTTTCTTTCTAGCCATTTTATTTATTTATTTTAGTGTTTTATAGAGTGCGAACTTGAACCATGAGGGTATCAGAGCGCTTTACACAGTTTACATAGGTGATCAAACAAAAAGGCTTAGAGTACAGAAATATACAAAATGGTTGGAGAGCGGCAGGGGTGCTGGGACCGTAGGGGAAAAGAGAGACACAAGTGTATGGTTACAATTACAGTTAGAATCCGTAAAAACAAAAACCCCACATTTTCTCGGTGGAGTGAATTGGTGATCTGAGGAAAAGGCGATAGTCTTAGATTATTCAGGCACACTGTGGTGGTCGAAGGCAGGACTTAGACGAGGAATTAACCCATGAGGAAAGTTTTGGCCTCCTTTTTGAAGTGTGCTAGAGAAGGAATTCTTCTGATGGCGGGTGGGAAAGAGTTCCACATTCTTGGTGCTGCCCCGGAGAAAGCCCGATTGTAGGTTCTTTTTTTCCAAAAACTGGCAGGTTGGGGCAAGAGGTTTCTGGCGGACTGGGAATTCCTGCTTCCTCCAGATACCACTAGTTTCTGTGCCAGATAAGCAGGGGAGTTTGCGTATAGAGCCTTGTGTGTAATGCATGCCAGTTTCAGCTGTATTCTGGTCCCTAGGGGGAGCCAGTTCAAAGCTTTCAGATGTGGAGAGATGTGGTCGAATTTCCTAGTGCCAGTACGGAGTCTAGCCGCCGCGTTGAGGCAGGCTTTTAAAGGTGCCAAGGAGATCTTGTGTAATCCCGTAATTTTACATCACGAGCATCGATGAAAGGTTTCAGCTTCCAAAGGTAGCTCGGGTGGAACCTGGCTGATTTAGCCATAGAGTTAATGTGGTCTCGCATGTTCAGGTTACAGTCGAGGATTATGCCCAGAGATTTGGCAGAGTCCACGATGGTCGGTGGGCAGTTTAAGGCTGTGATGGCCTTGATCCACATCTGAATCTCCGGGTTGGCTTTGTAGGGGAGATTAGGAGAAATTCAGTTTTCTTTGCGTTGAGTTGGTTAGAGGCGAGCCATTGAACTGTCAGTTTCAGGGCCTCGTTCAGGGAAAAGATCTCCTCAAGCGATGAAATATTAATGTATATTTGGGTGTCGTCCGCGTACATATGGTAGGAGATGTTAGCGGTACGAAGAACTTCGGTTAGCGGCTCTAACTAAAGTTTAAAGAGGGTGGGGGACAGGGTTGAACCTTGAGGGACTCCAACCGTGACTGGGGTGGGAGCTGACAGGTTGCCGTTAATTAGGAATCTCTGTGATCGGTTGTGGAGGAAGGACCTAAACCATTCTAAGACAGCACCATCCAAACCCATCCTGAGTTTGAGGCGTTCGGGTAGTTTTTCATGGTTGATCGTGTCGAAGGCCAAGGATAGATCTAGGAGGATTAGAAGGCAGATTTTGCCTTGGTCGAGGGATTGGAGGGCATTGGCCACAATGTGGAGCATAGTAGTTTCAGTGCTGTGCCCCGGTCTGAATCCAGATTGGAAGTCATCAAGTAGGTGGAAGTTGTTGATGTGTTGACTTAGTAGCTGTTGTACACACTTCTCTAACACTTTGGCTAACAGAGGGATATTGGAGATAGGTCTGAAGTTGTCCGGTGGAGGCTGGATCCAGCGGAGGTTTTTATAAAATAGGGCGGACTTAGCCGGCTTTCAGGGGGTCCGGAATCGATCCCTGCTGGAGAGAGGCGTTGATTATTGCAGTCCAGCTGGGAACAATGGATTGGTAGACAGCAGCGAGACAGTTGGATGGTAGCGGGTCATTAAAGTGGTTATTTTTATTTGGGTTTAAGGAAGAGAGGATTTTAGAGACGGAGTCTTTGTCATAGTATTCGAAGTCGGTCCAGAGTGCTTGGTTTTTAGGTGAGGCCAGTGGGGGAAATGCGGAAAGGGGGGGCAGGTCCGGCAGGGGTTGACAATATGTGGCAGTACTGAGTTCATTTCCTAATGCCGTGATTTTATCAGCGTGAAAGAGGAGAATTCCTCAGATGATATTAGAGACTTAGGAGACTCTTTTGGTCTTTTAGCCAGTTTATTTGATTGGTGTTTGACAAGTTCAAAGAGCTTGCGGGGTCTATTCTTGGCATTCCCCAATTCCGATCTGAACTATTCTTTTTTTGAATTGAGGATGTTCTTGTTGTAGGAGTTTCTCGCCTGGCGGAGAAGTTTTAGATGCGCAGCAGAGGGGTGCTGTCTCCAAATTCTTTCAGATTGCCAGAGGGATCTCCTCTCCATGTTGAGGGATCCAGAGAACCAGGGGTTTCTGTCTTTGATTTGTGTTCTTTTTAGTTTTAGAGGGGCAAGGTCATCCAGAATGTTCAATATAGTTGCCGAGTAATGTTCATTGAGGTCACTGACCATAGTTATATGCGAGGGGGGGTCAGATTTGCAGCGAGCCTCCAGATTCATTAGGTCAAGGTTCTTGGTGTCTCTGATCCAGCGTTTGGGAATCACCGGTTGCGGTGCCTTTGTCTTGTGGGTACCAGGTAAAAGGAAGGCAATGGCGTGGTAGTCAGACCAGTTACACGGGTCTATGGAGATAAGCTTGACTGAAGATTCCTTAGAGATGATCCAGTCAAGGGTGGCCCTTTTGAGTGAGTTGGCAGATAGCAGCCTTGAGCCAGGGCTTGATCGGTTAGGAGGTCTTTGATGGCGTTGACGTAGGGATCCTTAGGGTCGTTCCAGTGCAGGTTGATATCACCAAGGAAAATCTCTTTAGCATTGGAGGATATCTTAGTTGTGACGATTTCCAAGAGGTGATCGGTGAAAGAGTCGTTCAAACCTGGGGGGTGGTAAAAGATGTGCAAGTTGCACAGATGTAATGAGTTGCTGCAAATGGAGAGGGCGAGGATTTCACAGGAGTCAGTGGTGTGCGCCGTAAGTTGCGTGACAAGGAGGCAAGATCGGTAGATGCAGGCGATGCCTCCTTGTTTCCTGCTGGATTGCCTGTCCAGTCTAGCAGTATTGTAGTTAGGAGGCACTAATAGGTCCAGGCAAGGAGTTTCCATCCCAAAGTTACGCTCTGTGTTCAATTTCTATTGCTCCAAAGTATGATGTAGGGACTGGAAACGGTGTGTTTTGCAGTATATATCGAAACCAGGGAAGCGGCATCATTTTGCATAGGGTTGCTCGCCCTAATACAGAGTGGCAGAGCCCTCCTGTGGTGCACACCCCCTTTCAAGAGCTTCAGTGGTGGCTGGAGATTACGAATGTAAAAGAGATCGGGATCTACGGTAATGAAGACGCTGAGGTAGCGGATGCCTTCCGCCACCAACTTCACATCACACTCCTTGGGCAGCGATGAGAGTGCTCCATGTTGTATATATTCTGTTAAGAGTGTAACCAGAGTACTTCCCAAAGTTAGTAAATATATTCACTATTCTTCCTAATGAAGATCTGGGTGATGCCACATATAAGAGGATATCGTCCGCATACATGTACTTTATCGTCCCAGTCCTCCGTCCAACGCAGTCCTCGTATCAACAGGTCTCTATGGATCCATGCCGCCAGGGGTTCTAGTATTAGGGCAAAGATTAACAGAAACAGAGGACAGCACTGTCTCGTCCCTCTTTAGAGGGGGAATGGCAAGGATAACCTATTATTGACCACCTCCTGTGTCAATGGGTCCTTGTATAGAAGTCTCAACCAAGTCATGAATTTAGGTCCAAACACCATTCTCTCCAACACAGTGCATAAATATGGCCATTCAACAGTGTTGAATGACATACAAGCATCAAGTGGCATGACCGCTGCGTCTTCCCGTAGTGTGTTGACTCTCCCCAACACCCCTTGGAGCCTGTGTAAATTAAGTGCAGTGTTTTGATCCAGCATGAAGTCGGATTGGACAGGATGTACCTGACTCGAAATGATCTGCGAGGCGAGCAATTTGGCCAGGATTTTAACTTCTGCATTAAGCAGGGAGATGGGGCGAAAGAATGTGCATTTGTCTCTCTGTATACCCTCCTTATGGATCACCACTATTAAGGCCAGCCATTGATCTTCTGGGTGCTTCCCCTTGTTTCGGCTTTCAAGATTCATGTTTTTTAGGTAGGGGTCATCTTGTTGGCTGCCAATTTGTGTAGCTCAATTGGGAAGCCATTGGCACCCTTCGCCTTTCACAACTTGATACTACGGACAGCCTGGGCCACTTCCTCATCTGTTATATTGCTCTCCATCAATACTAGATCTGTTAGGAATTCTTTAGCCACTGGTCCTGTCGATGTGACAGTCGGCGAGTAGATATGATAAGGATAAGTTACTTACCTGGAATCCTAGTTCTCTTCCAGGGGCATCCTCATCAAAGTCATAAGCACTGAATATTCCCGCCCATGTGCGGGGACCCCGGTAATAATAAATATTATATATGAAAAACAGATATATATAAACAGATATATATATATTACCTACTGGCGGTCGCCAGTAGGTAGTTATAGTTAGGACCACGTTTCCATAGGAAAACCTCAACATTCTATTTTGAATAACTTTGGCGCCGGTCGACGAATCCTCGCGAATTTCTCAAAATAGGTGGGGCGCTACGCTCCGCTCCTACCCTGAAAGTCTCGGGGGGATTCGTCAAGCGGGGGCTGAGATAAAAGGGGGGTCCCAAAACGCGTTTTTCCCATGCATTTTTCCATAGGACCTTTAGAACGAGCTACAGCCCGAACGGCTGAACAGAATTACTAGAAATTTGGCAGAGAGGTAGTCCCTAGGTCAAGGAAGTGCCTTTTGTAGGTTTGGTGTAAATCTGTTCAGTAGATTCTGAGAAAATAGCCTTTAAATCAATATATATATCTGAGCCCGCTTACGGTACGCTTACCGTACGCTTACCGTAAGCGTACGGTGGCGTGCGCGAGCGCGATTCTGATTGGCTCTTAGATCTTAGTAAACATTCGAATCGGCAGAAACCAGGAAGCGGCGTCCGCCATTTTGTCTCTCGCACTGAGTGTTATGTATCAAACATGATGGCCAAAAACATATTACGGGGATGTTTTGACAACTCCCTCTCACATAGTCATGTTGAGGGAGTCCCCAAACATCCCCCAAGAGCAAAAACGGCATTATTTTTTTTTCGGCAATTTCGCGGGGTACGCTTACCGTACGCTTACCGTAAGCGTACGGTAAAAAATTATAAAAAAAAAAAAATCCACACTTTCTCCACCCCGTGTGCAAATGGTGGCCGAAGACCACCATTTGTGCATGGCCTATCAGAGCACAGAAATTCCCCAAAAAATGTCAACAGATTACCTATCACAAGGAAGCGCATAATATGTCCTCCATGTGCGCACGGTGCGCGAAGCGCATCGTGCGTACATGGCCCATCTAGCGTAACGTGGGCACGGCACTAACTGCGTAAAGTGGGTGCGCGGTGCGCGAAGCGCACCGCGTGCTCACTGTGCGCGCACGGTGCGCGAAGCGCACCGTGCGCGCACGGAACGAACTGCGTTAAGTGGGCGCGCACGCCACGAATGGCGTAAAGTAACTTAGCATTTAAAAAACCGTACAAATTCACTGAAAAAACCATAGGTTTCACACACGTTATAGTTAGGAATTAGCATTAAAAAACCTGGCAACTATAACTCACGCGACCGCAATCTTCTGCTGATGACATATGTGTCTTTATGAAAAAAAAATATTTGTAATATATGTATAGCTAAAAATGTATGGAAGAAGACATGGGCAAATAAGTGTCTAAATACAGTATTAGCATCAGCAGAGGATTGCGGTCGCGTGAGTTATAGTTGCCAGCACTAACTATAACGGGGCAATTTCATTGGTTTTTTATCAGTAAAATTTCCGCTAACTATAACATGTGTGAAACCTATGGTTTTTTCAGTGAATTTGCAAGGTTTTTTAATGCTAATTCCTAACTATAACGTGTGTGAAACCTATGGTTTTTTCAGTGAATATATATATATATAAATATATCTCTATATATATATATATATAAACATTATCTACGCGTTTTTCCCATGCATTTTTCCATAGGACCTTTAGAACGAGCTACAGCCCGAACGGCTGAACAGAATTACTAGAAATTTGGCAGAGAGGTAGTCCCTAGGTCAAGGAAGTGCCTTTTGTAGGTTTGGTGTAAATCTGTTCAGTAGATTCTGAGAAAATAGCCTTTAAATCAATATATATATCTGAGCCCGCTTACGGTACGCTTACCGTACGCTTACCGTAAGCGTACGGTGGCGTGCGCGAGCGCGATTCTGATTGGCTCTTAGATCTTAGTAAACATTCGAATCGGCAGAAACCAGGAAGCGGCGTCCGCCATTTTGTCTCTCGCACTGAGTGTTATGTATCAAACATGATGGCCAAAAACATGTTACGGGGATGTTTTGACAACTCCCTCTCACATAGTCATGTTGAGGGAGTCCCCAAACATCCCCCAAGAGCAAAAACGGCATTATTTTTTTTTCGGCAATTTCGCGGGGTACGCTTACCGTACGCTTACCGTAAGCGTACGGTAAAAAATTATAAAAAAAAAAAAATCCACACTTTCTCCACCCCGTGTGCAAATGGTGGCCGAAGGCCACCATTTGTGCATGGCCTATCAGAGCACAGAAATTCCCAAAAAAATTTCAACAGATTACCTATCACAAGGAAGCGCATAATATGTCCTCCATGTGCGCACGGTGCGCGAAGCGCATCGTGCGTACATGGCCCATCTAGCGTAACGTGGGCACGGCACTAACTGCGTAAAGTGGGTGCGCGGTGCGCGAAGCGCACCGTGCGCGCACGGAACGAACTGCGTTAAGTGGGCGCGCACGCCACGAATGGCGTAAAGTAACTTAGCATTTAAAAAACCGTACAAATTCACTGAAAAAACCATAGGTTTCACACACGTTTGTCGTGTGGCTCCTTGTGCTGCTCCTCAGGATGACGCTGATGCTATAGGGGGTCCCCCTCCCATCCGTCCCCAACCCGGTTTCGTATAACAGACCCTCGGGTTTGGGAGACAGGTGGATGAGGGAAGGAAGGGAGGAGACTGCAGGGAAAGGGTCCTGTCTCTTTCTCCTCCCTAGACGAGGTAGTGGGTGTCTGTGTCTTCGTTGCCTGTCGGGGCCGCGAACACCGGCTACGAGCGCGTCCAGCCCAATGAGTTTATTGGAGCTGCGCTCTAGTCGGAATGGCAGAACGCTCCAGACCCAGGAATCCTTGGGGTCTGAGCGCACCACGAAGGGATGAGATCTGGAAGAACTGGTGCTACCAGCAAGGAATACCCACCAGCGCTTCGACTCCGAGCCCAGGAATCCGTGGGGCTGGGGAGCGCGAGGAGGCGGTTGTAGCACGGAAACAGAAGGAGAGTAACTGGTGCCCGCGCTTCAACTCCAAGCCCAGGAATCCTTGGGGCTGGGGAGCGCTGCGGTACCGGTTCCGTAGGAGCAAGTAAACGGAGGTAGAAGGTGAAGAGAGGGAGAGGCCCTCCAGGGACTTATCACTGGTAAACCAACGGGTATGGAGGAAGGCGGGCGTGAGGGTTCACTCACCCGGGCTGCTGCCTTCGACGACGATCTGGGAGGATTTCGGAAGGTTGGCGTGCAGATTCCCCGGACCAACCACGGGCAGAGGAACTCAGGGGTTTTCGTAGATGCGACGAACACGGAGCGGCCGCCGGCCGTTGACTGGAAACTCAGGTAGTTTTCGGAATCATTGGCGCCGCCCCGTTGCAGACGGTCGTCTTTTATGTTGTTTGCCCCCTTGCACCTGGCGGGAACTTGGCGCGTTGCTTTCTGGGCACTGTAGTGTTTGTTCATGATCGTCGCCCGATTGCGCGCGGCTTCTTCTCTGTCCGTCTGGATGTTCATGACAGCACATCCCCCTTCACACCGCGCCCCGCGGCGAGAGAAGGAGAGGGCTTATCCGGACAGCGACGGTGGAAGGCAGCCACCAAGCGGTCAGCATGCACCGCTGAAGCGGGTTCCCAGGAGTTTTCCTCCGGACCATATCCTTTCCAGGCCAGAAGGTACCACAGCTTGCCGCGAGACCACTTGGAGTCAAGCACTCGGCGAACCACGTACTCCTGTTCATGATGGACCCAGACAGGGGCCGTAACCTTCCGAACCGGACAGAAAGAGGGTTTCAGCAGGGAGACGTGGAACACAGGGTGAATCCTCATCGTTGTGGGCAGTCGCAGCTGCACCGCCACCGGGTTCACGTGTCGAACTACCGGGTAAGGTCCGATGAACTTCGGGTTGAAGATGCTAGGTTTACGGAACCGGATGTGTTTCGTTGATAACCACACCTTATCGCCTTTATGGTATACCGGCGGGGCTCGCCGGTGTTTGTCGGCTTGGGCTTTGTAGCGCGCTTTAGCACGGTTCAGATTGTCCCTGGCCTTTTTGATCGTAACACGAATGTGCCTGATTCTGTCTTGCACCTCGGGCAGTTTAGTCTGTGCGAGCGGTAAGAAAAACGGGAGGAAGCGGGGGTGATGCCCGTAAGCAAGAAAGAAGGGCGAGAAGCGCGTGGAGGAGTGCACGGAGTTGTTGTAGGCGACTTCGGCTATCCAAAGCCACTGCACCCAAGTACCTGCGGCTTGATCCACGTAACAACGGAGGTACTGTTTCAGGGTCTGGTTCAGTCTTTCTGTCTGACCGTCCGTTTGTGGGTGAAAGCTGGTTGAGAGTGAGGATTGGATGCCGAGTTCTTCACACCAAACCTTCCAAAAGCGTGCAGTGAATTGGGACCCCCTGTCTGATACGATTCCTAGGGGGAGCCCATGGAGCCTCACGATGTGTATCAGAAGTTCTTTTGCCAGGGCCCCAGCTGTGGGTACTTGTTTGCACGGGATAAAATGGGCCATTTTCGTTAAGTAGTCGACGACTACGATTATCGCGGAGCAGCCCTGGTCCGTAGGTAGACCGATGATGAAATCAACAGAGATTCTTTCCCACGGTTGCGTCGGGGTCGGCAAAGGCATGAGGAGGCCTTGTCCTTTTCGGCGATCTGCTTTCATTTGGGCACATACCGGACAGCTTTTCACCCAATGTAGTATATCGGGACGGACCGTGGGCCACCAACATTGTCTCAACACTAGTTCTAGGGTTTTCGTCCCTCCCATATGCCCTGCACTCGGTGCCTTGTGACACCAGGCGAAGACGAGTTTGCGGAGCCGCTGAGTAGGGAGCAACACTCGAGAACCGCACATGGGGAGGCCGCTGTGCATTCGCCATTCTTTATGCCTCTTCAGCCAAGCTGCCCAGGCAAACGTGCGTATCCCCTTCTTTATCTCCTGCAAGAACGTTGTGGTTTGGAGACCACCCACTACTTGACTGGGCGACAGGATGGGTTGGTCGATGGACTGTGCTGGAGCGTCTCGAAGTTCCTGACGAGATAAGGCATCTGCCTTCTTGTTTTGGGCTCCTGGTCGATAGGTGACTAAGAAATGGTACTCCGCAAAAAAGAGCATCCATCTTTTTTGACGGGGCGAGAGGTGTCTAGCTGAGCGGAGGAACTGAAGGTTGCGGTGGTCGGTAAACACCGTCACCTGGTGTTGCGCGCCCATTAGCCAGTGTCGCCACTCCAGGAAGGCTTCCTTGATGGCCAGCAGCTCCTTTTCTGAGATGGTGTAATTCTGTTCGGCCGGGCACAGCTTCCTGGACATGAAGGCGACTGGGTGAAGTAGTCCGGTCTCAGGTTGTCTTTGGGACAAGACGGCCCCAACCGCCATATCGGAGGCGTCGGCTTCTACGATGAATGGTAGGTCGGGTTTGGCGTGGCGTAGGATGGGCGCGGTGGTAAATGCGTTCTTAAGTTGGTCGAAAGCCGTTTGGGCCTCAGGAGACCAGACGAAAGGAACCCCTTTTTTCGTTAGCCTGGTGAGAGGGGTTACCAGTTGTGAGAAGTGGTGGATGAACCTCCTATAAAAGTTCGAGAAACCCAGGAAGCTCTGGACCTCTTTCACCGTTCTAGGTTGAGGCCACTCCACCACTGCTTGTACCTTCCTGTTGGCCATAATCTGTCCTGTGGGTGTTAATAGGACCCCTAGGAACTCCACGGTTGTGACATGGAATTCACATTTCGTGAGTTTACAAAACAACTGATGGTTTTTCAGGGCTTGCAACACGTTTTGCACGTGGTGTATATGGTCGTGTACAGTTGATGAAAAGATTAAAATGTCATCAATATACACCACGACGTATTTATCTAGGAAGTCCCTCAACACCTCGTTGAGGAAGAACTGGAAAGAGGCCGGGGCGTTACAAAGCCCGAAGGGCATGACCAGGTACTCGAACAACCCAAACCTAGTTTTGAAAGCGGTTTTCCATTCGTCCCCTTGTCTTATGCGAACCAAGTGGTATGCCCCCCGAAGATCCAACCTGGTGTAAATGTTGGCTTCCCGTACCTGTTCCAGGAGCACCGGGATCAGTGGAAGCGGGTATTGGTTCTTTATGGTCAGTGCGTTCAGTGCCCGGTAGTCGATGCAGCAACGGAGCTCGCCGTTGGCCTTCGGAACAAAAAAAAGGGGCGAAGCCGCTGGAGACCTGGATGGACGAATGAAGCCTAATTTCAGAAATTCGTCTAAGTACTCCCGAAGATGCTGGGTTTCGGGACCCGTGAGGGCATAAATCCTGCTACATGGGACGGTGGCTCCCGGGATCAAGTCTATACGGCAATCGTACTGCCGGTGTGGGGGTAGTTCTTCGGCTCGTTGTTTATCGAAGACTTCAGAGTAAGCGGAGTACCAGGGCGGGAGTGCGACCTCCTTCTCGGCTGCCGTGGCCACGTGCTGATGTGGGGGTTGGTTAGTGTCCCTTGGCCAAGGTGGATGATGGCACCGTAGGTGGCAGAACGCGGAGTTGAACTTTATCTTATTGTTCGCCCACGTTATGTGAGGTTCGTGTGTTCTCAGCCAGGGTAACCCCAATATGAGGTTACATCTTGGAGCCTTGATGACATTCAACGTGAGCCACTCGCCATGGTCTTCCCCGATGGTAATCCATAGGGGAGGGGTTTGATGAGTAATGGGACCGGAGTCCAGTTCTTTCCCATCGACTGCGTAGACGAGCTCAGGTCGGTCCATGAGTCGTAGTGGAACTCGAAGTCGCTCGGCCTCCTGTTTGTCAATGAAACACCCAGTGGCGCCGGAGTCGATCATGGCGCGAACGGGTTGGGGACGATGGTTTACCATCACAGAAACGGCAATGAAGAAGTGTTTGGGTTCCGTGGTGAGGTTGTCTTCGGTCGAAGGGATGGAGTGGTAGCTTGAAGATGCCCCTTCCTGGACCCTCAAGCTCGTGGGTTTCCCGCCGGTTCGTCTTGCGACACCACTGCGGCTTGTCCGCCGCGGTTGCGGCCGGTCTTGGGACGTACCGGGCATTCTCGGAGGAAGTGGCCTTTCTTGCCACAGTAAAGGCAGAGACCCTGCTTCCGTCGGTGGTCACGTTCACTGAGTGTCAGCGATGCTCTAACAGTTCCTATTTCCATGGGTTCGGCGCGGGATGGCCTGGGCTCCACGGTGCGGGGGGTTTCGAATGAACCCGAGGTCTTTTCTTTTCGCTTGTGATCTCCTTTACGGTCCCTCAAGCGGTACTCGAGACGGGACGCCAATTCAATCATCGCCGTACAGGTACGGGGTTGTGGGTCTATTTGGGCGATAACGTCTTTGAGGTCATCCGTTAGTCCTCGATAGAATATTGCCGTCTGCTTAGATTCCGGCCAGTCGGTTTCGGCCACCAACCGTCGGAAACTGTTGATGTACCCAATGTAGTCGTTGGAGTTTTGACGAAGCTCAAGGAGGTCGGTGTCGGCTGAGAAGGTTTCCGCACGGCGATCAAAGGTTTTCTCAAACTCCTCCTTAAAGGAATCCCAGTCGTAGAGGAGGGCATCGTCTCTCCTGATGATGGGGACAGCCCATTGCGCGGCTTCTCCCGCCAGGTAGGAAATGAGGAACGCGACCCGGGCTTGGTTGGTTACAAACAACTTGGGTTTGCATTGGAAGTGCAGCAATATTTGCATCATAAATACCTGCACTTTCTGGATCTCCCCATGGTATCTTTCCGGAGGGGCTAAAGGCACGTGGGATGGCATCTCCACTACCACTTGGGGGGAGGTTGATGGGAATACATTCCCGGCATCAAAGGGATTTTTCTGGAGGCGGTCCATGCGGGTGTGCAAGGCCGCAGTTTCTGCCCTAGACGTGGCCAGTTCTACCTGCATCTGGGCTAGGACGGCCATCACGTCCTCTAACGAGGTCATTTCTGTATCAGCGTGATCAGGAGGAGAGTAATTCGTGGGCCAATGATTCTGTCGTGTGGCTCCTTGTGCTGCTCCTCAGGATGACGCTGATGCTATAGGGGGTCCCCCTCCCATCCGTCCCCAACCCGGTTTCGTATAACAGACCCTCGGGTTTGGGAGACAGGTGGATGAGGGAAGGAAGGGAGGAGACTGCAGGGAAAGGGTCCTGTCTCTTTCTCCTCCCTAGACGAGGTAGTGGGTGTCTGTGTCTTCGTTGCCTGTCGGGGCCGCGAACACCGGCTACGAGCGCGTCCAGCCCAATGAGTTTATTGGAGCTGCGCTCTAGTCGGAATGGCAGAACGCTCCAGACCCAGGAATCCTTGGGGTCTGAGCGCACCACGAAGGGATGAGATCTGGAAGAACTGGTGCTACCAGCAAGGAATACCCACCAGCGCTTCGACTCCGAGCCCAGGAATCCGTGGGGCTGGGGAGCGCGAGGAGGCGGTTGTAGCACGGAAACAGAAGGAGAGTAACTGGTGCCCGCGCTTCAACTCCAAGCCCAGGAATCCTTGGGGCTGGGGAGCGCTGCGGTACCGGTTCCGTAGGAGCAAGTAAACGGAGGTAGAAGGTGAAGAGAGGGAGAGGCCCTCCAGGGACTTATCACTGGTAAACCAACGGGTATGGAGGAAGGCGGGCGTGAGGGTTCACTCACCCGGGCTGCTGCCTTCGACGACGATCTGGGAGGATTTCGGAAGGTTGGCGTGCAGATTCCCCGGACCAACCACGGGCAGAGGAACTCAGGGGTTTTCGTAGATGCGACGAACACGGAGCGGCCGCCGGCCGTTGACTGGAAACTCAGGTAGTTTTCGGAATCATTGGCGCCGCCCCGTTGCAGACGGTCGTCTTTTATGTTGTTTGCCCCCTTGCACCTGGCGGGAACTTGGCGCGTTGCTTTCTGGGCACTGTAGTGTTTGTTCATGATCGTCGCCCGATTGCGCGCGGCTTCTTCTCTGTCCGTCTGGATGTTCATGACAACGTTATAGTTAGGAATTAGCATTAAAAAACCTTGCAAATTCACTGAAAAAACCATAGGTTTCACACATGTTATAGTTAGCGGAAATTTTACTGATAAAAAACCAATGAAATTGCCCCGTTATAGTTAGTGCTGGCAACTATAACTCACGCGACCGCAATCTTCTGCTGATGACATATGTGTCTTTATGAAAAAAAAATATTTGTAATATATGTATAGCTAAAAATGTATGGAAGAAGACATGGGCAAATAAGTGTCTAAATACAGTATTAGCATCAGCAGAGGATTGCGGTCGCGTGAGTTATAGTTGCCAGCACTAACTATAACGGGGCAATTTCATTGGTTTTTTATCAGTAAAATTTCCGCTAACTATAACATGTGTGAAACCTATGGTTTTTTCAGTGAATTTGCAAGGTTTTTTAATGCTAATTCCTAACTATAACGTGTGTGAAACCTATGGTTTTTTCAGTGAATATATATATATATAAATATATCTCTATATATATATATATATAAACATTATCTACTGGCGGTTGCCAGTAGATAGTTATAGTTAGGACCGTGTTTCCATAGGAAATCCGCAACATTCTATTTGGAATAACTTTGGCGCCGGTTGACGAATCCTCGCAAAATTTTCAAAATAAGTGGGGCGCTCCACTCCGCTCCTACCCTGAAAGTCTCGGGGTGATTCGTCAAGCGGGGGCCTAGAAAAAAGAGGGGCCCAAAACGCGTTTTCCCCATGCATTTTTCCATAGGACCTTTAGTCGAAGGTACAGCCTGAACGGCTGAACAGAATTACTTGAAATTTGGCAGAGAGGTAGTCCTCAGGTCAGGGAAGTGCCTTTTGCAGGTCTGGTGTCAATCTGTTCAGTAGTTCATGAGAAAATCAAAAGTAAAATCATATATATATGTGGGCGGAGCCTAACCACACATCTCATCCTGAGATCTGATTGGCTGTCAGCACTTCATCCAAGAAGTGTTGGCAGCCATCTTGGGATCAATATACATGATAGCACCTCATTAAAAAGCATTGCAGTTAATAGAAGGTCTTAAGACTTTAGTTACATTATAAATCATTTGTTGATGGTACCATACTCATTTTAGGAATTGTGGTATGTTCTAAGGTGATTTCACCATGTGAAAAAGCCTTCTGCTGGGAAATCATGATTGAGAGAAAAATATTTTCTCATGCTTTTCCCACAGAGGTTTGGAAGGTGATCTATAAGCTAAACTGAGAGCTTATTTTCTGTAAATTCACATTATCTTTCTCAGTCATGTGAGAATGAAGTCTGACATTCTCAGTAAAACATGTACCTCCAACAAGGGCAGAGACTGTCGGTTGATTCCTTTGTGTTCTACTGCAGCTTCCCAGAGTGTTCCAAAGAACAACTAGAGCGCTAACAGTCCTACTTATGATAAACGTATGGCACACCTGAAGCCATCTTGCTTGGATTAAAGTGGTAACTCTTAAAACATTTAATTTAAAAAGGAACAAAATGAGGGGGTTCATTTTTCTATAGAAATTATGATTAATGCTGAAGAAAGAAAATGAGGGCACATTTTGAGTGACTTCTCAAATCCTCTTCTATTTCATTAAAAAATTCTGACATGCAGAGTGAAACATGCACTTTTAATACCAGGAGCAGACTTCCATGTTGAACAGTAGTTTTACTACAGTGATCTAATGAGCAACTAGAGTGCTAACATTCAGAATTTATGGCAAATGTGTGACATATCTGAATACCTTCATGATGGAATCAAAGTAAAAAACTGAAAGCATTTCCTACTGAGGAGACTGCAGTACATGAGGAAATTAGGAAACTTCATAACAAATAAATCTCCCAAGATGGCCACCGGAGACAAAAGAGCCCAAATGTAGCCAAAAATCACCCAGATGTAGCCCAAATATAGCCCAATGACAGAAGTGTGCAAAACACTTATTATTTTGTGTTTTTGCAGTGTTATATAGTGCAGACTTGTCAGGTATTGGAGTGCTTTACATGAGCATTGGTTACATCACACAAGAACAAATTCATTTGGTTGTAGACATGGGCAGACTAAGTGATTTGACAAGATTCACAGAATGTCGAGCTGAAGCAGAAACTCCAACCTGGTTCCCCAGTTGCAAAATCTGCAGTTCTGGAAGTAACATCCTCTCCCCTAAGTGCAACATTTAATCAAGTGGTCAACTGGATAAAAAAACATAAAGATAACAAATAATTTAAAAGTGCTTTGTCGCTATTTGAAAACTCAGAAAATATGTCCTTATTTTAGTCTTTTAGAGCACTAACCATAACTTTGATGCCAATAAGACCCTCTCATATATGTAATTTCTAAGGAAATGCTCTAGGTATTACAGTTTTGATTACATCAAGATGACGTCACACTTTTGTAATAAATATAGAATGTTAGCAATCTAGTTGTTCATTAGGATACTGTTGAGAGGCAGAGGCCAGGGGCACGGACTCTGAAAATTGAAGGCAGGTAGGAGGGTGCAAAGGCAACAAATTAACCACACTGAGCAGGCAGGAAGGGCCGTGGCAGCAAAACAGACTATGGAGGGCAGTGGAAAGGGGGGCAAGGGCAACAAACCAACAATACAGGACTTGCAAGAGAGGCCGTGGCAATGTAATAGACCATTGTGGGAAGAAGGAAGAGGCAATGGTAGTACAACCATACATGCCAACAGACCCGATTCAGCCAGGAAACGTCCAATGTTTTTAAGCTCAAATGGGCTTTATTTGATCTGTCTCCTGTCTACAATCTCCTCTTTTTCAATGTAACTCAAAGGGGAAAATCAATACCCCAGTTTTTTTTCAAAATCTCCCTCTTACCAAGTTCAAAATGTTCGCAAGTATGGTACATTGGATCATGGAAGGAAATGGGGTAGGGACATGGACTTGGATAACAGAGGACAGGAGGGACATGGAGAGGTGCACCAAACTGACCCTGCAGGGCAGGCATCAGGGTTTGCAGCAGCACAATACACCACACAGGGCATGCGGGACGGGAGTGCAGCACAACAATCCATAGAAAGCAAGAGGGAGGGGACTGGACCATGCACATGGACAACAGAGAACAGAGGGGCAAGAGGCAATGGTAGCTAGCTGACCATAATGGACAGACAGGAGAGAAAGCTGCAGCATAACAGACCATAAAGGGCAGGAGGGACGGATCAGGGGCATTACAATGGAACAGACAAGCCAGGAGGGAGGGAGTAGGGGTCTGCACATGTAAACATAGGGCTGGGGGCAAGGGGGCAGGGGGGCAGGGCAGGAGCAGCAAGATAGCCATGGAGGTCAGGCAGGATGGGCACTAGAAGCAAGACACACCATGAAGAGCAACAGTGAGACTGTGATGGCATACACACAGACCATGGAGGGAAGGTGGGAGGGGATCAGGGGCAGCTAACTGACCACACAGGGAAGGTGGGAGGGGCCATGGCAGCACAGAAGACCATGCATGGCAAGTGGGAGGGTTAGTGGCAGTACAATGGCTATGATGGGCAAGCAGGAGGGTGCAGGGGCATGCACAAAGGACGATGGAGGATAGAAGGGAGGGTCAGGACCTGTGCACAGACAAGAAAAATCAGGGGAAGGGGCCTCACAACAGACCGCACGGGGCTTGCAGGAGGAGCAGTTGCAGCACAACAGACCAGGGAGGGCAGAAGGGTGTGGCAGTGCAATGGACCATGTAGGACAGGAGGAAGAGGATAGGGGCATGGCATGTGGACAGGCAGAGTGGAGGTGGCAGGGACAGGTTACAGTCATCTGACAATGCTAGGCAGGTGGGATGGGAGTGGCAGCTCAACAGAACACTCAGAGTAGATAGGAGTGGCAGGTCCATGGAACATGGTGGGCAAAAAGGATGGAGCAGGGGCATGCACAAAGACATCGGAGGGCAGGGGGAAGGAGAATAGGGGCAGCAAGCTAAGCACAGAGTTTAAGCAGGAGGTCAATGATGGGGCATAGAATTGGGCAATGGAGGGCAGGAGGAGTGGACTGGTACATCATACTAAATTGAGGGCAGTGGCAGCACATCAGACCATGCATGGCAGGAGGGAGGAGGCTAGTCCATGGATTCACACAACAGAGGATAGGGAGGAGGGGGATGGGGCAGCAAGCTAACTGTTCAGAGAAGGCGGGTATTAGGAACTTTATTGTTTTTAAAACTTGTGTCTGTGCGAACTACTTAAAATATGAACAAGTCTGCAGCATAATGTCCCTTTTATTCAGGAAGAAGAGGACGTTTGTGACTGTGACTCCGGGCTCACTTGGCAGAAACACCCCCTGACCCTCCACCCCCTATCGCAAATTGTAATGCCCGTGAAAAGGGTAGGTGAACACAGTGTTATATAGAACATAGTCCTGAGAGCACGATTGAAAATGAAAACTAGATATAGTGTATGGTATAAACTATGCACCAAAAAGTGTGATATAAGATGAACCGGGTGTGAAATATAATATGCAATACATTGTGCGCAATGACAGATTCATTGGAGAGCGCGAGATAGCACAGGCACTATCGCGTGCTATGCGATATGCGCCTTGGAGTGTAATATGCACAGGGCAGTGTTGTGTAACCTAACTAGTCTCTAAAGTTGTAATATAAAATATGTGCTGGGGAGTGTAACGTTGCATATGCAATGTGACAAAGATATGGATCCCAGACTGTAATATGTATGGCATAGCACTGTGCGTTATAACATAGGCATCGAGGAAGGCACGTTAGATGGGGCAATATAACCCGTGCGAAGACAAGTGTGGCATGACATATTCACGGGGTGGTGTTACAGTGCACATGGGCTAGAGAGTGTCATAGCATATGCACTAGCTAGTGGAATACAACACAGAGGTGTGTGGCACTCAGCAGGCAATGATGGGTGTAACACAGCATTGGGCTCTGCCAGGAGCGCGCTGTGACTCTCAAGTGATGTTCGTCCCCTTTCCAGAGAGTAAAATAAAAAGTATTACACATCCGGCAGTGGATGTGTGTTTTATTAACCGTGAGGGGAGTTTCTTGCATAGTTTTGGTCGAATTTTTGTCGAATCCCCTTTGAATGGCTTGGTGTGCATGTGTATTAAATGTGCCCGTCAATAGCTACCCATGTTTGTATAAATAAACGACAAGCGTGTCTACCGGGATTAGGCACGGTAGGGCATCAGACATGTCAGAGCTTCACTAGTGGTGTAAATACATTCCACGTGGATTCATTGTATGCATAGTCGCCTTTTAATGAATATCACGCAAATCGTCATGGTGATAGGTACGTACGGTTTGTCCAGCATGTCCTAGGTGTGTCTATAAATATATATATTTTTTAAAATAATAAAAAAAACAGTGGCCGGCCCTGGGGATTGGGGTCAAAAAAATATAATTAGGAGACAGGCCCTGGGGGATGGGGTCATCAGGGCCAATAAATTAGAATAAGAAGGGGAACCACACAGCCCCCCTTCTTAAAAAATTAAAATAAATAAAAGACTAGCATCGTGCCGGAGGCCACGTCCCCTCCTTGCAGCACTCTGCAAACGCGCCCCCTGGTGAGTTGTAAGTTGGGGAATTAATTCCTCTTCAATACTGAGGGTCCCTGAGGGCCAACTAGCCCAACAGGCATCTCCAGTATGCGCCAGGGAGCTGCGCTGCAGACAGGTGTTCTGAGGCCAAGCCCCTTTTTACACCTCTCTGCAACGCAGCTCTGTGGCGCTTACTGGAGGTACCTAGTGGTCTAGTTTGACCCTAGGGACCCTTAGGATTCAAGGGGACTTAATCTCTTAACTTAGAACAGCCACAGGGCGCGTTTACACAGTGGTGAAGGGAGGGGACGGGGCCTGAGTTAACGTGTGCAAACACGTACTATGGCACGTTTTAAATTGGGGATATAATTTCCCTTCAATACTGAGGGCCCCTGGGGGCTAACTAGCCCACCCCAGTGCTTCCAGTAAGCGCCACTGAGCTGCATTGCAGAGAGGTGGTCCAGTCCGTGCCACTTTTTACACCTCTCTGCAACGCAGCTCTGTGGCACTTACTGGAGGTACCTAGTGGGCTAGTTGGACCCTAGGGATCCTCAGGATTCAAATGAACTTAATCTCCCAACTAAAAACGGACACAGGGCGTGTTTACACAGTGGTGAAGGGAGGGGACGGAGCCTGAGTTAACGTGTGCAAAAACGCCCTGTGGCCTGTTTTAAGAGGTAGTTTTAATCCCCCTGCCCTATTATATACTAGGGGCTTACAGAGGAGGTCATGCTGATCACAGGGGGACCCCAACGCATAGTGTTCCCTAGTGTATGTAGGTGTTTTCACTGTATTCTGAGTGTCTTTTAACATAGCACTGGCTCTAGGACTGGTTAGTCAGACTCAGTTACCACCAGTATCCGTCTGAAATAGTTGAGGGTACAGGATGATTTTGCAACAAGGCTTCTTTCTGCTCTTATTTTTGTTCTTTCTGCACGTTATCCTTCTTCCTGCACTTTTCTTCGTCTTTGAGGACTTCTGTTTCTTCTTTCTGCACTTCTTTTTTTCTTTCTGTGCATTTTTTCTTCTTTCTTCACATGTCCTATCTCTGTAGGCATAGTTAGAAATTAGCATTTAAAAAACCTTTGAAATTCACAGAAAAAACCATAGGTTTCAGGCAAGTTATAGTTAGGAATTAGCATTTAAAAAACCTCAGAAATTCACTGAAAAAACCATAGGTTTCAGGGGTGTTATAGTTATCTGGACTTTTCACTTGTACAAAACCATTGAAATTCCCCCGTTATAGTTAGTTCAGCTAACTATAACTCGCGCGCCCGCAATGCACTGCTGATGACGTCACATATTACATCACTCATGACATGGTCAGTGACATCACTGATGACGTCACTGATGACATCATCCTTGTGATAGAGCGGCAGACCTCCTCTCACCCTAATATAACCTTTGATACACACATTCAAAAATAGAGACTAACATTTTCAAAACAATGGACATACCAATACCAGTTACAACAACCTCTTCAGTAATTCTAAGATCCACATACACATCCACTCATTCACCAACAGTCCTATACAGTCACTCATACATGTACTCACTCATCATATGTACTCATACACCTATACATCCTGTTACACAATGCCACTCATCCATGGAGTTACTCACACACAGTCACTCATGCTAATAAAGAATCAAACATACATTTACTTGCATATACAGTTATACACACACCACCACACTTACTTCTACAGAAACTTACACATACTTAGTCTTTTAAACAATCACTTATAGAAACACATACTTATTCATACAGGAACTCTTTCAATCTCTCACTCTCACATATACTCACTTATATACACCAATAGTCACATATACTAGTTTAAAACATGTTACTCATAAAGACACTATTGAGACAGTCATTCACTCACTAACACACCCATACACACACTCATCCACCCATACAGTCCTGCACACATGCTGTCTTCAACACATACAAACAGTGAGTCACTCATTCATGCACCTATGCACTACGTAATACCCCCCACCGAACCATGCAGACACTCAGACTGATACTCAAAAAACCAACTAATAACCTATATAGACACCCATGTAGCTACTCACCAACCCATGCAGCCACTTATACACAAAGTGAGAGACTGATACAGATATTTACATATTTAAACATTACTCACTAAGCCATGTATTCACTATGATACACTTAATCAGTCAGTTACACAATCAATTTTTCAAAAACAAATCATCCATTTAGACACTTATATACCCATTTATTCTTCCATCGACCTTGAGATATACATATATAAAACATATTTAATTTTCAGAAAAACACACATTCACTGGATGATGTCATCAGTGATGTCATGAGTGATGTCACTGACCATGTCATGAGTGATGTAATATGTGACGTCATCAGCAGTGCATTGCGGGCGCGCGAGTTATAGTTAGCTGAACTAACTATAACTGGGGAATTTCAATGGTTTTGTACAAGTGAAAAGTCCAGCTAACTATAACACCCCTGAAACCTATGTTTTTTTCAGTGAAATTCTGAGGTTTTTTAAATGCTAATTCCTAACTATAACGTGCCTGAAACCTATGGTTTTTTCTGTGAATTATATATATTTAATTTCTCATATCAATGCAGCTCTAATCTAGGAGGCTAAACAATGTAATTACACACATAAAGACTATTTGCCAATATATATAAAAACACAAGAGGGCAAGTAGCACTTTAATGAGCAAAGTACTCATAAATAGCAAACTGCAAATAAAGTAGACATTGTAGCCTACAGGCTGCATTGTAAACCAATAGCATAGAAAATGAAAGCATTTTCAACAAAAACTGGCACCGTGCTTTAAGACCCCTAGCTTCCCATCATGCCTCAGGGGTGACAGTTAGGTCAGTTGTTCTTTGCATAACCCTGAAGGTCAGGGCACAAAGATATCCTTTAACACTTCAGGAAAAAATCTCATTTGCCTGGGGAGGCGGGTGGGTTGCTTATGACTTTGATGAGGATACCCCTGGAAGAGAACTAGGATTAGAGGTAAGTAACTTATCCTCCTCTTCCAGGGGATCCGCATCAATAGTCATAAACACTGAATAGAATAGCAAGCCCATCAACCACCTGCAGGCAAATGAGAGTAAAAAACGACCCAACATATAATAACAGACGAAATCAGCTGTTGAACAGATTCATCAAGGAGGCCTGGCCTACTTGGGTGTCTGTTCTGGTGTCTGAATCCAGACAGTAGTGCCTCGTAAATATATGGATGGACCTCCAAGTTGCCGCCTTACAAATTTCAGACATGGGCACGCTGGAAAGTGGTGGTGGTATCACCCCTCCTTAAAAAATCCTCATTGGATCCCAACTGTCTTAGGAATTATAGACCAATCTCTTTGTTACCATATCCAGTAAAGATATTGGAACGCCTGGTGAGCTGAGCACTCTACGGCTTTCTGGAAGGTAACAATAAGTTGGGGGAAGAACAGTTTGGTTTCGCCCAGGTCATGGGACCGAGACAGCACTGGTCACCGTGATGGACAATCTTCGGATGCGGGCGGACAGGGAACAATCTGCGACATTGATCATGTTGGACCTGTCCGCCGCATTCGACACGGTAAACCATGTCACCTTGCTGACAAGACTGGAAGAAGCGGGGGTGGCAAAAATGGCCCTGCGATGGTTTCAGTCCTATTTGTCAGGGAGATGGCAGACGGTAGCCTTACCCCCTTTTCAATCAGACTTTACCAGCAATGAACACGAGGTCCCTCAAGGGTCCTCAATCAGCGCGATTTTATTTAATGTCTATATGCGGCCGCTTATGGATGTCATCAAAGCCCACAATATTAGTGTGGTTAATTATGCTGATGACACCCAACTGATAGTGTCCCTGGAAGGAGACCATGCGGACTCCCAAGAAACTTTTCATAAGTGTATGCGGGAAATGGTGCTGTGGTTACGAAACAACGCTTTGCAATTTAATAATGGCAAAACGGAGATTCTCCACTGTAGAGTGGGCAGAGTGCCGACAGTTTTACCCTCTGACTTTTGGCCTATCCCTACAGAAGCTCCTCTGGTACCCATGGGCACGGTACGTAATCTGGGGGTCAGCTTCAACGACAAGCTAAGCCTGGAATCGCATGTCAATAAAATAGTCAGGAACTGTTATATGCTCATCAAGGGACTTCGGAAGGCACTACCATTGTTACCTCTTCAGGTTAGTGGCATAGTGGTTAGGAGTGTTGTCCTCAGTCGCCTGGATTACTGTAATGCTTTGTTACTGGAGTCCCCGAGGTACCTGATCTCGCGGCTCCAGAGTATCCAGGCGGCAGCAGCAAAGCTTGTCTTAATGAGAACTCGCAGGTCATCAACTTCCCAGGCGCTAGCTGCGCTGCATTGGCCCCAGGTGAGCCAGAGGATACTGTTCAAGTCTTTTTGTATCGCTTTTAAAGCACTTCACGGACTTGGACCCAAACCACTTCAGAGCAGGTTTGGTTGCTACGCCCCTGCGCGAAGTTTGCGCTCCTCGGCAGCCAGTTTTGCAATCATCCCGAGGTTCAAGAGAACCACATTAGGGTGAAGAGCGTTTGGTGTGGCAGCTGCTCGTTTATGGAACAGTCTCCCTCTGGAATTGAGGCAAATACAGGATCTTTTGCTGTACCGGAAGAAAGTTAAGACCTGGCTTTTTCCCAGAGTGTAATCGGGCAGTTCGGCTCCTTGCAGCTTGCTCTCCAACTTTTTACCGTGTCCCAGCGCCAGGATGCCCGTAGGGTTACAGTGCACTTTATAAATGTGAACTACATACATACATACATAAATGAAGAAACTCAGTAGTAGCCGCTTATCCTCTGGTACAGTGCGCTTTGGGAGTAAACCCAAGGGGCTTCTACGCTAATTGATAAGCAAGTTTGATACATGAAACTATCCATCTGGAGATGGATAGCTTTGAAGCTGCAAAACCAGTTCTGATCGACCCATAGTTAACAAATAGTTGATCAGATTTTCTCATAGATCTGGAACTATCCAGATAGAATTTTAAAACCCTTTTCAGGTCCAGAGAATGTAAGGCCTTCTCAGCTGGAGTGGAGGGATTGGGAAAAAAGGTGAGTAGAGAGATGGTCTGATTTACATGAAAATCTGACACCACCTTAGGAAGGAAAGAGGGATGCGTTCTCAACACGACCCTATTAAGATGGAAAACTGGGGGGGAGGAGCTTAGCGCGTGATCAAGATGGCCGCGTGAGCCTAGAGCTCCCGAGACCCTCGCTCCCTCCGGCAGCTATCCTGTCTATTATCCTGCTTTTGATGCCCGGAATATTGGAGGGGAGCTGTTGCTGAGGCGAGAGCCGCTGTCCGGATCGAAATCGCCCACCGGAGACCGAAGTTGTACCGCCTGGAAGTTTGTGGCCTACTCCCCGCACGGTGCCCGGGACTTGCGTTGGCACAGTGCCCGTGCACTAATTGAACAACAGCGGCCAGGCTGGGGAAGAGTCGGCGGAGGGGAGGTGTTTTCACTTTCACTTTCACTTTCGCCTTCCAGTCTCCACAGCGCCCGGGACGGGGCGTGCGTAGTGCCAGCCACTGGTTGCATGGCTGTTTACTCTGTATGGGCGAGGAGATTGTCTACACGGCAGATTGCGATGTCGACTAAATCGGACGCCGACAAACAGAAGCCCAAGAGTACTAGGCGGGGCAGCTACACCCAGACTAACAACATGGACCATTATGCCCATCAGAAGGGGTCTCCGGGCGGATCGGGCCCGATACCGGAGGCCTCGAAGGACGCGACACCTCCCTCCGCAGAACTAACCCTGCAGGATATCATGGGGGCCATCGAAGGGATGAAGTCCTCGATTGGGCAACAATTTGAGACCCTGGCACATAAAGTGGATGCCATATCGATTGACGTCGATCTGGTTCGGGCAGACCTGGGGAAAACTAATGAGCGGGTTCAGTCCTTGGACCTCAAGACTTCCGGCCTCCTGGGCGACGTCTCCGGCCTTCAGCAGGAAGTCCGTACCCTGCGGACGGCAAATGACCACTTTGCTCGACGGTTGGAAGAGTTCGAAGGCCGTGCAAGGCGCAATAACGTGCGCATCATTGGGGTCCCGGAAAATTCGGAGGAGCAGTCGGTGGACCTGTTCGTGGAGGACCTGGTGGTAAACCATCTGGCGCCCAAGGGCCTCAGTAAGTTCTTTACTGTCGAACAGGCCCATAGAGTCCCTGGCGGGAGGCCCAAGGTGGGGGCCCCTCCGAGGCCAATTGTCGCCAGGATTTTTAACTTCAGGGACCGAGATGTCATTCTGCAAGCATCACGGGTGGCCGGCCCGCTGCCGTTCCAGAACACTACCGTAAGTTTCTATCCAGACTTTACCCAGATGGTGCAGAAGCAACGGCAAGGCTTCCTGGCGGTCAAGAGAAGGCTACGTGAGATGGGACTGAAATATGCCATGCTCTTCCCGGCCAGGTTGCGTGTGGTGTTCGAAGAGCGGACTTTCTTTTTTGAGTCACCTGACATGGTCGGAGACTGGCTGGACACATTGCCCCAAGGACGGACTGGCATGGAACGCGCCGGTGGCGCAGACGGTGGTGGGGATGAACATTGAGCCGGGACTTAAGTACTAGGACTCCGGTTCCTCCGGGAGGTTGATAATCCGGGGGGTAGCGAGGGCAGTATGGGAGCCTTTTCCTCCTTTGGGGTTCTTTTTGTAGATTAGTCGTTATAAGGGGCGACAGGCACACTGCAAGTTGGGGGGCACTTTGGAGCTTACGCAGGGGTGCAGGGTGGGGGGTGGACGGGGGTTGTTGTTGGGGTTGTTGTTGTTTTTGGTTATGCAAGGCGTAAAGATGCAAGCTTTTGTGACTCGGGTCTGGTTCCACGCGGGGGGTGGTGGTCTCCTTACATGTTGGGATGGGGGGTAGGGGCCTAAAAATACTCAGTTGGAATGTAAATGGCTTGGGGGATCGTATTAAGCGTGGGATTGTCCTGCAATTTCTGAAGCGATGTACCCCTGATATTGTCCTATTGCAAGAGACGCATTTGATTGGTAACATGTGCTATGCACTCAATCGTAAAGGCTATAAATTTGTTGCACACTCCGGGTTTTCCTCGGGTTCAAGAGGGGCGGGAATACTAGTCAGGTCCTCTCTGCCATTCAAGGTTGACTCCACTACTGTTGACGATAGGGGACGCTTTGCGGCAGTGGCGGGGCGGTGGGAGGGCAGGACGCTGGTCCTGGTGTCGGTTTATGTCCCCCCTGCGCTGCAGCCCTCTACACTAGCGGACTTAGAGAGGACATTGTTGGATCTCCCAGAGGGAATGTTGGTGGTGGGTGGCGACTTCAATGCGGTTGGCTCTGGCCTGCTCGACAGACACCCGCAGAGGAGTTCGGGGGGGGCTCAGAAGTGGCTTCCTGATTTTATAGATACCCTCGGGCTGGTTGATTGTTGGAGACTGTTGCATCCCACACAACGACAATATACTTTCCACTCAGGGGCGCATGGCAGTCTCTCCAGAATTGATTATGTCCTTACCCTAGCTGCGCACGCCTCCTTTGTTTCTGAGGCCAGGCACATGGCACGAGGTATTTCCGACCATTCTCCGGTGTGGATCTGTATGGATGTTGGCAGAGGAGTGGGTGGTAGGGTGGCCCCAATTAACCCGTGGTACTTCAGGGACCCTGCGACTCGTAGTGCAGTACTGAAGGCGGCCGACCGTTATTTCCAAGAAAACCTCGGCTCGGTCACGTCGGCGGTGTCCTTGTGGGAAGCATTCAAAACAGTGATTAGGGGTGAGGCCCTCTCCTTGATAACAGCGGCCAAGCGTCGGAGAGACGCGGAGGTCGCCCAGCTTGAGGCGGAGATCGCGGATCTAGAGTTGGCTCTGGAGGGGGAGGTCACGGCGGAGGCGCTGCATAACCTGAGCCTTAAACAATCGGAGTACAGGGCCCTCGTGACGGATGCGGCCAAAGCCCTGAGTAGGGAACAGCGAGGCCGTCTGTACGACGTCGGGGACAAGGCCGGGAAGTTGATCGCGTGGCTGGATAGAAAGGAGCGGGTCAATCGTGTTGTGCCGGACCTTGAGACGGAGGATGGCGTCATGGTCACGGAGCCGGATGGCATAGTCCAGTGCTTTGCGTATTACTTCCACACGGTCTATGCCTCCGTGTCGGACAGGCCAGTGGAGGATTCATGTGAGCTCCTGCGCGATCTCGCCCTGCCTTGCCTCTCCGACGTAGACAGAGACGATCTTGATGGCGACATCACAGTCGACGAGATTGCGGGGGCTATCCGTTCTTCGCGTCCGGGCAAGGCCTCGGGTCCGAATGGCCTGCCAATTGAGCTTTACAAACTCCGACCGGACAAGATCGCTCCGCATTTGCGAGCTATGTTTGTGGAGGCGCGGGAGACGGGCTGCCTCCCGCTTGACCAGCGCCTGGCAACGATCGTGGTCATCCATAAAGACGGCAAGCCCAGGAACAGGTGCAGCTCATACAGGCCGATCTCGCTCCTTAATGCTGAGCCGAAGATCCTTGCCAAAATCCTCGCAAACCGGCTGGTCAGGGTGGTCGGGGATCTGATCCACCCTGACCAATCTGGCTTCATCCCGCATCGTAATACCGCGTTGAATCTTAGGCGCCTCCACGGAGTAATCGCAAGGGTGGGGACGATGCGGGAGCCGGCCATGGTGGCTGCGCTCGACGCAACGATGGCATTCGACACGGTGGAGTGGGCATACCTGTGGGCTGCGCTTGAGAAATTCGGCTTCGGGCCCGGATTTGTGGGCTGGGTAAGGCTATTATACGAAGGACCTCTCGCCAAAGTCGCGGTTAACGGTAGGGCGTCCCGTTCCTTTGACCTGGGGAGGGGTACCAGGCAGGGTTGTCCTCTGTCCCCGCTGTTGTTCGCTCTCGCCCTTGAGCCGCTGGCGGCCTGGATACGATGGCACCCAGATGTGAGGGGGATTCAATGGTCCCCTGATCACGAAGACCGCATCTCCCTCTATGCCGACGATATTCTGCTCTATCTCACTTCACCCCGGAAGTCCCTTATAGTTGTCTGCGACATATTGACCTCCTTCGGGAGGAATTCGGGCTAACCATTAACTGGGGTAAGTCATATCTGTATGCCCTGTGTGGAGACGTCCCGGTTCCCCCGCGGAACTGCCCGATCCAGATCGCCCGGGAGGGTTTCCTGTATCTTGGGATTTATATCTCTGCCGACCCAACGGTGCGGTATGAGAGGAACCTGCTCCCTCCGTTGGCGCGCCTGCGGCGGGACGTGGCGGGCTGGCGACGGCTGCCGCTTTCCCTCCTTGGCCGTGCGGTGCTATTCAAGATGATGTCTCTTCCCCGTTTTCTCTATGCCCTGCAGAACACCCAGGAGCTGGTTCCGGCCAGCTACTTTCGGGAGGTTGAGAGTCTACAGCGTTCGCTGCTGTGGGACGGCCGCCCGCGTATAGCGATAGCAAAATTAACGCTCCCTTGGTACGACAGGGGCATCGCGCTTCCAGACATCCGAAGATACTATTGGGCCTCCCAACTGAGCGCGATCAATCATGGAGTATACGGTCCGGCGCTTAGCCCTGGCTTTGCTATGGACCGGTGGTTGCTGCGGGGTGGTGGCTACTATAGAGCACTTTATTCGAGGCCCCCGGCTGGGTCCCTCACAGGGCCTACCGGGGTGGCGGTGCATGTGTGGAAGACAGTCACGAACTCACTGGGATGGAAGGATAGGCTCACCCTCGCCACTCCGTTGTATGATTCAGACAGGCTGGGGAAACTCTGGCACTCTAAGGGATTCGACAAATGGGATCTGATCGGCATCTCCAGGGTGGGGGACATGCTGACCAAGGGGCGGATTAAGTCGTTTGACGAGCTGCGGACGGAATATGCGCTTGAGGGCACGGAATACTTCCGGTATGCGCAGGTGCGCCATGCGCTGCAGTCGGTCCTCGTTGAGGGGGAAAAGGTGCCTGAGTCCTCTCCATTGGAGGACCGGATCCTGGACGGCCATATGCCGGAGAGCACAATCTCCCTAATCTACAAAAAGCTGGTGAACGTTCGTACCGATCTCCTCCTGGGGGTGCGGGACCAGTGGACTAGAGACGGTCTTGAGCTGGACGATGAGGACTGGCAGTACGCTGTCTCCTCTCCTAAAGAGGTCGCAATCCCTGCCAGGTTGCGGCTGGTCCAGCTTAAGATACTCCACAGAGTCTATGTCACTGGCCCCCGATTGGTCCATATGGGTTTCTCCGAGGATGGGCTGTGTAAGAGGGGCTGCGGGATGGTGGGCACCTTTCTGCACATTCTATGGGAGTGCGGTGTGATTGCAGAGCTATGGAAGCGGATTCACGTTGTGATGCAGGAGGTCACGGGTATCGTATTGCACCCAGAGGCGCGGCGCTGTCTCTTGAATGTGTGGGGTCCTACAGACTACGACGCTGCGCAGACTCAATGGGTGACCCTAGGTAATATGGTGGCCAAGCGAGATATTGCAAGACTGTGGGGATCCCCTAGCCCGCCCACGCTGGATGCGTGGAAGGACAACATGGATTGGTGCATGTTTCGGGAGAAAACAGTGTATAGTGCGCGGGGGAAACCCAAGAAATGGCATAAGGTGTGGGGAGGTTGGAACCAGTACAGGGGGTACATATGTTTGCCTCCTGCCACTGAACCACTAGAGGAGCAGCTTTCCCCCTAGCCTCACTTCCGACTTGGGTCTTTCTGAGGCACCTCCTGTTAGCATTTAAGCGCCTCTGCTTCTCCCTCCTCCTCTCAATCGGTGGCTTGCTCTGATGTTGGAAATGGGGCCGCCCCCTCGTTGGGAACTGACGCGAACTTATGATGTATATTGCCTTGCTTGTTGTGTTCGTTTTCAAAATTGGAACCTTTGTTTTTATCCTGCATGAGAGCTATAGATGATTGCACGTGTTGATCGACGAGCTGCCGAACCTCCGGGTTGTCGGCTGAATAGCTGTGTATCTGAACTATACGAATAAAGGTTTTAAAAAAAAAAAAAAAAAAAAGATGGAAAACTGAATAAGGTTCTTTAGAGCAGAAGGCCTGTATTTTGCTCACTCTGCGAGCTGACGTGATCGCTACCAAGAAAGACACCTTCCAAGAAAGATGTTGCAAGGTTGCTTTGTGTATGGGTTCGAAAGGCAAACCCATCAATTTTTATAGCACCAGGTTTAGCTCCCAGGGTGGTGAAGGAGGCCGGACCGGAGGGTAGACCTTCTTTAAAACCTGTAAGAAATCCTTAACAACCTGTAACTGAAATAAGGAAGGTTGAGAAGGTGAGCGTCTATATGCAGTTATCGCTGCTAAGTGCACCTTAATGGAATAAAACTTCAACCCTGCTTTCGCCAGATAAAGTAGGTAAGGAAGGATGACCTCTTCCTGACCCTTGGTTGGATTACAATTGTTTTGCACACACCACATATAAAACCATGCATACGAATGCCTCATGGACGGTCTTCTTGCTTCCTTCAAAATGGACATACAGTCCTGCGGTAGTCCTAGGTGGCCATACTGGAGGACCTCAGGAGCCATGCTGCCAAGTTCAGTGAGGGAAGATTGGGGTCATGAATCCTCCCGTTCATCTTGGACAGCAGGTCCGGGCTGCACGGCAACTTCCTGTGAGGGCATTCTGATAGGTGCAGAAGGTCCGGGTACCACCATTGTCTCCGCCAATCCGGGGCAATCAGTATCATCCTCGTGCACGAATGAGACAGCTTGGTCACCACCTTCAGGATTAGCGGAAGAGGTGGACAGGCATACACAAATGCCCCTGACCAGTCTATCAAAAGGGCATTCCCTTTCGATCCTGGTCAGTAGATCCTTGAGGTGAAGTCTCGGCATTTCGAATTTTCGTTGTCCGCGAAGAGGTCGATGGTGGGACGACCCGGTGACTGGAAGATGTCTTCGACGACCTCGTTGTTGAGACCCCAGTCTTCTCTGTCTTCGAAATGACGACTGAGAGCATCCGCTCTCACGTTCTGTTCTCCCGGCAGGTGGACTGCTGTGACTGACAGATTCCGTGCCAGGAGCCAATGCCAGAGTGTTTGAGCCTCCAGTAAAAGTATGCGTGAGCGACTTCCCCCCTGTTTGTTCAGGTAGTACATTGTGGTTGTATTGTCCGTCTGTGATAATACTGAGCTTGCCTGAATCGAGGGAAGGAAAGCTTTGAGGGCTAGGTGAACTGCTCTCAGCTCTAGCATGTTGATGTGGTAGGATCGCTCTGTTGGAGACCATAGTCCTTGAGTCTGGAGAGGACCCATGTGGGCCCACCAACCCTGCAGTGAGGCACCTGTGATCAACGTCTGAGCAGGAGGAGATTGATGAAAAGGATTCCCGACTTGCATATTTCCTTTTCTCATCCACCAAGGTATGGAAGCTCGTGCCGTGTTTGATAGACTTATCTTTTCGTCCCAGCGAGCTGTCCAACGTACCACTTGTCCTCCAGATCCTGCTGAAGAGGACGCATTCGTAATCTGGCATTGGGAACCAGGAAGATGCAGGATGCCATCGACCCTAGCAGGGAGGCAATCCGACGTAAAGGCAATTTTCTGTTGTGTAGAACCAGCTTGCATTTCTGTATGAAGGAACACTGTCTCTCCTCCAAAGGAAACACTTTTCCTACCTCGGAGTCTAGCAGAGCTCCTAAGAAATGTATTTTCTGCATTGGCTGTGAAGTTGACTTGGCTAAATTCACATGCAGGCCCAGCCAGTAACACAGCTCGAGACAGTCCAAGAAATGACTCTTCACGCTGTCTGGAGAAGGACCTTTGAACAGCCAGTCGTCCAAGTACGGGTACACGAAGATGCCCCTGCGACGCAGTGCGGCTGCCACTACCGCCATGCACTTCGTGAACACTCTGGGGGCTGACTTCAACCCGAAGGGCAGAACTTTGAGCTGGTAATGGGAGGATCCCACCCGGAATTGTAGGTATTGTCTGTGATGCTGATTGATCGGGACGTGAAAGTATGCATCTTGCAGATCCAGTGAACACATCCAATCCCCCTGCCTGAGATGTGGATATATTTGATGGAGAGCCAACATGCGAAACTTCTCCTTTTTGATTAATTGGTTGAGTGTCCGCAAGTCCAGAATAGGTCTGTATTCTGCCTTTTGTCCTTTTTCTTTACCAAGAAGTATCTTGAGTAAACCCCTTTTCCTCTTTGAGATACTGGTACCCTCTCGATGGCTGACTTTCTGAGAAGGGTAGCAACTTTTCTCTGCAAGAGCTTTAACTGGTGACACAATGGTGGAACTGGAGGGATTGAGGGGGGACGGTGTCGAAAACGTAGAGAGTACCCATTCTGCAGCATAGTTAACACCCACTGATCCTTTGTGATAGCTCGCCACTCTTCGAGATGATTTGTGATACTTCCCCCCCACTGGAGTGGTGAACGGCGATGGGGGAAGTGAGTACTTATTGCTTTGTCTGCATCTTGGCGGAGTTATTGCCTTGACGCTGATTTCCTCCTCCTCTGGAGGAACGTCTGCCCCGATACTGCGATCTTTGCTAGCCTTGCTGATCCTGATTTTTCTGCCAATGAGGGGTTTGAACCCTCGGTTGGGAGGACCACCGATTGTAAGGTCGGAATCTCTTGCGGAATTCCTTCTCCTTTTCAAGGCCCACTGCCTTCAACGTGTCCAGCTCTGTTTTCATCCGGGCCATCTCTTCATCCGTGTGAGTCCCGGACAGAGGGGAACCGGAGAAAGGAAGATTGAGGATGCGTGACTGCGCTTCTGGCTTGAGCGCTGTAAGTCGGAGCCAAGACGTTCTTCTTGTGCTTACCCCATGAGCATAAGCATGAGCCGAAAGGGTAGCTCCATCCACCGCAGCACTGATGACCTGGTTAGACACCAGACTGCCCTCCGTTAGGACTTCCTCAAAGTCTTTGCGATCTTCCTGTGGCAACTTTTCAGTGAATCTCTGTAGAGAGTTCCACAGAGATCGGTCGTAGCGACCCAGTAGCGCTGATGCGTTGGAGACCTTCAACATGGAGGCCGAAGTGCCACAAACCTTCCTTCCCCAGGAATCTTGCGTTTTACTCTCCTTATCTGGTGGAACAGTAGAGGAGGATGCTACCAAATGGGTCTTCTTTGCCGCAGCAATTATGACTGAATCCGGGGGAGGATCGGCTTTAAGGAAGAGCGGGTCGTCCTCTGGTGAACTGTACTTTTTTAAGATTCTCGCTGGAGCGGTCTTAACACTCGCCGGTGTGAGAAAGATGTCCATCACTGGCTCTATGAGGCCTGGTACCAAGGGAAGCAGAGGCTTAGATGCTGCTCTGTGGTGTAGAGTCTCAAAAATCACAGAGGACTTACTTTGACGAGTAGGTATAGGGATACCGCCCCTCTGCCAAGAATGTCCTGAAAAGTGTAGATGTCGTCCACCGGAGAGACCCTCGAGAGACCCTCGAGTAGGCGAGTAATCTCTGTGGGACGTACGATTGGAAGAAGAGGACGGAGTTGGGGATCTGTGCGGTCTCCTACTACTTTTGGATCTAGACCTCCTTCTGTGCGAGTGCACAGGGGTGCGGCTGCGAGCTCTAACTCTTGAAGGAGATAGTTCTTTATCCACTGCTTGTATTAGATGAGCCAACGGAGATCTGTGCCGAGGGCTCGAGTAATGTTGCTCCGCGTTGACCTTGTCAGTAGCTCAGTGATGCAACGGCCTGTACCATCGCGGTGACAAATGGATGGAAGGCGATCTGCGCCTCTCTCTCCCCTCAGGTGACTGCGCAGGAGGGGGAGAGTTCACCTCTTCATGTGCAGACCTGTTTGGTGAATATTGGTGTCCCCCTGACATTGGGCTGCTGGAAGTCGAAATCACCACCTCCGGTGAGCTTGATGTTGACCCTCGTTGAGAGCTGCGGGAGCATGAAGGTGACGATGATAGGCTCACTGGAGGTGAGGCGTCTCTGGAAGGGCGCCTTGACGTTGATCTAGAGCGTCTGTGTGCAGACTGTCGTCTCAACGGAGACGTATGCCTCGACGTGGACTTTCTTCTCTTAGAAGGTGGACTTGATCTTGCAGTAGAACGTCCTCTCGACGTCGAACGTCTCCCTGACGCCAATCGAGTGCCATGTTTAGACATTCTCTGCCCCCTCTCAGAAGACTGCTGCCTCGACGTTGACCGGTGTTGGGCTGCCGGCGACGGAGACTTCGGCCTCAACGCCATAGATCCTTGTACTGATCTTGGCGGCGTTTTCTGTTTCGACGTCGATGATGTAGTAGGGCGGATCGACATCGAAGTGCTTTGACCTGACTTCAGTGGAGACTTCTGCTTCGACGCCGACGGAGATGTCCTGTGTTGATTTCTTCATCGTCGGCAGCTTCGACGTCGATCCAGACGCCGAACAGGCTGGGACTTTTCCTCTCAACGTCGACCGAGTTCTCTTCTTCTGCTGCCTCACAGGAGACCTACCTCTTTCAGAGAGGCCATAAAGTCGAATCCTCTCCCTGTCCTTGATGGTCCTTCTCGACAACTTCTTACAATGATGGCAGTTGTTAGAAGAGTGAGACTCAGGGAGGCAGAGAATACACACAGGGTGTGTATTTGTTCTGGCCTTCTTCTTGCCACAGAAAGGGCAGGGATCGAATAAAGAAGGCATTGTTTAAGAAAATAAACCTTTTCTGGGACACAAAAAAGGTACCACTCTCACTCTAAGGCAAAAAGACGTCGAGTGAAAGCACAAAAAGTAGAAAATTATCAGATTTTATTTTACAGAAAGTCAAAAAAGGAAGAGCTGGGGGCGTGGCTAGCAGCCGGCGAGGATGGCAGCCTCCTAAGTGAGCTCCGAGCCCCGCATGCCTGATCGACTGATCCTGTGCCATCCAAGACTTCCAATCGCGGCGATTGGGGAGCGTTACGCCCTATAACGGACCCACGGGTGGTCCCACCCCAGTTGACGCCGAAGAATTTGACCCGGGACTCCCCGAGAGATCGCCTGAGGCGGCGGCGCCGAGGGCCCGGGGAGCAGCGGCGTAGACCGGTGAGAAGAGAGGATTGAAGCGGCACTGGTGCGGTCCCGAGGTAGTCGCAGGACTCAGCGAGCGCCAGGAAGTGCAGAGGAGACCAAGCGGTGGAGTGCGCGACGGCCGTTTAGACAGTATCGGCGATGGAGGACGGAGCGCCGAGCGGCCCGGGCTCCTAACTGAGAAACCCGGCTTTTGGGCCTATGCGGTGGGGCCTTCCCCCGGCCTGCCCTAGAGCGCCGCCCACATCGCTGGCACTCCGGTGCCCATCTGCTCCCTGGGGGACTGGCTATGAGGGGTGAAGAGCACCAGGAGGCCCCAGAACAGTAAGGCCGGGGAAGGTGGGGAGCCGATCTGTGCTGCGCCGGCGGTCCCGGCCTGGGGTTTCTGTGGACGCCGGGGATCGGAGCGGAGGACTCGTCGGCGGAGTAGGAGACGACCGCGGAGGAGAAACCAGCGTGTGAAAGGCGAGCGCCTGACAGCCTGCGACCTTCGTTGGGACCCGGCGGTTGCGCCTGCGGGTGGGGCCTGCCCCGGGTTATTGTTGGACCGCACGGCGCGGCTGGAAATGTGTGCCTCCCTGGACGGGAGAGAAAGAAGGGTTTGAGCCTCAGACACACCCACGATTTCGAAGATACTCACGGGGCAAAAGTGGCCCGAAGCACGGAGGAAGATCTGCGGCACCCCGGAGGGCCTACCCGGCGGAACGGCAGGGACCAAGGTGATCGGCCGCTGGCGAGAAGCGCAGGCTGTAAGTGTGGCAGGAAGATCAGTGGGCCTGGAGCGGCGGTACGCTCGATGGTCTGGAGCCTTAGGACCAGGGTGGGCCGTGCAAGGCCTGCCCTGAACGCCGGTCAAAGAGCGGAACGGCGAGGGTTCACCCGAGGGCCCCGAAGCCTGGGGCCAACAGACTTGCTGCGGCCTACTGACAGTGCCGTTGGAGCCTGAGTGCCCCGGGTTAGCGAGTGGGATACTACTCAGCGCAGAGCTGGTCTCTGCATCGTTCCTGGCAGGGGAGGCCCATATCAATGGCGACGGGAGGCAGAGGGACCAAAGCAAATGCACAGAAACAACTGGCTAAGTTTGCCTGGTCCAAAGCAGGCGTCGTGACTGAACCACTGCCGATGGAGAAAGACCTGTCGCAGACCAGTCCCAAACAGGGGACGGAGCCGACACTGCATGACGTTATGGCAGCGATAAATGGAATGCGTGCCTCATTAGACTCGGCAACATTGGAGGTTTCCTTGATCAGGGCGGATCTTCGGAAGATGGATGAGAAGGTCCAAGAACTAAAGACAGTGACCGGCGCTTTACAATTGGACACATCAGAGCTGCAAGCTCAAATGGCCGACATGCAACAGAAACAGGACCGAATGGCTCGGCAGCTTGATGACTATGAAGGTTGCGCGCGTCGCAACAACGTGCGGATCTTAGGAGTTCCGGAGCGGGAAGAGGGGCCGGTGGCGGACCTCTATGTGGAGGAACTCATCACCCAGAATCTTAAACCTAAAGCCCTGTCCAGCTACTTCTCAATTGAAAGAGCGCACAGAGTACCCGGGGGCAGGCCTAAGCCTGGGGCTCCTCCACGACCGATTATCGTCAGAGTATTCAACTATAGAGATAGAGACAGCATCCTGCAGGCGGCCAGGGCTGGTCCCCCACTGAAAGTTGGCAACAGTGAAGTGGCCTTTATCCCGGATTTCACGGCCAAAGTACAAGCCCAACGACGCAGCTTTCAGGCAGTAAAACGGGAACTGCGGGACCGGGAAATCAAGTATGCGATGCTGTTCCCGGCAAAACTGAGGGTAGAATCGGGCGGGAAAACTTGGTTCTTTTGAGTCCCCGGAGGAGACATGGGACTGGATGGAGGGTAAGGCCAGAGCTGGAAACCAGAAACGAGATCGCACTAGCAAATCAAATCGACCGACTGGGGGCCGCCCGAAACCGCCGGCGCCCGGGCCTTCGGAGGTGGGGGGCCAGCCGACGGACCCATAGCGACTACTCCAGGAAAGATATGACTGGGGAGTCGCCCTGTCGCACACGAAAGCGAGATGGGGGAAGGTAACTGGTGGAACAATACCCATCACGAGACACGATATGAAGACATAGATGCTAGGGGTGGGGGGCGGGGCCCTATGAAAGGGGACCAACTAGAGACTTGATAGTTATCATTAATGGATGGCAAAGCATAACTATTGTGATATGATCATGCGGGGCAGGAACTGCTGACCCCGCAAATTTTTCGCAACCTAGGGAGGGTGAGAGGCACTCTGCCATGTTGGGGAGTGGGTAGTTCTAAATTCACGGGCAGTGGGGCAGGGAGGGGGGTGGGCAGGGGGGGAACAAGGAGGGAGTTTGCAAGGTTTTGGTTTTATTGATTTGCAAAGGGAAACATTTCTGAGCATAGATAGCTTTGGCCATAAGAATTCGCTGTTGTACAATACTGATTTGATAGACCCCGGCAGCAGCGGGGGTGGCATACCTACAAACAGGCAGCCACTGTGGTTGGGGGGCCATTGCGGAACTGACCAAAAAGGGGTTAGGGCTACCGTCCGTCTACCGCAAAGAGTTGAGAATGAGAGCAGAAGTATTGCAGTATCGAGACACCAGATACCACTCCGGTCACACACACTGCTGTTGATCCGCAACATATTGCTTTACCACCTTTACGATGATTGGGGGTGACAGGGATGTTTCGCTTTCCATCCTTACCTGGAATGTCAATGGGATGGGGGACAAAATAAAGCGAGGGATAGTACAAAAATATCTAAAGCGCCAATCACCAGACGTAGTGTTACTACAAGAGACACACTTAGTTGGGGATATAAACTTTTAGTACATGCAGATTACACCACAGGCTCCCGAGGGACAGGTATTCTAGTCAAGAAAAATTTAGCCCTGATTGCGCACCGGACATGGACTGACCCTCGGGGTAGATTTGCAGTTTTGGAGGCTCAATGGGAGGGGAGAGCATTGAATATAATTTCAATATACCTTCCACCGGCACTGGGTAAAGAAGCCCTAGCGGACTTGGGAAGGATACTGACCGACCTCCCTACAGGCACCCTGATCCTGGGCGGGGATTACAACCTCACACTTGATGATACAACTGACAGACAACCACAGCGGCCAGGGGTTAAACCAAACGGGCTCATGATAGAATTTACAAAGGCTATGGGCCTCATAGATATTGGACGCGAAACACACCTGGCCACACCGCAGTTTACTTATTACTCGAATGCACACAAGAGCTCATCCCGTATTGAGTACTTCTTGACCTACGCGGCCACACTAGGGGGTTTCTCGCAACCTCGGGTCCTGCCGAGAGGGATCTCAGATCATTCCCCGGTATGGATCGAATACACACACTGGGAAAGACAGCCCCGAACCACGATTGTAATAGACCCATGGTTGCTAAAAATACCATATATTAAAGAGGACCTATGCACCCATACTAAAAACTACTTTGACAAAAACTTGGGGTTGGTGGATTCGGCACTTACTATCTGGGAGGCATTTAAGGTGGTATTGAAGGGGCGGGCCTTGGCACTAAAGACTGGTTATATACGTAACAAACGCAAAGTGCTACTCCAGCTGGAGGCTGAGCTTCAGCACTGGGAATCTGAATATGCTGCAAGACCCACAGATGATACAGTATATCGTCACGCACTCAAGCGAGAAGAGTACAAACTAAAGGCGAGAGAGCATATGATGACTAAACACTTAACTATGCAGCATAGGCTATATGAGCTGGGAGATAAGGAGGGAAAGACATTAGCGTGGCTAGAGAAAAGGGATCATGGGGAAAGGTGGGTGCAGAGACTAGCCTTGCCCAGCGGCGAGACGGTTACACACCCCAGGGACATAGCAGAAGCGTTCGTAGAGTACTTTGAGAAAGTCTACTCTCCGTCTACCACATACAATGCAGAAGATTCCCACCAGCTCCTCGCTGATAGCGACCTGCCCACCCTTTCTGAACAAGAAAGGCACACCCTGGATAGTGACCTTTCTGATGAGGAAATTCAGAAAGCCATTGCCCAAATTCACTCGGGCAAGGCGATTGGACCTAACGGCACCCCTATTGAGTTTCTGAAAGTGACGAGCTCTCAGATAGCCCCACATCTTCGGGCCACGTACAACGAAAGCTATGAAACAGTCGACTCCCGCCTGATCAACGTCTAGCTACTATAGTAGTAATTCGTAAACCCAGAAAGCCCGGGGACAAATGTGGGTCGTATAGACCAATTTCCCTGATCAGTGTAGAAGCTAAGATATTGGCGAAAGTACTGGCCGCAAGGTTGGTTACGGTCATCTCTTCCCTGGTCCCCCCGGACCAATCAGGTTTTATGCCAGGTAGAAATACTTCACTAAACATCCGTCGTCTCCAGAACGTATTGGCTCGAAGAAACTACCTAGAGGAAGATGCGGCGATCCTATCATTAGATGCCTCCATGGCTTTTGATTCTATAGAATGGCCATACCTATTTGAGGTACTAGCGCGATTCGGATTTGGTCCTAAGTTTTTAAAGTGGGTGCAGTTACTCTATGAGGATATATGGGGTCAAATACGGGTTAATAATCATACATCCCGGGCCTTCCAGCTACGAAGGGGTACCCGGCAGGGTTGCCCATTGTCGCCACTAATATTCTCCCTTATGCTCGAACCACTGGTGGTGTGGATACGGCGGGATGTAATGGTAAGGGGGTTGAAATGGACACCGGACCAGGAGGATAAAATATCACTGTACGCGGATGATATCCTACTCTATCTTGCCTCCCCCATCGGTCCATCTGGGCTGTTTTGGATATCTTCACCAACTTTGGGAAGTACTCCGGATATGCCATTAATTGGAACAAATCTATACTGTATATGCTCCGTGGGCAGGTCCCTCCCCTCCCGGTTGATTGCAAGCTAGAGGTGGCTGGAGATGGGTTTCGATATCTGGGGGTGTATGTCACGGCAAGCCCAGTCCTGTTTTACAGCCACAATCTGGCCCCCCCACTGACCCGGCTGAGATCCGATGTCGAACACTGGCGGTCCCTGCCGCTCTCCCTGGTGGGCAGAGCCGCCCTCTTTAAGATGCTTGCTCTCCCGCGATTCTTATATATACTTCAGAACTGCCCGAACCGAGTTCCAGATGCCTATTTTACAGCGGTAGAGGGCGAGGTTCGTACGTTACTGTGGAATGTCGGGGCCCCCCGGATATCGCTGAAAAAAACTTACAGAGGGGTGGTACGATGGAGGCATAGCCTTGCCGGACCTGAAACTATATTACTGGGCCTCGCAGTTGGTAGTAGTAAATCACTGGGTATATCGACCCCCTGACGACCCGGCGTTCGTGCTAGACAAATAGCAAACGGGGCAAGCAGGGTATTTGGGAGCGCTTTACTCCAAAACCAAAAAGCATACATTTATAGGCCCCATGTCTCATACAATTGATATCTGGAGCCGAGTGAATTCCCAACTGGGGTGGGCAAACACCCTCACAAAGGCGACACCACTATGGCAGACCCAAAGACTTGGTACCCTATGTTTTCAGCCGGGGTTCGACAAATGGGACCCGATTGGCATCTCAAAGGTCGGAGACTTGATAAAAAAAGGTTCCATTCTTAGCTTTGAGGAACTGACGGGAACCTACCACATGGCGCAAGGTGAACTATTTTGCTACCTTCAGATTCGAAATGCCCTCCAGACGGCATTTACTAACCTACATGACATTGCGGATTCGTCGCCTCTCGAGTACAGACTATTAGATGGACAATTACACTCGAGGGCCATCTCCCTGACGTATAAAAAACTGTGCAACAACCTCCTCGACACATTCGAGATGCTTCGAGAGAAGTGGCAACAGGACATAGGACCCCTTGAGGAAGAGGACTGGCGGGAGGCACTGATGTCTCCTAGGAGGGCGGCGATCACCCTCCGATACAGACTGATCCAACTCAGGATCCTACATAGGTCCTATATGACGGGGGTCGTCCTTGCAAGAATAGGGGCTAGGGAAGATGCACTCTGTATTAGGGGATGCCAACATGAGGCCACTTTCTATCATACAGTATGGGACTGCCCTGCGATCAAATTGTTATGGGAGGGGGCCAGGACTAAGCTTCAAACTGCGCTGGGGAAAACGCTGGCCCTCACTCCTCAGGTGGGCCTACTTAACATATGGGAGGCTACGGACCTCATGGAGACCGAGCAGCAGATGGTAACGCCTGGCTTCACCTTGGTCAAACGGGAAATAGCACGCCACTGGGGGGCTGCAGATGCACCATCCATACAAGTATGGATACAGGAGTTAGACAGATGCATGATAGCCGAAAAGGAGGTGTTCATAATTCGAGGATGCCCCAAGAAGTGGGAAAAGAAATGGAAAGCATGGAATAGGTACAGAGGGACCTTATGTACATCCCCAATGGTGGACTTGACACTACGACGAAAAGAACTCAGAGACGTGTTACAATTGTGAATGTACTGCATTGTACTTTATTTATAAAGGTGTTCTATGGTGCTGCTGGCACAAATGTGACTCTGTAAGTGCACTTGACAAAATCAATATAATGTTATACCAAAAAAAAAAAGAAAAAAAAGGAAGAGCTGAAAACCCAGGGTCCTGACTGAAGGAGCCGGAAAGAACAACTGACCTGTCACCCCTGAGACATGATGGGAAGCTAGGGGTCATGGCTGCCTTAAAGGCACGGTGCCAGTTTTTGTTGAAAAAGCTTTCATTTTCTATGCTATTGGTTTACAATGCAGCCTGCAGGGTAACAATGTCTACTTTATTTGCAGTTTGCTATTTATGAGTACTTTGCTCATTAAAAAACAGAGTTCAAGTGCTACTTGCCCTCTTGTGTTTTTTTATATATATTGGCAAATACAGTCTTTATGTGTGTAATTGCATTGTTTAGCCTCCTAGATGGTGTAGGAGAGTAGGATCTGCTTCACATGGGTACCCCCACTTTTTGCTGGTGTTTCACTGTTTTTCGACCTTAGTCTGGCTGTGGCCCTGCTAATCAGGACCCCAGCCTAGCTGCTTCCTCTATAAAATGGTTTCCATGTACATTAAGTACATTTCTATGGTATACTATGTACCTAGGGCATAGGTACCTCAGAGGCATACCAGGGGTTGCAGCATGTATTATGCCACCCCTGGGAAGCACTCCCAAAATGACACCACAGGTCTGCTACTGCAGCCTGGGTAAGGTGGTGCTTGCACCCCTTATTGTGGTGTAGGCTACCTATATCACTACCATTGCACACACATATAAAACCTGTAAGTCACTCCTATGGCAGGCCTTAACAATCCTGAAGGCAGAGTGCTTGGTTTTTATGTGAGAGTGTGCCCCTGCATGAGCAGAGCCCCTCTGCAGCGTTCGGAGTACCTCCTCTGATGCTGTTTGTGGTGCAGCCTGACCATATACTCTTAAGTGCATTATAACGTTGCGGTAAATGCTAACTTTGGACTGGCTGCACGGAAACATGTGTTTGGTGTCAAACGCTTTGGAATACTACCCCCCCGCCAGTTCTGGCGGCGGGGGCAGCATTCCACCCTTCTAGAGGGAGAGACATGTTCACACTGGTCTAACCCGGTAGGATTTTTCTACAGCCCTGGCATCACAAAATGGATGCCCCTGCCACAGACACGGGTCTGGCCACCTGCTGCTGACCGAAACTCCGGCAGGGGAGGCCTGGACAATAGGTTTCCTGTCCCAGGGAGGTGTAACCACCTCCCCAGACAGGCAGATGTGTATTGGGGCTGGGCGGGAGCACTCTCTGGTGCTTTGAAGTCCTGCACTGGGGGCACACTTGGTGTCCCTGTGCATAGTCCAGTTCAAACCGGTTACAGAGGCAACCTGCCCCAGCTCTGGCGTGAAACTGGACAAAGGAAATGGGTGTAACCACCCCTCTTTCCAAACCCTCCCATAGGTGGGTCCCTAGAGTATGTCCAACCCCCAAACTTAGTATAAATATGGGAACCCAGTCCTTGCGACTTTAGATTACCCTGGACGAAACTCTGCAATATATATCCTGGACCTTCGACGTTCTACTTTGCTTAGAAGACTGAAGAAATCTCCCTTGGGGTCAAGAAGTGACTCCCCTGTTTGGCAGGCACCAAAGAAACAACTGACCGGTCTGCATCGCTGAAGCTCCCGCCGGACGCCGAAGTCTTTGCATCACCAGAGGTGAATTTCCAGACTTCCCCGAGGCTACCCTGAGTCCACAGCAAAGCTGAGGCCTGTGGCTATCGTGGGTGACGTGGAACCGTGACCCTGGACACCGTGATCTTTTGCAGCTCCATCATCTTCCTGGTCTTCCTCGAAGTTGTGCTTTGGGCTCCGAGTAGCCCCAGCCTTGAGCATCTCCTGCACCGAAGAATTCTGGCCTCCACTCCACGAGTGACCCGTGGGCCAGTTTCCAGTGCGACCGCTCGAGGCTCCTTCGCGATCGTTAGCCCGTTGGCTAGTAGGTCCCCACAAAGGCAACTCCTCTTCTGATTGCGCTTTCCTGGTTGCTCCAGACGTGCCCCGACTTACCCTCACTGGGTGAGTCCCCCAGGCCTTGCTGGTCTGCACCGCCGTCCTTTCTCGGATTCCAAAAGACTTGCCGTTGCCAAGGCTTGTTGGGTCCAATCTGGTCACCGACACCGCAGCACTCGACAGACTTCGTAGGACAGCTCAAATCCAGCTCCTGGTCATCATCGGCACCTCCTGGACCTCGTGGCTGAAGACTCAAGACACCCGTCAACTCACCTGAAGCACCCGACATCTGTGGGCATTGGTCAATTGTGCCCTTGGTCACTGGTAAGTGACCCAGACTCTGTCCCCTCTGCTTTCAGGTTCCTTCCATCCTAGATCCAGGCTTGGATCGCTTCGGACACTTCTCTTCACTGCAGCAGCACTTCTTTGCCAGCTTCCATTGAAATCGACGACGCGACCAGACACCAAAAGACACCTATGCACCCGGCTTCCCTGGGTGAGGTAACACGAGCACTCCGGTGCTCCCGTGGGTGCTCGCCCTAGAACTTCCCAAGTCCAAAAGGGTTTGGTCCTGACTCATTTCTAAGTGTCCCTAATCTTTAAATTTCCAACCGCAACATTGCCCATAGAAGCTAACGGGAACCCGCGGCTGTGTTCACACACTGCACACGGCCCCCATGGGTCCCCTTTGTCACTACTAATTTGGGTGGTTCCTGGGGGTCCCAGCGATTCTACAGGCTCTGGGCCTTGTGTCTAGTTCAGTCGTGGTTCTTATACCACTTTATTGGTATATGGTTTGGGAAGCCCCTAGGGCCCAAACGTGTATTTGTGCTATTACTGTTGATTGCTAACTTGTAACGTAAGTACTTCGAACTCCAGCCTCATAAAGAGACTAGAGGGGTGTGTTTTATCTTAAATACATATTTTTTTAAATATATACCTGGTGTGGTTGTCCTTTCATTTGGTCATCCAAGAGATTATAGACTGGTAAAACAAGCTGCTTTGCATTCCTTCAAGACTTAGCCTGAAGGCTGCTCTCCATAGCTACCACTAGGATAGCTTTCAATAAAGGTTGTCTTTCACCTATCACCATAAGGGGCTGTTTGGACTGATACAGGGTGCCCACTATAACTAATGGACAGCATATATCAGGCCAACTTCTCACAGATGGGAGCTGTATTGATATGAGAAAAAAGATATAGATATATGTATATATATATATATATATATATATATATATATATATATATATATATATATATATATATATATATTCCAACAGAAAAGCACCCGACATTTGGAGGCCCACGCATTTCATGTTAAATCCTTTATTCCACAAGGTAGCATCGCACATCAGGAAGGACGCCAGAAACGTTTGGTAAAAGTGGCTGTTTTATGTAACTGAGCCCACGGAGGTTGTTGAATTGCTGCCTTACAAAATTAAAGAGAAAAAGACACGGCGAGTGTGGCCTTCAATGTTGGGTGCTTTTTCTTGTGATACAATACGGCCTACCCAGGTTGTGAAGGCCCCCCTGCAGATGAGCAGGTCCAGCGCTGGTACTAATACAGCGTAGAGGAGTGTCGTGCAGCATTTGTGAGGCGTGAACAGAGCATGAAAACAGCCTCATGAGGAGCCTAGTGACCCACTGTGGTTATTTATACAGCGTAAAGGAGATGCAGAAAGCCGCACCAAAAGGCGAACATTTTTTCTAAAAGACAACAAAAACCAGAATGCAATGTGCATATACGCCCCTTGGGCGGGACATTAATTACAAGATAAGGACAAGTTGCTGTGTGCCGCTTTCACTTCGTGCAGCCATTCCAGTGAGCAAGGGCGGAAGGACGCCAGAAACGTTTGGTAAAAGTGGCTGTTTTATGTAACTGAGCCCACGGAGGTTGTTGAATTGCTGCCTTACAAAATTAAAGAGAAAAAGACACGGCGAGTGTGGCCTTCAATGTTGGGTGCTTTTTCTTGTGATACAATACGGCCTACCCAGGTCGTGAAGGCCCCCCTGCAGATGAGCAGGTCCAGCGCTGGTACTAATACAGCGTAGAGGAGTGTCGTGCAGCATTTGTGAGGCGTGAACAGAGCATGAAAACAGCCTCATGAGGAGCCTAGTGACCCACTGTGGTTATTTATACAGCGTAAAGGAGATGCAGAAAGCCGCACCAAAAGGCGAACATTTTTTCTAAAAGACAACAAAAACCAGAATGCAATGTGCATATACGCCCCTTGGGCGGGACATTAATTACAAGATAAGGACAAGTTGCTGTGTGCCGCTTTCACTCCGTGCAGCCATTCCAGTGAGCAAGGGCGGAAGGACGCCAGAAACGTTTGGTAAAAGTGGCTGTTTTATGTAACTGAGCCCACGGAGGTTGTTGAATTGCTGCCTTACTAAATTAAAGAGAAAAAGACACGGCGAGTGTGGCCTTCAATGTTGGGTGCTTTTTCTTGTGATACAATACGGCCTACCCAGGTCGTGAAGGCCCCCCTGCAGATGAGCAGGTCCAGCGCTGTTACTAATACAGCGTAGAGGAGTGTCGTGCAGCATTTGTGAGGCGTGAACAGAGCATGAAAACAGCCTCATGAGGAGCCTAGTGACCCACTGTGGTTATTTATACAGCGTAAAGGAGATGCAGAAAGCCGCACCAAAAGGCGAACATTTTTTCTAAAAGACAACAAAAACCAGAATGCAATGTGCATATACGCCCCTTGGGCGGGACATTAATTACAAGATAAGTATAAGTTGCTGTGTGCCGCTTTCACTCCGCGCAGCCATTCCAGTGAGCAAGGGCGGAAGGACGCCAGAAACGTTTGGTAAAAGTGGCTGTTTTATGTAACTGAGCCCACGGAGGTAGTTGAATTGCTGCCTTACAAAATTAAAGAGAAAAAGACACGGCGAGTGTGGCCTTTAATGTTGGGTGCTTTTTCTTGTGATATATATATATATATATATATAATATCTACTGGCGGTCGCCAGTAGATAGTTATAGTTAGGACCGTGTTTCTATAGGAAATCTAAAAATTCTATTTTGAATAACTTTGGCGCAGGTTGACGAAACTTCGCGAAATTTTCCAAACTAATAGGCCGCTCCGCTCAGCTCCTACCCTCAATGTCTCGGGGGGGATTCGTCAAACGGGGGCCGAGAAAAAAGGGGGGTCCCAAAACGCGTTTTCCCCATGCATTTTCCCATTGGACCTTTAGTCGAAGGTACAGCCCGAACGGCGGAACAGAATTACTTGAAATTTGGCAGAGAGGTAGTCCTCAGGTCAGGGATGTGCCTTTTGCATATATGGAGTCAATCTGTTCAGTAGTTCCTGAGAAAGTTGCAGTTAAAAGCACATACATATCTATAGCCGCGCACCCTAACGTGCGCGAGCGTAAATCTGATTGGTTGTTACATGTCAGTCAACGTTCGAATCGGTAGAAATCAGGAAGTGTCGCCCGCCATTTTGTTTGTTTTCAGTGCGAGAGTGGAAAAGGAAGGTGGCGAACGTGAAAAGGGGGCAGAGTAGAGAGTTCCTGACCCCCCTAGCCTTTGTCAGGGGGTCCCTGAAGGACCCCGTAGGCAGAAAAAAACATTAAAGTTTTTTTTTTTTTAAATCGCGGGGGTGCGCGCACGGTGAAAAAACATAAAAAAAATTTTTTTTAAATGTAATACGTAGTTTCACACGTTATAGTTAGGTGGATATTTCACTCGTTAAAAACCAATGAAATTCCACCGTTCTAGTTAGTTCAGATAACTATAACTCGCGCGACCGCCCCTCTATCACAAGGATGATGTCATCAGTGATGTCAAGAGTGATGCCACTGACCATGTCATGAGTGATGTAATATGGGACGTCATGAGCAGAGGATTGCAGGCGCGCGAGTTATAGTTATCTGAACTAACTATAACGGTGGAATTTCATTGGTTATTTTACGAGTGAAATATCCACCTAACTATAACATGTGTGAAACCTATGGTTTAAGTGAATATATATATATATATATATTCAGTGAAAAAACCATAGGTTTCACACATGTTATAGTTAGCTGGACATTTTACTCGTAAAAAACCAATGAAATTGCCCCGTTATAGTTAGTTCAGCTAACTATAACTCGCGCGCCCGCAATGCACTGCTGATGACGTCACATATTACATCACTCATGACATGGTCAGTGACATCACTCATGACATCACTGATGACATCTCAAATGACATCACTGATGACATCACTGATGACATCATCCTTGTGATAGAGTGGCAGACCTCCTCTTCCCCTAATATAACCTTTGACACACACATTCAAAAATAGAGACTAAAATTTTCTAAACAATGGACATACCAATAACAGTTACAACAACCTCTTCAGTAATTCTAAGATCCACATACACATCCACTCATTCACCAACAGTCCAATACAGTCACTCATACATGTACTCACTCATCATATGTACTCATACACCTATACATCCTGTTACACAATGCCACTCATCCATAGAGTTACTCACACACATAGTCACTCATGCTAATAAAGAATCAAACATACATTTACTTGCATATACAGTTATACACACACCACCACACTTACTTCTACAGAAACTTACACATACTTAGTCTTTTAAACAATCACTTATAGAAACACATACTTATTCATACAGGAACTCTTTCAATCTCTCACTCTCACATATACTCAGTTTTATACACCAATAGTCACATATACTAGTTTTAAACATATGTAGTTACTCATAAAAACACTATTGAGACAGTCATTCACTCACTAACACACCCATACACACACTCATCCACCCATGCAGTCCTGCACACATGCTCTGTTCAACACATACAAACAGTGAGTCACTCATTCATGCACCTATGCACTACGTAATACCCCCCACCGAACCATGCAGACACTCAGACTGATACTCAAAAAACCAACTAATAACCTATATAGACACCCATGTAGCTACTCACCAACCCATGCAGCCACTTATACACAAAGTGAGAGACTGATACAGATATATACATATTTAAACATTACTCACTAAGCCATGTATTCACTATGATACACTTAATCAGTCAGTTAAACAATCAATTTTTCAAAAACAAATCATCCATTTAGACACTTATATACCCATTTATTCTTCCATCGACCTTGAGATATACATATATAAAACCTATTTAATTTTCAGAAAAACCCACATTCACTAGATGATGTCATCAGTGATGTCATCAGTGATGTCATTTGAGATGTCATCAGTGATGTCATGAGTGATGTCACTGACCATGTCATGAGTGATGTAATATGTGACGTCATCAGCAGTGCATTGCGGGCGCGCGAGTTATAGTTAGCTGAACTAACTATAACGGGGCAATTTCATTGGTTTTTTACGAGTAAAATGTCCAGCTAACTATAACATGTGTGAAACCTATGGTTTTTTCACTGAATTTGCAAGGTTTTTTAAATGCTAATTCCTAACTATAACGTGTGTGAAACCTATGGTTTTTTCAGTGAATTTGTACGGTTTTTTAAATGCTAAGTTACTTTACGCCATTCGTGGCGTGCGCGCCCACTTAACGCCACCAAAAGCACAGGGGGTGGGGTCAATGTGGATAGTGGTTTTTTATTTCGATTTTATAATTTTATTATAATTTAATGCAATTTTTTTTTATTTCATTTTTTGTAAGCCTTTTTTTAATAATTTATGTACTATATCCTGCATTATCGAAAGGTTTTTTTTTATGCATTTTTTTCCGTGCGCGTACGGTAAGCTGACGCTACGCGCTTGTAAATTACGCGTACGGTAAGCTGACGCTACGCGCTCTGGACGTAATTAGTGCAGCGCGCCTACGTGATACGTGCGTGCCGTACGCGTATACCCGGAAGCAACGTCGCGGTTACGCAGGGGCGTGTAATGCGCATGCGCGATACGTGATACGTGCGTGCCGTACGCGTACACCCGGAAGCAACGTCGCGGTTACGCAGGGGCGTGTAATGCGCATGCGTGATACGTGATACGTGCGTGCCGTACCCGTACACCCGGAAGCAACGTCGCGGTTACGCAGGGGCGTGTAATGCGCATGCGCGAAAGTGACGTAAGCGCTGCGTAAGCGCACCGTAAGCGTCACGTGCGCGCACGGTAGGTCATGTGACTTACAAAGAACACTTTTTATTGGTTGAAATTACTTTCACTTCCAGAAACTTCCCACACCACACCCATTCCCCTCTTCACTGCTTGAAAGAACACTTTTCATTGGTTGATACTACTTTCAGTTCCAGATTCTTCCCACACCACACCCATTCCCCTCATTTCTGCTTGTGATTCTCTAGGAGCAGGAGCTGGATTGACATTGGGATACAATGGCAGAACAGCAGAGCTCTTCTGAGAGTGAGGCCAGCAGCACCACCATGATCCAGAGAAGGCGGAAACAAAAGACTTCTTTTGTATGGGAGTATTTCACTTTTCCAGAGGGGGAGAAAAAGGTCAATGCTCCAAAGGTCACTTGCATACTTTGTGATCGTGTTTTATCAAGAGGAAATCCAAGTAGGAAATATTCCTTTGGAAATCACTCTATGATGAGACACCTTCAGGACAAACACCCAAGGACCTTTGCTCAACATACTGGAGAAAACTCTTCAGTAAGTCACCAGAGCCCAGCCTCAGATGCTCAGCCGAGTACATCATCGGCAGCTCAGCTGAGCCCTTCCTCTGTTGTTGGAGCATCACCTTCTTCTTTTCCTTTGGACATCAACCCTCGATTTGCGAGTGTTGAAATGAGGTGTACAAAATGTGGTGGTCTTATTGTTTTTGGGGAGGTCAGTCTTCCCCTTATTAACAATAAGATAGACCAGCATGTTTGTAGACGCTCATAATACTCCCATTCTTTCTTTCCTCCATCCCTGTATGAACCCAACGGCTCTTATAAGAGCCAACCTTACCTCACAATTTTTTTTATTTTTTTTTAAGCTTTCCTTTTCGCAAAATTTTTTTTTTCCGTGCGCGCACGGTACGCGTAATTCCGCGAATTTCGCGGAATTCCGCAGGTCGCCGTGCGCGTACGCTACGCGCATACGGCGATTTTTCGAAAAATATTTTTTTTTTATTTTTGCCCTTGAGGGTCCTTCTGGGACCCCCTGACCAAGGCTAGGGGGTCAGGAACTGTCAAGCCTGCCCCCTTTTCACATTATCCACCTTTTTTATTCACCCCCCTGACAGTTCGAGAGAGAAAATGGCGGCCGCCGCTTCCTGGTTTCGACCGATTCGAATGTTTACTAAGATCTAACAGCCAATCAGAATCGCGCTCGCGCAAGGCACCGTACGCGCACCATAAGCTTACCGTAAGCGCACCGTAAGCGCACCGTAAGCTTCCACAGATGTATATATTGATTTAAAGGCTATTTTCTCAGGATCTACTGAACAGATTTACACCAAACCTACAAAAGGCACTTCCTTGACATGAGGACTACCTCTCTGCCAAATTTCTAGTAATTCTGTTCAGCCGTTCGGGCTGTAGCTCGTTCTAAAGGTCCTATGGAAAAATGCATGGGAAAAACGCGTTTTGGGACCCCCCTTTTATCTCAGCCCCCGCTTGACGAATCCCCCCGAGACTTTCAGGGTAGGAGCGGAGCGTAGCGCCCCACCTATTTTGAGAAATTCGCGAGGATTCGTCGACCGGCGCCAAAGTTATTCAAAATAGAATGTTGAGGTTTTCCTATGGAAAAGGGGTCCTAACTATAACTACCTACTGGCGACCGCCAGTAGGTAATATATATATATATAATTCACTGAAAAAACCATAGGTTTCACACATGTTATAGTTAGCGGAAATTTTACTGATAAAAAACCAATGAAATTCCCCCGTTATAGTTAGTGCAGGCAACTATAACTCACGCGACCGCAATCCTCTGCTGATGCTAATACTGTATTTAGACACTTATTTGCCCATGTCTTCTTCCATACATTTTTAGCTATACATATATTACAAATATTTTTTTTTCATAAAGACACATATGTCATCAGCAGAAGATTGCGGTCGCGTGAGTTATAGTTGCCTGCACTAACTATAACGGGGGAATTTCATTGGTTTTTTATCAGTAAAATTTCCGCCAACTATAACATGTGTGAAACCTATGGTTTTTTCAGTGAATTTGCAAGGTTTTTTAAATGCTAATTCCTAACTATAACGTGTGTGAAACCTATGGTTTTTTCAGTGAATTTGTACGGTTTTTTAAATGCTAAGTTACTTTACGCCATTCGTGGCGTGCGCGCCCACTTAACGCAGTTCGTTCCGTGCGCCCACGGTGCGCTTCGCGCACCGTGCGCGCACAGTGAGCACGCGGTGCGCTTCGCGCACCGCGCGCCCACTTTACGCAGTTAGTGCCGTGCACGCACGGTGGGCACGCGGTGCGCTACGCGCACCGCATGCCCACGTTACGCTAGATGGGCCATGTACGCACGATGCGCTTCGCGCACCGTGCGCACATGGAGGACATATGATGCACTTCGTTTTGAAAGGTAATATTTTAATTTTTCGTATATATTATAAGCCATGCACAACTGGTGCCCTTCGGGCACCATTTGCACATGGGGTGGAGAGAGTGTGGATAATTTTTTTTTTAATTTATTTTTTTTAAAATATTTTAGTTTAGCTCAAATGCAAATAAGCCATGCACAATTGGTGCCCTTCGAGGAACCAATTTCACACGGGGTAGGGAGAGTGTGGATCATTTTTTTTTTTTTATAATTTTTTACCGTACGCGTACGGTAAGCGTAATCGGCGAAATTAGCGAAAAAAAAAAAATCCGTTTTTGGCCTTGGGGTATCTTTGGGGACTCCCTCAACATGGCTGTGTGTGTGGGAGCTGTCTAAACTGCCCCTTTACATGTTTTTGTGCTTTATATTTTAAACATCACTCTCAGTGCGAGAGAGAAAATGGCGGCCGCCGCTTCCTGGTTTCGGCCGATTCGAATGTTTACTAAGATCTAAGAGCCAATCAGAATCGCGCTCGCGCACGCCACCGTACGCGTACGGTAAGCGTACCGTAAGCGCACCGTAAGCTGGCTCAGATATATATATTGATTTAAAGGCTATTTTCTCAGAATCTACTGAACAGATTTACACCAAACCTACAAAAGGCACTTCCTTGACCTGAGGACTACCTCTCTGCCAAATTTCTAGTAATTCTGTTCAGCCGTTCGGGCTGTAGCCCTGTCTAAAGGTCCTATGGAAAAATGCATGGGAAAAACGCGTTTTGGGACCCCCCTTTTATCTCAGCCCCCGCTTGACGAATCCCCCCGAGACTTTCAGGGTAGGAGCGGAGCGTAGCGCCCCACCTATTTTGAGAAATTCGCGAGGATTCGTCGACCGGCGCCAAAGTTATTCAAAATAGAATGTTGCGGATTTCCTATGGAAACGTGGTCCTAACTATAACTACCTACTGGCGACCGCCAGTAGGTAATATATATATATATATTCACTGAAAAAACCATAGGTTTCACACATGTTACAGTTAGCGGAAATTTTACTGATAAAAAACCTGTGAAATTGCCCCGTTATAGTTAGCGCAGGCAACTATAACTCACGCGACCGCAATCCTCTGCTGATGCTAATACTGTATTTAGACACTTATTTGCCCATGTCTTCTTCCATACATTTTTAGCTATACATATATTACAAATATTTTTTTTTCATAAAGACACATATGTCATCAGCAGAAGATTGCAGTCGCGTGAGTTATAGTTGCCTGCGCTAACTATAACGGGGCAATTTCACAGGTTTTTTATCAGTAAAATTTCCGCTAACTGTAACATGTGTGAAACCTATGGTTTTTTCAGTGAATTTGCAAGGTTTTTTAAATGCTAATTCCTAACTATAACGTGTGTGAAACCTATGGTTTTTTCAGTGAATTAGTACGGTTTTTTAAATGCTAAGTTTTTTTCCCTTATAATAAGCCCTGTACATTTGGTGGCCTTCGGCCACCAAAAGCACAGGGGGTGGGGTAAGTGTGGATAGTGTTTTTTGCCCTTAACATAAGCCCTGTACATTTGGTGGCCTTCGGCCACCAAAAGCACAGGGGGTGGGGTAAGTGTGGATAGTGTTTTTTTTATTTTTATTTTTTTACCGTACGCTTACCGTAAGCGTACGGTAAGCGTACCCCGCGAAATTGCCGAAAAAAAAATAAAACCGTTTTTGCACTTGGGGGATGTTTGGGGACTCCCTCAACATGACTATGTGGGAGGGAGTTGTCAAAACAGCCCCTTTACATGTTTTTGGGCTTGATATTTTTAAAATCACTCTCAGTGCGAGAGACAAAATGGCGGCCGCCGCTTCCTGGTTTCGGCCGATTCGAATGTTTACTAAGATCTAAGAGCCAATCAGAATCGCGCTCGCGCACGCCACCGTACGCTTACCGTAAGCGTACGGTAAGCGTACCGTAAGCTGGCTCAGATATATATATTGATTTAAAGGCTATTTTCTCAGAATCTACTGAACAGATTTACACCAAACCTACAAAAGGCACTTCCTTGACCTAGGGACTACCTCTCTGCCAAATTTTGAGTAATTCTGTTCAGCCGTTCGGGCTGTAGCTCGTTCTAAAGGTCCTATGGAAAAATGCATGGGAAAAACGCGTTTTGGGACCCCCCTTTTATCTCAGCCCCCGCTTGACGAATCCCCCCGAGACTTTCAGGGTAGGAGCGGAGCGTAGCGCCCCACCTATTTTGAGAAATTCGCGAGGATTCGTCGACCGGCGCCAAAGTTATTCAAAATAGAATGTTGAGGTTTTCCTATGGAAACGTGGTCCTAACTATAACTATCTACTGGCGACCGCCAGTAGATAATATATATATATATATATAGAGCTGTATATATGTTTTTCATATATCATTTTTATTATTTCCGGGGTCCCCGCACATGGGCGGGAATATTCAGTGCTTATGACTTTGATGAGGATCCCCTGGAAGAGAATAGTTGGTGGGAAATGCATCCGCTATCTCTTGTAGGTCTCGGAGTTTCTCACCTGGGTCAATGCTAATGGTGGTGACTAGTCTACTTGCTCACCCACGCCTGTCAAGCCAGGCGAGCAATTTCCCTGCCTTGTCTCCCATTTCATATATTTTGTGTTGTGTAGCTACATGTCTGGCCTTTGCCGCCTCCATTGCTAAATCTTTATACTACTTTTTCTTGAGGCACAGGGTATGTCCGATGGTATCAGGATCAACCCCTGTCAGTTTCTAACTCTAGGATTTCCTTCTCGGGTCTATCTATTACTGCTCTCTTGTTCTTTTTATAACCTACCACTAGAGAAAGTGCCTGCCCTCTCATCAATGCCTTAAAGGCTTCCCATAAAGTCTGTGCTGATTCTGATATCTCATTTTCTTTAAAGTAGTGTTCTATTGCTTGTATCAATCCCTTCCTCATCTGTGGGACTTTCAGGTACCACGGATTAAGCAATACCATTTTCCTGGGTTGTGGCGCATTTGTGATGTAGGTTATCCCCAATTAGAGCGTGATCCGAAATGCCTCACGCCAGGTGATGTATTTCCATAAAGCTCATCGATAGATCGGCCAGGGTGAGTATGTAGTCAATTCTGGAGAGGCTACTGTCTGCTCCAGAGTGAAATGTGAAGAGTTGTGCCTCTGGGTTATGAGTCCGCCACACATGAACCAGTCCCATTGCTTATAGGAAGTCCGAAAATCGTGAGAGTGCGCGTAGCGGGCTTCAAGGGGGGAAATAGTCTATCTGATCTGACAATGTTGCATTAAGTCCCCTCCTATCAGGAGCTCTCCCTCTGGAAAACCTAGTAGCACCTCATCCAGGTCACAGGTAGAGGAAAACATTATCAGACCCAATACTTACCTATAGCTTAATCAATCGATCAGGGAATTTTGAAGTGCTCTACTCACCCGTGAGGGTCTTAAGGCGCTGGGGGGGATGGGGGAAGCAGCTCCGGTCAGTCGAAGAGACAGATCTTGAGGGTCTTCCTGAAGACGTGCAGGGTGAGGACGCGTCTGAGGTCAATCAGGAGCTCTTTTCAGGCTTTGGCTGCGATGTAGGAGAAGGTTCTTCCACCCGTTCTTGCTCTGCAGATGCGTGGGGATTTGGCGAGGTTGGCGAATCAGAGTTTTCTCTTGGGTACGTGGAAAGAGGTTCTATTGTTGAGATAATGGGATCTGGTGTTGTGGAGGCATTTGTAGGCTTGGGTGAGTATATTGAAGGTTACTCTCTTCTTGACAGGGAGCCAGTGGAAGTTTTGCAGGTATTGGGTGATGTATTCATGTCGATGGATGCCGAGGACGAGTCTGGCTGTGGTGTTCTGTATGGTCTGGAATTTGCAGAGCAGAGACTGGTTGATCACGGCATAGAGGGCGTTTCCGTAGTTCAGTCTACTGGTTATGAGTGCGTGGGTGACAGTGTTCTGAAAGCAGAACACAGCCAAAGTGTACCTAAAAACAACATAGCTGCCTTTAACTTTTGCAAAGACAACCATTAGCCAATCACATAATGGCTTTTGATATGTACCACGCTACTTCCGCAAAATACCACGACCACAGATATCACTAAGCGGCTGCCCCCACCATCAGAGTCGCAGCAGGTAACACCACCACCACTACCACTACCACAGATGGTTCTGCTGGACCCAGTAAGCCATGTTTACTATTATTTCTTACTTCTAACTATTCCTACTAGTAATGTATTATGTCCTTCTGTATTTACTTTTTTTCAGCTCCCCTACCTAATGTTTGTTATTCCTGCATTTCCCTGCTTTTTCTATATTTCCTGTTTTCGCTGCTGACTTTCTCCTGTCTGTAGCTTTCTTCTGCTCATTGCTTTAGAAAACTTTTCCACGCCCCTCTTTTACACATCTGTACTGTTAAGAGAACACTTTTTGGGCAACATAAAGAGGATCGCAGGCACAAGTATTCACAAAACATGCTGGATGAGAAGACTTTCTGGAGCAAACAGTCAAAAGTACAGGGACAGAGATTGAGTGATAATGGACCCCCCTAATGTTGCACTTATACTAGCAGTTGCCATGAAAGTGTAGTGTGGCAGAAATTAAGTTAGAGGTGGGCAGTAAACGCCGCTCTCCCCAATGAGAAACAGGTTCCCCTATCCCAGGAAAAAAATAGAATAGCAGTAATGTCCAGCCTGTAACCTACGAGCAGTCTCTCATAGCATATGGGACGAGCCATATAAATATCGTGGGAGGGTCACTGAAGTGAGAGAGAGATTGGTGCACTCCATATTTCCCATCCATATGGGGGCAATCAATGAATGTGAGCAATAAGGGGCGCTCCTAATAACTGCCTACATTGGCACATAATAAGGGACAGACAACTAGCACTAGAGTATCCCGAGATGCACCAAAGAGAACTATGCAGGTGGCATACACCGACAGGTTGCCGCACTCGGCGAGTAGTAGCTTACCTCCTACTGACAAGTATACATATAGCAGCACATGCAGTTGTCCATCAGTGCGATGGACCAGAAATCTGCCGATTGCGGAACTCTGCGGAATCTCACTGAGTTTTTAGTTAACTCCACAGAATTCCGCAGAGTAAAACTCCACAAGTTCCACTCACCCCTAATTGAGATACCATTACCAACCAATACTATATGTCCTTTGCATTCCCTTTTCCTTTCCATCCTTTCATTGTGTTTCATTCTTATCCGTTCATTGCCTTATTCCTTCATTAGGAGAAACGTTTTTTGTTTGACATGACTACCTGACTGTGTGTGTGTCAGGCACGGCAATAACCGTTGAAACAGTCTTACTGTTTTTTTATTAGACTTGTCACTACCAGCACCGTACTCAAATATTTTTGTGCCCAGCTGTGCAAATTGCATTGACTGTTGAGGCATCCTATGAAAATGGCCTAAGTGAGACTGGATTAAGATGTCTAAAATCATTACTATAAGAGTAATAAAACGTCAAGTTGTTGGTCACTGTAGGCCTACTCTGGTGTATGGTCTTAAGTACTTCCACATCTTTCCATTTAAAGCAGAGTTTGCACCCTAGGGATGCACCTGGCAGAATAGTCAGTGTTTAGTCCTCCAGCTGACTTGGTCCTTTCCTGAATATGAAGGTACATCCCAGAAAAAACACAATCACTAACTTGGGTCTGCAATAACAAACTCTCTGACCTTTTGTTTCCTCACAAAGGAGCAAAAAACGTACATCAAACAGTGCATGCATCACTTCCTACTCAATGAAGAGTTGCTTTTCCTATGTATTGAGAGCAAAGGGTCCAGACACCGGATAAGGATAATAGCAACATCCAACAACTGAGATCTATAGGAGATGTAATCTTTAAATATAGGAACCTCAGGAATAAACCAATGCCTAAAAGTGACAGCTGGGAAGCCCCAGAACAATTCATAAAGAAAAAAGTGTTTTGACTCAAAAAGCTACTGTTCAAACATTATACTGCTTCACTGTAAAAAGGAGACCAATGTATGGGAAAGCAAAATTAGTATTCAGAGGAAGATATATTTCAAATATGTAGGACTGGAAGAGGGCTGGCTTAACAGGAAAAGTCTGCTGCCCAGATTCTAATCTTTGCCTGTTGGTTTTTAAAGTAGCAATGGACAGGAAGGTGGAGGGCGGAGTAAAAACACACTGGCAAAATAAGGTGCCGTCTTTTCGATGTAATTGTTCAGCTGAATAGCAACCCACAGAATACTATTGTACAAGAATATGAAGGACAGAATATCCAGGGACCAAATATCAAAAGGTAAGTGGATATAGGGGGTTAAAAATATACTATTCCTAAATCCCCATCTAAGTACCTTGAAGATATTGTTACCGTGTGGGTGCATATATGTGGAGTTAGGTATAGAAAATCTAGACATATATATATATATATATAAACAACTCCTGCTTCCAAAGTCCAAATCCCCTCGCTGGCGGAAAATAACAGGAACGGACCACAATCAGCTTCGTAGATTCAGTGCTTTATTGTAACCAAGACATCCACTGCATGACACGTTTCGACTGGGTCACCCCGGTCTTGATCACATGACGTGCCTAACGAATGGCATGTCTTAAATAGTGCTATACACAAAAAGACCCCTCCTACTGATTTGATAGACCTAAAAGATACGTTGTTTTGTAGCAAAATGACACATAGCACCCAACTGTAGAAATCAATGTATAGTACAAAAGAGATCTAAAAATTGGCTATTTTGAACTAAAGTATTTTGTTTAGGTGAATTGGCAAAACAAGAGACTTTTTACTTATACCATGTGGCCAAGTGGCCAGAATTAAACGGGCGCAAAATACAATCAGGAAACAAATCATCACTGGTTGTACAAATATGTAGTCCATATATCAGCATTAGTAGAAGGTTCAACATGAACAAAGTGCAAGTGCAATATAAAGTGCTGTGTGTGACACGTACAAAATTAAAAATTCCAAAAAAGAGGGAATAGGCAGCTGGTTGACAAACTGCTGTGAAGTGTATAGGTTGCAAGTGTCTATTGGATGTATAGACATTAAGTGAGGATTAATGGTCCAAAGTGTGGGGAGTCATGACCAAATAAGCAACTATTAATTGTAACTAAGCCTAGTTACAAAGTGTTGTATATAGCATAAAGAATATATGTATAAAGAAGTTGCTAATGAAGAGTCAAACAATCTCAATCTCCTGAGAAGGGAAACCCTATGTGCAAATATATTAAGTAGAATACCAAGAGATAATAACATATCATGAAATGTTGTCAAAATATGAAAATAAAGTACCAAGAAATAGCAACACCTAGAAATGACGGAAAGTCCGGAATAGGATCAGATAAACAATGTGCAAAACTAGCTGACATAAAACCTATAAAGGTAATGCATTGGTCATAAAATCAATACAGATATAAATACATAAATATAACCATAAATACATAAATATATATATAAATATGATTATAAATATAAACAAATATAAATATAAACATGTGCACAAATGCTGATTTGTACATGATTCATCCAAAATGTGAACCTCTTAAAAACCAATTAAAAACCTAGTATTCTTAAAACTCCCATTACGCCAGTTAAGACCAGGATTAATGGTTAAAACTGAACTAAAACGGGGATAGATAACAGGGTCTTAAATGTTGGCTAAAAGATTTCACTAGTATATAGGATGCAAAAAACCATGTGCACATATAAAATAAATCCATCTGTATCAATAAAAATTAAATAAGGTCGTATCCATATAGAGATGCACAACATAGTCAATCAGATATATTCCATGGGCCGAAAACAAATTTACAAAAAATTGTTTAAGGCTTCACCCATATTCACCCCTTTAGGCATATTAGTATCCAGTGTCAATATGTATTGTGATTCCATCTGGCGTAACCTTCTTTCCCTGTTCCCACCTCTGGGTAATTTCGGAACTGCATCGATGACATAATAAGTGAGATCTTTGAGGTTATTATTATGTACCAGATTGAAGTGTCGTGCAACAGGGTAGTTGTGATCTGTATTGACAATAGCACGTAAATGTTGCAGGATACGGTTAAATACCTGCAATTTCGTACTTCCCACGTACCTTAAATGAAAAGTACACTCCAGTATGTAGACCACGAACTCAGTGCGGCATGTGAAATGAACCTTGATTCAGTGTATTCTTTTCTGTTGATTCCAAATTTACAGTCTCTGCAATTATTGCATTTTAAAAAGCCTGTTTTAAGAGATAGCCAGGTGGTAGGTGCTATCATGACTTCAGGACTGGTTTTCACTAGAGTATCCCTCATAGACGGAGCTCTGCGGAATGTGATAGAGGGGGAATCAGGGAGTATACGAGAAAGAGTAAGGTCAGTTTTAACAATGTGCCAGTTCAATATGATTTTTCTTCTTTGGTGTTCTTGATCACTGAAAGTAGTTATGAGTCTTATTGTGTTTGATTCACCTGGATTGACAATTGTTGTTGCTAGCTCAGTATGGTCAATTGTGACTACTGGTGGATTGTGTGCATTAGCCTTTGTTAGGGCAGTGCGTAAAGTCTTACTAGTGTAACCTCGTTGTAAAAACCTTTGAAATGCCTCAGCCTGACAGGATCTACAATCAATTTCAGTAATGTTAATGTTACAGGATTTCTAAAGCGCATGGCTGCCCGTGAGCGTCCCAGCGCTGAATGAGTACAGGTGGAGTCGTAAGGGGGTTTCACGGGAACAGCCAGGTTTTCAGAGATTTTCGGAAGGCCAACAGATTAGGCTGTGCACGAATGTCAAGAGGGAGGGAGTTCCATAATTTGGAAGCGTTGTAGGAGAAACGCCGACCTCCTGATCGTGCTCTCTTGATCTTGGGTGGCAGAGTTAAATGGGCATTAGAAGATCGGAGAGGTCTAGAAGTGGTGTAAGGAGTCACCAGGTCTTTAAAGATAGGAGGGGCCTTGCCGTTGAGGATTTTGTGCGTAAGACAGAGCACCTTAAATTGCACTCTTTCTACCACGGGTAGCCAGTGGAGTGCTTTGATAGCTGGCTTGGACGAGCACCGGCTCTTGGTGTTGGTGAGGGTCCGTGCGGTCGCGTTCTGCACCACCTGCAATTTGGTAGTGACTTTCCGCGGGGCACCCAGAAACCGTGCGTTGCCATAATCCAGGCGGAACAGGATGAGGCCTTGGATAAGGAGTTTCCTTGATGGAAAAGGGAGTAATGGCAGAATTTTTGGGGCGGATCGCAGAAGCCCATAGCAGACCCCAGCAATTTTCCTAGCTTGAGTGTGCATGGTGAGATTTTGGTCATGCCATAGTCCGAGGCTTTTGATCTCGGTTTTAGGGGTAGGAGGCTTGCCCATGCATGGGGGCCATAGAGATTCTGTCCGGAAGTGAGCCTGATTCCCCATTACCAGTATCTCCGTCTTGTCGCTGTTGAGCTTCAAGTGCGAGCTGTCCATCCAGCTGACTATGTCTTTCAGACAGGAATATAGATTGGTGGTAGGGTTTTCCTGCTGAGAAAGAGACTACCAGCTGGGTGTCATCAGCATACGTTAGGAGTTAAATCCCGTGGGGGGTGACCATTTTTTCCAAAGGGGACATATATACGTTGAAGAGCGTGGGGCTCAACGAGGAGCCCTGTGGTACTCCGCAACGTATAGGGGTCTCCCTGGATGTATAGCCACCCTCGATCACCTGGAATGAACGGTCATGAAGAAAGGATTTTATCCAGGTCAGGGCGACACCTGTAATCCCAAGATCACTGAGTCGCTGGACCAGGATTTGGTGGTTGACAGTGTCGAAGGCCGCGCTCAGATCCAGGAGGATCACTGCCACTGATCCTCCTGAATCCATGATCTTCCTGGCCTCCTCGACCACCGTCACCATTGCTGTTTCCGTGCCCTGGCCGGGGCGAAAACCCGTCTGAGATGGTTTAAGTAATTCATTCGATTCCAGGTAGTGGGAAAGCTGGGCATTTATTAGTTTTTCTGTCATTTTACAGATGCAGGGGAGGAGCGAAATGGGCCTTAAGTTGCCTAGGTTGAGGGGGTCTAGATTAGGTTTTTTTAGTAGTGCTCTAACCTTCGCCTTTTTCCAGCTGTGGGGAACCACTCCGAGTGCCAATGAGGCATTAATCAGGTGTACCATAGGTCCGAGGATGGTAGATGTTACTTGCTTTAGGATTTTAACTGGTGCAGGGTCAGAAGGTGAGCCACTTTTAAGAGATTGGAGGATGGGGGCCAAGGTTTCCTTATTTATGGGAATGAATATCTCAAGTCTAGACTTGAGGTTCTGGGCTTGTATTAGGGAGATAGGTGGTAGATCCAGGGGGATGGGCGGAAGTTGCTGCAGGATGTTTTGAATTTTTTGATCGAAGTACATGGCCAACTTATCACAGTGGTTGTCTGCGAGGACAGACGGACAAGTGGACTCCGGGGTTTTCAGGAGTAGTTTTACAATGCAAAAAGTCTCCCTCGACGAGCAAGATGCATCATTAATTTTCTCTTGAAAAAACGAAGTTTGAGCATTTTTCAAGGCTTTTTTATAATTGAGGATGGCCAGCCTGTATTCCTTCTTGCTATTGGGGTCGAAGTCTTTCCGCCAAGTTCTTTCAGCCCTTTTGCATTGCTTCTTCAGAAGGCGGGTTTCCTGGGTAAACCATGGGGAGGAAGTTTTTTTGCGGGTTGTCCGATATGGTTTGTAAGGGAGGATGGTATTAAGGGAATTTTCTATCCAAGATGAGAACTCCGCATCCGCTGTTACGGGGTCGATGGCAAAGCTGGGCTTGGAGAGGTCCAAGATGTATTCCCATTTTTTGGGGTCTAGTTTAGCCCAGGGACGTACCGGTCTACCGGGAGATAGAGTGGGAGGAACGTTGGTCGGAATCTCCCAACTGAAGGGAACGAGCCTGTGGTCTGACCAGGGCAGAGGAATCGGGGCGTTAGTTTTCAGGGTATTATTGTTACAGAAAATAGGGTCAAGTAAATGCCCATGACTGTGCGTGGATTGGTCGTTCTGTAGATGAAGATGATGAGTGGCAAGGTCTAAGAGCAGCTCTGATGCGGTGTTGTCCTCCCCATTATCAAAGTGGATATTAAAATCCCCTAGGACAAGTAAGTTAGACAAAGTGCTTGTCATGGCTGTGGAAAATTCCACAAGGAAGCTACAAAATTGGCCCAAGGCTCCTGGGGCGGCGGTAAATAAGGGCTCCCGAGAGTGATTTACAGGGGGACAGTTGAATGCTAAAATGAACATTTTCACAGTTCAGTAAAGGGCTGTCCCGGAATCTGCATGAAAGATGTTCCTTATGGATAATGGCTATCCCTCCTCCCTTTCCCTTCACTCGATCCAAGTGTTATATAAGATATCCCTGCGGTAACGCCAGCACCAGGTCAAAGCCTGAGTCTGGGGTGAGCCAAGTCTCCGTGAGAAATAGTATCTCAAATTGCTCTTCTTCTAGAAGCATGAAGATTTCATGACTATGTTTGGGCAGGGATCTGCAATTTAGCAGGGCCATCTTGATGATGGTCCGAGGTGTTTGAATTTTCGTCACCGGGGTGAATTTGAAAGAGCAATGCGCGCAGTGAGTAGAAGAACTCTCACCAAGAGGAATGGTCGTACAGGGAGGCTGGAGGGGCCGATGTAGTTGCATCAGAGAGTCTCTGGAGTATGATATAGTAGGTTGAGTGGAAGAGACCAGGGTGGCTGGCCCTAGGCCCATCCTGGCGCGGACGGGCGCATACGGGCTTGCCTTAGGCGCGCCTTTGGCGCGCCCGCTGCGCTCGTCCGCTGCGCTTCCTCCAAAGACACATTTTTAACGAGGAGGAGGGGTGGGGGGGGCGTGGCCTCAAAGGGGGCGTGGCCTCGGTGCACGCCGGCAATGGCGTCCACAAGTGGTAGCTTGTTTGTGTCCTTGACAGCGCTAAGATCCGCTGTGCCGGGAGTAAGAGTTGCTTGCTTTTTCTGCAGCAAAGTTGCCAAGGAACAGAGTTATTTTAAAAGAACAGAGAAAATATACGTGACACTCAAATCTTTAAAAAAACGTGTGACGCTCCCGGCTTCCGCCTCAGGAGTACTAATTCTGTAATGCAAATTCTTTTCATTCTGAGGAACTCCCCATAGGGAATACTGCTGATAAGACGCTTAGGGTGGGCACTATGGGCATGCAAGATGGAATTACCTGCCGTGACCTTCCTGTGCAGTTTGGTCTGAATAGTATCATTAGCAATATAGATTTCAACATATAAAAATTGTACAATGGAATTGCTAATATGCGCTGTGAATTGTAAGTTGGAATTATTAATGTTGATGGCATTGACAAAATTCTCAGCCGATTGGATGGTACCTTGCCAAACTACACAAATGTCATCTATGAAACGCCACCATTCAATAACGTGTTCATCAAACAGCCGCCCGTGAGTATGCCTGAGGACACGCTCCTCCCACCAGCCAACATGGAGACATGCATAGCTGGGAGAGAAGCATGCCCCCATAGCCACCCCGCGCAGCTGGCGATAAATCTCCCTATTGAATAGGAACATATTGTAGTTCTAACAAATTTCGATCATTTGTAAAATCATAGTGTTGTGTTTATAACAATGGATATCTCTAGAATCCAGATAGTGTTTAACAGCTGTTAGTCCATCGCTGTGTCGGATACTAGTATACAATGAACAAATAAATATCCATCACTATTAGAAGGTAGTCTTGTTTCCATGTTACTTGTCGCAGTTTGGTGAGGAAATGACCTGTGTCTTTGATGTATGATGGTAAATTTTCCACAAAAGTTTGTAAAAAGAAATATATATATGAAGAAACCCCTTCACCTTGTGAATGAGCTTTCCCACTATTACTAGACAACAGTTTACATTACCTTTATGTAAAATGAGCGGATATAGCACTCTTTTGTGAGAACCACCTATCCCTATCTAAATCCACTAAACTCAAGAAGACAATTGTGCACTTTTACCAGTAGTGATGGACTGTTGGCCCACATCATGCACAAGCCTCTGTAGCTTCTTGCTCTAAAAAAAATGTTTTTTTAAACGAGTAGTTGCTATCCTTGTCCACCGATCGCTTCCTCACCAGGTATTGAAAACAGTCAAGAAAGAGAGCTACTATTGGCGAAGCTCAGCATTCTAGACAGAATGAGTGTTTATACACGTAATTGCAATGGGATAACATTCTTTTCCTGTATACCAAGTCTTCTATTTGAATTTGGCAATAGTAAAGTCATCTTGGGAATGGAGACTGGAATCGTTCCCTTAGATAAGAATAATGGTGCTGACTGGGCTGTTTTAAGAGATGTCATGGAGGATTGTAATCTTGCTGATGCACAGTGCCATACCCATTTTTTGCCCCCCGATTACGCCCTCTTCTAAGATAGCTTATTTGTTGGCATTAGGTGCTGTCCTTCTGTGATTGTAGTATACTACAGGGTGGTGTGACAGATCAGGCCCCAGTCAATCTTTCCCTGGCCTTCCAGCTGCCACACATACTGCTTGTGGTCAGGAGTCACAAGTTGGTATCATACCACGTAGCTCCTCCAGGAAACATATGCACACATTATCACATCTTCTCTGGGATACCAAGATCCTCTTGGCGGAGACACTGGTTCTCTCGTGGAGAAAGCTTTTGAAAGAGTCAAAAAGGGTTTTATCTTTTTAGCACCGTAGAGAGGGCCGGCTTCGGCCACGATTTCATCTACAAAATACATTGGCTATATGAGTCACCGATGGCAATTAGAAGTTGTAGGGGTCATTCATCTCAACCAATTAAGATCCGCCTAGGTGTCAGGCAGATTTGCCCACTGCCCCTCTTATTTTTGTACTAGCCCTTATTCATAACCATTCCATTTCCATTCCACCTGTTATGTCTCTTATCAAGGGATTTTTCCAGTTCTCTGGATACCAGATTAACTGGACGAAATGTGAAGCTCTCCCACTGACTAAGAGCACAACTAAGGGGAGTCTTCATGGCTATCCAAAGAGATGGGGTTGCCTGACATATCTGGGTATCAAGATCAGCAGCGGTCTGGAACATATGGCTGGCGACATATTAAACCTAGTTATTGAACTAACAGCGCTAGTCCCATCTGTACTATTTCTTACCTCAGTTACAATATACTTCTCCTTGGGTCTTATTACTGCTTGTGTCTCATTAAAAAGACATTCTCACAGTCTGCTGCCGCCCGCTCCTGGCCGGGCGCCCCTGGTCCCCTGTTGCCTGCCCCCTGCCTTCCCCGCGGGTCCTGGGCGATCCTCCTCTCCTCCCGGCGCATCAGTACGACATGATGTCCTCCCGACACCCCTGGGGTGGCTCCGACCCTGCTGTGTCCCGATGTACCCGTTGCATCCATGGCTGACGTGACCCCCAGGGCACAGCTGCACGTCCTGTCCTGGAATGTGAACGGCCTGCTGGATAGGCATAAGCGCACGGCGGTCCTTAAATATGCTCAGCGCGTTGGGGCCGACGTCCTCCTCCTTCAGGAGACCCATCTCCTTGGGGAAAAATGTCCTTTCTTGGCGCGCTATGGCTACGACCGGGTGTGGCACTCGGGGTTCTCCCGTGGTTCCCGCGGGGTGGCGGTCCTGCTGCGTCGTTCCTTCCCCTTCGTCCTTCAGAGGGTGGCCCGTGCGCCCCTGGGAATCGGGATTGCCATTTGTGGTACGCTGGAGGGTCGCCCGGTCAGCTTCCTTTCACTCTATGTGCCCCCCTCGGGACTGTCGCAGGCTTTATCCCACGTCGCCTCGTTGTTAGAAGTTCTCCCCGTGGGCACTGTCGTGCTTGGGGGCGATTTTAATGCGGTCTTGGCCCCACAGCTGGATTCGTCGGGACCGATTTCGGACTCCCGCGCCGCGCGAGCGAGACAGCTGGCGGGCTGGGCGGAGGCCCAGGGCCTCTGCGACGCCTGGAGGCTTTGGCATCCTCACGACCGTCAATACACCCACACTTCAGCCGCTCACCACTCTCACGCTCGTATTGATATGGTTTTTGTCCCCCCCACCGAGTGCGGAAGTGTCCAGGATGTCCGCATCCTTCCCAGGGGCATCTCGGACCACTCACCAGTCCTCCTGGGTCTGGGCCCCCCGCCTCACGCGGCCAGGCCGGTGTGGAGGTTCAACGCCTGGTTCCTCCAGGACAAGACGGTGCGCGAGACGGTCGGCACTGAGCTCGCTCATTACTATGGTGCCAATGAGGGCTCTGTCTCGTCTGCAGGCACCCTCTGGGAGGCTTGCAAGGCAACCATCAGGGGGGCGGCCAAGGCACAGGTGGTGCGGCACCGCCAGACACAGCTGCAGCAGCTCACTGCCTGCGAGGCCCGGGCGTTGCGGCTGGAGCAGTCGCTCTCCGAGCATGACGACCCGGCGGTGGACCGACAGTTGCGGCTCCTTCGTCAGATTTGTCAGCGGTCCCTCGAGGCGGCCAAGCTTCTTTGGCAGTCCTCGGTAGCGAGGGTCTACGGCTGGGGTGACAAGAACGGCGCACTATTGCACCGCCTGGCCACTTACCCCAGGGCGTCGCGCATCATTCCGGCGATTGCCGACTCTTCGGGGGTGCTCCAGTCCTCCTCCGTGGCTATGGCGGAGGCATTTGCCCAGTTCTACTCCCAGCTCTACCGAGCGCGTGCGCCGGACCTTTCTCTGGACGCCCTGCTCGCGTCCGGGAGCGCCTGCCTGGCCCGGCTTCGGCCGGACGAAATGGAGAGCCTGGAGGCGCCCATCTCCGCCGAGGAGATCGGGGAGGCAATCGGGCGTACGTCAACGGGGAAGACACCGGGACCGGACGGTTTTCCTCAGGAATTCTTTGCGGCCTATAAGGACACCCTGGTCCCGCGGCTGAGAGCTCACTATGCGGAGGCGCTTGAGAGGGGTTTCTTCCCCCTGGAATCCGACCTGGCCACGATTGTGGTTTTGCCCAAATCCACGCCGCCGCCCGCTGATAGAGCGGCCTATCGCCCAATTTCGCTCATCAATACTGATGTGAAACTCTATGCGGCGGTTCTGGCCCAACGACTTAAGCCCATGTTGTCGACCTTGGTCCACCCGGATCAATGTGGCTTCATGCCCGCTCGGGGCACGCGCCACTGTCTGCGCCGTCTCCATGTGGCCTTGGCTCATCGCCATCGACTGACCCCGTACCTCGCCCTCCTCCTCGTTGACTTCGAAAAGGCTTTCGATTCGGTGGGGTGGGCCTACCTCTTCGACGTCCTGTCCCGCATGGGCTTTGGCCCCCGGTTCCTGGGGATGGTGCGAGTCCTCTATGCCCGGCCCCGTGCCAGAGTGCTGGTCAATGGTGCGTTGTCAAGGCCCTTCCGGATCGGCCGGGGGACGAGGCAGGGTTGCCCATTGTCGCCCCTTCTCTTCGCCCTGGCGATGGAACCTCTGGCCGCCTTGATTAGATCCGATCCCCTCCTTCGGGGGTGGGAGTGGCCCGGCTTGGAAGCCGACAAAATCGCCCTCTATGCGGACGATGTCCTACTCTACCTGGGGGACCCAGCGAGCTCCGGACCGCGCGCACTATCCATCCTGAGCCGCTTCGGCCGGGCGTCGGGTCTCTCCCTCAACCCACGGAAGTCGGTCCTGGTACCGTTGCACCCCTCCAGGGAATGCTTTGACTGGCAGGAGACCATCCCTCTGCGTCGCTTAACATTTCAGTACCTGGGCATTTGGGTCTCCCTCCTCCCGGAGCTAAGCTGGGCGCTCAACGTCTCCCCCCTGGTCAAGAGAGCCAAGGTCGATCTGGCGCGGTGGCAGCAGCTGCCCCTCAACCCGCTGGGAAGGGTCGCCCTCTACAAAATGATGATCCTTCCCCGGTTTCTGTATGTCTTGCAAAACACTCCCCTCTCCTTTCCGCGCCCGTGGTTCCGCGAGCTCGACGGGATGGCGACGAGATTTCTCTGGGGCGAGGGGAGGCGGCGGCTGGCTCTGTCGACGTGCCGTATTCCCACCTTTGACGGGGGCCTGGGCATGTCTGATCTCTACCTCTACTACATGGCCACCCGCCTACTGGTCATTCACGACTGGTATGGAGGGGGTTGGTCCGACCCGGCCTACAGGGTGGAACTTAACGGCTTGGGCTTCTCCGACATCCAAGACCGCCTGTACGGCGCCCCCATCCCTGCTTCTTGCCCGGACATCACCAGGGCTGTGTTCCTGTCCTGGAGAGCGGCGCTCCGCCTCACCCGATGGACGGGACGGTTGACCCGGGTCACTCCCCTGTGGCACGGGACGTGGTTGCGGGAGGTCACAACGCTGGAAGGCTTCAAATCATGGGATCTTATCGGCATATCCCAGCTGGGGGACGTCTGGCGGGGAGGGCGGATGTGTTCCTTTTCGGAGCTGCAAGCGCGTTTTTCCCTTCACTCCTCCCAATTTTACCGGTACCTCCAGCTGCGCCACGCCATACGCACCTACACGCCACTGGACGTCCGGCTGCCGGATCACAGCCCTCCGGAGGCTCAGGTTCTGCTGGGCAACCTGGGGAGGGGGGGCATCTCCAGGATCTACCGCTCCCTCATTAACTGCACCCCTACATCCCTTGCGGGTCTTAAGGAGCGCTGGGAGGGATGGGTGGGTCCCCTGGACGAGGCCGACTGGCGGGACGCCCTTATGGCCCCCCGGTTGGTGACGGCCTCCGCTAAGCTGCGACTCATCCAAATCTATTATCTCCACGCGGCGTACCTCACACCAGCTCGCCTTCACCGTGCGGGCCTCTCCGGGGATGCGGCCTGCCCCCGATGTGGTTCCGACCCGGCAGACTTCCTGCATATGGTGTGGTCCTGCCCGGCCCTGGAGGGGTTCTGGAGGGGCATTGAGACCGAACTTACGGAGGTCCTGGGGTGGGAGGTGCCCCATGATCCAAGACACTCGCTGCTGGGCATCACGGATGGCTTAGATGGCACGCGCTCAGAGCAACTGTTTCTCATGACGGCCTTGATGGTGGCCAAGCGCGACATTGCTGCGGCATGGAAGCAGCCGCTGCCGCCAAGTGTGGCCAAATGGGGCGCTGGGGTGGACTGGTGCGCGGCGCAGGAACGTACTCTCTATCAGGCACGAGGATGCCCCAAGAAATACCGAAAGGTTTGGGGGAAATGGCTAGGCAACATACCTTAATGGGGCGGTGTGGGGGCTGGGGGGAGGATTCTGGGGGCGGGGGGGGCTTCCTAATGTTTTGCTGTGTGATACTGATTCGGAATACCAGACTGTTTTTGTTATTGTGCTGTTTAAAACAATAAAACTTGTTTATCAAAAAAAAAAAGACATTCTACACGGTCCAGTTGATTGATTCCTGGTACACCATCATTTCTCTCGTACAGTGGCACATAGAAATGCAAATATAGCTATTACATCTAAATTGTGGACACAGTGCCACAAACTCTGGAGTATTGATGTACTCCTACATGCATCTGTCATGTTGAGGAATAATGCTGGTTTATTGGTGGAAGGGAGACCACTGACGGGATAGGGAGACACAGGGAATCAAGATTTTGTACCAATTATTATCCAGTGGTGGGTTTAAATCTTTCAGAGACCTTCAGGATAAATTTAAACTGACAGCTCATCACTAGTTTTGATATCGGCAAATACATAGCTGCATTAAAAACAGTCTGGCCATTACTGCGATTTCAAATTATTAACAACGTTTGTAAATATGAGTGGCATGGTTTCAGGTTTATACAGCTTACTGATCGAGGTCTTATTTTCTAAACCTCTGGAAAGTGTTACGGTGGTAAAATGGTATACCACCCTCAACAAAGAATCTAGGAGGAGTGCCTACTCGTGGACTAACATGATAGAGCGCACTGGTAAGCAAAAACGAAGTTCTCCCTCACAGCATAGGTCCCAGTCACGGTTACACAGGGCTGGTTTAGCTCCTGATGACCAATGCTGGAGGAGTGCTTCACCTGTGACCTTATATATATCCTGTGGCACTGTGCTTCCCTAGAGCCCTGTTGACAGGATTTATGGCATGAACTGAGGAGGAAGCCCCTTTTCCTGATCGTGCCATCTATACATCCAGCTATACTACATGACCCTTCAGATTTACAGAGGTTGAGTAGGCACACTCATAGATGGCTGGCTACCTATACATCCTTCGCCACTGGCATCAGCCAACACTACCTACTATGGAGGGATGGCTCACTGAGTTCACATTGATTGCATATGGCGAAGAGGCTATCTATAAGGTGGCCAATTAACATTCTGACTTCAGGGAGGACGGAGACTCTATAAACAGTTATCGGACTCTCCTCACTCCCCCCCCCCCCCCCCCAGAATCTCATCACGGACCACAATACAATTTGTGTAGGACAAAAGGTCTACCTTAGGAACAATTCACAGCAGCTTAAATTATGATCCAATTACAGAATAATTTCCTTCCGACGATATATGCCAGAGAATGACTTGTATACATATCTTACTCACACAGGTCACTCCCCTAGCTAGTTCTTAGCTGATCACTCTGACATGGACCTTATTCACCTAAGAATACTGGACACAAAACTGGAGTTGAACAGCCACAATGCCTACAAAAATTAGCTACCCTGCCAAACCAACCAAAAATGCATCCAAAAGCTTAAAACACAAAGTCCTTAAAGCACGCCCAGAGACTCTAATCTCTGATCCTTACTTCTGCTTAAAAAAATGAACTTCTATAAGCGATCTTATCTTTACACGAAAAGACATGCACAATGGAGGAAAGCAGCCTTTTATTCATTGCTCCTGATCATCTCATCTAGGAAAAACCCCCACGGCCTAAGACTTTATGTAACTCCCTCTCCCGTTTACAGAGTAGATGCAACCATCTCCCTTTATAACAATGGAATTATCATCATCCAGTCCTCAGACCACAACCTTGAACTATTCAATGAACTTTTCTCTAACATCAAAAATGTGGTGATTAACAATCAATATGCCCCCTCCCAAGCCAGTCCTAGTCCATCAGATTACACACACAATTCACAACTAGTGTGCCCGCTTATATGCGCTACTTCCAGCGCTCCACACCTCTCACCTCCTCTCCCCACCATGACGACCAACGTAACACCAACCCCTCACCTGCTAAGGAGAAGCGTAAGCTCCACTCTGAGAATCGCCAAATTGAGTTGCACCCATACTCTCCCCCATAGCAACAAACACAGTGATACTCAACCACGCTAGTAACTCCACGACCCCCCACTAGACCGCCATCCACCAAATACTCCTACATGGATACTACTAGCTTCCCTTTGACATTCCCATGGACCAATCTAATTTCACCTCAGAGACTGAACCCACATCCCTTAAGAGCAAAATGACCTATAGTGCTCCAATGCAACCAGCCTTTGAGCTCTCCTCCGCCACCACCCCCCCCCCCTCAAGCTCTACCCTATCGCCAACCAACCCACCTATCAGCTGGCTCTCAATGACCTGCGTTATCCTAACACCACAGTTCTGGGCACCGTTCCTCCGGGCCCTCTGTTACAAACCACTATATCGCTTTCCCACACATCATTTGAATCCAGACTCTCTGAGATCTCATGGGACCTACAACAACTTAAGGATGACTTACATGGCCTTATTAACATCACCGTAGAACTCGCAAATAGAAATTGGCCCAACAGGAACCCTGGGAAGATCAGTAAAAACCATGCCCAATCTACCAACTTTCACACTAGGCTGCCTTCACACTCCCCTACCACAATCCCTATTGCTCCTCACCTAACAACTCTATATCCTAATGACCCCACTGGACCTGTTAGGACCTTATACCAACTTTCTGACAGAGACCTTTACGCTCTCCTCCGCTCCTATAACTCAACATCTTCGCATCACACAGACACTCTGGAATAAATCCAAACAATTCCTTTGAACCCACAAAATGAACCTAGGACCAACTCCAGAGCAGTTAACAACTCAAACCTCATGCAAATCTCCATCACTCAGTCTACCTCAGTTGATACTATATCTCATCTGAAATGCAGGTTACTCAATTGCAGATCAGCTGTTAAAGACGCAGCAGACATCGCTGACCTCATCCTTGCAAATTATCTTGACCGCTGAATTCTCACTGAAACAGGGCTTAATTCCTCCTCACCTTTCATTGACCTTGTAGTGCCTCCTGGTCATGACATCATAAGATTGGATAGAACGGACAGAACAGGAGAGGTATCACCTGCATTCAAAGCAATAATCTTGCTGTGAAACAGTCACAAACCGTTGCTCTTTCCTCATGCATAGATATTGTAAGTAACAGACCACTATGCAAACTGCACGCAATCTATTATCCACCAGGAGATACCTTTCATTCCTAGAACAAATCATGTAAATCATATCTTCCAACCCGGGATATCACTGCTCCCAGATCTTCCAAGGAGGTTTCAACCTCCACCTGAATTACCTGAATGACTCCGCAGTGATCAGCCTAAAAGGCTTCCTAGATCACCTCTGTCTGATCCACATTTGTGACAGTCCTTCTCACAACAAGGGAGCGACCTTAGATTTAATCATAGCCAAGCTCAATTCCATTCTACTCAAATCCATAGTCCCACATGATCGGACAGACCACCATACATCCCCTTCCTCATCACAGAAGTGTTGATATCTAATAAGGCCCAACCAAAGAAATCGTAACACTGGAAAAGGAGCTTAAGAAATATAAACCTGAATGATCTGACAACCATCAGCAACATCATCTCGCCCCCTCTGGCAGGATAGTTGGAAGTCCGCGAATTCACAGCCCATTATAACAATTCCATGATGAACACCCTAGACTTTATTGCACCTCTTCAGCTAAAAAGACTGTCCGCTAAAGACTATAAACTATGGTACAATAGGAGCCTTGATGCAGAAAGACGCAATTTGAGACTCGCTGACCGTTAGTGGAGATTCTCTCTGTCCCTCAATCACCTGAAGCAGCTGAGATCAATAATGAACATCTATAACAAACACGTCAGAAGCTCAAAAGCAAACTTCCTCAGAAATCAGCTTGATAAAGCTAGTAAACCACCTAAAAATACTATTTGAATTGGTCAAACTTCAATCAAATAGTTATCCCAATCCTACCTCTACTGGATCAAATCTTCAACAAACTAAGAGGATTTTGCCTCTTTCCTGGAAAAGACAAAATAAATGTAATTGAGCTAATGGAGCACGTTCGGAAATCTCCACATCCCAGCCTCTCCCCACACTCGATTGTGGAGCCCCCACCTCTCTCAGGACTTTCCCCCAAAAGTCATACAGTGTGGAACTCTTTCAAATTTTATGAAGAAAATGACAGTCTCAAAATTCTCACAGCTCTGAAACCATCAAGCCAATTCAATTACCCTTGGCCATCTAATTTCTTTAATGGTTTCAAACTGTCCTTACTACCACTCTGGACCAAGATAGTAAATACTTCATTACATAAAGGCACTATCCCAGATTGCTGAAAGTCTGATCAGTTAACTTTCATTCTGAAGAAATCCACGGCAGATAATACGGACCAAAACAACTTCCACCCAATCACTAACATTCCGACTCTGGCTAAGTTCCTAGAGAAATGTGTTTACATTCAACTAGGCAACCAGACAGAACAATTCCAACTGTTAGACATGTACGCTGACGACACGCAATTGTACTTGAAAATCTCTTACCCTGAAGATATACGATTCCTTAACAACACTCTACAAAAAACTAAAAACTGGCTTACATGCAACCACTTCAAACTAGATGCGCAAAAAAGATTTATCTAACTCTCCCCACCCAGACAGTCCTCTGATATAAGAAAATGGATGACGCAACTAACGGCTTTCAGTTGCTTTCCACAGATTATAGATTCCACATGAACACTTGGAATAACCCTTGACAAGAACCTGAACATGCAGGAGCACATCAGTTCTGCCTCTAAAGGAGCTAACTTCCAAATGAACATCCTGAGGAAAATTAAACCCTTACTACACCTTGTCGACTTCAAATCAGTGGTTCAAGCCCTAGATATTTCCAGGCTAGACTATGGAAGCACAACCCTCTCTGGCCTACCTAGGTCAACGTTGGCCCCTTTAAATGCCTCTCTTAACTCTGCTGCAAGGCTCATCACAGGATCTAAAAGATACCACCACATCACTCTTGATCTACAGGCTCTAAATTGGCTCCCATTTGAAGCCAGAATTGAGTTAAAAATTGCATGTATGACCCATAAAACCGCACATCTTAACACCCTGTTGTACCTGGCACAAAAACTGGACTTATCTGGTGGCTGTAGATCTTCTAGAAGCTCTAGGACCTTATTGCTGAAACCACAGAAATTCTGTAAAAAGAAAAAACTTACAATCGAGTTTTCTCAGGTATTGCCCCAAGAATCTGGAACTCCTTGTCCACTGAAATCAGACTGAACCCCTCACCTGTATTACTTAACAAGCCTTTGCAATGCAATAGGTCTTGCATTTAAGCGAGTTTGAGCTATTGCCCTTGCAAATGACAATAACTTTTATTCTTGTTTTAGTTTTTAAGACATAAATAAAAGGCGGTGTAATCTACAATGCCAATAGCTTAAACTCGCGTAAATGCGAGGCCTATTGCACTGCAAATGCTTGATTTTTTTTTTTTTGAGAAACAAAACATTTTTTGCTGGTCAAACACTTCAACATAATCAGAGCTCCAGGGTTTATTTTTTTCAGGCGTACACTACGCCATTCGAGTTAAAACCTGTTAGCTGGAAGGACATCTAGAGAACTCTGCTCTCCCTTTTCAAGGCAGCATAACATTGAACGATAGGAATAGGCCAATCACATGACATTCTAAATGACACAATGGCTTTGTACACAACTTGTAACTGTTCTTTATTTTAAATACGTTTGCAGCTCACAAACATGAGCCTTTTTTAACCTGCCTAATATTCAGGTGCATCTCTAAAAATGATTTGCCAATGCCATTTGGAGGCAAGGAATAAACCTAGTACGGCCAAATTTAAAGAACAGAATAGGCACGTATACTGCTTTTTGCCATAAATACTAGAAAACTATTGAAAGCTAGCAGCTTTTGATTATCTTGGTTGGTATGAAGATTTGTTTACTCCTGCTGCAGCCATAAGGCAATCCACTCACAAGCTGTGATCCTACATAATGCAATGACTACATTAAAGAAAGACCTGCTCCTTTCAGCTACCATGATGAGCGGCCAGAGGAATGTGAAAATGTTTGAGACCCACAGATCATGCTACAAAATGGAAATGCTTAGGAGTAATTAAATTCTACTGCTGTCCGGGGCCAGCTCTGAGAAACAACCTTCACAGGTTGAGAGGAAAGTCGTTACATGCAGAAATGTTTCACGTGTTACTGTGACTTTAAATTCTTAAATAATTAACAACCCGTTTACCCTGGTACCACAGCAAAGAAAATACATATTCATGCTTGCTTGGAAAAATATTTGAAACTAAACACATTGGCTCACAATGTCAAAGGGAGTTATGAGAGACAATGGAACAGATATGCATAAACGTTTAGTTAAATCGTAAAGCTTCCGTTCGCTTAACGTCTTAAGTCGAACTATGTAACAATGAAAACTAAATAAGTGACCGGTTTAAAAAATGGTAAAGAATATATACTGGCAAGCCGTTTTAACGGCATCTTCACGTGTTGTGATTCTGTCACATTGCTGATACATTTATAGAATGCCTCCGTGTGCGGATGCTCACGACGCTATCATGCCTCAATATTATTTGACAGCTACTGACAAAAGATGTATACATTTTTCATTTAGTTTGACTGAGCAAGAAACACCTACGCACTCTTCAAAGCTTCAAACTAGAATGTAACATAAAGAGCTCTCTGTACAGTTGGTACACACAGAGGGTGGCCACCTCCCTCCAGGTCATGCACAGTTTCCAATCCTGAACTTTTGTATGAGTCTAATGCATTGTGGGTGTTGTGGTCATATTTTGCTTCAATTTAATTAATTAGACTTACAAACCTGAAATCAATGATTTGAAGGTTATTAGGCGGCAACCCAAGGCGCGCAGCAGACGGGGGGAGAGAATGTGGCCTAAGGGGTAGGGCAGTCTCGGCAGGTACGCTCAAAATTTTGTGATTCTGGGCAAATCTCTTAATCTCCCCGTGCCTAACATAATGAATGCGTATGTAAGGTAACTGGTGCTCATGTAAAGCGCTCTGATACCTCCGGGTCTAGTTAGCGCTACATAAAACTCCACACAAAAAAAAACAGATTCCATGGAGTGAATTGGGATTATAAATGGGTAACAAGGGCGGAGTAATTTGATGATGGGGTGAAGGCAGGGGCCCCTCTAGGCACAGGACACTGGATAGGGGGGCACCTGCTGAGGACCGCCGTTGCCCTCAGCAGCTTTGACATGTGAGTAGCTCCCCTGGCTGTGCTGTGACCCAAAGCTCCTTGTTTCTTGTGTGCCTGCTGCTCTGTGAACACGTTTATCTTCCAGTCAGCACGAGCATCCGAAGAACAGAGCTCTGGGGGTATTGTAAGTGCAGTTTCGTTGCACGTGTTAACTTCAGACTATTTTGGGAGCTTGTAATTATTTGACCGGACCTCATGCCCCTGACCCGGTTGCTCCTAGTCTTGCAGTGTATCAGGTGTTTGACTTGACTGCAAGCTGGTTCACTGTCAGTTACATTATCTTTGTGATGACTTAATTTACAGAAAGATGAAAAACACCAATATTACCAATGTAACAAGCCCAGCACAAAAAAGAATTGCAAAGTAAGCTAGTTTCAAAATGATTCATTTGCAACAGCACAGCGTACCTTGGTGCAATCAGCTTCAGGGGATACATGAAAGCTTCTATCGTTTTCCAACAGAGTACTATTTTAGTTCTAGAAACTCTAGAATGTTAAAAGCAGTGTACAAATATGTGTAAATGTAAACCAGAAGATCAGATTCAGCGTTTACATCGCAGACAAGGAAATCATGGCTGAAATCCTAGCCTCTGCTACTTCACCGCATTGTGTGGTCTTGGGCACAACACTTTAATCTCTGTGTCTCATTTACCTCATCTGACACAATGGAAACTGCTCAAACCACAGAATGTGCCCGTCATACAAACGCCTCAAATGTATGTTTCATTTAACAATAATGGTGCCTCTCATAGAATAATAATATTGATACTTTGATAGGGCACAGCAGAAACTAATCTGTCTCTTGGTACCCATATCACAGAGTCACAAAAGAGGGTACCGATTCCTATTCAGTTTAAAGGTTTTTCTAATTGACTTTCGTCTTCAGTATAAAAGCAACATGTAATCGATCTTACTTCAGTATGTTCTAGGGTGCATTGTAGGAGGGAGGTGATGAATGCAATACGCATTTGCCGAGAAATGCGAGTGTGGCACAAAATAAAAAATTCTCCCATATGGAATAAAACATACCTCGAGAGGGCCCATTGTGGAAAGGACAATCGGTGGAAGGGAAGTGAGAAAAATCAACAAGACGCGGGGCCACAAGACGCGATCTGTCGAGGGGGAGGAGCGTTCTAATTGACTTTCGTCTTCAGTATAAAAGCAACATGTACATGTAATCGATCTTACTTCAGTATGTTCTAGGGTGCAATGTAGGAGGGAGGTGATGAATGCTTTACGCATTTGCCGAGAAATGTGAGTGCGGCACAAAATAAAAAATTCTCCCATATGGAATAAAACATACCTCGAGAGGGCCCGTCGTGGAAAGGACAATCGGTGGAAGGGAAGTGAGCAAAATCAACAAGACGCGCGGCCGCGATCTGTGGTGGGGGAGGAGCATTGAAGTGCGCGCGCTTGCTTGCTAAAAGAAAAAAAAGGACGCAAGTGGTGCGCGCGTGCGTGACGGGAAAAGTGAAAGCAGGCTGGCGAGTGGTGTGTGATGTGCGCACACCATGACGAGAGAGAAAAGCCAGATGGCGCCTCTGCTCGTCATTGTGCACGTAACCACACGCTCTATGCCACCCGGTCAGACTTTTGAAAGCCCACTCACTAAATGTCACGTCAGAGCAGCACATGCGCTGGTTCAGGCGAGACCTAAAAAGGAAGTCAAAGTGCTACTAATGAACTAGTTCTTCCTCCAAGGTTCATGGTCTTTAGTAGCCTACCAGATTAGCCCACACTTGCTAAACCCATGTAAAGTAATGGACTTCTATGATCATGTATATTTTGCTGGCGACTTGGTCCCTATGGTGGTCTCCTGACTCATTTTGGGACCCACCACATCCTGTTTCGCTCTTGAATGTGTTCCTTTCTGACCACTTGTAAAGCGCTCTGATACCCTCTTGGGTCATGTTCGCACTTTATAAATAAATAAAATCACATCTGGGGTTCCATTCTTCCAGGAGGCAACCCCTACTTAATGGTGATCTATGCAGTTCAGACTGAATTTATCACCCCCCGATAAATGCCCATATTTTACTCTGTGGTTGTGCACTGGGTGTTTTTAGCTGTTATCCTTCTGTAGTAAATATGTTAAGTTGATGCACCATGTGTTCTTTGTTAGGCCTGGTAATGTCGTCTCCGGAGTCTAAAACGATACTTGACATGATTCCTGGCATTGTTTAGTCTCTATCACTGTCGGAATTAGCTGCTACGTTGCCTGGATATTTCACTATTGGGATAGCTTATGCTACCGTAATGTCGGAATTAGCTGCTATGTTGCCTGGAGATTTCACTAATGGGATAGCTTATGCTACCGTCCCCTAAACTCAACTATTGTCATTTCTATTTCCATGCCTACACCTCTGCAATTCATTTGCTAGGCCTATAGGTTATAATTTTGTAAGGCTTAGTTATAGCCCATTGTCGGCTACATATCATCAAATGGTTGCTCAAAAATACATCGAAATGAAAGGCTCTATGCCTCTCCGGAGATTTCACTAATGTTGCTTTATTCTCTTAAATGTTGTTAAGACTTCAACAGAAAGCAAACACAGATACTATTTCTACTAAAGGATAAAGAACTCTCTAAATTATGTTGATACTGTGGACTGCTGTCCCACTGGGGTTGATTTGAGGCTGTTATCAGGTGTTTGCAAAACCTATATGACATCTACTAGCTGAAGAGAAATGCCAAATTACAGTTTTAGGCATTTACATTGCCACTTTAGTCATCTGTAAGAAGCAGATAAAGAAAAATAAATTTTAAATACACGAGAGAGCACTTTTAGGGGCTTCCTTAGTTAAACTAAGAACCACAGTCAACCCCCCGCCCGAACTCTTGCCAGCAAATAATACTAAACAATAGTAATAATGCATTTAGAAATCTAAGCTTCTGAAAAAAGCGCCATTAATGAATACAACAATAACAGCTTTATATAAAAGGTTTATTTACAAATTTGTTTTCAATCAGATAAAAACCAAACAGTTTGAATCTGAACACTGCGGTTTCAATATCAAGCATCAATGTGACTGGAAGTGTGCCAATTTTAATAAATTACACATTTATAGAAATACCGGGAGAATAAAGTAATTTCACAATTGTAAAGGCCACAGAATAGTGTACTTTTAGTTATCTGTTCTTTCACCACCCCCACGCACAATTGCTCCAAATGTACGACTAGATCGCATTTACAACGAGTCATGTGAAGTTTTCAATAGAATAACGAATCTACTTTCACTTTTGGCCATACATTTAAGAATGTAAATAGCAAATGTGAACATGATAAAGAATCTTCCCACAACCCGTCAGTGCATGAATTTCAGATTAATTTCCTCGTGTATGGTGCATCCCCCCCAAAGTGATTAAATGCAGAAAGCAAATCTGTCAGTTATATTCTTTCCACTCCATGTCATCAGGAGGATTCACATCCACCTTTCTTTTTCCAACATCCGTCCAATTGGTACTTAAAACAGTTCCGCCAGACTCCATCTGCAAAACAGAAAAACATTCAGCGTGAACCACTAAAAACTGGTGTTCTGGGTGATACTTTCTGGTGATGCAACAATACCAAAAGCCTCTCAATAACATGGGCAACAGTTTACCAATTCCACAAATCACCTTTTTGTTTCAGTGGTGCTTTAATTTCGACGTATGCCCAGCAGTGTCCGCAAAGGAACTGGATTTGTATGTGTTCCTTCTAGGGGGAATCGAACCAGACGTTCGGGCAGGACTCTTACTACTGCAGCAGACTTAGGACTAATTTGCATATTGCTTGCCCCCGTTTGGAGCGATCGGAAACAAATCGTCTGGAATGCAGTCTCAAGCGACTGCGGTGGCTGAGACATTCGTAAGCATTCTATCCACCACCTCTCGGCACAGGTTCGCCAAATCTAAAGCTGCTCTTCCCTATTCAGTAGGTGCATACAACTGCAGCTGCTTATGTGGTAAGTCCTAGCAAAGAGCGAAATCTTCCATCTGTGACCTGCAACGCACCACTGTGTTCATATCGCCATAAATCAAACATTGATATCAGAAATGTAAACTGCCTTTATAACTACAAGGAGAAAGCGATTTTGTTTGGCATTGCCATGGAAAATGGGAATAAACTTATTTAACTGCAACAGATAGATTTTGTAGGACTCGCTTGTGTGGTAAAGAACGTAACTCAGAGTGATTGATGTCCTGTATAAGGTATACAGATAGGAAAATGAAAACTGTGTGGAACAGGGCAACATTCTAGGAAACACAAGGAAGACGGACCAGTCACCTGGTTGGTGATGTAGATATTCAAACAGATTCACTCTTGGTTGGAATCGAGCACAGGCTGGACAAAACCATCAACCATAAAAAGAGAGTCCAAAAGCACAGAATGTTTGAAAAGAACATGCGCATCACTCGTGTACCCCTTGAAGAACAAAAGTGTAACCATAACCAGCACTGCAAGATCTCTTCTATTCCAGAGCAGCAAATCACTTGATGGGGGAGGCGTCAGCTGAAAAGAGCATGCCAGGTAGGTTACAGCTTCGGAGAACCTACTTTACATTTCGGTAACTAGTGTCATTTCCGTCCATCTACATTCCTAACCTTAGGTGCAAAATACACCACAGCAAAAGATGCAGGACCTGAAGCAGCACAAGACTATCTCGATTTCAATGAAAGTTATTGTGCTGCACTGCTATGTCAAATAGGACAGCAGAATAGGCTCTGGCCCATTAGTAAAGAAACTCATTACTGATGCCCATAAACCTACTGGAAACGACCCATCTAATGCTGCACAATAAGAAGGGTACTTAGGAGCACCTACAGTTATTGTCCAAATGAGGTATTTTTCACCTTTAAATATTACAGATTACCAATCTGACAAAAAAGGTCGGGCCATGCACAAACGAACCATCTCGCTGTGAGTCGTTCTGTGCATCAAAGCATGTTACTCCTTGGCTAAGAAGAAGCCTCCTGTGGGGTTGCGTGCCCATTCTACCAGGGCAACTGCAGCCACTACTGCCTTGGGACACGGCGTTCCCTTGCAGGACATTTGTCAGGCAGCTAGGTCCGAAGAGACGGCTTCTTTGGCCGTTCCGTGACTTTCTGGTGTTATCTGTTCGCAAACCCACCACCGGGGTTGCTATTGCTGGGGTATCTATTCTAAGGTAAGGAATCTATCACAAACGTGTCTCTTTCAGATGCACAAGTTACTACTTGTGTAACGATATATCTGTAAGAGACATTAGTTAGTGATAGATTCCTTTCCGCCCCACCCATCCTCCCCGTTCTGCGAACTGATTTCTAGGGTTAAGGTCATCCCCTTCAGGGCCCTAGTTTCTTGGCACCAGTGGTCAGTTTCTAGCATGGCTCTGCGCTCCTGGCGCGGAAAGTCGTGTACAGAACTGACGTCAGCGCGCATGGGTGGTGCCTAAGTAGTCTCTGTGACGTCATCTCGGCGCTTATGACGCCAGCGACGGACGCGGAGCCGCACGACGCCACCTACTGACACGCAATGGTACTGCTAGCAAAACTTTCCGGATCCAGTCGGACGCCTGGGGATTATTCTAAGGTAAGGAATATATCACTAACGTGTCTCTTTCAGATACATAGTTTTAAAACAAAATAATAAATGGCCAATTGACACAACAGTGAATCATTCTGCTTCAGCCAATCAGTGGGTAGACCTCAAACTGTACAGCGAAGGTTCGGTCTTACTCTCACTAAAATAGAGAATATCCTACACCAATATCTTTTGCTTCACTCATGAGGAGTATGGGCCATGTGTGAATCCTTGAAAAATATGCAAGTAAAGAATTCTTACAGGTAAGCTCTTTTTCTCTGCATTGGATCTTTCATAAATGCATATGCTTTTGGAAATTTTTAAAACAGGGAAGCAATGCAGTGGGGCACAGTGAATGTATTGCATGAAATACTATGTTTCAGACGCTGAAGATTTCATTGACTGGAACAGAGAAAAAAGAAGGTTTGGATGATCCTGTTCTGAATCAAGAAACTGCTGACAGAGTGAGACATGTATCCAATTATTATTTACGCACAAAACACTTACATTTTTGACACGTCCCTCCTGTTAAAAAAAGACATAGCTTGCTGGAGAACTTTATGCCACCCTACAGAATGTTCAGATGACCATAACTCTGAACTGATTACACAGACTACAAAATCCTATGGTCAACCCCTGGGGGAAGATGGGTATGTACTTCTTCCTTACAGTATTTTCAGTTGATGCAAGGTTTGATTGATTAGCGCACACAACTTCCTTGTTGATTTTCCCCCTTGGGCCTTGGTAATGTGCTAGTTTTGGGTTAACAGGCATTTGGCAATATGGGTCCTCTAAGCAAAAAGAGCAAGGGGCAGCCCCTGTTTGCAGCAGAGGCATTGAGCTTTTAATAGTCATTATAAAGAATAATCATTTTCTGATATAGAAGTTTAATTTTAGTAGATATAGCATGGCAATCCACCGTCCGGATTACTTTTCAGCAGGAAGAATTGAGCATGCATCCTCTGACTGAGCTCGGGCAGGTGAACTTCTTTGATAACAGAACTACCTGCTGAACTTTCTGTAAGGATTTCCTGCAGTGGTCTGGCACCTTAATGCTGCAGAAGAACACAAGCAGTGTCACTGGAGAGAAAGGGGAAAGTCAGGAAGCTTATTTGCAAACTCCCAGGTGTGTCCTCTTTAGATATACTAAGCAGAGGAAGGAGTGGCTTCAAGACAATTTTGCTTGGTTGTCTCCGACATTTCTAATCTCACACTACTTTTCGATTTGTGTGCACGTCAGTTTTGGTATGCTGTCTGATGGTATGGGGAAAAATAAAATCAAGATTGAGGATTTCCTTGTGAAAGCTGAGCGCCTGCAGATCTGTGTAGGGGTGAAAGAAAGGAAACCTTTTGTGTGGGTAAGAAGTCCGCATCCAACGTAATATTCTGACCAACATAGTTGTTTTTAGCCTAGGAAATAAGTCAAAGGGCCTGGAGAGTATTCTCGCCTCAACATTTGGCCTGAAGTTCGCAGATTTTAAATAAAGATTGCCTTCAGAAGAATATTAGCTGCCTAAAGACACCGCATCTCCACTTTTAACTTAAGTTTTGATTGTCTGATTCTAGGCAGGTTTACCTGACCTGACCTGACCTAGCATCATTATGTGAGGCTTGAAGCATACGGGAAATTAGAGCCTTCTAACTTTGTGCACTTTTCTTCATAACTTAATAGGCTTGGATTTGAATCTGCTCGGATAATAACAGATACTATACTGGTAGTATCTTTATCAGCAGCATCAGGTTCTTGCCATACTGCCATGGAAGCAAAGATGCAATATCTGAATTCTTTCTCCTTTTTACTGCCACCATCCCCAACTCTGGTCTGGCCACTCAGGCTTAAGGGTACATCCTCCAAATACCTCTATCAGTTTTCTGGCTTAGAAACAAACACGGCGAAGAAATATGGTTGTTCACCACTAAACACCCTCCCTTCCCCAGGTGCATAAGGAAAGGCATGCGTCATGTTCATTTATAAGATAAAAAGAAACAAATGTTTGTAATTTTTTATTCCAGCGGACCATGCAAAATCTTTGGAGAAAAACATATATGTATATATATATACACATTATCTACTGGCGGTCGCCAGTAGATAGATATAGTTAGGACTGTGTTTCCATAGGAAATCCGCAACATTCTATTTGGAATAACTTTGGCGCCGGTTGACGAATCCTCGCGAAATTTTCAAAATAGGTGGGGCGCTCCGCTCCGCTCCTACCCTGAAAGTCTCAGGGGGGTTCGTCAAGCGGGGGCTGAGAAAAAAGGGGGGTCCCAAATCGCGTTTTCCCCATGCAATTTTCCATAGGGACCTTTAGTCCAAGGTACAGCCCGAACGGCAGAACAGAATTACTTGAAATTTGGCAGAGAGGTTGTCCTCAGGTCAGGGATGTGCCTTTTGCAGGTCTGGTGTCAATCTGTTCAGTAGTTCCTGAGAAAATCAAAAGTAAAATCATATATATATATGTGGGCGGAGCCTAACCACACATCTCATCCTGAGATCTGATTGGCTGTCAGTACTTCATCCAAGAAGTGTTGGCAGCCATCTTGGGACCAATATACATGATAGCACCTCATTAAAAAGCACTGCAGTTAATAGAAGTTTTTAAGACTTTAGTTACATTATAAATCATTTGTTGATGGTACCATACTCATTTTAGGAATTGTGGTACGTTCTAAGGTGATTTCACCATGTGAAAAAGCCTTCTGCTGGGATATCATGATTGAGAGAAAAATATTTTCTCATGCTTTTCCCACAGAGGTTTAGAAGGTGATCTATAAGCTAAACTGAGATCTTATTTTCTGTAAATTCACATTATCTTTCTCAGTCATGTGAGAATGAAGTCTGACATTCTCAGTAAAACATTTACATCCAACAGGGGCAGAGACTGTCAGTTGATTCCTTTGTGTTCTACTGCAGCTTCCCAGAGTGTTCCAAAGAACAACTAGAGCGCTAACAGTCCTATTTATGATAAACGTATGGCACACCTGAAGCCATCTTGCTTGGATTAAAGTGGTAACTCTTAAAATATTTAATTTAAAAAGGAACAAAATGAGGGGGTTCATTTTTCCATAAAAAGTATGATTAGTGCCGCAGAAAGAAAAATTAGGGCACATTTTGAGTGACTTCTCAAATCCTCTTCTATTTCATTAAAAAATTCTGACATGCAGACTGAAACATGCACTTTCAATACCAGCAGCAGACTTCCATGGTGAACAGTAGTTTTACTACAGTGATCTAATGAGCAACTAGAGTGCTAACATTCAGAATTTATGGCAAATGTGTGACATATCTGAATACCTTCATGATGGAATCAAAGTAAAAAACTGAAAGCATTTCCTACTGAGGAGACTGCAGTACTTGAGGAAATTAGGAAACTTCATAACAAATAAATCTCCCAAGATGGCCACCGGAGACAAAAGAGCCCAAATGTAGCCTAAAATCACCCAGATGTAGCCCAAATATAGCCCAATGACAGAAGTGTGCAAAACACTTATTATTTTGTGTTTTGCAGTGTTATATAGTGCAGACTTGTCAGGTATTGGAGTGCTTTACATGAGCATTGGTTACATCACACAAGAACAAATTCATTTTGGTTGTAGACATGGGGAGACTAAGTGATTTGACCAGAATCACAGAATGTCGAGCTGAAGCAGAAACTCCAACCTGGTTCCCCAGTTGCAAAGTCTGCAGTTCTGGAAGTAACACCACATCCTCTCCCCTAAGTGCAACATTTAATCAAGTGGTCAACTGGATAAAAAAACATAAAGGTAACAAATAATTTAAAAGTGCTTTCTCGCTATTTGAAAACTCAGAAAATATGTCCTTATTTTAGTCTTTTAGAGCACTAACCCTAATTTTGATGCCAATAAGACCCTCTCATATATGTAATTTCTAAAGGAAATGTTCTAGGTATTACAGTTTTGATTACATCAAGATGACGTCAGGCGTTCCACACTTTTGTAATAAATATAGAATGTTAGCAATCTAGTTGTTCATTAGGATACTGTTGAGAGGCAGAGGCCAGGGGCACGGACTCTGAAAATTGAAGGCAGGTAGGAGGGTGCAAAGGCAACAATTTAACCACACTGAGCAGGCAGGAAGGGCCGTGGCAGCACAACAGACTATGGAGGGCAGTGGAAAGGGGGGCAGGGGCAACAAACCAACAATACAGGACTTGCAAGAGAGGCTGTGGCAATGTAATAGACCATTGTGGGCAGAAGGAAGAGGCAATGGTAGTACAACCATACATGCCAACAGACCCGATTCAGCCAGGAAACGTCAAATGCTTTTAAGCTCAAATGGGCTTAATTTGATCTGTCTCCTGTCTACAATCTCCTCTTTTTCAATGTAACTCAAAGGGGAAAATCAATACCCCAGTTTTTTTTCAAAATCGCCCTCTTACCAAGTTCAAAATGTTCGCAAGTATGGTACATTGGATCATGGAAGGAAATGGGGTAGGGACATGGACTTGGATAACAGAGGACAGGAGGGACATGGAGAGGTGCACCAAACTGACCCTGCAGGGCAGGCATCAGGGTTTGCAGCAGCACAATACACCGCACAGGGCATGCAGGACGGGAGTGCAGCACAACAATCCGTAGAAAGCAAGAGGGAGGGGACAGGACCATGCACATGGACAACAGAGAACAGAGGGGCAAGAGGCAGGACCATAATGGACAGACAGGAGAGAAAGCTGCAGCGTAACAGACCATAAAGGGCAGGAGGGATGGATCAGGGGCATTACAATGGAACAGACCAGCCAGGAGGGAGGGAGTAGGGGTCTGCACATGTAAACAGAGAGCTGGGGGTAAGGGGGTAGGGCAGGAGCAGCAAGATAGTCATGGAGGTCAGGCAGGATGGGCACTAGAAGCAAGACACACCATGAAGAGCAACAGTGAGACTGTGATGGCATACACACAGACCATGGAGGGAAGGTGGGAGGGGTCCAGGGGCAGCTAACTGACCACACAGGGAAGGTGGGAGGGGCCATGGCAGCACAGAAGACCATGCATGGCAAGTGGGAGGGTTAGTGGTAGCACAATGGCTATGATGGGCAAGAAGGAGGGTGCAGGGGCATCCACAAAGGACGATGGAGGATAGAAGGGAGGGTCAGGAACTGTGCACAGACAAGAAAGTTCAGGGAAGGGGCCTCACAACAAACCGCACGGGGCAGGCAGGAGGAGCAGTTGCAGCACAACAGACCAGGGAGGGCAGAAGGGTGTGGCAGTACAATGGACCATGTAGGACAGGAGGAAGAGGATAGGGGCATGGCATTTTGTCAGGCAGGGTGGAGGTGGCAGGGACAGGTTATAGTCATCTGACAATGCTAGGCAGGTGGGAGGGGAGTGTCAGCTCAACAGAACACTCAGAGTAGATAGGAGTGGCAGGTCCATGGAACATGGTGGGCAAAAAGGATGGAGCAGGGGCATGCACAAAGACATCGGAGGGCAGGGGGAAGGAGAATAGGGGCAGCAAGCTAAGCACAGAGTTTAAGCAGGAGGTCAATGATGGGGCATAGAATTGGGCAATGGAGGGCAGGAGGAGTGGACTGGTACATCATACTAAATTGAGGGCAGTGGCAGCACATCAGACCATGCATGGCAGGAGGGAGGAGGCTAGTCCATGGATTCACACAACAGAGGATAGGGAGGAGGGGGATGGGGCAGCAAGCTAACTGTTAAGAGAAGGCGGGTATTAGGAACATTATTGTTTTTAAAACGTGTGTCTGTGCGAACTACTTAAAATATGAACAAGTATGCAGCATAATCTCACTTTTATTCAGGAAGAAGAGGACGTTTGTGACTGTGACTCCGGGCTCACTTGGCAGAAACACCCCCTGACTCTACACCCCCTGACTCTCCACCCCCTATCGCAAAATATAATGCCCGTGAAAAGGGTAGGTGAACACAGTGTTATATAGAACATAGTCCTGAGAGCACGATTGAAAATGAAAACTAGATATAGTGTATGGTATAAACTATGCACCAAAAAGTGTGATATAAGATGAACCGGGCGTGAAATATAATATGCAATACATTGTGCGCAATGACAGATTCATTGTAGAGCGCGAGATAGCACAGGCACTAGCGCATGCTATGCGATATGCGCCTTGGAGTGTAATATGGACAGGGCAGTGTTGTGTAACCTAACTAGTCTCTAAAGTTGTAATATAAAATATGTGCTGGGGAGTGTAACGTTGCATATGCACTGTGACAAAGATATGGATCCCAGATTGTAATATGTATGGCATATCACTGTGCGTTATAACATAGGCATCGAGGAAGGCACGTTAGATGGGGCAATATAACCCGTGCGAAGACAAGTGTGCCATGACATATTCACGGGGTGGTGTTACAGTGCACATGGGCTAGAGAGTGTCATAGCATATGCACTAGCTAGTGGAATACAACACAGAGGTGTGTGGCACTCAGCAGGCAATGGTGGGTGTAACACAGCATTGGGCTCTGCCAGGAGCGCGCTGTGACTCTCAAGTGATGTTCGTCCCCTTTCTAGAGAGTAAAATAAAAAGTATTACACATCCGGCAGTGGATGTGTGTTTTATTAACCGTGAGGGGGGTTTCTTGCATAGTTTTGGTCGAATTTTTGTCAAATCCCCTTTGAATGGCTTGGTGTGCATGTGTATTAAATGTGCCCGTCAATAGCTACCCATGTTTGTATAAATAAACGACAAGCGTGTCTACCGGGATTAGGCACGGTAGGGCATCAGACATGTCAGAGCTTCACTAGTGGTGTAAATACATTCCACGTGGATTCATTGTATGCATAGTCGCCTTTTAATGAATATCACGCAAATCATCATGGTGATAGGTACGTACGGTTTGTCCAGCATGTCCTAGGTGTGTCTATAAATATATATTTTTTTAAAATAATAAAAAACAGTGGCCGGCCCTGGGGATCGGGGTCAAAAAATATAATTAGGAGACAGGCCCTGGGGGATGGGGTCATTAGGGCCAATAAATTAGAATAAGAAGGGGAACCACACAGCCCCCCTTCTTAAAAAATTAAAATAAATAAAAGACTGGCATCGTGCCGGAGGCCACGCCCCCTCCTTGCAGCACTCTGCAAACGCGCCCCCTGGCGAGTTGTAAGTTGGGGGAATTAATTCCTCTTCAATACTGAGGGTCCCTGAGGGCCATCTAGCCCAACAGGCATCTCCAGTATGCACCAGGGAGCTGCGCTGCAGACAGGTGTTCTGAGGCCAAGCCCCTTTTTACACCTCTCTGCAACGCAGCTCTGTGGCGCTTACTGGAGGTACCTAGTGGTCTAGTTTGACCCTAGGGACCCTTAGGATTCAAGGGGACTTAATCTCTCAACTTAGAACAGCCACAGGGCGCGTTTACACAGTGGTGAAGGGAGGGGACGGGGCCTGAGGTGACGTGTGCAAAAACGCCCTGTGGCCTGTTTTAAGAGGTAGTTTTAATCCCCCTGCCCTATTATATACTAGGGGCTTACATAGGAGGTCATGCTAATCACAGGGGGACCCCAACGCATAATGTTCCCTAGTGTATGTGGGTGTTTTCACTGTATTCTAAGTGTCTTTTAACATAGCACTGGCTCTAGGACTGGTTAGTCAGACTCAGTTACCACCAGTATCCGTCTGAAAAAGTGGAGGGTACAGGATTATTTTGCAACAAGGCTTCTTTCTGCTCTTCTTTTTGTTCTTTCTGCACGTTATCCTTCTTCCTGCACTTTTCTTCGTCTTTGAGGACTTCTGTTGCTTCTTTCTGCACTTCTTTTTTTTCTTTGTGCATTTTTTCTTCTTTCTTCACATGTCCTATCTCTGTTGGCATAGTTAGAAATTAGCATTTAAAAAACCTTTGAAATTCACAGAAAAAAACATAGGTTTCAGGCACGTTATTGTTAGGAATTAGCATTTAAAAAACCTCAGAAATTCACTGAAAAAACCATAGGTTTCAGGGGTGTTATAGTTAGCTGGACTTTTCACTTGTACAAAACCATTGAAATTCCCCCGTTATAGTTAGTTCAGCTAACTATAACTCGCGCGCCCGCAATGCACTGCCGATGATGTCACATATTACATCACTCATGACATGGTCAGTGACATCACTCATGACTTCACTGATCACATCTCAAATGACATCTCAAATGACATCACTGATGACATCACTGATGACATCATCCTTGTGATAGAGTGGCAGACCTCCTCTCACACTAATATAACCTTTGATACACACATTCAAAAATAGAGACTAAACTTTTCAAAACAATGGACATACCAATACCAGTTACAACAACCTCTTCAGTAATTCTAAGATCCACATACACATCCACTCATTCACCAACAGTCCTATACAGTCACTCATACATGTATTCACTCATCATATGTACTCATACACCTATACATCCTGTTACACAATGCCACTCATCCATAGAGTTACTCACACACATAGTCACTCATGCTAATAAAGAATCAAACATACATTTATTTGCATACACAGTTATGCACACACCACCACACTTACTTCTACGGAAACTTACACATACTTAGTCTTTTAAACAATCACTTATAGAAACACATACTTATTCATACAGGAACTCTTTCAATCTCTCACTCTCACATATACTCACTTATATACACCAATAGTCACATATACTAGTTTAAAACATATGTAGTTACTCATAAAGACACCATTGAGACAGTCATTCACTCACTAACACACCCATACACACACTCATCCACCCATACAGTCCTGCACACATGCTGTCTTCAACACATACAAAGAGTGAGTCACTCATTCATGCACCTATGCACTACGTAATACCCCCCACCGAACCATGCAGACACTCAGACTGATACTCAAAAAACCAACTAATAACCTATATAGACACCCATGTAGCTACTCACCAACCCATGCAGCCACTTATACACAAAGTGAGAGACTGATACAGATATTTACATATTTAAACATTACTCACTAAGCCATGTATTCACTATGATACACTTAATCAGTCAGTTACACAATCAATTTTTCAAAAACAAATCATCCATTTAGACACTTATATACCCATTTATTCTTCCATCGACCTTGAGATATACATATATAAAACATATTTAATTTTCAGAAAAACACACATTCACAAGGATGATGTCATGAGTGATGTCATGAGTGATGTCACTAACCATGTCATGAGTGATGTAATATGTGACGTCATCAGCAGTGCATTGCGGGCGCGCGAGTTATAGTTAGCTGAACTAACTATAACGGGGGAATTTCAATGGTTTTCTGCAAGTGAAAAGTCCAGCTAACTATAACACCCCTGAAACCTATGGATATATAGATATATATATATATATATTCACTGAAAAAACCATAGGTTTCACACATGTTATAGTTAGCGGAAATTTTACTGATAAAAAACCAGTGAAATTCCCCCGTTATAGTTAGCGCAGGCAACTATAACTCACGCGACCGCAATCCTCTGCTGATGCTAATACTGTATTTAGACACTTATTTGCCCATGTCTTCTTCCATACATTTTTAGCTATACATATATTACAAATATTTTTTTTTCATAAAGACACATATGTCATCAGCAGAAGATTGCGGTCGCGTGAGTTATAGTTGCCTGCGCTAACTATAACGGGGGAATTTCACTGGTTTTTTATCAGTAAAATTTCCGCTAACTATAACATGTGTGAAACCTATGGTTTTTTCAGTGAATTTGCAAGGTTTTTTAAATGCTAATTCCTAACTATAACGTGTGTGAAACCTATGGTTTTTTCAGTGAATTAGTACGGTTTTTTAAATGCTAAGTTTTTTTCCCTTATAATAAGCCCTGTACATTTGGTGGCCTACGGCCACCAAAAGCACAGGGGGTGGGGTAAGTGTGGATAGTGTTTTTTTCCATTGTAATAAGCCCAGCACATTTGGTGGCCTTCGGCCACCAAAAGCACAGGGGGTGGGGTAAGTGTGGATAGTGTTTTTTGCCCTTAACATAAGCCCTGTACATTTGGTGGCCTTCGGCCACCAAAAGCACAGGGGGTGGGGTAAGTGTGGATAGTGTTTTTTTTATTTTTATTTTTTTACCGTACGCTTACGGTAAGCGTACGGTAAGCGTACCCCGCGAAATTGCCGAAAAAAAAATAAAACCGTTTTTGCACTTGGGGGATGTTTGGGGACTCCCTCAACATGACTATGTGGGAGGGAGTTGTCAAAACAGCCCCGTAACATGTTTTTGGCCATCATGTTTGATAAACAACACTCAGTGCGAGAGACAAAATGGCGGCCGCCGCTTCCTGGTTTCGGCCGATTCGAATGTTTACCGTACGCTTACCGTAAGCGTACGGTAAGCGTACCGTAAGCTGGCTCAGATATATATATTGATTTAAAGGCTATTTTCTCAGAATCTACTGAACAGATTTACACCAAACCTACAAAAGGCACTTCCTTGACCTAGGGACTACCTCTCTGCCAAATTTTGAGTAATTCTGTTCAGCCGTTCGGGCTGTAGCTCGTTCTAAAGGTCCTATGGAAAAATGCATGGGAAAAACGCGTTTTGGGACCCCCCTTTTATCTCAGCCCCCGCTTGACGGATCCCCCCCGAGACTTTCAGGGTAGGAGCGGAGCGTAGCGCCCCACCTATTTTGAAAAATTTGCGAGGATTCGTCGACCGGCGCCAAAGTTATTCAAAATAGAATGTTGAGGTTTTCCTATGGAAACGTGGTCCTAACTATAACTACCTACTGGCTACCGCCAGTAGGTAATATATATATTCAAAAACATCGGTAGCCCAGTAAAGCAGCACTCAAGACCAACGACCAGGTTACCAGCCTTTATTTTTAAGTATGGCATCATCTCCGAAGCTGGTAAAATCGGCAGCTTTCCCCTCACCTGACGCGTTTCGAGTAGTTCTCTTCATCAGAGGCAGAGGCTGGAAAGTTCGTGCTCAGGCGGGCAGGACACTCCCTCATTTAAACAATATCACGCCCCTTATTCACGTATGTCTTTATGGGAGATGTAGTGCCCAATTATTGCCTCCATTATACGGTGCACTAATAACTGCAAATAAGGCCCTGCAAGTGGGCCCCAGCTTTGGTGTAATGCCTCAATCTTCGGTCGTTGCTCTTCGGTGCCATACTTAAAATAAAGGCTGGAAACCTGGTCGTTGGTCTTGAGTGCTGCTTTACTGGGCTACCGATGTTTTTGAAGATTACGAGGCGGATGCCCTTCCGCCAAGCCTGCACCACCCCAGGATCCCAAGGGGGCCACGAGAACGGATACACCATTCTCACTGTGGAGCAACGACCGAAGAATGTTGAAGAATCGATGCTGTTTTTCCCTGCAATCTGCCAAATTAAAAGGACATTGTATGACCGTGTGTGGCGCCTCACCTGTTGGGCTCCTTTCGTATGGATGTATAGCGGCCCCGCCCAGGGTCGCGAGGTGCCCCGCCGCGGAAGAGCGGCTCCAGCGTTGTGAATTATTACAACGGAAAAAGGAACGGCGTAACCGATTTTGGCTGTATTTACTGGCAGGGACACAGCGTTACTTCTGGCAACAACCTACTAGAGGATTATCGAATTTAGTGGAGGGGCCCCGCTGTTCTACAAACTACATCGACCACAATACTGTGTCAGTACACGCCCTGGGGCGTGACTATAAATCAACGCTACAAGTGTGGCGGAAGACTTGGCAGCTGTGCCTCTCTTTGCCAGTGAGCAAGGGCTAGGAAGCCCGAAACATGTTTGGCTGTAAAAATGTTGAAGAATCGATGCTGTTTTTCCCTGCAATCTGCCAAATTAAAAGGACATTGTATGACCGTGTGTGGCGCCTCACCTGTTGGGCTCCTTTCGTATGGATATATATATATATATATATATATACACACACACATATATATATATATACTACTGGCGGTTGGCAGTAGGTAGTTATAGTTAGGACAATGTTCCCATAGGAAAAGCGTCTTTTGACTTGTCTGTATCTTTAGTGTCTATTTAACCAAACTTCAAGAAATTTTCCCAAAAAACACACAGCTGCGATTCTTGTTGCGCATGGAAAATTTCTAGATCTGTCAACCGGGGGCTGAGAAAAGGGGGAGGTGTAAAAAAAAGTGTGTTTTCCATGTTCATACCCATACACTTTTTAGACACGCTTGCAGCCTGAACTGAACGGAATTACATCAAATTTGGCAGAAAGCTTGCTTTTGGTCCGCAGATTGTGCTTTTTGTTATTTGGTGTAAATCCATTCAGTAGTTTTCTAGATAGTAAAGGAAATCCACATTTGTATATCTACAATCACAAAGCCTTTGCGAATCATAACAAGCTTGTGCAGAGATCTGCATAGCTCGGATTGGCTGCTAGCGCTTCAAAAAGGAAGTGTTGACAGCCCCCTTGGGAGTCTGCTTCAGCCAAGTCCCCAAACAAACCATGAAAAGGGGGCGGGTAAGAATACCTGACCCCCCCCCCAAGCCTTTAGGTAAAATAAATATATATTTATATAAACAAAATGTTACAGGGACGTTCTAGTTAGGCTAAAAATTACACTCTTACAAAATACAAAACCATAATCATTCAAGCAGTTATAGTTACCTGCACTAACTATAACTTACACCCAGTGATGAACTGCTTATGAACTCACATATTACATCACTCATGACATGCTCAGTGACATCACTGATGACATCAACAGAACCACTCACGCCCACTCACACCCCCATAGAACCTCTCATGCACCCACTCCACTCCCATACAACCCCTCAAATACCCATTCACAGACCCATACCAATACTCACACAACCAATCCCTCATCCATAGAGCCACTCACACATCCTCTAACTCACCCATACAGCCACTCAGGCACCCACTCACTCACCAGTACAGCCACTCTCACATCCAGTCATGTAGACATACAGACACTTACACACCCACACATAAACCTTTACAGCCACTCTCCCACCCCCTTAATCACACATAAAGAAACTCCAACAGCCACTCACTCACCCATACAGGTACTCACACACCCACACGCTAACGTATTCAGCCACTCACACTGCCACTCACTCACCAATACAGATACTCAACACCCAGTCACTTACCCATACAGCCACTGACACAGCCACACACTCAGACACATTTTTGTTGCCACGGTTTAAGTCTGTGTGTTTTATGTTTATGATTATCCGTATTGTAATGAATTTATGTGTTATTGACATACAAAATACGACAGAGATATTTTATGTACTGTTTATTTTGACAATGGTCTTTATATTGCAATAAACCTTGTTTTTAACTATTTCAAATTAGAACTGTATTTCTTACATTTTTTAGTTTTACACTGAGTTCATATTAGAATATTGTGTATTACATGATGTGTGTTATTTGAGATTTGCAACAACTGTAATGCTATAAATGGCTAGGGATTTGTTTTCTATTACAGCCACTCACTCACCCATACAGCCACTCACACGGACATTCACTATCCAATATAGCCACTCCCTTACCCATACAGCCACTCCGTCACCCATAGTCAATCACACACCCACTCACTCTCAAATACAGCCAATCACTCATACAGCTACTCACTAACACACCCATACAGCCACTCAGACATCCACTCACACACTGATAGTCACACAGCCACTCAGATGAGATATGTTAGAAATAGTATGACTAATTACTTAGGCAGAAAGAATAGTAATTTAACTTATACTATAACTTAGTATAGATCTTTAAGTCTCAAACGTTTACGAAACACTCATGGTATGATGTCATCAATGATGTCACTGACCATGTCATGAGTGATGTGATATGTGAGGTAATAAGCAGTGCATTGTGGGGGCGTAAGTAATAGCGTAGGTAACTATAACTGCTGATTTTTTATGGTTTTGTAAGAGTGACATTTTTAGCCTAACTAGAACGTCCCTGTAACCTTTTGTGTGTGTGTATATAATTGTCTACTGGCCGTCAGTAGGTAGTTATAGTTAGGACCTAGTTTCCACAGGAAAATCATTTTTTGACTTGCTTATAACTTTGGTGCAGGTTGAAGAATCTTTACGAAATTTTCTAAAGTGCCCCATTTTGTCTAGTTGTACATGGAAAGTTTCGGAGTGATCCGTCAAGCGGGGGCAGAGAAAAGGGGAGTGGGGCTTGATCCAAAAAAGTAGGTTTCCCATGTTCATTTCAATAGAGATTTTAGACAAGACTGCAGCCCGAACCGCTGGAAGGAATTACATCAAATTTGGCAGAAAGCTAGATCTTGGTCCAAAAAGCATACTTTTTGCGATTTGGCGTAATTTCGTTCAGCAGTTTGAGATAATAAAAGAAAACCAAATTTGTAAATCTAGGGACGCGGATGCTCTGCGAATCTAACCGATCTCGTGCTGAGATCCGATTGGCTGCCAACACTTCAACCAGGAAGTGTTGGCAGCCATTTTGGGACTCCGACACGTCCCAAACAAATTATTATTATTTTTTTTTAAAGAAGTGGCCAAGGTAGGGAATACCCTGACCCCCTAGGCCTAGTACTGGAGTTCTCATGGACCCTGCCAGGGTCAAAAGCATTTTTTTGTTTTTAAACTGTGGAAAAAATAGCAAATATTCACAAACCCTCGCGAAAATGACAAAAAAAAGTGTGGTCTAACGCGCTTGTTTGTATTAGGGCCCCTGGGTATGCCAGGTCCCGGGGGCTTATTTTTAATATAATATGGGGAGGGGCACACGCATCCAGTTTCCTATGGCCAATCTTGGCACTGAGGACCACCATCTCCCCGGGGCTTTATTAAGAAATTAGAAGGGGGCCACACTGATCCCTGTAACCTTTGAGATATATATATATATATATAATATATCCACTCAAAGGTTGCCTGGATCGAGAGAGCCCACACCGGTGAGTTTGGTATATGCCTTTTCTTTATTGGAGGAATGCAATGAACGAACAGCGGAATTGCCCAGCACAAATCAAGGTCCTGCCAGTCTTGCCGACGCGTTTCGTGCTGAAAAGCACTTCTTCCTGGGCTGCGGGCATCTGCGAATGATGATCACGGCAACAGCATTAGTCAAAGTCTTTTAACGCCCATGTGGGCGTGGCCCACTCCCATGGCCTACTGGTTAATGTAGTGACTTGCGTTTTCCTCATGTGAGTAGCCGTGTAATCGCTCAAAATTTGCAGTTCAAAATTAATCCCCAGTGGGTTGCGGTAACAACTACCGCCGTCTTTCATGCTTGTGACTTCCTCCAATCAGCGTCACTAGTCCCTGTGCTCTGGCGTAGGTTGACGTCACAGCAGGACTGCACCGAAGTGCAGCGGGGCCTCTCTCGCGGCTCAGGCTGCGCCGCCATACATCCACTCAAAGGTTGCCTGGATCGAGAGAGCCCACACCGGTGAGTTTGGTATATGCCTTTTCTTTATTGGAGGAATGCAATGAACAAACAGCGGAATTGCCCAGCACAAATCAAGGTCCTGCCAGTCTTGCCGACGCGTTTCGTGCTGAAAAGCACTTCTTCCTGGGCTGCGGGCATCTGCGAATGATGATCACGGCAACAGCATTAGTCAAAGTCTTTTAACGCCCATGTGGGCGTGGCCCACTCCCGTGGCCTACTGGTTAATGTAGTGACTTGCGTTTTCCTCATGTGAGTAGCCGTGTAATCGCTCAAAATTTGCAGTTCAAAATTAATCCCCAGTGGGTTGCGGTAACAACTACCGCCGTCTTTCATGCTTGTGACTTCCTCCAATCAGCGTCACTAGTCCCTGTGCTCTGGCGTAGGTTGACGTCACAGCAGGACTGCACAATATATATATTATCTACTGGCGGTCCCCAGTAGATAGTTATAGTTAGGACCGAGTTCCCATAGGAAATCTGAAAATTCTATTTGGAATAACTTTTGCGCCAGTTGACGAATCCTCGCGAAATTTTCAAAACTAATGGGGCGCTCCGCTCAGCTCCTACCAAGAGGTAGTAATCAGGTCAGGCATGTGCCTTTTGCATATATGGTGTCAATCTGTTCAGTAGTTCCTGAGAAAATTGCAGTTAAAAGTACATAAATATCTATAGGCGCGCACCGTACGCGCACGGTGCCGTGAGCGAGCGTCTTTCTGATTGGTGGTTAGATGTCAGTCAACATTCGAATCGGTCGAAATCAGGAAGTGTCGGATGCCATTTTGTGTGTGGCAGTGAAAAAGAAAGGTGGAGAACGTGAAAAGGGGGCAGGGTAGAGAGTTCCTGACTCCCTAGCCTTTGTCAGGGGGTCCCTGAAGGACCCCGAAGGGTGAAAAAAACATTTTATTTCTTTTTTTCCAAAAATCGCGGGGTGCGCGCACCGTGAAAAAAAAAGTAAAAAAAAAAAAAACATTTTCAAAAACTTAAAAAAACATAAATAACATTTTAAACTGTTTATAAGTTTATAGAAGATATTAACTATGCTGTTCAACTTGATCCAAATAAAAAAAAAAAAGAGCTGAGCCATTCCATATTACAGGATACAGTCAATCTTTAACTATATACATAGGTAGTTTATTGTAAAATAAATATATGAAAAATATAATAATACATACATAAATTAGCATTTAAAAAACCTTACAAATTCACTTAAAAAACCATAGGTTTCACACATGTTATAGTTAGGAATTAGCATTTAAAAAACCTTGCAAATTCACTTAAAAAACCATAGGTTTCACACATGTTATAGTTAACTGGACATTTCACTCGTAAAAAACCATTGAAATTCCCCCGTTATAGTTAGTTCAGATAACTATAAGTCGCGCGACCGCCACTCTATCACAAGGATGATGTCATCAGTGATGTCACTGACCATGTCATGAGTGATGTAATATGTGACGTCATCAGCAGTGGATTGCGGTCGTGCGGGTTATAGTTATCTGAACTAACTATAACGGGGGAATTTCAATGGTTTTTTACGAGTGAAATGTCCAGTCAACTATAACATGTGTGAAACCTATGGTTTTTTAAGTGAATTTGCAAGGTTTTTTAAATGCTAATTCCTAACTATAACGTGTGTGAAACCTATGGTTTTTTAAGTGAAAATATATATATACACACACGCATACATATATCTCACACATACGTATACACACACATATGGGCCCATGAATGGGGTATGACTGCTTGTGACTGTCCCAAATTAAAAACAGGCACATTTCAGGTGAAGTGTCCTGCAGCACACGCATTCCTAATCACTCTTAGTGATGAAAGGGAAGCATGTGGGTATTTCTCAATTCATGGAACATGGGGTATTTGTGCAGTCCAACACTGCCAGGGATCTGGAAATGTAATAACTTTAATGGTACTTCCCTTAGTGTAATTATATTGCTCTGCCCATAACAATGCTCTAAAGCAGCCACCTGCCTGTGTGTGACGTATGCATGCTTGAAGGCAGGTGCCACACACAGGTACTACTGCTGGGAAAGTCGCTTTCAAAAGCAATGTCAGGAATCTGGGCAATGTAATTACCTAATGCGCTTGCCATTAAAGTGATTGCACTGCTCCACCCCTGACAATTGTTCTAAAATCAACTGTCAAGCATTGGCCTTTTCCTCTTTGCATTTAGAGCAAGCCCGAATTTGCTCTAGAATAGAAAAAATAGCAAATTCCACCTATTTGTAAAAGTGCTCCGCAATCGAAAACACTCCTACAAGGAACAATGTGCAAAGAGCAGGCAATGTATCAAAAATGTGAAGGTGAGAGTATCTTTAGAGGAATTTGTTTTCAAGCCTATTTTAATGGCAGCTGGCTACACATCTTTCATGGCTGGTTGATTAATGTCTGAGGCAAAAAGATAACTTTTAAAGAGTGGATGTGCATTTTGATGAGTTGTGCCTAGAATACAATACGTATTAAGTTACCAGGAGTAGTTAGTTTTAATAGAGAACTGATAAAGAACCAACGAGGATGGAAGAAATACACACTGGAGTACATAAAAGTCATGGTAATGGTGCAAAAATGGATATTGTTTACCTGAAAATATAGTGCAGAGCACTCCCACTGTATGTAAAGTAAATAATTAAAACATTAAGATATTGTTACATATTGCCTGTTTCAGCGAGCTGAACACTATATAGTAGCTCGGAGGTTCGAATCCTGCCAGGCCCAAATCAGACTTGTGGGGATGGCAAAATGAGAAATAATACTTATTATTAAAGAACACGATTCAGTTTGTGTTCTGTGGTATATAAACTGTTATATTACCATGGCAATGTCCAGACTCGACAACTGCAACTCATTATACCTGATTGCCAATAAGAGTATGAAGTATAAACTCCAGGTGCTACAGAATGCACTGGCAAGACTCGTTCTGGACATTCCCAGGAAACAATCCACCAGGAAGGACCTGGAATCCCTGCACTGGCTCCCTATCAAAAAACGCATTAGTTTAAAATCACTCTGTATGGTTCACATATCACTGCATTCTCCCTACCTGTCAAGATAAAAAACTATGTTCAGTTGGCACTCCCCCTTAGAACCTTGCGTTCTTCGCTCCAAATAGAGGAAGTGGGGGGACAGAGCATTCTTGGTGGCAGAAAGCAAACTTTGGAACTCCCTTGCCCTTAGGTCTATTCCTCTTCTGCTCCCTTTCAGAAAGGCTCTTAAGACCTGGCTTTTCTCGGTCTGGCATCTATCTGGATTTTCTTTTCCCTTTCCATCCTGCTTCTGGACGGCTGGTCTCTAGCGCCTTGATGCCTTAGGGTAATTGTTGCGCTCTACAAATTACAAATCAAATAAAAAAACCTAGGGGCATCACAAAAAGAGGTGAATAATTCAAAGCTTGGGATATGGAATACACCATAAGGAAGGGAAACCTATAACTCATAATTTAATATAGGGCAATACTAAAAGATACAGAATATCATGCATAGTGAAACAACAAAATATTTTCATTCTCGATTTATCAAGAGGTTTTAAAAGTATTAAATGTCTTACAAAAGATTTGTTCATGGCGCGTTTTACTTCATCTGAACCATCCGAATATATCTGTTGAAAGAGTTGATTTAAAGCGGCGTCTCCTTCCAGTTTTTCACTCTTCTCTTCCTCCTTGATCTCCCCAACCAGCTTATCCCAGTTTTTGGTATAGTGAGACGAAGAAGGGTACTTTAGAGCAGAATCTGTGAAAGCAGCAGTAGAAATAATAATTAAAACAGAGATCCGCCTTTAGTCTAATATGTTTAGTAACTAAATTGTGGGACACCAGTGGTTTATAATGTGGCCCAATATTTAACCAATGATCTAATTTGTCACTCTGCATCGGCAGTAGCATATTAATCAGCTTCTTTTTTTTTTGCAACATATATTTATTGAAAATGTCAAGGTAGGATGTATGTGTACATACAGTAAGTTTTTTCAGAACAAATTGACAAACATTTCGATTTTTCAGCAAACAGCCTCTAGGAAATCTGTCTTTGATTAGTCAGAAGGAGATTAAGGAATCTACTGACACGCACATGTCGAGAGGGTGTGGGGGAGGGAGGGGAGAAGAGGTGGGGGGAAGGAAGGGAGAGGAAGTGGAGGAGGAAAGGGAGAGGAAGTTGGGGGGAGAGGAAGTGGGGGAGGAGAGGAAGTGGAGGAAGAAAGGAAGAGGACGGGAGGGGAGGGAATGGAGAGGAAGGGAGGAAGCAGAGTGGGACAGGAGGATAATGAACAGTCATCCCAAGGTAAACAAGCATTTGCAATGCAATAGGTCTCGCATTAGCGAAACTTTCAGCTACTGGCATTGTAAATGACAAAGCTTTTATCTATCTCTTGATTTTAAAAACAGATAAATAAAAGGCATTGTCATTTACAATGCCAATAGCTTAAAATTTCACAAATGCGAGACCTATTGCATTGCAAATGCTTGTTTTGTAATGCGGAGAGATTGATGGATTGCGTCGGGGGTCTTGGTTGGAGCATTTTCGTGCTGTAACTGGCGCATGCTGGTGCCCAATTACTTGGTGAACAGTTGCTGGACGTTTTTGGCTAGCATAGACCAATGTAGAGCAAGGGGGTCGCCCATCGGACTGTTTATGGCTGGGCCATTGTGCTGTAAGCACGCCACGCCCGGCATTCACAGGGCGGGAATTGTCCACTCGTTTGGCCTAGTTGTTTGAGAATCTGCCCTCCGGTTCGTGGTTTGAGGCAATTGCCCAGTGGAGTCTCGGAGGTGTGATGTGGCTGTATGGTATTCGCCCGGGGGAGTTATACACACATTTGCACAGTTTTGGCGATCTCACGGTGGTGGGCGCAGGGAACGGCACTTATGCTGAAGGGGACATTGGTCTACGAATCAGCCTTTCTCTGCACCCGGAGCGGCCCGAGCTGGCGTAGCTATGGAGGCTCATTTTCACCAAGCAGGAGAAGGGTGTGATTCTGGTGGCACAGTATGCATTAGACTACTAGGCACAAAATCCATAACGAATATATGTTCTGTGGTTAGGTCCGAACACCACAAATAAGCTCAAAGTCTCCTACACATATGTGGCCGCACAAGCACAACACATGCACTTCTGCTGATAGCTGCGTTGGTAGTGGATTCGTAGCTCTATGAAAACTGGCAGGGTGATGGAATGAGTGGGCTGACCAGAGCTCAACCATGTGACATGCAGGTTGTGTCCTGGTGTCGATATAACCAGATGTCTGAATAAATGAAGGTTGAAGCTTAGTTGTGCCGGTGATGTCTCCAGCAGACGGTGACTGGCCTGCCTGCCGGTAGTGCAGCCTCCTAGGTCAGTGCACTGGTGCACTTTATTTCACAAACCGGCAAGATTTCCTTGCAGCTGCTTGTTTTCCCTAAAAATGCTACAATTTACTTAAGTATTAATTTTAAAACTCTATCTTGTGATTGTGAATGAATGGAGTTGGAAAACCCTGATGTAATGTGAATAATTATATGCTGAAAACGTGTGTTTATACAAATTGGTGGTAACAACGGCTGGAATCAACAAGACAAGCCCGGCGGAGCGTGGCGCGCGTGCTTGGCTGGGGCGGGGGAGCGCATTCCAGGCGGGGGAGCGGACCCTTTGAAGTACGATAACAAATGGATTGCATGGCGGCACAATGCACGCGATTGTGCGCGTGCTCGCCATGCAATCCTCTTTTGGGAGCCCCTTACTATAGTCTTGCATAGCAATTGCTACGCAATAGCTAGGCGAGACCTAAAAATGCCAATCGGTGCGATAATTAGTCCCACAGACAAGCTTTATGAGGATAGTTGGCTGTTGTAACTGAGCTCACAGGAGATTTGAGTGGGTGTACCCATGACTGCAATATTTTAGTTTTTTGTGTCATCCTGCTAGAGGTGTCAAATCACTTTCACGCCTGGATGGATTGGATGCGCATAAGACTTGCAAACGCTCTCGGCTTGCATAGCCGGACGTGATCCTTTGCCGGACAGATAGCATTGTGGCATTGATATTGAGTTCCGTAGGTATGCCCAGCAGAATGAAGCCTATATCTCCCCACAACCTTTTGCTGATAATTACATACTCTGTATTAGAAAACGTGACCGTTTCAATTAACAAAATGTTCACACTTTTGTATCTTAGATTTACTACACTGGCTGCTCAATGAACCCCGCCCGATCATTTGCGCCAGCTGTGATAACACGGAATTTCGACGGCCAATGGGTAAGGATAGGGTATAGCCAGGGCTTTAACTAAGATGAAAAAACTTTGGGGTCTCTTAAAGGGGCGTGGGCAATGTATTTGAGGGTGTGGTTTAAAAAAACATAAGCTAGAAATCTATGCTTAGCACAGTGTGCCGCCCGACTGGTACTTTGCGGCTTCTGTCTTTGCTTCCAGATATGTAATACAACAAGTATCATTACACCTACAATAAGCCAGGACTATTTGCTTTTCCACTGGTTGTTAGTTGCATCGTTGTAAATATTAGGAGAATCCTTCAGTTCAGGTTCAGGTTCACTCTTGTATAACCTGTCAGGAGACAAGGCCCCAAGGGTGATGGAATAAAACAATCACACTCGTTCATGCGGCGAGAAGCGTGGAATGACTGTTGTGAGAGGCTGCAGTACTCAGATCTCCGCCGGGTGGCAGCAGAGAGCGGTGAATTGTAGCCAGAGGACGGAGTGAATTAAGCAGATAGACTGCGTGAAATGTCACTGTGAAAGGAATGGAGGGATGCGATGCAGCAGGTGGGTAGTAGTGTCAGAACTTAGGAGGAGTGTAACCTTTCAAAGACTGGTGAAGTGAAACAGCAGATACACTGCAGTTACGTGATACAGCAGAGCAGAGGACCCGAGGTGAAGGGTGGGAGGTGATCCACTTTGCAGCATCACAAGGGATGCAGGAAGCAGTTGTGTATCACTTTTTACAAATGCACGGACATTTTATACCGATTATTAAATGAGCAAATACGTAAAAGTTACTGACTGCACTCGACAGCCAGTTTCTGACTGAAGAACGGTTTGTAAGTGAACGCTTTGTTGCCAGGAGAGGATGCCGGTTATGCACTCACTTTGCGTCACGTCTCTCAATGTTGATTTTGCCCATCGCAAAGACATTTCTGATGTGCAGAGTTACTTTAATACGTTCTGAATTGGACTTTTGCAGTCACAAATATAGCCAGTTTGAATCAACAAGACAAGCCCGGCGGAGCGTGGCGCGCGCGCTTGGCGGGGGCGGGGGAGCGCATTCCAGGCGGGGGAGCGGACCCTTTGAAGTACGATAAACGGATTGCATGGCGGCACGATGCACGTGATTGTGCGTGTGCTCGCCATGCAATCCGCTTTTGGGAGCACTTTTGGGAGCCACTTACTATAGTCTCGCATAGCGTTTGCTTAGGCGATAGCTAGGCAAGACCTACAAATGTGGGCCAAAACAGAACAGTATGAAGTGGAACTCAACTGGATCATAAGTATCCTTTACTTAACCGGGAAGAGAGTACCACAAATAAAAAACAATAGCATATTCTTAGCCACCTCTTCTTCATTCCTCCCTTTACTCTCTCCCTTGAAGTATTACACAAACAGTGTATGAGTATGACAAAATGAACAAGGGTCAGCGGCACAGAAACAAAATCCCATGAGCCAGTGCGCATCTTTTATATATAAGGGAGGGTGACGAAAGAAGGGGGGGTGTAGCAGAGACTAAGGCCAGAGTGTAGCGTAAGGATGAGACATTGATTTGAGGGTGTGCAGGGACGAGACCCTCCGGCTCAATATAGCAAAGAGTAGTCACTCCTCAGCTTTGGGTAGGGAATAGTATCCAGCAGAACCTCATTAGAACAGTTCCCACAGGTGCCATGAGATGAAGTAGGCTATGCCAATCTAATATAGGGCGACCTGGTAGCCGAAGGGAGGGTTTTGAGATGAGCTCAATTTAAGAGGCACTCCCCAATACAAAAAGAAAAACTTCCCTAGACAGTTTTCATTATGTCAAGCTTATTGTTAGGTTTATAGGTTGTCCGTCAATGATGGGTTACTCTGTGAAATTCAGTTAACCACTCATTGCACCTGGGACTAGTGGCCTGGCGCCAGTGATGAGGGATGCATATTTTGGCCACCGCTAGTGAAGTTGCCAATCATTGAGGAGTGTGGGTATTTAAATATGGTATATCGGACATGTTGTGAAGGATCACCAAAGGAGGGGAACACCAAGAGAGTCTTAATGTTGGAGGCGCACCCACAACATCATCCAGTAGTGTTGCAATGCCCTACAAGACCAGAGAATATGATACAAGTTGAAGTTAACCTCATCGTATTTCCAACAGTGATCATGAGGCAACAGCTTTGCTGAATTACATCCAGTATCAATTGTTTAGGATCTTGAAATATGAAAATTAACATGGATTCCATCACCAGCTTGTCGTAGTTTAAGAGTAACGTCACCCAGACTTCGAGAGTAGTCTTTGCCTAGAAGTGTTTGCCACACCAGCCTAGTCTCACTAAGGGCGGAACCTGACTGCATGATTTCAATAAGCACCCCCATATAGCCCCCAGTATGGGGAGCTGTCCGCAGTTCCACTAGTGAGGGGGAAGAAGAGGGGCCTGGCGGCAGTGGGCCAGCTGGCGGTACCTTCAGTGGCATTGAGACCAAATTCAGATCTTAAGGCCTGGAATGAATCAAGGAGTCTGCCACTATCTATGGTTCACTCCCCATGTTGCACAGTAGTAGGTTTATCAGCTATTCGCTGCGCCATGGTGTACCATAGTGGGGCCATGTTTTAATAAACTTTCGTACTACCGCGAGGGGGACGACATTGGGGCATCTCGCAGAACACACAAACAGGAGGACAGTTGTGACAAATAGAAAGCCAGAAATAATGTCATGTGTGTAGGCCCCCATCCATTGCGTCCGCCCAGAGCCTGGATGCTTGCAGTCTTGGTTTGCTTCTGCTCTATTTATAGGATATAATGTCTGCCTCAATTTCTATGAGGATTAGCCGAGGGACCCGCAGAGATAGCATATCAAGGACTTAATTAAACCTGGGGGTGACAGTCATTTTGACTTTCTGAACCCTCCCCCATAATGATCGGTTCAGGACTGCCCACTTTTAAAAAAAAACCTCGCTTAGCACAAGCTTTCAAAAGGAGAAGGTTGTCCTCAATCATACACAGGAGAACTCTAATAATACGGATGCCCAGGTAACAGAGGCCTTCGCGCATCCTTTTATTCTTCTAGCCCAGTAAATCGCATTAGTGGTGTTTGGTACAGCTGATCCTATAGCCGGAGCAGTGGAAGAAGTCATCAATAATGGACAGGACAGCAGCAATGGAGATCTCTGGGCGGTGCAAGAGGAGCAAGATGCCATCCGTTTACAGTAATGCCTTCACTTCACCTGTGCCAGCCGCTATGCCCTTTCGTGTCTGCGAGAGGCTGATGTCTGTAGACAATAGCTCAAGGGCAAGCACGAAAGGGAGAGGGGGCCACAATATGAAGGTATCAGATTTTTTTTAAAAAGTCTTTCCCGTTAATGTCTGCTACTGGAGAGTCGTAGGGGATGCAAACCTTACCTTTAAATTCCTCACCTAGACCCATTTTTAACGTTACTCGAAAAACGGTAAGGCCATCTACACAATCAAACACTTTGTCAGTGTCTAAAGAAAGTGCCAGTTTTTCTTCAGGGGAGTGTCTGCAACCAGAACGGAGTACCAGGGGATTTAAAAAGGTGGTTGCGGGAGACAGCCATACACGTCAAAGTACTGTGTCTTTCACTGTGGTTTAATCTGTCTGAACAGAGTCCGCAGAGCAGTGTGGGAGATAGTAAAGCGGAGGGGCAGAAAGCTGTGCCCCCAGGATGAGAGAATGGGAATCTGGAAGAGCGTGAAGAAAATCAGGAAAATAAACTGCTCTAACCTTTGATTCTTGAGTTAATTCCTGCATCGGCAGGTGCCGACTTCGCTCCCACCTCGCCTCCAAGATAATAAAGAGGTGAATCGGGGTCAAACCTGCCCTGTGAGTGAATATCATGGGGTAGCAGCAACCATGAGCAAAGTGAGGGCATGAAAAGTGAACTTCACCCCCGGCGTGGACCGACAGGCCATAAGGTCATCTCAAGGAGCAATACCTGTGAAGTAAGGATATGGAAGTACCGTACTCCATCACCCAAGTAGCCCAAACATAGCAGTTTAGTATGGTTACCGTTAAAACCAACATAATGACCTCCAGGGTCTAACAGAGAGAGTCACGGATGAGGGACAGCAAAATAAGGAAGCTAGATCGACATACTAGAAACTAGATCTACATATGATACAAAAATACTCAGTGCGGTCTTATCTATTCATCTCCTCCTTCACTCAGTCTCTCACTCTGCATCGTTTTAAGGAGCAATCTTGATTTATTCCTGTCCTTATAAAGTGCCTCCACCACTTGGAGACTGGCCCAGTCTGACACTGGTGCTATGGAGGATGTCCAGGCAGCTTCGAATAAGCAGGGGTGTCAGTAGGAGGGACGGGAGCATCGTGCAATGCTGCACTGTCCATACGGGCATTGTCTATCGTGTCTAGAAAGAATTCCAGGTCCACAGGGTAAAACAAAAAAAAAAACCTCTTTGGTTTTGCCATCTAGGGTCATGAACATTTGTGTTGGGTCCAGAAGACCGCATTTAATATCCCACCGTCTCAACCTGTGCCGGAGCGAGAAGAACTTTTACTGGTGCGGTCGAGTAGTCTGCTGAGAAGGAGAGGCTGTGGCTCTAAAAAAATAGTGGCTCCTTGGATAGCTTTGCAGCCTGAAAAATAAACCTGGTGTGCTGGTGTTGTAGGGAGCTCACTATGACCGTGCGAGGAGAATGCAGCTGAGTAGCAAAGCGAGTCTGGATATGATAGGCCCTCTGGAATTCCAACAGTTCTTTGAAATATATACTACGGAGCTTAGGGAGCATATCACGTAGGAAGTACAGCTTATCTCCTTTCTCCCAGTCTTCGGGGAAGCTCTAAATGTGTAAATTAGCACATTGTGCTGTCCTCGAGATCAGTGACCTTGTGTCGCAGGTAATCAGGTAGGCAGAAAAAGGGCATTATCATAGCCCGGCTCTGTCAATGAGGTCCCAGGAACTGGTCAGTGAGTTGGTTCAGGTGTGGCTCAAGGATCGGCCTGTACTCTCCATTAGTGCTCAATAGCATGGTCAGGTAGGTGCAGAGTTCATCCGTGCAGCATCAGGGGGGTATACAGTCTCACAATGCAGAGATTAGTGAAGTGCTTCTCCTAAGCTCAGGCCTAACTCAGGAAAGTGGATCAAGCAGCACCCACAGGAGTCAAAACATCATCATCATCACACCTACGGAACAGGCACGCGCAGCTCCCAACGGTAAGTCAGAAGAGGGGGCGCCAACTTGCGTCAAGCTGAGAGGATCTAAAAATAAGCTTTAACAGTGCCCATGGCTAGACGTTGCTTAGCCAAAGATCGAACAAAAAGAAGTATATAAGAAAGTTTAGGCAGCAATGGATCGACCCAAAGGTCTTCACACCAGTCCACTAACTATGCCTAATGCTCAGAGTGAAAACATACTTTGTGGATTGGGCACGCCCCACCATGATAGCCTCTGTGAGCAAGTCGAAGTCGCTCAACTGGTTCCACTCAATTTATACACATGAAATGTAGGTAGGTTGTGGAGATTTAGATGAAGAACCATGCCCTGTTACTGGGATAGTAAATCCTCCTGCAGAGTTAGACAGTGTGAGGAGCAAATGCTCAGGCTCAGCAACACAACAGTCTCCAAGCTCAGTCTGGGGCTATCAGGATGGTCTGAGCTTGGTATATCCTGACCTTCTTGAGAACATGGGGAAGGAAAGGTGAATGGAGTCCCACAGAAGGCAAAACACATCTCTCAATTAGCCTTGAAGTGAATACTCAAGTGTAAAAGGATCAATAGTATAAGCATTCCAAGTAACACCTTCAACTAGCTTCGGGTGAAAATGCCACTCTTGGTTAGCTAGATTGCACATGTCCTGGCATAGAATTGTTGACAGCGAGGTCTGCTGAAAATTCAGCTAGTGAGTCAGTTTCAGCACTTCCTGGCAGAGTAGGCCTGATCTCATACAGTCATGCTTATCGTAGCACCACATGGCGGTCATATTGTCAACCAGAAATTGCCTTCATGGAAGGCAGAAGTCTTGAAAGCTAACAGGATGGCACTCAGCTATAGAATGTGGAAGTTAGGCCTCTCTTCCACTAGAGGTCTCTTAACTTATCTTCACCTCATCCAGGTGGCCTCCTCAGCCCAGAACCAATGCATACACAACCACCATCAGCTCTGGGTGGGGGAAGGGAGAACGGCCTGCACACACCGCAGGTTTTCGTTCTTGAAGCAGGCTCATCTGATAAGCAGATGTTGTCCGTGATGCACCCACAGCACTGAACCCATTGAAGGCAGAGGTTCTACTAGAAATCCTGTATGTGACAATGGGCATGAGGCATCAGCAGGAAACATGAGGCTAAGAGACCAAGAAGTCTATGAAGTGTCCAGATCATAACCCAGGCTTGACACCAAAATGTCAAGATCATATCCTGAATGTCCAGGACACACTGCAGGAGCGGAAATGCTTTCAATGCAGCTATGTCCATAAATACCAATATAAAGGGAATACTCAGCACCAGCCTGGTTGTGGGAATTCGACTTGTTAATGAAGAACATCAGGACGAAAGCAGCGAGATGGTTGCTCGCAGGTGATCTGTGAAAGAATGCAAAAAGACTGACAGACAGTTGTCAAGGTACAGGAAGGCGTGCACTTCTGGCATGCGAACACCGCAATCGCCTTTGGGAATAACCAGGGGGCTGAGATGATCCCAAAGGTGAGAATGGAAAACTGAAAATACTTTTTCTCCACAACAAACTGCTTGAAACTCCTGTGGAACTGCAGGACTGGTTGCATTAAAGAACAAGCTACTTACCTTCGGTAACGATGTATCTGTAAGAAACATTAGTTAGTTAGATTCCTCACCTTAGAATATCCCCAGGCGTCAGACTGGATCCGGAAGATTTTTCGTCAGCAATACCCCTTGCGCGTCGCTAGGAGTCGTCTGCGGCTCCACGTCCGTCTTCGGCGTCGTGCGCCGGAATGACGTAGTCGGAGTACTTAGACGCCTCCCTCGCGCGCTGACGTCAGTTCTTGTACATAGCCTTCCGCGCCAGGAACGCAGAGCCATGCAAGATACCGACACTGGTGCCAAAAAATTCTAGGGCCCTGAAAGGGATAGCCTTAACCCTAGATGTCAGTTCGCAGAACGGGGAGGATGGGTGGGTCGGTGAGGAATCTAACTAACTAATGTTTCTTATAGATACATCGTTACCGAAGGTAAGTAACTTGTTCATCTGAAAGAAACACGTTAGATTCCTCACCTTAGAATAGATACCCAAGCAATACCAACCCCGGTGGTGGGTCTGCGAACCAAGATCACACCAGAAAGTCCTGGAGGACAGAACGGCCAAAGAAGCCATCCCTCCGGACTTGGCTGTCTAGGCAATAAATTCCTGGCAAACGTGTGCAGCGAAGCCCACGTCGCCGCCTGACAGATGTCCTGCAAAGGGACTCCCCGTCCCAAAGCAGTAGTAGCCGCTGTGGCCCGAGTAGAATGGGCGCGCAGCCCAACAGGCGGTTCCTTTTTTTGCCAAGGAATAACAGATTTTTATACACAAAACGACCCACCGGGAGATGGTCCGTTTGTGTACAGCTTTTCCCTTCTTTGCACCCACGTAGCCAACGAAAAGCTGGTCGTCCACCCGGAACTGTTTAGTGCGGTCCAAATAAAAGGAGAGCGCACGTTTTGGGTCCAGACGGTAGAGCCGCTCTTCCTCTTTGGAAGGATGCGGAGGCGGAAAGAAGGTGGGCAAAGTGACAGATTGCCCAAGATGAAAGGGGGTCACCACTTTCGGTAGAAAGGAAGGACGAGGCCGAAGGACAACCTTGTCCGGATGAACAGATAGAAAAGGAGGCTTGGACGATAGAGCCTGGAGCTCACTCACCCGTCTAGCCGAGGTGATGGCTACCAGGAAAGCAGTCTTAAGAGTTAGAAGACGAAGAGGACAATTGTGAAGAGGCTCAAAGGGAGCGCACATCAGGAATGTCAAGACAAGATTCAAGTCCCACTGAGGCATTACGAAAGGGACAGGCGGGAACGTGTGAGTAATGCCTTTAAGAAAGCGTGACACCACAGGGGACTTGAAAAGAGAGGGCTGATCTGGAAGCCGTAAGAAGGCAGAGAGAGCAGCAAGATAGCCTTTCAAGGTGCCCAGGGCAGAGCCCTGCCGGGCCAAAGAAAGAAGAAAGAGAACCTCAGAAAGAGGGGCGGAAAGGGGATCCACATCCTTTGCTGTGCACCATGCCACACATTTGTTCCACCGGCAGGCGTATACAGTCTTTGTGGAGGGACGCCTGGCTGCCAGAATGATATCACAGACTTCAGGAGGCAAGTCAAATGGCATCAACTGCCGCCGCTCAATCTCCACGCATGGAGGTGAAGGCTGGACAGGTTCGGGTGTAGGACCGTCCCCTGCTGCTGCGACAGAAGATCCTCCCGAAGGGGCAGACGTATCGGAGGATCGGTCAACATACTGAGTAGCTCGGGATACCAGTACCTTCGTGCCCAATCCGGAGCCACCAAGATGACTTGGGCCCGGTCGCGCTTGATCTTCTTCAGCACTCTGGGCAGAAGTGGTATAGGCGGAAAAGCGTACAACAGACCGCAACTCCACTCGCGACGAAAAGCGCCGCCGAGCGAGTGCCGCCTTGGAAATTCCAACGCGCAGAACTGCTGACATTGCGCGTTCTCTTCGGTGGCGAATAGATCTAACCAAGGCTCTCCCCACTGCTGAAAGAGACCTTGCGCCACCTCGGAGTTCAGACGCCATTCGTGATCCATCATGCACCGGCGGCTGAGTTCGTCTGCTCTGGTGTTCAGAGAGCCCGCCAGATGTTGAACCACCAGGGTGATGCCCTGGTGTTCCCGCCATGTCCAGAGGCGCAGAGCCTCCTGACAAAGGGTCCACGACCCCACCCCGCCCTGTTTGTTGCAATACCACATGGCGGTGGTGTTGTCCGTGAACACCTGCACGACACTTCCCCGGACAGAGGGAAGGAAGGCTTTCAGTGCAAGTCGGATCGCTCTCAGCTCCAACAAGTTGATGTGGAGGCGAGACTCCGCCGGAGACCAGAGGCCTCTGATCTCCGCCTCTCCCATATGGCCACCCCATCCCAGGAGGGACGCATCCGTCACTACGACATGCTCCGGTAGGGGTAGGGAGAGGCTCTTGCCCGTGACCCAATCGCGGTCCGTGAGCCACCACTGCAACTGCTGTGCAGTGCCCTCCGAGATCAAGACATGGTCGGACAGGTTGCCGTGATGCTGGGCCCACTGAAACTTCAGGTCCCACTGCAGAGCCCGCATGCGCCGCCTGGCGTGATGCACTAGTAGGATGCAGGAGGCCATCAGCCCCAGAAGCCGCAACACTAGCCTGACCGAAACCCAGGATAGAGGCCGAAAGATGGGAATCAGGGCCTGTATATCCCGCACCCGCTGTTCCGGTGGATGAACCCAGATCTGCGCCGAATCGAGAACCGCTCCGATGAAAAGGAGCTTCTGATAGGGACTCAGGTGTAACTTCGGCACGTTGATGGAAAACCCCAGCAAATGCAGGAGATCCGCCGTAGCCTGGAGGTGGGAGACGACTGCCTGGGGCGTGCCCGCCTTCAACAACCAGTCGCGAGATAGGGGAAGACTGGAACCCCTGATCTGCGCAGATGAGCTGCGACCACCGCCATCACTTTCGTGAACACCCGAGGGGCACTGGTAAGGCCGAAGGGGAGCACAGTAAACTGAAAGTGCTCCAGATCCACCGTGAATCGCAGGTAACGCCGGTGGGCCGGCAGGACGGGGATGTGGAAATATGCGTCCTGCAAGTCCAACGCTACCATCCAGTCTCCAGGGTCGAGGGCAGCTAGAACCTGAGCCAAAGTTAACATTTTGAACCGTTCCTTCCGGAGGAAGGCATTGACGTTCCGGAGGTCCAAGATAGGGCGTAGGCCCCCTTTGCCCTTCTTGGGAACCAGAAAGTAGTGGGAATAACAACCACGACCTACTTCTGGGCTCGGAACGCGCTCGACGGCCCCCTTGGCCAAGAGGGCCGAAACTTCCTCGTGGAGAAGATTCAAATGAGCCCCCGAGATACGGTGGTGCTGCGGTGGCATGGCTGGAGGGGTCGTCTCGAAGGGGAGGGAGTAGCCCCTTCGGACGATTTGCAGCACCCACCTGTCCGATGTGATGGACCGCCAGTGGAGCAGGTGATGGCGAACTCTGCCGCCCACTGGCGTGGAATGGGCCTGAAAGCTCGGACTAGGAGGGCTTTGAGGCGGATGCTGCCGGGGTGGATGTGGACTGACCGCGACGTCCTCCAGTACCGCCTCGGCGGAAACCACGTCCGCGACCGTGTGCAGGTTGGTTCTGCGGCCGGTGGCTAGGCGGACGTGAGGAGGAGCCCCTTCCTTGGCCACGAAAGGAGCGAAAAGCGGAAGTTTGTGGCCGTGGGGCCGAGAGGTCCAAGGACGTGGCCGTAGCCCGGGAGTCCTTGAAGCGAGCCAGCGCACTGTCCGCTTTGTCACCAAAAAGGCGAGCGCCATCAAAAGGCATGTCCATGAGGGTGCTCTGGACATCCCCTGAGAAGGACGAGGACCGCAGCCAGGCGTGACGTCGAAGCGCCACCGTGGTAGAAATCGCCCTACCCAGCGAGTCCGTAGTGTCAAGCCCACATCGGATTGCATGGCGCACTGCATCTCTCCCATCGGCCAGGGCCGAGGAAAGCCGCGCACGGGCCTCCTCCGGGCACAGTGGCAGCACGTCCTCCACCGCATCCCACAGAGAGTGGGAATAACGGTCCAAGAGACAGGCGGTGTTCAAAGACCGCAGGCCCAAACTGAGCGAAGAGAACAGCTTCTTACCAAACTGTTCCAGTCTCTTGGAATCCCGGTCCGGAGGAGCGGACGGGAAGGAGGATTGGGAGGTAGAGGCCTGGATAACCAGACTCTCGGGGGTGGGGTGTTGGGACAGAAAACTGGGGTCGCCCGGAGCAGGGCGGTGGCGCCTGGCAACGTTCCTGTCCACAGGAGGGACTGTGGAGGGCTTGGACCAGGTGCCCTGCAGAACGTCAGTGAGGGCCTCATTGAATGGCAGCAGAGGCTCAGTGGAGCATGCGGCAGACTGAAGCACCTCAGTGAGGATGTTAGTCCTCACAGCCACGGCAGGCAGCTCTAGCCCAAGGGCTTCGGCCGCCTTGCGCAGCACCACAGAAAAGGCTGCACCCTCCTCCGAAGCCACAGTCGGAGGAGAGATTAATCCAGTGTCTGGTGAGGTATCCAACCCACTGGCCTCCTCCAGTTCATCTGCCCAGTCCTGAGCAAGTTGGCTCTGAAGGGCCATAGGGTCCTCAGACCCCTCCCAGTCGCCCCCGTGATCTGATTCCTGGTAAACAGGAGGAATGATCGGAGCCGGTCGATAGACAATATGTGTCTCTAGCGGCGTCGGATGCGGCGTCGGGCGGCGCAGTATCGGCGTCGGGACCGGACAGGGGCTGAACCGGGGATCGACGTCGACCGGAGCCGGCGTCGGGGGTGGTATCGGTGTCGGCGGAGGAGGCGTAACGAGGTCGACCGGCGTAGACGGGGGCCCAGGCTCGGGCCCCTCGGGGACCTGCGGCGTCGGGGCCGGTGCCTCCAACGGGGCCCGAAGGCGCGCCAGCGGGCGTCGACGGCGGGGCCAGGCTCCTCATGGCCGAGAGGAAGGCATCGACCTCTGCCGGCGTCGCGTCAGTCCCAGGGACTGTCGGGTATGGGGACTTGCGCGGCGCCTGCGGCTCCTGCGGAGCCGCGGGGGTGGAACCCCCCGGACCCTCGGCCGAGTCGCGCGACCGGCGTGGGGAGTCCGAAGAGCGGTGTCGCTTCTTGGACTTCTTGGAGTGCCTCGACTTACCCGAAGACTTCGAGCCAGACGAGTGACGGTGTCGAGTGCAGCTCCGCGACCGATCCTTGGACCTCCTCCTGGACGGGGATCGAGAGCGACGCGGAGCCGAGTGGCGAAGCTTGAGAAGCTTGCGGGACCACTCCCGCCTAGCTTTCGAGGTCAGGGCCATACAGTCGGAGCAAGACGCCGCGTCGTGGTCGAGGCCCAAGCAGTACAGGCACCGGCGGTGATGATCGGTCACCGGCATCAGTCGGTGACAGTCGTCGCAGGCCTTGAAACCAGGCATCCTACCGGCACCAGAGTCGAGCATTGCCAAAAAGAGTCAAAAAAGTTAGTCAGAAATTGACTAAAGGGGTAGCTCTCCCGGATCCGCGCTTACTGGCGCGGAAAAAAGAATAACTGACGTCAGCGCGCGAGGGCGGCGTCTAAGTACTCCGATGACGTCATTCCGGCGCACGACGCCGACGACGGACGCGGAGCCGCAGACCACGCCTAGCGATGCGCAAGGGGTATTGCTGACGAAAAATCTTCCGGATCCAGTCTGACGCCTGGGGATATTCTAAGGTGAGGAATCTAACTAACGTGTTTCTTTCAGATGTATTGACCATGCAAGTCCTAGAACATCATCCAGCCTCCCGGATCCAGAGCAGATAGAGCCTGGATTAATGTTGACATTTAAAATTTGTCTTTCAGAAGGAAAGCGTTCAAGAATCAAAGGTCTAAAATCAGCCTGAGGCAGTCGCCCTTTTTGGGCACCAGGAAGTAGTGGGAGTATCACCCATAGAGGCTCTGCCCTCCTCAGGCACCTTTTCTATTTCTCCTTTGGCCAGTAATTATTGAACCGCTGTGGCAATGATGGAGGTCTGTTTTGCTACAGTCTAAACAAGAGGCGCTGGGGAAGGGGGGGGACTGACAAAATGAGAAGGGCGTACTTTTGACCAACCAAGCTGCAGAACCCCAGTCGTCCAAGGTAATTGTGCCTCAGATGGGCAGGTTAAAACATTTCTGACCAACGTCTCTCCACGGGGCCTAAGTGACGCAATAACAAGCTACCATCAGAGTGGTTTGGTGGTATAAGTGGAAAATGAAAATAAAGACTGCCCACGCTGCTGTTGGCCCAGTCACCTACTGCCACCATGTCCCCAGGAGCCCCAAAGGGCTTAACAAGCTCCTGGATGTGCTGGCTGCATATTCAGAATTTCTGCTGGAACTAGCAGGTCGAATCTATTAAGCCCAAGAAGCGAGCAATGGCACGGCTATCTTTGAACTGCTCGAGAGCTGAATTTGCCTTGTCGCTACTAAACAATCTGAAAGTATCAGAAGGCATGTCCATGAGGGATGCCTGCACAGCCTTGAAGAAACTTGTTGTGTACATCAAAGCAGGCCGACAAATGACCACACTAGCGCCCACAGTGCAGCCTATGCAGTGAGTCGAGAACAGAAAAATCTGCAAGATGTACTTGCTCCACCCATTCATTTTGGACCCCCTGAGGAAGCGTGTTCCAAAACTCCTTGGTGAGGGCGCACAAGAACTTGCGTGTCATATCCCAGAGGGCATATGTTTATCTGCATAGTAGACAGACCACATTCATGGAACATTAGGCTAAGCTTGCAGCCCTCTTGCCAAGTGTCAATGCGCTTAAAACCTCTATCAGGCAGAGCAATAGGAAGGCCTTTGGGTTTACCTTGCTGGATGAAGCCTGCACACCAAGACTTTCCAGTGAAGGATGTGGAGTCAAAGAGGCTGGGTCACATACTGTTGCTCAGCATACCCACTGCTTATGCAGGTCTGAGGCCCCTTGCAGTGGTGTCACTTTGTGATAGAACCAAGCAGCCATGTCATCTGTCAAAGCTTCACTGAAAGCAGGCTAAGGCAAATAAGAATGTCAACAATGCAAAATCTCAGTATATAAGCCACGGTTTTAATAACAAGCAATTGTAGGTCTCAACTGCACAACCCCTCCCTAGAATGCGAGTGACGGGAGATGCCTCACGTCTGGACTTCCTGTATTTCCATCAGGAATTGTCCATAAAGTTCGCATTAGACGTAAAAAGGGTAGATTCTGGATTTGGATATGGACTGGGAATCGGAACACCATCGGCACCGTTTCTTATGCTCTGCTACATAAAGCATTGCCTCCCAATCTCTGATCTCCTTCAGATGAATTAGGGGGCACTTGTCAAATCATGCTTGGATTCAAGACAGAAGACAGATTTCATGTGGGTCTGTGACAGACATCTGCTTCCTGCACGTTTGGCACAGCTTGAAGCCGGCAGTTTTTGGAGAAGACCTCTCTGGCACACTGATGTCTGAGAAAACACATTTTGGAGGTCAGTAAAGCACCAACAAAGTTTGGGGAGCGGAGCTTTGGATCTGCTTTGAAGTTTGAAAAAAGGAACTGAAATCAGCGTGCAGGGATGGCGCCTATATACAGTTCTGCGCTGTCTTTCCCAGAAGTGAGACGAAGCCACCAGAGTCTGACGGTACCACCAATCTGCATGTGGGAGCAACTGCTGGAAAAGCTTGAAGATCCAATGTGGCAGCTAGGAGAATTAAAAAATGAGCGGAATCAGCTGTGTGAAATAACCATCAGAAGGTTCTTGATCACTGATATCTCAGGTCTGCCAGTTTTGGCCAATTAACTAACGCTCTATCAATTGTCAGTTTTTGTTATTTCAGAAGGACAAGTACAGAGAGTTGGAAGCATTACAATTCAGATTCTGGTCAACTCCGTGATAAAATTTGTACTGGGAAAGAAAGAATGAAAAGAGTACTTTTGTTATTACACTTTTGTTAGCTCAGTACAGTGAAATGTAGATGCAGAACCTGGTCTCTTCTCTTTAAGCTAATGCAGGAGGGACCTGACCAATGAAAGCATATCAGATACAGGATAGCTTAAAAAGGTGGTTTAGTATTTAACAGTTAGCAAGACAGAGTCTCATAAAATTTTGTTTGCCGTTGGTTTAGACTTATCGATCCTTGAATTTTTCTAACAGAAAAATCTCCAAAAACATTAGCCAAAGGAGTAGAAAAATGGTGTGGCATCTTTATTAGAGCTGCATGCTGATCAGGTACTTTGAGAACGTATAGTTTCTTACCTGTCGGTGTAGTTTTGCAGTTTGAAGACTTTCTGGATTCACTATGCTGTGCATTATTCTGCCATCTAGTTGTCTGGAATTGTTGTATTTCTTCTCTTTTTCATGGCCCAGGTGGGCATGGGCATACCACCATTCGGTGTCCTTCGTTACGTCGATGCGCTTCCACCGGAAGCTACCACCTTTGGTCGCCATCCTCGGATTCTTTTTTTTTTCCTCTCTTCTTCTCTTTTAATAGTCTTTCTCCTATTTTAATAGTCTTCCTCCTGTCTCATCTTTCTGGTGGAGGAGGGTGGGATTGCTAGTGAATCCAGAAAGTCTTCAAGCTGCAAAACTGCACCAACAGGTAAGAAACTATATGTTTTTCAGCGTGAATCTTTCTGGATTCACTATGCTGTGCATAGACTTTGTAGCTGTTTGCTAGGTTTGTGGTGGCTGGGTGGAAGATGAGCGCTGGTTACTGAATATGTGTTGTAAGACCTTCTGTCCCACTTGTGCATCCTTGTTCATCTGAATATCTACACAGTAGTGCTTAGTGAACGTGTGCACTGAGGACCTTGGCGAATGTCCTGAATAGGTGTATTTGCTAGAAACGCAAGTGTTGCTCCTTTTTTCCTTGTTGAGTGAGCATGCGTTGCTCCTTGTAATTCTTGCCCTGCTTGCTTGTGGCAGAATTGTATGGTTTGTGCAATCCATCTTGCAATGGTATTTTTGGTAACTGGTCGTCCCAAAAAACTGCTGGCAAAAGACACAAAGAATTGCTTTGTTTTCCTGCATTCTTTTGTCCTTTCTATATAGTGCATTACTGCTCTCCAGGCATCCAGTGTGTGTAACGCCTTTTCTGTGCTTGTGGTTGGTTTTTGGAAAAAACTTGGCATTTGTATTGTCTGGTTTATGTGGAACCTTGACACTACCTTTGGCATGAAATGTGGGTCAGTTCTCATTACGATCCAGTCATTGTGTGTTTGTAGGTAGGGCTCTTGTAGTGTTAGTGCTTGTAATTTGCTTACTCTTCGTACCGATGTGCTAGCTACTAAGAAGGCTGTCTTTAGCGTGAGCATATGCAGTGTCGCTTTATGAATAGGCTCAAATGGTGACTTCATCAATTGAGTTAGCACTACGTTGAAGTTCAATTCTGTTTGGCGGTGCGATTCTCTTTGCCACTTCTAGAAATCTCTTTACGACTTGGGAAGTGAAGAAACTCTTCCCTGTTTCTCCTCTTGTGTAAGCCACTATTTCGCTAGGTGCACCCTTAGAGATGTGTAGCTTAGTTTATTTTGTAGTAGATGTGTTAAGTACTTTAGTACTGTTGATTCCTAGGTAATTCTGCTTTGTAGTTTCTCCCTAATGCACCATTCAGAGAATCTTTTCCACTTTGCTACGTAGCACTTCCTTGTGGTAGGCCTCCTTGCCTCTCTTAGCACCGCCATTGTGCTTGCTGGTAGTTTGAGGTGTGCAAAGGTCTTCAGGAGCCATGCTGCCAGGCGGAGGCTCTCTGGGTGTAGCACCCTTCCGTTTTGCATCGTTAACAGGTCCTTTCTTGCGGGGAACCTGTGTGCAGGCGCTTGTGCCATCTCCATAATCTGTGAGAACCAGGTTTGTCTGGCCCACTGAGGTGCTATCAGTATTAGTGTCATGATGCTGAATCTGCATTTGTTTAGTACCCTGTGTAGCAGTGGTATCGGTGGAAAAGCGTAGGCAAATGTCCCTGACCAGCTGATCCATAGCGCATTCCCTACTGACCGTTTGCATGGTTGTCTGGATGCAAAGTTTTGGCATTTTGGCGTGTTGCAAATAGGTCTATTTGCAGAGTTCCCCATTTGTGAAATACCTTCTGGATTTCTTGTTGATTGATTTCCCATTCGTGGGATGCGGACATCTGTCTGCTGAGTCTGTCTGCTTCCACATTGTCCTTTCCTGGTAGATGCATTGCTATCAAATCTATTTGTCTTAGAATTGCCCATCTCCATATTTCCTGTGCTAGCACTGATAGGGTCACTGATTGTGTTCCTCCTTGTTTGTTGATGTAAAACATGGTGGTTGTATTGTCTGTTTAGATTAGTACCCTGTGTCCGTACAGTGGCTTCTGAAAGGCCTTTAAGGCTAGGAACACTGTCTTCAGTTCTAGATAGTTGACGCATCCTGTTGTGACCACAATCCCCTTACCTTGAGGGTGTTTGTGTGCGCTCCCCACCCCATCTGGGAGGCATCTGTTGTGATGGTCACTGTTGGAATTGGTTGTGTGAATGGTTTCCCTTGTGTTATTATCTATTTGTTCCACCACGCTATTTCGTGCTGTACTGTTTGCGTGACAACCACTAGATCTTCCCAACTCCCTGTTGCCTGTGACCATTGTTGTTGGATCCATTCTTAGAATGGTCTCATGTGGAGGCGGATATTTGGGACCAAATGTATGCATGACGCCATCATTCCCATCTCGTAATCCAGTATGTTCTAAGATGATTTTTTGATTTTCCTGTTGATTTCCGTGGATTCTTCTCTCCAAAGTTGTGGAGCTCCTTCACTGACAATCCAGACCCAATAGCGGAAAAAAAGAATATGAAGATGGCGACCAAAGGTGGGAGCTTCCGGAGGAAGCGCGTCAACGACACGAAGGACACCAAATGGTGGTATGTCGACGCCAACCTGAGCCAAGAAAAAAAAGAGAAGAAATACAATTTCGGACCCAACCACTAGATGGCGGAATAATGCACAGCATAGTGAATCCAGAAAGATTCACGCTGCAAAACTAGCCTAATTTTAACTGATTTACTTCTATCTGCTTAGCCGAGCGAGTAAGATACCTCATTGAGTCTGCAGGAAGCTGATTCAACCCTCCATCATTACAAAGCCAGTCAAACTGGCTAACAGTAACACTAGTCATTTCCCTACAAAAAGGGCATGAAAAAGTGCAGAGAAACTGTAGCACGGCATTGCCAAAAAAACATAATGGGCAATACAAAGGACAAAGGGGATAGAAAATACAATACACATTATTGGCATAGCATATGTGTTAGTGTTTTACGTTTGTTGACAAAACTCTTGCAGATTCATGGGCACTGCAACCATTTTGCAAAATGCTCTAAGTCTCTTCAGTTTCACTGCAAGCTGACCACTGTTCTGGCCACTATTTCAGCTCTAGGATATTCCTCTGCAGCACACGAGTCTTGTGCTGATCCTATTTACGATCTTTTAAATTTCAGCAGGTCACCTTCTTTTGCTGCTGGTAAAACGTTTATAAGTTGTTTTAAAAATAGATGTGAAATCAATGCAACATTAAATAAAAAGTCAACGAAGTGAAATTTGAATACCAACGATTTACAGCTTAAAATAGGTGAGGAGAATAATAAATAGTTAGAGTTGGGAATATCTTTAATTTTCAGCTATTACTTATGTGTCGTGTAATGCAATTTGGTACATTTACATGAAGAGCAAAAGGACTGCCACGTACTCGAGAGGGGGTTCCTGTGTCTCCTAAGAGTATTCCAAACAAAAGAAAAAAGTAGCTGAAGCAATTTTAGGATGTATTGAATTGGCATTCTCCGGCCACGGGACAGCAAAGTCTTTCCTTGCTAGCATCTGGGATGGTCTATGTATCATCAAGTTTTCCAATGGAGGTCTTGTGAATTATCACTTGACAAGTCGTGGCACTGTTGCTCCAGGCTGGCATAAGACTTTGATCTTTACAGAACTTTTAGCCTGGCACAAAGTCAACCTCAGAGGACCCAATAAGAATTAATGCTTAGCATATCTATGCAACTAGGGTTCAATTAAGTGGCTACACCACACCAACCCATTACTCCCTTCCGTGGGTTTGTCGATGACTGGAAAAAAATGACTGTCTGCAGTGCTGGTTTGAGGAAATTAGGCTACAGTATGGAAAAAATATAGACCACGGGGCGTATTAAAGCAGAATCAATCCAGGGTTGGAGGAAATCCAGCAAAATACCCAGATTTGTGTGACACACCTCAACGTTTGTCACTAATATACAGTCAAAGTTCAATCAACTTACACTCTTTGCCAAAGACTGCTTCGCCTTGGGCTTTTGTACCAACTCACTTCCTATCTCTGCATCCGACTGTGTGCCGGTGGACCTGGTGGCGGTGGGTGATCGGGGGAAGGGGCGGGATTGAAGACGCATGAGGAGCCAAATGATGGCGTTTCTCCAAGTGGGACTAGCAGCAGTGCATGATGTCAAGTGAATGGTGAAGTGCTTTGCCGCAGTAAACGCTAGCCTACCAGCCTGACATAGATACAGTACAGCATATCAGTCTCAACACTGGACAATGAACAAAATTCTTTACTCTAGGGCGCATCACTTTCTAGGCTGGTTTCCTTGGCACAGTCCCCACATCCTCTGCGTGGCTGGAACCCCATAGCCAAGTGACCTACTAAACAGCAACAGAGCCCGGCCTCCCCAGAAGTAAGCGGAAACGGCTACGGGGAAGGTGTGAGGCCACTCTAATGCCCTCCCCATACCAATAAGCATTCTGTAATTTTTCTTTTTAAGTCTTTCATTTTAAGTGAAACTGAACAAAAGAAAATTTGGTAGAACCAGGCAAAAAGACCAATGCACGCGATCATTCAGAAACAATGACTGGGAAAAAAAGCCTGTAGTACAATAGAGAGGCGAGGCCGGAGTGCAGTTAGGCAGAGGATGTGCATGAACCTTCTGTTTTTTTAACCAACACGATTTCATCTTAAAGTGCCGGCCTGTTATTCATTCTTACATTCTGGAAAACTCCAGATTAAGTATGACATCCTAAACTCCTGGAACCCTCAGGTTAGCATATCATTTGCATACTAGTGCATGGTGCCATCAAACGTAGCTAAAAGATACCCTAGCAGTTCCAAGTACGGATGGAAAATTACATCGGATGTCACTGACCTCTGAGATACTCCATAGGAGACTGTAAAAATCAGACTTCAAGATAGGCCACACTGACAATACAACTGTGAATTAATACGTTAAAAAGAGTCAGCCACTTTACGACTATTTCGCCAAAAAAACGCCCTGAGCTACTGTTAGCATAATTTATGCAGTTGAGATTTACCAAGACCAAAACAAATGCTCTATTATTATCATATATTCAACAGGCATGACGTAGGATCTGAGCTATAACTGAACCCCGCCTTGAACAAGTTCCAGATTTTAAAAGCTCCAGCTACTGTAACACTCTTTTCCTGGCTTCTCCTATAGTGACCTTTTTGCTTCCACTTTGCTTTATTTTGTTTGCTTCATCTCATCCTATTCTGTTGCGAATGTCTTTATTTACAATGGATTATTTCCAGAACGACGGTAGGGCAAATGTATTCTTCTTCCAGACTGCTTTAAGGCTGGATACTGGCGTTTCCATATAAACAGCCATAAGAAAACACCTAGACAACAACCACGACTGTACTGGTACACTACGTTTCAAAACAATAAAAACGATTCTTTCAACGCACCCGGAGTAAAATGTTTCAAAGTAGTCTCTCCCAGGCCCTCAAGCTTCTCCCACCTCAAGGCTTCAGTCTTCTTCATCTTTATCTCAATCTGTGGGGGAAAAAGGCGAATAAAAGAACAGACTCAAAGTGACAATACAGGGTCTGCTGCAGTATACAGAAAAACAATTTTAAGAATTAGTTTAACTAGCTTCCAAAAACACTCTGCAGGTCCGATTTTCAATGCTCACCAATTCTTAGGCTTCTTGCAGCGTGCTGTGAAAAAATCAGCACAAAAAAGGAGTTGTGCAAGCTACATTAAACAGAGACAGATGGTGCCAGTTGGCAGGGGTAAAGTTGTAAATCACAGTCAAATGCAGGCAGGAAACGAGTAAAGAGGGTAGGAATGTCCTTTTTATGAGCAATTCCATTTTAAGTTTTTATAATTGGGGCGATATTCTTTGCACCAATATATCGAAATGTGACCAAGTATACAATGAATCCGGTTATGTGCAACTTCTTCAGCTCGATTGTAAACAAAGCGGTCTATGAAAACTACGGACACCCACTGGTATGGATGAAGCAGTGGTTAGTGAATAGAAGATATATTACTGAGAGATTAGTCGTGTAAGCAGTAACCCGTTTTGCTCACAGTCTATTCACCCCACTTACTAAATCACTATTTTGTGATGACCTGGCAGAAGTTCACAGCATTCAAGCAAATAATCAACAGGCGAACCTACACCAAACAAGTATTAGCAATGCCAGTCGCTTTGTCTCTTGCATTATGGTGTTGTTCTAAGACAGGGAGGGATTTCATTCGTATTTTCTCACCACATTACAACATTTTTACAGAACACATAACCCATAGTGTAGGCTATAGTGTCTTACTAATTACATATATTAACTCACTCCTGGAGTGTATGCCATTATTGATTAATATTTGTCTTGTTGGCCACATATTGCCATACTTTATGTAGTTTCCCCAACAGAGAATGGTAGCCTAGGCCATGGGTTCTTATATGAACGCTTGTGTATGTTATTCTTTGCCAGTGTGTATTATTTTCATACTTATCCCAATCAATACACAATATGTTGGCATATGATACATCTGCATTATCGTATGTTTCACTGTGTACCGATTAGGGGTGTGTGAAACGGTTTCGCCCCCCCCCCCCAAACATTCCCTACAAGAGTTCACCGGCGGGCGTGTTGCTCTGCAAAGATAATATTCGAATGTGCGCAGCCCATCATGAGGATATTGAGATGCCGTCAGTTATTCATTTCTCTGCAGAATCCCTGTTATGCACACATCTCTCGAGGCTAGCTAAATCGAACCAGGTTTGCTCCCACAAAACGGGGCGGGGGCGTAACTTTACAGGTTGACTAATAAAAAGAGGTGCAAATGGCCGGGAGGCACGGACAACAGTGTATATCCTAGAGTGGGTGAAGGGAGGGAGGGACATTAAGAAAGGCAGAACCCAATGGAGGGGCAGAGTAGTACCAGGAAGCAACACAGGTTGCAATGGGAAATAGGAGAAGGCAGTGAAGCATTCCAGAAGGAAAACAGATCACAACTTCAAGGTTGGGAAGCAGTGTACAAGTGACACTGACAAATAGTGAAGGGCAGCATTGAGAGTAATGCCTCAGGCTCCCAGTGAGGGTGAGGATCAGCACAGGGTCCAAGAGAAATGGAATGAGAAGTACCAGGTACAAAGAAGGCAAAATAGACAGCATTTGGTCCAGGTAGTGGCTGTGTTATAGCACTTATTTTACCGTCCTGTTGTTCATCACTCCCCCTTCTGTTGTCCTTTAATACCCTCCCCCCTCATTGTCCATATTGCCTACGCCCCCGCCATAAGAAAGACAAAAAAAACGCTGACACAGCCAGCATTGGCAATGTCATATCACTTATTTTCTAACTTTACTTTTAGCCATTCTGCACAGCCATGCTGCTGTACAACATGGCTAAAAACATTGTCAAAGCTGATAGCTTTGCTTAAGACAAGACCTGTTGGCTTTGCCATTGCTTGTTTAAAACACTGCTTTAAAAGTAGTCTATGAATGAGGGAAGCTGTATAAACCAGATTACATAAATCAAAAGTGGAGGGTGTCTCCCAAAACAAGCGGTCACTATGCCCTGCCCCTTATTGCGCATCCGGCACAGTACATGTGTTCTTATAGAAACCTCACCCATATGATAATCATGTGGCATGCTTCATCATCAGGTCCTCATCTGGTGTGGTACTCCGAACCAGGTGGGCTCAACATCGCAGTGGGAGGGAGCACTTTGATATTCTCTATGTTCTTAAAGGGATCTTAGGACAGAAAACGTTAGAAATCTTCAAGGAACCCTAACCAAATTCTTTAATAAGAGGGGCCTTGTGATATGGTTAAAAACATAACATGACACAAAGAGGCATTTACTGAGCCAGTGTGTCTATTCCAGGTCGACATGTTTCATATGCTTCACAAGATGTGCAGATTTCACCAGGACCTCTAAGATCCCAAGTCTTCAGTTAGTCATATGAGAGAAGGAATTGTATTCTATTTAATTGGGGAAGATGCTAATTAGCAGAATAAGCTAATCTGTTCACATCAGGTAGCATAGATAGAGCAGTGTAAATCAAGAACCCTGGCAATCTGACAGTCGCTGAGGGTGATAGTACGTAGCCCAACTCTATTAATCCTGTATTCAGATTGGGATACATTTTATTATTGAAGCGGAAGATTAGTAGAAATTCAGTTGTCTCTTTACTAAATTTCAGGCAGTTGGTTGCCGTACGCCCATGTAATTGCTTCATATCTCTTTGGAGTGTGTTTAAGTTGTGGATCGAATACAGCTTTAAATAAAATTGAGTCACATCAGTGTATTAGGGAGCTTTATGCCTGTGTCTTGTAGAAATGGTCCCAGAGGCTCAACGTTGAGACTCAACAGTACAGGGGAGAAACCAGTGCCTAGTGGGATGAAGCATGATCTCTATTCTGATTGTGACGCTAAGTTTCCTAGTCTGTCGGAAATCAGACCCAGAAGGAAGGATATGAACTAGTTTAATGCATTGTCCCTGAAGTCCATTCTGACTTCCAACATATTCAGAAGTATATTAAGAACACTCATGTTGAAAGCAGCCAACAAGTCCAGCAGGATCAGTAGGTAAGCCTCTGTTTCTTCGAGCATACAAAGAATTTAGTTCTGTGCTTGGGCTTCTCTAATAATAAAATGCACTGGCTATAGCAAAACATTGTCGTATATCAGATGGACCACAACACAGTTCTCAAAGGTTTTGCCAAGGCAGGTTTGTTATAGGTTTTGTCTAATGTTTACAGATCTTTTAAGACTGGGTGATATTTGGCCCAGTTCCAGACTACTGGGGTATATTTCTTGAAATAGTGAGGATTCCTTAAGGCATTCTAGCATGGTACTAGTAGGTGGACATTTGCCTTAATTATTCTGGCTAGTATAACATCACCAAGGCAACAATTTGGGTGTTTTAGTCTAATAGTTTAGTGAGAACCTCAAGTTGGATTTCAGTGACTGTGCCGCAAATGATGAATACATTAGAGCTGTAAACCGGAGGTTGTGATTGGCAAGTAGTGAAGATCACACTTTAGAGATTTTGCTTGAGAAGAGGGATAGGAATTTGTTGAATTTTTCATACGAAGATGGATCTATCTTACGCACTGCAGTGTTCCCTTTTATGAAATTGAATATGCAGGGTTGTACAGGTGCTCTATTTGACCCTGGATGAAGGGTGTTTAGCCTTTGAATTTCTTGTATGTTGGTTTTCCTAGCCCTTTTTAGCCTCGATCTGGTCTTGAGAGATTTGTACATAGGACAATTCCTTTCTGATCTAACTCATTTTCAGCAAATCCTCATTAAACCAAAGAGTGCTGTGTGCAAGTCTGGGAGCTTTCAGTTTTTTGGGGGACACATTGGCAAAGTGTTCTATGGTCTTGGCATAATGGGTATACATTTAACCAATATTAGTATTTAGATCTAGTATGTCTACTTCATATACCAGGAGATCACTGATGGATTCTTCTTTAGTGTTGCAAACCCAGATTTGTTGCTGTGAGGCGTACTATTTACTTGTCTATTTCTGAAAGGGATACAGAAAAGGGAAATGGTCCGACCAATCTACTTAAGTCAGTGGGAGACAAGTGATACCATCAATAGGTGCCATGAATAGGCCCAACATTTTCTCTTTGCCATGTGTTGACAGGGAGGGTAGTTGGACCATGTTATGTAGCAGCAGCAGGTTGTATGTATAAAATTCTGAACATAATTTTTTTTTTTTTGTATAACAATTTTTATTGAAAATAAAAACCACAACATAGCAGCAGTAACGACACAATAATGAGAACCTCCACAGGCGAAGTATACATTCGGATGCTGAAGATACCAGATAATATATTCAGGGCAGCAAGAATTAGATCAGATCAATTAGTGAGGCAGTACAAAGGGGGTTACATGTTCGGATCGGGGAGCCCCCGTGCACATCGTATGTCTGGTGGCCCGAGGGTTTCAAGTCACCGCGCCTGCCCCAACTTTCTCCAATGTAGCCAGTCTCTCCCTCCTAAGCTCCACCGTAGGAGAAATACAGATGTCTCCCCGGTATTTGTTCCATCGTCCCCACTTGTGATCCCATTTCCGCGGGCAGCCTCGGCTTCTGTACACAGTTTTCTCCGCCACCATGGCATGATCCATATCAGCAGCCCAAACACGTAGCTGCGGAATGGTGTCTACCCCCCATTTCTGGGCAATATTCCTCTTAGCAATGGTCCAACCCATGGCAGACCATGTTTGTTCCGCCTGGGTAAGGTCTGTAGCCTCCCAAACATTAAGGAGGCAGAGTTGGGGAGAGGGGGATAAGGGCTTACCAATGGACCTCGCCATCTGTCGGGTGACGTCTATCCAATATTGTTGAATGTGGGGGCATGTCCATAGAATATGTATGAATGTACCTATTTGGTGACAGTGTCGTAGGCAGAGCGTGTCCAATCGTCTCCCCAATTTACGAACAACTTAAATTTGGCATTTCCCCATCACTGTAACAATCTCCCATGTAGAAGTTGCTGGAAGAAAATATTTGGCTATGAGAGATGTATTTGGTTAACTGTTCTGTAAAGTTGTATGAGGATTTTGGGGGTCTGCGGATTATGTGCAAGTAAAGGATGTAGAAGATGTCTGTTGAACTGGCCACCTTCAAGTTTTCAAATGAAGGATAACAGGAAATCTCTACTGGTGAGCAGGTGAGTCAAACCCTTATGAGCAAGGCAACTCCACCTCCTGGTCTGGATCGTCTGTCGCACTGGAGTATTTTGTATCCTGGGAGGTACTAGGGAGTCTATGATGCTTTGAGAGAAGTGATTCAGCCAGGACTTGGTTATTTCAAGGAACGTCTTCTTTGTCTGTGTTCAACGAGGCCAACAATTTATGGATGACGTGCATCAGAAGATCATACACCGTGAAGTATACCCATGATGTATGAACTACACTGGCCCTTGCTGTGGAAATCTTTACTTTGTTACAAAACACAAGGGAACCGAATATGCAATCGGTCAGGGACCTTGGGTACGTTACTATTTCTAAAGACAATGGTCCCTAGACAGTCAGATAGAATGTAAATTAATATAGACCCAATCAGTGCTATATTCTTTGTCCAACCAGACAGGTTTTTTAATATACAGTAGGCTTATAACACAAAGAAAGGGTTTTTTTTTTTTTTTTTAAGTGGGACACAACCTGCGTCCTACTGACAAACACACAAACATTAAGTGAGGGGTTCAGGCAAGGAAAAACGTGTCTGCATTTAAATTTGATATAAATACAACAGACAGGGTACTGTGAGCACACCATTACAAGTTTAACATTGCATTATAGTCAATGTATACGGTGTACAATTTGTCGACGGCGTTTCTATCCCTTTAATAAATAGTGGGATCATCTTCAGGACATTAAGGAGACATGCCTGTATACACAAAGCTCTAAATAATTCAACCATAGAATGAATGGGAACGGAAGGGGGAGAAAAGTGAAAAAACACAAGATTACAAGGGGGCAGATGGAGATCCATGCACTTTTGTACACAATTTTTTAGGTGAAAAAGACGTGCGAATTAATTAACAAATGGCCGCGTCGAAACAATATCCGCAGAGTACGGGATAGAGAGGTTCAGAGAACAGAGGAGAACCAGAAACCATGTGACATGTTCTGGTGAAGAGGGAACCAAGTGTGTACGAGGATGGCCGTGTCATGGAACCGGAAAGCAATTGCGTGGTAGGTGCGCGCCGCTGCGTGGCGTAAGGTGAAGGCCACCGGTTAGCCCACAGAGAAGAGACTTCTGAGGGAAGAGAGTATTAAGGTCCAATTATGAGGAGGAACACGCTGTCTGCAGGTGTTCCCTGGCTGCGCGAAAAAAAGAGCGGCGCGGTGACCATAAGCACGTTTACCCGGAGCCGGTGAGATGGCGGGTCCAGGGCGAGTTGTGGCGGAACAGTCTGGCGGACCTGGTGAACGCCTGTAAGTGGAGGAGGGAATGTGTTACGCCTATGGTGCAGTAGTGATCTGTGTATAACTGCGATGCGCTAGTGGGGCGCTTACCCAAGGTGGCTGTGATCAGCACAATGGCTGCGGGGACCGTGGATAATAGATAGTCGAGTAGATGCCTGCAAGGAAGGGCTCACGTTAGTGACATGTATGACTATGTGGTTCTAAGTCAACCATACAGACGATGTGGTTGTAAGTCAACCATACATGCAGTTGGCCAGCGCTTACCTTCTAGGTCAAGAGTGCGGGAATCGGAGCAGAGTCGCGTGCGCGATCTCCATAATTGGGAAGTCCTGGGGGTAATCAAGCGCATACTGTTTTAGTCAAGGGAATCCAGGCATTAGGAATTATCCTAAACGTCTAGAAGCGCGGTGAGGCGGGTGTACTTTCCGAGCGAATCTCGGCTCCTTGATTACGATCACGGTCCCGGCGGAGTGACCGAGTGGAATCTCGGTTCAGTCTGTGGTGGTGCCCTCTTGCCATGCTAGCCGGTGGTGATAAGGGGCGGGCAGATGGTCATGTCACTAAGGTGAAGTCATGTGACCAATGATTCTGCTGTGCGTGGAGAGCTACCTAACGCGGCGGACATATTGGAAAGTGCAGTGAAGACAGTGAAAGCACTAGTGAAGCCCGAGACAGTCAAGATGAGAATTAAAACGGAAGCAAAACAACGTATACATTATTAGTAAAGTGTGCATGAGAACACGATTTACAGGTACTTTGCAATTCTCTGTATGTTTTCCAACACTTTACAAAAAATATATATACTGGAGCGAGATGGCCCAAGCAATTTATGCAAGAAGGGGCCTAACATGGCAGACATTGTAGAAGGTGCAATAAATACAGTGAAAGGGCTTGTGGTGCCCAATAAGTGTGAGTAAAACCTGAGTGGACTTTCCGTTCAAACTTAATCTTATCATATACAAATTGTTTACCTTCTACTGTAGTTTGGCAAACAATGCAATCCCCACATTTAGCTTGGCCAGTAAGTGGGGGTAAGCCCCAAAGGTCATTTAGAGTGCCTTTAGAGTCTGAGGATGGTACAGCTGCGCGTACCAAATGATCTTTAATATTTTTGGCCTTGCGAAAAGCAAACAGGGGGCGTTCCCGATTGAGTACTCCAGCATTAAGTACTGCCCAATATTTGATGACACTTTTACGGGTGGCATGCGATACTGGTGTAAAAGTCGTTTCGCATACCATCCGGTTCTGTGTTTTCCTGATCTTGGAGGACATCTCTGGGACAATACCACGCTCTCTTTAGCGAATTGAGAACTAGTCTGCGGGGGTAACCACGGGTGGTGAGTTTGTTACTAAGGATATGCGCTTCCTTAAAGTAGTCCTCTTTCAAGAAACAATTCCTCCTAATCTGCAGGAATTGGGAGTAGGGGAGCGAATCCCTAAGAGCACGGGGTGATGGCTGTCGTATCGGAGAAGCGTATTGCGCCCTGTAGGTTTTCTGTACAGGCTTGTTATCAGATGGCCCTCACTGTGTTGGATATTTAGGTTGAGGAAGGGAATGGTGAATTGTTTATGTGACAGAGTAAAGGTGAGGCCTTACAGCATTTCATTGTTATGAGGTTGTTCTAGCTGGCTTTCTTTGTATGAAATGCCGTGTGCTAGGACCCCTCGCAAGAATATCTATCAGCTTGAGTTTTCCTTGTAAACTCATTGTGATAGAGGATTAGGATTGGAGAAAACTGGCAAACCAATAACCAAAATATAAGCTCCTAACATTAAATATCGTAGTGCAAATCCTCTACCTCAGGGTTTGTCAGAGGAGGTATTGAACACAAAAACCCTTGCCTACTTCATTAATCTGTGAAATTCCATTTAACAACATAAAGGTCTTAAGCCTTCTACACAGTGTAATAACACACCCTTAAAGGACAATTGGCTCTAAGATATGCTTTTCACACAAATTCAGGCTTACTGCCTTTCCTGTAATGTTTCATAGTAAATAGGTCTGATCTTTGGCATCTAACATAACATTCCGAATTGAATCAATCAGGCCGATAATTAATCTGGTTCAGCTTTATTAAGCTTAAACTTTTTTAACAGGCAAAAAGCCCCAACACAAAACATTTTTTTCCAAGCATACAACCTCTGCCCAGTGGAATATTGTATTCAAGGGACTCAGCAGTGCCAAAGGCGGTCTCTAAGTAGCGCTTCTCAAAGTAGTTTCTCTTTATCACATAAGGGAAAACAACAGCTATGCTATCAAGCCAGACCTAAAAAGGTGTGAATGCAGAGAGTGTAGGTAACACAAACATCACAAGCATAACCAGACACCCTCTTTTCTCACAGATTACAGAAATGGGTATTAACTGGATCTCTTCCCAAGCCCCACCCAGCCAGAGACACTTCAGATCCCACTACCCCTTATGCCTACTAGTGCCACCCCTATATGAATGAGTGGGTCGGCGCACTGTAACAGGTTTACAGTCAACCCGAGCACATGGTCACGCAAGGTCTATGATGGTCGGAAGATGGCGCCTATACCTGTCATATCTGCATCAACATAGCACCTATTACAAATCACATGGTGACATTAAAAGATTAAAAAGTCACACTATCACTGTCAATTATTTTTTATTTAAACTATTCAGAGTATATTTTAGACCCATATGTTAAAACCAATTAAATGAAGTGAAAAATAGCGTAATATAGAAGTAGAATGGAACAACTTCTATATCTAAATAACTACAACACCAGTGTGAATAAACGTCACATTAACCCAATAAGGGTGGCTGTAGAACGTACTCCCTCCTTAGTGCGTCTGCCGGCCATTAGCCGACATGGGGGAGGGATGAAAAGGATCCTCTGGCGATTCCCCCCTAGGCCATCTGTGATGTCAGCATGCTGAAAGGTGTGCTAATGTTATAGATTCCCACCAGCGTTGGCGATGACAACTGGCGAGTTCTTCCTCTGTCGTCTGGTTGGATTTTGGGGGACTGCGATGCCTCCCCAGGTTTCAGGGAGTCATCGTTGGAAAGGGGAGGGTGTCCCCTTTCCAACGATGCCTTCCTGACATGTTTTCCTGGCTGTGGATTGCTGCTGTGCCCTGATCTGCAGCCAGGAAAACCACTAGACCACCAGGGAATTGGGGTGGGGGGGGGGGGGGGGGGGTGTCCTCGTTGTAACCAGACAGCCACCCATATCACCCCATAACACCCTCCTTCTCGGGCACAATTTATTTTGAAAGATTAATGTGCTTTTTCCCCTGGGAGCGCTAACAGGGGAAATAAATAATACAATAGAAAAAATAAATTAAATTGTCAGGGGGTCGCCCCTGCGGGCCCTAATGTTTTTTGGGTTTTTTTTCAAAGAAAATGTGCATTTTGGGAACCACACGTTTCCTTTAAAAAAAACATAAGAGGCAGGGGTCGTTTTAGACCCCTTGAGCCATCTTTTTTTGGTTACTTTTGGGCCATTTGAGCTGCAAACATGTATAAATGGGGCGACATGGGGAGACCCTGCACAATGGTTGGCTGACAGTTGCTTATTTATGTATTTGGTTGCTATACTGGTGCTACGGAGGAGAAATCTTTGCCCAGGCAGTATTATGTTTTCAAATCACAAAAAAATGAAGTAATACAGTCAAAAAAGTGCAGTCACACAGCTGCTCACAGAACAAAGTTTTGGATAAACCATGGCAAAAGTATGCTGTGGTATTGGATATGGGGCAAGGTGAAGTGATAATGTGTTTTTTGGTCTCTTTGAGTTTCTTTGGAGAACCTGCAGTTTCATCTGGAAAGAGAAGTGTTTTTTGTTTATTTACTATTGCACACATCTCACAGACACACAAACACCCACCGACTGATTTAGAACCATTCTTCTGCTTTCTACGTAGGACAGTGTTTTTGAAGGAAGCTTTTAGCCAGTCAGCAGAGATGGCGTCTCTGTGGAGGACTGCTGCCCAGGCCCCATCGTGGTTTATAGAGGACAGCTCTGAGGCTGGATCAGAGACAGAGACTGAAACAGCATCTGACGGAACGGAAAATAAAGCAAAATCTGGAAGTGACTTTTCAAGTCGGTGGGGTGCCGTCTGAAGGCTCGTCTGGCAGTGAAACAAGGGACATGATGGTGGCTATAGGGCTGTCTCTTTGCAAGCACAGTCTGTGCAGTGGAGCAACCGTAGCAGGGTAGACCAGAGAGCAGTAACAGGTGGAAGCAAGCACAGACTAAGAGTTCTCTTGGTGGTCTCATAATTTAGTACAGCCCCAAATTTCAGCGTTCATTTGTGACGCTGGATGTAAAGTCGATACAGCCACTTTTTTACAGAATGACTATGTCCATCTCTTCTTGCATGTTTACTTCCTTCAGCAAATTGTAAAGCAAACAAATCTCTGTGCCAAACAATTTCTGAGGGAGCATGGAGACAAGCTAAGGCCTCAGTCTAGGGCACATCAGTGGACTCCTATTTCATTTGAGGAGTTAAAGATATTTTTGGGCTTTCAAAATGGGGTTAGTGCACAAATCAAGCTTGCAGTCCTACTGGTCTACTCACACGGTTTGGGTAGCACCCATCTTCACAACGTACACGAGCAGAGATAATTTTTTGCAATTGCGCATTATGCCGAATTCCTATAACAATTCTGCTGGCTTGCCCCTGGTCATCCAGACCATGACAGGTTGTTCAAAACTCAGCCTGTCATTGAACATTTGTTTGTCAGGTTTCCAGAGATTGATACTGTAAAGAATATAGCCAGTGATGAGTCCATGACCTTCTACTAAGGGTGGCTTGCATGATTGCAGATCATGGCAGCAGCATGGCAATGCAACGATGTGCTATTCCTGAGTAACACATTAACCTCTACAGGACTGTCTATGGAACCGAGCAGCCCTTTTTGCATTGTAGGCTCTGTCTAGGAGTACTCTTGCATGTGTAGATGTGACCACTTTCTCCACACAATACAAAGGTATACTTCTCCTGCATAATCTGTTTACTGTCAGACTAACCGAGCGGCCAAATACATATTGTAGACTGTCTTGAAGAATTATTTGCACGTATTGCTTAGATGATGCCTTACTGAAGGTCACAATATTCCACAGTTTCTGGGGAACTCTTGTCCTGATGAGACCCGAACACTAACTACTGGTCGAAATGTAGACATCCTCTTCCTAAGTTGCTTTCAAAACATGTTATGATTTGCCAGGAGATACAGATACATGAACAGCCAGGATCGCCGCTTATATTTGTTTGATATAAACGCATATGCAACCTTGGGATCTGTTTAGTGGCTTGTTATATGTTGCTGTATATAGATTTGTTCACTGTCTGAGCACTGCATTGTCTGCACAACTTTGGAAACATAATGTACTGTATATTGTCCTTATACTAAAAATTTAAAAATCATCAAAAAAGATACAGTCCTGTGCCCTTCTTCAATTACATTATGATACTAGTTACTAATGGAGTTTTCACACATCCAAAGCAAAAGTAGAAGTGTTGGTGAATGAGTTCCACTGGACATTTGTTTGGTTTATTACTTTAGAGAACTTAGGTAGGATTCCCCAGCATGTTTGCCTTAGTTTAAAAGGGAGATATGCTCACTCAGTTCATTGAATGTAGGCCCCAGAAGGCATTCTCGGACACGCCCAACTTGCATCCATCAACTGGAAGGAGTTCGATTTAGCCGATGAGTGAGCTGAAGGCCCATGGAGACACGTTTTCTTGAGCTTCAAGTAGCTAGCGACGGAAAGTTAGCATATGTTCACTTGGCAAGTATATGGGATTAGTCAGAACTTTGATGAGGACAGATGCATGAAACGGTATGAAAAGCTTAGGCTAGCTGTGCTTTCACAGAGCTATCTCACTGCTACCAGGCAGATAGTCAAGGTAGTCCAGATACACATGCCATCACTTCATCTTCAACAACAGACTTAAACTCATTGGCCGTACTGACCCGAATACTCAATCAACCATCAATCAACTAAGCAGATGGCTCTCAACCATACAGAACGCAGCATGCAGCCTCCTCCCCCAACATCCCAACACGCACAAACCCTCCACCTCAAACAAGAGAGGATGTAGCCTTACGGCTAGCGCGGTCGACCTCATAGCTGGGGAACCGGGTTCAAGTCTTGGCAACGACGCTCAACATTCTGTGATTCTGGGCAATCATTTAATCGCCCCTTGCCTAACAAAAATAAATCTGTCCATCTGTAACGAAACTGGTGCTCGTGTAAAGCGCTCCGATACCTGATATCTTCGGGTTTAGTTCCCGCTATATAAAACTCTCTCTCAAAAAAAACAAATGAATCCCCCTCCAAAGCTCTTTTCAAACTCCTTAAACATTGGTCCAGTATATCTCTATACTGCCTCAGATTTCAGAAACCTTTGCTCAGCTGGACTCGTAGTCGCACACATTCCATGCATACGCAGCAACAAAACTAGGAAAAGTGACTTCTCCGAATTGGCTCCAAAATGGTGGAATGACCTGCCCCTACACATATGTGTTGTCTCTAAAATTACAGCATTGTGCACAGAGATCAACACTTGGCTCTTCGCCTAGGTTAATTCATGGATCAGCCTTGGCTGCTCCTGCAACAGGATACATTACCGGGATAAAGTTTGCTTTACAAAAAAATTCATAACATTACAGAGAACTCTGTACCCAACGCTACACATATGGGTAAAATGTTTGTCCCGCTTGACATATTCATCCTTTGTTAGAAGGTAGATGTTCAGTTTGCTGTATGACAAGTGCATTAAAATCTCAGAGCACTGCACATAACGGTGGATGGGACATATGCTACATTCTCACTGACTACCCTGTGTGTAAAAAACTAACGTTCTTCACATTTTATGACATGCTCTTTAGGGATCTTAGGCAGTATTCCCCGGCATTTATGCCTTAGTTTCAAAGGTAGACATGCTCACTCAGTTCGAGGACTCTACGCCTCAGAAGGCATTCTCGAACACCCCCAACCTGCATCCACAAACTGTAAGGATTTGGATTTACCACAGTGAGTGTGCTAAAGACGCATGCAAGACATGTCTCCTTGGGCCTCATGTGGCTGTCATTAGTAGAGGTTTACAACAAGAGTTCGGTAATGTTCAGAGATGAGGCGGGTATTTGACAGGTGGTAAAAATGTATTTAAACTGTTTACTCTTTTGTGAAGGATGTGGATGCACCAGCCGTCAACATGTCTGGACATGTGTTTATAGAATGATTTTTTGTGGTGTTTGTGTCCAATTTGATTTTTGACTGGTTGAAAGTTTTTTTGTAGCTTATTTTTATGCATTTTTCAAAAATTCGTACAAGAAATACACTGCACACGCAATGTGGATTACATGAAATGATCCCTGGCAAATCGAGACAGAAAGTACTCACATACATCAGCAATAGTTCCATTATAATTAACTGTGAAACAACAATACAGGCTCTTGTAACAAAAACAGTCTGATGATCCCGATCCATGGGACCGGTCGGCTAATCCTACAATCACATCACCATTTGATACATTTTAGTCAGTTAGTTGCGGGTGCAGCAGCAAATAGGAACGGAGTGACTGCCAAACGTTCTTCGGGCGGGAAGCAAGCGGTAACAAGGATGCATATAAATCGCTAGTCGTGTCGCAATACATCATGTCTCGTAGCCAAGCCCCCATCATGTCTCGGAGCCAGGTCCACACCAGAGCGGCGCAGTCCCACCCCAGTTCAGAGAGACCTGCCTTTTAGCCAGCAATAGCAGTGACACGTCATACCCCCCGGACTCAATGGGTGCACATACCCCAGTAGGGCCAGCAAGGGTGTATGCAGGAGCTCAACCTCAACCATTTGCTCAAGATGCCCAAATACCACCTCCCAATAGGATAGCACCGCAGGGCAATTCCATGCCAAATGTATAAAGTCAGCCGGCGCCTTTCCACATCTCTGACAGCAATCCGGTTTAGTATTGTCCATCCTTGCGAGCAGCACAGGTGTGACGTAAATTGTATGTAGGTAACTGAAATGCAGGAGTTTATGTTTATAATTATTTGACACTAGCTGTGTCTGCTCGCAACAGTAGGCCCACATTTTATCAGTCATGGGCTGCGCAATGTCTCTCTCGCAGGCTGCGCGGGCTCCACTGCCCATGATTGGTCGGAGTGCCTGTACCTGCCGATATAGCTTGGAAACTAAACGCGCTACATCTGGTGCGGTAATGACTTTAGTTAATGGGGGGAACTCTACAGGCTCCTCTGTCTCAGGACATATTGCAGTGATCAGTGCCGTTCGAGTTCTGTGCATTAGGAAACGATCTAGCATGGTTACATCTCGATCCCCAGTCAGGTCAGCAACCGTGCGTAAGTGAACGTCCCTGAACAGGTCTCCCATGGTTTGTATTTGACAGCGGCTGAGTGCCCGCTGCGTCTGAGTTTCGGTTGTGGGCGCTATCCAGGGATCGCTTAGAACCGGCAAGTGTGGAGAGTACAAGTGTTCGGCCCCTAGGTACTTGCGCAGTCGCTCCCAAGCCCAGTCCGTAGTTTGCAGGGTATGGATCTAGGCCGGTGTTCTCCTAAGCTCACGCGGGAGAATAGTGGATAGGGACGGGGACGGGACTGTGTGTGCTCGGGTTTAAGGAACTGCATGCACGCATCCGGATGGTAGCAGAAGTACGCACAATGCGCCTGTGACACTAGATAATAAAAATAGAAATCGGGCACTCCGAACCCTCCTCTTTTGAAGGGCTGAATAAGTGTTTTCCAGCCCATCGGCACCTGCCCTCAAGCCCAGATCAGCCGTATCAACAATCCCCTGAGGGCTTTAAAAAACAGGACACTGTGAACGGGATGGGAAGAGAGATTGTTTTAAATGGGGATGCAGTTTTGTGGCATAAGAATATTATGGGCCCATGGCCGGCGGCAGTATGTTGATCTGAGGACACTGATCTGTTTGATTGGGCCCGTGGCCGACAGAATGAAAGTCTTGTGTGTGAATGGACCATAAAGTCATTGGTGCCTTGAAGTGGCTTTATGGCTCACCTGCAGTAGTCTAGGTTTTACAATATTCAGATACTGTAATTAGTATTTGTGGTTTGAAGCTATCATTTCTGGAGGTGCTAACACCAACCAGTGTAAGTGGGGGACTAACGTTAAAAAATGAGTACCACATTTATATCTGAGATGGAAAGGATAATCCGTTGCCACAGAGTATCATTAACGTAAAGATAGTGTGTATGTGTGTGCACGCACACACACACACACACACACACACACACACACACACACACCCACCCCCCCCCCCCCCCCATGGGGAAGACTACTCCATCTCTGGAATGATTGTACCCCTCTCATGTTGCGACGGAGTATGGGCCATGTTGTAAAATGGCCTCCTCTGAAGGTCATCCCAAATTTATTCTGCTCCTCCTGTTATAGAATATACAGTCCCTTTTCTCTCTCTCTCCTTCTCTCTCTTTTTACTTCTGCACATGTTCTCTTGCGTCAGACCAACACCGCTAGTATGGTGTAGGATTTGTGAAAATATCACTGCGTTTTTGTGACTTTAATGTTGTGAATTGTTTGTTTGTCTTGTTTGAATATATGATATGTTTTTAACTTATGCTTGTTAGGACTTTGCAGTCAAGTTGTTACAATTGTGTGTCTCTTTCAGTACATTTGTATCAATATAGTTTGTTCTTGTGTGTGCTCTTAGTGACAAACCTTGTTATGTATTGTAGTCTTGTGCCTTTTTTTTAGTCTATATGTTATTTATATGTACCTTTGTAATATCTTTACAGCCCTGAGGAAGTTCCCTATATGGGAATGAAACGCGTTGGCTGGAATGTCTCAAGTAAATTTTTTTTTTTTTTTTAAAGAAATATTTTCAAATAAAGATGTTACTATATACAATCTATATTGGCCTATTGGACTTTTTTGAGCTGTGCACCCCCATTTGGCATAACAATCTCTGATCTGGAACACAGCAACGCCACTCAACGGCTGGCGTAGGGGTTGTGTGCACAGCGTCTGCATATATAGGAACTGGCACGAGGTGCGGCACAGAAGGTCCGCCGTTGTTGTTGTTTTGGTTTCTGTTTTCTACTGGGCCAGCAAGCACTCATTGCCATCCTTTGTGACATAATGCCACGTTTTGATGATAAACGAGAAGAAATGGCACAAGATTTGTTCGGAAGGAATGTGAATACACCACAACTGGGACATGCAGGACAAAATACTTCGGGACTACGTGCTCTTTTTATGAAACTTGAACGCCTGAAAAAACAAGAACTGTCTAGGTGGTGGGATGGCGTAACCCTCCAACAATATATTGACAACAAGAAGGTCCCCAGAGGGTTACGCATTCTAATCTTTCCCACCTTTGAGGACTTAAGTGATGAGCTTCTCAAGGAGTGGGAGGTAAATCTAGAGGGTGCATCTCTTATTACGATGCAAATATTAATAAGACATGCAATTGAGAAGGGGGCAAAACTTCTGTCTGAAATTGAGTCCATAGAAAAAGAGATCGAGTCCTGAGAAAACAAGGACTTGGTGGATAAGAATTTTGATATCCTTAAAAAAATAATAGAGGGTCACCAGAATTTTTTGAAGGAGAAAAAACTGCATAAGATTAAACGTGACGATAAGGATTATAGGGAGGGACGTATTTATACATTTGCGAAGAGGTTTGATAACATCACTGGGTCTGCAGATAATAAGAAAAAGACCCAGAGAAGATAGTGAGGAGGTAAGAACAGCCAGTAGTACTGCTTTACCTTCTCTGGACAGTGTATCCTCAAACACTGCCACTCGTAAACACCCTTTAGGAGAGGGCTCCACCACTTTTCAGAAAGAGATGGCCCGACTCAGAATAAGTGGGAGTCAGGCAAAAAAGGGGCAACAACAAAAAAGACAAGGAGAGGGGACCGCAGGAAACAAGGGTGCAACAGGAGATACAGCCGAGGACCAATTGAGGAGATCAGAAAGGGCGAAGAACAAACCAAAACATTAGATGAGGTAAAGAGGGTGGAGGATTTGGACATGGAAAATGCTGAATTGAGGGGCGTCAATCTGTCAAATAGGGCATTGGATTCGGATGAAACAAGCCTACTTTCCAAGGGCTTGGGCTTTTACCCTACCCAGGAGTGTGATTTTGCAAATGTACATGTGGACCTCTACAAATTCTCTAGACTACTGAAATTAAAAGATTATTTCAATGATAAGGTGCCAAACAATGTGGTTACTGGTGGGGGGGCTATGGGTAATGCGAACATGACCATAGCTGAAGTCAAGAATTTACAATGTCTTGTGTCTCTGAGTGATGAAGCGGAGGTTGGAGTACATACAGTTCTAGAGGAACTGAATACAAGTGAAAATACTGTGACTGATAGTGGGTTGCGTCCAAATTCTAAATTTACACCGAGCACGTACCATCGTAATATTGACTTGCTTACTGAGCGTGAGTGATGTCCTTTATAAACTAGAAAAACAGAGTAGAGGCAATCGCAACTTACAATACAATCTCACGCCAGGAGAGAGAGAGGCCCTGAAAAGACTTAAGAATGACAAGGAAATCGTCATAAGGGAGGCGGACAAGGGCGGGAACGTCGTTATGATCATTGACTACAAGAGGGAAATTGAACGTCAGTTGGGTGATTTTGAATGTTATGAGAGAATAGGCCACAATCCCACCAAAGAGTTAACTACTGAGATGAATTCTAAGCTTATTGAGTGGAGAGATATGGGTCTACTAAGTGTTCTTGAATACAGTTATCTCAAGATCGAAAACCCGAGGTTCCCTTGTATTTACATCCTCCCTAAAATTAAAAAACAAGGGGTCTTTCCCCCAGGAAGACCAATAATTTCAGGAGTGGGCTCTGCCACAGAAGGGCTCTCTGAATTTATTGACCTGAAGCTCAATAGACATGTCTTGAATTTACCTTCATATATCCAAGACAGTAAAGATATCCTGTCCAAATTCCGGGATTTTGAATGGTCAGATGAGCTGTTCTTTGTGACACTGGACGTAACAAGTCTATATACGTGCATCCAACATGAATTTGGGATCAAAGCTACCGAATTCTATTTGGATAAGGATGGAGCAGATCTTCTAGATCAAAATCGAATGGTACTTGAAATGATTAAATTGGTCCTCACTAGAAATTATTTTCTACTTAATGGCACGTGGTATCATCAGAAGAGGGGCACGGCCATGGGATCCAAACTTGCACCCTCGTACGCCTGCCCCTTCAACGGGTGGTACGAGAGGGGACATGCCTGGAACAGGTGTGCCTCCCCCTGGACAGATTACATTGTGTTGTGGGGGAGGTACATCGACGATATTACTGCCTATGGTCAGGAACTGAGGTATAACTTTTGGAGTATTTAAAATATTTGAACAACAATTCACTCAATGTCAAATTGACCATGGAATACAGTAGGGAAAGTATTAACTTCCTGGACATTCACTTTTATGTGAAGGATGGTCAGATTCATAGTACCCTGTACCGCAAAGAGACTGCATGTAATGCAGTATTACATGCTGACAGCGTGCATGCCAGTGCGACCATTAGAAATATCCCCTATGGTGAAATGGTCCGTATGAGGCGCAATTGCAGCAAGGACAACAACTTCAATACCAATATCCAGCAGGTAAAAAATCGATTCCTAGCAAGGGGATACGACAGGACGGTGCTTAGCTCAGCAGAGACAAGGACACGAGCACTATCTAGGGAATCGACATTGGCTAAAAGTGTTAGGACCAGGACCCCTAGTAATGAATCTTGTGTGAGGTTTACGACACAATATACTACACACAGTAATGCAACTTTCAAAGTTTTGAAAAGAAACTGGCATCTTCTGGAGGAAATACCAAACCTCCAGAAGACGATCAGACACAACCCCTCAGTTACGTACAGGAGAGGCAGAACATTGAGAAATGATCTCTGTCCAAGTTACGTAGTGACCGGCACAAAAAAGAGCATCACATGGCTGCTGGTCAAACCCAGTGGTTTTTACAGATGCAATACATGTAATATTTGTGACCTAGGTGTGGACAAAATTAAGAGTTTGTCTTACAATGGGTCAATGAACTTCAATATCTGGAAGTTCATCAATTGCAACACCACTTTTGTGGTCTATGTGATTGGCTGCCAGTGCGGACTAATCTGCGTGGGCAGTACCAAACGGGGCTTAAAAATACGGATACAGGAGCACAGAAGAGCTTTGCTCAAGGGTGATCTTGGATACCCGCTCACGGATCATTTTTTAAAAATGCATGACAGCAAACCTGAGTTTTGGTTCCATGCCCTGGAACATGTGGAAGTGGCAGCCAGGGGTGGTGATCGTGAGCTACATTTAAGACAATGCGAATCGAAATGGATTTGTAAACTTCGTAGCATTACCCATGGGTTTAACACCGATCAAGAAATGCAATTTTTCTTGAAGAATGCTTGAGCTAACAGTGCCCACTCTATGTGTCCCCAATGTATATAAACATCAGACGCTAATGTAGTTAAACTTCCAGCTTGGGCCGTGTCATCATCATATGATGAATGTTACCATTGTTGGAAAGAAGGTAGGGGCTTGGCACATTAGCCCTAGGGATATGTATTTGCTGTGGTGTACAACTATCAATTATTGACAGTAGATCAGAAGAGGTTTTCCACTCCTGCAAGCTTTGCGAATACTATCGTATTGTATATTGGTTACTATGTGTGATCTTTTCCGGCTGACTGCACATCGTGATTTTATTCTAAATCTTCCCCTCCGTATACTTTTTTCTAACCCTTACTTCTAAACCTTCCCCTCATATACTTGTTTTTAACCCTTCGGCTTAGTGGTTTAATCGATCGTACGTTGTCTTATTTCTCTTACTTTTCACTTTATACTCATGTGATTAAGTAATTTATCTCTGTTATTTTGTGGACCTCTGGGGTTTTCTTTGCCTTTGAACTGGGCTGTTTGCGATTTCTACTGATGTTTGGGATCTTATCCTACTCCTCGTGCTTGTTTACCGGGGACGGATTCGATTATTATTGTAACTGAAAATATTTGGGGGCTAGTTTTATTCTATTTTCTCATGGCTTTATTAGTTTGTTTTAATTCCTTGACCTGCTACACTGTGTGAAGCTTCTTTGGATTCACAGACATTGTGCACTTTACAGATTATGTGCTACGAGGTGCCGAAAGACTCGCACTACCCATATGGGACGGGAGGCAGACCGCCATGATGGCAACGTCACCCCCTACGTGGTATATTTTGATTATAGGGTACCGACATATGCGCATAGGCAACAGATATTGCGGTCGCGCCTTCTCTGTGGTACTTCATCTTCACGCTGCAGTCGATGTCCATACTGCATTGAGAATCATCTTTTAATTTAACATGGCGGTTCCTGTTTACCACACTGTTCATGTACTTTCAATTGATTGTAACGGAAGAATTATGGTTCAAGGGGCAGGCAGCACATGTTTACTAGCCAACCTTATTGCCCTTCTTTTGTGCAATTATAGTCCTAATATACGACTTGCTCCAGGTGACTTTATAGTATATTTCGTAAATCGGCTATAATGTCGTTCTTTATATCCTTTTCGTCATTATGAGCCTTTTTCTCTAAATGCTGAAGTGTTTTTGAATGCGTACCGTCTTGATAAGTCCAATTTGCCCCACATGTCGTCTTATTCAGGTTGGTCGGGTGCTATATTTAAAGATGGCGGCTCTGCTCGCTAGGCTCTGCTCATAGGAATAACTGGCTTCAGGCTTATCAACCTATCGGATTGGCTATTTTGCGATATACTATGGGCGGGGCTTTGTATATTTAAACTCAGCCGTGGTTAGAACCCGGGTTGGATAGGAGGAAGACAGACGATACTTTTTCGGACGTGAAGGTAATGGGATACGGGGTTACTTGTATAAATGATGTGGTGCTAGAGTTCAGTCTTTAGCCTAAACGGTGTGTGGAAGAATTGCAAGGCGCCCCCACCCTTTTTGTTGCCTGCTTGGACCGACTTAGCAGGTCTCATTTGCAACTTGTAGTGTGTTCCATTGAGGTAGTAATGTTACCCTGTGTGTCTGCAAATTCTTGGAAGGGCAATAGATGTCAGTTTGTGGTCAGGGGAGGGGTTGAGCTATTAAATGTGTGACTTAATTTACCACGTGTATGTCCGGGCGCGAGTGACTTCTGGGACGTGTATTTCCTAGTGGTTTGAACAGGGTGGAATTAGGGAAACAAGAGTGCCTTATAATATTTGTATGTTTATATATCTTTTATTTTCTCTTAGCTTGACAGGAGTTCTGCGTACTTAACTTTTAAATACATTTTTGGGCCATGATGAAATTTACTTGGTTTTAAGGAAATTCACCTTGGGAGAACACATGGACAAAGCCTTTTTCCTCAGAGGCTCCCAGTCACAGTTTGTGCTACTTTCCGGTCCAGTCCCAGGATTCATTAAGGATTGAGGATGGTGTCTTTGTTATGGGGGCCCATCCAGGGCCTTTTTTACTGGCAGTAATATAGTGCGGTATTATTTTCCGGACTTCTGGTTCCAGAATGCCCCACAGTCTCAACGGAGCAGCCCATAGGGGGCGTGGATTTCGGCCATACTTATGGGACTGGACCGGAAAGTAGCACGAACTGTGACTGGGAGCCTCTGAGGAAGAAGGCTTTGTCCTTTGAAACGCATCAGGCTTATACCCTATTTCGCAGCTGCTTATGGAATCTGTAACAACATGCTGTCCGTACCTGATTAAAATGGTGTAACGATGCTGGAATGCGACTCATTGCTCTTGGCAAACTGGAAGCGTGAATAATATATATATTTATTATTATTGTTTTTTTCTTCAAATAAAGAAGTTACTATTCCATCTATATTGGTGTATTGGACTTTATTGAGCTGTGCGCCCCCATTTGGCATAAGAATCTCTAAATCCATATCAATCGACTTCCTGGATGTAAGACAGGCGTGCGGCATCACGTACTGAATCCTTCATTATCCGTACAGACCCCTGAATTGACACCCGTGTCTTCAATCTTATCTTGAGACACACATATATTAACGAAAAGACTGCAGGACAAAAGCCCGCCTAATTCTTGCTCTTACCGGTGATTCTCAGTGACTTGTTTCCAAGCGCCCTCCATGACTGATTTAATTACAGCCATGGAACACAAGAATACTTAGTAATTCCTGTAATTTTCATTATCTTTATCTGAGATACAACGTCAGGATCTCGCATGATTATTTTTAATCACTACTATCAGTTGATTGTTCTTTAATTTTCACTTATTCGAGGTCCCTCTATATCCAGTATAACTTTGTCATTGCCACCGGTTGCCGTTCATTGACAGTCCCTCGCATTGACGTCCGTCCAGGACTCAGCATTTCTTTGGCTTTTTCTGAAGAAGTCGTTTTATATGCCGAAACGCACGTAGAAAATGACATCGCTCTACTGAAAATAACATCCTAAATTGTTTTTCAAGCCACTGTTTGTTGTATTGTATATATTGTAATGGGTTGATTTTTTGTACTACTATCTGTCAATATGATTGATTTATGTTGTCTCATTTATGATATATGTGACCTGTCTGCAGTATATTTATGTACACATAGCCAGATTTTTATCTGAAATAAATAAAATGATTTATATTTTTATCTGTGTGAGAGTATACCCATTCAATTCTATTAGGTTCTTATGTTAATTTAGACCTACAAATTTAAATTCATTGCTGCCTAGGAATGTTGTCTGTTCATGAGTTTTTTCCCTGTTCTAGGAGCACCTAATATTTACAGGGGGCCCTTTTTTATATACACTGGAACACAGCAATGCCACTAAACGGCTGGCGTAGGAGTTGTGTGCACAGCGTCTGCATATATAGGAACTGGCACGAGGTGCGGCACAGAAGGTTCGCCGTTGCTGTTGTTTTGGTTTCTGGATTTAACATTACTATCTGAGAAATGCCACTTTTAGAGAGTGGACATTGCTCTGCTCTTACTGCTCTGTGTGCCTTGCAGCCTGTCTCCAATATACGTCTGGGGTGGGTGACAGCTACACCTTGGGCCAGATGTACAACTGTTTTTTGCGGTCGCATAGGGGAATTTGGCCTCGTCGACCGGAAAAAAACGTCTACCCAATGTACTAACCCTATTTCACAAGTCGCTAATCAATTAGCGACTCGCAAAATATGGTTAGCGACTCGCTATTAGGAAGGGGCGTCCCTTCCTAATAGCGAGTCCATAACCTATGTATGATTGTTTTGCAACCTCAATTGCTGTCGCAAAACACTGGCAGTTTACATGGTAAACACACAAGCCGTCACTCTGCAGTCACCTGGCATTGCTCCTCCACTCCCTACCTCATCCTCACTCCTTAACCCCCTCCTTGTGCGCCGCCTCTCAGAGGTAGATTTAGCCCAAGACTTTGTCCACGCATCGAGACTACCTCTGGACCTCTCTAACTCAATAATGCACCACGGACGCACAGCACACTTGAACTTTTGAACATTTATGTTGAACTTTGTCTCTTTTATGTGATTTCTCTTCTATCTGCTGTAAAGCGCTCCAATACCTTCAGGTCTGGCCAGCGCTATATAAAACCTAAAACCTCTTAAATAAATAAATAAATGGTAAGCCTCCCCAGGGGACCGCTTCCCCTTTGTGAATGGGTGCCCGAATATTTTTTTATGAGCAGGCAGTGGTCCTAGGGACTACTGCCTGCCCTTAAAAAATGAAACTGAAAAGTTTCATATTTCTTTTTTAAATGCATCCTTAAGGGAAACGTGCTGCATTTAAAAAAAAAAAGCTTTATTTAAAAAGCATTCACAGACATGGTGGTCTACTGACCCAAGCAGGCCACCATCCCTGCGAGTGTGAGCCATTCCCAATGTGGTTGCAAATTGGGACAGCCTCATTAATATTCATGAGGCATGCAATTTGGGAACCCATTGGGAACCGCAAACAGTGTCTGAGACACTGTTGTACATTAAGTTCATGTTAGAAAGATTGAGAGGGACCCCTTGATAACCAAGGGAAATAGGGTACTACACCCAGATAAAAGGAAATGTTCCCTTGATTTTGCTAGTTAACAGAGCATTAAGTATTACGTCAGAAAAAAGTTTATCTTTGGGAATTGAATTTTTCTTTATTTTTTTAAAACAAGTATATTCATCCTTGTAAATCATACAAATTCATTGAACAAAACATCAAGAATATTAAAAACCTCCTAAAATACAATACAGTTTCAATACATTCACATAAACAAAAATGAAATTATATGAAAGAAATTTTTATAACACCATTATGACCAGCATAACGTTGAGACAAAAACACAATTTGTAAGATTCAGAAACTTCTCTTTACGAGTGCACATCAGATTAAATTTTTGGAAATACAGTACATTAAACGTTGACAAATCTGTATATGCGTAATCTGTATTTATTCTCTGATTGCGCTATCCACAGCGTCGACGCGTTTCGATGGTTTCAGACTGATAATCCCATCTTTATCAAGACCACATACTTTTGTCTCACACTTCAGGAATTTTCCTTTGGGATTGGCGATCTTTTCCTGGCCCCTTATTCGTTTTGTAGTTCTATTAACCCACTTCTTTCAACTTCCTCGTGGTTTAGTATGATATATTTTATCCTTTCTTCTCGTGATGAAGACGGATTTTCCTGTTTTAAAAGAAACCTTTTTTTTCTTTTTGTTTCTGTCTGTCAATTTTCTGTACTGCGCGGTATTTTAAAATGTTTCTTTCTGCGTCAGTATATCTGAGTATTCGCTGTCTTGTAACCGTAATGTTTGTTTAAGCATCGGAGCACGCTCTGTGGTAATTTTCCGAATTCCTGCGTTGCCGATTATTTAAAAGCCTCTTCCTACATAGGCGGGTCTGATTTCTCGCCGTATATTAGCCGTCCTGTCAGAATCTGGATCGGAGCTAAAATTAAGTTCAGCCATCGCAAATTGCGAGTCGTAATTTTGCTCAATTTGAGACTAGCTAAACTTAATGGTCGTATATCTGGCCCCTTGTGCTTTCCCTCCAGACAGTCAAAAACACAGGAAGGGTGGGTGTGACAAAACTCATCGGCATTCATCAGCATTCTGATAGCTCTTCCTGGGCAGGAATTGGGAGGGGCTGACGTCAGAAAAGGCAGTTTCTTGTGTCCCACACAAAGGGCCACCCCGCTACTGATAGTCTGGATCCAGGGCTGGGAAGAAGGGGGGCTGTGCATTTCAAGGGCCTGCTTTGGAGTCCCCCCACCTCAAAGGGACAACTGGGTATGAGTACTGAGCGTCTGATCCTACAAAGATAGTACACTACTGGACCTAAGAAGAACTCTGCTAGGAGTGAAGACTATGGGCCACAAGAATTGCCACTCTGCTGGACTACTGCTCTGGGAGAACTGATTTTCCGCTGTGCTGTGCTTCCCTGCTGCATGCTGATCTCAGCCCTGCCAAGGACTGGACACATCTCACTTGAACCCAGAGTGACTTCAAGGGCTTGCTGGCTTGCCCCCTATTCTGAAGTCTCAGGGCCATCAAGGACTTTCTACATCTTTGCAACAGCACCTGGACTTTGCCATCCATGAGTCCTGCCCTGCCAAATGGTGCCAATCCTGTCCTGGGCCGTTTAAAGTGAGCTTCTGCCGTACAGCACCATAAAAGTTGACAACTTTGCGCCAATTGGAACAAATACATTGCCCTTCGACGCCGCTGCAGGAGCCGACTGGCGACAGCACTTCGATGGACTGCGTAGCTCAACAACTCAGGGCTTTTCTAGATCCACAACGTACTGAAGACCTTTCCAGAGTACCACACCACAAAATTACCCTGGCACTGGTCCACACATTTTAGATCTACAAATAGCAGCTATATCACCATATCAAATAAAATGCTTGCCAACAGTCATTGCAGATTCCCAAATCGCAGGCCTCCACTCTTTGAACATTATTCCCACCAGATGCATGGACAGCTTCTCTTCATTCAACAAAAAATCAAAGACGTCATCTGATTAAGTTTCTACTTATGTACGCAGGCAACCAGCTCCATCTTACTGTTCACTCGCTCGTATGCACCAGTACCTGAACTCTGCCAGATAACTGTTGACGATAATTTAAAATAAAAATTTACCGGAGGAAACGGTTTTTCAAGTTGGGATGAGCTTTATAGAAATCACAATTCAATTCAAAAGAGCGGTATTATTCATCGTTATTTAAAAGTATCCTGTTTCATAGGAAACAAAATTAAATGCAATGCTGTAGCTATAACCTGAATGAGAAGAACACCACGGCATCACATCTTTAAAAATTATTTTCAATCTGCGTATTTAACGGATTTTCTACACTGTACATTGCTGTGTACAAGCTCACCAAGTGACTGCATACATTTTACCGGACATTTTTCAGTCTTCACTTAATCAAACCAACAGGGTTTGTGGTTCAGTATAGTTCCACACGAAAAAAAAGTTAAACTTTCCACCTGGAGCCACTGTGACCTAGGGAGCCCTACAGACCTTCGAACAAAAACATCTTTGTGTTTGGCAAAGTAAACCAACTGCTCGCACATAGCACCGCAAGCTGCTTACACTGAGCGCACTGTCTTCAGCAGGCCAGCTGCAGGTAATCCCACACTATTTTAGCAGGCTTCAGGGCTTCTCCTCAGACACACTGCTACCACACACATTCTATTGTAGCACAAGAAATTCACTTTGCAGGTGGAATATAGGTGAACCTTTCAGTTTTACATATCCGACCTAACTGCAATAAAACACGACCAATGTTAAGCCTGTATGCATAGTTAGTACTAAAACAGTTTATCTTGTACTCTGGATTTGCCCTTCGAAGCAAAGGTAACCATTAATCTGAAAGTTCAGTGAATTTTATTATACCAATCGGGGAAATTAACTGCTTAATAAGTAAGGAGCCAAAATGGATCCACGCTCTTCCGAACCTGCCTTGCCTCAATAGTGAGTTTTCTTTTGACTACTTTTGTGTAATCCCATTTTGCATAATTCAGATCAGCGATGTTGCATTCTTGGTACAGTATGTTCTCCAGGAGGCTGCAAGGTGGTTCTGAAAGCTGGAAATGAATACAACGTGGTAGTCCATTACAATTCCCCATCTGAGCATGGCTGATCGTGGGTTCTTTATTTTTCATAAAATAAACTGCCTAATAGTGGGTTCCCCATGCTTTTGCGATATGAAAAGCACTTTGATGAAGTTTACTCTGGTTTTCACTGCATTTCTTTATAGGATTCTGTAGTTCGGAAAAAAAAGACCCAACATGGGAGTCAAAGTTCCACTTTTAGGGTTGAACAGTAAGCACAATGAGGGAGGGCAATGTACAACTGGTACAATATAACCATTAACACTAATGGTAGGTTGTACGTAACTACATGTATAATGTGGCAACAAGTTGAAAGAGGCTATATGATCATCTAAATGACGTCAATATATTTAACCACACCGTAAGAACGAATCTGATAAAATGTTAATTTCGGTCTTAAAAATAAAATGTATATCGAAATCTTGAACACAGATGACTGCAAAACGTTCATCTGAAAAGCGTCGCTAAAGTTTTATGGACATTAATTTCTTATGTTTGCATTTATTTTTACTATCACCAGCAATTTAAGGCAATAATAAATGCATAAACCACCATCACCCGTAAAACGCACGAGCGAAATCAAGAAGCAAATCTGTAGCACGGCAAGCACGGTAAAGCTAGTAGTTATAGCCCTGGCAAGCTAGTGAGAGGTTTAGATCTTATTTCAAGCATATTTCCCAAAGGAAAAAAATAAAAATATGCTTCAGTTCAAACGTGACTGCCATATGGCTGCAATAAAAAGGTATTAAAAAAGTAACTATTGCATATTATTTTATAAGGAGAGCAAAAATGAAGCATTTTTTTGTAATTTTGAAGAGTGATGGAAACAAAGATTTTAATAGGCTCAAAACAAATCAAGACACTTTTCGCGCTGAAGTACAAATGATAAATATTCACTGAAACTCGATTTCAACATATCATTTGTGCGCAGCATATCTTTATCAGTAAAACTGTGTGTGTGCAAATTTAGTGGCCATTTGAATGAAATATGCTGTCTGTAAAGGACGGTGCACAATCACAAGATGCTTTAGTTATATTAAAAATCAAAATCACTGCCTCATGTCCAGTATTGCTAGGCGGGTCGTAACAGTTTGTCATTCTAAAACTTGGGTTATGGTTCTAAAAGGTTTGGGAAGCACTGCTATAGATGAAGAAGGCTGACACAAAGTTTGTCTATATATATGTATGTATTTTAATGATTGCATTTTAAGATTACATGAGGCTGGTGCGAAATTTAACGCCACCTTTAGGCCAAACCTAAAAATAGCTTGTCAGTTGACATTTCCGGTGTTGCTAACAACTCTGAACCAACACACTCCACAGTTCTTTCAGAAATGGAGATAGAACACCGACCCAGGAAATGGAAGCTTTATCATGATCCAGCAATCAGATTTTTGGTCTCCGGTATTAACCAGGTGCTTCTACCTTGTGACGAGAAACTTTTTGTCAAAGACCTGTTGTAAAATAAAAACTTGAAAGGAGACGGTAATACTAAAGTGTAACCCCCACATGCCCAGTCTCATTCACATACATACTGAGCACAACCTAACATGCACGCAAAAAAGCTGGACTGTAACAGTCGAAAAGCACATTTTAAAGAGCAGATGGGTGAGGTTTAGTAATTGGACAGATACTAGCAGTACTGTAGTTGCCTCACTTTTATTCAGTTTGATGCCACAGGAGATGAGGCCCCCTCTACCAGACATTAGCCCAGGGAGGGGGCTGCGTGCCCCCCTCCCCAATTACAGTAAGACTCGACCCCTGGATATAAGGGTCCCATAGCTGCCAAGTTTTCAGCATGAGCAAGTGACATTTCTCGGTTTTTATTTTGCATATGAGTGACATTTATGACACTGAGACACTTTATCGGGAGCAAATACCAGCACTACATCCATGTTTTAAGATTCTGCCAAAGCACCAAGATCCATAAATAAAACTCTAAATAAAATCATCTTTGTTCATTTTTAACAGGACTCCTCAGTCTGTGTTTATCAGCCATGGATCATTAAGAAAGCTCTAGTACACATTTTACAGAGCCTTCCTCTTATATTTACAGTTTAAACTATGCACTCAGAAGGAGAAACAAGCATTGGCATAGCCAATAGGTCTCTCCTTTGGGACCTTATAAGTGTTTAGCCATGCAACACTTGATATTGTTGCACCAATGATATTGTGCTGGATAACTTAACACTTATAAGGTCCCAAAGGCGAGATCTATTGGCTAGGCCAATCCTTGTTTTTTAACAGTGGGTGCAGTACAATTGATAATTAGGCCACAAACGTGAGCAGCACCATTGCACATATTGATGATATAGAAATAAACAAATACATATCAAGGTCCTCAGGTCAACGACGTATCGATCCCTAACATAATAATGGAACCATCAGCAGGACACAACAAGTGATAACTGAGGAAAAATGCCTGCTGAAAGGAAACAGAGGAAGGGAGAAAAAAAGACAAGAAACACATTTTTTTAACATATAGAATTTCTCGAGGCAAATTAATACATACCTGTTTATTTCTATTTCATAAATATGTGCAATGGTGCTACTCACATGTTTGTGGCCTAGTTATCAATTGCATTGTGGCCACTGTTTACAAATAACCGAGTTTAGTAACTCACTCTTTCGTTGAATGCTGTCCCACTTTCATGTCTTCTTTGTTCAATAAATTATATACAAGCTATTGGTATTTATACAAACATAACCAACATTGTATCTCTGTGTTAATTACACGTCCTAATTCATGATGTGAGGGACCTTCTGTTTCCTTATAAATACTTGCACCCCAGGTCCCTTCCAGATCACTTGGGTTCCCTTGTCTCTTTAAAATACCCACATTCGTAGCATACTATGCTGTAAACCTAGTTAAAAGATGACTTAAAACATATAAGGTGTCTGGTGCGTCCATCGTCTTTAAGAATAAGAGAACAGTGACAGGGTCTTCCAGGAAGGGGCAGGATTAACACAGGCTGCCAATTTTATACAAGCCACTAAAGAAAACCTGACCTGGATGAATATGCTACAAGTGAAAGAATGCCTGCCCTCTGGCAAATCCTTCATCCAGATTGCGCCTTTAGTAAGTCTTTTCTCGGTCTTTGAAAAATGTATAGGCGCCCCTTTCGTCACTAACACAATCAGCACAATAAGACCCTCACATGCCCTTGGCAGATGTGCGGTCTGAAGGTGCTCTGTACAAGGCTGTCAGTGATGCTTGAGACATGTCTTTTCACGAAGAAGACACACTGAAACAAAGTAAGCACTTTGATTACTGTAGCAATATGTTGCCCCAAACACAGTGCACGACTTTCACTAACTCCGAACATATTTTACAGGATATTTCGGTCATTGCTATGGCGTGAATTTACAAGCGACAGATTGTCATTGCTGAGAATTCCTGGAGTACTGGAGAGGATAGAGAAAATATCCCCCGCTCGCCCAACAGTGGCATGTGGCAACAACAGTTAACAAAGCAGCAGATGTGACCTTTTCAGATAACAAACGCACACGCAGTACAGATACACAAACTGACAGCGTTGATAACTTTAGTGGGAGGAGATGCTGTACACCCTATTTAGTTCATCACTTACTCTTCACTCAGTGTTAATAATAGACTCATGACACAATCTTTAATAAAAGTCCAAGACGAATCAGTACAAAAACGGACATTTCCTAGCAAGCAGGTTGAGCCATGAAAGGTACAGGCTGAGCAGAGATTCACCGTCAGCCCTTCAGGTAAATGGTATTGCGGTTTTACAGCCTGAGTTGCGTCATGGATTTCCCTCACGTCGTTAAACCATTCCTGAACTGTAAATAAGGGGGGCAGGAAAGCTAGAAGGAGCATCGGCAGGGTGTCTGTATAATCTATTAACAGCACATCACAACAAGCATTTGCAATGCAATAGGTCTCGCATTTTTTTAGAGTTAGAGTTATTGGCGTTGTAATGGAAATGTATTTTACTTATGTGAGAGCAAGTGCGAAAATGATAGAAAGGGAGAGCGAGTTGCTACATAGAGATAGTTAGAGTTATCTGCGTATACAAGTGTGAGGTAGAGTGAAGAGAGAGAGAAAGAGAATGAGATAGAGATTGAAAAGAGAGTTAGAGAAAGGTAGAGTTACATGCTGGAGGCCGGGGATACTTGTAAAAAGCATAGTCAGGGTGAAGCTGCTCCCAAAGCCACTGATATATATTTTGGTGTCACGTTGTGTTGTCATACTTTATATATTTATTATTGCAATGCAAAAACAATCTATGGACGCATCATGGTGGTCCATGTAGGTTATGTATTTGTTGTTCAGGTTTAGAAGACTCATGTAGGCTTCATGTTATTAAATGCGTTAATGCACTTAACTTTCACAGATCAGTAAGCATAATGGTGTTGCTCATTAAAAATTCTGACGGGGACCAGGTATTGCTTGGATATGCAGGTTCCCAAGTCCATTTGAGTTGCTGCGGTATATGTGTGCGTCCCTGCGGCATCAGACTTTTGTGATGTGGATATAAGAGCGGCAGAAACAGCGGGACAATGTAAGAGGCGCGGGGGTCAAAGAGGACAGATGGATGTAAAAGGGACAGACCAGCAAAAATAAGTGGCGGCCCAGTGTGATGACGTATGCACGTGTATGCCTTGCCTTTTTTTTTTTATTATTTACGATTTCAAGATGTCGAATGTCACCTTTAGCAGTCAATTTATTTTTGAAAAAGACAGGTAATTTCTGATGTATATGTTTCCCTCGTCTTCATTTTGCTTGCAACAAAGTGTCACCCATAATCGCTGAATGCCACTCAGAATTAAAGTGAAGTTATGAAAATGTCATACACAAGCAATATGAAACCTTGGCATCTATGCGTCTCCGCTGATGCGGTCTGAAGGTGGCGTGGGGGGGGGGGCTGTTGCGGCCTCTCTGCTGATGCTGTCTAAAGGCGGGGTGGGGGGCAGAACACAGCTGGGCTGCGAGGCCTCTCTGCTGATGCTGTCCGAAGGTGGTGGTTGAGGGGGCAGAAGAGGGCTGTGCTGCGTGGCCCCTCTGCTGATACTGTCCGAAGGCAGCATGGGAGGGGGGCAGGGGGAAGCAGAAGGCTGAGCTACAGAGTCCTCTCAGCCGATGCCATCTGGGAGGGGGAGGCTGACTCGGGACTGTTGTGGCCTTTCTGCTCACGCTGTTCAAGGGGAGGTTGGAAACAAGAGCGGGCTGTGTGACAGGCGAAAGTGAAAGACGAGTGCTTTCAGGCTGCCAAATGGTGCGCGCGCCCGGAGCACATGCACAGTAGTTGGCGGCCTGAAAGCACTCGTTTGCACTTCCAAAAGTGCTTACTATAAGTCTCGCCAGAACAGCGCTAAAGCGCTGTCTCAGGCGAGACCTAAAAATCAGCACAGTGGCAAGTGGGGAAAAAAGCATGGGACTCCTGGCTACCAATGTTATCTACCCTGAAAAGATGAAAGGTCGAATTGGATTCACTACCTGCACGTTAATCACACTTCGTTGAAGCAGGCACTCAACCTACTTACTATGCAACCAACTACATGGCTGTCAAAGGGCTCATGTCTTGTGACACACCTATAGGCATTTCTGTCTTTTTATGCAGTGGTAAGCTGCACGCTGGGATTTGGAGTTTCTCTTGTAACATTGGGAAAAGTGTTGAAAAATGCAAGCTGCAAAATGCTGTTTGGCTAATAGGTCAGGAATGGCAGGAAATGAATCTGTTTGAGGATTCTGTGGTCACGTCCTGAGTTCCTGTGCACCCACTCACCTTCGTGCCTTGCATCTTGTTGTCTTGCTGCTATCCGTCCCCCGCTGCCGCCATTACCAGCTGCGGCCGCTGTGCGGGGACGGACTACACCTCCCAACATCCCGTGCGCCAGGGGAGCAGCTGACGCCGCTTACGCGCCAGGAGGCGCCCAAAAAGACCGGTGCTTCCTCTGCGTCGCGGGACGCGTGCGGGCGGCGCCGGGCTAAGCCCGGGACAAGGGCGGGGCCGTCTAAGGCCGTCAGGGGCCGGAAGAGGCCGGGCTGGGCCACATCTCTAAGTGCTTGCCTAAAGATACATCTGGTTATAGCCGTTAAGGCAAGTACTCAACCATTGGCACGGGACCCGGGACTCTGAGACTGTCATAGCCGATGTTGTCACTTTGGTTGTATTAACTGCCTCCTGTTCACTGACCTCATCAATTGCCATAGTATTGCATTCATCTTGCCTTTTATATTGGCCCTGAGGTGCTCTTAAAAAGGTAGTGGTGGGGGAACTTGGTCTGGGGTCCGCACCCCCTCTCCTGCCCCTAGTAAATCAAGAGCCGGCCAGCTTATCAGATCAAGATCATGGTAAAGACTAAGAACTCCCAGCCTAGGGTGGAGGGAGGGGTAAAGGGTACCCTCGATGCCTTTATTGTAAGAGCTGAGTCCCTGCTAGCACACGAAATCTTATTGACGGAGCGGCGGCTCTCTTTGGACTCTTTAATAGCAAAGAAACGGTCCTCTTTGGGCAATATAGCCCTTAGCGCTACGCTGGGGGGAACCCCCCCCCCCCCGACTCTGCCGCAGCTTTATTGACGACAGATTCTAGCCCATGAGGGGCCTTAGAACTAGTAAGCCCGTCTGCTAGAGTTACTTCCCTTACACACAGGGCGCCGCAAGTGGTCAGCTTGACACACACTGATACTGTGTTAGGAGAAGCTGAAAGGGGGGGACCTAGTGCACTTCCAATAGTACCAGACATCGAATCTATGCAATCGCCCATCAGGGAAGTGGTAACCCGATCTAAAAAATCCCAATTGCAGACAGGGCCTTTAGCTAAAGGTGGGATGCATATTCCTAACACCACTAGTAGGCCTAGCCGTAGAGGACCATCAAAGTCCACTAAAGGAATCACTAAAAACCCCGAGTGTTCAGAATGCCCAACCTGTAAAATAGCAAATGGGTCGGCAGGGCTGCATGAAATCATTACAGCATTGGAGGGAAAAATGGAACAGCTGCTAGCCCAACATTTAGGCCCAGTATTAACAGCAATCTCTAATTTGGAAGGCAAATTAAGGAGGTTGGCAGACACGGTTCCTGGAAAGCCAGCCGGGACTAATCTACAGAGGAGGCAAGAGGGAGGTGGGAGAGAAGAGGAGTCACATATGGTTGACAGTGGTAAAACGGTCACCATCAATATTGACCCCGAGCCCAGAAACCATAGGGAAGTTGCTCCAGAACAAACAAACACTGGTAACAGGAATTCTGGACAAAAAACCCAGGGCAATAGGCGGACTCCCCTTGACCCAAAGGCCGCTCCCCGGGGACCAAAGGAGAACGCAGTTCGGCTTAACACTAGCAATAACACTACCTGCGCACAGAATACCCCAGGTCTCCCGATATTGGATTTACCCCCCGCATCTAGCCCTTACACACTAGTGTTAGTAGGCGTTCCAGGTCTTAATAAAGACATCGAGGAATCGACTTGCACTTTGATTAATAAGACCTTACATTGGGTGCATAATAACTCACACGGGACGAGGCTCCAGCGTAGGCATATTTTAATGGCCAGGAGGGTGGCCTGGATTGGAAATAGCGAGAAAAGATTTACAGGCGACTGTATCATAGTTAACCTCAAACACCCTGAGATGGTAAGAGAACTGCTCGACAATCGATACATGGATGGGGGTTTTGGATCATGTATAAGGATGCTACCCCTGCACTTCTTCTATAGGAATAGTGCACCTGAGACTGGGCAGAGATGGCTGGGGCCCTGGGATGCCAAAAAACGGAGGGAGGTGGCACCTGCACACGACACAAATAGATTTGCTCAGCTCTCTTGTTTCTCCGCATTGGACGAACAGGACTGACTGACGGAAATAGAGAGTATGGAGCCCGAGTTGGTAAATGACACCCCGTGTAACATTGCAGACACCAATATCTCAGGGGTCCCGGACCCAGCTTCAGTAGTCGTCCCCATGGTAGGGCAAGGGACGGAAATGGAAGTCAGGCCGAAATTGCCAATTGGCCTTGACACTAGCCCCTTCCCAAGAAAGACGACCAGAATGATTAGGGGTTTAGATCCAAACCCTAAGGATCTGAGGATTATTTCCTGGAATATTGCAGGACTTGCAGGTAAGATCCAAAATACTGAATGGTTAGCCTTTATCACTAAATTCCAAATCATTTGCCTACAGGAAACTTGGGAAACCAACAAAACTGTCCCATTCCTGGAAGAATATAAATTGTTTTTTGTGCCAGCCCGGAAATCCAATATGGGCCGTGCCAAGGGCGGACTAACAATGTATGTAGCACTGTCACTGCAGGGGAAATGGCAAGATTTGGGGTGGGACTCCGGCTGCCTTCAGGGTGTTAAATATTCATTGACGGGCTTAAAGCTCATTTTTATAAATTTTTATAACGTGGGACAATCCTTAACAAACTTGATGGAGCTAGAGGAAAGACTGGCCAACCTCCAGGACTCAGGGGACGAAGGCTCCCAGTTAATCCTTATGGGCGATTTTAATTGCCACCAGTGCCCATATTTGAAATGGGAAGGTGGTATTTGGGATGATTGCCCTTCCACCAAGGGTTGGCACTTGGAGCACACCAGAGAGGGTCTGTCACTGAGCTCAATATTGAGTGAGTTCGCCCTAACTCAGACGATGGACATGATCGATCGGGGGAAGTCTGACAATATCGCCCCCTCCTTTAAGGGAAGGGGCTGTAATTCAATAATAGATTATATTTTCGTTTCCACCGTCTTAACAACTAGGATAGGCCACTTCACGATAGTGCCCAGTGCGTTTAGTGACCATAATCCCCTGGCTATGTCACTGGTGGACACTATTCCCTGTACTAAAACGGACAGAAGGACCACTACGGGTGAATTCAAGGCAAAGGATCAGGGAAGAAGAATTAAATGGGATAATATTGATGGGGAAGAACTCCACAGAGTACTCCTTGCCAATGCCGAGAATCACTTGTGGAGGTGTCTAGATCTTACTGTCGAGGGGACGGACTAGATTGCAGCATTTGAAGGCACTGCCCAGCATATAGACACCCTCTTAAGGAGCAAACCAAGGCCCCAGGTAGATCTCTGCTCTAGATGGTTTAATAAGAGCTGCTCTAGAGCCCACAGGGACCTAAAGTTGGCATTATCAATTGCCCCTAGGGACAGAGGAAAGATTGCTGATTGTAGGGCCCGGTATAAAAAGGCAATCAAGTCACGGAAAACATCCCTACAAATAGAGGCCTGGGAATCCCTGAGAGAGGCCGCGGAGCTCCACGATATGACCAATTTTTGGAGGATCATAAATGCCCCGTGCTTCCAACCCCCAAATAAGTCTCAGCTGGTTTCCCATATCCTGTCAGATGAATGGGTGGCACACTTTAGAGGCTTATATAACCGGGGCGAGCCTGAGGAGCTGCCAATTCTAGCTGCAGGATCCCTCGGCGGTGATTGGTCACCCTTCACGGTTCACGAGGTTAAACTGGGAATAGAGGGTTTGGTGGTGAGGAAGGCTCCAGGGCCAGATGGGATACCCCCTGACCTCTTTAAAAGCCAGGTAGATCTCTGGGCCCCGATACTGACCAGGGTGCTTAATACAGCCATTGAAGCAGGTATGCCCAGATCCTGGTCCACGGCTACCATTGTGCCAATATTTAAAAAGGGCAATAGAAACGACCCACAGTGTTATCGCCCAATCTCCCTCATAGACGTTACTGCGAAAATTCTGGGGAGAGTCGTCTTAAATCGTCTATTGATCTGGGCTGATGAGTATAACACTATCACGGACGTACAGTACAGGTTTAGAAACGGGCGTTCCACTACTGACCAATGCCTTAACCTGTACCATCTGGTAGCGATGTATACTGTGGCCAGGGAAGGCACTGTTTACTTGGCATTTATGGATCTCTCAGCAGCATTCGACTGCGTAAACAGAAGAAAGCTGTGGGAGATCATGGATGCTTTGGGCATTGATCCGGGCCTGATCCACATCTTACGAACACTTCATCTAAACACAACGGCACGGGTCAGATTTAGCGAGAGGGGGGAAGTCACAGAGGACTTTGGGTGCAGTGGAGGGGTGAGACAAGGGTGCATCCTTGCCCCTTTCCTGTTTACGCTCTATATCAATGGGCTTGACAAGGCGCTTGGAGATCTGGAGGCCGATTGTCCCTGCATTGGGAGGAGAAGTATACCAGTCCTCCTTTATGCAGATGACGCGGTACTCCTGGCGTGCACAGGAAGGAGCCTGCAGATCCTCATCAGCGGATTCGTACGCTTCATGGCAGATTTAGACTTAGTTCCCAACCTTTCAAAGTCTTACGTCATGGAAGTAGGCAAAATGCCTCTAAAGAACTGTACCTTCTCTATAGGCACCCATAAACTTGAGAAGGTAAAAACTTTTAATTATTTGGGAATCATGTTTGATAAGGATCTCACCTTTAAACCCCTTGTAAAGCACAAATGCAGTCAATACCCGAGAGCTGTAGGGTCAATCATGAACTATGCAAGCAGACTTGGCCGTTGGTCGCCTAATGAAATAGTAAAGCTATATAGGTCAGTTTGCTGCGCAAAGACACTGTATGGGAGTGAGGTGTGGGGCTTTACAGACGGATAAAAAATCCAAGTGGAAGAAAACAAGTTTTTAAGGAGACTCCTGCAAGTGCCCCAATGTATCCCCTCATATATTGTCCATGAGGAACTGGGCATTCCCCACCTCAGTGGCAGGGTACAGCTCAACCCGATAATCTGTTGGGTCAAAATCTGGACAAATCCTGAGGCACTGCTAACCAGACAAATTTTGGAGGATTGCATGAGGGGGGATAAGGGCTTGCAAATACCCTGGCTTAAATACGTAAGGGATGTACTAGATATATTGGGCCATGTACATTTTTTTAATAATCCATCCACATTGGCTAAAAAGGATCTGGGCCTTATAAAGGCAGATTACCTACGATACACAGTCAGGGCCAGAGAGGACAGAGAAGGGCGGAAACGTAGTGTTCGTGATTATCAGCTCACAAAAACCTCTCTAGGGATGGAATTCTACCTGTCTAATATATATAATAGACAGGACAGATTCCTGATGACTAGATTTAGGTTTAACCTCTTACACCACATCCTGTCAGTCCCTGCTGGTTTTGTAAGCGATGTTAGGATAAAAGGGTGCTGCGGCTGCGAAATACGATCTCCGCAAGACACCCTACATTTCGTCCTACTGTGTCCCTTTTATGCACTCCCAAGGTCCCGGTTCCTAAAAACTGTCTTAAGACGAGCTAAAATCAGACAGGCCAAAGTGGCCCTTCTGTTCCTTAAAATGTCCACCGACCCTTTTGTTTTATTTAGCACTGTGCACTTTCTGCGATTGGCAGTTAAATTAAGAACAACCAGAGGAGAGGCCCATTGAAGTAGGCAGTGGATAATTGTGTAGGATTTATTGGCTGCTTACAGATACATTCTATATTTTTCAATGTATGATAGCCGCATATAAAGGTTTACTGCAATTGATTGTCCCGTTTTTTTTTAAACCTGTTTGTACAAAGAGGTTTTAATATTACTGATTTTACACAGTACGTGCATAATTGATTCGAATTCTTTTAATGTATTGTAGGATTGTTTTATGATGTGTATCTTTTATGGATATTTTTTTTTATCCGAATAAAGATTATTGAAATGAAATGAAATGAATAATATGGCCTGCGTCCCTCAGCAGCTATGTAAATATCACAGAGTTAATACCTCGGTGAACTTTTACAACACACCACACTTTCTGGCCCTCTGCTTTTTGTTTTCGGATATAAATCCTTTTTCTAAAGTTCATTCATCCAAGCAGCTGAATTAAAACCCACGAAGACTACAGTTCCCAGAAAGCATTATAATGCCAAGCTAAAGTTCAACATGGAAACCATACTGTCTATGCCGACATGGAATAAGGGGAAATCATAAAGCACTTTAAAGAGGATAAACATGCCCGATCCTTAGTTGCAACTGTGTCACATGAAAGATAACAATCATTACATTCTTCTTTTTGCAGGATACATTTTTAAAACTCCACATGCAAGACCAGGAAACCACAAGTATAGATAAAAGATGCAAAACGCAGGAACAATCGAATGGAAGGAGAATAGTAGCACAGAGGAGGGGTTTTAAACAAAAAGCACTGCTGGAAAACTATTCCAACAAAGACAGCTTCAATATTTCCCCACAGTCCTTGCCCAATACAGGTAAGAACATCATGAATATGTACCTCGATTATACAAGCAGGAAAACGGGCGCACATTTTTTTCCCCAAGCGTAGCAGAATTCAATTGCCCAAAAAGCACGAGAAATGAAAAAAGCAAGGAACCACAACTAACAAAAAAATGCCAACCTTTGAATAAGGTAAGCACTCAGGCATTCGCCGATAAAGTTCGGTAATCAATAAACAGCCCGAGCATAGGCCAGCGGTCATTGCAAACTGTTTTGGCTCTGGCTGTCTGTGGGCAAAAACAAATGCAGCCCTGCTGCAGCCACTCTGAACTAGCCAGACTTCTCTTCACGGCCCTTGATATCGGAAGGAAGGAATTTACGTTTTCTGAAAAAGGCGAGCCTGTGTGTTTCTGACTGCTTTTGCTGCTGCTGAGTGCATGCCAGGAGCAGGATGAATTTTGGTAGTGTGCACTGCTGGGGATATCAGTTTCTTGTTAATGCTCATGTGGGAACACGTCTCTGCTGCCTGCCGGGCTCTCTAAATATCTGACGTGCAATCACAAAGCGAAAGTACATTGCTACCAAAGGTATTATGAACTCACCTTGACTACTTCAGTGTTGCAGTGTCTGGCCCCGCTCTGCTCCGCCGGGTGCACCACAGAGATCTGCACGAATGTCTTCAGTGTCCGATAGCAGGCAGCAGTCACCAGGTCCCTGCACGCTGTGAATGTCCCCAGCGGAAGGAGAGAGAAAGAGAAAAAGAACAAGCCCGGAGTGGTGCGTGCGCATGCAGTCTTCCCTTTTCAAGCACTGCACTCGTGCTTGTGGCCTGCCCCTGCTCGCTCCCACAAGGTGGACGCTGCCACAAGCACGAGTGCAGTGCTTGAAAAGTGAAGACCGATGGCTAAAGGCCCTCCTAGAGCAGCGCATGCACACTGCCTAGGAGAGACCTAAAAAGACCAGCTTGCAGTAACTGGATTCGATTACGAGGGTGCTGTGTCTAATTAAGTAATCGCCAGGACACCGGATGTAGACTGTTCAGTATCCTGGTTACACCTTTTATTTAGTTAACAAACCCCACCCCCAATCATCACATTCATGACACCTGGTTATATATATCAAGCTGGTCCATCACCACCCCTTCCGGGTTACGGGAAGGGCCGTGACCACATAACACTACTCCATAACCTACAAATAAAACACAAAACAAAGATCCCCACCAAAATAGACTCCCACTAAAACAAAACATAACAAACGAGTCCGAACTCCAACTCAATAGGTTACATAGTTCTTCAGTCTCGAAGACCTGGCAGGGCAGGGCCGAAGCTGGTATCTCTCAACATCCACTCGCTGGGAACCGGACTCAGGTCCCAGAGACTCTTCAGGCCTAAGCAGCAGATCACACTCCGGTGCCACACGGGGTGAAATCACAGATGAGGAAACACCACACTGTCCTGGCACCATACGACCCCCAACAGGAAGACCATCTCCGTCCAACACCCGAGCAGGAGATGTTCCTCCACCACCCAGGTCCACATCATCCGTGGCCGCCTCATCAGAAACCAGAGCTCCATTATCCGGTGTTATACCGTCCTCCACCTGATCACCAGGAGTCCAGTAGGCTTTAAAGAAGGACATGTTTCTATGAATGCTCACTCCATGCCTCATTGCAGTGATCTTAGTCCCATGAACAGACTGAACAATCCAGGGCTCAGGCTCAAAAGGCAAACTAAACTTCCCTTTTGGATGCCGATTCCGCACCACAATAGCATCCCCCACCTTAAAAGAACTGGCTCTAGCTCCGCGACTCTAAGAAACCTTATCAGTCTGCATCTTTCGTTTCTGTAGCTCATCTGCTACCAATGCGTGTTTGACAGACACCGCCTCCATCTGAGGGATAAAGTCACCCATAGGCCGGTTCATACACAAAGACATCGAACTGACCTTCGTAGAATGAGGGGTCATCCGGGATTCCCTCAAAGTATACAGAGCACTGTTCAAATCTTGACGGTCAGCCACAGCAATCCTAATGGCTTTATTTAGGGTATGCATAAAGCGCTCAGCCTCCCCATTGGCCTGAGGCCATAAAGGGGTGATCCTCCTGTGACGAACACCCCTGGATTGCAAATAGGTCGAAAAGTCCTGACTTGAAAAAGGAGGACCATTGTCAGTTCGGAGCTCAGTAAACAAGCCATGAGTCGCCATGATCTTCTCGAACAGAGAAATGGTGCGACAAGACGTAGTAGTGTCCAGTAACTCAACCTCAGGATATTTGGAGAAGTCGTCAATAACTACCAACATATGACGCCTATCCGGTAAACTCCCAAAATCAGCACTTGCCCGCTGCCAAGGAAATTAAGGAATGTCTTCTGTGATAATAGGAGCTGGAAAATCACCAGCATCAGCAGCCTGACAGAGTGCACAACTGAACACAGTGCTCTCCACCAAGGCATTTAGGCCTGGAAGCCAAACCTTACACCTCAACCTGGATTTAGTTTTCACAACCCCTTGGTGAGACAAATGGGCCAGATCCACCACCCTTTGTTGGAGACAAACAGGAATCACCAGCCGTGGACCTCGCATCAAACACCCCTCCGGGGATATAACCAGTTCATCCTGCACGTTAAAAAGAGATGCGTCGATTTAGCATCCTCAGTACGACACTTGGCGGAATCCAACAGCACATTCCACTTCCCAGTACTCCAAGCCGAAAGACAAAGCTGGAGAAACCCATCCCTTTTCGTAGACTCCAGAATCTCCTCCAAGGAAATAGGAGGAGGCCTGGACCGCTCCACCACCAGACGCACATATTCCTCAGTATCCTCAGCATCAGACTCCTCACCGGGAGTAGCAGGACAAAAATGCCTGGACGAAAATGCCTGGAAAGATAATCAGCAGGATTCAGAGTCCCAGTACGAAACACCACTGTAAAATAATAATCGTGCAACTGCAGGATCCACTTCTCAATCCGTGGTGGTGGCTTGGAGGAAGAACCCATGAACAATGGAATAAGTGGTTTATGGTCTGTATGTACAACAAACAGCTGGCCATAAGATACAAATGGAAATGACGACACCCCCAATGGATGGCAATAGCCTCCTTCTCAATATGAAAATACCGTTGTTCAGTCGCACTTAACGGACGACTGGCATTTGCCACCGGGGCCCATTCCCCACTGCCCTGCCGCTGAGTAAGCACAGCCCCCAAGCCAACGGGACTAGCATCCACCGACAACTCAGATTCCAGTGCAGGATTGAAATACACCAGAGTGGTATCAGCGGATAGGGCCTGCTTGGTAGCTTGAAAAGCACATTCCTGCTCCGGACCCCAGTCCCATGCAACGTTAGACTTAGTAAGTTCCCACAAAAGAGCCGCAAGATCAGTCAGGTTGCGGATGAAATGGCCACAATAGTTCACCATCCCCATGAAACTCCGTACACCAGACACATTAATGGGAGCAGGAGCCGTCTGAATATCACGCACTTTCATAGGGTCTGGCGATACCCCATCCTGCGAAACAAGATACCTAAAAAACGATGTCAGTCTTCAAGAATTCGCACTTCTCTTTGTGAAGCGTAAGGCCATGCTCCAGCAACCGCTGAAACACACCCCTGAGATGACAAAAATGCTCATCCAAAGTAGGGGCATGCACCAAAATGTCATCACTGACATTAATCAGACCATCCTGTCCAGAAAGAACCCCCCGGATCGTGTCCTGTAATACTTCTGCAGCACTGGAGACCCCAAAACTTAAACACTTATACCTCCGCAAATTCACGTGTAGAGAAGGTGGTAATTGCACAGGAAGCAGGGTCAAGCATCAACTGATGGTAGCCGGCACGAAGATCCATTTTGGAAAACCACCGTGATCCACTCACGCTTGATCGCAAGATTAGGTAACCGCATATCCACACAAATGCGGACCTCGCCAGGCAGCTTAGGTTTAAGGGCCACCACAATAGGGGACACCCAGGGAGTTGGACCATCCACCCGTTCAATGATGTCTGCCATCTCCAGTTTCACCAGTTCTGCTTCCACCTTCGGCCGAAGATGGAACGCCACTCTCCTATGACAAAGCTACTGGCTGGACATATTCATCAATATGCAGTTTGAGCATACGATCCTTCAAACAGCCAATACCATTAAACAAAGGAGAGAACTGGGCCAACAACTCTTCCACATTCCATTGTTGCACACTCAAAGCAAAGACGACCAATTGCAAACTTTACGCTGTCCGGCAGCTCAGCAACATTCCTTGAACCCCATGGGTAACATATATCCATGTTCGTATCGCATGAGAACCATGTGACACTTCAGCAGTAAAAACACCAGCCAGCATAAGAGGATCAGAGGACCCATAGGCAAAAACCCTCATAGTGGTCGAACTCAAGATGGGATAGACCAGCAATGTCAGCATCATGGACTTGGCCATCACATTTATCAAGGCACCCAAATCAATCAAGGCTGGCACCGGGTGACCGTCCACCATCACATGACATTTAGGGATCCCCTTCAGAGCATGACCCCCAGGTTGTAAAGCATGGATGACATGTAAAGCCCCCTCCACATCATCATCGTCCATGTCTCCTTCCACCCGCAACTGAGCAGCAATATACACCTGATCGGTTGATACAGGGACAGAACCTCGTGCAGGGGTAGAGTGACACATCTTTGCAAAATGGTTGAACTTGTTGCAATTGGAACATCTCTTCCCAGTAGCAGGACACGACCCTTTATGAGGAAAAGGACCCCTCAACCATAACAGTACCGGGGCCGTTCCACCTTCCCCCGATTCAGCAGCTTCTTCCTGTCAGGGACTCGGACAGAAACAACATTAATCGGCTCCACCTTCACCACTTGTTGGAGTGCCGCCTCCATGTGGGCCGCTCGCACTCTTGAAAGTTCTTTAGACCTCCCCCGGGTCAACATATCAGCCATAGACATGCCCGGCACCTGCAGGATAGCTTCACGCAATTTACTAGAGGAACAACCCTGTATGAATTGGGCCCGGATCACATCCGCAGCATCGGGCAACGTACAGGTGCTGGCCAACTCACGTAGACGGGCATAAAAGGTGTCCACAGACTCATCTGGTAGCTGCCGGTCCTGACGCAGCAAAAACCGCTCATAATCCAGATTAGCCAGCGGTTCAAAAGGGCTGGCTTCAAAGTACCATACGTATGCGGTGGTCCACCTTCAACCACCGACCGCTCCAAATGGTGAATGGCCGTCCTCCAAGATGCAACAGCATTGGACGCAGTCGCTCCTCCTCCAGGTTAATGGCATCAAAATATGTCTCTAAATGATCCACCCAGTCCTTCCACCGGGCTGCCTGGGCGGACAGGAGGGATGGCCAACATGGCCAAACAGGCACCACCCCTGGACCGGAAAAATACCCACCAGAGCCCAACGAATATCCAGCAACACTTGCCAGATCAATCAAGGCTTGCACCGAAAACAGTTTAAAGCACCTGGCGCCAGATAGGCACAAAGCCCCTCACAGTCCAACTGTGTCTCTCAGTCTGTTTCCACCACAGGTCATCGGGGATGAAGCATGAGCTACCCATCATCCCACAACAAAATGACTCAAAGCCCCCCGTGTAGAAACAGAAACTGCCATCCACAGAGTAGGAAAGTGGCATCTCCAAATCCCTAAGCTCCGACAAATCCATCAGGGTCCCGGACTCGGCTAGCGAACAGGCCGGTGGGGTCCTCACGGTCGGCACCAGTATTGTTGCTCCTTCCAGCAGGACGCCACGGGACAGCAACAGCACACCCACTGCTGCCACAATCCACCCGGCCTCCACCAGCACGCTGCACGCCGTCCACAGCAGGCCACGCCCCCAGGAACAACTGGGCAGCAGAGATGAATCAGGGAAGCAGGCGAGAACCCGGGAAGCAAGACAAATCCCCAGGAACAAACAGGGCGAAGCCACAAACACCAACAGCAGCAACGAGACCAGAAAGCAGTGAAGACAAGAAGCAGGGAAGGCAAATGGCAACCTGCCACCACAAAGAAACAGGACACGCAGGATAACCCACTTCGTCGCCAGTATGTTGTGTCTAAGTAAGCAATCGCCAGGACACCAGAAGTAGACTGTTCAGTATCCTGGTTACACCAGGCCTCTTTTATTTAGTTAACAAACCCCACCCCCAATCATCACATGCATGACACCTGGTTATATATATCAAGCTGGTCCATCACCACCCCTTCCGGGTTACGGGAAGGGCTGTGACCACATCACAGGGGAAATACACACGACTAAACCGTATCTGTACAGAGAAACAAGATCATTGAGTATCTCCCTTTCCAGAATATGTTGCTCGTTATATCTCACTGTGTTAATTTGAAAGGAGAGTCCTAGTGCACTGGCAGCATATTTTAGCAACATCGTACAGTGAAAGCATTTTATAAAAAGCAAATAGCACATTTTCATTTACAAAATGTCCCGGCATTGTCAAGCCTGGACATCAACATGGTAGGATCTCAATCTCCATAAAATGAAAACTCCATTATGATTGGGGTCTACTTTGTGGGTACCTGTTTGAATGCAAACTAAGTGCGGCATCAAGTGGGATCACATAGTTGTGTTTCTACGGACATAACATTGGCTGAGGCTTTACCAAAGATGGTCTTCTGAGGGTTTGGCAGCCTGGTCTACCAAATTCCTTAAAGAATGGGTTTAGGTCTATCACTTCGGATATACAGAGCATAGCATCTCAAGATCCACTATGGGTAACAAAAGTGACAGGACTCTGAGGGGACACTATCCTGAGGAAAAGCAAACACCACTAGCACTACTTTACAAAATACGGGATACATGGATAGTCCATGCTATTCGATTTTCCACCTAGAAGGCCAATGCCTCGTGGCTATTCACAACCATTTGAACAAGTCCTGACAATCACTCTTCCTTCCTGTCCATTTGTGGTGTGTACAATACATACTAGTTACAGGGGCAAAAGGTATTTCTGTGCTTTTGTGTAATGGGTTTCAACAAAGGTATATGGCACGATCTTTACTCCTTGGAAGGATATGATTAGAATTACCTTGACTCCAAGTCATCTTTCTTCCTTCAGAAAAGCAATAAAGCCCTTGTGGCACGCCAATAATGACAATTCACTCCTTAAAGTCTTACCAAGAGCGCTGAGAAATTTTAACAGTTGTAAAGCCCTCATAGCAACATACAGTAAGAATTCAAGGCTGTACCTCACATCACCCAAATTCACCAACTAGGACATGGTCAGCAGTGGGTGACTCAAATCGCTTTTCTATTTATTTATTTTTTAGCCATGCTGAATAGCAACCGCACTGCTGTACACCATGGCTAAAAAAAAACAAAAAACAGCCAAAGCCAATAGCTCTCTCGTAGGTAGGTGACGTCATTACACTGAAAGTGAAAATGAAATGAGCTGATCAGCTTGTTTCACTTTCACTGCCTGCGTGCGTGCGTGCACGTGGGGCTATCTCATCCCACAATGGGCATGCCAATGACCCCACCCCCAACACAAAAGTGACAGTCTTTCTCCAACCCCGGGAGGCAGATGGGGTGTTATTGCTAAACAGCATAAATAAAGTATTTTAAAAAAACTGCCCTTATGGACACGCTTTGGTTCCCACTCAGTTTTTTATTTTATACGTTTTTGGGTTGACTCTGCTTTGGGCACCAACACAAGTGAGGTATCATTTTTATCGGGAACCAGAGGGGGAACGCTGGGTGGTAGGAACGCCGATCCCAAAGAGAAATGTGAGAAAATGTCATTTTTTTAGCTAAATATGAGGTTTGCAGGGGATTCTGGGCAAGAAAATTATGGGGGATCCACGCAAGCCACACCTCCCTGGACTCCCCTGGGTGCCTAGTTTTCAGAAATGTCTGGGTTTGGTAGGTTTACCTAGATGGCCACCAAGCCCGGAATCCCACAAAGTTTTCTTACCAAGAATCTCCGGCAAACCTCAAATTTTGCAAAAAAATTAAATAATTTTTCTCACATTTCTGTGTGCGAAAGTTGTGGGATCACCCATTTTTCTCACATTTCTGTGTGCGAAAGTTGTGGGATCACCTGGCTGACACAATTACCTACCACCCAGCGTTCCCCCAGATCTACCGATAAAAATGGTACCTCACTTGTGTGGGTGGGCAACATGCCTGCGACAGGGAAGGCCCAAACATATTGTGGAGACATCAAAATGATCGATCACAAAAGGACCTGGTTTTGCAAGGGGGCACCTGCGTTTTTGTCCCCATGCTATCATTTTTATCGGGACACCAAGAGAAACGCTGATTAGCAGGTAATTTGTGCCGGCGCAGAGATCCCAGTCAGAAATGTAAGGAAAAAGTAATTTTTTTAAGCTAAATTTGAGGTTTGCAGGGGATTCTGGGTAGAAAAACATTGGGGGATCCACGCAAGCCACACCTCCCTGGCCTACCCCACATCCCATGGGTGCCTAGTTTTAAACATTGTACAGGTTTGCTAGGTTTCTCTAGGTGCCAGCTGAGCTAGGGTCCAAAATCCACTGCTAGGCACATTGTGAAAAAAAGGTCAGTTTTCACTGGAAAAATGTGATGCGTCCATGTAGCGTTTTGGGCAGTAGGCCTACCCACACAAGTCAGGTGCCATTTTTAATCGGGAGACTTAGGGGACCACAGAATAGTAGAACAAGTGTTATTATCAATTGACTTTCGATGCATTTCTACCTTCCAAATGTAAGACCATGTGTAAAAAAGAAGTCATTTTGAAAAATGCCCTCTAATTCACATGCTAGTACGTGCAACCACAAATTTGGAGATGTGCAAATAACCACTGCTTTTAAACTCTATATTTTGTTCCCATCTCGGACATACATAGTGTTCTTTGAGAACTATTTTCCACTCTTTATATTTTACCAAATGCGTTGCTGCATACCTAGTACACAATGAAAAACCATTGCAAGACGCAGCTCAGTTATTGGCTCTGGGTACCTCAGGTTCTAGATGAACATACAAGTTCTATACATCCTTGCAATGCAGAAGGGTCCAGTGGATGTAACAGTATATTGTTTTAAAAAATCTGCCATACTCCGAAGATACAGGTGAAAACGTAGGCATACATGGCTTTCTTTTTTAAACTCAATTTCAATATGTTATTTCAACTTAGTTTCTACAGGAAAATCTTGAAGGATCTCAGAAATGACACCTTGCTAAATTCTAAATCTTGTCTACTTTTAAGAAATATATAGCTTTCCGAGATCCATTATTGGTTTCACACCCATTTCTACCACTAACTGGAAGGAGGTTGAAAGCACAAAAAAAAGGAAAAATAGGCTATGTCTCAGTAAAATGGCAAAACTGTGTAAAAAAAATTGGTTTTCTGACAAAAGTCTGCCTTTTCCTGAAAGCTGGGAAGATGGTGATTTTAGCACCCCAAACCCTTTGTTGATACCAACTGCAGGGAAAAAACAGATGCTTTCTACTGCGGACTTTTTCCCCATTTTTCCCCAAAATCCTAAATTTTGTTGTCTTTTGGTTAATTTCTCGGTCTCCTCCAGGGGACTCTACAAACCCTGGGTGCCTTTAGAATCCTCAGGATGTTGGAAGAAAAGGACGAAAATTTGGCATGGAAACCTTCTGTGGACAAAAAGTTACAGGGGCCTAAGTGCAAACTACCCCAAATAGCCAAAAAGAAGGCTTAGCACAGGGGGGAAAAGGTCTAACAGCAAAGGGGTTAATGCAGCACCGAGTAAAGGGGTCTGTTGCCGGACTAGCGTACAAAAAGCCTTGGCAGCGGTACCCATAGCGAAAGGGTACTGGAACTTCACTGGGTCCGGGGGAGTGAGGTAACGGCCTCAGACTTTGGGGCAGGTGAGACTACAACTCCCACAATGCAATTGAGCACCTGGATTTGGAAGATCTACGGAGGGCCCGATGGCCAGAAATTCTTTGGATCCCGTGAGTGTTTTTACCCTCAGTATTATGAAAAGGAGTCAGAAGATGAAGTTGGCTTGGAGTCATGCATCAATATGGCGGTCATAAATTTAACCTTGGTCTGTGCTGATTTATACAAGGTGTACAATAGAGTCAGAGAAGTTGAGACCTTTGCCACAGACATTCCAGATAGGGATTCTTTCTGAACTGATGTATAGGGTACATATACTGAAACTTCCTGGGCGTCAGAAGGACTCCAAGATCTAATCCCTACAAATTCTCATCACTGCACAAAAGAGATACCAAATCCTAGGGAAGACGTTAATCATTCATAACATGCAATATCAAGCATGGTTCACCCAGACCAAAAAAGATTTATACCCCATAAAAACATGAGGGAGGTAGTCAACTGAGCAGAGGACTATGCTGTGGCATCTTTAGACACTTAAAAAGCTGTCAATGGGAAATACTTGTTCCATGTATTACACTACATGAAATTTAGTCCAAAACTCTTGAAATGGATAAAGCTTTTATATACATATAAAGTGGATAAGGTTATAACCAATGAAACATTAACACAAAGATGGGTATTGGGGAGAGGACACAGCAGGGATGTCCATTATTTACACTTCTAGTTGGACTGGAAAACTGTGCATGTTTGCTGCATAAGACAACTAAAGGGTTAGGGCACCTTGATAGGAGGTACTGAAAATGTACCTATATGCGGAAGGCATACTTATTTATTTAAAGGAACTTGCCTGGATAATCTCTATATTGTGCAATATACTTGCTGTATTTGGGGACATGTCAGGTTTATGTATGAGTTGAGACAAATCAATACTGTCTCCCATAGGAGGATGGGTGTTGTGGTAACAAATTGTGAAAGAAAGAGGAGGAAAGTTAATCTGGACAGTTTGATAATGGTTTTTTTTATTTGATACAAATCTGGGTATCCTTGCCACTGTCCTTCATGTGTAGGATGGCAGTGGCCAAAACGGTGGTGCTTAGTGGATGCCTCTATATAATACAAGGCTTTATGTTTGTGTACCCAAAACAGACCTTTAAGGTCTTGAACACACTAAGGGCTATATCGCTGTAGGGATGAAAAAAAGCAAATGTGGGCGTTTTAGAACTAAACAAAGATAAAGGCCTGGTTTACAAATGCCTACCATGGAAGGTTATAATATAGCGGCCCAAGTACAATTTGTGACTGGCTGATTTTGTAACAAAGGTATTTTTAACAAAACACTGCTAGAATGCATTTAATAGGGTGAATTATTTAAAACTCCCCCTTTTCACATTGTATGAAGAGCCACATTTGTTCCTACTTATTCAGCCAGGCGACCACAGAGGGGTTACAATTAAAGCAAATGTTCATTGTGAGATCCTTGTATACCAGCAACGTATCCTTAAGGGTTTAAGGTAGCAGGCTGAGAAACTGATTTTAGGAACTGGAATGATAGTGGTTGTATGTGAATCGGGGATTTGTTAATCAATGGCGAATTGTTGACCTTTGAAGAATGCACAGGGTTCTTTCCATGTTACACAGTCCCACCTCCTGAAATATGGATGGTTACGTATAGCAATCAAGGATGGAAGGTGCCCCAAGAACATTTGCTATGTTAACTGTCTTTCCAGACTGGAGAATGTGTGCTGCAACAATTTCCCAACTGAACAGAGCTTTTTGGGCAGACAGTCCGAGGAAAGCGCTATCTGTGAAATCAAAGTGGGAAAGGGAACCTAACCTCTCCAATGTGTACACAAAATAAAAAACTAAGATGAAGGCAACACTCACCTTGGCTAACAGAATTGGAACCAAGTGGATGACCATGGACCCGCTGCATGTGGGGAACTGGGTAAAGGACCTGACCAGTTTGTCTGTGGCAGAAAAAAACTGCATGAAAGTGGATATAAAGGACTAGCTGCTGAAAGAAGATATAACTGACTGGAAAGCATGTATCCATGCCCTAATGTACCATTCCAGTACACTGGGGCCCAGACAGGATACTCATATGAACTATTTTGACAAAATACAGATGAAAGAGATCGGACAGGGCTACCATAACATGAGACCAGACAATCCTGTATTTGCATTGGCTTGTATATTGGTCCCAACCCCCGGCTAGGATATCCATCGCCATGTTGCTGCATTTTTTTATTCAGGTGTATGTCTATGACTACTAAAAACACATTTCAAAAAAGGCATAAGCAGCAAAATGTTACACAGTGGATACATTTGACAAAGTGCCAGTATTTTCGTTGCAAGTTTAAGAGAGCCCATGTGCGCACACGTCTTTATTTTGTGAACATAATGAGCGCTAAGTGCTACACGTCATCGTGAAAGCAAAGTAAAACAAAGGAATTCGCAAGGGCCATTAGTGAATGGCACAGTCTCTTTATGAAGTTCAGAAACAAAAAAAGCCACAAGTTATAAATTAAAATGTTGGGTGCACAAATTACCTCAAAAACAAATACTGGGCCCTAAACCACACACCACATCTGTAGACTAAGAAAAGGACTGCATGGTGGCCCCATTACAAAAACCTATTGTGATGACAAAGTGAACAAATGTGGGAGAAGGTGCCAATTTCTTCCCAGTGGTTGCTTACGTGAGGCACTTCCTATATTTGTATATATCAAGAATGGTTTATCCCTAGGCACTGGACCTGCCTTTTTTTTTTTTAAATAACTCATACTGCAGGTGTTCCTAGATAGACACTAGAACTGTTTCCTTCCTAAAAGTGAAATAGGTAGATACCATGAACTAAGGATAAGGTGTGTGAGACATATAAAGGGATTTTGTTATGAGTGAAAGAATTTTTAATGAGCCAATTCCCATAAATCCAAAGGAAAACAACCAAAGCCAAAAAACTGTTTTTAAATTTAGCAGCTTTCTCTGCAAGAAGCCTGAATGCCTTTCCAGGCTGAACATTATCCAATTTGAGCTTCAGACGCAAACTGCATGAATGAATGGTAAAATTTCTGCTATTTTAAATTGATCCCTATCTGGACGGCCGATTAAGAAAAGGTACTTACCTGTATTCCTTGTTTACCACCAGGGAAATCCTCATTTAAAGTCATAAGGACCAAACTGCCCTGTTTTTGCGTGGCATCCCAGAGCACTTTTTAAAACTATTTACATGTGTGAAACACTTTTCAAGAGAAAAACTAATTTTTTGTAAAAAGAAACCAAAAAGTTTGCTGCCTAATAAAATGATTAAGAGGCCAAATGTTAGATTCTGTTTTTAAAAAGTGAATTAAATTTGAAAAAAAGACTTTAATGCATGAAATAGTGACTAGAGATATCTTTGACAAACCTTTTTTTACAGGAAAAGAAATTAAAACAGGGCAAAGTTTTTAGACAGGTTGCAGAAAACAGGATAAATTATAATTGCACTTCTACGGAAACTCACTTGTCCAGTAACCTATTGTGCCCTGCCAGTGGAAATTAGGTCAGTACATTTTTACACGCAAGATAGGATCCAGACATTTAAGACATTAAAACAATGTTCTGTTCTTTAGCCTGGGAGAAATAGGGTTAGAGGTAAATAACTTTTCAAGCGATCCTCATTAACATTCATATGCATTAAATATATTAGCAAGCCAAACACACATCAAAAGCAGAGGAATGGAAGGAAAAAAGGTCTAGCAATCTACCAAAATACGCTTATAAGGAAGCCGGTTCTACCGTGGAATCAGCCCTGGAGTCCAATTCAACACTACATAGCCTTGTGAAAGTATGGCATGACCTCCAAGTGGTGGCTTTAAATATTTCTGAAATTGGAATACTTTTCAGAAGAGCCGTTGTTTTGCCCCTTGTACAGTAAGCTTATGGTTAGCTCAGATCATTTATTTCTCCGACCTGGAAACATAGTAACACACAAGATAAAGATACTACCTACATGGAAATAGATTGCTTTGTAATGGCGAAACCTTTCTGTCTGGACTATGATTCATGAACAAATGTTCAGTTTGACTAATAGCGTTTGCTTTTCCTAGATACAATTTTAATACACACTTTATATCCTGAGCGCAAATAGTTATTTTCGTTGGAGAGGATGGATCTGGAAAGAACATTGGAAATGAAATAGTCTGAATAACATGAAAATCTGACACACCTTCGAGAAGGAAATTCAGATGTGTTCTCATCACCACCTTGTGATTGCACAGGGCCTGAATGTCACTCGCTCTGTGAGCTGACGTTTTAAACACAAGAAAAGCTGCTTTCCAAGTTAGATGTCACTCTGATGCCTTATGGATCAGTTCAAAGGGGGGAACCTATTAACAGAGAGGACACGATTGAGTCCCCAAGGTGTGGAGAAATACTGTCTCTAAGAAATCTTTCAACATAGGCATTCTAAATAAAGAGGTCTTTGCAGATGACTTTCTATAAGCAATATTAACTGCAAGATGCAACTTAATTGAAGAGAAGTGCAAGCCAGATCTCATTAAGTGGAGAAGGTAACAGAACACCGCCTCGTCTTTGAGGGTCATAGCTATTGGGACTACACCAGATGCAGATTACTTTTCATGTGAAAGCATGACATTAGGGCTGAAGGACACTTTTTATTTTTAATTGTATTTACAAAATGTTGCAGTTAACCACTGCATAACAAAAAGACAATAAGCATTCAGGACTCAAATACATAGCTGAGTTGGTAGACAGATAAATCCCAAATCACCGAAATGCACCGGGTAGGTATGAGGAGCCAGAAGAGAGCTTGAGGAGGGGGGGGTGGGGAGGGGAGAGAAGAAACAGGGGAGGGGGAACAAACTTGCACTCAGCAAAGCCAACACCCTCCTGGAAGTAACAACACACCTAGTTTTGCAGAGCTGTTTGGCAGGGCACCATAGGAGGAGGGACAGTCCGGCTCGCTTGCAGTCGGGTGGGGGCTGCGGGAATCATCTGCAGCCTTAGTCATGTTGCCATGGAGTGTAAGGTAAGTCACCAGAGGGGCCTAAATGTCTTTTGGGTGTGAACAGACAGGCATCAGTTCCCAATACGCATTAAGCAGCTCCTGACAAGTGGCATCTGGAAGCCACTTATCTCTAGTGGGCAGCTGCCGGCTTCCCCTGTGTATCGCCACCATGCGCTTAGCCAACAGCACTGCCATCAGCCGGCAGATTTCCGGGCAACCTCTTTGACATAGCACAGTTGCACGACACAGAGGGGAGCAATCAGGAAAATGGCTTATGATACTCATTATGTCATTCAGCACCGACATCCAAAAGTCCTTTATATTGGGACAGTCCCACGCTAAGTGCAGAAAGCTAGCACACGGCACAGCGCACATCTGCCACGAGTCCCATTCTCAGCAAATGCGCTAGTGTGTGGGAGGTTGTGTGTAAATATTTAAAGTTCATCAAGCGCAGCCTATAGTTCGGGGAGAATTCCTTGGTCTGGGAACAGCAGTAAGACCATTGTTCCACGCTAATCAATATATTGAGGTTATCCGACCAGATATGTCGGGGAGAGGGCATGTGGATCGTGCGATTTTCTGCATGCCAGCACAGATGTGCGTGATCAGAAGATTTAGTAAGCATCTCTTCTAGTACAATTAACGTGAGGGGGCTGCCGGGAACGCACCACGGAGACCTCGCAGCAAAGCTTGGAGCTGATAATAGATCAAGGTGTCCAGAGGAGAAGCAGCAGAGTCCTGGAACACCTGGTGGTGGGCAACAAAGCTGCCCTTCGGGCATGCTGCACCAAAGGAAGTCAGCTGCATTCCGCAAAGTCGCTCCCTGGTCCTTTCATCAGTCTCCAATGGCATCAGCAGGTGTCCTGAAATCAGAACCGATGGGGCAATGAGATGGTCAAGGAGTCCTCTCCTAGCAACTCGTTCCACGCCCATACTGTGGAGGCCACAGTATCTACCTGGTCTCGCCCTCGCCTGACGGGGCCAAATAAAGCTGTCTGGAGCGAGCAGGGGGCCAAATGGTGGTTGCGCAGTGTGCGACTGATATGGGGTGAAGCAAGTATTGGACAAAATGCACCCAAGCATTCAGGAAACAAGCCTATATTGGGTGCCCTCCAACCCACCCTGCTCAAATGGGAGCGTCAGTACCTCCTATGCCACTTGTGGTTGTTTGCCAGCCTACCCAGCAATATAAGGTGGGACCAGAGTTTCTAACAGAAGTATGTCAGTAGAGAGGGTGACAAACTGAAACAAGTATAGGAATTTGGGGAGTGTGACCATTTTCTCAACAGCCAACTCCCCGTGAGGGACAATGGTTGCTTGGACCAGGCAGCAACCCGGTCCTTGAAGCAAGTCATAATTCTCCGTCCAGAGGTCATATAGATCCCGGCTGAGCAGACTCTTAGATTTCAGATGAGGTCACAGGCTCACATCAGTGGAAAGTCAGAGGTGAAAGTCTGTGTGGCCTCTGCAAGCGGAAATAGATGGATTTCGCCTAGCTAATAGTGATACCTGCAATGCCGCCAAACCAAATAAATTCACGGATGAGCTGATCTAAATTCTCCGACGTGTGGGCTGAAGGACACTTAGCTTCTTTCAGAATGTCCATACAGTCTTATGGCAAATTTAAATGCCGGTATTGTATGAGTTCAGGAGCCAGGTTTGACAATGGAAGACTGGAATGCAGGATCTGACCTCTAAATCTGTGAAGAAAATCTTGTCTGCATGCCAAACTCCACGTTGTCACAGGGACATCTGTAAAAGGTCTGTTAGCCACCACTGGTTTGGCCACTACGAAGCTATCAGGATCCTCCTGGCTTTGCACTAAGATAGTTTGACTAAATCATGGAGATAGGAGAAAAGTTGTATAGAAGCATCCATGACCAGTCTACCAAAAGGGCATACACCTTCAATCCTAGTTGGTACCTGGAGGTCTGTGAACAGGTATAACTAAAGAAAACCACAATTGTGAATGTCTTGCTGAAATTTGCCGTGCGGCATAGACTTCTGATTTTCCTGGAAAGTTCTGGTGGGCGAGTATGCTTTCTCATTCTGTACACCTGGGAAATGTACCACTGTGATTGCTGATCTTTAAGTCTCTTGCTATGCAGCATTTCCAAATTATCTGCGATTACAGAAAGAGTAGCCATGAAAAGAACCATGTTTTGTTGTCTGTCTACACAAGGGGGAGCTTATCTTGAAAGACAGCAGAATCTAATTTTGAGCCAGATGGACTACTCACAATTGCAGAAGGCTGATATGGAAGGTACAGCCTTAAAGGTTTTGTGGCTGGCGCCATTAGCAAACAACTAAATCTTACATTGAAATACAGTGAGTCCATCTATCAGCTGCCAAGTCAGTTGTCAAACATTAGTCCACTTTAAGTTGCTGAAGAGAACTCGGAGCAGTCTGGTGTAAATATCCAGAAACATGCAAGAAGTCAACAATCCTAAGAGGATATTTGGTGTGCCAAAGGGTTCAGAGTTCATAGCTAGATGGTAACTGGTGTCCAGAACTGCACTCACATACAGGACCTTTTGAGCTGGAACTGCAGTTGATTTCATGTAGCTTACAAGTAAACCCAAAAGACAAAGAATTATTAGTTAGTTGACAGTTGCTTAGAACCTTCTATGCTGTTTAAGCTCTGAACATCCAATCATCTAGATGGGAATTTTTATGGTTCCTGGGACATGCTGCTACCACGGTTATACATTTTGAAAAAGTCCTCGGTACTGACTTTAGTCCGAATGGAGGGAGTTTGAATTGGAAGTGATTGCTGTTCATTAGGAACCTTAGGAACTTCCAAGGTTACAAGTCAGCACCCTATTCACTTGGTAAAACTAAAGGATAATTTGATGTACGGCCAGCATCCTCAACATTTTTATATTCCTCTCCACCTGTTGACTGATTTTAAGTTGAGAATGGGTCTAAACTCTTGATTGGATCCATTCTTTTAAATCAGAAAGTAACATAAATAAATTCCCATTCCTCTTTGGGGGAGAGGAACATCCTCCACTGCTTTCTTGGTGAATAAAGTGTTCAACTCCTGTTGGAGGTGCTCCCAAATGCATAAGACGGAACATTTCAAGGAGACTTGAACTTCAAGAGTCCATTTTGAAGATAATGCAGCACCCATCTTTCACCTGTTATTTTTTGCCACTCTTGCAGATGAATTGAGAAGTTATGCTTTTAGGTTCAGAGCAGCAAGGATCTTAGACTTGGAATGAGACAGATCTTATGTCAGTCTGCGCAACACTTAGAGATACCCAGTTAATGCCTTTGCTTATGATTTGGCTATGCTAATTCCCTCGATGGTTAACTTTTGCTTTCTGCAATGTTTATTTTGAGTATTAAGTAAATGAACATACCTTACGGTTTCAAGTCGTTTCTTAATGTTATTGGCTGAATATAATATACTGAGATTTCTCCCTTTCTCACAACTTGACTCCCATATAATTGTGTTTGGAGCAGCAACACATTTTGGAGGACAATACAAGCAAATGAATTAGTGGCGGATTAAGCTAATAAGTAAAACGTTTGGTAAACAATGCTTAATGGGTGGCCAATTAAGCTGATTGGTACAGATCTGGCAATTAGTGAGGCTAATTGGTTAATTAGAACTTCAATTAGAGAATCTTGGGTTGTGGTGTCCCATGGTTAAGTGTTGCCATGGTGTTGGGGTTGGACAGGGAAGTTCAGAAGGACGAATTGGCGAGTATTATAGGGAGTATGTCTAGCATGGTGTGTTTTATAATATGTGTTATGTTTTGGTGATTACGCCATATTGTGCTTTAAGTTTTGTGTTATGCACAATATGTGGTATACTATGGTCTGTTACTGATGGTGCATTATTGAATATTATTGATGATTTACTTGCCTTGACATTGAGAACTCGAGTTAAATCAATGTGTCACTGGAGAGTATGAAGGTGATGTGCCAGGTTTAAACAAGTGGAAGTTTATGATCCTTAATAGTCTAGTTGTGAGTGCTAATTATAAGTGGAATAGTTGTGATTTCTTCTGTGTACAAAGGTAACTTTTACTGATCCTTGGTTAGAGTATTGTCTAGCTCAGTGTGCGTGTGATGGTGCAGTGCCCTGAGGTACTACTACCCTTGTGGTGAAGTTGATTTCTACCCAGGTACACAGGTTTGTTTTATTGAATGATTGAGTTTTGATATATTGAGGTAAAGTTATATTGTGCTTGTTCAAGTATTGTATTGTGAAGAGAGACTGACCAGATTTGCACCCATTTAAACATTATTAATTCGAAGTTACTATCGAAAGGGGAGCCAATACCACCAGCTGGGAAATCCTGCCTAAGAGATGATCATAAATTGTGGCATGCACACTTGTTTAAGGCTTAAATAGTTCATGAAGCTACAGCGAAAGATGAGAGATTCCAGTTTCCTGAAAATTGCGTTCTTTAGGCGTTGCTTATTTGATACTAGCCCACAACCAAGACCTGTGCAGTTTAAAGCATTGAACACATGAAATACGACAGCCAACATGAAGGATCAACAGGTTGAGAGGTGAGATTTGCAGGTCTGTACATGATTGGAAGGATGCTGGGTTGCATATGAGGAAAAAGGCGTGGCATACAGACGTGCTTGAAACTGTTGGTGCATTTCCTGTGAGTGCTGCAGGCCAAACAAAGGATAAACAAAAGAGAATAAAAACAAGGAAGAAGATTTTGATGAAGAGGTGGATAATTTGCTGAAAAAAGACACCATATAATGAAGATAAAAATGAGTGAATGAGTGAGAAAGAAGGAGATTTGGAAGATGGTGAAATATTAGTGGCTCAGAGTGGTGGTGCAGCGAGTCAAGTGAATTTACAACAATTTGTAGAATAACATCTTAATGATTATAAGATTCTGAAATTGACTTTTGATGAGCTAGCATTTTTGAATTTGGCAGCAGGCAAGCATGCTTTTAGTAAGTATGAACAATTAGAGAGAGAGGCTAAACAACCAAGCAGTTATAAATAAAATAAAAAAGAATTGTGAGCCTCACAAAATAAAAATGACGGAATTTGAGTTGCAAAAAAATAGTCCATTGTAAAACTGGAAACAATTTTTAGAGAAATTATAGAGTTGACCATAAATTGAAAAAAATGTGGAGAAGTATAAAAGATCGTTTTGAAAATCAGGTGAGAAGAGCCATAAGTGATTCTGCATGCGATTGCTTTGTGGGAGAATTCCCACTAAGAGAAGTACCAGAAAGTCTTGGTCCAGGTTATGTTCATGTTTCAGGTACGGTTAGGATTTGTGGACTTTTATAAAAGATTTTCCAAAGCTTAGACAATATCCTAAAAAACAGTTTGCAGAGGTAGGAAGATTTGTTACAGTGTGGATTTGGGTGCAATGTTTTCCATTAATGTGCCAAAAGATTTGTAGACTGATTGCAAACTGGTAGTGTAGTGCCCGGACGAAGAAACTTGTAGGGATGCGCCAAATTAGGAGCCTTCATATTTGCCAATGGAAAAATATACAGCAATTATCAAAAATTTGAAAGCAAAGGTTCCAGGGAAACAAGTTAATTTGTCAAGGATCATGACAGCAACGCAAAATGCAGAGTCAGTAGATGCATTCTATGAAAGATTAATGCAGATCTAAAAACAATGCAGTGGAATGAAAATCCAATGAAAGAAGATGCTTTGGGCCTTGTTCGGCTTTTGTGTTTGGGTTGCGTCCGGAGTGGAGTTCATAGCTTCAGCAGAATGTGATGTGTTGGCAAGCAAAGTCGCTGATTGAGATCTTGGCATACGCAAAACATTGCAGTGATTATTGTGATTCTAAAAAGAAATTGACTTTAGAGAAGTTTGTGATGGCACAGACTGAATTCTTTCAGTAAGGAGGGCAAGGATTAGTTCCTCAGGGAAATGGCTTGTAGTTTAAGGGTCCTTTGAGAGATGGAGGAAATGGCCCTCAAGGTAAAGGTAGAGCTTTTAATAACAATGCTAATAGTTGTCAGGTAAGATCTGGGATTTGCCACATTTGTGGTAAAAAAAGAGCATTGGAAGAAAAACTAAATTACATATTTATTGCAAAGCCATATGCTAATAGAACACAAATGTTACCTCAAATGAAATCTATGCAACAGACTATGACACCAGTGGTAAAAAACAAATGGTGTGACTGCCAATGGTCCACCCCTATTGTTACAGAATATACAGAATACAAAGCAGTTTAGTGTATATACAGAATACAAAGCAGTTTAGTGTATCTATGTCTTCAGCGCCAGTTCTATAACCTCAGATGCGAAACAGCAATGCAGGATCTCCACAGAATGTACATCGTTTACAATTTCTACAATACTCAGTTCAACCGCAAGTGAGACCATAGGCGATTAGTGATTCATTTCCACAATGTGCAGCTACCCTCTGAGTTCCGCAAGGAGTGAGTCTCAAACAATTACGGTGGCTCAGAGGGGAGGAGGGCTGTATGTTTGGTGCATGCTAGGGGTGGACCAGGAAAGTGAGTGGCCAGCCCATTTCATCTTGGATTGGTACATGCGCTAGCTGTTCCACAGTTGCACCAGTGAAAGCTCCTAACCTACCACTCTCCAGAAAAATAGTAAAAGTCATAGGTATTTCAAATAAACAAGTGATAAATAATTTCTAAGCGAAAGTTCTAGTGAAAATAGATTCAGCAATTAACATACATGAATTCACGATTAGAGCAACAAGTCCAGTAAATATCTTGAGTCATGACCTATTTTGTAAAATAAATGGCTTAACTTCTTAGTCACTGGGTTGTGTCATCATTCAGAAAAGAATGACTTGGAATTCAAAGTAAACTCACAAGAAGCGGAAAGGAAGTCAGTGAAAATAGAGGTTTGGGATTTTACTGGAAAAGGTGTTGGGCTCATAATAAGTGCAAAGCCAGTGCGAATTACATTTTCCACGCATTCCCCATTATAGACTTTCTAGAGAAGCTGAGGAAGGGATTACGCCAGTGATTGAAAAGATGGTGCAGAAAGGCATTTTAAAAGAGGTTTTGGAGAGTTCATGTAATTAACCAATCATGGGCTTTGCCAAACTGAATGGAAAATGGAGGATAGGGTCAAGATTTGATAAAGATTAATAAAAAATGTGTTTCATGCTGTCCTGAGCTACCGCATCAACAGTGATTTTGTTTCAGATTTCTTCAGATGCAGAGTGGTTCACAGCGATTGATTGTGTAAAGCACTAATAAAAGTTCCTCTTCATCAGGACAGTCAATATCTTTTGCGTTCAGAATTAAAAACAAAGTCCTGGTTTGGACAAGGAAACCTCAAGGGTATACAGAGAGTCCTTTACTTTTTTTAATCTTTGGAGTTGCTTTGCGAGTCAATTTTGGTGCAATACATTAATGATTTTATGATTGCAGCAAAAACCAAAGAAGGTTGAAAATTGGATACTACTGCATTGTTGAATCATTTGGTTGATAATGGGCATAAGGTTTCTCCCACAAAGCTACAGTATTGTCAGGCAGAAGTTATTTATTTGGGACATCAAATTCAAAAAGGGGTGAATTCATATCTATGTGGTTTGGAAATTAATTCACCAACAAAACAGAAAGAAATCAAAACGTTTTTAGGAATTGTGGCCTTTTGTTGTCAGTGGATTCAACTTGATTGCAAAACCAATTGCAGAGATTGAACTATAGTGACATCCCACATTTGGCACCATGGAATGACGAGTGCATCAAATAATTTTTGGGACTAAAACACGATTTGTGTTCAGTGCCGCTTTAGGAATGCAGGATTACGAAAAATAATGTTAATTTATTTTGCCATGAAAAGAAGGGTGCTAACTTTCAGTTTTGGCACAAGAGTACAGTCCAAATAAAAGACCTTTTTTCATGGAACTTTAGATAACAGTTGCTGTGGCTCTGCCTGGGTGCCAGAGAGCGGTTGCTGCAACTTCAATTGCTACCACCCAAGGCAAATCAATTTTCACAGGTCACACTCTAAGGGTGTTAGTGCCTTATTCAGTGGAGACACAACACCAACAAAAAGACAGCAATTATAGAATTCGAAATTGACTAAATATGAATTGGGGATACTTGCAGCATCAACAGAAATATATATATATATATATCACAAAAGTTCCAAGTTACCTTGCATAGAGATGCCAACTCGGGTGGAAATGTAGCCTTCATTTATTGCAGGTAATAAGCACAGCGCGTTTGAACCCCCCAAGCAAAGCGCCAAAAATGTTTCGGGCTCCATGCCCTTGTTCACTGACTGCATGCGCAAAGTCCCAGCAGCTGTGAGGACTCGTACCTTTAACCCCGCCCAAATGGAACCTCCTTCTGCACAGTTGTATTGTGGGGTAAGTAGTCCGTGTCTGTACCAATTGGTTGCTGCCAGGGCTCAGTACATGGAAGAAAATCAATCCCACCGTGCGGAGCTGGAAATGCCGGTATTGTCAGGATTGACATTGACATTGATAAGCACTGTGGCAGTTTTCCTCACAGCACCCACTTAGGAATTGATTTTCTTCCATGTACTGAGCCCTGGCAGCAACCAATTGGTACAGACACGGACACATACATTCACAAGCCAGGAGGCTTAGCTCCATTTGTACAGCCATGGGGTGGAGGCACTTTTCCCACCTTTTGTCCATGTATCGAGTTAAAATCCCGCCCACTCTCCTCTATGCCGTGGCAAAATGGAGTTTTGTTTTACAAAACCGGCAGTCAAATTCTAAGGAGATTATGATCAGTCAACCCTCTAGCACCAACGGCTGCACTAAGATTAGAATTTGGTCTAAAAATCTCATTTGTGCAAGGACTGGGGGAAATGGTACGATGGGGCCATTGCCTCATGAACAGTAATCATAACTCTCTCTGACAGCTTATGTTTACAGAGATCTTTGAAATGAAGTGAGACAAAGCGTTATTCTTTAGGAATATTGATTATGCACTAGAGCAATTTGATCTTTATCTATGTACGGTCTCATCCATGCCGAGGGAACAGTTCGATGCATTTCTTAAGCAGGCAAATTCTTTTATTATGAATAAATCACAACAGTACTTGGCATAGAACATGGCTCATGGGGTTAGACGCCTCCGAGCATTAATCCATTTAAACAGTGTTCCATTAAATGCTGTAACATCTAAACGGCGTGGTACATCAAGCATATGTCACTTTTGTAAACATGGATGTCAGGACCTGAAACACATTTTATTTATATGTCCTATCTTGATATTATACCGTCATAAGGGGTTGAGACAACTCTTTAAGATTCTCTGCACGTGTTACTACGAAGGATTTGTATTTACTGCTCAACCCACCAAAATAAATGTTTTGTATCCATGTTTTTAACTCTTTCGAATGCTTTTTACCTTTGTACTGAACGAAATGAATGCTATTTTTAGGGTATATTCAGGGCTTTAGTGTATGGTATTATTGGTTTTAATCGTATACTTTTAACTCATAAAATTGCCTGTACCTCAGTGGACTATTCATTTTATTAAGTTTTTATTATTGGTAGTAATGATTCTATGACGTGAACTTGCATGGTATTACTCTTGACTCCCTCTATGTTTGTGTGATTTTTTCATTTATGTGAACCTCACTGGAGTTCCAAATCATGAATAAATAAATAAATGTTGACATGTCAACTAAGATGAGTTTGGTAATGTGATGATGATGGTTTGTCTTGCCAGATTCATAGCTACCACAAATGGTGAGACTTTTTCATAGGCCTACCCCACGTGGGATGTGATGGGGTGTTGAGGCATTTTAAAACTCATTGATGTAATCCATCCTCATTTCAGAATGAATGCAGAAGATTTCTGGTAGATGTATAGTTTGTCAGAAAAATAAAGCGGGGAAGAAAATAGTTGTAAAATGTATTAATGTATGAAAGGCAAATGGTTGTTTGCAAGACTGCAAATTTATTTTGTAGGCATGCTACAACTTGAGATTTATTTATGATTGAGGCATACACAATAAGGTGTGGTGCATAAAGTTTCTAAACTATTAATGAGGGAATTGATCCCTAGATTTAGAATGTCAACTGCAAGTGAGTAAGATAAGTGGACACACTTCAAGAATTAAATAATGAGAGTTTTGTTTTTTGCACTGAAAACAGACCAGATTGTAGCTGTGCTCCAGAAACATCAGCAGTTGCTGAAAGGTACAATGGTATTTTGAAATATAAGCTGGCAAAAGAATTGTGCTTCAACTTCTCTGAAATGGTCAGATGTCCTTACATTGGTGTTACTAAGCATGAGATGTGCCCATCAAAGTCTGCTGGAATGAAGCCTCATGAAGTAATCATTGGATTGCCGCCAATAGCTTTGATAAACTTTTCTGATTGACTGATCTGTATGATTACTGCAAACGCCTGGCTGATACAGTAGGCTTTCTCTTGCATCAGGTGCAACTAGTAATACCTTCTGCAGTTTCTGAACAGTGCCATGATCTGAAGCCAAGGAGACAGAGTCCTTATGAAGAAGCATATAAGGAAGTTGTGACTTGAGTCAAAGTGGTACGAACCTCAATAAGTTATCTTGGTGACAAACATAGCTGTGAAGTGTGGAGGTTTGCTGTTCTGGCTCAATGCATCTCTCACAAAGAAAGTGTTTGCTGCTGATAAAGAGACAGTGACATAAGCAGTTGAATAATAAAGCCAACATCAAGTTTCATACATGGATCCAGAGAGGGAAGAGAAAAAGAAAGAAGAAAAACTGAATTGAGAGAGCCAAACTTGAAAATTTCAACATTTTCAAGCAAATGAAAACCAAACAAATCAGACTTGAGTAAACAAAGGAGTTGAGACTCATAAGACTCGAACAGAAAAAGTAGCTAAAGAGGATAGAAGCTTGAATCAAGCGCACCTATCTGAAACTGAGAGAATGTGCGACTATGTGACCAAGGAGTCCTGAAAAGAGCAGTGAGAATTCTTGTAAAGCAGTAGGTTGAGAAGATGCTGATGAACACTTTGAAATTAATGCTGAAGAACATACCCAGGAGTATGGCAACAAGTGTTGCAACAAGAAGATCGACAAGAGAAAGAGTGCCAAACAAGAAATGCACAGCTACTGAATTGGCGTATCTGACAGAGATTAAAACAGATGAAAAAGAAATTTGAGAGGTCTTCGATTTTTGCTTTGAGGTTCCCAAGAGCCACCATAGGAGTACAAGAGACAATGAAATGATGAAAAGGCGAATGTTTCCTGAGGAAGTTAACTCTTGCACTAAACTAAATTATTAATTCAAAATTCTTGTTTTTGATACATCTGAACTTTTAAACTAGCTTTGATTACTGTTGGATTATTTTAAAAGTAATATTGATTACTTTTTGTACTTTACTATTTTAGCTTTTGAGGATTGAATTTACTTTGAAATGACTGCTTTAAAGAGCCGAAGAAGATGCCTTCAAGAAAAGAAGAACTTTGCAGGACTTTTATCATTTTTATTATTTTAGCTGTCCTTATTGGGTTATTATATACATATTTTCCTAGTGGGTGTCTCCCACACACTACTAATAGTTCAATGATTTTAAGTGTTACTCAGAATCATAGATTAGAATGCAGAAATAGTTTTGATGAGAGATTTTAAGAAATCACATATAGATTTGTTAAATTATAGAGAAATAATGAATTTGTCCAGTTGTTGCATTTGTCCTCATTTACCTACTGCTGCTGCCCAAGGATTGACTTATGTTTAGGTTTCCATTGCCTTATGGCCTTTTTTGTTTTATTTAATCTAGTTTGATTAAACATCAAAATTATTTAGGCAAAACTTGACATGTCAGTAGAACGTTTGCATGTAAATAGAAACCTGGAAGCAACTGAAAGTATCAAAAGTGCTTGCATGTTTCATTGTACTAACAATGAAGTATCAGCATAAAAAATGTACGTAAGATGACTGAAGTCGAGCGTGATTTATAATTAGGGGTCCCAGTTTTACAGTATTTATTTTTTGGACATTTCCGTCTGTATTTATCCATATTTATTTTTGCTAACATTATTTGTATTTATCCATATTTATTTGAGGTTTTGTGAGCAAATGAAGTTGAAACTAGTATATTTCCACATTTATGTAACCAATAAATATGCATTCATGCATGAACGCCTGATAGGTGTCCAGTGATATGAACACCCACAGATGATAAATCAATGCACTTATATGAAAACATGAACAGTTTAGTAACAAGGTTGTGCAGATCTACTGCTATTTTAGCCTCTTTACTAAAATTCCACCTTACCTATCAATCCGCACATCTATTGGCCTGGCAGGCATAACTGGCAGCATTTTGAATCTCTGAAAAAAAGCCAATTTCCATTTTTATCCTTATTTAAAAATAAATATAGACCGGAAAATAAATGGTTTTCGGTTTACCACATGAAAATGTTTTGAGAGTATGTTATGGTTTAACACCGAGATTCAAAATGGGTCTTAGGGAGCTGTCCTTTTTGGGGATTAGAAAATATAGAGAATAAACCCCTGAAACTTGGTAGTGTACAAGAACTGGTTCTATGGTACCTTTTTGTAAGAGGGATTGTACCTCTTGAATGAGTAACAGTAAGTGATTTGATGACAGTTTGTACGTGCGCGGTGGAATGTTTGGAGGATTGGCGGTAAGCTCTAGGCAATAAACATGTCGGATAATGTTGATCACCCATTTGTCGGTTGTTATGGATTGCCAAATGGGAAGAAACTGTTGAAGTCTTCTCCCGACAGGGGTTAAGTTATCGGGGGAAGTATGGGCAAGTCACTGTTTGTTAGGGGAAGGGGTGTTACGCGTTAACGCACTCCTCCCCCTACCTTTGGAATTATTTCCTCCATATCCTCCTCTATAAAAACCTCTAGAGGGAGAGGATTGGGTATTGCCTTTATAAGAGGAAGCATTTGGGTCTGAGGATGGGTTTTGGACCCTCCTCTATAAAAGGAGTGTTGAAAGGAGCCTCTATTTGATGGGGACTGAAGTGCTTCCACGGACTTTGCCACATCTGTGTCCTTTTTAATTTTTTCTAAAGCCAAGCCTGATCGTCTTCAGGACCAAACAGATGTTGCCCGTCAAAAGGGGTGTTTAAAATGGATTGTTGAACCTCAGTTTTAAGCCTGAAATCCTAAGCGGTGCATACCTTCTGAGGAGAATGCTGGTATTTATCTCCCTAGCATCGGTGTCAGCAGCATCTAAAGCACATCTAATAGAAGAGTTAGAAATAAGTTTGCCCTCTTGTACTAACTTTTTTGCTTTGTTTCTGTGTTTTTCTGAGAGTTGTTGGAGCAGTTCCGCCATCTCATTTTAGTGTGCCTTGTCGTACCTAGCTAGCAGGCCTTGTGTATTTGCAATGCACCAGTGATTAGCAGCTTGAGCGGCTACACATTTCCCTGAAGCATCTATGAGCTTAGATTCTTTATCTGGGGGAGGAGCGTCACCAGAAGTTTGCGAATTAGCTCGTTTGCGAGCGTTGGAGACTACAAGGGAGTCAAGAGGCAGCTGACCTTTAATAAAGATATGATCAGATGGCGAAGGTTTATATTTTTTATCGACTATTAGTCAAAATGTGTGCTCCCACGGGGTCTTTGAAATGGTCATCCGCATGTCCCATCACGCCCTTCAGCACATGGAGTGTCTGACTTGACCTGTATGGACTCAAGTGTCTCAAATTAAAAGTAATTGCCCTATGACTTTATGTAACGCTACACCATGGTACTCTGCTGCTATAGCAATGAGTTCCTGATAAGCCACATTATCATCAAGTAAAGGTAATGGGTATAGGCCTGGGTCATTGTCTAATGGGGGGTCAATGGTGTAATCCTTCCATGGATCTATAGGTAAATGAATATCTTCCTCATCAATATCGGTCTCTTCAGACTGTGAAAGTGGAGATCCCTGATGTGTAATGTGTGAAGGATCTAAATGTGGAGAAGAGGGTGGAAGTGGAGATGGTGGATCAGGATAAACAGGGCCGGTAGCCACATCCTCCTTCTTCTTTAAAGGAATCTTTTAGTGCGAGTCCAAAGGAAAAAACTTGTGTTTAACCGGAGATTTAGCATGAATATGTCCTGTATCAGGATTGATATAAATCTTCTTTTGTTTGGGATCTAGTTTGGGATGAACAATGTCTAATTTATAATTCGATGGTTCAAAGCTGCTGTCTTTTGATTTCGGCACTGAAGGTTTTGCTGCTGGAATGGACTTGCCTTTAGGAACGGAAGGTTTTGGCTCCGAATCATGCTTTTCTTTTGGAGTGGAGGATTTCAGCTCCGAACCAGATTTGGATTTCGAACTGGAAGGTTTCAGATCTGAATTGGTGCAGAGCCGCAAGGCAGGGCTTCAGAAACATTGTCTCAGTGCCGACCTTGGCCAGAAGGCAGAGGTGGTGCCAAAGCCTTGAGTTGTGGGTATGGGCAGGGGGTCATCGGTAATTAAGGCACCCTGTCCCAGAGGCCCGTCTTGAGACTCCATGTCTATCTTGAGTTCCGAATCCGACTCTGGAACCGAGATGGCCTCTTCTTCTTCTGCCGCTTCGACGACTTCATGCTCTGATTCTTCATCGAAGATATCCAGAGTGTGTTGGATATTCTGATGTTGCATTTCACGACGTCAAGCCCGTCGAGTCCTTTTAGACCGAAACGATTTACAAGCGTCGCAGTCGTCCTCCCACACCGTGGGGAACCCGAAGAACGGTTTCGGACTGGAGCGCAGCATTACACGTCAGAACCCTATGGCGGAAATAAACAATCTAATAATGGAGTCCATGCCTATGCGCACTATCACTGAAAGGAGGAGTCACCTTATCTTGTGACTGGAAAGACTTCTTCAAAGAAATACGACTTGCAAACATCCAGACCCAACACTAGATGGCAGGAGTATGCAAAGCTTGTGTATCTACAGCACACATGCCTCGAACATATGCATTTATCTAGAAACATTCTCCAGGATTGCAAGTGAGGGTGGGACAATTCAGTGCTTATGACTATCAATGAGGATCGCCTGGAGAAAACGGCGAGGATCGTGAGCCGGTGAGTTGAAGAACAAACCAATGGGAAGTGAATATTCTTTCATTTACAGAATGGTATTGCTTGGAATTACAATATGTAAAGTGAATTATGCAACCAAAAGGATATAGTGTATGTGTAGTATCCTGTATTTGTGATGTAATGTACCTACGTGGACCTCCTCACTACAGTATGATATCAAAGGAGCTGTGCACTACAAACAGGGATGGCTCCAGAGCACTCAGGTAAATCAAGTGTTGTGACACTACATAAGGCAATCCCTTAAAAAGTAGTACCTAGACTAATACCTTAAGTAGAGTGAATTACATTGAAAATGGTACAACAGATATATTTTAGGGTTCCCTTGTAACCACAATTCAGTAGATTCTCCTTGGTCCTCAAACCAGCACAGGTTTCAATCAAACAAGACACACTGACACACGCATCTCCCACAACCTTCTTGGAGATAGGGCATATTGGGCAACTATGAGATCCTGTGACACTGTAAGGAACGCATTATGTTTTAGTGGATTACCAGAACACCGTCCCATGGAAGATGCACATACATAAGAAATTCACACTATAATTTAAAAAGGGTTTATTAAAATATTAAAGAATGATTTTAACGCAGAATACATGAAAAAGCATACTTGCAGATATAAACATTATGGGGAGTAAAATGAAGGCAAATCATATAAAAAAATTAAATCTCGGCCACATGACTATGTTCTTGGATGTAATTAATTCTCTTTTTCCCTAGTCCTAGCTAAAGTCCACATACGCATCAACATCTTTCCAAAAACTGGAGCTTCCTAAATGACATACTAGCCTATTCATATTTCTCAAGTCTGCAGCGTACCCGTACTCAAGGCCAGTAGCAATCTGTTTTTTATCTATTCTCTGGAGAAACATTTACTAAACAAAGGAACCTGACCCTGGCAGACTGCTTGCCGTACATGCTCCTTCTGGAATTTATAAAGCTCCTCTCTTCTTAAGAAGCTCTCAAACATACTTTACATAATATTTTCAACATTTTGGAGTATTATTAACCAAGTGATCTCTAATGTAGGGTGTAAATAGAAGTGAGTGAATTCCCTTGCACATTGATCTAAACTGCTGTGTTTTTTTCTACCTATCTCACTTAATGAATATAAAACTTATGAACTAGAATAAATCCATAAGAAAATATTGTTACACTGTATGCACATAAACCAAAGAAAAAGCAGCCATTATGCAGTACGAAATTTTTGTGATCCCTTCATTGACCAAGGACATTTAAGCAAATACACAAGGGGGCTTAGAGGCAGAAATAAGGCAAACATATGACACCAGGAGGAAATCATGCAAATATCAAAGTTATATTTCACAAATGAAGGCTACGATATGCTAAAACCTCAGCTAATCTTCAAATTCGTTGTACATAGGAAACGGAGAACCTCACTGGTAAAATAGAGGGTGACAACGCAGTACAGGACGTAGCAGTATAAGGAAATGGAGGAGTAGAAGGCAGAGAAAAATGTTTGTCCACGACGAGACGGCAGGAGACACAAAACAGATCGGTGCAATGCGAGGAGCAGCTCAATGGAGTTCCCATATCTAAATGGTAAACTAATATGAAAATAAGTAAAACTTTTGCATTACAAAAACTCTACAATTCTCTGAAGAAGCAGCTCACCTTTGTTGAAAGTACTTTAAATGTACTCTGTTCTGGAACGATGGGATGAAGTAGAACACGCTTCAAGCTGTAGTCCTCTCCTGTTGGAAGTCTAACCAGAGCACTGAACTGTGAATACAAACAATTTGTATTGGTGTTCCAAAGCCTGTGCTTACTACACAGAGAGAAATTATTGTGTGTGGAAACAAAATCATTTAGAATCACCTGATTTTTCTACTTAATAATTTTCAGTGGAAAAGAATGTAGTAAATGTTTGTGTTGTAACCATTAAGAAAAAAAGAGGGGACCAAAATGGTGAAACCTAACACTTTCTTTATATCTAATGGTCAGTAAATCTTCAGATTCAAAAATAATTTTTTTTGCAGGCAACGACACGCTGGGATACAGAAATTAAGTGGTTTTCACTGAATAACCCAACTACGTCAAGTGAGGATTTCACGATTGGAACTTGTATCTCCTGATAACACAGTTAGGAATATATTCATACCATGTGTTGGCATCATTCTGGTTTACTCGTGGTGCCAAAAAACGAATTAACTATGGAGAAATTGTGACTAATTATCTGCTGGAAGTAACATCCATTACTGTTTTAGCTTCTCTATTAACATTTTAAAAAAAAAAAAAAAAAAAAAAAAAAAAACATTTTAGAAGTTAAAAGCATATCCAAAACATAAATATGTAATCCTCCTACATATTACAGATGAATTTTTGAAGTCACAAAAAAAAGAAAAAAGTGTCCTATGTTGGATGGACTGATTTATGCCACATTTTCAGGATAGCCATATAAAATACATTTGCACACAGTGAATCTAAATGAAACGTATTAAAGCAGTCACATAATTTTCCTTCCTGGACTTAGACTGGACACCATTGCGCAAAAGCAAAATAAAAAATAAAAAAATAAGCATGCTTGCACACCACTTCCCTTTCTTACCAAAAGTTAAACATTTCTGGAAATCTGCCTTGTCTCTCCCTCCTCAGTACTGAGCAAGGTACTGAATATTATTGGTAGCATACTTGTCCCCACAATGTTTTAATGATGGCTCGTGTGGAGGCTACAATTAGATGAGAATATACCTTATAACAGCCCTGTAAAGTTATTATTGTTCTTTCCCAGACCTAACTATAAAACAGAGAAGATAAGGAAATATTTACTTTAGGTGTCTGAATACTGTAGAGGTGTCCATTATCATCCACTCCATTAACACAAAATGTCACTTACTCCTATTTCTCATCTACTCAATGCTTCCGAGGTAAATATTCCACCTCTGGACTGTTTAAACAAAAACGGTCAACAACAAAGAGATGTAACGTGCCATAAAGCTTTACACGGTCGTCAACTTCAACATTCCACTGATAGATACATTTGTCTCTAGCTGCAATATAAAGCATATTCTGTTCTTTAGCATTAACAATACAATGAGTTTCTCACATGCAAAAATATTATATTGTTATTAATCAACTAAAAATGCATAGTTACCTCTTTATCTGAAAATTCGATGCTTACATCATTTTTGTCAACATTCTTGACCATTATTGTAATGATTACTTGAGATTCTGTTTGGTACCAGTCATACCTTCAGAGGAAATAAAACAAATGTAATACATTTTCAGGTGTTCAGAAGATACAACCCTAGACAAAATGTGGCGAACTGCATGTATTTATGTGGAACTTCTATTGCGCAAACCTAGATAAAAGACAGCAGCGCGCTACGCACAGTCAAAGGCAAGCATATGGTGAACAAGTGATGAAAGATATTGTGGACATCAAGGCCAGACTCCCCTGGGACAAAGAGCAGGTGCTATGGGTAGAACTTCAGCTTAGCACTTTTATGCATGAAATTGTCATTACCTATGCGGACCTTTCAGAATGTTAGTCTACTCTACAAGTCAGAGAATTTAACATGGATTGCTCATGTGAAGTGAACTGAAAACCCCTCAGACTTGGGGAAGACATCAACCACCTCTGGAGGAAGGTGTGCGGTATTCAGCTGCTGCCGCCTAATCTCCAAGTATGTAAGTGGAGATAGCAAATGCCCAGGAGTAGACTTTGCTCCTTTGATGCAACAGCAGATTGCCCCAGAGGGGCAGCCTGATTGGAGGGAACATGCTCATGCCGAGAAGCGCTAGATACAATGCTCTCTGTGCCCAATCCGAGGCCACTAGGGTAACTTGGGCATGTTCAGTCCTGATAGTCTTCAGTACTCGGGTTCCTTAGATGCATCAGTGGGAAGGCATACAGGAGTCCAGTTCCACCATAAGCATAACGCGTATCTGAGCCCAGGACTGACGCATCGGTAACCACCATCCTTTCCGAGTGGGGGAGGTAGAGGGGACTGCCACTGACCCAATTATGGTTCAGTCGCCACAGCTGCAGACATTGTGCATTTCCATCCACACTCTGGGCGTGGTCAAAGAGGTCCCCTTGATGTTGGGTACACTGAGACTTCAGATCCCACTGCAGAGCCCGCATATGCCACCTGGTGTGCTTACCCAGTAGAAGGCCATCAATCCCAGCAGCCTCTGAGTCAACCTCACTAATATCCAGGGGTGAGGCAGAAAGATCAGGATCATAGGCTGAATGTTCTAGACTCTCCCTTCCAGAGGAGTGGCACAAAATCAAACCGTGTCCAGCCAGTCGTTGAAGTAGGGGAAGCCAGGAACCCCTGACCTCTGAAGGTGTGTTGCTATCACTACCATCACTTTCGTGAACACCCAAGGGTTGCCGGTAAAACCAAAGAGGAGCACTGCAAACTCGAAATGCTCCTGCCCCGCCAAGAACCTCTGATGGGCCTGCAGGACACATAAGGAACTAAGAGTCCTGCAGATCCAATGCCATCATCCAGTCTCCAGGATGGAGGGCATACAAGACCTGTGCCAGTGTGAGCATTCTGAATGGGCCCTCCCAGGAGAAAGCAGTGAGCGGGAGCAGGTCCAAAATGGCTAGTGTATGAAAGTACCCCTTTTTCACATGGTCACCCCCACTTTTTGCCTGGTATCTGATGCAATTTTAACAGAAGTGTACTGGGTTCCTGCTATCCAGGTCCCCAGTGCCAGATTCCTTTCCCTAAAACTGTACAATTGCCCCCCCCCCCAGTTGCCAATACCTTTAGCACCTCCTGTAAGTCCCTACTAAATGGTACCCCTGGTACCTAGGGCAAGACGACTAAAGACAGTCCATAAGGGCTGCACATGTACTCTGCCACCCCAAGGGACCCCTCAGCATCCTAATGTAAACTGTCATTGTAGGCTGCATGCCATGGTGCAGAGAAAAGTGAAAACACGACCTGGCACACCCCCAGTGTGCCATGCCTGCAGACACGGCACGCAGTATAGGTAAGTCATCCCTACAGCAGGCCTTACAGTCCTAAGGCAGGGTGCACTATACTACACGTGTGGACATATGGGCATGAGCAGATATACCCCTGTGATGTCTAAGTCGAGTTTTAGATATAGCTAATGAAAAGGGAAGCCATTTTAAGTACATGTGCTGAACACTGCTAATTACGAGTTCTCCAGTTACATGATTGTTTCACTGAAACCAGAGATGTTTGGTATTAAACATCTCGTATAAATAAACCCACACTGATTCCAGTGAAGGATTTATTAATACATGCACGCAGAGGGCAATTTAGAGGGGCCGCCTGAAAACCTACTGACAACTAGTGTACTGGCTGACTGGTATAAAACGGCCTGCCACTACAGACAGATTTCTGACCCCTGCAGGTGAGAGCACGCGCTCTCGGAGGGCATAAACAGTGCCTGCTCCAGCCGGAGTTGTGGTCAACTCCTCCAAGCATGATGGCAAAGGAATCAGCATATCAAGACAGAAGGCTTCAAAGTGGTGATTTAGAGTGTGTAGCCACCCTAAAGGTAAGTAGCCCATTGGCTAACACCCGTCACTCCCCTTAAAGCCCCTAAAGTAAGTATTTAGGGGCACCCCTGATGCCAGGAACTTTGATACAACGGACCTAGAAGAAGAGGGCAAAGAAGAGCCACGAGACAACGAGAACTGAGGACTGCTGTGGACTTTTGGCGCCAAAACCTGCCTGCAGCAGTCTCAACAATTGTAACCAAGTGGCTCAACCTGCAGCTGACCAAATACCAAGAACCCTGTTAGACTGCCCGCCCTTCGCAAATTGCCAGCAATCTGCCTTGGAGTAGAGGAGCTACTCCCCTGCAGTCAATGAGGAAGCAGAAACCGGTTTACAGTGTTGCCGCTGCTCAGCCAGACCGACACAGCAGCTCCCCAGGAAAAGGTACATGTGCTCCTGAAGGTCAGATCTGTTCACCCGCCGAGTGAGAGGACACCAGGACCATCCGGAGCAGCACAAGACCAATACCCGAGCTTCCGGACCCCTTACAGGAGCCAAAGCCTGTTTAAGACCTGTCAGGACTCTAACAACACCGAGACTGAGCAGCTGTTGAGGGACGTCTGCACCGCAGAGACCTACTTCCAGAGTGGCCCAGCTGTCCTGATTTCTGCACCTTCAACCAGAGAGACTCAACCGATCTATCTATTGTGCACCACAGCGCCCCAGCCTGTGTACTGACATACCAGCTGTGCCCCCTTGTTCCCAGGACCCTTGTGACCTGAGCCCCCAGTTGAGAGCTCCCAGACTAGTCCCTAAATCCCTTTCCACCAGCGCAGCGAACAAAGCTATCAACTCGACCAGCACCTCTGCACCCGGACACCCCAGACCACGTAACTAGTAACTGCTGGCGTTACTTTGGACCTTGACCCTGAGTCCCAAAGAAGAACCCCAGAAACCAACCATGAATAACTGTATGCAACATATGCCTTTTCTCCAACAGGGAAGCATTGCTGCGTAAAGACACATTTAAGTGAACGGCATACTTACCTGTGAAATTCTATATTTAAAAAAGTACTTACTTGAAAAAGAAGTACTTGGTGTCAAAATTTACATAAAAATACAACTTCTTTTTCTAAACTGGTCTCAGATATATTCTTGAGTGCGTGTCTCGTTTACTGCTAATGTGAGTACAACATGCTCTCAGCACTACCTTCTGATAAGCCACAACTGCTTGCTCACACTACACAAAAGAGAGCATTTAGTGTTATAAAGTTTGCCTCTGTAAACCAATATGGATTTTCTGGACTTCTTAAACAGTCTACCTCATTTTGGTACACTATATAAAGAGCTAGCTTCCTCCTGCAAGATGGACAGATGGTCCTCCGTCACTCGGTTAGGGTTCAGTAGAAGGGGTGGCGGAGTGGTTATGAAGGGTAAGGTGTATGCCTTCTGGACAATCTGCAGTACCTACCTGTCTGATGTTATGGCCTGCGGGCAAGAATTGTTGGATCATGCCTCCAAATGGGTGGCTGTGTAAGGATCGGGTCGTGCGCGCCTGCATGGCCTACAAGCCCCAGAATGCTCAGGGACTGAAAAGGGGAGGAGTCGCGCAGTCATAAGGAGCGACGTTCGCACGGAACGTCGTGCGTAATTCCGGCTTGAGAGTTCGTTCCGGATTTCGGTGGAGAGGAGAGTTCGTCTGTGTTTCTTCAATGCGGGGAGAGACTACGCTGGTTCCAGTCTCTGCCGCTTTTCAGGTGCCCGTCCTGGGGTCGGTCCACGTTCCTGTTTCGGACGACGTCAGGGCTCTAGAGTTCCAGGAGACTTCCGAGGGGAACTATCAGATAAGTGTGGTCCTCGCATGAGGCGGGGGAGTGTCTCGTTTATTTCTTTTTCATTTCTGGAGGATCCCGGTGGCCCGTTGGTCCCATGGTGTGTAGTTGAACTGTACATACTGTCACGCCTGGTCAGAGACATTACTCCAGGAAGAGAGTGGGCTACGTTTTCTTTCGTATCTTTTGGAAGTGCATTCCTCACGCGGTGACGTAACCGTGTTCCAAAAGACTTAGTGTGGAATCCATAATTCAAGGGATTAGGGTTTTCTCTGAACCGTTGCAGGATACGCTGTGTGAGGCCAATGAACACAGCAACCCGTTTTTTTTCCTAAGTTCTTTCCGGCAGCTCTGTGTCTACCTGTACACACATAAAAAGGGGCTCTGGTTTTTCCCTTCATAATAGTCATGCCATGAATGAATGAGTGTGAGGAAGCGGGGTGTGTGCGGGATTGTGTATATAGGTATATCGGAAAGAAAATACAGGTGAGGGTTATTACTTTATTAAGGTGATGTTAAGGAGGTTTATTCCTGGAGGGGAGTTTGTTTTGTAGTGAGAAAATGCAAGAGTAGTGCGATTAGTGAGAATATACGAGAGTAGTCTATCTGACATTGTTTTGCTATTGTTTGTAAGTATATGTGTTTATTGCTTTACAGGTTCTACTCCCTGCTGTCCCCTTCCTTCCCTTCCCTCGCTTGATCACCCTAACCTTCCGTGCCATTAGTGCAGGAGTTGGGGGTGTGGAGAGGTGGAACCCTTATTGCATCGCCAGAATCCTGAGGAGAGTTGATCTGGGGAACGGAATCTTGACAGAATTACGCACCCAAGTATTAAATCTCCTTCTGGTTCTGGTTTGGGGTACAATAAGGAACTAGTATGGAGGATGTTTTACAAGCACTAGCGGCTGTTCACAGGAATTGGTGGCGTCTAGGACAGAAACAGCGGCCTTACGGGAGAAAGTAGAACGGTTGTCACGGAACCCTTTTGATGCTAGCGCTGGCCCTACTCCCATTCAGGTCACTGTGCCCCCACCCATTCCGTTAGCAAATCCCGAAAGGTACACTGGGGATCCCCAAAAGATACAGGTATTTTTGACTCAAATCCTGATGCATTTTTCTTGTAGGCCGTCCTCGTTCCCGACTAACCACTCCAGAGTGGCATTCGCCATTTCTTATTTAGCGGGAGACGCAGCAAATTGGGCGGTTCCGCTAGTACGACATAATGACCGTGTGTTGTCTGATTGGGACGAGTTTAGAGCAGCCCTGGAGTGGGTATTTGACCGACGCACTACTTCATTCAGTGCAGACAAAGAGCTTTTGACTTTAAAGCAAGGAAAGACTGAATTAGTGACATATCTGACCACCTTCAATAGATTGGTGGCGGAAGCAGCATGGCCCGAAGAAAAGAGGATGTCACTTTTCTACCAAGGGTTATGTGACGAGCTTAAAGATGTCATAGCCAGAATAGATCCTCAACCTCAGACGTGCAACGATTTGGTCAGTTTAGCCTTGCGGTTGGATGGACGACTAGCAGATAGAGGTGGTGAGAGGTTTAGAGGTGATAGAGCCAGAAATGAAGCCACCAGCAACACGGTGGTATCAGAGCCCATGGAGGTGGGAGCCATTCGGGCTCCACTATCTAGAGTGGAAAGGGAGAGCAGAAGGACTCAGGGGCTTTGCATGTATTGCGGAAAGAAGGGGCATTATGTCCGGGAATGCCCCTCTCGACCCAAGCGACCGGGGGGAAATAACCGGAATAGAAAGACAATAGCCACAGTCCAGAGTCCGGATCCGCATGAAGGATCGCAAGAAAAAACAGAGGCGACAGGAGAGCCGCTTTGGAGGATCCCTTCGCTTGCCACTACCCATCAGGGTGACACAGAAAAACATATAGAGATGGTTATGTGGTTAGAGAACGACCACCAGTCTCATCAGATTAAGGCCATGTTGGATTCTGGAGCTACAGGAAACTTTATACACAGTGGGTTGGTAGCTCAACTGGACCTAAGGAAGGTTTCTCGCAATATCCCAGAGGAAGTGCTGGCGGTAGATGGAAAACCACTCACCTCCGGTCTCCTCATCGAACAAACAGAACAACTCAGGTTGATTACCAGAGTAGGAGACGGAAGACACATAGAATCAGTAGCATTGAACATCATAGAAGCTCCTCAGTATGAGGTGATTCTAGGAATGCCCTGGTTTCGTTTACACAACCCTACCATAGACTGGAGAAAGAGACAGGTCCTGTTCTTATCGGAGGAGTGTCAGGAGCATTTGGTTCCGGGATGGGGGTTGGGTGCGTCCGTCTTGGCTTGCCCGTTCGTAGCAGCCACTGCCGCGGAGAAAGAGGTATGCCTTCCTCCTGAATATTCTTGTTTTGCCAAGGTGTTCAGCAAGACGCATGCAGAGTCGCTACCACCCCACAGGCCATATGACTGTCAAATAGACTTAGTGGAAGGAGCCACCATTCCGGTGTGTAGAGTCTATGCTCTCTCTGAGCCTGAGACCAAATACCTCAGGGCTTATCTGGATCACTTCTTGGAGATAGGGTTTATTCGTCCTTCCAGATCTCCTGCAGCATCTCCTTTGTTTTTTATATCTAAGGCCAATGGGGAGTTGAGAGCGTGTTGTGACTACCGCATGCTGAACAAGAACACCGTTCGCAATAGGTATCCACTGCCTCTCATTCCAGTTTTATTGGATCAAGTGCGCGAGGCCACGATATACACAAGGTTAGATCTTAGAGGCGCATATCACTTGGTGCGCGTACGCGAAGGGGATGAGTGGAAGACGGCGTTCAAGACCCGCTATGGTCTTTTTGAGTACTTGGTAATGCCGTTTGGGTTATGCAATGCCCCCGCGGCATTCCAGTACTTCTTAAATGATGTGCTAAAGGAATATGTAGATAAGACAGTTGTGGTCTACATAGACGATATATTGATATATTCAGATTCGGTGAGAAGTCACACAGAACATGTGAATCAAGTATTACGAGTTTTGAGAGAACAGCGCTTATTCTGCAAACTGAGCAAGTGTGAGTTTGGTGTGACAGAAGTGGAATTCTTGGGGGTGATACTTCGCCCGGAGGGTTTGAGTATGTCAGAAAGAAAGATCCAAGCGGTGCAAGATTGGCCGGTTCCAAGCAACGTTAGGGAAACGCAGTGCTTTCTTGGTTTCGCTAATTATTACAGACGCTTCATACATGGGTTCTCGCAACAGGCCCTTCCGATCACCCGGCTCCTCAGAAAGGGTGTGCCGTTTGAATGGACTCCTGCAGCAGGCAAGGCTTTTGAGGTCCTAAAAACGGCGTTTACTTCAGCCCCCGTGTTACGCCATCCTAAGTTGGATACTCCTTTCATAGTGGAGGCTGATGCCTCAGACGAAGCAGTTGGGGCAATATTGTCACAAAGGGACAAGGACACAGGACAGCTGCATCCTGTGGCCTATCTCTCCAGGAAACTTCTCCCAGCAGAAAGAAATTACAACATAGCTGAAAAGGAGTTGCTATCCATAAAAAAGGCTTTCCAGGAGTGGCGTCCTTACTTATGGGGGGCTCGGTTTCCGATCACTGTGTACTCCGATCATCGAAATTTGCAGTACCTAAGAACCGCCAGACGCCTATCCCCCAGACAAATGAGATGGATGCTTTTCTTCGAAGAGTATAACTTCATTATTACCTTCAGACCTGGAGCGGACAATAGGAAGGCGGATTCCCTGTCCAGGATGCTAATCACAGGAGAGGAAGTCGAAGCATCAGAGACGGCGATCATTCCGTTCTCCAAGGTGGTCTGTGGGATACAGGCTGAGAAATATCTGGATACCATAAGAGATCACAAGAGTACGGAAAACTGGAATAGGTGGGCTGATCGTGATACTGAACGGTCTATACGACAGGGGCTTCCTTTCCTGGATCAAAGACTGTATCTACCTACAAAGGCTTTGAGGAAAAAGGCTTTTGCGTGGTGTCATGAGTCTCCAGTAGCCGGGCATCCCGGCATACACAAAACCACCCTTTTGGTACAACGTTATTTTTGGTGGGCCTCGCTGGTACCTGACGTTAGGAAATGGGTGATGTCTTGTGAGAACTGTGCCCGAGGTAAATCAGATACATCTAAACCCAGGGGCAAGTTAGTTCCCATGCCCACACCTCAGGCACCGTGGCAGACCATCAGTCTGGATTTCATTACAGGACTTCCGGTGGATCAGGGGTATGCAGCGGTTCTGGTGGTGGTGGACAGTCTGACCAAGATGGGACATTTCATTCCATGTAAAAATCTGCCTACAGCAAGCCAAACAGCGCAACTATTGTTGCAACATGTGGTGCGGTTACATGGAGTGCCAAGAGTTATAGTGTCAGACAGAGGCCCCCAATTCATAGCCAGCTTTTGGAAAGGGTGGTGTCGAGCTCTCCACATTGAATCTGCAGTGTCCACCAGCTTCCATCCACAGACGGATGGACAAACAGAGCGTTTGAACCAAACGTTGAAGAAATATTTGAGATGTTACGCGGAGGAGGCACGTGAATCTTGGGTTGCCCTGTTGTGGATGGCCGAATTGGCCTATAACAACGCGACGCACAGTTCCATAGGTGTTTCTCCTTTTTTGGCCAATTTTGGTTTCAGTGCAAGGATCTTGCCAATAGCTATGCCACAAGTATCGAGCACTCAACCCTCGGTCCAGGCGCACATGCAAGCGCTCCGTAAGGGTCACGCTGCAGTAAGGAATCATCTGCTCATACCAAGTTGACATACAAGCAATGGGCAGACAGGCACCGCGCAGAGGGCCCACAGTATCGAGAAGGGGACAAGGTGTGGTTGTCCACCAAGAATATACGCTTCAAACTGCGTAGCGTGTTCCATCCCAGGTTTATTGGCCCTTATCAGGTGGTAAAGAAGATCAATCCAGTGGCGTACAAATTGCGACTTCCGGGCTCTCTTCGGATCCACCCGGTCTTTCATTGTAGTCTTTTGAAGCCAGCTGTGGGTGGACGGAAGAGGCGGCCACCAGAGATGGATAAGGAGATGGGACAGGAGTATGAAGTGCGTCGCATTGTGGACTCCATGTATCGGAGGGGTCGGTTGTGGTACCTAATCTCCTGGAAGGGGTACACAGCAGAAGAGGATTCATGGGAACCCAGCGACAACGTGCATGCCCCGGCCCGAATTCGGGCCTTTTATAGTAGACACCCGGACAAGCCTGGGTCTAGGAGGCGCGTGGGAGGGGGACCTACTGTAAGGATCGGGTCGTGCGCGCCTGCATGGCCTACAAGCCCCAGAATGCTCAGGGACTGAAAAGGGGAGGAGTCGCGCAGTCATAAGGAGCGACGTTCGCACGGAACGTCGTGCGTAATTCCGGCTTGAGAGTTCGTTCCGGATTTCGGTGGAGAGGAGAGTTCGTCTGTGTTTCTTCAATGCGGGGAGAGACTACGCTGGTTCCAGTCTCTGCCGCTTTTCAGGTGCCCGTCCTGGGGTCGGTCCACGTTCCTGTTTCGGACGACGTCAGGGCTCTAGAGTTCCAGGAGACTTCCGAGGGGAACTATCAGATAAGTGTGGTCCTCGCATGAGGCGGGGGAGTGTCTCGTTTATTTCTTTTTCATTTCTGGAGGATCCCGGTGGCCCGTTGGTCCCATGGTGTGTAGTTGAACTGTACATACTGTCACGCCTGGTCAGAGACATTACTCCAGGAAGAGAGTGGGCTACGTTTTCTTTCGTATCTTTTGGAAGTGCATTCCTCACGCGGTGACGTAACCGTGTTCCAAAAGACTTAGTGTGGAATCCATAATTCAAGGGATTAGGGTTTTCTCTGAACCGTTGCAGGATACGCTGTGTGAGGCCAATGAACACAGCAACCCGTTTTTTTTCCTAAGTTCTTTCCGGCAGCTCTGTGTCTACCTGTACACACATAAAAAGGGGCTCTGGTTTTTCCCTTCATAATAGTCATGCCATGAATGAATGAGTGTGAGGAAGCGGGGTGTGTGCGGGGTTGTGTATATAGGTATATCGGAAAGAAAATACAGGTGAGGGTTATTACTTTATTAAGGTGATGTTAAGGAGGTTTATTCCTGGAGGGGAGTTTGTTTTGTAGTGAGAAAATGCAAGAGTAGTGCGATTAGTGAGAATATACGAGAGTAGTCTATCTGACATTGTTTTGCTATTGTTTGTAGGTATATGTGTTTATTGCTTTACAGGTTCTACTCCCTGCTGTCCCCTTCCTTCCCTTCCCTCGCTTGATCACCCTAACCTTCCGTGCCATTAGTGCAGGAGTTGGGGGTGTCGAGAGGTGGAACCCTTATTGCATCGCCAGAATCCTGAGGAGAGTTGATCTGGGGAACGGAATCTTGACAGGCTGTGCTGCACCACTAAAGGCAAAATAAAGAGGTTTGGCAGGTGACGCCGATGCAGGGGGGCGTGGTTATAGGGTGATTTGCTCGATGACCCTGACCACCAGGGATGGGGATGAAGGGAGGGGAGGCAGTGGGAGCCAAGGTCTTGAAACTGCTGGTATGGGCTACTGAAATCAAACTGAGAAGGAAACGATAGGGTTTATGCCGGTGCCAAGGCTGTGCAGATAAGCCCAACGAGCATGCTGTGGGCTGCTCTCTTTAAACCATTCCAGAGCAGAATCAGCCTTGTCCCTAAAGAAGTGAGTACGTCAAAGGGCACATCCTTAAGGGAAGACAGCACATACCTGAAAAGCCCGTTGACTGTAGTCAGGCATGGTGACGAATGAAGATATTGGTGCTGATGGCACACCCAATGGAATCAGTGGTATCTAGGCGACAATGAATAGTAAATTTGGTCACATCACAACCATCCTGTATAGCTAGGGTTAGGACAGGTTGGAGATCTTTGGAAACACCTGGGAGTACTTGAGCCTCAGAATGCCTAACAGCGGGGGAATAGAGGCCCAACAAGCAACTTCCACTGAGGGATCGGAGGGCCAAACTGGTGGAAGAAAATAACAAATAACCTCTTTCCAAAAGTCTCCACTCTTTTGGACTCCCTAATTGGGGGGGGGAGAGGGAGGGGGGGGGGAGGGGGTTGCAGTCGGGGAAGTATTTGGGTTTGTCCGACACATAGATATCTGCATCCCCAGATCTCAGGAGTGGGGTGCTGTGAAAAATGTGGAGTAGCCCAGGGCAGGTCATGGTATCTTGCAATTTGGGGGGGAATGAGGACAAGGTTTGGCTCAGGCACCTAGGAGAGTGTAAGTGATTGCCTTACTAAAAGGTAGTAGAGGTTCAGTAGTAGTTTGCCCTGGCTGGAGTACTTCGGTCAGGACATTGGTTTTGACCTCTAAGATGGAGAGCCGGAGGGCGAGAACTTTGGCTGCCCTGCACATGACCATCGCAAAGGGAGCACTCCTTTCAGCAGCAGGACCTGGGGGTGTGAGAAGGCCAGTATCAGGAGAGGTGTCAAGGTCACTGGCGTCTTGGTGTTCATAATACGAATTCTCTTCATGGCAGGGTTGGTCTATTCCATCTCCTGCATCATAATTGTTGTCAGAATCCATACCAAACAACGAGTGCAATGGATGGGATCCTCCTTGTCAAGTGGTGCAGGTTTTAGTTCGATGGAAACCGAGTATAGCCTCGGTTGAGGTCGTAGTGACACCGACTCGGACTCATCCTCCAGATTAGATGTTGGCTTAAAAAAATCCAGGAAGGAACGCGTTACTTACCTGTAACTGCGGTTATCCAGTATTGGTATCTTTCATAGATTCACATGCCTGAATCATTCCCCGTCATCGGGATGGGAGTCACCGGTAAATAACAAAGCAATGTCTTAGTAGACATATATAGTAACAGGCCCCAAAAGGCCTTAGCTTAGTAAGCTATCCACGTCCTTATGTAAAAAGGACCAAAGTTTGGCCAGTAGCCAATCAGCTAGCACCACCCTCTAGAACCTTCCTGGAAGGAGCTCTAGTCCCTCAGATTTTCGTAAGCACAGTGCTAAGTAGTTGTATCACTGAGAGATCCAAGAGAGCCCTTCCAAGGGAGGTGGGTGGGTTGCATGTGACTCTATGAAAGATACCAATACTGGATAACCGCAGTTACAGGTAAGTAACGCGTTCCTTATCCAGTATTAGGGTATCTTTCATAGATTCACATGCCTGAATCAGAGTAGTAAGCAATAATAAGCACATTTCGAAAGGTACAGTAAATATACAGTCACTAGATAATAACATATCCATGTGAAAGATAAAAGCGCTAAAAAACAATGAGTCAGCCAATGCATACATTACAGTGCGAAATGTGCGTAAAGAGGCAAGGAAGGTGGGATGAAAGGAAGGGCTCACCTCTACTGAAATAGATGGCGGAGTACTGCTTGACCCACTGCAGCATCCTTCATGATGTCCGTGTCCAGGCAGTAATGCTTGGTGAATGTATGCGGCGTCTTCCATGTGGCCGCTCTACAAAATGTCCACAATGGGCACCCCTGCAAACAGTGCCATGGAAGTAGACATTGCCCTTGTGGAATGGGCACGAACTGTTGATCGCAGTGGACGTCCTGCCTGCTGGTGACGTAAGGCGATGGCTGAAGAAATCCAGCGGGAGATACTCTGTTTGGTGAGCGGTAGCCCTTTTCTAGGCCTACTGTACGCTACGAAGATTTGATTAGACTTACGAAATGTTTTCGTTCTATCAATGTAAAACTTTAGGCCGCGCTTAATGTCCAATGAATGTAGAGTTTTCTCCGCCACTGTTTGTGGATTCGGGAAGAATGAACGTAGCATGATAGGTTCGTTAAGATGGAACTGAGATGGAACTTTAGGAATAAACTTCGGATTTGAGCGAAGAATGACCCTATCTTGTTTGAACTGAAGAACGGGTCTTGGATTGAGAACGCCTGGAGTTCCCCCACTCGCCTTGCCGAGGTAAGGGCCAGCAGGAGCGCAATCTTCCAGGATACATACTTAAGGTCTGCTCTGTGTATTGGCTCAAACGGGTGTTTCATTAGTTGAGCCAGAACCGTGTTGAGATGCCAAGCCGGTGGTAGAGGCTTTACTGAAGGAAATGCTATAAACAGTCCTTTAAGGAATTGCTTAATCAGTCTATTAGACCACAAAGATGGACCTGTAGAGGATCTCCTGAAGCGTGATATTGCTGCTAGGTGGACTTTAATGGAGGCATGAGCAAGACCAGATTTTGCCAGGTGCAGGAGGTACGGCAAGATTTGTTCCAGGGAGGAAGAAAGAGGGTGTAACCTGTTTGTTTTGCACCAGATACAGAATCTCTTCCATTTTAATGAATACGTTTTGTTGGTACTATCTGCTCGAGCCCGAGCTAGAATTTGTCTGAAATCCGGAGGAATGTCTAAGCCCTGAAACTCTCTGAACTCAGGAGCCATGCTGATAACTTGAGAGATGCCGGATCCGGATGCTGAACTTGCTGATTGTTGAGCGTTAGAAGAGATGGAAACGGCTTCAATTTGATTGGAGGTTCCAGGGAAAGGAGGTGAAGCTCTGTGAACCAGTGTTGGCGTGGCCAAGCTGGAGCTATCAATATGAGAGTACAGGGCTCCGCTTTCATCTTCCGTAGCACCCTGGGAATCAGGGGAAACGGCGGAAAGGCGTACGCAAAGACGTTGCACCATGCGATCGAAAAGCCATTCCCCAGAGACCCTTGTTGGGGATGCCAGCTTGCAAAGTGTTGGCATTTGGCGTTTTGCTGGGCGGCATAGAGGTCCAGAAGAGGGGTGCCCCATTGAGCAAATATGTTGCTGAGAACTAGGTGATCCAGCTCCCACTCGTGGCATGCTGCCTGTCTTCTGCTTAGAGAATCTGCCAACACGTTGTGGGCGCCTGGAACATAATCTGCTCGGAGAGAGATGTTGTGACGGAGCAGCCAGTTCCAAATTTTTTGCGACTCGCAAGAGGGTGTTAGCGAGCGAGTCCCTCCCTGTTTGTTCAAATAGTGCATTGTCGTTGTGTTGTCTGTTCGGACAAGCACTATGGAGTTGTTGATTCTTAGAAGGAAGGCCACCAGAGCTAGATAGACTGCGCGTAGCTCTAGAAGATTGATATGAAGTGCCGTCTCGGAAGGGGACCACTTCCCGCTTATCTGCAGTTCTTGAAGGAAAGCCCCCCAGCCCTCTAAGGAGGCGTCCGTGGTGATTATATGAGGAGCAGCAGGAAGCAAGAAAGGAAAGCCTTGAGAAAGGTTCTGGGGGCAAACCCACCATCGTAGAGCCTTTTTGATCACAGGGGTCACCTGGATGACGTCGAAGGACCCTGTACACTGGACCCATTGATCCGACAGTGCTTCTTGAAGGGGGTCGCATATGAAGACGACAATGCGGTACTAATAGGATGCAAGAAGACATCATCCCGAGTAGGGATTTGAAGAGACAAACGGACAGCGTCTTTTTGGACATTAGCCGGAGCGCTAATGACTGAAGTTTGTCTTTGCGTTCCTGTGATGGGAATGCTTTCCGTAGAATGGTGTCTAGTGTAGCGCCCAGAAAATTCATGCGCTGAGACGGCCGAAGGACGGACTTGTCGTGATTGAGAGTTAGCCCCAGTGAATTGAAAAGCCTCAGGCAAGCGTTGGAAGACCTGGACGCGCCTTCTAGAGATGGAGACTTGACAAGCCAGTCGTCTAGATATAGGAAGACCTGATGATGATGATGGCATAGATATGCAGCCACTGGAGCTAGACATTTGGTGAAAATGCGTGGCGCCGATTTGAGCCCAAACGGAGAACCCGAAACTGGTAATGTCTGCCCGCCACCATGAATCGTAGGAATTTTTTGTGGTTGCGGTGTATTGGTATATGAAAATAGGCATCTTGCAGGTCTAACGACACCATGTAGTCATTCGCATTGAGTAGATGTAAAACCTCCTGAATGGTGACCATACGAAACGACTGCTTTTTCAGAAACTTGTTCAGATTCCTCAAGTCCAATATCGGTCTCCATTTTTTCTCCTTTTTTCGGATGAGGAAGAAACGGGAGTAAAACCCTTTTCCCCGTTGGCTTGGGGGAACTCTCTCTATAGCTCCCTTTTGGAGCATAAGCTTCACTTCTAAGAGTAAAGGACGTAGATTATTGTGAAGCATTTGGCGGGGAGGGGTTTGAGGAGGGATCTGTATGAATTCTAGAGAATGGCCGAATTGTACTAATTGTGGGACCCAACGGTCCGTAGTTATTTGTTGCCAATTTGGGAGAAAGTGGGAAATTTTTCCGCCAATCTTGGAGGGTGGAGAGAAGTTTGAGACCGGCTGCAGTTGAAAGTCATTGCCGCTGAGCGGCGCCCTTTTGTCTTCCTCCTTTGCCACGAAAGGAAGATTTTGGGTATGAGGATTGCGGTCGCTGTTGGTATTGCGAACGGTATTGCTGGGAGAAAGGAAAGGAAGAACATTGTTGAAAATCTCCCCTAGTGGCAGTTTGACCTCTCCCTTTTGAACCTCGAAAGGAAGGGTTCCGAAATTGTAAGGTACCCAAAGCTCTAGCGGTATCAGTATCTTTCTTAATACCCTGTAATGCCTCATCAATTTGTGCGCTGAAGAGAAGTTGGCCATCATATGGCATATCCAGCACTTTGGTTTGGACCTCCGGCCTGAAGGAGGTTGCCTTTAGCCAACCTTGGCGTCGAAGGACCGCTGCGCCGGCTAGTTGTCGAAACCCGGACGAAGCAATATCCATTGCGCAGTCTATAAGTTCAGAAGCAGATCTTTCCCCCTCTAGCAAGATCTTCTTTGCCTCTTCTTTTGACTCCTCTGGTAAGTCTGCCAAATATGGCGCAATGTCCGCCCACATCTGACGATTGTAACGTCCCAACAGTGCTAGGGCGTTGGAGGCACGCACTGTTAAAGCCGACATCGAGGAAAAACGTTTGCCTATGTTCTCCAGTCGCCTACCCTCCTTATCTGGTGGAGCTGTCAACAGAGCAGCTGGGTTGTTTGACCTCCTCTGTGCGGCCTGGGTAATGACAGAGTCCGGCTTTGGATGGCCTGTGAGACAAGCCAGAGCAGTGTCTGGCGCTTTATATTTTTTATCCAGCCGTGGTAACACTGGAGGGACCGAGGAAGGATTTTGCATAATCTTTATGCCTTGTTCCCAAATGTAGCCTATGATCGGAATTGCACGGACAGACTTCTTAAAAGGTTCCTTAAAATCATTAAGGAAACAGTCCTGTTGGTGCGAGGGCATTGGAATTTGAAAGCGCTGGGCCGCTCGCTCTGTGATATTATGAAAGCCGCCAATGTCCTCCGGCGGCGAGTCGGCCGTGGTAGGGGCAGGAGAAACCGGGCAGGGAAGGATGTAGTCATCCCATTGTTCCTGGTGAGATTGGACATCCTGAAGCTCTCCTTCAGGCTCCCTGTCATCCTCGTCATCTGTGGTGGGACGAAGTGGCGATGTGACAGGCTCTGACTGCAAAACCAATGGAGGCGGTCGGGGCCTTGGTGTTGGAGGCCCAACTGGCATTGGGGAAGGTGCCGGCGTCGGAAACCATTGCTTATAATCAGATATCAGGAATTGGAGATCCGTGACCAAAGACGCAGGCAGACAAACCATGGAAGGTGGGGGCTGCACATATTCTTGAGGTGAAACCTCCTGATATTCTTGGTCAATGTCCTCATAGTCAGAGATATCCTGATATTTTACGTGCAGTTGAGATGGACTCGTCGCAGCAGGCACTAGACTGCCGTTATCTGAGGCTTCCTCGTCAAAAAGTTGAGCTGGAGGCAAGGTTGGGACCCTACTGGGTGAAGTGAGGGCCGGAGTCAGTGCACGTTTAGTTATTTTGAGGTGCACATAAGTACTTCGCACATCAGAGTCCATATCCGTCGACGGGCCCGTCGACGATAGAGTCGTAGACGGTGTAACAGGTATTATTTGCATTTGAGACGTCGTCGACGGTGTCGTCGTCAGCGACGAAGATGATGACGGTCTCTTCGTCGACGAAGGCTTAGTCGACGGTGTCCTCATCAACGACGATGTCGACGACGGTCTCGTCGACGGTGTCCTCGTCGACGAGGGAGCTTTCGTCGATGGTGTCGTCGTCGATGCTGCCATCGGCAGCTTAACTAACGAAGATGATTTTTCAATTTGCAGCGTCGATGAGATAGCTTGACCAGCCGTCGACGATTGAGTGGTCGTCGTCGACATAGTCATAGATTGGGATGTAACGGTAGATATTGTCGCCGTGGTAACAGACTGCCGTCGATGGAGATCTCCTCGTCGTTGAAGCCACCATCGACGAGGTCTTCGTCGTCAACGGGGTGGAGACTGGCTTCTTAAAGGTATGTGGCACATCCTGAGAAGAAGCAGTCCCTGGCAGAGGCGAGGCCAGGACCTCTGAAGACTTTTTGCGCGTCTTCTTTTGAGGTGGCTGCAACAAAGGGCCCGGAGATAACGCCCTTGGTCTTTTATGCGAGGAGTGAGAAGAGATAGTAGAACCCTCACTTTCCTCAGAGGACACAACAGTTTCCTTGTTCTTTAGTCTTTGCAGCCAGATTAAAAGGCACCCTTCTCGGTCTTTCAGGGTCTTAGATGAAAAGGTACGACATACCTTACAGTCTTTCGAATTGTGGCTAGGATAAAGACAATAAAGACAGTCTTTATGCTGATCGTCCACGTGAAGCCTCCTTTTTCCCACAGGAAGCACAGGATCTGAAGAGTCCCTTCTTTGGGGTATCAGCCATGACAAAACCAAGTAAATTTGTAGCAAGAAACACTGGAAATCCAGAAGCAATGAGCAGAGCTCAGTGGAGACACCCTTAGCACGACGTGCGGTAGAAAATCTGAGGGACTAGAGCTCCTTCCAGGAGGGTTCTAGAGGGTGGTGCTAGCTGATTGGCTACTGGCCAAACTTTGGTCCTTTTTACATAAGGACGTGGATAGCTTACTAAGCTAAGGCCTTTTGGGGCCTGTTAATATATATGTCTACTAAGACATTGCTTTGTTATTTACCGGTGACTCCCATCCCGACGAAGGGGAATGATTCAGGCATGTGAATCTATGAAAGATAACCTAATACTGGATAACAAGGATGTACTGTGGCGCCAAAAAAGGAGCTGGCACAGAAGCCAGGGGAGGCCCACTGGTGGTATCAGAGGGTCCAACTGACACCACAGGCAAACCTGATGAGGATCTGTCACAGATATTGTCTTGTGACAATCCTTACAAGGTTTAAAACCAGGCCTCTAGGGAAGTGGCATTTTCCTTGCACACTGTAAATGTTGAGGTAAAGCGGTCTCAAAAAGACAAGGTATAGCTCCGGATATATGTCAGATTGTGCGGAAAGAAAGCTACATTGTGCAGGAAGGGTGCTTATATAAGCTCTGCACATCATTTCTGCAGCAGCACAGTGCTTTTAGGAGAGTAGGTATCTGCTTCTTATAGTTACCCCCACATTTTGTTGATGGGTCACTATTTTTCGACTTTAGTCTGGCTGGGGCCCTGCTAATCAGGACCCCAGCCTAGCTGCTACCTGTCTAAAATGATTCCCAGTACTTTAGGTACACTCCAGATCAGATTCTGGGGTACCCTTATAAGTCCCTAGTATATGATATACTACGTACCCAGGGCATAGGTACCCCAGCGGCCTACCTGGGGATGCAGCATGTATTAAGCCACCCCTGGGAAGCCTTCCAAAATGACACCACAGGACTGCTACCACAGCCTGGGTAAGGTGGTGCATGCACCTCTTACTGAGATATAGGTTTACTATATCTCTCAATATCACTGCACATATAAACCTATCAGTCACCCCTATGGCAGGCCTTACTAATCCTGAAGGCAGGGTGCTGGGTTTTATGTGAGAGGGTGCCCATGCATGAGCAGAGCCCCTCTACAGCCTTCGGAACCTTTATTCCGGGGTTGTTTGTGATGCAGCCAAGCCATGTACTCTCAAGTGCATTATAACCAAACGGTAAATACTAACTTTGGGGTAGCTGCACGGAAACCTGTTGTGTTCGGTGTCAAACACCTTGGAATCATATCCTCACACCAGTAACTGGTGTGGGAGTATGATCCCACCCTTCTAGAGGGAGAGACATGACAGCACCAGTATACCCGGTAACAGCTAACAGAGCCCTGGCATCACAAAATGGATGCTGCCAGCCACAGACACGAGTCTGCCCTCCTGCTGCGGGACGAAACTCCAGCACGGGAGGCCTGGACAATAGGTTTCCTGTCACAGGGAGGTGTCACCACCTCCCAGACAGGCTTTAGTGTATTGGGGCTGGGTGGGTGCACTCCAAGAGTGCTTTGAAGTTCAGCACTGGGGGCACATTTGGTGTCCCTGTACATAGTCCAGTTCAAACCGGTTGCAGGGGCTACAAGTTCCTGCTCTGACACGAAATTGGACAAAGGAAATGGGTGTAGCCACTCCTCTTTCCAGACCCTTCCCTAGGTGGATCCCAAGAGTTTGTCCAACCCCTTACTCTGGTATAAGAAAGGAACCCCTGACTACAGGACTTTAGATTACACCTGAACGAAACTCTGATACTGAATCCTGGAACTTCAACGGTCTACATTGAACTAGATGACTGAAGAATCTACCATGGAGTAAAGGAGTTACTCCCCTGCAAGGCAGGCACCAAAGACGCATCTGTCCGGTTTGCATCTCCGAAGTTGGAGGTGGGTTTCTGTGGTCTCTGAGGTCGATCCTTTCACTCAGCAATTCTGAGGCCTGTATCCCTCGTGGAAGACTGTGCAACCCGAACCCCTGGACACTGCGACCATTTGCAGAAGCATCAGCTGTCCAGCGACTCCTGCAGCTGAGCTTTGGGTTACTTGTAGCCCTGACCCCGAGCAGCATTTGCACCAATGATTGCCCGCTTACACTCCACGAGGGTTCCGTGAGCTGGCCCTAGTCTTTTCTCTCGACGTCCCTTCGCGATCCCTAGTCCGTCGACAGGTGGGTCTCTGTGAAGGCAACTACTTCTAATTGGGCTTACCTGGTTGCTCCAGATGTGCCCTGACTCTCCATCGCTTGGGGAGTCCCCAGGACCTTGCTGGTCCACACCGAAGCATCTTTTCTCTTCTTGCGTGGGCTGCTGTTGCCAAGGCTTGTTGGCTCCAATCCGGTCACCGACACCGCAGCACTCGACATCCTTCGTGGGTCAGCTCAAATCCAGCTCCTGGTCATCATCGACGCCTCCCGGTCCTTGAGGCTGCAGAGTCAAGCTTCCCCTCTTCGCACCTGAAACACCTATCGGTGGGCATTCGTCTATCGTGCCCCTGGTCACCTGCTTTCAAGTTCTTCTGATCTTCGATCGAGGCTTGGATCACACCAGACACTTCTCTCTTTCCCGGCAGCAGCACTTTGCAGCAGATCGCCATTGAAATCAACGACGATTCCCGACACCATGTGACACCTATGCCGCCGGCTTCCCAGGGTGAGGTAACTCGAGTACTCCGGTGCTCCCGTGGTTGCTGGCCATAGAACATCTAAGTCTAAAGGGGTTTGCTCAAAGTCCTCTCCTAAGTGTCCTTAACTTTTAAAATTCCAACCAAGACTTTCCCATAGAATAGTACGGGGCTCGTGTCTGTGTTCTCACACTGCACGCGTACCCCGTGGGTCTCCTGTGTCACTACCTTGGGTGGTTCCTTGGGGTGTCAGTGATTCTATGTGCTCTAGGCACTGTGTCTAGTCACGTCGTGGTTCTTTTACCACTTTCTTAATATATGGTTTGGGCCGTCCCTAGGGCCAATTGTATATTGTGCTAATTACGGTCGTTTTAGAACTGTATTGTTGCGTGCCTTGCTCTCTAACTTCATAAAGAGGTTAGTAGAGAGTGTTTAGAAATAAATGCATATTATATATATATATATATATATATATATATATATATATATATATATATATATATATATATATATATATATATATATATATATACCTACTGGCGATAGCCAGTAGGTAGTTATAGTTAGGACCACGTTTCCATAGGAAAACCTCAACATTCTATTTTGAATAACTTTGGCGCCGGTCGACGAATCCTCGCAAATTTTTCAAAATAGGTGGGGCGCTACGCTCCGCTCCTACCCTAAAAGTCTCGGGGGGATCCGTCAAGCGGGGGCTGAGATAAAAGGGGGGTCCCAAAACGCGTTTTTCCCATGCATTTTTCCATAGGACCTTTAGAACGAGCTACAGCCCGAACGGCTGAACAGAATTACTCAAAATTTGGCAGAGAGGTAGTCCCTAGGTCAAGGAAGTGCCTTTTGTAGGTTTGGTGTAAATCTGTTCAGTAGATTCTGAGAAAATAGCCTTTAAATCAATATATATATCTGAGCCAGCTTACGGTACGCTTACCGTACGCTTACGGTAAGCGTACGGTGGCGTGCGCGAGCGCGATTCTGATTGGCTCTTAGATCTTAGTAAACATTCGAATCGGCCGAAACCAGGAAGCGGCGGCCGCCATTTTGTCTCTCGCACTGAGTGTTGTTTATCAAACATGATGGCCAAAAACATGTTACGGGGCTGTTTTGACAACTCCCTCCCACATAGTCATGTTGAGGGAGTCCCCAAACATCCCCCAAGTGCAAAAACGGTTTTATTTTTTTTTTGGCAATTTCGCGGGGTACGCTTACCGTACGCTTACCGTAAGCGTACGGTAAAAAAAATAAAAATAAAAAAAACACTATCCACACTTACCCCACCCCCTGTGCTTTTGGTGGCCGAAGGCCACCAAATGTACAGGGCTTATGTTAAGGGCAAAAAACACTATCCACACTTACCCCACCCCCTGTGCTTTTGGTGGCCGAAGGCCACCAAATGTACAGGGCTTATTATAAGGGAAAAAAACTTAGCATTTAAAAAACCGTACTAATTCACTGAAAAAACCATAGGTTTCACACACGTTATAGTTAGGAATTAGCATTTAAAAAACCTTGCAAATTCACTGAAAAAACCATAGGTTTCACACATGTTATAGTTAGTGGAAATTTTATTGATAAAAAACCAATGAAATTGCCCCGTTATAGTTAGCGCAGGCAACTATAACTCACGCGACCGCAATCCTCTGCTGATGACATATGTGTCTTTATGAAAAAAAAATATTTGTAATATATGTATAGCTAAAAATGTATGGAAGAAGACATGGGCAAATAAGTGTCTAAATACAGTATTAGCATCAGCAGAGGATTGTGGTCGCGTGAGTTATAGTTGCCTGCGCTAACTATAACGGGGCAATTTCATTGGTTTTTTATCAGTAAAATTTCCACTAACTATAACATGTGTGAAACCTATGGTTTTTTCAGTGAATATACATATATATACATATATATACATATATATACCGTGTTTGGTTCTTCTTTCATTTAGTAATTCAAGAGGTTATAATCTGGTAAACCAAGCTGCTTTACACTCCTTCAAGACTTAGCCTGAAGGCTGCTCTCTATAGCTACCACTAGGATAGCTTTCAATAAAGGTTGTCTTTAAACCTATCATCAATAAGGGTTGTTTGGACTGGTGCAAGGTGCCCACTATAACTAGTGGACAGCATATGCCAGGCAAACTTCTCACAGTGCTACGTACCAGTTCGGAGAGGTACTGCTGAAAAAATATTCCTGACCCAGCCTGATGCCTGGGGAATATTAATAATTTGAGGAATCTGCGCTTTGAAGTTTCTATCACAGAATGTGTCATTTTATGGCCGAAAAAGAAGAATTAACTTATGACCTGTAGAAAGAAGTTATTTAACCAAACTTTGAAATATGCTCATATTAGAACGAGAGAACGGCAACACTATTTTTGGTGTCTCTGTACCATCAGATTTCAGTGCTCCACATATCTAAATATCCTACAATATATTGAGTAAATTGCAATTCATATCCAACAGTGGTGATTAGAAAACAAACGTTGAACTTTACCATGTAGCTGAATAAAATGTTTCCTAAGGATGCTAAAAAAATAATACACCTCAGTCAGAGACAGTCAACGTATGAAATTTTCAGAGCAATGTGTGCCTTTTTACTGGCAGGCCTCGAAACATCACAAAACATTACCGGATCTGCAGGTCTAGTGACTTGAATAATGTACTCGACCAAACTATAATGTACTTGGCTTGTGAACTGGTCTCAAATTGGTAATCCCAGGCAAATATTTTATTTTAATCAATCAATCAAAGCATTTATATAGCGCACTACTCACCCAGAGGGTCTCAAGGCGCTAGGGGAGGGGGGTCCGCTTCTGCTCGAACAGCCAGGTCTTGAGTTGCTTCCTGAAGGCGAGGTGGTCCTGGGTATGGTGGAGGTGGGTCGGGAGGGAGTTCCACGTCCTGGTGGCGAGGAAGGAGAAGGACCGTCCCCCTGTGGTGGCTCTTCGGATGCGAGGGACGGTGGCGAGGGCGTGGCCGGTCGATCGAAGCTGGCGTTTGGGAGCGTAGAAGTTGAGGCGGCTGTTGAGGTATCCTGGGCCTTGGTTGTGTAGGGCTTTGTGTGCGTGGGTGAGGAGACGGAAGGTGATTCTCTTGGTGACCGGGAGCCAGTGCAGGTCTCTCAGGTGTCCGGAGATGTGGCTGTGTTGGACAGGCCACACGAAGGGCTTGCTCCCTCCCCGCATGACAGGGCCCAAGCCCCGGCCCGCCAGGCGTGACCCACGAAAAGCACCCGCACCCCGTCTCCCGACGGAACTCCTGCCCTCGGACCTCCATGTATCACGGGCCCCAGCCCCCACCGGCTCCCCCGGCCGGGTCAAGCCGTCATCTTGGGTCCTGCACCACGAGGCCGCGTGGCCTCCCCCCGACCCTAACCCTGGGCCTGGCCGGCCCCGACATCCCGGCACCACCATCCACCCAGGAGGTGAGCGGACCACTTGGCAGGTCAATGGGAGAACGAAGCGTCAAGAGCTCTTCCCCCGCCAGGTGCCGATCGCCTCCAGCTCCCCCAGGCGCTGGCTCCACCCCCTGCTGGGTGTCTGGACACCTTCATCCCGGACCCTCCGACCTCCAAGTGCGAGGGTCCGGACATCAAAGGGCGCCTGCCCTATAACTGGAGCAGCTCCGGAGCAGGAAGGCAGTTGTATCCTGGAGTCGAGAGACACCGAGAGAACTCAGCCTTGACGGACTACTGGCGCTGCCGTAGCCCTATCTTGCGAACTATCGTCCTGCCTGCTGGCGCTGCCGCGGCCTTCTGCAACATCCATCCTCGTCGGGACCTGCTGGCGCTGCCGCGGCCCGTTGTAACGACCATCCTCACCGGGACCTGCTGGCGCTGCCGCGGACCGTACATCGACCATCTTCACCGGGACCTGCTGGCGCTGCCGCGGACCGTGTACCGACCATCTCTACCGGGACCTGCTGGCGCTGCCGCGGCCCGTACCAGCTAAACCACCAAGCTCGAGGATTGTGAGCTAATCATCATATCATCCAAACTACCAGACTGGTAAACAGACTGTCCCGCTACCCCTTTCCCTATCCTGAGAGACTTAAATCGAGGGGACCCCTGAGTCCAGACCTCCTTGTACTATTTCATCGTACCTTAAGAAGTGCATATAAAGAACGCTAAATCTTATCCTTGTGTGGTATCTGTCTGTGGGGGGGAAGTTATTTGTCTGTCCGATCGCTGGAGACGGCTCTCCCCGGAGACCTCTCCCCCTGACCTCGGCCGACCCTCCCGGTCCGTCTAACATTGGTGGCCAGCGGCGCGATCCGAATCAACGCGTAACCGTACAGAGAGTAGCTCACCCCACGACAAAACCACGATGTCAGCCAAAGATAGCGGCTCCACTGAAAAATTCCAAATGGATAAGTTGGAAGAATATAGCCACCGCGAACTGAAACAATTCTGCATGGAACTAGGCATTGCTACCACCGGCCTGAGTACCAAAGATGATTTGAAGCGCGCCCTTGAGTCGTGGACAGAAACTGGGATCGCCGGGCCCTCCGACCAAAACAGTGTCACACCAGAGGGGAACGCCACGGCTCCCGAGGAGCGGGGAACGGGCCTCTCGCAGGAGGAGATCCAGGAAAGAGAAAGAACCAGATTACACGAGTTGGAAATGGCACGACTCAAGATGGACGGTGAACTCAAGTTAGCCGAGCAGAAACTAAATCTAGAGCATATGCGGCTCCGAGAAGAACGAGAAGAAAAGCAGAGACAGAGAGAGCTTGAGGAAAAAAGAATAACACTCGAACACGAGCGCAAACTGGCGGAAATAGAACTTCGGAAACAGAATAAAGAACCGGGGGTGCCTGAGCGACCGCACACCCCGGGGCCAACCGAGAAAAAAGTCCACATCCCCAAGGATGTTGTCCGAGAGTATGTCCGAGAAGACGACATACAACAGTGGTTCAAAGCCTACGAGATCGCCATGACCTCCCACCGGATCGACCGGAGTGATTGGGGAGCCGGACTATGGGGGAGGTTCGTCAACGAAGGTCGCGATGCCCTGCTGCAGCTCCCAGATCACCAAATGTCGTCCTACGACCACATGAAGGCTGCCCTCCTCACCCGCTACGGCCTCACACCCGAGATGTACCGCCAGGGGTTCAGAGATTGCACCCGGATCCCGGGTACAACTTGGGTGGAGTACGTTAACTATTTCAGCCGAGCCTTCGAGGGTTGGATCAAGGGGAGCCATGTCACGACCTACGAACAACTCTTTAACCTTATGGTATGGGAGCACCTGTCGAACACCTGTTTCGTCGAGCTCAGGCAGCACCTCCTCGACAGTAAATTGACTGACCCCCGGCAGCTCGCCGCCGAAGCTGACCGATGGGAAAGCACCCGAGTGGGCCGGAGAGGGCCACACGAGCAGAACCGAAGCAACCAAAGCCAGCACCGTCCTCGGGGAGGAGGAGGCGGCCAGGGGCGAGGGAGAGACGCCCTACCGGCAACAACCGTGGCCAGCACCCCGCCTCCGGCCGGCCGGGGCAACCCCCCGATGCGTCCTGGGTTCCGAGCCAACGTCACGTGCCACCGATGCCAGCGAGTCGGCCACTACGCCAATGACCCGAGCTGCCCGCAGAACCAAACACCCAAGCCCCGCCAGGTAGCTGCCGCCGCCCTGGGGGAAGAGCGATTATCGGAGGAACAGGAAGAGTATGAGCCGGCCCAGCAAGAGTGGGAACCGGCCGCCATGGTCCTGGCGTGCCTAGGGGGAAAAGACATGGTCCCGCGGGCTCCCCTACCCGCTAACACCAGGAAATACGGTCAGTGGGTGACCATTAATGGACATCGGGCCGAGGCCTTGCGTGACACAGGCGCCAGTGTGACGGCCGTCCGCTGTCACCTGGTGAAGCCCGAGCAGATCCTGCTGAACATTCTCTGCCCCGTCCGCTCAGCCGACAATTCTGAAAGTCTGTGTCAAATGGCCTGCGTCCCATTCGAATGGGGAGGGGTCTCCGGCCTGTTGAAGGTGACGGTCCGGGACGATGCCCCCGTGGACTTCCTCCTGGGGAATGACCTCGAGAGTTCCCCGTGGGCCACCGTCGAGAGAAGAGAGCACCTGGGGATGCTGGGCCTCCCGGACTGGGCCTGAATAACCACCCGGTCCTTGGCCGCCCGTGCCGTCCCCCGATCAGAAGAACCGGAATGGCCAGCACCTCCGCCCCCGGTCGCCCCAGTAGAAGACAACGACAAGGCCAACCCCCCGGAACCAACGACCGAAGGGGACGCGCAACCCCAGGACTTTCCCGGCCTGGCTCAGTGGCGTCAAGAAGGGGGGCCCACCCAAGAACAGTTCCGCCAGGAACAAAAGACCTGCCCCTCCCTCGAGGGACTCCGCCAACAAGCCAGCGCCCAGAGCGCAGGGGACTCCACCGGATCTCACTGGGTCTACTGGGATAACGACCTGCTATACAGCGAACAAAGAATCGCAGAGCTAGGGGCCGGTCGAGTGCTGGTGGTACCTCTCCGCTTCAGAGACTTCCTACTCAACCTGGCCCACGATGTCCCCCTGGCTGGACACCTGGGCCAGGACAAAACTTACAGTCGCCTAGTGACCAACTTTTTCTGGCCGAAAATGAGGAACGACGTCCTGAACCACTGCCGGTCCTGCCCCACGTGCCAAGCCAGCGGGAAGAGTGGTCGTAAGCTGAAAGCCCCTCTGCAACCCTTCCCTGTGGTCACCACCCCGTTCGAGAGGGTAGGAATAGACATTGTGGGGCCCCTGGACCCCCGCACGGCACAAGGACACAGGTTCATCCTGGTACTGGTGGACCATGCCACCCGCTACCCCGAGGCGGTGCCCCTACGAACCGTGACAGCTCCGGTGGTTGGCCGGGCCCTAATGGGGATCTTCTCCCGGGTGGGCTTCCCCCGAGAAGTCGTCAGCGACCGAGGCACGAACTTCATCTCCAAATACATGAAGTCCCTCTGGCAACAATGCGGGGTCACCTACAGATTCACGACCCCCTATCACCCCCAAGGGAACGGACTAGTGGAGCGTTTCAACCGCACTCTCAAGGGGATGATTGGGGGATTGGAAGAGCCCCTCCGTCGCCAGTGGGATGTACTACTCCCGTGCCTCCTCTTCGCCTACCGAGAAGTCCCCCAGAAGTCCCTCGGCTTTAGCCCTTTCGAACTCCTGTACGGGCACCCTGTGCGAGGGCCCCTCAGCCTAGTCAAGGAAGGTTGGGAGATGGCCCCCCTAAAGACCCCTCCAGACGTCTTCAAATACCTCCTGGCCCTACGCAATCAGACCCGGCGCTTCAGGGAGATGGCCAAGGCGAACCTCGAGGCCAGCCAGGAAGACATGAAGAGATGGTATGATCACAATGCCTCCTCCGTCGAGTTCGAGCCTGGTCAACAAGTGTGGGTGATGTCCCCCACCGAACCATGTGCCTTGCAAGATAAGTGGACGGGGCCCTTCAAAGTGGTCGAGCGCAAAAGCCCCGTCACTTACCTCATCGACATGGGGACCTCCCGGAACCCCCTTCGGGTCCTCCACACCAACAGACTCAAACCACACTTTGTGCGCTCAGAACTCAGCCTCCTGATGGCTACGGACAGTGGGGCAGAGGAAGACTCCGAACCCCTCCCGGATCTCCTGAAGACTCAGGAGAATGACGGCTCCGTGGACAGGGTCCGGCTCTCTGATGCCCTCACCCCGGAGCAACGCCAGGGCTGCCGGAACCTCCTGCTGCGGTTCGCTACACTGTTCTCCCTCACCCCCGGGGTCACCCCTTGGTGTTTGCACGACGTGGACACCGGGGACAGTCCCCCTATCCGACACCGGGCCTACCGCGTACCAGATCGGGTACGGGCCTGCATACAAGAGGAAGTGGCCAAAATGCTCACGATCGGGGTCATCGAGCCCTCGGACAGTCTCTGGGCCAGCCCGGTTGTATTAGTCCCCAAAGCCGCTGCCCCCGGCACCACACCTTAACTGAGATTCTGCGTCGACTACCGGGGCTTGAACGCTGTCACCCGGACCGACGCTCATCCTATCCCCCGAGCGGACGAATTGATCGACCGGCTGGGGGCCGCCCGCTACCTCAGTATCTTCGACCTAACAGCGGGCTACTGGCAGATCGGTCTCACACCCCGGGCTCAGGAACGGTCAGCCTTCTCTACCCCCGATGGCCACTACCAATTCAAGGTCATGCCCTTTCAACGCCTTGTGAACCAGGTCTTGGCGGGGCTCGAAGAGTTCAGCGCTGCCTACCTGGACGATATCGCTGTATACAGCCGCCACTGGTCCGACCACCTCCTCCACCTCCAAGAGGTCCTACAGGCCCTCCAGCGGGCCGGCCTCACAATTAAGGCCGGCAAATGCCAAATTGGCCAAGGGTCCGTGACCTACCTTGGGCACCAAGTGGGAAGCGGGCTGGTGGCCCCGCTGCAACTTAAGATTGCTGCCATCCAGTCCTGGCAGCCCCCCGTCACCCAGACCGAGGTCCGAGCCTTCTTGGGGCTCACCGGCTACTACCGGCGGTTCGTGAAGGACTACGGCAGCATCGTGGGGCCCCTCACGGGTCTCACGTCCAAAAACCAACCAAAGCGGATTAACTGGACCTCCGATTGTCAAGCGGCCTTCGAGAAGCTGAAGGCCGCCCTGTGCACCGCCCCTGTGCTCCAGGCCCCCGATTACAGTCGGGAATTCGTGGTACAGACAGACGCCTCCGACCACGGCATCGGAGCGGTTCTTTCCCAATTGAACCCCGAAGGTCATGACCAGCCGGTGGCCTTCATCAGTCGACGTCTCCTGGCCCAAGAACAGCGCTGGAGCACCATCGAGAGGGAGGCCTTCGCAGTGGTGTGGGCCCTCAAAAAGCTCCGGCCCTATCTCTTCGGTACCCACTTCCGGGTACAAACCGACCATCGACCCCTGCAGTGGCTGATGCAGATGCGGGGGGAGAACCCAAAACTATTGCGCTGGTCCATTTCCCTGCAGGGAATGGACTTCACCGTGGAGCACCGACCGGGCCAAGACCACGCCAACGCAGATGGCCTGTCACGCTTTTTCCGCCTCGACGAGGAGAGTCCCCAAGAAGATGGGTGACTCTCCCCGCCTTCAGCTGGGGGGGACGCATGTTGGACAGGCCACACGAAGGGCTTGCTCCCTCCCCGCATGACAGGGCCCAAGCCCCGGCCCGCCAGGCGTGACCCACGAAAAGCACCCGCACCCCGTCTCCCGACGGAACTCCTGCCCTCGGACCTCCATGTATCACGGGCCCCAGCCCCCACCGGCTCCCCCGGCCGGGTCAAGCCGTCATCTTGGGCCCCGCACCACGAGGCCGCGTGGCCTCCCCCCGACCCTAACCCTGGGCCTGGCCGGCCCGACATCCCGGCACCACCATCCACCCAGGAGGTGAGCGGACCACTTGGCAGGTCAATGGGAGAACGAAGCGTCAAGAGCTCTTCCCCCGCCAGGTGCCGATCGCCTCCAGCTCCCCCAGGCCCTGGCTCCACCCCCTGCTGGGTGTCTGGACACCTTCATCCCGGACCCTCCGACCTCCAAGTGCGAGGGTCCGGACATCAAAGGGCGCCTGCCCTATAACTGGAGCAGCTCCGGAGCAGGAAGGCAGTTGTATCCTGGAGTTGAGAGACACCGAGAGAACTCAGCCTTGACGGACTACTGGCGCTGCCGTAGCCCTATCTTGCGAACTATCGTCCTGCCTGCTGGCGCTGCCGCGGCCTTCTGCAACATCCATCCTCGTCGGGACCTGCTGGCGCTGCCGCGGCCCGTTGTAACGACCATCCTCACCGGGACCTGCTGGCGCTGCCGCGGACCGTATACCGACCATCTCTACCGGGACCTGCTGGCGCTGCCGCGGACCGTGTACCGACCATCTCTACCGGGACCTGCTGGCGCTGCCGCGGCCCGTACCAGCTAAACCACCAAGCTCGAGGATTGTGAGCTAATCATCATATCATCCGAACTACCAGACTGGTAAACAGACTGTCCCGCTACCCCTTTCCCTATCCTGAGAGACTTAATCGAGGGGACCCCTGAGTCCAGACCTCCTTGTACTATTTCATCGTTCCTTAAGAAGTGCATATAAAGAACGCTAAATCTTATCCTTGTGTGGTATCTGTCTGTGGGGGGGGGGAAGTTATTTGTCTGTACGATCGCTGGAGACGGCTCTCCCCGGAGACCTCTCCCCCTGACCTCGGCCGACCCTCCCGGTCCGTCTAACAGGCTGCGACGGGGGATGTCCAGGATGAGTCGTGCTGAGGCGTTCTGGATCCGCTGAAGTCTTTTCTGGAGTTTGGCGGGCCAGGACAAAACTTACAGTCGCCTAGTGACCAACTTTTTCTGGCCGAAAATGAGGAACGACGTCCTGAACCACTGCCGGTCCTGCCCCACGTGCCAAGCCAGCGGGAAGAGTGGTCGTAAGCTGAAAGCCCCTCTGCAACCCTTCCCTGTGGTCACCACCCCGTTCGAGAGGGTAGGAATAGACATTGTGGGGCCCCTGGACCCCCGCACGGCACAAGGACACAGGTTCATCCTGGTACTGGTGGACCATGCCACCCGCTACCCCGAGGCGGTGCCCCTACGAACCGTGACAGCTCCGGTGGTTGGCCGGGCCTTAATGGGGATCTTCTCCCGGGTGGGCTTCCCCCGAGAAGTCGTCAGCGACCGAGGCACGAACTTCATCTCCAAATACATGAAGTCCCTCTGGCAACAATGCGGGGTCACCTACAGATTCACGACCCCCTATCACCCCCAAGGGAACGGACTAGTGGAGCGTTTCAACCGCACTCTCAAGGGGATGATTGGGGGATTGGAAGAGCCCCTCCGTCGCCAGTGGGATGTACTACTCCCGTGCCTCCTCTTCGCCTACCGAGAAGTCCCTCGGCTTTAGCCCTTTCGAACTCCTGTACGGGCACCCTGTGCGAGGGCCCCTCAGCCTAGTCAAGGAAGGTTGGGAGATGGCCCCCCTAAAGACCCCTCCAGACGTCTTCAAATACCTCCTGGCCCTACGCAATCAGACCCGGCGCTTCAGGGAGATGGCCAAGGCGAACCTCGAGGCCAGCCAGGAAGACATGAAGAGATGGTATGATCACAATGCCTCCTCCGTCGAGTTCGAGCCTGGTCAACAAGTGTGGGTGATGTCCCCCACCGAACCATGTGCCTTGCAAGATAAGTGGACGGGGCCCTTCAAAGTGGTCGAGCGCAAAAGCCCCGTCACTTACCTCATCGACATGGGGACCTCCCGGAACCCCCTTCGGGTCCTCCACACCAACAGACTCAAACCACACTTTGTGCGCTCAGAACTCAGCCTCCTGATGGCTACGGACAGTGGGGCAGAGGAAGACTCCGAACCCCTCCCGGATCTCCTGAAGACTCAGGAGAATGACGGCTCCGTGGACAGGGTCCGGCTCTCTGATGCCCTCACCCCGGAGCAACGCCAGGGCTGCCGGAACCTCCTGCTGCGGTTCGCTACACTGTTCTCCCTCACCCCCGGGGTCACCCCTTGGTGTTTGCACGACGTGGACACCGGGGACAGTCCCCCTATCCGACACCGGGCCTACCGCGTACCAGATCGGGTACGGGCCTGCATACAAGAGGAAGTGGCCAAAATGCTCACGATCGGGGTCATCGAGCCCTCGGACAGTCTCTGGGCCAGCCCGGTTGTATTAGTCCCCAAAGCCGCTGCCCCCGGCACCACACCTTAACTGAGATTCTGCGTCGACTACCGGGGCTTGAACGCTGTCACCCGGACCGACGCTCATCCTATCCCCCGAGCGGACGAATTGATCGACCGGCTGGGGGCCGCCCGCTACCTCAGTATCTTCGACCTAACAGCGGGCTACTGGCAGATCGGTCTCACACCCCGGGCTCAGGAACGGTCAGCCTTCTCTACCCCCGATGGCCACTACCAATTCAAGGTCATGCCCTTTCAACGCCTTGTGAACCAGGTCTTGGCGGGGCTCGAAGAGTTCAGCGCTGCCTACCTGGACGATATCGCTGTATACAGCCGCCACTGGTCCGACCACCTCCTCCACCTCCAAGAGGTCCTACAGGCCCTCCAGCGGGCCGGCCTCACAATTAAGGCCGGCAAATGCCAAATTGGCCAAGGGTCCGTGACCTACCTTGGGCACCAAGTGGGAAGCGGGCTGGTGGCCCCGCTGCAACTTAAGATTGCTGCCATCCAGTCCTGGCAGCCCCCCGTCACCCAGACCGAGGTCCGAGCCTTCTTGGGGCTCACCGGCTACTACCGGCGGTTCGTGAAGGACTACGGCAGCATCGTGGGGCCCCTCACGGGTCTCACGTCCAAAAACCAACCAAAGCGGATTAACTGGACCTCCGATTGTCAAGCGGCCTTCGAGAAGCTGAAGGCCGCCCTGTGCACCGCCCCTGTGCTCCAGGCCCCCGATTACAGTCGGGAATTCGTGGTACAGACAGACGCCTCCGACCACGGCATCGGAGCGGTTCTTTCCCAATTGAACCCCGAAGGTCATGACCAGCCGGTGGCCTTCATCAGTCGACGTCTCCTGGCCCAAGAACAGCGCTGGAGCACCATCGAGAGGGAGGCCTTCGCAGTGGTGTGGGCCCTCAAAAAGCTCCGGCCCTATCTCTTCGGTACCCACTTCCGGGTACAAACCGACCATCGACCCCTGCAGTGGCTGATGCAGATGCGGGGGGAGAACCCAAAACTATTGCGCTGGTCCATTTCCCTGCAGGGAATGGACTTCACCGTGGAGCACCGACCGGGCCAAGACCACGCCAACGCAGATGGCCTGTCACGCTTTTTCCGCCTCGACGAGGAGAGTCCCCAAGAAGATGGGTGACTCTCCCCGCCTTCAGCTGGGGGGGACGCATGTTGGACAGGCCACACGAAGGGCTTGCTCCCTCCCCGCATGACAGGGCCCAAGCCCCGGCCCGCCAGGCGTGACCCACGAAAAGCACCCGCACCCCGTCTCCCGACGGAACTCCTGCCCTCGGACCTCCATGTATCACGGGCCCCAGCCCCCACCGGCTCCCCCGGCCGGGTCAAGCCGTCATCTTGGGCCCCGCACCACGAGGCCGCGTGGCCTCCCCCCGACCCTAACCCTGGGCCTGGCCGGCCCCGACATCCCGGCACCACCATCCACCCAGGAGGTGAGCGGACCACTTGGCAGGTCAATGGGAGAACGAAGCGTCAAGAGCTCTTCCCCCGCCAGGTGCCGATCGCCTCCAGCTCCCCCAGGCCCTGGCTCCACCCCCTGCTGGGTGTCTGGACACCTTCATCCCGGACCCTCCGACCTCCAAGTGCGAGGGTCCGGACATCAAAGGGCGCCTGCCCTATAACTGGAGCAGCTCCGGAGCAGGAAGGCAGTTGTATCCTGGAGTTGAGAGACACCGAGAGAACTCAGCCTTGACGGACTACTGGCGCTGCCGTAGCCCTATCTTGCGAACTATCGTCCTGCCTGCTGGCGCTGCCGCGGCCTTCTGCAACATCCATCCTCGTCGGGACCTGCTGGCGCTGCCGCGGCCCGTTGTAACGACCATCCTCACCGGGACCTGCTGGCGCTGCCGCGGACCGTATACCGACCATCTCTACCGGGACCTGCTGGCGCTGCCGCGGACCGTGTACCGACCATCTCTACCGGGACCTGCTGGCGCTGCCGCGGCCCGTACCAGCTAAACCACCAAGCTCGAGGATTGTGAGCTAATCATCATATCATCCGAACTACCAGACTGGTAAACAGACTGTCCCGCTACCCCTTTCCCTATCCTGAGAGACTTAAATCGAGGGGACCCCTGAGTCCAGACCTCCTTGTACTATTTCATCGTACCTTAAGAAGTGCATATAAAGAACGCTAAATCTTATCCTTGTGTGGTATCTGTCTGTGGGGGGGGGGAAGTTATTTGTCTGTACGATCGCTGGAGACGGCTCTCCCCGGAGACCTCTCCCCCTGACCTCGGCCGACCCTCCCGGTCCGTCTAACAGGCTGCGACGGGGGATGTCCAGGATGAGTCGTGCTGAGGCGTTCTGGATCCGCTGAAGTCTTTTCTGGAGTTTGGCGGTGGTTCCGGCGTAGAGGGAGTTGCCGTAGTCCAGACGGCTGGCGACGAGGGCCTGGGTGACCGTCTTCCTGGTCTCGGTGGGGATCCACCGGAAGATCTTTCGTAGCATGCGCAGGATGTTGAAGCACGACGAGGAGACGGCGTTGACTTGTCTGGTCATGGAGAGGGTGGAGTCCAGGATGAAGCCCAGGTTGCGTGCGTGGTCTGTTGGTTTGGGTGCGCTGCCTAGGGCGGGGGGCCACCAGGAGTCGTCCCAGGCGGAGGGTGAGGATCCCAGGATGAGGACTTCCGTCTTGTCCGAGTTCAGTTTCAGGCGGCTGTTCTTCATCAATTCGGCTACCTCTTTCATCCCTTCGTGGAGGTTGGCTCTGGCGGTGGTGGGGTCGTTGGTGAGGGAGAGAATCAGCTGGGTGTCGTCGGCGTAGGAGATGATGTTGAGGTTGTGCTGGCGTGCTATGTCTGCGAGGGGGCTCATGTACACGTTGAAGAGGGTTGGACTGAGCGAGGAGCCTTGAGGAACGACGCAGATGACTTCGGTGGCTTCAGATCTGAACGGGGGGAGGCGGACTCTGTGTCCTTCCGGCGAGGAAGGAGATGATCCACTCCAGTGCCTTCTCCTGGATTCCGACGTTGCTGAGTCGCTGCACTAGTGTACGGTGGCAGACAGTGTCGAAGGCCGCGGAGGTCTAGGAGGATGAGGGCCGCTGTTTCTCCGTTGTCAAGCAGAGCTCGGATGTCATCGGTGGCTGCGATCAGGGCGGTCTCGGTGCTGTGGTTGGCCCGGAAGCCAGACTGCGAGAGGTCGAGGGATCCGTTCGTCTCGAGGAAGGCGGCCAGCTGCTTGTTGACGGTCTTCTCGATGACTTTTGCAGGAAACGGGAGCAGCGAGATGAGGCGGTAGTTCTTGAGGTCGGTGGGGTCGGCTGATGGCTTCTTTAGTAGAGCGCTGAGTTCGGCGTGCTTCCAGCTCTCCGGGAAGGTAGCGGTGTCGAAGGAGGTGTTGAGGATGTCCCGCAGGTGGGGTGCGATGACAGCGTCGGCCTTGTTGAAGACGTGGTGAGGGCAGGGGTCGGTAGGAGATCCGGAGTGGATGGAGTTCATCGTGCGGACGGTGTGTTCGGTGCTGATCGGGGTCCAGGCGCGGAGGGTGGTGGTGGGGGGCGGTGGTTCGGTCGTGGCGTGCGTCGGTTGAGTGCTGAAGCTGTTGTGTATGTCCGCGATCTTGTTGTGGAAGTAGGAGGTGAGGGAGTTGCAGAGGTCTTGTGAAGGGGTGATGTCGTTGTTACCGGCGTTGGGGTTGGAGAGCTCTTTGACGATGTTGAAGAGTTCCTTGCTGTTGTGTGCGTTGTTGTCCAGTCGTTCCTTGAATGCGGTTTTCTTGGTGGTGTGAATGAGTTGGTGGTGTTTGCGAGCTTGAGGGCAGTCATGTTGTCCGGTGTTGGGTCTCTGCGCCAGGTTCTCTCGAGGGCACGGCAGTTCTTCTTGGAGCTCTTGAGTTCGTCGGTGAACCATGGGGCTTTCTTGCTACCGGGTCTGCTAGTCGGGGTCTTCAGAGGGGCGAGGTCGTCTGCGCAGTCGCTGATCCACTTCGTGAGGTTGGTGGCCGCTTGGCTGGGGTTCGTTGCGCTGGTGGGTGGGTTCTTGCTCAGGGCGGTCGCGAGCTGGTCGGCTGTGATCTTGTTCCAGCTTCTGCGTGCAACCTGTTGCTGGTGGTGGTGGATCGTGGTCCTTCTGAAGCTGAAGTGGACGCAGCTGTGGTCCGTCCAGTGGAGTCCGGTGGCGTGGCTGAAGGCGATGTCCTTGCTGGATGTGAAGACGGGGTCGAGTGTGTGTCCGGCGTAGTGGGTGGGGGTGGTGACCAGCTGCTTGAGTCCGAGGTTGGCGAGGTTGTCCAGCAGGGTGGTGGTGTTGCGGTCGTTGTTGTTCTCCAGGTGGAAGTTGAGGTCCCCGAGGAGGATGTAGACAGCGGAGGGGAGGGCGTGCGGGCTGATTAAGTCGGCGATGTCTTCGCTGAATTGTGTGCGTGGTCCCGGGGGTCTGTAGATGAGGGTGCCTCGGAGGGTGGTCTTGGGGTTGATGTGGACCTGGAAGTGCAGGTGCTCGGCGGGTGCGAGGGTGTCGTTGGTGTTGGTCGTGATGCGGATGGTGTTCCTGTGGATGATGGCGATGCCTCCTCCGGTGTGGTTGATGCGGTCCCTTCGGATGATCTTGTAGCCGTCTGGGATGGCGATGGCAATGTCGGGCGTTGAGGAGGCGTTCATCCAGGTTTCCGTGAGGAAGGCGACGTCTGGGGCTGTGGTGTCGAGCAGGTTCCAGAGCTCGACGGCGTGTCTGTGGACGGAGCGGGTGTTGAGCAGGATGCATTTCAGGTGGCTGCTGCTGTTGCTCGTCTTGGTTGGTGCTGGAGTAGTGCAGGTCCGGATGCAGGTGAACTTGCAGGAGTTGCAGCAGAAGGGTCCGTGGGTGCGTCTCGGGGTGGCTCGGTAGCATCCTGGGCTTCGGCCGGCGTTGAGTGCGTTGAGGGTGGCGGCGTCGTACGTCCGGCGTACGTCCGTCGTACGTCGTACGTACGTACGTCCGGCGGGTGGGCTGGGGTTTTACAGCATTATTTGTCATTATCACATAAGAGAACACCTTCAAATATGCAGGTTCAGCATTTCTGCTGTACAAAAACCTCTTGATTTATTTAATAGCCTTAAATTTTGCTCCATGTATAATAAAAATCTAGCCCACATGTAAGGAACACATTATCCCTGATTTGCCTCTTAGTTCTCTAATAGCACTGTCCTCAGGACGGGGACAAGAATGTTTCTCAATTAATGTTTAAAAACTCACTTTTAATGAGTATACAACTAAAGGATGATGTGATAGCATACTGTCATTTACAAATACAACATTTTCCAATGAAATGGCCACAAACTTGCTAATTAACATGCAGTTTTACTGATAACACTATATTTACTGATAACACTATATATTGTCTAAACAATCTGTGGAAACTGAGTTTCAGCAAAAATATACATAATTTGCAGATCACCAAGTTAAGTGTTCGGATTTGTTTTCATCCTATTAAATTCTTTTGTTTCATCACACTGATTTACAAAAAGAAATTGCTTTTATAAATGCTGAAATATATTTTGAAATGGTTGTGAAGTTCATTTTCATGTTATTTGAATGTGTGTTAGAAAATAACTGACATCCTACAGCCTTTCTATGGTATCTTCATTACTATTTAGATAAATGTTGGCTCCTCGTCAGGCCCCAACCCAGGATGCACAGCAAAGTTAGTTCTCAGATAAATAAGTTCCAACAGTTTATTCCATTATTTGTCCAATTTATGGTTTCAATTTGAAATGGAAAAAAATGGTTGGAACTTATTTATCTGAGAACTAACTTTTTGCTATGCATCCGGGGTTGGGACCAGACGAGAAGTCAACATTTAACTATATTTTGCACGCACAGGCGGAGGACGCTTCCAGGGCTGCATGCTGCAACATACAACCTTTGAGCACTGCAAAATCTTATAAGGGTTTAATTTGGTGTGCATTCTACCTCTTTTGGTGAATATATCTTCATTTCTATGCTATGCATTCTCCCCTTAGTTATATGTTCCCTGCAGCACAGCCAGTGGGACTGTGAGGTAATAGAATGCTGATGTGTGCATGGTTTGAATGTCCGTTGGAATGCATGGACTGAGCAGCAAGGATGCTGCTCCCAGGGGGCCTTCCTGCTTCCTTACTACCATCTTTACCTGTAACCTGAAACTCCTAGCTTGAGCATAAACCTTATCCTGTTTCATCTATCCTACTGGGTACTCTGCATCTTCATTTACCACACTTTCATTTTAGTCTTCGTAAGCAGGAATGTCAAACAGTTCTTTAAACAAAATCCTCTAACTTTGCAGTCAGATAAAGTAAACACCAACCTGTAGAATAAAATAAGCAGCACATTATAAGACATAAACAGACATTTGACCTTTGTCTCTGAACTAGAGTAAATACAAGATAAAACAAGATTTAAAGGCATCATTTATTATTCATTTACCTCCTGAATAAATAAAAGACTTGTTTGTCAGTTCGCCAGAATGGGCCAGTAGGCCCTAAAAATAAATAACTTATCCTGATAAAATCTGACTAGCCATAGCGAGAGGGCGAGTGGATTTCTTGAGACATGAAAAGTATTTGCTAAGTGAGCTAAATGTGATGGGCTGTAATAACGGTTTACCAGTCAGGAAAATACTGTTTATTGCATTTAACAACTTACTTGGTCTTTGATGTGGGAGGCTGTTGCTTTGTGGTCTGTCCATGACATGTAAAGTATAAGAGAAAAGGTCATTTAGATCTTTTTTTTTATTTCAATATGCTTTTTATTGTTTTTTACAACATATGACAATTAACATATAACATGTATTCTGCATCGCTTTGTTGTTACAGGGCAGCCCAAAACTGGCTGGGTTAGCTGTAGAACAATTCCGGTAGCTTGACTGCCCCCCATCCACTGTCCTCGTATGGGAAAGAGAGGATGGGGTAATGATAGGAAATAGGATAGAGAGAGAAAGAGATATAACATGCCAGAAGTTCTATTTTCTCGCTATTGTCTCGTGAGGGTTTGCTTTCCGGGTCTTTCTGCTGGGCCTATTCATGACGGCTCATATGGGTCTAAGAACTTGTCCAGTGATGCCCACATGCGCCTGCAGGGCTGTTTCCATGGTGAGTCACGTAGGGCAACTGTGTCAGCACCTCTGAGATACGTCACCCACTTGAGCCATCCCTTGAACGTTGCATTGAAGGTTACTTTCCATTTAGTGAGTATAATTTTTACTCCCGCTGTTAGGAGATCCAGTAGGTCTCTGTCTTGTTGTGAGTCTACCTCGGTCTTAATAAAAGCAGTTACAAGGGTAGCAAATTTCGTTTTTGAAGTGCAACCTAACATTTTGTTTAGGAAAGTGAAGATCTTCTCCCAGAATGTTTTGACTTTGGGACAGTGATATATCAGGTGTGCCAGGTCCCCCTTTCCCTTATTGCAATTCCAGCACTGATCATTGGCCTTCAGGCCCAGGGTCGCCAGGCAAGCCGGGGTCCAGTAGGTTTTGCGTAATATCCAGAACTTTGTCTGAGCTAGTACCGGGGATATTTTGTTTTGCGTAGGGGAGGCCCATAGCATCTGGATCTCTTTCTCGCTGAGTGTGCCGCCGAGTTGAGACTCCCTGTAAGTGAGTGTCTTTTCATCAAGTTTGGTTGAGCTGGGTCGTAATAGTCTATAAAGGTGGGATACCTGGTGGCCTATTCTGTTGAGATTAGTCATGTATTGGATAATTGAGGGCTTGACATTACAGAGTTTCGCTTTGGTCAGGGCTGTTTTGATTTTAAGGAAGTTGTATAGTTCTATGTCTGGCAAGTTATGTTTGTTTTTTAGCATGCTGAAAGTGGAGGGGTTCCCTCCCTCTTCAAGCTGGACAGGGTGGGAGATACCTATTTTTTTCCATGAGTAGATAGATAGTGGTTTGCCTCTGTATTTTATCCTAGCGTTTGCCCACAGTGATTCCCATCCTGAGTTTTTTATGCCGTGTTCCATCCTTTGATCTACTTTTAGTAGGGCATTTCTCGTGTTTTTGAGTATTGGGTTTGCTGCTAGAGTCTGTTTGTTAGCTGTTAGGAGAGCTAATGGTTCAAGGTTGTTTAGTATGGCTCTCTCAAGTCCGAGCCAGACCGGTGTGTAATCCTGGCTGGGCAGGATCCAGTAGCTCCCCTGTTTCGCTAAAAATGCAGTTTGAAAAGTTTTGAAATCCGCCAGGTTTAGGCCCCCCAGTTTTTTATCTAATCTTGGCTTTTTAAGGCTTATCCTCGCTTTTTTGTCTCGCCAGATGAAATTATTTAGCATCTTGTCTATTTTGCGATGGAATTCGTCTGTGAGTATTAGAGGGAGCATATTTGACAGGTAGTTGACCATTAGGGTGATCATCATCTTCACCGTCTCTATCCTCCCCCACCATGTTATGAATTTGGGCCACCAACCTTCCAACAGCGTCTTTGTATTGTCTAGCATTCGTTTTTCATTTTGTTCAAGTGTGCTTTTGAGGTAATTCCCAAAGTGTATACCTAGGTATTTAATGAAACCGGTTTGCCAGGCAAGGCCCGAATCCCCCAGTATCTCTCTAGTGGTGTATATGTTAAGTGGTTTACATTCTGATTTGTCCTTATTTAGCTTGTAAACAGAGAGGGTGGAGTACTTATCTATGGTCTCCATGAGGGCCGTGATAGAGGATTTAGGGCTTTCGGTGACAATGAGAATGTCGTCCGTGTACGCGGCTAGTTTGACTGTGACCTCATTGATGGTGATCCCCTTCATCTCCTTATTGGCCTCGACATCTCTAATCAGTTTTTCTAGGGCCAGTAGGAACAACGAGGGGGACAGGGGGCAACCTTGCCTTGTCCCTCGCTGGAGGGTGAAGGGATCTGAGGCTGCCCCATTGACTACAATACGAGCTCTGGGTTTCTCGTATAGTGCCATAACTTTCCGTGTGAATGAGTCCCCAGGTTGTATGTCTGCATGCACTGCTCCAGGAAATGCCATGATACCCTATCAAACGCTTTCTCGGCGTCTAGTGTGATGGTCACCGCTGGTTTGCCAGTCTTGCCGGCCCTTTCTAGTATATGACACAGGAGTCTGGTGTTGTCATTTAGATCATTGTTGTGGAAACATGCAACCGTATTTTCTAAGACTAAAATAGAGGACAACACAGCACTGAAAAACACTTGCAAATTAAACAAAGCCTTAAGCACAACATGCTTTAAGTGGTGGTGGAGCAACTGGTATTTCCAGATCTGAGGAAGACCTTTAGCCAGTGCATATGTCAAGGATGAATCACCCTATCCCACGAAATAAAGGTTATTAATTACACTAATCAAAAGGGCAACGCAATATAAAACAATCCTACACTACTGGGCTATAGGTCCCCAATATTTTGGAAGCCAATACACCATTAACTAAATATCTGCAGCTGACTTTTTATTCCAGCAACCATTATCAAGTGTTGTCAGAATGTCTAACTCCCTTGCAAGCATATGTTTTGTTTGTTCATTTAACCTATTAAAAAACAAGTAAGACCCATATTAAAACAGAACATGGCAACTTGTTTTTCTTTTGAGAGAGTCGGGGACAGTCGGTGCAGTCTAGAGCAAAGGTGAGGGTGGGTCAAAAAAAAGCAGGCTCTGGAAAGAGGCAGAGGGGGCCATGAAAGCAGGCTCTAGGAAGAGGCAAGGGGGGGGGCAAGAAAGCAGGCTCTGGGAAGAAGTGGGGGGGGGCAATAAAGCAGGCTTGGGAAGAAGTGGGGGCTGGGGGACTCAAGAAAGTAGGCATCTGAAAAAGGCAGGGTGACAAGTAAGGCGGCAATGAGAATAGGCAGGAGGCCAAGAAAACAGGCTCCGGCGAGGGGCCAAGAAGGCGGCTCTGGCGAGGGCCCAAGAAAGCAGGCTCCAGCAAGGGGGCGGGGGCATAAGGCTCCTGGCAGAAGTATATGATAACAGAGCCTGGCTCGGTTAACTGGCAAGAAAGCCCGGGCCAGGTAAAGAGGTTAGCAGAGCTTGGGAGACAAGAGAATAACCCTGGAGAGAAAAGAGGGCATCCCTCGGAGCAGGGGGCAAGAGAGGAAGCTGACAGGACAAGAGAGAAGACCTGGGAGTGAAAAACAAAAAGCAGGCCTGGGGTAACTTTAAATTAGTCCTGTTGGTGACAAATCAGCATTGGCCATGGGAGTAACAAGACAGCAGGCCACGGAGGGTGACCAAACAGCAGGACCAAGGCAGTGACTGGAAAGTTGCTGTCCCTAGAAGAGTTTGATCACCAGCAAGTTGTGGTGAATATGCAATTATCAGGTCTTAAACAATGCAAACGTTCCTACGAGACACACCTCTTGGTGATCCTACTCCCAGGAGACATTTTTCAGATGGCACCATCTAGCTGAGATCCTTTAGACAAACTAAGCAATGCTACTACAAAGAATAGACGTGGTACAAATGACAACAGCTGATGAAAGACGGTAATTAATGATTTAGAAGATGTGAATTTTACCAGAGAAAGATGATGGAATATTTCACAACACTGATGACATGGGTCTGGGTTGAGACTTATGCGGGCTCGTTTGGGTAACAGCTTAAGGGCCTTTCCCCACCTCTGGTACAGGACAGTGCAGTGGAGAAAGGTGAAGTAGATGGTGTCATGTTCAAACCAGAAGACAAGGATCACCCGGACCACTGGGCTGGATACAAAGTATCATACAAAAAGATTTAAAGTTACCCTGAACAAGCAGCTTAACCTCTTGACTTCTGGTTTCCGGTTGCTACATGGAGTGGTGGGAAAATGGTAGTTGTTCAGTAATTGTATACCTATGCCCCCAATACTAACGATCTTTCCTACTTTTGTAAAGTGGCCATGATTCTGAATGGTCACATAGGACTATTAGTTTCATAGGTATGCAATAACAAATGTATATACAGTCAAGGACACTTAACACACTCCTTCAAGATTTGGAATAACAGAATCTAAGACACTGCTGAAACGGACGGGGTACTATAATTTGGGGAATGTTTGGATGAAGCAAAAACCAAAGGAAATGATGGACGGAGTGTTGAACATTGCAAACACTCACCCCCAGTCAACTGATTTGGGTTTAATCCATCACCGTTCTTTAGCCCACTCTGCCACCCCAGTTCAAACATGGCCATATGCAAATCAGTCTGACCCTGTGCCTCATGGGAACAGTCCAGCCCGAGCTGCCAAGCCATGTCTTCCCTGGACCGGAAACAAGCTTCCTAGGACCGGTTTCTGGCATTTCAGCCGTCTTCAGCCAGGCTTGCTTGAATCCAGTGGCAAAGTGAGCAAGGGACTCACGTCTGAGCATACCCTGCCAACTTATGGCGAACAAAGCAAAAACCAAAGGAAATGATGGACGGAGTGTTGAACATTGCAAACACTCACCCCCAGTCAACTGATTTGGGTTTAATCCATCACCGTTCTTTAGCCCACTCTGCCACCCCAGTTCAAACATGGCCATATGCAAATCAGTCTGACCCTGTGCCTCATGGGAACAGTCCAGCCCGAGCTGCATGTCTTCCCTGGACCGGAAACAAGCTTCCTAGGACCGGTTTCTGGCATTTCAGCCGTCTTCAGCCAGGCTTGCTTGAATCCAGTGGCAAAGTGAGCAAGGGACTCACGTCTGAGCATACCCTGCCAACTTATGGCGAACAAAGCAAAAACCAAAGGAAATGATGGACGGAGTGTTGAACATTGCAAACACTCACCCCCAGTCAACTGATTTGGGTTTAATCCATCACCGTTCTTTAGCCCACTCTGCCACCCCAGTTCAAACATGGCCATATGCAAATCAGTCTGACCCTGTGCCTCATGGGAACAGTCCAGCCCGAGCTGCATGTCTTCCCTGGACCGGAAACAAGCTTCCTAGGACCGGTTTCTGGCATTTCAGCCGTCTTCAGCCAGGCTTGCTTGAATCCAGTGGCAAAGTGAGCAAGGGACTCACGTCTGAGCATACCCTGCCAACTTATGGCGAACAAAGCAAAAACCAAAGGAAATGATGGACGGAGTGTTGAACATTGCAAACACTCACCCCCAGTCAACTGATTTGGGTTTAATCCATCACCGTTCTTTAGCCCACTCTGCCACCCCAGTTCAAACATGGCCATATGCAAATCAGTCTGTTCCCATGAGGCACAGGGTCAGACTGATTTGCATATGGCCATGTCTGAACTGGGGTGGCAGAGTGGGCTAAAGAACGGTGATGGATTAAACCCAGATCAGTTGACTGGGGGTGAGTGCTTGCAATGTTCAACACTCCGTCCATCATTTCCTTTGGTTTTTGAATGTTTGGATGAACCATCATTGTAATAATAGAGTTTTCTCATTTTACTGTCCAGTGCACCACTTGTATCTCAAACTGATTTTCTACTGACTGGTTTTAGCGATTTACACCTGGAATACCTTGACATTTCCCTATATGACCATGCTGGGGATAGGTACACATGCTATGCTTGTGCCTATTTGGTGGTTCCAAAATACATGGTTGAAGGAGACAGTTACTAGGGATAAGCTTAAGACCAGGATTATTTTTTTCTTTTATGAAAACAAAGCTACTATCTCTAGCAAGAGATGAAGTGGAAGCATTTAAAGGTACACCACAAGGTTACTATTCAGGGACTTCTACAATCACCAAAAACATTGGCAAAAGAGGGTTTGGTACCCTTGAAAAGAATTAGGATGACTCTATTAGGAATGTATCTCCAGTTCACGTTTAGGACCAGCAATAACCTCAGATTTTGGATAGGCTAATAACTTGCTTCTATAGATTGAGTAACTGTGACTATATTCATTTTTGACTAAACAGAGGAATCCTGGCCAGAAGGCTGTTATGGTAGGTCAATATTCAAAGAGGACCTAGGATCATCTCAGCAATTAGTGATTTGAGATGGGGTTTGATCATTGATCAACCTGGCAATAATGCAACATTTTCTGATCATTATCGAGCCTTTATTCTCAACAAAACAGACAGAATAGTGAATGGACCCCTGACCTACCGACAGAAACATGCTGCCTGATCCTATCTCCAGAGGACACTGAACCACTGGCTTTGCCTTTTTCTAGCCAAAGATACTATATCTGCTAATAAGACCAGAGGTAGAGGAAAAATGCCTCTGGCTGAGCAGTCAAGTTCTACATCAAATATGCTGCAATTACTGTGCCCAAATTAATGGAACTGTTTGAGCAAGCCCTGACAGGGTAATCCCTCTTGTTGAGATTATTTGAGACAATGGTGATTTTGATCCTTAAACCACTCAAGAATACTGTTAACCGTGGGACTTTATCAGACTGTCACCAATTAATGTTGGCAAGACGATTCTAGCAATTGTGTCCTCATTTAGGTTGGGTCTGTTGATGCGGACAGTGGTGCATCCAGATGAGGCTGCTTTTATTTCTGGCAGGAATTGAATGCAGAAACTTAGGAGGCTCTTCTTGCTTGAAGAACAGCACTCGCTGATACACAAAATGATTTTAATACCTTAGCCTGCAAATTCCTGTAGCTTACAATATCTGCGCTAAGCTCAGGTTTTTTTTTTTTAATGGACTACGTTTTTACACACTGCTCTAACAGCATATACGAGGGTTCAAAAATCATCTACATATCCCCGAAAGAAGCAAGATGAATCAGAGTGGGCTTCCCTTTTCTCCATTTTTTTTTCTTTTGGTGAGTTTTATATAGCAAGAACTTGACCCGAATCGGGTATCAGAGCGCTTTACATAGCACCAGTTACATTACATGAGGACACACATTCATTTTTGTTAGGCACGGGGAGATTAAGTGATTTGCCCAGAATCACAGGATGTTCAGCGACATTGCCGAGACTCAAACCCAGTTCCCCAGATTCGAGGTCGACCGCCCTAGCCTTTAGGCCAACTCCTCTCCCAATTGAAATTGAAATTGATTTCTGTTTAGAGTCCCTGGCTTGGGTGTTTAGGTAGAAAGGAACTGATTGCAATTCACCACTGAAAACGGGTTCCGCATGTCATTTCCAAAATGCAGATGATGGATTGCTTTATATTGAAGACCCATTGGGTCCACTTTCTTGGAGGCAATTGACAAATTTGAAGTGGTGTCTGAAATTTGAATCAGTTGGGAGAAAATGTTGCTCCATCCTGTGAAAGCTATCAAAGTGGCAGACTCCGAGAGTTGCCAATACGGGTACCTAAAGACATGTTTAAATGTCTGTGATGTGTGTGCCAGTGCAACAGATTTTATGAGAGAAATATAGTGGCAGCATTAAAGTATATGATGGTGAAATTCTGTTAGCTGCCAAAGATAAGTAGTATTGTGAAAACTAAACAAAATCACACTAACGCCAATGTTACTGCACATTTTCTAAGCCATACCACTTTGGACCTCTCAGGGATATTTTAAGCCGATTACAAACTACTTATTTTATTTTACTATAGACAGAGCTTGGATCTCACTACATAATTTGTGACTGCCCTATTCAGTAAGGGATTGGAGGCCACTCGCTTTGAATGTTAATATTGGAAGCCCACTCTGCATCACATTGGTCAGTGAATGGGGCGTATCTGGATGGAAAAGGTATCCAAAATTATTGTTCAGGTGGGGGGAGATTTGTAACTGTTACCCATTCTGATGTTGTCAACAGGTAGCTTGATTGCCTCCAGGACCCTGTAAAATTATTGCAAAGTATTGGAGGACATAGTCCAGTCCAGGGTTTACGTTTTTCGAACAGTCAACCCGGAACATGATTATAAATTTACTGTAGTGGGTAGGAAGAGAGTGAAAACTAAGTGGGACTGGTGGATACCTAAGAGTGGCACAGATATAAACAGGTTAATAACATATAATTTCTTTATGAATTATTATTGCTTCACAGGATTCCAATTTTTAACAGTCTGCCATGCTTGGCTGCATGTGCCAAAACCACAAAGCCCCATGGCCTTAATTCTTTGGCAATACTACTAGTGAATCTTACATTGAAAACTCAGACTACTGTTGGTAAATGGGTCTCGACTTTCACATGTTTTATCAGCCTACTTCAAACAGTTCTGCCGATAGAGAAAAAAAGTGGGACCTGGACCTGGGCTCACAGGTATCAGATGCAGAATGGCAGCGGGCCTGTCAACAGAAATATCTATCAAACAATAGCAGATTCAAACCTCATACATTACTAAGGCGCATGAAGACCTATGTTATTTCTAGCACATACCGTGCTAAGAACCATCCTCTAATCTAGCTTTCCCTAGGTGCAGTTTGTCACAGGATAATGTCTGGCACATGCAGTACCTACATTTTGGGATAGCCGGGAAACTCATGGTAAGGTTTTCCGGCTGGTGACTGTGCACAAATGCTAAATTGTACATACTGTGCTTGTTGGCTTTGAGGAAAAAAAGAAAGATGCTACTTGAATTGCTGGCTGTGTTTGGTTCTGACCAAGCCTTGTATAGCCATGACATGGAAGATTGTCAGATACAAGGAGGTCTGTAAGGATAAAAAAGATAGGTACTGAAGAGTTGGTGACTGTTGGTTGGGTACCACATGATGCAGACATTCTAGATGGATATACAGAAGAGTCTAACTTCAAATCACCAGGAGACAAACAGATGCTGCTTGCCAGCAACTAATTTGCATACACAGAGTACATCACTTGTAAAGCGCACTATCACTTTAAGGCCATTAGATGCTGTTCCAAACGTAAGTGAGAACAACCACCAAATGATCTTGCTCAAAATTGCCAAATGATGGATGTCTTTAGGTGGCAGCATAACAGAAGTCAATACGTTTTACAGCGCAGATTTGAAGGAAGAGAACCCCAAAGTTTAGCTGCAAAACACAGCACCATTCTCCTGATGTGAATTTTAGTTCTATCCACCACCAGGAGTATGACAAGACTGATAGATAACATTGGGCTATTGTAAATCTTCATGTGTAGATGTATTAATGAAAGTTTTTATTTGTGTTCAAGCCTGAACTAACACAGTTATGAAGGTGAACTGGAATGGATCGGTTTGATGGTACCCAAGCTCTGACCTCCCCTTGCAGTATCACTTCTACATAATCTAGATTGCTCATAAGGATGTAGGTTGAGAAGATGTTCATACAAATAGAGGAATAAAGTAGCAGTCAGATTTCCTGATAAAGAAGCCTCGACTAATTTGTTAACAGTTCCTTTAGCTATCTACACATTTCTTTGATGTCTATGCTATCCATCACTTACACCTAGCTAACTTTCAAGAGACAAGGGTATTTTGGGCAAGGCCCAGCCTGCTTTTCATACATCAAAAGGCTTTGAATTAATGTTGGTCTTAGTTCTTGATGACCAGCCCATGATTATGGATGGTGAGGGAAGTGTTCACAATGATCTTTTTTGAGCTCTCAGCATCATTAAAACATTGTGGGCAATTATACTCTGTTAGCCAGATTTAGGGCCTGTAGGTATTAATGGAATTGTCCATCACGGTGTAAACTTGCCATGTGGAGTTCCGCATTGCCCTTGACTGAGCCAGATTTAATGGTAGCAATAGTCCAATTGCACTGAACATGGGAGTTGTTGACAATAAAGGCCAATATACTTGAAAGAATGAATGTTAACTATCGCAGGTTAGATGGCTGAACATCTGATAATATTGACGTACTGGTGGTTGGTGGCCAAAACGGACATGTGAAAGTCCTCTTTGTGGCCTTCCAATAAGGGCACCATTTGCACCCTGTTCTTGTACCCACAATCTAGACTTTCTATTTTAAAAATAACTTTCTTTGGCAGCACCAGTTAACAGAACAACTGCAGTCAGTTTAGCAGCAAAATGTTTGCTTAGGAAGGATTGCCTTTGTTACTTGGTCCTACTAAAAGTGAATAGCAAATGCCATGATCACCTCAAAAGTAAAATTGCTCCCTTCTACATGGTCATCCCCAAACATATATTCAAATTGCTACAGTTTGCTGGGTGCTCAAAGTTAACATATGGCGCATCTTTCTAGGATTCAGCTGTCTCCCGATAAGCAAGAATAGTATCCAAAAGACTATCGCTCACCAAGCCAAGAACGCATGAGGGTCGAGCCATCTGCAATCTAATATCAACTTTATGGTTAATTGTTATACTTAATTAGCACATTTTATGCCACTCAGATCTTTGAGATCAAAAACTCAATTGTATACAAATATCTCAACTGGAAAGAAGAGCTTTGTTCTTGTTCCAAGACTATACAATTAAGGCAATAAAACAAGACTTCCACAGGGCATCAAAGCCATGAACCATCAGTTTGCTTTTAGGAAGAGGGTCAGAACCTGGCTTTTCTGTAATGACACACTCTTCTTTGGTTCAGTGTCATTTGTTCCATATCTGACTGGTCAGCGCTAAGAAGCCTAAGGGACATCAATCTGCTCCAGAAAAGTTAAAAGCAGCTCAATTCAAATCATTCTGTTGTATTATTTTCGTACATTTCATTTATAGCGGTAAGCACAGGATCAGAGGGAAATCAGAGAGAAATGTCCTTGGCCAGTCTATAATGAATGTATTCTTCAAGTTAAATTCTAGAAAGTCTCTGTATTTTGTATTTCTTTCTAGAGAAATAAGGTTAAGGCATAGCTGAATAAATGCTGCAAAGATGTTAAGGAGCACATTCTAATTTAGAACCAACTTGTGATCCTCCAAAAGGGGCCTGCTGAGTTATCTGCAGTTTTGTGTAGATGTGGTAGGTGGACTGCTCATATATGTCAATGTTATGAAAAGAAGACAGAATCAAACTGTCTCTGCACCTCTTGACAAAATTCTGGACCTCCTGCCTCCCTATTTAACACCTCATGGTAGTATTTTTCATTTGAATCAGGATGGAGATTGAACGTTTAGCTGATAAAAAGATCTTGAGAGCTAGCTGCATCATCCATCAACAAGTGCCCGATGTGGCATGCTTGCTTACTGAAAGATCTCTGAAGTGTGCCTTGAGATAGTCCATATGAGATCCACAGCCTTCCAATGAGGAACGGGCCACCACTGATCACCCAGGAAAGGTACTCTGGTATGGAACAGCCTTTAGCATGTTCCTTCTCTGACACAATGAGGGAAGGGTGTGTGGAGGTCCTTGGTTAGCAATATTCAGTTGCCTAAATCTCCTGCACATGGCACCATAGATCATCTAAAAAATTCTTGGAGGTCTCATTTGAAACCTGGTATTCACTACTATAACACACAATGCCATAGTACTCAGAAGAGAGAAGCCCTGTCTGACTATGGGCGAAGACCACTTCGGAGGTTGCTGGCACTGGAGTTTCCAAAAGTAGCTATAATGCTACTTTAACTGAGATTCATCAAGCAACAGCATAAATCAAAGCATCATGATAACAAAGAAAGTATTAACAAAGGGCAGACAGACTAGATCTACTCCTTTTCTATTATTGCTCATCACTTTGTTAATGGCCATGTACTACCTAAAGCAGTCTTGTCTTCTATTCCTTGTCCAGTGGCCTTTACATTTTTAGTGGGGGGGTTTCTGGCAAACCTTCCACCTTCCCCATTGCATTATACCATTTGATGCTAATTTCACACGCTTCTGGATCCTTCTATTTCCATTTAAGCATTTCTATTTAATATCAGAGCAGCGACGTGCAAAATTTTGATCTTGAAAATAAATGACTATGTCTTGCAATAAAACATAGATTCTGCCCATTATATTAGTAGGCAAGGTGTGTATGCACACAAACATTCCAATGATTCCGCTTATATGTTTGTTAATTTCAAACATGAAGCTGCTCATATCATTGACAGTCTCTGAGCGTGCAGCTCGCTTTCAGTGCACAGTACTATCACTCTAGAACATTCAGGTAAGTAATTACTATTGATAGACAATGGCAGTTCTTAGGAAGTTTAGGAACTGCGTGTGTAAACTGCAGGGTTGAAGTGTACTAAATTCTATTCTTGGAGGACCCACTTGCTGTTTATAATCCCAGTGTAGATCTTTGTGAAGAAGCTCCCTTTGTAGTGTTTTAAGCAAAGTCCATATGATTTGACTGAGACTACAATTTTTCAGTGAATTTTTAGTAAACCATTTTATAGGTATTTTGAGATGACACAATAATGTGCACAGTGCACAAAGTATCATATTCAGAATCAAGAATACATGCATATAGCCCGAATGCATGTCAAAGCGACCTAATGCTCAGGTGCAAGGATAGAAAGAGGAGATCTGATTCTATATCGGCCACAGCAGAATTGATCTCATGTCTCAGGCTGCCCCAGGTAGCCCGACCAGGACATCAATCTTCCAGTGTTTGAGGGCACCCATGTGCCTCATAAATTGGGGATTTGAACATTCTAGATCATTTTATCCTTGACACCGGTCTGGAGCCCCAGGGTCTCGGATTCTCGCCAATTTTGTGCAATAACCTGCAGCTAAAAGAAGAAAGACTGGTCTCAATTAGTGTCTAGCTAATCAAGGAGGTGTAACAAGCTTATCTTGGGGGTAGGGGTAATAAATGTATTAAGCACCTTAAAGAAAATCTTAGTCACTCATGTTTGTAAGACCCCACAGCACTGGACTGTATTAAGTGTCACTTTCAGCAATCATAAACACAGAATTGCGTCCTATGAGTGAGAGCTTTACATCGGTGAAATACATCTTGTGTAAAGAGTTAAAATGCTCAAAAAGGGACAAACCTGCCAACTTCGTGGGAGCTAGAAAATCCATCTATCAATCATCATTCTCCAGGGACTGAAGTCAGGCTCCACATTGATCTCAAGGCAGAGAAAGTGCCTGCCATTTTTACTACTTACAAACTGTGCAGATAGTGATAAAATTGGGAGGTGCTAAGCCCAAATACCTCTCAAAGCTTGGTGGATGACCATATCAAGCTATGACTAGACAGTGCCCTCCGAGTGGAGAGTCACAACATGTCCTATCCATTAGGAGAGTTACCTAGGGCAGGCATGTAACAGCACACAGGGCAGTCTCGCTCATAAATGTATTGCTCCACCCCACTGCAGTCAGAGCCTCTCTGTACCCGGAGAAATACTGTCATGTCGGGGGGGAACACTCTCCAGTGGAACCCCACCACAGAGAAATTGCAGAGTCAACTACCTGTCCAACGCCATAAATTAGAGTTATAGGCCAGACTGGAGCCTCACAAATAGAAATTTGTTGACAGCTGCTAATTGGGATACTCTGCAGTAAGAGAGGATATGAACCAACACCCTATCTAATGCCATTGTGCAGCATTTCACCATGGATGCTCTTGGAGCACCATTATCCTATAATAATCCTCTCAATATGGAAACCACCGCATGATGAAAACTTGATGGGGAACATGGGTAAAGGGCTCCAATTGAGGAAATTCTGTGTTAAAGTCTCCAACAGTGGATCAATGCTTCCGGCCCAGCTTAGTAATTATGTTTATGGTAAATACATCCCAAAGTTTTGGAATAATCTCAGATTAGAGGGAAGACCAGACCATGGTGTTCACTCCACCACGCCTCTCTGACCCTGCATTAGGAAAGCCCTTGACTGACCAAGTTTACCCTAAATCCAAGGCAAGTGCATTCTTAGACTATCACGGATTAAACTGTCAGAAACCTTTAGGCACCGGTTCAAATGTTTCACCAAGCAGGTGCCCAGATAATATTTTTGCCCCGTGAATCGAGGAAGGGTGCCCAGAGAGGGGCCAGGTGGGAAGTGGTTACTGCATGCTTATGCTCTGATGCCACAATGTGCAATGTTTATTGCTATTGTTTCTCTATTTCTGCAATAAAACAACGTAAAAACTTTCAGAAATCTTTTTTTGCAGTGCTCTGAACATCTAACAGGCAGGATTCAATAAATTAACAAGAGTTCTGCTGGGTCTTGATTCTTGGACAAATGTCTAAACACGTCTTGTGTGGCTAAGCAGATTCTTAAGGGTTAAATTGGCAGGGAAAGTGGAGTGTTACTCTCACTGGACCATACAGTTATGCATTATGCAGCATTAGTTACAACAATGTGCTCAAATGTATTTTCCTTTCATTGAAGCTGGGAAGATTCTTTTAAAAAAAGAGTCTTATTCCCCATCGCGTAAAACGTCTGTTACAATAGGTGCACCATTTAGACTACTGCAGCATGCTTTTTAATAACTAAATCCATTCCTTTTATTTTCCCTCTTTTGAACTGTCAATGTGATACTCTGTCAGGGAAACTAGAAGGTGGCCTTTTGAAACTTTCTCAAAGCATTAACTGCCAATCATATTTGGTTATGTTCAAGGATGTTTACAAAAGGGTGGCAGAGCTAGCCACAGAGCAAGATAGCCGCTCTGTAAGCGCGCTCCTGCCTATCAGGGCTGCCTTCAGGTAGCGCAAATCATTCCCGGGAGCTGTTTGGCCCAATACCTAGCACTGAGGATGGAAGACGCTGCCCCACAATCAGACCAGAGGCTTGAGGCGCAGCTTTCTGTGCTGACTGTGGATTTGACCGCCCCTAATTTCCACCAACAGCTATGGAGCGCCTTCCAGACTACTGCCTGCCAATCCCTAAGACAAGAGCCAGTCAGCTCTGCACCGGAAGTCTCCCCCAACAACACAGCGGCCTCAGATGCGCAGTTTAGAGGCCTGGAGCTCCAGATACAACCCAGAGAGTCACGAGCACTGAAACGAACAAACTTGCCTGCGGTGGGCCAATGGCAGACCACAGGTACTGCTGCAAACGCCCTTTTCAGAGGATTTCGGATTGAAAGGCCCATGACATTCAAGCACAGCCCTGCTCACTAATCACTCACGCTTTCTCCTCTAATCCACAGTATTGCCTGATCTGGGGCATACCACCCTGAGGAAAGGCTGTGCAGTCTCTTACCTTTCCACAGATAACTAAGTAAGCTCAGCTACTGACTATGGACCTTTGAAAGCACCCCAGATTGGGCAAGGTCATAACATCTCAGATAAATAATTCTTAGGTTGGCTTTTTTCCAGGTCGCTTATCCAGGAACCACATAAGGAGACTCACTCATTTACTGTGGGCTTCTCAGGACTTCGATAAGGAAACACTGTCCATTTCCCTAGATGCAGAAGAGGTCTTTGACTACATAGAATTGTCCAATCTATTCTAAGTGCTGGACAGGTTTAATCTGAGTCAACAGTTTATCACAAAGGTGCAATGGCTATACCAGATCCCAGAGGCACAACTCAATATAGAGGGCTTTCACAAAGCTTCCCCATACAGGCTGTCCACTCTCACTTCTCCTATTCCTCCTGGCGTTGGAGACACTAGCGATTGCACTTGGCTCTCTCAACATATACAATGACAAAAGTGCAACAGGCAGATATATTTTTTCCCTCAAAAATGTCTCGACCACCCAAACTGGACAAAGCAACCAGTAAGACCTAACCATAGGTATCTTCCAAATTTGGTCCGTTTTATTTCCATGTCCTGTTTTTCAGCAAACTCAAGTGGAGACTGATTAAGGCATGGTGAAGCTATTGACAATGCAAAAATCCCAAAACAAGGCACTTACACAACATAGGTATTCGAATGTTTACTACAGGTGACAATTTCAAATAAGTCTTTGGAGAAGTGTATTTCACAATCTCTGTCCCAGCACTTTACTACTTATGACCAATTGCATCCAAAAAGGTCTACAACCGGAGGAAGGAAAAGATCGTACTGGAAAACACAAGACTTTGGCCATATGCAGCATATTTTCAAAACTGAACACGGAGTACTCACCTCTATCGTTTTCAGTGGGTCATGATCAATGCAACTGTCCACCGACGATCTAAATTCACAAATGGAAAGTAAGAAATTAGATGTGAACTAATGAGTGGAAAAGCACCATGCAATATCAAAGCTGATGAATAATAGAGAAAGAGAGTAAGCACATATTACAAACAATGGCAAAAAGAAGTTCGCCCACTATGCTTGTGTGTTTTTAAGAGGCAAGAAGACAAAACCTAACCATATTTTAAAATTATATTTGATATTCTTTCAACAAAATTATCCTTAAGCTTGGTTTCGATTTTTTTGTTCATGGAGAAAGGTTGTAAAAATATAATATAATGTAATCATTTACACATGAAATACATGGTTGATAGCGACAGCAGAAAGCTGTTCAGTGAGAGATGTTGCGGTTAAAGGAGAATTGAAGGAGGAAGAAAACAATATGCAGGTATGTTTTTACGGGCTCAGGAATATTATATAGAAAAATAGCCACAAAGAAATTGCCAAATCTGGAGTATCTTGAGTGCAAAAGAGCAGCTTTGAGTGACTAGGTGATGGGGATTGATCATACAACGAAGGTTATACTTAAGAGGGTTGAGGGGAAACTACATGGTACTGTTGCATTTCCAGAATTTTTTCGGGGGGGGGGGGGGGGGGGATATGTCCCTCTTTGCTAGCATAAACACTAAATTATCATGGCAGGAAGCGAGCTTGTGTGAGGTCACCGACGCATGGGACTCTCAATAGGATAAATTGTGCGATTGCAGGGAGGGCCACTTCAAGGAAAACTCTATTTCTGCAATAATGGTGTCCCAGTATTTGGTTAAAGGAGGGCTTTGCCAGAGTGCGTTTATGAATGTATCCTCACCATCTCCACATCCCAAGAAATATGTGCTCAGACCCTTGCCCATTTTGTACAATCGTCTCCTGTTGTAGTAGGTCCGGTGTATGATATTCAGCTGTATTAATCTCATAGGACTTAAAGTTACTTCTCTAGGATGGATCAAGGGCGCATCCCAGTCCACACTTTCCATGTGGCCTATATCTCTCCCCTTTAAATTTCGGAAGCATGTTGGGTTTATTATTTATTATGGTGTGATATGTTTGAGAGACCACCTTAGTAATAATTTCTTCTCCAAGGATTCTATTCTCCAGGGGTCTATAACAGGGAACTGCTTCCCACTCTATTTTCGCTGCTTGAAGAGCACGGTGTAGCTGGAGGAAGCAGTATTTCTGCTTAATTGAATTGTCTACTAAAAGATAAAGAAAGACTCTTTGATGTGGTTGAAAGAATATGTTTGGGAGAAATACATTACATGAAATATGTGCAAAATTTGAAAATCTTTATCTGAAAAAATGAGTGACAAACTCACCCAGGATAAAGATAGTGTGAAAGAAACACAAACTAAGAATACAACATTTTGTCGCGGAGCTTCAGACCGAGGTCCGTAAGCTCAGGACCGAGAGCGACCTCGTCGCCCGCCGGCTGGAGGACTTTGAGAACCGGGCCAGGCGCAACAACGTGCGCGTCATCGGGGTCCCGGAGTCCTCGGATGAGGCATCGGTGGACCTACTCGTGGAGGATCTGGTCCTTAACCACCTAAAGCCGAGGGGCCTTGGAAAGTTTTTTGCCGTTGAGAGGGCCCATAGGGTGCCGGGTGGGCGACCCAAGGCGGGTGCCCCGCCAAGGCCGATTGTCGCCCGGCTCTTCCACTTCCGAGACCGGGATGCCATCCTGCAAGCATCGAGGGTGGCGGGCCCTGTTCCCTTCCAGAATGCATCGGTTAACTTTTACCCGGACTTCACCCAGCAGGTGCAGCGACAGAGACAGAGTTTCCTGGGGGTGAAGCGGAGGCTTCGGGAACTGGACCTGAAGTATGCCATGCTTTTCCCTGCCAAACTACGTGTGGTGCACGATGACCGGACATTTTTCTTTGACTCTCCTGTTATGGCGGATGAATGGCTGGACGCTCTGCCCCGCCGTGGGACGGGCGCCGACACGGTCGAGCATGGAGATGGTGGCCGGGATGGACAGGGCTGATGACCTCATGTTGCACTGACTTGCGTTGGCTATATTTGGGAACTCGAATTGAGTGCAGTAACTGTGGAGGGTTGCGGGAGGACGAGGGGGGGCTCTTTTCCTCCCCTGGGGTACTTTTTGTAGAATTTGGTTTGTGGGGCGACAGGCACACTGCGAGTTGGGGGGGCTTTGTAAGCTGCTGCAGGGGTGCAGGGTGGGGGGAGTTACTGGGGTTTGGAGTTTGTTGTTGTTGGGGGGATTGTTTTTGCAAGGCATGATGACTATTCTCAGGACTGTTCCATGGTGGCTCTTCGGGTGCGGGGTGGGCCTCTTTCCGTTTGAGGATGGGGGGTAGAGGCTTAAAAGTGATAAGCTGGAATGTTAATGGGTTGGGGGATCGTATCAAGAGGGGGATAGTTCTGCAATTCTTGAAACGCTCGATGCCTGATGTTGTCCTACTGCAAGAGACGCACCTCATAGGCAATACGTGTTATGCCTTGAATAGGAAGGGGTATAAATTTGTTGCACACTCGGGATTCTCTTCTGGGTCCAGGGGTGTGGGTGTCCTTGTCAGGGCCTCGTTGCCTTTTGAGGTGGACTCCACCATTGCTGACGACAGGGGGAGGTTTGTGGCGGTGGGAAGGAAGAATTTTGGTTTTGGTTTCGGTCTATGTCCCGCCTGCCCTGCAGGCCTCCACATTTGCTGATCTGGGCAGGGCTTTGCTGACTCTCCCGGGGGGTACACTGGTAGTGGGAGGGGACTTCAACGCAGTAGGCTCTGGACTGTTAGATAGATACCCACCCAGGGACACAGGGGGGGCTCAGAAATGGCTTCCGGACTTCCTGGACACGTTCGGTCTTATAGATTGCTGGAGGCTCCGGCACCCCACACAGAGCCAATACACATTTCACTCCGGAGCGCATGGTAGCCTCTCCAGGATTGACTACCTGCTCACTCTAGCCGCTCACGCCCCGTTGGTGTCCGAGGCGAGGCACATGGCACGCGGTATCTCCGACCACTCACCAGTGTGGATCCGGTTGGATCTAGGTCGGGAGGGAGGAGGGAGGGTGGCCCCCATTAACCCATGGTACTTCCGAGACCCCAAGATGCGCAGCGCCCTGGTAAAAAAGGTAGATAGTTACTTCAAAGAAAATTTGGGTACTGTGGACTCGGCGGTGTCGCTGTGGGAAGCTTTTAAGACCGTGCTTCGGGGGGAAGCCCTCTCCCTGGTGGTGGCTGCCAAGAGTCGGAAGGATGGAGAGGTACGGCAGGTAGAAGAGGAGATCGCGGCCCTTGAAGGGGCTATGGAGGAGGGGGTTACGGACTCATCGCTGCATGAGCTTAGCTTGAAACAGACGGAATATAGGGACCTGGTGACGGACGCCGCTAAGACCCTCAGTAGGGAACAGCAGGGCCGCCTGTATGACGTCGGTGATAAGGCAGGGAAACTCCTAGCGTGGCTGGACAGGAAAGAACGGGTTAATAGAGTGGTGCCGGAGTTGATAGGTGTGAATGGGGAGGTGATTGTGGAACCGGAGGGGATTGTGCAGTGTTTTGCAGAGTACTTTCGAGGGGTTTATTCCTCTGTGTCGGACAGGCCGCCCGAGGACTCGGTTGCCCTCCTCCGTGACATCGAGCTGCCCTGCCTCTCTGACATAGATAGGGACGATTTGGATGGCGATATAACGGTCGACGAGGTGGCGGGGGCTATCCGTGCGCTGCACTCGGGTAAGGCCTCCGGGCCGAACGGACTGCCGATAGATCTATATAAGCTGTTCCCGGATAGAGTTGCCCCCCACCTGCGCACCATGTTTTTGGAGGCGCGGGAGGATGGGTTCCTTCCGTTGGACCAGCGGCTGGCGTCGATCGTTGTTATACATAAGGAGGGTAAGCCCCGGGATAGGTGCGCCTCCTACCGGCCCATCTCACTCCTCAACGCTGAGCCGAAAATTCTGGCCAAACTCCTGGCTACCCGTTTGATTAGAGTACTCGGCGACCTGGTCCATCCTGATCAATCCGGCTTTATCCCGCACCGCAACACGGCACTAAACCTCAGACGTCTCCATGGCGTTATCGCCAGGGCGGACACGTTGCAGGAACCGGCGGTTGTGGCGTCCCTTGACGCCACGATGGCCTTTGACACGGTGGAGTGGGCGTACTTATGGGCCGTGCTGGCAAAGTTTGGTTTTGGACCCGGTTTTGTGAGTTGGGTTAGGTTGCTGTACGAGGGGCCGCTTGCGAACGTGGTGGTGAATGGCCGGGCATCTAATTCGTTTCAGCTCGGAAGGGGAACTCGGCAGGGCTGCCCCCTGTCGCCGTTGTTGTTTGCCCTCGCCCTTGAACCGTTGGCGGCATGGATACGTTGGCACCCTGAAATACGGGGCCTCAGATGGTCGCCCGATCACGAGGACCGTATCTCGCTCTACGCAGACGATATCCTTTTATATCTCGCCTCACCTAAGAAGTCGCTTATTGTGGTTTGTGATGTGCTTGCATCATTCGGAAGGAACTCGGGGCTCGTCATTAACTGGGGCAAGTCGTACCTGTATGTTCTTAGTGGCGAGGTCCCCCCGATCCCTAGAACGTGCGCGATACAGGTCGCCCAGCAGGGTTTTGTGTACTTGGGGATCTTCATATCCATGGACCCTGCAGTGCGCTATGAGAGGAATCTGCTCCCCCCCCTGGCACGCTTGAGGCGCGATGTGGAGGGTTGGCGGCGGCTGCCGCTCTCCCTCGTTGGGCGTGCGGCCCTGTTCAAAATGATGTCGCTCCCCCGCTTCCTATACGCCCTCCAGAACACCTTGGACTGGGTGCCGGCCAAATATTTTCGGGAGGTCGAAGGCCTCCAAAGGACGTTGCTGTGGGATGGGCGGCCGCGAATAGCCATTGCAAAACTGACGCTCCCATGGTATGATGGGGGCATTGCGCTCCCAGACATCCGACGGTACTACTGGGCCACGCAGCTGAGCGCGATCAACCATGGGTTTTATGGCCCTGCCCTCAGCCCTGGATACGCCATGGACAGGTGGTTGCTACGTGGTGGCAACTACTACAGGGCGTTATATTCGCGGTCCCTGGACTCGTCCCTCACGGGGCCCACGGGCGTGGCGGTGCGGGTGTGGAAGATGGCGACTGCTTCGTTGGGCTGGAAGGACAGGCTCACCCTCGCTACCCCATTGTTTGAGTCGGAGAGGTTGGGGAAGCTCAGGCACACGAAGGGATTCGACAAGTGGGACCTGATAGGTATATCCAAAGTGGGGGACGTGCTACATAAGGGGAGGGTGAAGTCCTTTGAGGAGTTGCAGAGTGAGTACGAGCTGGGGCCCTCCGAATATTTTAGGTACATTCAGCTGCGCCACGCTCTCAGATCGGTCCTCGTGGAGGGCGAGAAGGTGCCAGAGTCCTCTCCCCTTGAGGACCGGGTCCTTGATGGCCACATGCCCGAGAGTACGATCTCTCTTATATATAAGAAATTGATCAATGTCCGAGCGGACCTGCTTTCGGGGCTGAGAGAACAGTGGACTAGGGATGGCCTCGAGTTGGATAATGAGGACTGGCAGTCGGCGGTTTCTTCCCCTAAGGAGGTTGCGATCCCGTCGCGCCTGAGGCTGGTGCAGCTTAAGATACTGCATCGGGTCTATGTGACGGGGCCGCGGCTGGTCCACTTGGGTTTTTCGGAGGACGGCCTGTGCAGGAGGGGATGTGGTTTGGTGGGTACCTTCCTCCATATTATTTGGGAGTGTGGGGTCATTGCGGAGTTCTGGAAGAGAGTTCATGCAGTTATGGGGGAGGTGACGGGCATTGCGGTGCAGCCAGAGGCGCGGTGTTGCCTCCTGAACGTCTGGGGACCCACTGACCTTGATGAGGCGCAGACCCACTGGGTGACCCTGGGTAACATGATTGCCAAACGGGACATTGCGCGTTTATGGGGCTCCTCGGGACCTCCTACACTGACCGCGTGGAAAGAGAACATGGACTGGAGCATGTTCAGGGAAAAGACGGTCTATTGCTCCAGAGGTCGCCCCCGGAAATGGCACGCTATCTGGGGGCGGTGGAACCACTACAGGGGGGATATATGTCTTGCCCCTGATCTGGACCTGCCAGAGGAACAGCTTTCCCCTTGACCCTCTTTCCAGCATAGCTCGATCTTAGACACCGTTCTGTGCTTCTGCTGTCCCCCTTCTTCCTCCACACATTGTCTTGGAATTAGTAGACGAGTGGGGTTCCACCTCCGCTGGGGGCTTTCACCATGGGTTTCTTCACTGTTTCTTGCCTTGCTGGGGTTTGTTGTTATTGTTTCTGTGTTTATTTAAAATTGGACCTTTTGCACTAATCCTTGTACTGTACTGCGGACTCATCACTGTGCCTGATTTTCCATGCTGCCGAACCCCCGGGCTGTCGGCTGAATAGCTGTGTCCTGATCCTTGAAATAAAGGTTTTCCAAAAAAAAAAAAAAAAAAAAAAAAAAAGAATACAACATTTGAATTGACGATTTATATTTAGGTTGGGGGCCTATGTTAACTGTACCTCACAAACAATATACAATGCAAAATGCTTTCTGCAGATTAGAGTAAACTGAGATGCTATTCAAAAGTGCAATTCATGCAGGTAATTCAGAGTTAATACTGATACATATTTTTGATAATGCTTGTGACATTGACCCTCACTCAAACCGTCTGTGCCCACAGTACCCTCCCCAGAAAACATTCCCTCATCTGGCAGTACTGATCCTCTGTAGCATACAGTGCAGTCAGTGCTGCCAAAAGGTGGGCTTGGAAAGTACTGTTTCTGAGGGTTCAGCAGTTGTGTCAGCGAGCAGGAAGAGGAGTCTGTAAGATACATTTAGTTATTCTTTTTGTTAAGGCAATTTTCACTTAGTTGATGGTGAAGATTTTGTTTACTCTACAAAAGTAAATTGTGTGGGGAAATGGATCTACTTTTTCACCTGGGAGTTTCTTTCCTGGTACTAGTTATCATCAGCTTCATAGAAAGTCAGAAATAGAATGAAACCAATGTAATTTCCCTATTTCCCAGTGAGTGTTCATTGCTATTGTGAGGCCTGAAATATGGTTTTGAATTTAAAGAAGTAATGAGCCTGTGCCTAAGGTCTTTCGCTAGCTAAGGGCGCTGCTTCATCTCACGAATGGTGTTTACTGATGGTGTTCAGTTTGTGACTCTTGGGTTGCTGTGGATTAGATGGGTTGGCTGAGGCGTTGTTTACTACTGACAATATGTCCTTGTGTGATGCCTGCAGCCTGGGACAAACTATAGGCATGTGCTTTAGAGAAGGTCTGTTGATGGCCTCACTAGGCGTAAGGATCAGAGGACTAATGGAGGGTGGCATACCGAGTAGCTGAATTAACTGATGAAGAGGAATTTGGATTAGCAGTGTCAGCAGTGTTTGGGGCCTACTTCAGTTGTGCTGTGCGCGCCAAGCCTGGCTAGGGTGCCCGCTTCTTTTAGGAGATGCTAGCTTATTTAAACAAGCTTGCAAGGCCTTGTCGAGTGTGAGCAGATTGGAAGCATGAATATGTGTTTGAGTTAACTTCATGGCGGCCCGAACCTGTCTGAAGCAAGAAGTGGGTGAGAATTCTAAGTTCATTCTTTTCTTAGTTGTTTGAGAGTGAGGCATCTAAGCCAAGCTGTGAAGGGCACAGCAGGGGGGTGTTAAACGCATAGATTTAGGATGAGCTGGTACAATGCATTGGCAATGATTTAAACAATGTATTTATATGGTTCTTTACCCGGCCCTCTACTTTTTGCCTTGATTTAGCCAGTTTTTATCAATAAAAACATCCTGTGGGACCAACACAGATAGAGCCATTAAAGTTAGCACGCAAGGGAACTAATGAACAACGCCTGCTTGTTGATGAAAAGAGCCTCAAGGCAGACACACACATCAGTGTGTGCACAACCACTGTAAATTGCCAATGAATCATTAGGCTTCTTCAAACAAGGAACATTAAATGAAAGCCTATGTTTAAAGATCTCATATAGGAGTGAAGCCAGTGTTTGGTATGTCACTGACAAGTGGTAATGCAACTGAGTCTGACTATATTTCACAACGCTGAACAGTAAATTCGATTTAAATGATTATTTAAGATATGTCTGATCTTATTTCCAGAACTGCTCTACTTTAAATATAGATTGTTGAACAATAAATAGTCTGCAATTGTTTTAGTTAGGCTTTTAAAGAACTACCACATTGTTAACTGACGCACTGTTCTGATATGTACTGAAACAGGCACATATAAAAGAAAAGATTGATGTTTTAAGAAACAGATTCGTTTAATCAAGCATTTTGTCCTACTGCTGGATTGAGTTTTCGACTAAGTACTAAAACAATGCTAAAAAAGAAAACTGGGCAAAATTGCAACAAGTGGATCTACAATGTTAAACCAGAAACAGCCTTCTAATGCAGAAACCAAAGCCAGCACATAATGGATTGTTGGTTGGTTAGATCGTTTTGTGTACTCAACAATGTACAACCAAACACACAAATTCTCAGTCATAATGGAAATATACATTGGGCAAGCCTTAGAGTACTCTGTTAAAAATGTCCACCCATTCTTAGATCTATTATCACTCAGGACAAGGATTCTATATGAAGAGCCATCTCATGTACTAATCAGCAGAAGAAAGAATAAGAAGGTTGGATTGTATGTGTAAAGAAGCATATTGAAGCAGCTTCAACCTACACCTCTTTTGGAAGTCTCCACAGTCCAAAACCGGTCATTTTATCTATGTCCCTTTCACCATTTCTTGACTCACAATAACTAACTCAAGTACAGAGGAAAGAAGCCTGAAAATGCAATGATTCGTTTTTCAATATGTTTATGTATTAAAGTTTTCAAATGTAATACGTATTAAGTTACACAAAAGGATGAAAGTCTGAGAATACAGCTGATGTAAAGGAATAATTAAAGTGAATGATGAGGTACACAAATATCCTGATGCCAGCTGATTTTGGTTATTCATTCTGTAAAAAGGTTTCATTTAGTAGCATGTCAAGTACTGTATACTAGTCCGCATGTATTAAAGCATGCTCTTAGTTACAAAGATAACACCTCTAATAAAGGTTTATCTGTTTTGCAGTCTATGACATTTTCACTTTAGTAACTCTAAACACCTTTTTATCCACTTTAAGCACTGGTTATATGGAGTAACTTGGCGAAAATTGATGGCCTAACAGTATTGGAGAATTGAGGTAACAGAGGACTGAGGGATTGCAAATTATTGAATAGGTGACATTTATTGCTATCTACATTTAACTCGCCAATCCACAGTAATGGTTGCTGAGGATCCCAACTGAGAGGAGGCTATCAATAAACACTGGTTTTGGCTGGACTGGCTTCATTATTTTTTGGTTCTGTTTCCTCTATTCCAGCTAGTTGTTGGTGAAGGGACAGCTGGTCTGCTGGGTTTTCAATTATTAGTTGAGAGTTTGTGAGTCTTGCTTTGCATGTGTTCTATATGTCCCTGCTCCATAAGCTGTATGATGCTTCATGGAATGTTGCTATGCCACTTGCGGTGTTGGTGGTTCACTTGGATTGCTGGCATGGCTGCTACACCAACTGAGATCAGAGGCTGAGCAGTACTCCTGGTGGGGTATCCTGTAGATTTATTCTTGTAACTTGCAGTTGAACCTGATGTTTCCTGAACCTATCCTAATATGGGAATAAAGAAGTTAAATTTTGCATTGAGGAGTCCGATGTTAATGAGACTTCATAAACTGGCGACAAGATTAAAGAATTCATCCATGTGAAAGGAGTAAAAAGAATAAGATTAAAGAATTGTATATCCCACCAGTGTCGTTAACAGCCAGTTGACAAAGAAAAAAAAAAAGACTTCCACTAGCATCTTCATCATCAGAAAGATCTTCTAGTGAGAGAGAAAAGAGGCCGATTCCTTACACCAGTCCCACATCATCTTACATGGTGTAAATTACCTACATCTAACCACTAAAAGGTGAACATTTTTACTGGCTGTGCAAGTCCAGTTATCGCCTTGCCCTCAAATCGGGCAATGATCGTTTGGAACTTCACATTCCTGCTGCTGGATGGAGTTTGTCAAAGTGCAGAGAAGACAGATTATGAAACACTGTCAGAAGCATAAGCAAGATATAGGAGCAGTGTTCTTTCTTCTGTGGTCATGTACATGAAAGTGCCATATCTTCAAAAGTCCTTTGGTCAAAAAAAAAAGCACTGTTTTGAACTACGAAGCAATGGAGGGAGGTTGCAAGCTGTGTGCAGTGCTGTGAAGTTGGTAAAAAAATGAGGACTGTAGAAAGGAAATATCACAGGTTGATGTTGCTGGCCTGTAGTTAGTATAAAGTCTTCAGCAAGAAGAGGAGGTGTTTGGAACACTGTGTTTACCTACCAGCCCAAGGGAAATCACGGCATTTGAAGCTCAGAAGCGCTGGGACAGGTACTGCTTTTTGGAAAGGTTTCCTCAATGCCACAACTTTTTTCATTTTCATGACATCGGAAGCGCTTTGTCAAGTAGTAAGTTTACTTTTGAATTACTGGGCTGCACGTGCTCAACATTCCTTACTGAGCAGGTTTATGATAAGTAACGGCTAGTAGGGCTCATCTGTGTGTCAGTGGTGTAGTGTCATGTGAGTTAGCAATGACGGAACCCTTTAGGCTCCTGGTGTACTCCTTAGTACCGTGAAGTAGCTGTTAGAGCTAAGTGAATGCAGGTTTAGAAAGTGGACTTCACAGTTACACACAGACGAAAAAAGATGTGTAATATTAAGCTCCATGTATGGCATAGTCATTGGTGGGTGCCCATGGTGGGGAGGACGCTACAATTCGTGACGAGATAAGGGTTAAGTAACCTGAAGATCGACAGTGCTCTCCCAGAGTTTGCTGTGGCTCAGCAAACTGCTTGTGCGTACCACATGTGCCTCCGAAGTGAGAATCTACGTTGGCGTATGTGGAGTCAAAGTGCAACTCCAGCCAATGTGAAGCATTTGAAGATAACAAAAGCTTCACTGAGAAGTCTACATATCGTTGGCTAAGAACCTGCTGGAAAGGTAGTAAAAAGAGATACTACACTATTACCAACCTAAAGTTATACATCATACGGAGTGATGATAATAATGGCGGATGCAATCAGGTTTTGAAAGAGCAGCAAATTACAAAATAATGCTGCAATCATAAGCGCTGAGAGGCAGAGATCAAGCAGGTGTCACACTGTACAAAGAGACGCTTAATTGAAAAGTGATTCAGAGACAAGAAAAGGTCATCTGCTTATCAGCACCGATTAATAAGGCACATCATGAGACAGCGCTGGGTGTAGTGGCCTGAGAAGTGCCAGGGGTTGTGCATACGGAGCCATCCATACACGGCACAGCACACCACCAAAGCTGTGGGCGGCAGCTCAACACAACACCCAAGGTCTCCATAAAAGTGAAGGGCTTCAATGGAGAACAAGAGAGAGGTCAATGTTCCATAGACTGTCCAAGATGACTCAGAGGCCAGCGCAGCACACGGCCTTATAGATGGCATTGATGACAAGGGTCGTAGTGGACAGCAGAGAGTGTCTGAGGAACTCCACCCTCAGTGCCAGTCAATCTGATAAATGGTTACAATGCCGCCACCTTCCTGAAACGACCACCACCACTAGATACTTCCAAAAATCAAAATATTGATGACAGATGGACTGCTTAGATATAGACATTTGATGATTTAATTGATGCACTAAAGGAAACCCAAAAAGAAGATTATTCAATACCTTAAGAATCTTGCTGTCATAAAGAAAATGCAGCGAGCTGGTGAAATTACATACTGCCTTGAATCTCAAGTTCACTCAGTGTCAAATGTAGATTATGAAAAGTAAATTTTCAGTCAGGAAAGACAGAAAGTTGGTGAAACCATTGACATATTTGTTGAGACTGGATACGCTCAAACACTAAGTTCAATTAATTTAATGATGAAAAACCTATATGTCTCAGAGTTATTGACGGATGCCGGTCAGATTCATTTAGACGACAAATGCTGAGAGAAACCCTTAGCCTGGAGCGAGTTCTCATGGCTGCCAGAGTTGAAGAGCTTGACTATTGACAAGCTGCTGACACAGAGGCCGGTGGTGTCCAGAGTAAGTCAGTCATTTACATGAAAAGTAAGCCAAAGAGCAAGGCAGAAGGACACAGAGGGATGTTTCCACAGGAAAATAAGTTGTGCTTCAAGTGTGGATTTTCATTTCAACAGGAAGGTAAATGTCTCACCATTGGACAGATTTACAAAGGCTATCGAAAGGAGAACTTTTTTGTAATGGTTTGCAAGGTGAAGGAAAAAGCAAATGCGTCAAAGCGCGAAGACAAAATGGTCACTTCAATGTTCCAAAAGCGACTTTTGACACACTCCCAAAAGGCCAAGCGACACCACCTCCTAAGGCAAATCGAAACCAAAAGAAGTCGATGGTCATCTAAATCATCATCCAAAAGTTCTTCAGTATCAAGTGAAAGGGAAGAAAATGGGTGTGCAATGTCTATGTTTACCTCAGAAAAGCGTGTGCAGGGGGGCGTGGCCAGCGGTCGACAGGGAATGGCCGCACGGTAGCTGAGCTCCGTCGTGCCACTCCCAATAAATCCGCCTAACACACTCTGCCCCGGCCTGATTTTCGCCCGAGTGCCTCTACAATTGCTGGCTCGGCTGCTCAGGGTGCGGTGTAAGTTTGAGGCCAATCGGGCGGCACTGGTGTGAGACACTCCAAACGCCGGCTTCGCTGGGTACGGCCAAGCAGATAGGAAGTGCGGCCTTGCGGCGGCGGAGAGCAGCGCAAAGCCGTGGATGCGGCCTAATCCGCGCAGTGACGTGCTTTCCGCTCGAACTGCCCTGCACCCGGAGCTGTGTTTCAGGTACTTAGACCGTCTGCTGGGGCACAATAGCTGGCTTAAGGACCTCGCGAAGAATTGCATCCACCCTACCTCTGTTTTTTTATCGCCCCTTCGGTGCTGCTGTACCACCAGCGGGCCGCGAGGCCTCGTGTCTTTGCGTGCCCACATCAGACTCTTTCTTCAGCAGATTGCGACATCACTGGGGACGATTGGCTGAAACGAAGCTTCTCTGCCTTGAGGACGCCCACACTACCATCGCCGCGAGCCCTGAGGTTCTCTGGGCCGCCTTGACCTACGTCATGTCTCGCAAGTAGTGTGGGTCTACAGGTGGGGATTCATTGCTCTCATCTGTGTCTGGTGAGTCACGCTAATTGACTTTGATTTGGCAGTGACTCCTTGGTGTTGCCTGAGGAGCCGGTGTCCAGTCGGGATTTTGAGGGTGCTACTTTGACGACCTCAATCTTTTAGCAAGGAGGCTATTGTGTCATCCGCGACGGGGCTAGTGGAATACCACTTTGGGCCTGACGACCAGATTGTTATCAGCCCAGTGGGACGCGCAAGGCACCGGAGCGCCCATCATCCGAGAACTGCTTGTGGTGACAGATCTGTGCCCCTGGGTGAGACTGTGGGGTGTTTTCCAGTGCTGAACTGTCGGGGTGAGGGTGGCAGGTGCCAAAGCCAACAGGCCGCGTGGGGTGTCCCATGGCAGGCGGCGGTGAGTAACTACTGCGTCCTACCCCTTCACGGGCCCCTCCCTGCGGAGCAATCATGACAACAGGCCAGAGTGGGCGTAATGTGACACAAGCCAAACTGGATACGTTTGCATGGCTGAAGAGCCATGAGGACAAACAGGGCAATGCTGTGGCTCACGATGGTGACTCTGAACCCACCAATAAGGACCTCCTAGCGGCAATAACCACTGTGCGGACCTCTTTGGAGCACAAAATCGACACGGTCGCGACAAAGGTGGCCCTCTTACGGGAGGACATGGGCAAAATGGCTGACCGTGTCACTACCATCGAGACCACCACGACGGAGTTGGTAACGAACACCTCCCTCCTCAAGAAGCAGGTGGCCGAGCTGCGTTCATCTCATGAGGCCTTTGCAGTTCAACTCGACGAATATGAAGGTAGAATGCGGCACAATAATATCTGAATTTTGGGCATTCCGGAACGGCTGGAGGGGCCAACCGCTGACCTCTATGTCGAGGAGCTCATCCTGAAGCGTCTGCAGCCAAGGGGTCTCTCCAAATGTTTCTCGATTGAGCATGCCCATCGTGTGCTTGGAGACAAGTCCAAACCAGGGCCCCCCCGGTCTCACCCGAGTGTTCAACTATCGTGACCGTGACTTGATCCTCCAAACAGCAGCGAGGGTGGCACCCCCACTGGCTGTTGAGAACAGTAATGTCTCGTTTTTCCCAGACTTCACCTCGAGGGTCCAAAAACAACGCCAGAGCTTCCTGGAAGTGAAACGGGCTCTCAGGGACCAGGAGAACAAATATACCATGTTATTCCCAGCGAAGCTTAGAATTGAAACGGATGGCAAACTGTGGTTTTTCACCAATCCTGAAGATGCCTGGGACTGGCTCGAAGGCTGGCGCACGGTGGGTAAGAAATCGACACCGAACGCTGGGGAACTCAACGAGTGACGACAGCAACCTCGATCCCCGCCTCTCTCTGAGGCGAGTTCTCAAGGCCCCACGGGGTGATTATGTAAGACTGAACTTGCCAGGGCCCTAAACGATGTTTTCTTGGTTTGCAAGGTTATGATGTGGCCACTGTCCACTTTGTGGGTTGTGTTTTTCTCATCTCCATGGGTTGCTGGATGTACTTTTGGCTCAAGTGTGGCTGCCTCTGCCTTTGCTTAGATTTTGATGCATAGGCTTTAGTGAATCCTTTTCTTCAAATAAGGCTGTAGCACATTTTATTTAGGGGTTTTGGGGCCGGGGCTGGCACTTGTTTCACTATTTCCTGTTTTAGGGAGAGGGGTTGTACATGTCCCCGAAGTTGATGTGGGTGGGCAACAGGCGCTCTACAATTTTGCGGTGGCGGGTGGTTTCAGGCCCGCTCTGCAGGCAGGCGGGGGGGGGGGGGGGAGAGCTTTATGGGGGGATTGTTGTTTTTTTGTTTGTTCTAGGTTTGGTACAGGTACACGCTATTGTTCACCTCTCCATTCTTACACTTAATCTCGCTGTCATCGACATAAGTGACATCCACCTAAGCTGTTCACGGCCATGCTTGCTTATCCGACACCACTCGATTCCCATTGAACTGACGTGATGGCACGAGGTTTGACACTTAACTTGTCCACTTGGAACGTTAACGGATTGGGGGACAAAATGAAGAGAGGCATTTTGTGGCAATACGTTAAGCGTAATGAGCTTGATCTTGTGTTACTATAGGAGACACACCTGGTGGGGAACTTCTGTGGCGCCCTGAACAGGAAAGGGTACAAAATGGTGGTCCATTCCGGCTTCACTTCGGGTTCCAGGGGAGTGGGGGTTTTGCTTCTGAGGGGTTGTCCCTATATCATCCATAACACTTGGACAGACCCCCAGGGCAGATGCGCCGCGGTTTTGGGCTCCTGGGAGGGACGTGTTGTTAACGTTGTTTCTGTGTATGCCCCCCCCCCGGACTGCAGCACCTCACGATGGAGGGTTCTCTAAACAGTCTCCCTCCCCGGGGGGACCCACCGAGGGGTTCATACTTGGAGTTTGCGAATGCCCTGGGGGTTGTGGATGTTTGGCGGTGGTTCAATCCGTCGCACACCCGTTTCAATCAGGGGCGCACGGTAGCCAATTGCGGATAGACTACATATTTACTCATGCCCAAGACGTTCATCTTTTTACGAGGTCCAGTTGCCTGGCCCATGGGATCTCCCACAATTCTCCTATCCTGGCGACTTTGAGATCTCGTCGTGGGGGACGCCCCAGCTCCATTTCCATACACCCGTGGGCACTCAAAATTCCGAATATCAAAGAGGCTCACCGCCAAGACACCAAATATTATTTTGCTGAAAATATTGGCTCGGTCGACTCTGCAGTGACACTATGGGGGGCCTTTGGGACAGTCATAAAGGGCAGGGATTTATCAATCATGGTGGGACACAGGACGGAGCGATCCAGGAGAGTGCTGGAGCTGGAGGCGGACGTCTCGGATCTGGAGGAGTCGGTGGCTCGGGATCCTGACCATGCCACAGCCTCGCGATTAAGAGACAGGATTATCGACAGCTTCTCTTTGAAGACGTCGCGTCGCGCTCTCTGGCTTCCCGGCACAGGATATACGAGCAGGGTGAACTGACAGGCAAACTCTTGGCGTGTCTTGAACTACGGGAACAGGCTGCTAGGTGGGTCCACGCAATACCGAAGTCTGAGGGTACTCTTCTTACCGACCCTCAACAAATAGCTGACACATTTGCAAGCTACTATGAGGAGGTCTATACTAGTTCTCCCACGTCTCAGGCCCCACTATCGGCTGACCTCCTGGTTACTATCGACATCCCCACTATTTCCCTACAAAACAGAGAGACCTTGGAGGCAGACATTACAGTGACAGAGGTTCGAAAGGCTATACAAGGTGTCCGTTCTGGTAAAGCTATAGGCCCTAATGGGCTTCCCATTGAGTTATTTAAACACATGTCAACTTTTTTGGCTCCCCACTTGTTAAATTTATATACTGAATGTTTTGAGTCAAGCGTCCTCCCCGCAGAGATCCGAACCGCAGCTATTGTGGTCATTCATAAACCACACAAGCCTGTAGAGGATTGTAAATCGTATCGCCCCATATCCCTCTTGACGGTCGAGGCCAAGATCCTGGCTCAACTCCTGGCGAATTGACTCCTCCATTATATTGCTGATCTGGTTCAATCAGGGTTTATGCCGGGGAGAAATACGGCCCGGAACTTGCATCGGGTACATGGGGTCCTAGGTAGGATCCACACCATAGAGGAAGACGCGATTCTGTTATCATTGGATGCCTCTATGGCATTTGATACCATAGAGTGGGATTTTCTTTTTGCTGTTTTGACTCACCTGGGGTTCGAGCCCAAACTGATACGTTGGATCCGGCGGATCCGGCTATTGTATACTCACCCTACCGTCCATGTCGTCGTTAATAACCATCACTCCGCCACTTTTGCGCTTCATCTGGGCACGAGGCCGTTACTTTTCGCCCTTGTCTTAGAACCGCTTGCGGTGTGGGTCCGGGTGATCCGGGGGCTCAAATGGACAGCACATCTCGCTTTATGCTGACGATATCCCCCTGTACTTGGCTTCCCCTGCACGGTTGCTGCGACGGGTGCTCCATATTTTTCACATTTTCGGCGCCCACTCTGGATATCGAATAAACTGGTCCAAGTCCCAGATGTATGCACTGTGGGGTGTCCCCCCGGTGAGTCCTCGGGGCTATGAGATTCCGGTGGCTCCCCGGAGTTTACGGTATTTGGGCATTTGTCACTCCGGACGCCGATCTCTTTTTCGAACAAAGGCTACTCGGACCTATGCAGCGTTTCAAATCAGATGCCATACATTGGCGCTCTCTCCCTCTTATCTCTCCTCGGGTGCGCGTCCCTGTTCAAAATGCTCGTGCTTCCGCGTTTTCTTTATGCCCTGCAGAATTCCCCCAACCCGATCCCAGATTCAGATTTTTCCCAAAATGACGGTGTATTGCAGGGCTTGCTGTGGGAGGACCGTACGCTGCGAATAGCAATGAATAAGCTCACCATGGGTTGGTATGACGGGGGCATCGGTCTACCGGATCTCAGACTATATTATCAAGCGTCCCAGTTGATCGCAGTCAATAGATGGGTGTTTGAACCCCACGATGAGCCTAATTTCCGCACAGATCATTGGCTCATGGGGCGGGGCGGCTGTAATAGAGCACTCTACATCAATCCCCGCAAACTTGACGTAACTGGCCCCACCGCACGCATGGTCGAGATTTGGCACTGTGTGACCAAAAAGTTGGGTTGGCACAAGCGTTTGGCATAAGTGACCCCTTTATGGGAACCCGATGTTCTGGGTCATCTTAGCACTTGTCCAGGGTTTGACAAATGGGATTTAATCGGAATTTCCACTGTTAGAGACATCTGCGCTAAGGGGAGACTTGCCTCATTAACAGAGCTTCAAGCAAAATACCAATTGGCTCCGTCCGAGACATTTAGATACTTGCAGATTAGTCACGCTGTGTCCTCCGCCCTGCCAAAAGATGGCCCCCTCCCCGACTCGTCCCCGCTGGTAGACCGGCTGTTGTTGGATCCCATGGACCGCAAGGCCATCTCACTTACATACAAGAAGCTGGTCAACAATCGCGCTGACTCGATGCTGAAATTGAGGGAGGGTGGTAGAGGGATCTGGGAGAGATGGAGGACGACATGTGGCGGGACGCATTAGCCTCACCTCGAGAAGTAGCCATCCCCATGCGGCTCCTCCAGTTCAAGATCCTCCACTGGGCCTACTTTGGTGCTAAATTATTGTTCAAATTAGGTAGACGCCCCGATCCACTTTGTTTCCGACACTGTAATCGAGAGGGTACTTTCATTCACATTTTATGGAACTACCCACGTATTCAGGACTACTGGGGGAAAATTGCCCACCAACTTGAGAGGGCAGGAGGCAAATCCTTGGGCTATCTCCCCAGCTATGCTTACTCAATATTTGGGGGGCGACTGCCCTCACACATGCTGAACAGGCATGGGCCTCAATGGGCTTTATTATTGCGAAACTGAATATTGCGCAGAAATGGGGGGGGGGGGGGTGGAGGCGGTCCTGCTCCTGGTTGACTGGGCAAAGGATATGGACACCGCCATGGTAGCTGAAAAGTAAGTATTCAGGGGACGGGGTTGCCCCAAGAAATGGGATCAGAAATGGGGGAAATGGAATAAGTACAGAGGGGACATTTGCATCTCCCAGACGGTGGAGCTCCATAAAAAAAGGCGCACACTGATGGCCCAGTTGACGGCGGAGGTGCTGGCTTCTCCCCCTTAGGTGTGGTGTTCTTGTTCTCTTCAGACCCCAGCCGCCTGTTGCAACAGGTTTGTGTTCTCTAGATAGCGTTGTCTCTTGTTGCTGGTTAGAAATTTTATGAACGTATTGCTCTGCATGGATCTCTATCCCATTAGGGGGTAAATGACAATATGATAATGTATGTATTGGAGTGGGTACTTCTTACAGTGAATTTGTGCTGTGTGTACCGGTGCCCGGTTGTTAAAATAAAATAAAAAGTTCATTTAAAAAAAAAAAAAAACCTGTGTGCATGTTGGACTGGCTGAATGTGAAGAAAAATACAGGTCAAAGAAAAGTCGACATGAATATCAATCAATCACCAAAGACATTCAGACATTGTCCGTAGATCACACTAGAAGTAAACTGCTACTCAATAAATCTTATTATCGACAGTGGTGCGTCGATAAACATTATGCCTGAGGAGAAATAAAATGAACTCTCTCAATTGCCCCGACTTATGCCATTGTAAACTAAAGTGTATATATGGGCTGCATCAGCGCCATTACTAAGTCAACGTTCATTTGTAGCAACAATAAAACACAAGAAAACAAATTTGTCACCGTAAGTGCTCCATTAAGGGACTTGACAAAAGTGTTTAATTTCATTGTCACATAAATGTGAGCAAAGCTTTAAGAAAATCAAACAAGCTATTATATAACAAGGTTGTTGTTGACGCTAGCCCTGTAGGGTTAGGCGCAATCCTTGCAGAGCACAGCAGACACCCAAATGCTCGAACCCATATTGTGACATATGCCAGCAGAAGTTTGTTTAAAACTAAACATGCTTATTCACAATCTGAGTTGGAAAGTTTAGCACTGGTGTGGGCTTGTGAACATTTCCACGTATTCTTATATGGAAAGCCTTTCATGCTTCTGACCGTTCATCAAGCATTGCTTATCATCTTTGGCAATCCAAAGGCAAAGATGCCTCCTCGCATTGAACGTTGGGGTCTAAGAATACAACTACACAATGATGCATCATCCAGGGAAAGAGCAAAACCCTGCTGACTATATCTAAAGAGTGCCTCCGCGGTGCCCTGGTACCCCCTCCAAGATGGCTGAAGCATACATAAATTTATTTGTGAAATCAAGCACACCAGCTGGCATTTTGATGGAACAGATAGTCACTGCCACAAGGGAAGATAGTGACAAACAAACTGAAAAACATTATGGAACCAGCAACCTGGACCTCTTACCAGTGAATACCAGAAGTTTTAAAATGACATAGATAAACTGTCCATTACTCTAGAAGGCATTATCCTGAGAGTTTCAAGAATTGTTATTCTGGAGAGCCTGCGATAACAGATAATTGAAAAGGCCCATGAAGGACACTGTGGCATTATTGCCACAAAACAAATTATCTGAGACCTGTCATCTATGCAAATGCCTCATCAAAAATCGCTTAACATACATTAAACATGACAGAGTAGCCAAAACATGTATGGGAAAAAATTGTTGTTGACTTCTTCAGTCCTCTTCACAATGGAAATCACCTCATGGCGATTGTTGATAAATAAACCTGTTTTCCATTGATAGAAAATCTTTCATCTATCACTCAAGAAAGAGTCATTGAGAGATTAGCTGGCATCTTTGCGACATGAGGTGTTCATGCGAATTTCAAATCTGACAACGGCCCAGCTTTCAACATGTGAGAATCTTAATGTGAAGCCTCAGAATAACACACCTCTTTGGCCACAGGCCAATGACCTTGTCGAACATTTCATGAATACTCTTAAGAAAGCTCGACCTAAATACTGTCATGAATTATACACTTCGAGATTACCGTTCGATCCATCCTACCTCCCTGCCCCCCCCCCCCATCCTCCCAAATCCCCCCAACTCTACCACAGGTGAAAGCCCTGTAACCGTGATGTTCGGGAGAGCCATGAAGACCATGTTACCTCAATGGATCAATAGTAGATCATGTACTGAGGAAGACAACCGTATAAAAGACTTGGAACAGAAAAGGAGAATGAAGGCATATGCAGACAAGCGCGGAGATGCAAAATAAGTTACTTTCACTAAATGAGATAGAGTGTTTGTCCATCAGTCTAGAAAACGAAAATCCGATGATCCCCCTCGATGCTGAGCACTTTCATGTTGGGACCAGCAAAGTACACATGGTGATTACTCAGCGTCCTGGTAAGTCCAATATGGGAGCTTCCTCGCTGTTAGACCTGGCATCCTTCGAGTGGCTTTCTCCTGTATTTTTGCCTCTGCCTCCTGTATTTTTGTTGTGTGCTGAGTTTTTTTTTTTGCTAGTCTAGATGCTTTGGGCACTTTGCCACTGCAGATCAGTGTCAACGTGCAAGTGCTCCCTCTGTGAATTGTGAATATGGATTGGTGTTTCCATGTTTGGCTTGTTTGACTTACTACTAAGTCCCTCGTACAGTGCACTGTGTGTGCCCAGGGCCTGCAAGTCAAATACTGCTATTGGGCCTGCAGCACTGATTGTGCCACCCACACAAGCAGCCTTTTAAAGGGGTCTCAGACCTGCCACTGCAGAGTCTGCGCACAGGCTCTACTGCAATGTCAACCTGGCAAGTGCACCCACTTGCCAGGTCCTAACTTTCCCTTTTCTTACATGTGAGTCACCCCTAAGGTAGGTCCAAAGTACCGCTGTGGGCAGGGTGCAGTGTATATGAAAGGGAGGACACGTACTGATGTGTGTGACATGTCCTGATAGTGAACTTCAGTGTATTTTGTTTTTCACAATTGAAAGGCTATCTGTCCCATAGCAGGGCTCAAAAAATCCGAAAAATTGTACTAGTCCTGCAGGTCTAGTCCCTTGGAAAAACCCTCGACCTCACTGCAACCTACTTGACCTCCGCCTCTGAAAACGGAGCAAAAGTGACAAGATAACAAGATTTAAGGGCATCTTTATTGCTCATTCCCTTTGTGAGCAATAAAAATGCCTTTAAATCTTGTTATCTTGTCAATTTGCTCGTTTTCAAAGACAGAGGACAAAAGTTAGTTTGTCTTCCTATTCGCCAGAAAGGGCGAGTAGGACCTAAAAATAGCTCGTCCTCATCAATTCTCCCTCGCAAATGCGAGCGGGCGCGTGGATTTGTCGAGCCCTGCATAAGATAGAATGGGAGTTTACTTATAAGGATCTTATAAGTATAACTTCCTATTGGGACAAGATAGAAAGATGGAGTTTAGTATGGCTGAACTCAGAATATAAAAATGCATCTAGAAATGCATTTTAGAAAGTGGGTATTTTTTTGCTTAGCCATCCTGTGTGCCTCTGCTGGTTTGTGGATTGACTGTCTGGCTTTGGAGTGACAGGCTTTGGAGTGACAGGGGCTGGAGATGTGTATTAACTGTAGACAGCCACTGGGGGGTTAAGGCGTGTCCTTCCTTTCATGGATGAGTCAGGGCTGGGCTAAATAGACCTGGGCTGCATTTAGAGTAGAGGGAGGGGATCTCCTTTCACCTGAATGGGCCAGGTCTGCCTTACACAATGCTGTGTCCACCTGCTGCCGGGAAGCTGGACCAAAGAGGACAGAACTGGTTTTGACGGAGCACAGAGCCTCTCTGCCACAAGAGAACAAAGAGAAATGCTGTATAAATATTCTCCCTTTGTGGTTGTTCAACTTATTAATGTATTATCTTACAAACATGCTTGACACTCACATTTTCCCTTCGGGCTCTCGTTATTTAATTGTATAAATGTTAATTCACACTGTAAAGCAGACATTGCCCTTAGGCCTACATCACGTGGCCAGAATTATTATGTTTACCAATAACATACTTATAATGGGGACAACTTATATGCCCTGCTCATGGGACCTCTTATATGCCCTTATGTGACATCAATTACTGCATCAACTGTCTTATGTACTTTTCACTTCTTCTGTGTGAATAACATTTTGCTCACAATTCTCTTAATTTGTCTATCGGCTCTCGGCAACTGCCATTCATTATTGTAGCCCCTCACTTTTATACACACACATGCACGACCCACACTGGTTCGCTTTCGGTTCCATCACAATCTGACAGTACCTCTTCAACATGGCGCCCATCCTTACTCCTCAATTCATTTCCACTTACGCGTCCCAGATGTTCGCGGGTAATCCCGGTCATGCGCACTGGTAACTTGCTTTACTGCTCCATATACCAAAACACGGTGACACACACATTGGATGTCATCGTCTGGCGTCCTACTGGACTCTGGTGGATGCGGGATCTCTTTTCTTCACGCTATCGCACGTTAACAGTAAGATCCACAGCTAACCACTTGACCCGGAATGTCAGCCTGTCTGCCCCGCTTGATTTGGATTAATTTTTATTCTCTCCCATAGGGCATTCATCCATCACCCTGATCTGGGCTCCAATTCAGGAGAATACCACCAAGGTGTACTTTGTTCCCTTCCTCACTATCAACACTTAACTGCTGCATTGTCCTCTCATCGCGCCATCACATGGTTAGGGTATGACCTTCACTGACCTCCTCAACCTTGCTGTCAGCCTGCATGCCTTCATGCGGCAGTCCTGTCTAATTACTCCCAATTTCTTCCATAGACACATTATCCTTGTATCCTGATCGGGGTTCTGATTCAGAATACACTTATCAGGGCAGACAGTCCCCATCCTCATCACTACTCTACAGTAAGTTGAACACCGCGGGCGCCTGGCGGACTCACCCAATTACCTTCCCATGACTCACTGGGGTCAACTTAATTTTCTTTTCCTTCCAGACCGGCTTGCAACGATTAAATCGCCCCATCTCTCCGGCCCTTGGCCTTGCAGCGCCCGCCCAAGGTAGCAATTGCTACTTTGAACCCTCTTCCCCCGCATGACTATGAATTTCGCACAGGTCAGTTCTTCCGCTGGATTCACTTTCACTTACATGCATGTCACGAACCTCAGCTGCCTACGTCACAAAGCTGATCATCGTATGGGGACTACTATCATTACAATTATATTTTCTTAACCTGCCACGCCTTCCAACCAGCGCAAAATAGTGGCTCTTAGCTACTTATGTCCTCATCCTTATTATAGGTAGTCAAGTAGTAAACATTGGGAATTGTCCACGTGAGCTTATTGTGAAATCCTCAAACTTCTTCTTTCTCCCTTTCTTTCCCCCTTTTCCTCCTTTCTTTTTTCTCCCTCATCCTATGTATAGGCAATCACTCGGGCATTATAACTAAAGTCCTGATGAAGACCCCCCCCCCATCCTAGTGGAGATCAAAACGTCGTTGACTGTTGCATCTTGACTCCAAACTGCCTTAATTGAACTCTTATGGAGCAAAAGATGCTTGCTTAATTGCGACTATCTGATATTTGTATTACTTCACAAAGTCACCTTGTACTTTAAATGCTTGAGGTTTGGCAATCTAATAACTTTCAACCTCTGACCACCGTAATTATGTATACAAGTGTGTTTGTGTGTTCTTCAATTGTTTTATATTCAATAAATGTACTGTATCTCCATTGGAGAGCATCATCACAGGGCTCATTGCAGATCTGAGTCCTATTGTGTTTATATACCCTTCCTGAAGGGACCATTGTTCCTTATAATGGTATAAATATTGGGGCCCAGACCCCAGAACTTTAGATCATTTCTGGAACTCAAGGGGAACCTTTGCCAAGGAGAAGAGCTGGAGAAACGGAAGGAGAAGGACTGCCCTCTACTGTGTGCTGTCTGTGGTTGGCCTGCAGTGGCTGCTTCTGCCTAGGAAAGGAAAAGGACTTTGCTGTGTCTCCTGCTTGCGGAAGATCTCCAAGGGCTTGAAGAAAAGCTTGCCTCCTGTTCTGAAGTCTCAGGGACACAAAGACATCACCACCAGCTTCCCTGAACGCCTTTGCTGGGTGTTGTGAACTGCCAAGAGGTGCCTGTTGCTGAGTTGGGCCTCTGGGGGTTGTTCCTGCTGTTGGGAGCTGGAAAAGAGACTCAACTATGAGAAGCGCGACACATCCGGACCGGTTTCCGACGTATCGCCACCGTGCGGGAAGAATTTCCACGCATCAAATAGGATCCTCACAAGGAGCTGCGCCGGCATGTAGCGTTACCTTGCCTGCCACCCTTCCACTGTCTACACCAACTGATCTCCCTAGAATCATGATCCCATAGTTCTATGTTCAACATTCCACCTATGTCAACATTCGACTTCTACAAGTACTACCTATCTCTATCCCACACACCTCACACCATGAACAATATAAAATGTGATAAACACACTATACCAAAAATTGAATAACAAAAACATACATAGGGTATACCAATATATAATACATGGCGATAAGAGATAATATATTTAATACAAGAAGTCGTTATCCTAACAAACATCAAAAAATGCAGGTAGATTCCTCACCCTTGCCTCCTATTTGAAGCCATAAGACAATGTTATACCAACTGATAATCATCAACATGCGCATGTTGTTTCCTCACTCTTGCACCCTGACGCACATATTCATTCATTCCAAACTTATCTCCACCCTCACCATTTAAACCTCCATTTTGTTACACATCAACATCTTTCCTCAACATATAACCACTACCACCAGTCACACCATTGTCTTAGCAACACTTCCCTTTGTTCCACACAAACTTACTCGACGTGAATTCCATATCTTCCCATCTTCCAGTCTCACAGCACTACTCAGAACCTTAATCACCAGCAAAGGTTTGGACAAATTGCCTGCACCTCTCTCAACAAACCTTGGTTTCCTTACACAAAACGTACTGCCCTACTTCCACCCTAGGGGATTTAATATATAAAAAAAAAATCCAAGTTTAGTACATTCTTGTAATGACTCCATCTTCCTTCTCATATCTTGGTCTGGTTCCATCCCAATTAATTTACCATTTTTCCGCTTCAACCATCTTGGAACCAATTTAGTAGACAGTTTCCTTCCCCTTAATTCAAACAGCATTTTGAATGACAAAAATCTTTACAGCAGTGATTTTTTTCATGGCAAATCAGATTTAATAGCTAGCTGGCTGGCTTCCTTTACCACCCTATTAAATCGTTCTACCTGACCATTTTCTTCTGGGCGATACAATGATGATCTCACATGTTTTATTTCAGAATCCTTCAGGAACACTTGCATTTTGTCAGATGTAAGTTGCACTGATTATCCAAGATCAATACTTCAGAAATACCTTCTCATGCAACCAAATCTTCAAGAAATTCTATTGCCACGTCCGTTGTTAAATTACTCACCATCCTCACTTCTTGCCATTTAGAGCAATAGTCAAAAGTACTATGGCATACATTATTTATTGATGACACCATAGAAAAGGGACCATGAAGTCAATAGCCAATTTCTGCCGCGGACCATCTGGTAATTTTACCGTTGTTAAAGGAATATTGAAGGGTTTGGCCACCTTGTCAGTTGCACTACAAGCCTTGCAATTTCTAACCCAACGGTCCACCATGGTATCTAACCCTGACCACCAAAAATGTTCCTTGATTTTCCTCCTTGTACTTGACATTCCCCATGCCCCTCAAGTCCAAGTTTTATAATACAATCAAGCACTTAACATGGTGGTACAATTTTGCACCCTCTCAAAATTATCCCCTTACACACCGAAAGTTCATCCCTGATCTTCCAAAATGCACTACATTCGACCCGCAATTGCCCTTCTCTAGGCCAACCTCCCAACATATGCGCTTTCACAGTTTCCAGTGTCACATCTTTCTCCATTTCTTGAGTCCACACCGTTTCTGTTAGGTCTTGCTTTCATCTATTGGTTTTGTCTCCACACCCGATAACGTCGTCAAAGGTAAACGCAACCTCACACTCACCATCATTCATTACACATTCGTCTATGCGGTCACTTGGTAATCTCAATAATCCATAAGCTGTAGTATTATTTTTTGCCAGGTGCTTATTCTATTTTGTAATGGAACATTTGTAATTTTCTTTCAATCTAACTCCTTCTTATGGACAGAAAATACAGGCGGATTGACACATCGATAGATTTCCATCCCTAGTTCCATTATATGTGGCCACCCTAGGATTGTGGCTCCTTTTTTACCCACAATCATTTTTCCATGGCATTTCTTGGAACCAAAGTCAATATCCGCCCACATAACACCTTGCATTAAAATTTTATGACCAGAATAGCTACCTGGACTAGCATCAGGCTCACACAATGCCCTGCCAGGCCTCAACCTGTCAAACATACTTTTTCCCCACAATAGTATACCATGCACAAGAGTTTAGCATGGTTTCAATGGGTACCCCATCAATATATACCACACATTTGGGTAACTTCATAGCTTTCTTACACTCAGACACCTGTTCATCATGGATACAACACAGTACCTTGCAAACTCCTCTACTTATCTGTAACATCTTCCACAATTTCATTTACCTTCTTACCCACATTTTTACTCACTCTGCTAAAATGGCCTTTCTTCTTGCAGGTGCTACATACTTTGTTCAATGCCGGACACATTTTGCAATTAACCAAATGGCTACTAGAAGCGCATCTGAAATACAACACTTCTTTAACAGGTATAAGTCCTCCTTCATTTGTCTTCACCGCCCCCATTCTACATTTTTTGTATCCTTTCTTCCACTAATAGCATGCACACAAGCATTGCCAACCCTTCCATTCCTTACAGTTTTTATGCATTTCTCCGAGACCTCAATACTTTTTGCGGCATCAACTTATGCTTTTGATGTTATTTCCCCACACAACCATAGTTGTTCTTGGATTATCTGCAGAGCTGGTCTTCATGAGCATTTGATCCCTCGACATCTGGCCATACGAAATATGTTCAAATTCACAAGTTACCGCTAAACAACTTAAAGCAGCAACAAACTGACTATAGTTTCATTTTTCCTCTGTGCTCTGGAATAGAACTTAAATCGCTTCATGACCACACTTATTTTCCTGCCAAATCTTTGCTGCATTTGTTTGACTGCATACTGATAAATATCAATATCACCTGCATCCTCTACAGGAGGCAATTTGTTGTAACTCTCGTAATCCAATATACCCAACCTATGTGTCAATAACAACAAATGTCTTTCATCTGAACAATCCTCCACCTCCAATACTACCAAATACGCTTCAAACAAGTCCAACTATAAATCCTGTGGTTTAGGTGGTCCCCCAGGTTCTGTTAAGAAATAAGAGAGTGTTGAAAACTAGCTGTATTTTTAACCTGCATAGGCAAATCGTTGTATGAATTAAGTATGTGTAGTATGTTGCTTTAAGGAAGGCTGTATTTCATTGCATTAGAATCTGATTTACAATCTAGAATTGTGGAATGTATTGTGTAGTGACATTCCTTTCTGCGGCAGTTCTGCTGTGGAGGTTGTTCACACTGGATGTGCTGTGCCTTCATGCGGGGGGCTGTAATAAAGAACCCTACTTATTAATTTACTTTCGAGTGGATTTATTCAAGGATGTTACATCAATTTAGCAACGAGGATGAGATATTTATCAAATCTTGCTGTGTGAGATGTACTTCCACATCTGTAGCACACGAAACCAGACTGAGAAGTGTTTTCTTCTTTTTTTAAATTAGAGTTATGGTATGGTTTCCAATTGGTATTTTGGTAAGATCTTGGCTGATGTAAGTGGGAGTTTTATCCTTTCTATTGTCACTGATCTTATTAACAGTGACTGCTTCATTGGAAAGAGATACTGCTTTCGTGCATCTTTCAGAAAGTTCTGCCTTCTTAACCAAAATGATAATATATTTGAGAGAAGCATCTCCTTCAATCCAGAGTTTGTCTTGGATACTTTTATTTTTAGTACACATGAAAATTTGATCTCTGATCATATCGTCATGTTAAGAACCAAATTTGCATTTGATAGCTAAATTTTTTAAAGCAGACACGTAATCTTCAATAGATTCATTAGTATCCTGTTTACGTTTGTAAAACGTGAGTCTAGATACTGCTGCACATACAATCGGTGAATAATGGTTGTCTAGGTCGGCTAGTGCACATTTGAAAACATCAAAATCACTGCTCCTTTCGATTTTCTGCATTTGAATATAAACTCTGAGGCCTTCAGGTCCTAAACAATGCATTAAAATTCTCTTTTTCCTTTCTGGAGACATGACACTACCATTGTCTTCAAGAGTAGCAATATAATTAATAAAATATTCTTTCCACTCTTGCCAATTTACGATAGGTTCTCCTGGATTAGTTAAAAATTATTTAGGATTACTTAGAGTAATACTAACACTTGTATTCTGTGCAACATTACTTGCTGTGGAAGCTGTATTGGATTCTCCATCCATATTGGATTAATGAGGAGTACAATTGAAGTAAAATGTAAAATATTTTTTTTAAAAGTAGAAATAGAATCTTACTGTAATGTAGAGTACACCCAGTAGAAATGAACTGTGAAATTCACAAGAATGTGAGGAAATTCATAGGAGCGCTGTAGTAAACGATGTGTTCACTTTGTAAAATGGGAAGTTTGTAAATCTGTAGAATTGGCAAATAAAAATGGCCGCCGGGATCGCGCTGCGTGACCTTGTTGTTTATGCGCTATGACATCACACGTTGTATTGGTAGAATGCAGATGAGTAAAAGCGTCTTCCAAGAGCGGTCCGTGCGTCAGGGAATTTGCTCACGGAACAGCAGAAGTCAATTCAAAGGTAAACAGCGCTTGTGCCAGTGAAACTGTTAAGTGGCACAGCAGTTGGGGTCAATTTAAAAGTAAGCAAAGCTTTATAGCGCAGGGGAAGAAATACAACCAACTAAACTCACAAATTAGCGTAATTGTCCTTCGTTGCTCCCCTTCTGGTAGTAGCTCAGTACTTGTAGATAATGTAAAATTAGTTGAATCCTCTGTTGAAGTATGAAATCCGACTGATTTTTTTTTTTTTAGTTGGCAGGGGGCTGATCATCCAACTTGTGGGGGGGGGGCTCTGGTGGCTGACTTGTTCTAGGGGGCTGGGGGAATGTGATAGTCGACAGACAAGACTTGCTTCACCTCCGCCACCCCCAAAAACAGTGCCACCCGGGGCGTACCATCCCTGCGCCCCTGTAGTGAGCTCTCTTCACGTTTAGAGCAGAGATAACTTTCAGGAACACAGGATTTCTTGAAGATTTAAATGTAGGTTTATTTCAGAAGTAAATGACTCACGACTAGTCCCATTAGAAATTCAGTCTTCATCAGAACATCACCCAACATTCTAGAATCAGACTGAATTCTACATTTTGCTTACATCACTATGTTCTATAAAGTTACAGCAACCACATAGACAATAATATATTACAATCAACTTACTACACACCCTCCCCTTTTACACCAACAGAAATTTACCCATGCACTAAAGAAATATCATTGAGAACAAAAAGTAAATACAAAATATGATTAATTAAGTCATGATATAATCACGGAAACGGATAGGTGCTGTTCGTAATCTTGACCCTGCAAGATTTCTACCACTACCATCACCTTCTCCTTTATCAGATGTTAAACAAGGAGATACTGGATGAGATGAAGTTACCATAGAATCCCCTCTATCAAATTGATGCAAATTACTATGAGATGAATGACCAGAGGACCCAGATGGAGTACGAATATTGTCACAGACACCAAACCAATTTTGATCTGAACTATCTGTAACATTAGTGTTAGTTTTGTTTTCCGAAATAATGGCAGCTTGTTTGTTGGTAATTTTAATAAGTGCATTTTTGTTCCACCAACCTCTATCTTGTAGAAGAGAAGACATTCGAGAAACTCGTATAACTTTAACAGGAGATGAAAATTTTGAGTGACCTTTAGAAACCTTAATGGGTTTCCAAATCAAAACCCAATCACCAGGAAATAAAGGTTTATCAATAACATGGAATTGTTTATCATAGTCATGTTTATAACAGTTTTGTTTTTTAATTACGTGATCCCTAATTTTGTTTAAATCAAGAGGAACATGAGAAGATTTCTCCAGTAACCATGAAGGATTAAGTTTAGAAGTTGGTATGCAGCCTCTTAACAACGTGAAAGGTGAAACACCTGTAGTAGTGTGTGGTGTGGTATTGTAGTTCCATACTTTCAGGAATAAGAAAGAAGGAATGTTTAATCCATTATTTACAGCTGTTTGTACAGCGTCTTTTAACAATCTGTTGGCACGCTCAACCAATCCGTTTGTAGAAGGACTATACAGAGGAGCAAGAGTATGTTTGATGTCTAACTTACTTAAAAACAATTCAAAATCAGGAGCAGTAAAATGAGAGCCATTATCAGTTACAATATCATCAGGTGTTCCTTCTGTGTAACAGGATTTCTTGAAGATTTAATGTAGGTTTATCCCAGAAGTAAATGACCCACGACTAGTCTCATTAGAAATTCAGTCTTCATCAGAACATCACCCAACATTCTAGAATCAGACTGAATTCTACATTTTGCTTACATCACTATGTTCTATAAAGTTACAGCAACCACATAGACAATAATATATTACAATCAACTTACATTTAAAGGTCACACTTTATTCTCCATCTTCAAATGGTTTAGTTGAACGAGGAAACAGGCTGATCAAGGAAGGCATACAAACTGCTATTGCTACAAAATTGAATGTTGATGATTTTTTGAGAGATAAGGTCTGGTCATACAACACCACGCCCCATTCCACCACTGGGGTCGCACCTTTCACACTACTGAGAGGTAGAATGGTACATTCAAATTTATTTCCCACTTGGTTATCCAATAAATCTGAACGGAAAATGGATTCTGTAGATGCAATCAGAAACAGGGTGAGGAATACTCAAGAAAAGATGAAAAGCCTTTTTGATTCAAAAAAACATTTTAGTGGGGATTCATTGAAACCTGGTGATTGGGTATTAATTAAAAAACCCAAGAAAGTGGTGAAAGGCTCTTCTAGGTTTTCTAGTCCAGTCAAAGTATGCAAAGTTTCTAAAGGTTCAGCCTTTTTATTTAATAAAGGCTGGTGGAGTAAAAGAGACTTGGTGTTGGTTTCCAATACTCAAGCTGACATTATTTCCAACCATCATGGGTCTAATGCAGGTCATTTACAACCATATAATTGGCTACAAGATGTTCAACCTGTAATAACTCAAAGTGCGGGGGATTTACTCACACCTTCCTCGCATACGCTTCAAACACACTCTTCGGTTGCACCATCAACTATACACATGTGTGACAGAGAGGTGGATATGAGTAGGAAAAACACTACTCGCATGAGAAGGTTACCAGAAAAATATAAAGATTACATTTTAGAATGATTTAAAGCTTTTCTTGGTTATTCAGTTTTATTGTGCAAACTGTTTAGTTTGTCGTGTTCTTATTTTTACTTGATGTAAACTACTATTTTAACAAACATGTTATTCTTTTTATCAATTGTTAAAGAGAAAGATGATGTAGTGATGTCATACTGATATGCCCGAGATGGTCGCAGCGCGTGGAGTCTTTCGTGAGGCATCCGCGTGCGATCATCTCGGGTGTAAATATGTTGTTCTTAAAATGTGTCCACGCTCCGCGGCGTCCCCTGACCACTGGCTTTCCAAGCAATGTCAGTTTGATGTTGGAATCCGTGGCAGCAGGACGTCGTGGTCGTGGGTGAATTTCGATTGGAATAAATATCCTAATTACTCTCAGCCGTCTTCTGGAATATATAATTTACTACAGCCCCTTAGCTACACCACTACATTGCCGCCTACCCCTCAACTGTTTCCACCTACCGACCTCCCTATAACCATGATCCCATAGTTCTATATTCTACATTCCACCTATGCCACCATTCTATTTCTACATGTACTCCCCAATTCCTAACTCTATCCCACAATAGCCTTCCCGCATCAGAACGAAGTCACATAGAGAAAAAAGCTGCAACAAACAACAGTGATGGTTGGCACGACATATATGTCAAAAAAAGAATAACACGCATATACGAATAGCTTGTTGACGAGGAAATGGGGCAGGTTGCTGATGCTGTCAACAGTGGACTGTTGCTAAGAAGGGATAGCAACGGGAGCCTGGCAATTCTTCTGCTTGCAATGCTGTTTCGTGTGTGTTAACTTTTTAGATAATGGGGACTATTCACCGGTATCTTTTGTTAGTTAACTACTAGTGCTGCTTAATGCACATACAAGGTGCTGGGGTTGGTTAGTGGTCTTATTTACTGCTATCTAGCGTGGGATGTAGGTTTCGCTGACACCCATATATTACGTAATCGCCGCTACTGGGCCTGAGATGGTGTCTCTTGGGGAAACAGAAAGAAGGCCCTTCAAGGAAGTACTTAGCGTACACTAACCTGGAAGCCTCGTCTGCCATCGCTACTGCCAGGAAACTTCTGGACCTTCCCAACTGCAACCAGCAAACACGCCGGAAGTGCTAGAGCAGTGCAGCCAATCAGAGCAGCTCGGAGACAGACGGGAGAAAGGGGGGGGGGGCAGAGGCTTCCAGGATCCGCCGGAGCGGCCATCTTACTAAAGGTAAATTTTGTAGCCGCTGTAAAGGGACTATGACAATGAGGGTTTGGTGAGATGCTGCTGGGTGACTGTTCCTAGAAGTAGTACGATCGTGGTGTATTTCCGTGACTAAAGAACCTCACGTGCCAACCGATTGTATACGCTGCAGATCACTGGCAGCCCTCAACATTTTAAACAGGTACAGCACTTAGGCTGGGATCGATCAGCACCTCCTGCGTGTGCAATCAAATCAATTTTGACGAAGGTTGGCGACTGTCTGCCCTGTGTAGACCATTGTTACTTATTCTACGACCGGGGTGCTACAAATAAGAATGAACCGCTAGGTAATGACTACATCTCAATACGTGGAAAATAAACCACGTGGAAAATAAAACAATCAACACAAATACAGTACGTTCCCTTTTCCATTCCCCTCCCACTTTGAGTTTCCTGGTGCCGGTCCTAATGCCTGGCCCAGCTACAACATTACATCTCCCCCTTCTTAAACAACTTGAAACATTTCAGAGGTGTCTGTGCATGTCAAATTAACAATAAGCGAAAACAACATAGTTACAGTTCTTCAATGAGGCGAACGGGTCTTCGATGAGTTCGCTGCGGCCGGTGTGCTACATCCTGAGTCACCTGCTCCTCTTCACCAGGAGAGGTGGAAGTCCGATGATCGCTGGCTAACTCAGGTGCATTCTCGTTCAGAGTATTGTCAGGCACGGTCAGTGCTTCTCGGGCAGTGGGCGTGTATTTCTAGAAGTGCGCCACATTCCTAGTGATCCTCTTGTTGTCCGACGTGGCCATGATCATGGTCCCTTTTTGTTTTGTTACTAACAGTGGGCAAGGATGATATCGGCAGTCTGCTTTTCGCTGTTCTTTTTTTTTTTTAATTAAATCTTTTTATTGGTATTTCATTGTCGATAAAGAGGAAATTCAAAGAGCAATAGCATTGTACACAGACAGTTGTCATAATTTGGATGCAACAGCAATGAGAATGGCATGTAAAGGCAAACAAACAAGCACAGACCATGCAATACTAGCCCGCGTAGGATCATGGCAGTGTCACGGTTATGGAACAACTAGTCGGGGCATGAGAATGCATGGGGTCGCGCCTGGTGGTGCGGGCAGCAGATGAACCCACTCGGGGGGGGGGGGGAGGGGCGTGGGGGAGAGGGATGTACGGGAATTCAGGTGGGATCATGCAGTGGTGGAGGAGCGTGTAGTGGGGGTGGGTTGGGGGGTTTGCACCGGGTTAGTAAGGAGGTACGCCCTTAGTGGGCCCCAAATATCTCTCAGCCGTGAAGGTAATGGGAGAAGTTCGGCATAGATATTGGTTTGGTCCTGCCAGCGAATCATGTCATCAAGCCACTCCTTAAATTTAGGGGCACGGCCACGTCCCCAGCGACAGGCCACTCGGCATTTAGCCAGGACGAGACTAAAGAAGACAATCTTGCGGTGGGATGCGGGTATTGGCTTGGTGTAGCCGAGAAGTGCAGTGAGAGGAGATCGAGGCAGGGTATGGGTGGACATGCTGTCGAAGGCCTCGAAGACGTGGTGCCAGTATGTGTGTACCTCAGCACAGGCCCAGGCCAGATGAAGAAAATCTGCAGCTTCCATGCTACATCTGTCACACCTACTCGTGTCCCGCAAACCAAATCTGAGGAGTTTCACGGGGTGTGGTAGCACCGCTGGAGGAATTTATAATGAAGGATGCGCAGCCTGCAGTTTGAAGAAATCTGGGACGTTTGAGTGCAGCAAAAGGACCATTGCTCGTCCGTAATGTCACACCCCAGGTCAGCCGCCCATTTACGTTTAGCTGGGCAACTAGGGTACTCCATGTCGACATATAAGCTATGGTAAAGTTGAGAGACGAGATGTGAGGCAGTTGGGGCGCGAAGGACCTGATGCAGGGGAGCTAGCACTGCAGGTTTGAGGGGATACGCTGGAGGACACTCCTTGACCCCATGTCGAAGCCTGGCATAAAGGAAGGTTTCTATCACGGTGGGCGGCAGGTCCGGGACGAGCTGTTGGAGTGTTCTGAACTTGTCATTAAGGTAGAGGTCCCCCCAACATTTGAGACGACGAGCAGTAGCTGTCCTCCGAAATAATCCCTCTTGCAATAAAGAGAGGTCTGGGTGGTACACGAGAGGGAGGAGGGGGGAGTAGAGACAGGGCAGCTGTACCCGCTCCGTGATCTGGGCCCAGGCCTTGAGGGTGCAGTCGACGGAAGAGGGCTGGGGTCCCAGCGTGCCTTCCTTAGATAGTATGATCCCTTCCAGTGTTAGAGGGTCGGCCAGCCAGTGTTCGTGGCAACGTGGGCCGTATAGCGGGGCGGGTGAAACCAGAAATGAGCATAGTGTGCCTGGGCACATGTATAATATAATTCAAAGTTGGGGATATCAAATCCACCCTGCGCGTAGGGTCTCATAAGGGTAGCCCACGATATGCGAGGTTGCTTGCCACCCCATACTAAGTGAATTAATTCAGAGCGTAGGGATGTAAAGAATTGACGGCCGGGGTCATAGGGAATATTGAGGAACAAGTACAAGAATTTGGGGAGTATGACTATTTTAAAAGTGAGATTCGGCCCGCCATCGTCAGGGGGAGCGCAATCCACCTGGTTATGCAGCCCGAGATGTGGTCGATCGCACATCCATAGTTGAGTCTCATGAGCTCCTCGCGGGCTGCCGAGATTTGTATTCCCAGATACATCACCTCTCCAGAGCACCACTCCAAGGGGTAGTCCAGCGCGAATGGCGCGACCACTGAGGTAAGGGGGAATATCTGGGATTTGGTCCAATTGATATGTATGCCAGAGTGCCCGCCAAACCAGACAAACTCACGAAGCAGTGGATTCAAGTTTTGTTGAGGGTCTTTGACATATAGGGTGACATCATCCGCATATAGCGAAATGAGGATGGGGCGTAGAAGGCAGGGGAGACCTCTATCATGGTGGTGCTGTCAGACTTTTGCTGCTAGTGGCTCCATTGCAAGGGCGAAGAGGAGAGGTTACAGTGGGCACCCCTGGCGGGTACCACGAGACACGGGGAACGGGTGGGAAGTGTGGATATTAAGGAGTACTCTTGCCGTCGGGGAGGTGTAGTGTAGGCGAATCCATGCAATAAAGCTCACCGGTAGACCCATACACTGCAGAATGGTAAAGAGATAGTCCCATTCGACCGAGTCGAATGTCTTTGTGGCATCTAGAAAAACCGCAGCCATCGGGAGGGACGGGTCCACCGCCTGTAGGATTGAGAATAGTGTCCTGAGGTTGTGGGACGTCGCCCGGCCTGGAATGAAGCCAGCTTGGTCTGGCAGAAGCAATTTATCCATTAGCAAGGCAAGGTGATTTGCAATAAGCTTTGCAAGAATTTTGGCATCGACGTTTATGAGTGAGAGGGGGCGATAAGATTCGCACAAGTCCGCGAGCTTGCCAGGCTTGAGCAGCGCTGTTATTAATGCTACCTCATAGTGGCTGGCAATAGCTGTAGTTCGTGAGCCTCCAGGAACACCTCTGAGCTGATTAATGTATGTTTTATAAAATTCTATGGGAAGGCCATCCGGTCCTGGTGCCTTACCCGATTGCATTTGCATGATGGCCTCGCGGAACTCATCATCCTCAAACAGCGCCGATAGGAACTCTCGGTGGTGGTCTCCCAGCCATTCCAGGTAAATATCTTGTAGGTATGGGGAGAAGTGGGGGGGGAGGAGCGGCGAGTGCTGTAAAGTTCCGCATAGAATGTGGTGAAGATGTTTAAAATATCAAGGCTATCCCTGTGTCTCACCCCTTGTGCATCAACCACATCCATAATATAGTTGGAGAAGCATGGTTGTTTAATGTCTTTCGCCAGTGATCAGCCGGGCCTTTCGCCCTCGCCGTATCGGCGAGCTAATAAGTATTTGCCTCTAAACTTGACTTCCCTCTCCGCAGTGTCGGTGAAGTCTTTAAGTTTTTCCCTCAATGTGGCCTGCTGTATTCCAGTCCTCCCGCCCACCCTGGCTGTTTCCAGCTGTTTTATCTCGTCCTCCAGGCGTTGCACGCTCCTTCGAATGTCTTTGAGGACCCCGAAGCTCTTCGCCATGCAGGAGCCTCTAGTGGTGGCTTTGAATGCCTCCCATATGGTGCCGACATGAGTAACCGTCCCTTTATTTCTGGCAAAGAAGTCCGTGATTTCGTCTTTGATTTCGGCTTGGAAGACACTATCTAGTAGTGCTTCCGGTGTGAGTCTCCAGCAACGAGGGGTGGCAATGAGGTTGGGTGGGGCTACCTCTAGGCATACCGGCGCGTGGTCCGAATATGTGCGGGGTAGGTGTTCCACAGAGTGTATCCACGGGGCTACCCCGCGGGAGCAAACCCAATAGTCTAGTCTCGACCATGTCTTATGCGCGGCTGTGAAGTACGTGCCTTCTTTGTCGTGTGGGTGTACATGTCTCCACGCATCCACCAGTCCATGGTCAAGGAATAGTCCAGAGAGGGTATCTTGGGTGTTCGTGTAGTGGTGTGGGAGGGGGTTGGAGCGGTCCAAGGCGGGTCACAGATCCGTGTTGAAATCCCCACCCCAGATGACATGTGTAGCCCCGACCTTCAGTATCTGCCCCCAAAGGGTGGTGAAGAATTGGGGGTCGTCGGTATATAGGGCCATAACAGCAGGCTAGAGTGACAGATTGTGTGCCCAAAATGCCCCATAAGAGGCAATATCTGCCCGCAGGATCCCCATACGCGCCACGTTGGATAAAGGGTGTGTTCTTTTTGATGAGTATGATCGTGCAGCGTGAGTATGACGAGTATGAGGATTGGACTCTGATAGAGGCCCATTTGCTTCCAAGGCATGTGTGGTTGCGGCGGTCCGTGTGCGTTTCTTGCAGCATTGCTACCTGTATGTGGTGGTGGTCAAGATAGGCAAGTATTTGATGCTTTTTTCTGGGTTTCCGCAATCCCCGGACGATTCATGTCAGCATCTTGATGCGTAGTTGTTTATCGTGAGCTGCTATTACAATCAAAGTATGTCAGTAAAGTAGGGGATGCCGCTGTTGTAGTCTGTGCCATAGTAGTTGTGCGAGTGAACGCCTAATTGCATGTCTGTGCAGTGAAAGCTGTAAACAAAAGAGAGCATTATCCTCGTGGTACTTTTCAGTGACAATTCGCAAGCAGTGCTAACAGTGCAGTAACCAAGCAACTCCCTCCCCACCCACAACAGCACCCCAAACGTGCCGGCATACAGTCTCCCACCCAGTCCCACTAAACTGTGCAAACCCTTGTGCAGGACAAGAGGGGTCCATTGGAGCACTAAGAAAGGAAAAAACATAAACAATAAAGAACTTGGCCATTGTGGGGGATCTCCCATAGTGGGGGGGCGCCGGTGGGCCACGACCCTTCCCTTACCCAAGCCTCATCCTGCTATGTATCCCCAAGTGTCACTGCGTGACAAGTGGGGGGGTTGCAGTGGGGGGGAAGGGCACCCGGCGACATAGGGTATGCATCTGCCTAATAAGAATTGCAAACAGTCACAATTGCATGTGCGCTACTGCTAGGACCCGAAAGTTGAACCCAGAAACTTATCTGACCATGCTTCTCTGAGGCATTGAAAAGTCCCACATAACAGGAGTCCGGGCAGTGTCCTGTCTGCAGGAGGTGGCGCGACCAGGATCAGAACGTGTCGCCACCACGCCGGGTCCATGATGGGTGAGGTCGCCGACCCCAGGTCTCTGCAGCGCAGCAGCATATGCGTCTTTGGCCTTCACGGTGGTGGAGTAGAAGGAAGAGAAGACGGGTCTTGTCTTGGTGAACGGCGTTGAGTGGTTTTCAGGAAGTCTTCAGCCTGTTGCGGCGTCGTGCAGAAAACGTGTTTGCCATGGCTCGAGATCCGCAGGCGTGCGGGGTACATGAGGGCGTATTCAATTTGTGCTTTGCGGAGCTTCTGTTTGATGGGAATGAATTTCCAGCACGCTTCCTGGACTGCTACAGTGAAATCCGGGTAGATGATGAAAGTGACGCCGTCAAATTGTAGCGGTTTCTGGTCGCGGGCCTGGCGTAGCGCTGTATCACGGTCCCGGTTGTTCAGAAGCTGGGCTATGATGGGTCAGGGGGGTCTCTCCTGGCGGCGAGCGAGGGCCGAGGGACGTGTGTGCATGCTCCACCACAAGTTGCGGCGAGAAGGATTCCGTACCAAAGGAAGTCGTGAGGAGACGCTTCACGTAGTCCTCCATGCGTCCCGTATTGGTGCTCTCGGGGATTCCAATGATGCGAATGTTGTTACGGTGACTGTGCGCTTCAATATCCTCGCTCTTGGCTGCAATTACTTTGAGGAGTTTGTCCATTTGTGTGAGCTGTTGCTGCATCTGTGACGTGACATCTTCAGTGTCAGAGACACAGCGCTCTGTTTCCTTGAGTTGGCCGTCGTGTTTGTCAACCTTTTGGACTAGGAAATCCAATCGGTTGTTCATGGTGTCCATCTTCCCCGAGAGATCAGTAAGGCAATGTTGGACTGCCAGGAGTAGGGTTTTTACCTCGTCCGTTGAAGATGGGACAGCGGGGCCCGAGGCCTTAGCCATCTCCGCCTGGTCAGGATCTGCTGCTGTGGACCTGGTGGTGGCTTTTTTGTTGTCGAACGTGAGGCGGGGTTTCTTTCCATCTGGCTTCCCCATGTCATGCGGCAGTCGTTCTGTCAAGGATTCTGGCAGTTTGTGTGACTATCACAGCACTGTGCGAAGAAGAGGTGTAGTAGGAGTGTTGTGGGGGGGGTGCAGCGCTCTGGAGCCGGGTGGTCTAGTCCCACAGGGTAGTGATGAAAGCGTGGCAGCGCGTGGCCTCCCGCGGCCTGCCAGTGGTGAACGGGGCGGCCCTCAGCACCACAACCGGCAGAGACGCATGGGGGGCTCCTACTAGGCTACAGGAAGCACAGTCGTGTTGAGGCCCAGATGGCTAACCCACAGGAAGCCAGGCACCACAAGTGCCTCCGTTCAGTGTGTAGGCATGCAGTGGGGGGAGTCCCGCCACCGGTGCGTAGATGCGGGCCACCCCGTTATGCAGGAGTTTCAGTCCACTAGCAGGGGGGGAGCACAGCGCCCAGTTTTCTCTCGTTGATCTCAGCCCCCAGGTCACAGATGGTCGCCACGTGCCTCACAGTACCACTCGGCGATGGGAGCTCACTCACCCGCCAGCGCAGTCGACACTCGGGCAGAGCTCGGGGGGGCCAAGTCCACTGGCTGCAGGCCGTAGGCGTTCGTCGCGTCCGGGTCTGTGTCTCCGTCCCGTCACCCCCACCGCCTGACGGCGCCCCCAGTCAGCCGCCAAGGGGAGGAGAAGGCCACAGGTGCAGGTTCACCCAGGCGGTGGTCTCAGCAGGCTCAGCAAAGGTGAACACGGCGTGGGACAGAGGAGGATGAACAGCCCACCATGTATTACCAGGCCCTCCGCAGCGGGTAGATACTAGCGGGTGTAGCGGGAGTCACTCACCGATCGCCAGGTTTCCCTTCAGTATACACTGGAGCGGTGGGGCACGGGGAAGTCCTGAAGTCGCCTTTCAGGCCTGTGATGGGAGCAAACGCTGTGGCATCTTCCGAGCAGGGCCTGCCACCACGTGGGGATCCCGGGCACTCGAGTGTCGCGGGCAGCCACCCAGCTCCCCCCGGCATCCCACCCACGCCGCAGGGCCACGCTCCGGTGGTGGAGTAGGGTGGTTTAGGCAGCCAGGAGGAGCCGCAAATGCACACGGTCCGGTAGTGGAGATGTTGAGGAACAATTAGGTAGTGAATCGGCACTGTTTATGTGGCAGAAAAGCAGGATAAATGCTGGATGAGGTCGTCAGGCTGCCCAAGCCTCACAGGTGTGCGGCCATCATGGATGTGCGCCACTTAGCGCCCCACTGCTTTTCGCTGTTCTTGCCTCACCAGCACACAATCCCCTTCCTGGATGGATGACTGCACAGCTTTTCACTTCTCCTTTTTCAGTCTGTCTCGTGCTACTAATTCTTCGTGATCAGAGTCTTGATGAATACCACTAGCGATGTCTTCCCAGGCCAGTATTCTCGTACTCACTTTGCGATCCAACATTAAGGTTGCAGGACATCTGCCTGTGGTGGTATGGTTCGATAGGCTCGTAACACCTCATTTAAAGCCACTTGAACATCACACTTTGAAAGTTCTGCTTGCTGAATGGTTTTCTTGTGAGTGGCCATAAATCTTTCTACCATTCCGTTGGCCTGTGGCCATAACGGGGTGATCTTCCTGTGTCTGAAATTCAGGTGGTTGGCAAAAGCAGCAAAGTCTTGCCCACTGAACGGTGGACCACTATCTGTTTTCACTACCTTCGGTATACCCCATGCTCCAAAAACCTCATCCAACACAGGTATCGTAGTGGCAGCTTTGGTGGATGCTATGAGGTGTGCAATTGGGAAACGTGAGTACTTGTCCATTATGACCAGGATATACTTGCCAGATTGCAACAGGCCAAAGAAATCTACCGCAACATGTTGCCAGACGCCATCCGGCAATTCTGACATTTGTAGAGGCGCAGGTGGATCCTCTCAACTTACTAGCTAACACTGTGGGCAGTCTTTCAGGGTGAGTTCAACCATCTGATTGAGTGTAGGGAACCAGACTCGCTCCCGCAGCGCTCTCTTCGTGGCTACGACACCTCTGTGCCCTTCATGTGCTAAGTTGATGACTCCTTGGCGCAGTTGTTTCGGAATGATGATCTGTTTGTCTCGTAATAGAAGACCATTGGAAGTGATGGACAGCTCGTCCTTCACGTGTCTAAAGAAGAACAGTTCCTGACTGTCAACCTGTTCATTTTGTCCGGGTTATTCTAGGTGTCTCCAGCTATTTGTCTGGATGCGCTGTTTCACATTTTGTAGTGTGACATCCTCATTGGTGGCATCCAGAATGGCCTCCAGAGGGACTGCAGGTGGTTTGGCTTGGGCCACCACAAAATGAATGTACTCTTCCGCTAGTAATGGATTTGATTTGTACGTTGCTTTAGGATGCCTTGACGTATAGTCAGCTGGATTTGCAGCTTTTCCGGGTTTGTGGACGATAGTATATGTATATTCTTGAAGGTGGATGCCCCACCGCTCTATTCTGGGTGGCATTTTGGCTCGGGGATTCCCAAAAATAGTTAACAGGGCCTGGTGATCCGTGATAAGTGTAAAGTGTTTTCCATAAATGAAGATGTGGAAATGTTCGCAGGCCCAGACTACCGCCAAGCTTTCCTTTTCGGGCTGAGAGTACGCTCTCTCTGTGTCCGTGAGACTCCGACTTGCATAGGCTATGATGTATCGTTGATCACCCTCCCTGTCATATTGAGCTAATATGGCTCCAAGTCCCACAGGACTCGCATCCACAGTTATTTCAGTTTTTCGCCGAGGGTTGAAATAAGCAAGGTTGTTGGCTGACTCCTCTGAAGAATTGATCGCGTGGAAAGCTTGATCACATCTCGTGGTCCATTGGAATGGATGGCCCTGTTTGGTCAGCTTTCTCAGCGGATAACTGATGGTGGCGTAATCTTTAATATAACATGCACAGTAGCTTGCCATGCCTAGAAAAGAGCGCACATCTCCAGCGTCTCTCGGTCTGGGAGTATCATTTAAGGCTGCGATCTTTTCCGGATCCGGTCTCATGCCTGCACCTGAAAAAATGTGTTCAAAGAATTTAAATGTCGATTTGTGGAATTCACACTTGTCTTTATTTAATGTGAGGTTAGCCTCCAGTAGGGCATGACAAACTCGGTGTAGCGCCTTGTCGTGTTCCTGCATCGCTGCTCCATATACAAGAATGTCATCACTGTAGTTTAGAGCGTTGGGAATATGATGGATTACTTTCCTGATGGCCTCTTGAAAGATCTCAGCGGCAGATGAGATCCCAAAACTGAACCTTTTGTATCTTAACAGGCCTTGGTGAGTCGCGAATGTGGTGATGTATCTCGATTTTTCATGAAGTTCCTGCTGGTGATAACCCTTGTTGAGGTCTAATTTGGAGAATATTTTCGCCCCATTGAGTGACGCAATCATGTCGCTGATGTGAGGTCCCGGGTGTCTCTCTCTCTCAATGGCTGTGTTGGGTGCTCTCATATCCACGCAGAGACGCACTTTGCCAGGCGAGCCCTTTTTCGGTACTACGACCACTGGAGAGACCCAGGGAGTGGGTCCTGATGTTCTCTCGATGATATCAGCCCTTAGAAGATTCTGCAATTCCTCTTCCATGGACTCTTGAAGGTGAAATGGAATTTTCCTGTGATGTTGTGCTATGGGTGTCACTCGTTCATTTATATGCAGTCGAACTAGACAATGAGCCATTTTTCTGAGTCCATTCAATAGTTTTGGAAATTTGAGAACTATATCAGATTCATCATCAACTCAATATAGTATTTCTACAAGTCGCAATCGTTCCGCCGTAGGCAAACTGAGAAGATAATCTGCTTCAGGACCGTCAATTACATGAATGTGGGCGGGAATAGTCCTGTCCTTGTATGTGAGATAAGTCTGAAAATGTCCTAAACACGGGAGAGGTTCCTTTGACATCCATGTATATACCCGCACAGCAGCTTTATGCAGGCGTGGCTGTGGATCCATTTGATTGTATTCTGCAACGGAATTATAGTTGAGAGATGCCCCACTATCCAATACGAACTTGGCCATGTGAGTGTCCATTTGAATATGTAGTCACTGGTATTTCTTCAGTCGGTCAGGATCCGCAACCATGCAGACATATTCATCACTGTCTTGCGATACTGGGGACAGCGACCTCGACTCACGAGATTGTGATCGACGTGAGTTGTATGTGCCGTGAGACTGGCGGCTGGACCTTGACGAGCAAGTAGAAGAATCTCTGCGGTCTCTCACAGTCTTGGCATGATGTCGAACAGAGGATTGTCTGGACTGTCTGTACGTATCTCTGTGAGTGTCTTTGTGAGGTGCTCTGCAGACGTTTTCAAAGTGATTGTCCCGGCCACACTTCCTACATCTTTGGCCTACTGCAGGGCACGGCTCCGGTGTGAGGGAAGTTATATCCACAGCGATAGCATTTAAGTTGGCGCTCCTGTCATTTGTCAGTCCGACTGTGACTACGACGACGGCTTGTGTGATGAGACTGCACTTTGGGTCTCGATGATCGTTGTTTTGCAGGGGTAGACCTATCATTGTTGTGAGATTGGAGCCTAAAGGCCTGTTCTCGTTTTTCGCCTCTTCCCGCTTCCATTCACTTTGCATGTTCCTCCGCCTGATCACCCGCGTCATTTCTTCAATCTCAATCTCATCAAGAGAGTAGCTTTTCTTCAATAGACGTCTACGTAAAGACTCAGACTGGCATCCTTCTATGATTCGCAGGCGAAGAGCATCTTCTGTTGTGAAAGAGTCATATTCACAGTAACGAGCCAAACGTCTGAATGTGCTCATGGGTTCATCTTTCTCTTGAGATGCTAGATTGAATGTGTATCTTTCATAGTCAATATTTCTTTTGTGAAGACATTTTCGATTTAGAGCGTCATGCACATTTGCGTAGGACTTCTCACGTCCCAGCCCTCACATAAACGCCCCATTGGCCACCACGTTTTTTTACCACCGACTCACCTTCTTTCAGTTTATGTTTCAGCTTATGCACCGACGTGTAGTTCACTTGTGAGCACCATTATCTCCCTTGCACTCGTTTTCAGTTGACTTTACATTCACTGTACAAGTGACCGCGAGCACATTATCCACGCTGTTCCTTGGAGACTTTCTTCACCAATTTTCTCCTCTCTCGACTTTTCTATCAACATCACCTTCTCACACTTCGCCTGCTTTCTTATTCACTCGGAGTATTTGTACCAACATGTTTGAACATTGATACTGAGTCCTGCCCCTTTTTCCTCTAGAGTGTCACCCCTGATGAAGGGCTTGAACAGCCCGAAATGCATTGGGCATCCGGATAACAAGTTGATTTTATAAGAATGATTACAATTCTATATTATCATTTGAAGAACAGGTTCAATAAATCAAATTGACCTTGGACAACTTCTTTTGTGTAATCAGTTTCATGGATAAAGAGAATCCATCTTCTCCTAACGAGTGCAACACGAGTGACACTTCCTTCTCAGGAGCGTGCTTACCTTACAATAATTACAATCCACCACAGGAGTTTGAAGGCATTTGGAGGGTCATAGAATGCAATTCTGACGCTTGCATGACTTAAATATGGCCGCTGGGCAATCCTCGAATGGGATTGGCTGAGGTGCCTGATCCCAAGATGGCCGCTGGTGAGCGCTCGCTCCTCGCGAGAATACAGCTAAATGCAGAGGCTTCACTACACAGGAGCAGGTAGGCACTGAAACCTAACGGCGCTTGTGGGGGAATCAGTCACCGGGTTCAGGACTCGTCTTTTCACAGCTCCGCCGAGGCTCATGGCCAGAACAGCACATCGGACACCACCCAGCCCGTATTCTGCGCGACCGGGGTGGGCTCCCAGCTCGCGTCTGCAACAGCACACCGCAGGAGACACACGCGACCGGGGTGGACTCCTGGGTCGCAACCAGCACAGCTCCTGGGCAACAGAGCGTCTGGCAGGACGGCAGGCACAGCAGGGGCACAACGCGACCGGTGTTGGCTCCACAGGTTGCAAACAGCCCAGCTCCAACGTAACGGAGTGCTTCACAGGGTACGACTGCACCAGGTAAGTGCAGCGAAGGTCCACAACCCCTCATCGCCAGCTGTAGTGTCGCAATCAGCACACAGATGACACTAGTTAGTTATTCAGTGGGAGCTTTATTGACACAGCATCCTCACTCGTACATTCCCTGCTTCTTTCTAACTCCTCCCCGTTCCCTTTCTATTCCCCTCCCACTTTGAGATCCCTGGTGCCGGTCCTAGTGCCCGGCCCAGCTACAACATTACAAGTAGTATGTAAATGGCCCCAAATTATAATTGTGCTCTAACTTCCCGAATGTTCATGTTTCATCTTGAAACCGTCAGTGTGTTAATTGAAGTCTACAATCCTGCATAGGATTTTCTGTCCAGACCTCATCAACATGACCTCTAAGTAAGTCTATGTTGCCAAATTGTGGAACATTGCTTGTTTTCACCAGCGTTATTTAAAAAAATGATCATTCAACATTCAAAGTGGTGAGAACATGAAAACACAGCAGTCGTGGGGCGTGGCCTAGCGGTCCAACATGGCGGACGCAGTTCAGGAGAGCTGCCGCAGCGCGGAATAATTTCCTGAAATAATCCTGCCCCATTGGTCCCATAAAGTTTGCGAGGCCCTCACCAATATCGTGCAATTCAAGGGCGGTGATGGAGGCGAGCCGTGAAGAGAGAGAGTGAGACTGCGAAGGCGCGATCTGGCACATCCGCGGCGCCTGGAGGCCTCAGAGCGGAGAAGAGCTCGGCAGCGGCAGACAATTGTGGATGGCGTGGTGGAGGCCCAGCAGTGGGTGCCTCTTGAGACAGCGCTGGTTGGTAGCGGTGCAAGACTTCTGGGGGTTTCTCCGTGAGAAGTCCGGCAGCAGCGGCTGCCCGAGAACTGTGGCTGAAGACGTGAAGCAGCATCCAGTAAGAGACGTCCCGGCAGGCGGATCGCGAGAGGGCCCGGTGATCTGTGGCTTGCCGAACCATGGAGACAGAAGACGGCATGCTGGGAGGCCGCGTCTCGAGAAGAGTGAGGCAAGTGACCCCCGGTTTGGACCCGCGGCCTAGGGAGGGACAGCGAGAAGATTCGGGGTCCGGTTGCCGGACTGAGGGCCGACTATTGCCTGCGTGCACTGACTGAGGCCTGGCATGCTTATCAGAGGGCCCTATAGGGCGGTGAGCAGCGGGAGCATCGGCCGAATCACGAGGTGTGGGCAAATATAGGGCACAGGGCCCAGCAGACGTGGCTCACTGGAAAGGTGTCCAGTCGCTCAGCTGGAAATAGACGACGATATGGACTAGGTCAGTGACACAGAAGAATCCGGGCCCGAGATAAGGCGGTTAGCAGGGCACCCACTTGGGGGCAGGGGGGTTGCAACCGCTTACAGAAGCAGCTGGGCTAGGTCCCAGTGCGGCTTGTAGGTGGGAGTCCCCGCACCCAGCCCGTGGCCACCCGAGACAACGGTCTGTGGCTTACGAGGGATCCGGCACAGAAGAAGTGGAGACGTGGGCTCCGGGGCAATGTAGCATGAATATCATACTATGACGAAGGACAAGGTGTCTGGGGGGCCCTCTAAGCAGAACACAATGGACTGATATGCAGGTGCGGGGGCGCCAACGTCAGGTCAGAGCAGCACATCCGGTGCCATGCCAGACAATGCGGCATTAATGGCGGGCATTACACAAGGCCGGGACACATTGGAGGCGAAGATAGGAGCGGTGGGCTCAGATGTAATGCTCATCAGACAGGATCTGCGCAATGCAGTGGAGCGCATCACTGAGACTGAGACAAGGATATCAGGGGTTGAGGATGAAGTCACCACCCTACAAAAGAAAGTGAGAACCCTGGAAACCTTGACGAGAGGCCCGGCATCCCGGATCAAGGAGGCAGAAGGGAGGGCTTGGAGAAACAACTTGCACTTTGTGGGCTTCCCTGAGGGATGCGAGGGCAACAACTTGGAATGGTTCCTAACTCAACAGCTCACGGACTGGCTTACCCCGGATTCGCTCTCACGCTGTTTCATAATAGAGAGGGCACAAAGAGCGTTAACCCAAATGCCGCCTCCTGGTGCGAGGCCTGGAACTATCATCGCGAAGATCTTAAATTCTCACAACCAGGATGTGATACTGAAACAAGCCAGGCTAAAGGGGTCACTTATGTTTGCATTCAGCAACATACTGATATTCCCTGACTACACAAGGCTGGTCCAGCAGAGGAGGCAATCTTTCACGGAAGCCAAGGCGGCCTACAGGACATGAAACTCCCCTATTCCCTACTCTACCCAGCTAGGTTGAGAGTGGTATACCGGTCCCGCACACTATTCTTTGAAACACCGGAGGAAGTCTTTGCCTGGACAGGCGAAACTGTCAAAATCTGGCTCAACACACCACCCCGTTTGGAATCAGATTCATCCATAAGCGACCGAAACAACAAACAAGTAAAGCCGAAGAAAAAAGGAGACAGCAGATCGAGGTCACGCCGACGTTCCATATCACATAGCAACGCCAAGAGAGACACTTTGGCACCCCTGGAAGAGATGGAGGCTTCGTAGATACACCTAGGGGGCGGGGGGGGCAACAGAATGAGTAAATGTTGATGCTGGGGGCACTTAAAATGGGGCTAGTACCACACTCAGACTATTCATAGTCAAGGGGAACACCTGATGCTCATGGGCTCGACACGGGGGATTCACTGGCCGGGAGGGTTTGCGGGCTCCTGTTGGGTCCTGCTCCCTACTCCGACCATGACAGATACTTCATTTGCCATGAGGTATGGGGGAGTTGGGGAAGGGTTAATTGTTTTATGTGCTACACCAATCATTCTTATCGCTGTTGCCCATTTAATTGTTATTACCCCTTCGCACATGTCACTGGACCACATATGGCGACTCAGGTAGATAGATCACCGTCTCCAGGGGACGGACTCCAAATGGTTAGTTGGAATGTAAGTGGGGCATTAGACAAGATAAAACGTGGCGCTCCACTCCAACAAGCCAAAAGATACCAGGAAGACATCCTGATGCTTCAGTAGACTCACCTCTTAGGCAATAAAATAAAATGCTTACTCAGATATGGAATCACCCAGGTCTACCACTCCGGGTTTACTAGAGGGTCCAGGGGGGTTGTCACCTTGGTTCACCGGAGGGTCCCGGATCCGCTCGAGAAAATGTGGACAGACACACAAGGCAAGTATGTCTTTATTTCGGGTATTATACATGGGGAGCAAGTGGTTCTAGGTAGTGTGTATGCCCCCCCCCCCACCCCTATCGTGGTCCTTGGTCAAGCTTATAATGACTTTGTGGTCTGAAATGCCAGAGGGATTCGCGGTGGTGGGTGGAGACTGGAATGATGTAATAGACCTCACGAAAGATAGATGGAGAGCATCGGGGCAACCATTATAGTCACCAGGCTACAAAGCTGAGTTCCTCGGTAGAAGGATTGTGCTGGGCAGAAACGTGGAGGAGAATAAACCAGAGGGTACAAGGCTATACCTACTATTCGGGGACATATGACTCCTATTCCCGCCTTGACTATATTTTTGTCCCATCTAGGGCATCCCACAGAGTGACCTCTGTGGAGATCCTCCCAAGGAGCTTGTCGGACCACTCTCCAGTGGTGCTAAGATTGCGGATAGGCCCGGAGAGGCAGCCCTTCCACTGGCGCCTCTCCCCCTGGCAATTACAGGGTGAACAGTACCAGACCAGCATACACCAAGAGATAGATCGATACATAGAGACTAACATGGGATCGGTTGAGGTGGCCAAGATATTGTGGGAGGCCATGAAGCCTGTGATTCGAGGAGTCGATATCTCCTACTGCGCGGCCTCGCATAAGCTACGCCGAGAGTCGCTATTGAGGTTGGAAGCCCAACTGATAGAGCTGCAACAACGCAGTCGGGACGAGGGTGGGAGTCTGGTGCGCCGCCAACTATTACAAATGCAGCAGACACATGCGAGTGAATTAATGGATGAAGCCCGGCTGGTGTGGCTGGCAACTCACAGTAGGATCTATCAGTGGGGCTATAAGTCCAGCCGATTACTGCACCGACTGTGTCAGGGTGCGCAGCAGCCTCATTCCATTCCCGGTATAGTTGGTCCTGATGGGCAGATGCTCAGTGATCCAGCATTGATCGCCACGAGCTTCGCGGAATATTTCACAAAGCTGTATGCCCCTAGGGAACCTCTGTGGGAAGACGGTACAGCACTTCATAGATGACCTCCCGCCACGAACCCTGTCCGATGAGGCGAGAAAAGTGGTGGATGGCCCCCTTACAGTGGAAGAATTATCTGCCGCACTGGGGGACATGAAGACCCCACTTTCTCGCGGTTGTGGAGGAGGCAAACGAGCGAGTCAGCCTCCCAAGGCACTGGAGGCATGCTGATTTAAGTAATGTTCCACAAGCCCGGGCGGCCTCCGAAACAACATGCTTCATACCGATCCATTTCCCTACTAAATGTAGAGGCCAAAATATTGGCCAAGGGTTTGGCTAATCGCCTGCAGCCTCATATAGCGCAACTAGTTCACCTGGATCAGGTGGGATTTATGCCCCAGAGTGCCACGTGTCATAATATACTCCGGGCCCACAACGCAATAGCGGCTATCGCAGCCTATGAGGGATCGGTTGCAGTACTCCTAGCGGACATGGATAGGGCTTTCGATCCCTGAGTTGGGTATATTTGTTTGCTCTCCTGAGCCGGTTGAATCTGGGACCCAGGTACCTCTCATATGTAAAATTGCTCTCTACGGACCTCACAGCATCGGTGTTTGTGGCAGGATCTGCGTCCAACACATTTCCAATCGGTAGGGGAATTAGGCAGGGATGCCCACTGTCCCCATATTTATTCGCCCTGGCAATGAAGCCCCTGGCAGCGTGGGTGAGAATAGATGCCCAAATACGGGGCTTTGAATGGTCCAATGTGATGTCAGACCGTATTGCTCTATATGCGGATGATGTGCTGTTCTTCCTGATCAACCCCAATTGGACGGGCCCTAGATTGCTCTGTATTATGCAGGTCTTCGGTGAATCCTCGGGCCTCTTCATGAATCCCCGTAAATCCACCCTTTGGCAACCAAAGGGGGTGGACGACATAGGCTCCTGGGCGTCGGAAGTTGTGACTGTAATGGACGGAGTGAAGAATATCGCCCCAGTGTGGGCATGAGTGAAGGAGGAGCTGAAGAGGTGGTCACATATACCTCTTTCTATTTATGGGAGATTAGCCATATTTAAAATGGTCTCCCTTCCTCGGTTGCTTTATCAGTTGCAAAATCACCCTTACTTGATCCCACAAAAATGTTTCAGACAGGTGAATGCGGCATCGGGACAGTTTCTATAGGACGGGGGCGCGGCCCGGTTGGCCCTGCGGACTTGTTATCAATCGACATACTGCGGGGGGCTTGCCACCACCGACCTTCAATCCTACTACATGGCTTCGCACCTTCTGGTGCTAAACGAGTGGTGGTATGGGGGCAGAGGGGACCCGGCATACGCAGTGAGTGGTGGCTGATGGGCGACTCGACCCTGCACACTATTCTATATCCAGGTCCAAAGCTCCAAACTTTACCGCCTGCGTCCCAGGTGGTGTTTAGGCTATGGAAACAATCCCTCCACACAATGGGATGGTGGGGCAGGTTAACTGGGGATACCCCGCTGTGGCACAATGGGAGATTGCCACAGTTGACTAAGCTGATGGGATTTAAGGGCTGGGATAATATAGGAATTTCTACTCTGGGGGATGTCATGAAAGGCTCCACACTGAAATCGTTCCAGACCTCCAAAAAGAATTTGATATGCCTCGAAACCCAGTTCTTCAGGTAGCTGCAATTTAGACATGCTATCTCCCTCAGTATTGCCGCGTTAGATGCTCTCCACGAATACAATACAATCAAAGCAAAGGTGTTTATGGGGGACCTAAGGGAACACAAAATAGCAAAGATTTATCAGTCTCTGGTGACGAATAGCCCCACTACACTAGACAAACTAAGGGAAGCATGGACACTGGATCTGGGTCAGTTAGAAAGGGATGATTGGGCGGAGGCGTTGGCATCCCCGCGGGGGGTGGCGATAGCCACTCGGCTGCACCTGATACAGTTCAAGTATCTGCATCTGGTCTATTATACAATGCAGAGACTCTGGAAGGCGGGACTGGTGGCATCGCCGGAGTGTCTGAGATGTGGACACGCGAAGGGTTCCAGCATACAAACAATATGGTACTGCCCGGTAATTACTAAGTTTTGGCAGGGGGTCGTGGCGTGCCTTTCGGAGGTGTTGGGCTGGGATATCCCCGTTTCACCGAGATTGAGTGCACTGCATATTATGGAGGGTATCGGAGGCAATATGTATAAAAGCCACCTTTTACTGTTAGGGCTTACTTTGGCTAAGAGGGATATTCCAAAAATGTGCAAGGCAACGGCCCCACCAACGATATCCGCCTGGAAAAAGGGTCTGGACTCTTGCATGGGCATGGAGCACCCAGTGTTTAAGGCTAGGGGATGCCCGCAGAAACATTTGAAAATTTGGGGGAAAAATTGGCTGAATACCGGTTCCTATGGTTGGAGCCAACGGACCCAGGGGGAATTGACGCGTTGACATGGATACGGGAGGAAATGAGACAGAGGGGTGTGTGAAAAGACACTGCATGGTTTATTTGGGCGGTTGGGTAGCTTCAAAGATATAGGACATGGGAAGGTTGCAGCACTTTGAGAGGGAGTTCATAAAGGGAAAAGTTTATTGCTATATACTTGTTGTATATATGACTATTGTAAGCGAGATGTCAACATCAGAACATTGTGGTTTGATACTTGTCGACAGCTTCCTGAGATAGGGAGTGCCGAATGTTATGTAATAATTGACATAATAAAATATGTTTATTAAAAAAAACACAGCATTCGTTGAGTATCTGCTTCTGTGTTTGAGAGAAAAAAACCTGGAAGCTTGTGAGAAACAGGAAGGGAAAGTGGGAAAGATATGAGCACGGTAAGGCAGTGTATAGAGCAAGTGCTGGGACAGAAAAGTCCCCTGCATGGTGAGAGACATGTACCCCTGAGTACTGTTGTCTGGATCCCTGATGCTTATTTTTTGTCATAGGCAAACACAGATCATGCGTGTATGCTATGACATAGGCCTGTCTCATGGATTGAGGTCTTGTTGGAACCGGCGGGGCACCCAAGACCCTACCCACAGAGTAATGAAAGGCTACCACATTCTCCAGGAGTTAAGCATCACATGTGTGGTGGTGGCAGCATACTGTGTAGTGATCAGTAGTAGTGAACAGGACCTTTTTACCCTGTGTCACTGGAGTGGGACCTACAGGCTCACTCATCTTTTTAAAAGTTCCTCTGCTGTGTGCTTAACTCACCCTTGGCCTACATCAGGTAGATGTATAGTGCACCATAGCATAGGAGTAGTGACTGCCCTTGATGTATGTGTGCCTGAGAAGGGTGCAGTAGAGCGATAGAGCAGTACTGTGTAGTGCATGTAGGGATAGTGCATGTACTGGGTGTATGTGTGCCTGAGAGGAGTATGTTACTTGAGAGATGTAGTACTGTGCAGTACGTCTGCAAGGAAAGCATGTGCTGGGTGTTTGTGTGCTTACATAAAGTATAATACATGAAGGGTGAAATGTGCATTGCGCACATGGTGAGAGTGTGTGCTAGCAGTGTGTGTGTTTGTAAATAGCACACCTTGGTTAAACATAGAAAAGCTTCACTGCTGCACAGTGCTCGGAGACTGAGTGTGTGTGCTGAATACTTGTGTGCATGTAAAGGTACAATGCATGGAGGAACAGTACTGGACTTAAAGTGTGCTATGAATGTACACTGAGTAAGTGATCCTGCAGTGGTACATTACATGGAGGACTCTAGGTTCCATTTTGAGAAGCCCATGGCTGCCCGGTGAAGACATGAGGAGGAGAGGAATCCCCCTACCTGACAGATTTGTGTATTGACGCATTCCTTTGAGCTGGGAGGGGTCGCACACTGGAGGGAAGGGAACAACGTTTGTACTTCAAGAGGTTGCTCTTTGAAACAGTGATAGATCACAAGGAAGAGGTTTGGACAAATCCCAAGAAAGGGGATGGGACTTATAAGGGAATCATAAAGAGTAGGGCTGGAGCCTAGGATTTACCTTTTGATGCACATATCACTGTGGCTGACATCCAAGTGTGAACTCTGGTCACTCCCATGAATTGTGTTGTGGGTCAATAAGCTTCAGAGCCTTGGCTGCTGTGGCAGACATTTTTCATAAGGAAAGAAGAGAAAAAGAAATGTCCACTTCAAAAGAAGCAGAACCCCCAACATAAAACTTAATTGATTCAGACCCTAAATCACATTTTCTGTCTGAAAAAGGATTATAAGAAGGAGACGTTGAGACCCCAAACTTCTGTCATCTGCCAAACAGCCAGACGGGCTATGTGAGAAAGGGAAGCTCTGCAAGACTTTTGCCTGTGACCAGGACTAGAGGCAAAGGCCTGCTATTCTTACTGCTGGGCACCGGGGCATCACCTAGCTTGGAGCACCATTGCCTGCCTGCTTGACAGACCAGTGTGCTCTGTGAAGGAGAGGAGAGCGTTGGAGGGAGCGAAGTCCAGTGGGGAGCCCTGCTTGAGAATTCCCTCAGCGAGGGGTTTAGGCTGTGCACCAATCAGGCAGTTGCCCTGTGCATTATTGGCTCTGCGACCCCAGTATGCTAGGAGAAGGCCACATTGTTCAGAGCTGTATCAGAAGCACTGGACGAGGAGCACTAAGCGACACCTCGGTGATACCGTATGCCAGAGCGGTCACAGTTGAATTGATTTTGGGCCAGATGCGCACGACTTGTGACTGTCGGAATAAGTGACTCCGTATGTCAGGAGGTCTGCCATGGTGAAGGCAAACGAATCAGGAGAGTCTGCGCCCAAATCGTGATTACTACAACAACCCCGTATGCATGGAGGGGCTGCCAGTACCACTTTGGCTAAGGTTCGAGTCGTCACCTGGACCAAAGATGCACTGCTGTGACCAGCTGGCCGAGCCACATACTGTGATCTGCACCTGACAAAGTTCCTGGGGTTCACTGAAACACTGAAGACGTTGCACCCTTGTTAAAGCTCTGGTCAGGAGCCGGAAGATCACACTAGCACCCAACCCACTAGGGGGAAGACCAACATACCTTTTGTATCCGCTGAGTGTGCGCAGCTCCGATTACTGGGAACAGACCAGCAGCGCTGCTCAACAGGAAGAACGTGCACCGCCATGTGCTGCCACGTTCATCACGTGCGGCCGACTTTCCCATAAAGGATCCGAACTTGAGAGCGACTGAGGAGAGGGCACGCTCTGCACTGCTAAACATTGCAATACCGACAGAGCGGATAAGACTGAAAGTGGGCCTTTGGGGCCCCAGGGGACTTGCTGATAAAGGTGTTTAGGCACTATAGAAACATTTGACTAATTGTAGGAAGCTGGCTCTGTATATACTATACCAAAGTGAGGTATAGTGTGCACAGAGTCCAGTGGAACCCCAAAGGTAGGCAGAGGTAAAGTTAGATAGAACCTTACTCTCTATTTGTGATTGTGTTGTCGAGCAGTAAAGCAGTATCAGAGGACAGTGTTAAGCATTTGTTGTACACAGTCAGCAAATGAATTCACACACTCAAAGACTGAACTTCAGACCAATTGTTTTTGTATAAAAATAATCTTTTAGTTATTTTATTTTCTAGAACCAAGCAAGCCTGGCACAGGTAAGCAATAAATACTTTACAGTAGTAATGCAATTGAAATACAGTTTTAATTATAATTGTATATGCACTTTTCTTTGATTTATAGTATGGATGCAGAGAAATGCAATACTTAGTAACTACAGTACATAGACTTGAATAGGCTTATTTGTAAAATAGCAGGTAAGTAACTTTTCGGATTACTAGGCTTACACAGAGTAGTATATCTAGATTCTACTCTGGGACATTTCCTGAAAACAGGTAAGTAAAATCTTTTTTGTTAGATTATGCAATTTTAAAGAATTTCTTTAGTTTCTCAAACTCCACACTTAGGACCACATGCATCAACGAGAAACCTGGTCGCAAACGGACAGATTAGCAGAATCTGCCCCTTTGCGACCGGTATTTTTGCATTTGGGATGCATCATCCCAAATGCAAAAATCACAATTCAAGGAATCTCTAAATAGCGATTCCTTAAATTGCTATTGCATTTAAGGAATCCCAAATTGAGATTCCTTAAATGCAATGCATTAAAGTTAAAAAATTAGCGATTTCGCTAATAGGGGGAGCAAGTTACCATGAAGTTGAACTTCATGGTAATTTGCAAAAACTTTGAAAAATGCACTTTTGTGCATTTTTCAAAGTTTCATGTTGCGCACACACATGCCCTTAGAGCATGTGTGTGTGCAACATATGTGCTCAGATCAATTTCAGGGGTGCAATAGGGTGTCATTTTGACACCCTTGAAATTGCATGAGCAATTTGCGAGTACCTACTGGTACTCGCAATTTGCTCATGCAATCTCCAATTCATTCCTATGGGCCTGGAGGCCCATAGGAATGATTGGGACGGCATTCCTTAATTGCCACTCGCAATTTGTGAGTCGCAATTAAGGAATGTGTAGGAATCGCTATTTTTATAGCGATTCCTACATGCATAGGCTTTTGCAATTCCTTAATTGCAATTCCTTAAAAATAGCAATTAAGGAATCGCAAAAGTCTTTGTTGATGCATGTGCCAGTTAGAAACTTTTCACAGAAAAACAGTCAGTGTTATCCTATGGAGGAAAATAATGTTATCGGTTTTGAGGTAAGTATTTGGTACTGGGAGTTGAGGTTCTGGGGTTAGACTCAGGGGTCCCCCAGGGTCAAGGATGCACTCTAGCTACACCCTCAGCGGCACTAGAGTGGCCGGGTGCAGAGTGCTGAGAGCCACTGTTATCCAAGGTAGGAGGCCTCCGGTTGGTGGCTGCTGACTACCAGGCCACTGGGCTGTGGGAGCAAAGCTCCTGGACTTTAGCTCAGGGCAAATGGGGAAACAAAGTAAAACCAAAGGTGCACCCTCAGCGACACTAGGGCAGCCGGGTGCAGAGTTCTGTTTCGACGTCGGACGCCCTGTTGTTTTCAATGGAGAACCTCTGGTTTGGAAAGACACTGCAGGCTTGGGGACGAAGGTCTTTTGGGTGTGACCACCACTTCGAGAGGTAAGTTGGGAAGTTAGGGGTTAGTTAGGCACCGTCGGTTTGGGCACACAAGGCCGTGGGGCGTTAGGTGCAGGGGTGCCTTTTGGGGTCGGATCTTCTTACCAGCTCCTGGTCGCGGTTAGGGGGGCCTTCTGGATTTAGGCTGCAGGCGTCGGCTGGAGGCTTGAGGCAGGTCAGGGGTCGCCGGATCTTGGGTCAGGATCACCGGGGTGACCTCCTCGTGGTGTTTGCCTGCTCGGGCCGTGGACGGCGGGTGCTGAGTGGGGCGGATTCGCGGCGTCCGGCCGGAGCCAGAGGCTGCAGGTGAACAGATCCGGTGTTCACGGGAGACCAAGTCTTTGTAGTTGAAGGCAGGCAGGTCCTCCAGGGTTTTCGAGGTTGCTGGCTGCAGGACACACCGGGATTTCGCTGGAGCAGGCCGGTAGGGCTTGGGCCAAGTCAGTGGGCGTCTTCCTCTTGTTAGCTGCTGCACAGCTGTTCGGTCCTTCTTCTTGCGGGTTCTTGTCTGAGGAAGCAAGGTTCAGGGGTGCCCCTAAATACTAGATTTGGGGGCGTTACAGGTTGGTAAAAGGCAGTGACCAATGGGTCCCTACCAGGGGCGGGTACACCTCCTATTATGCCACCCTCCGGTGGGAGGGGGTCATGTGCCTGTCCCTGGTTGGCTGAGTCCCCCATCTTCAAGATGGCGTGGACTGAGAGTTGTGCTTCACCTCGCCTCCCCCACCTGAGGGGTGGAGTTGGCAGAGGTGGGCACACCTATCTTCCTCATTTGTTTTTTCCGCCAGTTCTTCCGCCCAAAGTGGGAGTCAGAACCAGTGGGGACCAGTTGCTGAAAGCAGCAAGTGGCCTGGGGAAGCTCACAGAGGCGGCGAGTCTATGACGGTGAGAACCTACCTTCCACTTAGTGGATCAGCGGGAAATGTGCCCGCGAGTTCAATGGGCAACCTAATCGCTATTTAGTAAGTGCCTCATCAATTCTAGCAGGCTCTGGACACATTGGAGATATGTGTCTGGTTCAAGTAGAAATCGAGTGGTACACCTACCCCGCACCGCTGGACCCGGGTCCAGCGGTGCGGGGAAGGTCTACCACTCGGCACTTACTAAATAGCGATTAGGTTGCCCATTGAACTCGCGGGCACATTTCCCGCTGATCCACTAAGTGGTAGGTAGGTTCTCACCGTACCACTGGGTGTAGATAAGTTTCACATTAAGGTCCTGAAGAATAGCCACTGATCCCCCAGACAAATAGACGAGAAACATGTTGACCCACCAGGAGTAGAGCGCACTTATCATGACCCATTATAGTCAGATAGTCACCTCACCCCCCCTTTTTAATCAGGCATGGACCCTGCTAGAATAAAGTTGGTTCCATAGGACCCCTGACCTGTTTTAATCATCCTACTCACTACTACATCCAAACACACTAGGGCCCTCACACCCACGGCACCAAACGGCAAGGAACAAAAGATCTCCAATAAAGAGCCCCTTTATGGGTGCCCATCGGGTATTGCAGCGCCGACCCGACGAGGAGCAGGCCCATATGATGAAGCATGACACCTAGCTTGCTGGGTGTGTGAGGGCACTAGTTCCGAAAGGAGGAATTCCTCTCCTCCCACTACTCAACTGACAGGTCAACCTGCCTCAAGTGACTATAACTAGGTCTCAGACCAAGATTTTTAAGGCACCAAGGAACTTCGTACCCTTCTTCCTTTTGACAGTCTAGGGCATGTACGCTGGACCTTACCAAAAGCCCATTGTCCCCTCTCTTTGGAATAATAGAAAGATTACACCATTACAATGAGGAAGAGTTGTTGTTTGTATGTAGAAGTATAACTAGAAATGCGAAATTGTTTCATGAGAAATTGACAGAACTTGCTTCAGAAATGGATATAGGGAGAAGATCAAAAGTGTTACAGAAACCATATCGAGTGGAGTTCATGGATAAAGATTTAGAAAATATGAATGTATCTGGTAAGAAACTACAGGTAAAGGAGATGATGAATATTTTACAAAAATGGGGAGACATTTACAAGTGGAGGACGAGGTGGACAAGAAAGAAGGAGGAAGCACAGGCGAAGGAAGCGTCCTCTGCATACTTGTTAAAAGAATCAGAAAGGGTGGAAAGATTGTGTCCCATGAGAGAGGTAACCAGTGGTGGATATGTTCATGTTCCATGGAGCCAACAGGATATTTTGTCATTTACGAATGATTTCCCCAGATTAAGAGAGAAACCAGTTGAAAGGTACAAACAAGTTGAAAGATTTGTGAAAGTTTCGAAGGGTTTGCTAAAGGATTTGGATGGTTTGTTTGACATGGTGGTCCCTACTGATTTATGGACGGAGTGTAAAATTACAGTTGATTGGCCAAGCGAGGAATATCCGAGGGACTCAAAAACAGGGGCACCCTCAGATGATGTAATGAAGAAATATCAAGTGATTACTTTTCTGAAAGGGAAAATTCCACCAAAAGAAACAGATTGGGTAAAGATAGATAGAACAACTCAAGAACTGAATGAGTCTGTACATGCGTATTATGAAAGACTGCTACAGGTGTTTAAGCAGTATGGTGGTTTTGAGAACGTTGGGTATAAAGATATGAGACATTTTGTGTATCGGTTTGTGTATGGTCTGAAACCAGAGATTAGTCAGATGATTCAGCAGCACATGTTGTGCTGGCAGGGAAAACCAATAGATGATATTTTGAAATACGCTAAATATTGTGGGGACGATATTGAGGCGAGGCATAGAAAGCTAAAAGAGAAAATGATGTGGGCACAAGTGAAATTGGCAGAACAACAGGAAATTAAGTTGAATGGTCAAACTGATAGCTACATGAAACAACAGAATCAGAGTGATCATGCGGCAAATGGGGGTAAATTAAGAGGACGAATGAATAGAGAGGAAGCAAAGAAGAAGTTTCCTTGTCATGCATGCGGAAAGCTTGGAGCTTGGACATTGGAAGAACGAGTGTAAGAGTATTCAGAATAATAATGGGCCAAACCAAAATTTAAATCCACAGACGCAGAATGAGGTACTTATGAATCAGTCGCAGCAGGTAGTTAATCCACAGTGTCAGGTGCTACAAGCTCCCATGTCAAATTTTGTGGACCAGCCAAAGAACCGTACGGATGCTGGATTTCAAGGAGGAAGTGGTAAGAACCTCTGTAAGAAATTCTGTGGTTTCACAATATCTCTTACAGAATAATGATGATGAATTTAATGGTTTGCAATGACAGTTCCTGAGGGGGAGGAAGAGGAGTGCGTACTTGGCGCATCCTTGCCGGTTTATCAGTCAGGTCCATTTGTTGATGGGAAAGTAGAAGGTAATGATATCACTTTTCTATTGGATACTGGTGCTACCAGTTCTACTTTGAGAACAGCAGACATCCCAAACCTACCCCTCTCGGGAGATTCAATCCAAGTCGTGGGAGTTTCAAATCAACAGATTAGAACCCCAATCACAGAACCAATAGAAGTGCACATCGGAAATTTTAAAGACATGCATAGATTCGTAGTTTGTGATCCTAGTCCAGTGAATTTATTAGGAAGGGATCTGTTGTGCAAAATGAATTGCACAATCTACTGCACACCGTATGGTGTTGCTTTCCAAACCCCTGATGAAGATATTGTATATAAAATCATGCTAGCTAAACAAGGTACGGAAGTAGATGAAATGTATTCTTTGATGACAGTAAATGACTTGCCAGAAGAACTAAAAACGACAGTGAAGCCAGAAGTATGGGATTTCACAGAAAAGGAAATTGGGCTAATGTCAAATGTAGACCCAGTGAAGGTGACAGTGAAGGAAGGTGCAGTTTATCCCAACACCCGACAATACAAAATGAGCCCAGTGGTGAAAGTAGGAGTTGTTTTAGAAAATGACCGAATGATTAGACAAGGCATTTTAAAGAAAATAATGAGTAGTACTTGTAATTTGCCTATAATGGGACTTAAAAAGCCTAGCGGAAAATACAGGCTAGTGCAGGATTTGAGAAAGATCAATAAAATTGTAGTGCCTTGTTGTCCCGTAGTGCCAAATCCAGCAGTGATTCTTTATCAGATACCCTGGAATGCAGGCTGGTTTACAGTAATTAATTTATGCCAAGCCTTTTTCTCTATTCCTTTGCACCCAGATAGCCAGTATCTTTTTGCCTTTAAGTTTAAATCTTGGCATGGTGCGAGTTGCTCAAGGGTATACAGAAAGTCCCTCAATTTTTAATCAAAGTCTGAAAAAGTGTCTGGAGAATTTAGTTATGCCCAGAAATTCAGTCCTGGTACAATACATCGATGATTTACTAGTGGCATCAAAATCACGTGAAAGACTGTGTTCCTGAATCAATTGCGTTACTAAATCATTTAGCTGACGGAGAACACAAGGTGTCTCCAGACAAATTGCAATTTTGTCGAACAGAAGTTAGATATTTAGGCCACAAAGTAGAAAGGGGAGTGAGAAAGGTGACCCCTGAAAGAATTAAGATAAGCAAATGCACTTACCGCAGACACAGAGGGAAATAAGAATGTTTCTCGGAGTGGTTGGATACTGTCGGCAGTGGATTGTTGGTTTTTCCCTGTTGGCAAAGCCATTGATTCAAATGACACGAAAAAGAGCGAAGAATCCCATTTTCTGGAACGATGATGTGTGGAAGCATTTGTGAAATTGCTTGTGTGAGTTCCCTGCTTTAGGTATGCCTGATTATACGAAATAATTTGCACTGTTTTGTTGCGAGAGAGAGAGAGTTGTGTGCTTTCAGTCTTGACCCAGAGGCATGGATTAAGCCGACGTCCAGTAGCATATTTTTCTGCTACTTTGGATTCTGTAGTTTCAGCTTTACCTGGCTGCTTAAAAGTAGTAGCTGCTACTTGTATGAGTCTGGAGCAAAGTGAGTCAATTGTGATGGGACATCCAGTTAAAGTTTATGTCCCACATTCAGTCGAGATTCTTTTAACAAGAACTCAAGCACAGCATCTTACCCCTAGTCGGATGACTAAGCATGAAAGAGTGATTCTTGGAGCATAAAATGTGACAGTGATTGGATGTAAATGGTGAATCCTGCCACATTATTGCCAGACTCACGTTGTGAAGAAGTGAAAGATGAAGTGGATCATGATTGCTTGGATGTGACTGAAATGTGTACCAAGCCCCACCCTGATATCAAATAAGAGCCTCTGAAAGAGCCAGATCATGAACTATTTGTAGATGGCTCTTGCATGAGAACAGAGGAAGGAGGACTTAGTGCAGCATATGCAGTATGCAAAATATCTGGGGTTGCACAAGTTGCCGAATTGGTGGCCGTAACAAAAGCATGCAAAATTGGGAAAAATTGGAGAATAACCATATTTACGGACAGTCAATATGGTTTCGGGGTTGTGCATGACTTTGGCCTGCTGTGGATGCAAAGGGGATTTCTGACTTCTTCAGGGTCCCCTATCAGAAATGGAAACATTTGAAAGAATTGTTGGAAGCAATACAATTACCAAAAGAAATAGCAGTGGTCAAGTGTGCTGCTCACCAGTCAGGAAATGACTATGTAGCGGCAGGTAACAGATACGCTGACCAGATTGCTCAATATTGTGCGAGAAATAATCTGGCTTTGAACAGAAAAATTGAAACAAATAAAATCAGCTGCCAACTTATGTTATGCTCAGCTTTAGAAACATGGGATGTGGTGAGACAATCGCAGAATGAAGTTGAGGTAAGCAAACAGGAAAACTGGATAAGATCAGGTTGTGAAAGAAGGACAGGAGATGATGTATGGGTGTACACTGATGGCAGACCAGTCATGCCAGACTGCCTACTTTCTCAAATGGCAAGAATGTATCATGGAGTCACACATGTAGGTAGGGATGCAATGATCAGGCTATTTAGACAAAATTTTTACAACCCAACGTTTAGGGTAGTCGCAGAGAGTCTTTGCCAGAGATGCTTAATTTGTCAACAGCAGAACCCAGGCAGGAAGATAGTGGTCAGTTGGTGAAAAATTTGAAAAGCAGAAGGACCATTCACAAGACTACAGCTTGATTTCATTGAGTTACCACCAAGCAACGGAATGAAGTACATTCTTGTCGTAGTGTGTTTGTTTTCACGATGGGTGGAGGCATACCTCATTAGGAGGAACAATAGTCTTACAGTTTGTAAGTTACTGTTGAGGGAATTGATTCCTCGTTTTGGTTTCCCAGTCACTTTGGAATCAGATAGAGGACCTCATTTTAATAATCAAATAATTTGATTAACCTGTGAAGCATTCATAATTGAACAAAAACTGCACTGTGCATACCGCCCAGAGGCTTCTGGCGTGGTTGAGCAATTAAATGGCACAATCAAATTGAGGCTAAGTAAAGTGTGTGCATCCACATCGCTGAGTTGGCCAGAAGCATTGCCTCTTGTGTTAATGGGACTCCGAAGTATTCCTGACAGGAAAACAGGATTGAGTCCCCATGAGATACTCATAGGAAGGGCAATGAGACAAGCATTTATTCCTGTACATAAACTGCTAAATATAACTGATGAGCTGGTATTGGACTATTGCGAAGGGTTGGCTGACCTAGTGCGTTCTGTCTCTCATCAGATTGGAGAAGACGCAGTTGCCAGGCAGCCAGCACAGGCGCATGATTTGAATCCTGGAGATTGGGTGGTAGTGAAGAAACACACCAGGAAGTCGTGCCTAGCACCCAGGTGGGATGAACCACGTCAAATCATACTGGTCACTACAACAGCAGTGAAGGTTGTGAAAGAAGGACAGGAGATGATGTATGGGTGTACACTGATGGCAGACCAGTCATGCCAGACTGCCTACTTTCTCAAATGGCAAGAATGTATCATGGAGTCACACATGTAGGTAGGGATGCAATGATCAGGCTATTTAGACAAAATTTTTACAACCCAACGTTTAGGGTAGTCGCAGAGAGTCTTTGCCAGAGATGCTTAATTTGTCAACAGCAGAACCCAGGCAGGAAGATAGTGGTCAGTTGGTGAAAAATTTGAAAAGCAGAAGGACCATTCACAAGACTACAGCTTGATTTCATTGAGTTACCACCAAGCAACGGAATGAAGTACATTCTTGTCGTAGTGTGTTTGTTTTCACGATGGGTGGAGGCATACCTCATTAGGAGGAACAATAGTCTTACAGTTTGTAAGTTACTGTTGAGGGAATTGATTCCTCGTTTTGGTTTCCCAGTCACTTTGGAATCAGATAGAGGACCTCATTTTAATAATCAAATAATTTGATTAACCTGTGAAGCATTCATAATTGAACAAAAACTGCACTGTGCATACCGCAGAGGCTTCTGGCGTGGTTGAGCAATTAAATGGCACAATCAAATTGAGGCTAAGTAAAGTGTGTGCATCCACATCGCTGAGTTGGCCAGAAGCATTGCCTCTTGTGTTAATGGGACTCCGAAGTATTCCTGACAGGAAAACAGGATTGAGTCCCCATGAGATACTCATAGGAAGGGCAATGAGACAAGCATTTATTCCTGTACATAAACTGCTAAATATAACTGATGAGCTGGTATTGGACTATTGCGAAGGGTTGGCTGACCTAGTGCGTTCTGTCTCTCATCAGATTGGAGAAGACGCAGTTGCCAGGCAGCCAGCACAGGCGCATGATTTGAATCCTGGAGATTGGGTGGTAGTGAAGAAACACGCCAGGAAGTCGTGCCTAGCACCCAGGTGGGATGAACCACGTCAAATCATACTGGTCACTACAACAGCAGTGAAGTGTGCAGGTTTACCCAATCGGATTCATGCCGGCCATACCAAAAGGGTACCAGATCCTAAAGAAGAAGAACAACAACTGAGTGAACCAGTTGAAACAGCTGAAGGTTGTGAAGTCGAAGAATCTAGAGTAATAGATTCTGAAGTGATAGACGAGGAACAACCGAGCACAAGTCAGGAGGGTTGGATACCAGTTGTTGACATACTTGAGGTTGTTATTCAAATAAGAAGCAGAACCAGATTAGAAAGACAGGAAATTAATGAAGATCAGATAAGTGTATAAGAACACGGTCAGGAAGAAGCAAACAGAGTTACTCGAGAACCTGAATAGGAAAGAAGAACATACTTAGGTAAGCAGATCCTCCAAAAGACCTGAGCAGGGACAAACAGGAATAGAAGAACACGTTCAGGCAACAGAAGAACAAATTGTAGTACGACCTGAACAGGACCAGTTGGGAGAAGAAGAACAAGTTTGAGCAGAAGAAAATCAATATGAAATAAGACCCGAACAGGAACAGATAGAGGAAGAAGAACAAGTTCAGATAGATGAAGTCACAATAACAAGACCTGAACAGGAACAGGTAGAGAGTGACTCGGAAGAAGAAGAAGAAGAAGAAGAACGGATTGTGCCTAGACACCCTGAAAATAAATGAACTTTAGAAAGAGACGGTGAGGGTGAAAATGCAGTACAAGTTAAAAAGGTCAGAAAAGGTGATAACTGGCCAGGCGGAGTGAAGAGAGTGAGATACTATATGTGGAAGACAAATGAAAGACCAGAACAAGTAAATGAAGTTACTAGTCAAACTCAGTCTAAACAATCAATTGTGAAAAACACTAGAAGAAGTCCAAGACTCAGAATTCTGAACAATAAGTTTAAGGGTCCTGAGTGGACTTATGTGATCTTAGAAGAATTTGAATATTTGGATTTGAGTGAAGTGACAGAAGAAGCAAATACTGCACAGATTGATGAAGGGAAAGTGAAGCCTCCGTGAAAAACAAGAGTTTGAATTTATAAGCGAAGAAAAGAAGAGAAAAAAACGAGGTTACAGAGCGACCAAAACGAAGCTTTAAACGAAGATGCTGTAGAACTTGCATATGTAGTATTTTATTAGTGGTTACAGTATGGTTATTTCTAACAGTAGCAGTTCCTTATCTTATGATAACAGACAAAAAGAATGATACAGGTAATAATGAGAGAACAGCCACCATGAAAGGAGAGTAGAATTAGAACCAGCAGATGAGATAGATTTACATCCCACAGTATCAGATAATGACACGTCTTTAAATGTCTTCACAAAGTTATTATTTCAGTATGTACGTACAATGGAGATTAGTGATTGTTACGTTTGTATGAAATTACCAGCTTTAGTGTCAGAGGGAGTTACATACCATCATTTACCGTTAACGTATGGTATTTCATGTAGTATACTAACAAGGCTATTCTATAGAACAGGAAAACTTCAATATTATTATTCAAACTTAGATGTAGTATTTTCAGAAATTCCTATTCGAAAGAATATGAATCTAGTGCTTAGTAGTCCAGACCCACAGTTTATGGGTGAATTTTTCCTTACAATGAAGTCAATAGATATAGTAAAAGCACACAAGTATAACCTAACATGTACATTACGTGAAGAAGAGAAAGTGTTTTTGAATTTATTTGAAGAAAGGAGACATGATTTCCAAAAGAAAGCTGCTGAACATAAGACTAATGTACCACCCCGGGCTGAAAAAGAGGGAATTTATTATACAGCTGGCAAGGCTCATGCTGCGATGTCCCTAGATTTTGTGAAGAAAGGGAAAACCTGCCTCCATAGATTAAAGACAGATTATAATAACGTATTTACTGGTTCCAGTGAATGTGAACATAACTTCCTGATTTTGGGAGGTTGAGGACTAAAAGGGGGAACTGATCCAGTATTTCCTGGGGTTTACTACGTGTGTGGGAACAATGCTTACTATAAGTTACCTGCACGGTAGTACGGAAGTTGCTACTTTGGAATAGTATTTACAAAAACATATCATATAAAAAGAATCACTGGAAGCAATGAAAACACTAATGAACTACCACGAAGAAATAGAGCTAGTTTTTCAGAAATAATAGGTGACATATTTGGTGCATTGATACCTACAGTGGGAGTCATTCTAAATTCACATCGAATCTGTCAACTGTCAACAGTAGTTGATCGTCTCTTGACTGATACTGCTGGGGGTTTCTTGATGATTAATACGGAAATGGTTGCAATTAGGCCTATGGTTTTACAAAACCGACTTACGCTTGATATCTTATTGACAAAAGAGCGTGGAGTCTGTAAAATACGGAAAGTTCAACATTGTTGCACTTACATTCCTGACAAGAGTAAGGAAATTAAGGGATATATAAAGAATATTAGAAAACTTCATAAAAAATTGAAACCACTGGAGGTAGACAGTGTATGGGAAAGACTAACAAAAAGTATTTCGTCAATAGGGGCTTGGTTTACTGATTTAGGAAAAGGTATTTTAGGTCAAATAGTTTTCCCATTAGTTGGTATAACAATAATACTTTTAACAGTAATGATATGGTGTAAATGTTGCAGAAACAAAGGGAAAGGAAGAAAATATGAAGTGAATGGAAAGGGAAAGAAAAGAAAATGTGAAGAAATTCAGCTGGAGGAAATGAAAGGAAAATTGTATAAAAGAATGAAAGACTTGAAAAACAAAGATGAGATTAAGAACGAAAAGGGAGGAACAGAAACTGAGATATGCTAAAGTTGGCATCTGATTGGGATGGGTAATTTTGTGATGGCTCAAAATGCCATCAGAGAGTGGATTGATGGAGCAAGGACTCGTAGAAAAGATTTTTGTTCGGAAGCAATCCTCTCATTTAACTCCCTAACATGTTATTAATTACGTATTGTGTAAAACTAATGCGCAACTCATAAAAATGAGGGTTAGAGAAGCTTGCATATGTGTTTACTAATGATAACTATTCGGACGAACTAAAACAACCGCTTTAACAGGGAAATCTTTAATGCGCATGCATCAACTGCATCTACACAATGTGACGTAGTAACGCTTGTAGGGAAATTCTTGCGCATGACCAGAAGGCACTAAAATGGAGTCTTAAAGACTCGCGTGCATGGCACCTGCTTAGCTAAAGCAAAGACGAATTATTTTACTAATGCTAATGCGGGGAGTGGTATACAGTGAAACCATTTATTTCTGAAAATAACATTAGTCTTTTTGACCGTCTTATTAGTGCGCATTTGGGCCTATCGTGTGTCCAACGTTTGCTAAAGCACGTGATTCCTGCACATGCCTGTTGAAAGTCAGCTGGAAGAATGGCGATGCATTTGAATACATTCCAAGGACATAAAAGTGACATACCCTGGGAACAAACACTGAAGACCTCTGGATGAATGAACTCACATGTCGAATAAAAACAATTGTTTCAATTGAAGTGTTAATACTGGTGGGAATAAAATGTATGAATAAAAATTAAGGGGTTGGATTTATGAACAATGGGTTGATAGACTAAGATGACATATAAGCATGGTGTGATGATCATCCTCCCCTTGCCTGTCCAATTAGGTGTTGTATTTTTACGATATTACAACTTTAGTGGGTGGAACATTGAAGAGCAAAAGGTATAACTGAGGTAGTTTTAGTTAGTTAGAGTGTTGTCGATGCTGAGATGCTGTGAGCCGTGGGTGCTGCTGGAGTAGCGAGAGATGCGGATGAAGAATTGAATGCTGAATCTGCTATCCTAAATTATTAGGATTAGAAAGAAGATCGCGGAAGAATCTTGAGGAGGAAGAGAGTGTCAGAGAGGGGTGCGACGCGACCGTCGGTGTTAGAGAGGTCATCTATCCTGTCCTGAAGCCTTTGTCGCCTGATCTATCCCGGGGGACCCTTACCAGCCCTTTGGCCAGGGGGTTGGTCTTCACACCATCCTTGGTAACTATAATTCCGTGCATTAGCAGATGTTCTTTTCTCTCTGTCCTCTCCTTTCTGAGCATGAGTCATTGCAAAGTTCGAAGTATGTGTTTGATGATATGATTATTTGATTCTTCCTTCCTGTGAGTGATGGTGATTGCACTGTATTTTCAAAATCGTTCACATGCAAGTACTTTAGATAAAGACTTGAAACTTATCAGATTCTGTGGTTATTTACTTTAAGTTATAGAGAAGTTTTAGCGTTAAGTTCATTATCACCATCAAATAGTTCAACTAATGGTCCATCGACCAGAGGAAAGAACATTTTGATCAGTTGATCAGTGAAAGGTTAGTTTGGAATTGTGAATAACTAATCTTGATTTTGTGATCACCCCCACAAACATTGACTCCAGCGGTTTACTCAATTTTGTGTGTTTATGGGCCCAGGTGAGTATATGCTAGTAGAGTATCTGTGGTTGGTACACTGCTGGATCAGTAGCATGTATTATGTGCTTGAGAGAAGTGAGAATGACGGAGAGAGAAGTGTTTCAAAGGATGGGTGTACATATGAAAAGTGAATTCTTGCATTGAAGCCAAAAGCACCGCCCATGCTGGACTTTGAACCCATAATGCCAGCATTAGAATTACAACTTTGTTGGATCTGAAAAGTCCTCTGCATGGTGACGGGCATGCACCCCTGCTCTGAGTGCCCAAACTGCATGGATATCTGGATCCCTCAGTACTGATGTTTGGTGATGAGAGAACATGGATCATGAGTGCATTGCATGACCTTGGCCTATCACACTATAATGCGGACTGGTTAGACCGGGAGCGGCACGCCAAGAGCAATCCTTTTAAAGGTAGAGGCCTGCATGGAATTACGTGATGCGAGCACGGTGGTGGCAGCATACCCTGTTTGTGTTCAGTAGAATCAGTAGTGTGGACAGACCTTTTTACCTGTGTCACTGGAGTGGGCCCTGCTGGCCCACTTGTGTTAAGTTGTGTGGCTGTGTACTTCACTCATCCTTGGATTGTGTGTAGTACTGGACAGAGCATGATACTTGCTTGTGTGCTGGGATGCATGTGTATATGCCTATGGATGGTACATAATATGGAGGACTGTGGGCCATTTTGGGAATCCCAGGGCTTGACAAGACTTGTGGAGGTGAGGACTGCAACCCACAGACAGGAGATGTGCATTGGGGACATTCCTCCTGAGGGCTGGGGTAGGACACACACATTGAAGGGAGAAGAGCAGAACATTCTCCGAGCACACCTCTTTGATTCCAGAATAATTACTGGTCAGTGGAGCCTCGGCTCATTGTCAGAGAGATGGAGAGATTTATAAGGGACCAGGGAATCTTGATACAAAGGAAAACTTAGACCTTTGAACTTTAATGGGGCATATTTCAGTGGAGGCTGACAGCCAGGTGTTATCCTTGGTTAGTCCCTTGGTCTGTGTTGTGGGAATCCAGAATTCGAGGCACTCCTGCTTTGACGAGGACAGTTCAGAGGAGAGAGCACTTCAAAGGAGCTGACAACCCCAAACTGAATTTCAAGGGCAAAACACTAAATCACATTTGTGTCTGGATTGGAACTTTAAGGGTGAGAGCATGAGTCTCTTACATTGTTGAACAGTGCTGTCTCTTCAAGAGAAGGACATTGCCAAGATGTCTAGTGACTGCAACCAGAACTGAGGACCAATGTCTGTCAGTCTCCCTTTTGGGCTATAGGCCAGCACCAAGGAAGACAAGACCACTTTCTCCGAGCCTGGAGCACCAGACTCTGTCCGCCTGCCTGTGAAAACCAGAGAACCCTGTGAGGAGAAGAGCACCTAGAGTCTGGGTACCTACCAAAACCAGTGGGCCCTGTGAAGAGGAGAAGAATGCCTGGAGGGAGTGAGGCCCAATGGGAATCCCTGTGAGTGATCCCTTTGAGCGAATTGCAAGATGACTGGTTCTGCCAAGACTGGTGCAGGAGTGTGGGCTGTTGCCCATGTCTGTGTTAAAGTCGGTGAGCCCTGTGTTGCAAGAGAGGGGGACTCTGTGAAGTGCGGGCTGTCACTTGTGGTTTCATGCAAGTCTGTGACACCCCGTGGCACCAGGTGGGGGCTGTAGTGAAGACAATGCCATTGCGAAGTGCAGGCCGAGGTCCACGACCTCTCATTTGACCAGGAGAGGAGTTGGAACCACTGTGGAGTCAGGTGCAACACTACGAGACGTCTGACATTGAAGTGGTCTCCCAGAGACTGAAAAGGCTGATGCCTAATCTGGGAAGAGACTGTAAAAAGATGTGGGGCCTCAGAGTTGGGAGACTGGAGCTAGCAAAGAAGCACCATGACCCTCCCGAAATTGCTGGCTATCATTACCTCTTAAGGTACAGACTTTTTTTGCGTGGGACTAGCTTAGGCTGCATCTGGTAGTTGAAATATCGAATGGGTAATACCCATCCCCATGCGATGGGGCAGGGAGACTCCAGGATTCCACTCCAGATGGTACTAGTGCAAGGACCATTAACAGAACTCTGTGGGTTATTTGGTGTGTCGATTACATGCTTTGTGTGTTGTCATTAAAAAAAAATCTTTCATAAAAGCAAGTATTTGACTGGACAGTCAACTTCTTGTTGTTACTGTTTGTACTTTGAGTCTTGAGCCTGTGCATGCTTTACATATACCTTCCTCTGAAGAGCCTTGGACTGCTCAGCCCAAGCTACCACTGAGAGTCAAGTGCTGAGGTACTTGATCCAGTTACTCAGGACCCATAGTAGGTCAGATGCAAAAAGAACAATTGATGGACAGAATGCAAAACAATGTCATACATTTACCCCAGTACAGATATCTGGGCCTAAATCCATTGTATTTTTGCTCCCCATGTCATTCCAGTTTGAACCCAGACATATGCAAATCAGTCTTGACCCTCCACCCAATGGGAACAGTCTATACCGAACTGCCAGGCCAGGTCCTCCGTGGACTGCAAACAAACATCCTAAGACCGGTTTTGGGGTTTCACTCCTCATTTGCCAGGACAGCTTGACTCTAGTGGCATGGAAAGCATGGGACCCACGTCTGGGCATACCCGCCCCACTCGGGGTGACAAATGCAAAAAGAACAATTGATGGACAGAATGTAGAACAATGTCACACATTCTTCCCAGTATAGAGATATGGGCCTAAATCCATCGTTTTTTTGCTCCCCATGCCATTCCAGTTTGAACCCAGCCATATGCAAATCAGTCTTGACCCTGCGCCCAATGGGGACTGTCCAGCCCAAACTGCCAGGCCAGGTCCTCCCTGGACTGGAAACAAAGATCTTAGGACCGATAGGTAGGTCATGGCCGGGACATCAGGAGTTAAAGGCCTCAATCTCCATGCTTTCGGTCCAGTTGCTCCCTTTTGCCCTGTGCCCCTCCGAAAGGGGTTCTGACAACCCCACAATGCAAAATGCTGTTAGGTGAAAAGCCAGGAACAGTGGATGGTATTATGTGTAGGGCCACTGGTGGTTAACAGAATTATGCATCTAGGAAAGGGAATATATGTGGCATAATGCATCACAATTTGAAGCTGTATTATTCCTTTATGTTGCCATTTTACAAAATATTAAAGGTGTCTGGTCAAAGTTGTGCCGCATTAGTACAGCAACTGACAGGTGACCGGGAACACTTTGTAAAGGATCTGCCACTGCTCAGAATAGCAAGTAGCACATTTGTTTAATAATATTTGAGTTAGAAACAACATTTCCTTTTGGGAGAAATATTCAAGTAATGCAGCAGAAGGTGCATTATGTGGCAAATGAGAAAATTCAAGGTTTAAATAGCCCTGTGAGTGAGAAGGTGGAGACAGCCTTTCTAATTCCGATGTAAGCATTTGACTGCATATGGACTTACATTAGCACTCCCTGGATAATCAAATGGACATTCTAATGTTATTTACCAAAACAGTGGGAACAGCAGAATCAAAAGTGTCTGAAAAAACATTAAGATGAGAAAAACAATGCGTTGATGCCCCTCTTCCTAAGCCCATCCTCTGCATTTGAGCTTCATGTGCAATTGTTGGAGCCCTGAAACAGGCCCTGTCCTGAACAAGAACAGCACAGGCTGCAGGTGCTGCTCTGCGAGGGCCGCCAGTGGTGCAGATTACATTGCATGTTGCAGTTGTGTTAGCAATATATGTTATATGTATTTGTTAAGCACACTCTCACCCACGAGGGTATCCTGGCACTGAGCTGGCGTGAGTGCCTAGCCCTGCATATAGTAGGATGGTTAATTGAAAAGCCAGGTCTTCAACTTATTGTGGAATTCAAGAAGAGAGGAGGAGGCTCTGACATGAGAGGCCAATCTAACCTTTAGGAGCAATGTAAGAGAACGCCCATACTCCTGGTCTGGTTCTATGTATGCTTGGTATGTGTGTGTGGTAGGAGTCCTGAGGAGTAGAGGTGACTGGGTGGTTGGTGGAAGAAGATGCAACTGTTCAGGTAGGTGGAGTCTGAGTTGAGTAGTGCCTTGAATGTGTGCGTGAGGAGTTTGAATTAAGCTCATTTGTGTATCGGAGACAGTGGAGTTCTCAGAGCAGTGGTGTGATGTGAGGTGTGTGTGAGAGGTTGAGGATGACTCTGGCTGCTGAGTTCTGGATGGTTTGGAATCTCTAATGAGTCACTTGGTGATCCTGGCATAAAGGGTATTTCCATAGTCCAACTTGCTGGTGACAACGGCGTGACAGTTTTTCTAGTGTTGTTGAGAGCCATTTGAAGATCATCCTCTGCATCTTCAGGATGTGGCAGCAGGACGTAGTGACGGCGTTGACTTGTGCGGTCATGTCCAGTTTGGTGTAGATGATTATTCTGAAGTTCCTGGCGTGGGTTCTGGTTTCAAATTCGGACATCCACCAGTTGGAGTCCCATGGTGAGATGTTCTTGCCAAAGATCACTACTTCTGCCTTGTCGGTGTTGAGCTTGAGACAGTTGGCTCTCATCCAATTAGCAACTTTAGTCATGCAGACAGTGAACTTGTTTCTTGTGCAGGAGGTCTTGTCCAAGAGGAAGAGTATGATTTTTGTTTCATCGGCCCAGGAGAGGATGTTGACATGTACGCGAATGACACTGGCCATAGGGATCTTGCATGGGTTGAAGAGGGTGGAGCAGAGTGATAAACCTTGAGGCACTACACAGATGAGTTTACAGGCTTCCGATGAGTGAGGTGCCATGCTGATGACTCCTGTTCTGTCTGTTAAGAAGCATCAGATCCAGTGTAGAGCCAGTCCTTGGATGTTAATTTCCTGCAGGTGCCCAATGGCCCGTGAGACCGTGTCAAATTCTGCATAGAGGTCCAGGAGAATGAGGCTGCTGTGTCTCCTCTGTCAGGGATCACGCGGATGCCATCCGTGGCAGGGATGAACACAAATCACGAGGTTAGGGTCTGGTTATCGTCCATGATGGAAAGTTGAATTGTGATGGTAACAGGGTCTGGTTAAGGGTTGAAGTTGCTGTATGTGGAGTGATTTTGTTACAGTATAAATCCAAGAGCTTGTTGCAAAGGTCTTGTGAAGGGGTGCTGTTGCTGGAGGCATGGAGGCAGCAGGAGGTGCAGTGAAATCTTTTATGATGGTGAAGATTTCCTTGCTGCTGTTAGTTCCAGGTTTTGATGCAGCCTGCAAGAGCTGTGCGCTTAGTATCTGCTGGTGGTAGCATCTTACGGCTGATTTGGAGATGTCTTTACCTGCGATGTCTTGACTTGTTCTCCATGTTCGCTCCAGTTGCTTGCATTGGCGTTTCATCAGCCTGAATTCCTCTGTGTACCAGATTGCCTGTGAATAGGCTTTTGCTGTTGAGTTGCACTTGAGGAGTGCCAGGGTGTCAGCACATGCAATGATCCAGTTGTTGAGGTTCTTGATGGCTTTCCACAAGTTGCTGGTGTGCTTGGGCTGGTGCTTGGAGAGGGCAGAAGCCCACTCCTCTTTGGCGGGTGGTTCCGGTGGTGGTAGGTCTGTGGGGGTGCAGGATGGGTATGCTGCAACCGACACAGGCATGGTCTTTCCCGGTCATAGTTGCTGTCTTGTTGACTGTGATGTTGCTGACTGAGGAGAAAATCACTTCCAATAGGTTCCCGGCCATGTGGGTGGGTTCTGTTAGGTGCTGAGTGAGGCAAATGTGTGCAAGGTTTTCTAGAAGGGCCATAGAGTTTAGATCAGTGCACTCTTCAGGGTCAAAGTTAAGGTCTCCGAAGAGGATGAAGGTGACAGTTTTGGTGAGGTATGCAATGAAGTCTGTGATGTTGCTGGCAAAATTGGTGCAAACCCCTGGTGGTTGGTATATGAGGATTCCACCTAGGGAGTAGTCGGCTGTGATGCTATGAGGTGTTCCATGTAGCCGGTGGGAGTGTCGTTGTAGGTAGTGCACCTGATGGTATCTTTGAATATGATGTTGACTCCACATCCGGGCGGGTGCTGACGGTCTTGCCTGGCAATCTTGTAGCCGGTGGGGATGGCTGTAGCAATGTCCACTGCCGAGCTTGGGTTTAGCCATATTTCTGTGAGAAAGAGCATGTCCAGATCATGGATGTTCAGTAGGTCCGATATGTCCGTGGCATGTTTGGTGAGCGAGTGGGTATGGGGGAGCATGCATGCAAGTGTGGCATGTTGTGTGGGCAGTGTTTGGTCTCAATGAGCAGGTAGCTGGTTTAAGTGAGGTGTTGGGTGCTGTTGGTGCTGGAGTGGTGGGTGTTTGGTGTGAAAGTGAATGAGAACTTGCATTAGGTACATGTGTATGCCTCTTCCGTGTTGTGTGGTGCGGTGTGGAAGCAGTGTGGCGAGCAGCAGCGAGGGTTACGACCACGGAAGAGCGCAGCAACGTAATTGTGAGGAGTGGGATTACCAGGGGTCCTGGCACTGGGCACGCCCACTGTACGTATCTGCTACACGTCTATGCTGCAGCTGTCATTCAATAGGTCCTGGGAGGAGCGCAGGGTACCATGGGTGGTAAACCAGTGATGTCACGTCCTGTGCAGATGGATGATGGGAAATCCAGTGAGGTCACATTCTGTACAGATGGGCATTGGGAACCGCTATAGTTATCAGACAATTCACAACTCACCCCTGCCTGACCCTACTTCATTAAACAAGTACAGCATGACCAATGCACTAATAGGGCCATTGCTGGAAAAGTAATTTACTCCAATAATCCATAAACTGACAGAACCTCAGAGTGGACAAAAGTATAAAGTGGCCACCACTGTTCTGCCAGTACATAGCATCCACGTTGTGAGCTTGGTTATGTGTGACAGTTCCATGTTTTTTGGTGGGCTTATGTGTGACACTTTTGAGTGACACTTCATTGTGAGTAGAGCAGAGCGTTATGTTCATGTAATGAGATAAATGTAAGAAATGTCCTTTTTGTCCAATATCAAGATTTATAAACAGCCCAAACACAATCTCCAATGCAAAGTAACCTTGGCTATAATGCTGGGACTGAACAAAGGCATGGTTCATACATGCCAATAGGCACGATGAAAGCTCTTGATCAGGGTGTGGTGGAATACAGTGTTGAAAGCAGTGGAGAGTTCAAGGAGGATCAAGGCCACTGTTTCTCCCCAGTCTAGGATGGTTCTGATGTCATCAGTGGTGGTAATCAGAGCGGTTTCGGTGCTGTGGTTGGCTCAGAAGCCAGTTCAGGAGGTTTCTAGCAGATTGTGGTTCTCCAGGTGTTCAGTGAGTTGTCATTTGATGACTTTCTCAAGGACTTTGGTGGGAAAAGGAAGTAGAGAGATGGAGAGGTAGTTCTTGAGTTAGCTAGGGTCGGCAGAGTGTTTCTTCAGGAGAAGTTTGACCTCTGCGTGTTTCCATTCTTCAGGAAGGTGGCCATGGTGATGGATGCATTGAAGATGTAGGTGAGTTCACTACAAATTCTCTATACATGGTATGTATAGCTATGAGTACTCGATGTGTGACGTTTAACTGGATATCTTGTTTGTTATGTCTTTGTTGCAAAATACAAATAAAGTTTTTAAAAAAGAAGATTGAGATGATTTTCATGCTTCCGAGGTTGAAGAGGTAGTGAGGACAGGGGTCTGTGAGTGCACCAGAGTGAACATACATTCCCCTGATTTTATTTTCAGAATCTCCCACTTTCCTGGTCTAAAATGTTGGCATCAATGATGGATACACAAGCCAGTGCCCTTAGCCTCAGGCCCGACACCAGCAGACAGTCACGCCATGGGCAGTGGGCAACGCAAGCTCCGATGTGCAAGAGCTGTACCGGCATGCTTCACCCAGTGCGGGTGCCCTGTACTGGTGATGCCACTTACTGCAATGATAAACTTGTTGTGGCTCCTCCCGGAGTCCCTACGGCGCTTCTCAGTGGGTGCAGCTTCATAACCCATGCAGCGCTGCAGAGGCAGGGTCTATCATCCTGCCAGAGGTGTGGGCCGCCTCAGTCCTCCCCATGCTGTCGGCACTACGCACCAGTTGCCGGAACTAGGCTCACCACAATGGGACGTCTCCCACCATCTGGCAGCACCTTCTCGAGCCTGCAGGCTCCTTTCCTTTGGCCCTGTACCCAGAACTGGTGCTTCACTTGGTAGTCCTCTCTCTGCCCACACAGTCACTGACGAGACAGGGGAGGCCTCTCGCAGGCATATTGACAGCGTGGAGGCGCCCTAAGCACGGCACTAGATGTGACTCTATTCCCTATTACTTAGTTCTGCTGACCTCATACTACTGTGTTGGTCAGCTTTACGGGTGCAGGGGCCTCACCAGAGGATGCCGATGCGTGTGTTGGATGACCGCTTTCTTGCCCTGCACCATCAACATCCAGCTGGCAGTAGGTGTGGGGGTGGGCCTTAGACTCTGGCCACAGTTCCCCCACGAGAAACCGACGCTGCTGCCAGCGTACTTGTCTCGCTCGTCACCATTGTAATAGTTAGGGCACTAGGCCCTAATGCAGCCATACAAAGGACATAGATACATAGTTATGCTGTCTGGAACTGGCCCAGGGCAGGGCACTACACCTACCTCGCCATTGCTACAACGCTTTTGATAAAGCTAAAATCTGAACTGGGTATACCTTAATTGTCCTGAATTCAGACACATGTAAACAACTAAAGTGAGAACTTTAATTTTGATGATTACTTTGTAATGTTAGTACTGACATGATTTTGAAAAACAGTAGTGCAATGCACCAGTTTAGTTTTACAGCCCCCAGTACATAAAATGTCCACGTCTTTCCAATAATCCAATGCAGAAACTGTTAAAAGCATTTCAGATGAGCATTCAATTCATATTTCACATTTTTTTTTGTGTGGTTTGGATGGAGGTGGCAAAAACATTGGTTACCCACCTGTTGCATACTTTAACAATAGTTCTGCATCGCATGCTCCTCACTATTTGGTACATGCCATGCGGTATAGATGGTTCCAAGGAGCAGTAGCGGCGGGGTAGGGGTGAGGGGGACTAAATAATACAACAAAAAACGAATAAAAAAATAACTTACCTGCCACATCGCCGCTCTTCTCCTCACCAGCAAAGACTCCCAGAATCCGCTGCAGCCAATCCTGATGCTGCTCTCACTCATGAGAGCCGCATCAGGATTGGCCTGAGCGCCCTTGATTTGCGATCCCAGGGAGACTGGGAGCCTATGGCTGCTGTCTCCAACCCAGTAATGCAGCTGGAGTTGGAGAGAGCTTCACTGCACATGCTGCTTCGGCCAGCCTGAGACGACTAGCCAAACCGTCATGTGCACTGAATCACAGTGCTCACCACTCTCCTTCCATGACTGCCTCCCACCGCGATGGCCCCACCCCCAAGACTTGCCCAGGGGAGAAAAATAAAATGATAATAAATCTGGTTTATTAAAGTCTTATTTTCCAATTTTTGCAGCTACTGTTGTGGGGGCGACGCTCCTCCCCCATAGTCTGTGTAATGGTGCCGGTCCTAGCCCTCTATGCATAAATAGTAAGGACACAGACACAGTATCTTAGTCACTAGTATCCCTTTTAATGTCATTGTATCATGTCCTGTGATGCCTGTGGTGGATGGGTGTGGGGTGGGGTGTTATCCACCCCCTGGGGAGTGGCCGGCACGAACAACAACTAGACCAGTGACCAACAGGTCACTACATCCCTCCAAAACTTTATTCAAAACTGTTCAGCTGCTTGCAGAAACAAAACAATGGTACGACTGCAGCTAGGATCACCAGTTCGACTTGGCATAGTTCAGTGGTGCTCTGCAGGTCCGGTCCTCCTTGGACTCAAGGCGTGGAAGTTGATACCAAAGTCCCTCTATGTACAGTTCTCTGTGATGGTGCAGGTGGAGTGAAGGGAATCTGGTAGATGTCCTGTTTTCACCAATCAGTCCTGGTTGTTGTTGTATCTTCACAAAGGCAGCAGTGCTTCTAGCTACAGAATGGGGGAGTAGTTACAAACATTATCTCTCACCAGGAAGCCCCTCTCTTTTTTTCTCTTCTCTGACCTCTTCATTTCATACTAGCACACAGACGTTGTTGTTCAGTTCTAGCATTGGGCATCAGCAGCCTCTGTACTGTTGCAGGCTCTCCTCATTCAGTGCCTTGACTTCAGGTGCGGTGACTCCATTTGTCCAGTAGATGGCAGTGCCTCATTATTTCCAGCGTGGGACCAGGTTGTATTCCTGCAGCGGAACCCTGGCGGTGTCTTCACTCTTCAATTGTAGGGATGCTGGTGCCTGGACCCTCTCGTGATCTTGGCGGCTCCCCTGATGCTGCGAGTCACTTCCCACACACAGGCACAGCCACTCGCACCAAGGTAGGTGCTTTACTTTCTTCTTTTTTTCTTTCTTCTTTCTGCTAGGCCCCTCCATTAGGCAGCAGCAGTCTAACTCGGTTACGGGCCGCGCAGAGCCTCTCCTTGTGCTCACCGGTCTCGTCCAGCTTGGCATCGCTACCCTGCAGAACAAACATCCACCGGCAGCATGGGCACCACCAGGCCTCTCTCTCGCCAGTCGCATCCATTACTGCTCTCGGCCGGTCCAGGGCTACTTCCTCAGTGCTGCGCACTCTGCATGCCAGCGGCCGGCAGCGGGATGCTCACAGGCGCCTCCTCTTTCACTTCCACTGCTGGCCCCTCACTCACACCACCGCAGCTTTTCCTGATGCTGCAGGGCCGCTGTACGCTTCACCGGTCTCAGTCCCCTATCGCCATGCAGCACAACGGTGTGAGGATCCCAGAGGCACCACTAACTCGCCCCACCGGAACTGCCTCAGGTACAGTGTCTTTATTTTATTCAGTTCCATAGCGCCATTGCTCTGGAGCCCTTTATTTAAACCTGTGGCGGCATTCCTGCAGCACTCACTGGCCGCACGGGGGTGAAACGGCAGGCAGGGATGCAGTTACTTTTACCCCTAGAGCAGGGGCGTAACACAGGCCCCCCGCAGCCCCAGCGGTGCGGGGGACCCGAGTTGCAGGGGGCCCCCTCAGCACTGACTGAGCTACAAATTACTGCCATCGAACGCAGCCCCTGTAGGCTGCCAAACAATGCTGACAACAGCAGTTTTCCTTAAAAATGGTGTTGCACCAGTTTAAATGACTGGTAAAGTGAAACTTGGATTTTTGTAGATTTTTACAATATGTGATCCACTAATCCCTTTAGTCAAATTAACGATAAGCTATTAGAAAAGCCAAAAGCATATTTGCAATAACAAGTAAGCAAAAACTGTTCCTCCCCAGACATTTGTAAGCTTTATAGCACACTGTGAAATACATGGTTTTAAAAGTAAGCCTATTTATAAAAAAAACGTATCTTAGTGAGCAAGTTTACCTTAGCCATCTTTTGTTAAAATTCGTCCTGTTCTACCGAAATCCGCACAGTCTCTGGCATCTCATCCACTTACACTCAGCTACAGCACAAGCGTTATTTCACCAAACTGATAGAATCCGCAAGCAGGCCCATGTTTACAAAGTAAGCTACCCCATTTTAAATGGTTCGATCGAAGGTAGATGGGTCACCCACTAAGAGACTTGGGGCCCAATTACAAGTAGGACACATTTTGGGTTTTAAAATTGCTTGAGGCGTTGGTTGCAAGATTGTGCCCTTGTCCCTGCTTTTGTCAGCAGGTAATACTTCCCCCAACTAGGACACATTTTAATCCTTCCCTCCCAAGCAATATTTTAGGAGTCTGTGGGAGAAAGCATTGGAAAGGCCAATAAGTCAGACTTATACCTGAAAGTGTACCGATTGGCAAATTTGGGTCTCTGATATTGTGAATTGTCGAGTGACAAATAAAAAAAATAGTCAATGTGTGATTAAATGAATGCAAAGATGAGTGACCATGTTAATGGGTGAGTAGTAATTGAGTGGGTGGCATCATACATTCTTCCAGCCATTGACTCATTTTGTGCAGTCACCTATTCATCCATCCACAATACTCATACACACATTTTTAGGTCTCGCTGAGTCAGCGCGCATGCGCTGCTCAGAGAGATATTTAGTAGATGAGTTTTCAAAGTGCTGCTGGCTGGCCTAGCGCTTGCGTTCACACGAGTGTGCACGCGCGCACGCAGCCGGCCGCCAGCTGTCTTTCAGGAGTCATTAGCACCGTGATGACTTTCACTTTCGCAAAAGTAAAGAAATAGAAAAAAACATCTATTTCTTTACTTTTGCTATAGTCGCGGCACCCACGCTTTACTTTGAACATTAAAAGTAAAGCGCGGGTGCCGCGATTATAGCAAAAGTAAAGAAATAGAAAAAAACATCTATTTCTTTACTTTTACTATAATCGCGACACCCACGCTTTACTTTTAATGTTCAAAGTAAAGCGCCGGTGCCGCGATGCTTGTTCTCTTGAAGTCATATGCTTTCATGCCAATGATACCAAATAAGCTGCTGGTGTCCATATTGCTGAGTACTCGGACATCGAATAAGGCCTCACACTCCTCACACCAAACATTCCTTTCTTTCCTTCTTTAAATGATGCTTCTGGTGGTCCAGAGACAGCAGTGAGGAAGAGGCTTCTGTATATTTTAATTATCTTTCTGTTTTCTCCAACAGCAGATTCTGAAACAGCTCTTCATGGTTCCTTACCTCACAGTCCGATGTCTTCCTGTTCCCTGACTTTTTTTGGGCAGACGGTAAAATGTTCAACAATGTGACTAAGAATGTACTGAGCATGAGGATGTTTTCCCCAGATTTTTTATGTTAAAGAAAACACTTCAAACACTAAAGACATTCTGAGGAGTAAACTACAGTACAATGCACAAAATCAAAACCCCAAAAAAGGACCTACAACTTCAGCTCTTAAAAGTGTTCAGTAGAGAGTTGTTGCTGGTCTCACCGGTCTGGCCACAATTTAAAGACGTATTTGCCGACAGAATGGTGAAAGCGAGTTCATTTAAGTGTTCACTGGGAACGATGTGTTATCCTTTGTTTTTGAGGTTGTGCTCGGCTTTTTTAGAGCTAGCTTTATCCAAGACCATTTGATTTTACTAAAGTTTTTAGGTGTTATACTTATAGGGACTTTCGGTTAGTCCTTTTCATGCATTTATCTGTTACAGTTTCATTCACATATGTCTTCTGTCCACTATAGCATACAGCGTGGGACAGCGAGCCAGCCCACTTTAGTCATTGGCTAACTTTTCTATGAGTGGCCACATTCTGCCTGTTCACAAGAAACACATCCATGCCAAAGTAATTCCCTTAAGTGCCAGGGACTACTATGGCACTGTGTTCTTCTTGAGACCAAAGTAAATGTTTTCTTTTAACCAATGTTTAACTTTACTGAGAAGGATTTCTACTGATGAAAGCTAACGGTAACTACATTGTGTACGTCTTTATCTCCTAATGAACAACATGTCAGAGTTATATGTATTTGTTTTTCTTTCATGTGAGACTTGAAACTGTACAGTGATGGTGCAAGTGTCTCTTCCCTCCCTCCCCCCCCTTCCTTTGCCATAATTGTAAATGATGCTCGTGAGGTAATTATTACCCTTCCTTCTGTGGTTGCTTCTCTCTGTAGTCTGACAGACGATCGTTACCCACAAACTTTAATAAGTGCCTTATACCGCGCTAAGCGGGTCTATTGAAATAAGAGTCATTTAATCGCTGTAGGAAGCAAAATAAATGATGACTTAACTTGACTGCCAAAATACTTATTATTCACGTTCCTTTTACCACTGGAAATATATTTTAGGAAGGGTAGAGAGCTGAAAACCCCTTCTGTGTCCCTCCTGGTGGTGCAGAAATGATTTGCTTCAGGTGTAAATGACACTGGAATTGCTGGGATATTACAAGCAGCATTGTCCCACCGAGAACCTGATACTGTAATGAGGAGATGGCTTTCTAGCAGTAAAACAATAGGGGTGGAAGCAGTTCAGCCCTCGGGTTAAAGGTTTCCATGGAAAAGCTTTGTCGCAGGCTGGCTCAAGCTTCTTGTGTCCACAAAATGGATTGATTGTACTACACAATCATGAACCCTTGGACGTTAATCAATCAGGCTGTCCAGTCCCTTGTAGTCTGCCTATTGTAAGGCATGTGAGATGGCAGTAGTAGGGTAGTATATTTCCTATGGGGTCCTTGCTTTTACTGTCTTCAGTAGGTTTTACTATTTCTCCCCTAGACCAGCAGTGGTGCCCTCACTGCTTAATGTCAGAACTCCTCTGTCACATAATGAACAAGCATTGGCATAGCCAATAGGTCTCGCCTTTGGGACCTTATAAGTGTTTAACCATGCAACAGTTGATGTTGTTGCAGGAAGGATATTGTGCTGCATAACTAAATACTTATAAGGCACCAAAGGCGAGACCTATTGGCTATGCCAATGCTTGTTTTGTAAAGCAGCACTTTCACTTAGAAGCCAAACCAATTCCCTTGAACAAGGCTTGTTATTGCTATTTCAAATTTAGCCTGGTGAAATCAGCTTTCACTTGTAAATGTTTCAGAATAGCACTTGGATAATCAGTCACCCATACTGAAAGTTAGTGGGCCATTTTTAATGCAACATCACACAACAAAACAATGATGCATTTGAAATCACACACGTGATGTTATTAGAATTAATATGTTAGTCGAAGTGATTTTAGAGGCCCACTTAAGTTCGGAGTAAGAAGCAAGATAAAAGTATTTATAGAAAGTGGTTTGTGAATTAGGCCTAGAGAGATATATAGAAATAGAAAGATATAACAAGAGAGGGAAGGAGAGAGATTGAATCAGTATATTGAGAGACAGCGACTGATGAATGGATATATGGATGAATGCATGGATGGATGAATGAATTTGAATGGGTGAGTGATTGTGTGGATGGATGATGCAGGGGCCGTCAGAGTATTAGACACAAGAATAGACAAAAAGATTGAGAGATAGACAGAAGAACAGGCAGAGGTACATAGAGAAAGATGCTTTATCAGAAAGACAGACAAACAGAGGGACAGATCGAAAAACTGACTGACAGCAAACAGACCAATGAACGGAAAACCACGTAAAAAGAAAGTAAGGCAAAAAGATGAATAGATAGAAAATCAGATATATAGAGGGAAAAAGACAAATTCAGACAGATACAACAGAATGCCAAAGAGACAGAAATGCCAATGATATGATCGATAGCGGACAAGCATGTTTGGGTGTAAACAGGTAGACGGGCAGATACGTATTCCTGAAATGCCTATTCATATAGCACTCTAATATTATACTCTTAAAAACAATTATAAGAGCTCACGATAGCTGAGTAAGAACGAGTTCCTTCCATATTTCGAAAGCTGCTTCCTTTCAGAAAATATCTGTAGACAAAGAAGCCTTTAACACTGACCTGTTGACTGATGAGAATATGTAGAGCATGCTTCTGCATGTTTCTCAATCAGTGGGTTTTTAGCGTACAGAATGAATGTATACACCTCTAAGGGACAGATGTACGACCATTCAGGTTAGCGAGTCGCAAATTGCGCAGAATTGCAACTCGTAATTTGTGACACACTAAACTGATTGTACAACAGTGTCTCAGACACGGTTTGAGATTCCCAATGGGGTCGCAAATTGCATGTCTCATCAATATTCATGAGGCAAGCGCAATTTTTGACCCCATTGGGAATGGCTAGCACTCACAGGGACGGTGGACTGTGGGGTCAGCAGACCACCATGTCTGTGACTGCTTTTTCAATAAAGCAGTTTTTTTTAAAAAATGCAGCCCGTTTTCCTTCAAGGACATACATTGGTGTTAGACTCGCTATTAGGAAGGGACGCCCTTGGTACGCCCCTTCCTAATAGGGAGTTGCAAACCATATTTTACGAGTCGCTAATAGGTTAGCGACTCGCAAAATATGGTTTGTGCATGGGGCAGACCAATTTTGCAGTCGCAAACGGGCCGAATTCCCGTTGGCGACCGCAAAAAACGGTTGTACATCTGCTACTAAGTGTTTTGCTTCCTGTGGGTCATCCCATAGTACTCTTGGAGACAGAGGTACGATGTATTTTTGCATGCGCAAACGGGTTTGCGACCCGTTTGCGCATTCAGAAATACCTAAGGGCCATGTACAAACCCTAATTAGCAGGTTGCAATTTATTTGCGACTCGCTAATTAGGATTTGTGACTCGCTATTAGGATGGGGCGTTTCAAGGGCATCCCTTCCTAATAGCGAGTCTGAGCCCTATGTATGACTGTTTTGCGACTGCAATTGCGGTAGCAAAATAGTCATCATTTTCCACCTACTTCAAGTAGGTGGTAAAGCATTCGCAAACGGGAAGGGGTCCCCGGGGCACCTCTTCCCCTTTGGGAATGCATGGGAAAATATTTTTTAAGGGCAGGCAGAGGTCCCAGGGACCACTGCCTGCCCTTGAAAAATGAAATAAAAATGTATAATTTTTTTTTTTTAAATGCAGCCCGTTTTCCTTCAAGGAAAACGGGCTGCATTTTTTTTTAAAAAACCTGCTTTATTGAAAAGCAGTCCCAGAAAGGAGGTCGGCTGATCCCAGCAGGCCACCATACCTGCGAGGGCCAGCGATTCCTAATGGGGTCGCAAATTACGAGTGCCTCATGAATATGCATGAGGCATGCAATTTGCGACCCCATTAAGAATCGCTAACAGTGTCTTAGAAACTGTTGTATATTTGCATTAGCGGCTTGCAAATTGCAACTCGCAATTTTTCGCAATTTGCGAGTCACTAATGCAAATGGTCGTACATCTGGCCCTTGGTGAATGGCGAGTGGCATGGGTGGTAGAAAGGCAAGGTTTTGAGTAACGTACTCATCAGTGGTGGTTCCTCCGCTAAAGCGGAGGATCATCACCCCACTGCTTTATGCAGTGTAAAAAAATAAAAAATAAAATGATAATAACTTGAGGTTATTATCGTGTTTATTTTTCCTGTTGCGGTGTCTTTGTGGGGCGGGGCTGCTCTCAGAGCAGGGGGAGGAGTGGTTTGCACTCCCTATGTGAGCATGAGTGATTGGCCGGCCCTATCGGGCCTGCCAAACAGTCATGCGCACATAGCATGTTCTCCAAGCAGGCTGTGCCTGCGTGGAGAACATGCCCACCCTTCCAGCCCCTGCATGAGCGCCGTGTCACGGCACTCAGACCTATCACAACACTGCATTGCAGCGTTGTGATTGACTGCGTGGGAATCCTGGTGCTACCTGCTTCCTGTTTTCCCCAAGAAGCCAGGAAAAGGACACAAGAGAGGCGGCGGCGGCGACGGCGGCTGGTCAGGCGGCGGCGGCCTGCCTGCCGGCCGGGTTGTAACTGGTTATTTTGTTTTAACCCGATCCCCCCACCCCGCCCCACTACTGCTTCCAGGTAGCAGCTGCCACTGGTACTCATCTGGTGGGACTTAGACCCATATGTACTAACATGTTTTCCCATTGATGCTGAATGGAAAACCCTTTCTACATCCAGCCTGTTGTGACATTAGCAGAGGGTGAGACAGTGGCTTGCGTATGTAAGTAGGGTGTGCTGTTTCAGAAAGGTCCGGGGTCTGACTTGCCTATAGGGCAGTTTGGCAGCGCCCGAGAGGCTGGTCTCACAGATCAGTGTGTAGGCTTGTGTTTTTTCAGTTTGTGGGTCTATTTTTTGGCTTGGTGGAACAGTTTTCACTGTTGATTTCCCTGATATCACCACAAATATTGCCAGCAGCAAACACAAACACATGCTGTCTCTCATAACTTGCGAAATACCGATAGAGTGTGTCTCTACAAGTTAAAAACTGGCCTGATTTACAAATGTGGGCCACTTTTATCGCCATCTGGTTTGCTAAAGGGGGACCATTTTTATTTTGGTGCCCAGGCCAATTTTTTTGTCCCAATCCGACCCTACAATTCCCATGCCACGAATGTGGATTTGACACTGAATCCCACTTCCTCTTCCTTTTTTGATAACAGGTGATAGTTTTAAAAAAAACTTTTTTCTCACACGTCTAGTGGTGATTTAAATCAGTGTTGGAAGCTTTTATGGTATCTACTGTGGTTCCTGATTTATGTATGAGCCAAGCCGCATGTTTTTTCCTTTTACTGAGAAGCGAGGATCGCTCTATAATTCCTATCAGTCTGAGCTTTGTCGTGTTGGTGTGCCGTCATCCCACATTCCACTAGTCAACACATTTAGAGTAGACGGGTGTTGCACAGTACTGAGGCCTGAGAGCTCCGGATTGAATCCGGAGCGGGGGCCCCTCTGTGTACCTTGCAGGGGGGCCCCTTCAGCTTTCGTCACGCCACTGCCCTAGAGCATTGGCAACTACATCCCCGCTGGGGCAGGCTGCATCTCTTCACACTACCGGGGATGTCCCTCATGACGGATACGGTAGCGACAATCTGTTCCCCTCTCACCTCCGTGCCTTATGGCGCTGTGGTGATGGTGCTATCCTTTTGCCCACAACGGCCACTCTCTAATGCCCTTGTGCTGGCAGCCGCTGCAGGAGTGCCCTCGACATGGGCTACACTTCCCCATATCCTCGATGGTCTCTTGGGGTCGCGGCTGGCAGGACTCCGCTCATTTGTCCCAGTTTGGCTCTGGGGAATACCTTTTGGTCTGCCGCTGTGTTACAGTGGCTGGTGGGGGTTGCCCTATCCTTGACCTTCAAGCTCCCCCCGTTAATCACCAACGTAAGGGTGCGGGGCCCTAGGGCCCCATGCATAAATAGTAAGGATACAGACACAGTATCTTAGTGGGTAGAACTGGCCCAGGGCACGTGCACCCGGCCCCTTTTATTGTCAGGGTCACATGTCCTGTGATGCCTGTGATAGATGGATGTGGGGAGGGATGTAAGCCAGCCCTCGGGGAGTTGCTGGCGCGAACAACAACTAGACCAGTGACCAGCAGGTCACTACAGTCTGGTAACATCTACCCCCTCGCTAAATGGCTTGCACAGTTCAGAGGCAGGCAGAGTTGTGAGCAGTAGGCGCTGCAGAAGGTGAGCTGTGAATGGAGCGCAAGGCGCAGAGCCTTGTTTGTGACTTCACATCCACAGCGTGAGGTGGTATGCCCTGGGTACAGAACCAATTCATTCTGTCAGACTCTTGGATCTTTCACTGTATTTTTTGTTTTGGGAAGTTTTATATGATCCTGCTGTCTCTAATGGTGGTCAGCTCCATTACCCAGCGTATTGCTTTTTAACCCTGCCGCTAGGTAGCTAAATAAAGTTTGTTATCAGCTAGCCTCGCAGGAAGTTTTAAACTCACTATCACTTCCATTTGAGCCCTGCACATTATTTATGTTTTTTTCATACAGCATGCTCACATAGGGTTTTAGTACAACCCAATTGCCCAAACTGAAAAAACCCATCTCTGAGCTCCTCCCTTGTAGAGAGGGGGTTGTAGCCCGTGTTAAGACTAGGTCTTGACGCGAGAAGGCACCCCCTATGATGAAGCATGACACCTATGGTGTGTGAGGGGAACCGTCCTAAAAAGGGATATCCCCCGCGTTGCGCTTTTTAGTCCACTTCCCTCATACGCCTTGGACCCGTGGGCTCATTGTATGATGAAGTTTTATATAGCGCTAACTCGACCCGAAGGTATCAGAGCACTTTACATGAGCACCAGTAGCATTACAGACGGACACATACATTTTTATACATTTATGGCTCAGCTGTACTTTCCATTCAAATAGTATTTTTTTGGTTTCACTGTAATGTTTGTTCACTTGGTCAGCTAAGATCCAGCAAGCCAATTTTAGGGAATATATGCACAGGGGAATATAAGTTAAAGGGGATGAAAATAGTTGGGTATTCCCATGTTAGCTCTCATAGGAAACTTTGCTTGCACATACTGCAAAAACCACTGAAAGTATTTATGCCAAACCTGACATGAAAGTAGAACTTTACTCATAAAGCATTCTTTCATTAGTGTAAGTAGTCTATAGGGATACTATAGGGATACCTTTACTCATCATCTAAAGTTTACATTTTTAAACATATTCATATATCGATATCCAGCATCGAAGCATATTGGATGCTGGATTTGTTGATGGCATCAACAACACCTGTAACGGTTGGGTAGTAGCCGTATGGGAAGCCTGCGTGTATGCTCAGAGGGTCCTACTCACGCTTTATGTTAAACTTGGCTTCGTTCAGTGCAAATGTATTCCAGGTTCTCAGGTAATGCATTTCTGTTAGGGCAACCTCCCAATCCCCTTTCAGGTCCACCGGCTTATCCAATTTCATGGTGTAATTAGAAATCTGGTTGCCGGGGAACATGTCCTTAGAAGCGTTGGACGACAGGGTAATATAACAGGGCGTTGTCTCCATCTTATCAGCAGCTTTAGACTGTCCCAAACTCACACACCCTTCAGGGAGCTGGCCAACACCCAACTTTTAAATCTATAGATGCAGTGTGCCCCCTCAGGCCTCAAGAAATCTACTTGCCCACTTGCTATGGCGAGTCAGAATTTATAAGGGCGAGCTGGTTTTTTAGAGCTTACTGGCTCGTTCTGGAAAGCTGATAAAAAACAGGTGTTCTGTTCTCTCAGAAAGTGATTGGGGAATAAATATGCTTTTATCTTGTCACATGTGCTCTGCGTTTAGAGACAGAGGTAAAATGTCACCTTATGTCTTACAATTTGGAGTCGGTGAAAGAAAAGTAAACATAACCTCTAGGATAAAATAAGCAGCAAAGTTAGAGGATTTTTTTTAAGTGAACTGTCTGACAATCGTGCTATGAAAGGGTGTGAAATGAAAGGCTGTAGGGTGTCAGGTTATTTTCCTAGCACACAAAGTTTAAATAACTTGTCAATGAACTGTTCAAACACTTTACAATATATTTTAGTAGTTATAAAGCATTTTCTTGTGATTCTGTGGGATGAAAAACAGTTTTAATAGTATGAAAACATATCAGAACACTTTACTTGGTGATGTGCAAATTATAAATATTTTTGCTGAAACCCAATTTCTGCAGATTATTGTTTTATGCGCTATATCGTTTTATCAGTACAACTGCATGTTAGTGGAAAGTTTCTAGCTATTTCAATGGAAAATATGTGTTTGTAAATTACTGTGCAACCAAATCATGCTTTGGTAATACATTTATTAAAAGTGAGTTTTCAAACATGAACTGAATCATTCCTGCCCCAACACTGACGACAATGCTATGAGTGAACTAAGAGGTAGATCAGGGGTTATTTGTATCCTATATGTGGGCTAGATTGTTATCATACATAGAGCAAAAGTTTAGTCTATTAAATTAAACAAAATAGTTTTTTGTACAGCAGGAATGCCGCACTTTCTTATTTGAAGGTGTTCCCTTATGTGATAATGAAGCGACACAATTTGAAACCGGATAATAGGTCAAGTACTTTACAGTTAGGTCAAATAGATTATTCAAGTTTACTAGACCTGTAGATCTAGTTACAATTTTGTTATTTTTCGAGGCCTGCCCCTTCCCTAAATTAAAAAACAAAGGCCTTGGGAGATGGGGTCCCTGGGGACCAAATTGCCTGTCTGCAGAAGGTTGAACATAGGGCCTGCCTGGAGACCTTGGGATAGCTTGCCTGCGAGGGGTTGGCCACCGGGCCTGGCCAGCCTTAATTACTTATAACTCAGCCTGCTACCATGCACATTCTGCTCATAAATTATGTCATTTGAGACATCATGAGTGTTGTTATGAATGCTATGAGTTAACATGCTATAAGTGATGTGATATGAAAGAGTATAAGCAGTGAATGGGGAAGGTGCAAGTTATAGTTAATTTAATCTTTCTCGCAAGTTGACAACACTGTGTAAATAGGTGCACGGGTTAGAGTAAGTTTTGTTTCAGCGCAAATTGTAATTTCAAGTTAGAACTATAACTTTAAATTTCTAAGGTTTGTGTAGTTCATGCTGGTTTTGTATAGAAACAATAAATTACGTTTTCCTAACTATAACTAATCATAAATCTTTCTTGTATTAATTGAATATATTTATATATATCTCCCGTGGCCCCCTGTTCAACCTTGTTCTTTGGTGAATCTATCTGTTTGAGTCACTTCTTTCTTGCATATTTTATTTCTTTCTGACTCATTGTATCCTTTGGGATGCAGATTTTTGCCCTGGCTGGCTGTTGTTTTCTTGTTATCCTTCATCTTCAAGTATATATCTATATATATATATATATATATATATATATATATATATATATATATATATATACTACCACAAAAGTTGCAGGTCAGGCGCGTTCCTCCAGACCGAGAGGGCGTGTCACTTGGCCAGCACCTGCAAGCTGGCAAAAACACAACGTCCAGCCTCCCTTTTACTCAAAAAAGAGTGTGACACAGCTCTGGGGGAAAAAACAGCGGCTTTATTGATTTTCTGCGCTGGTAATGCAATGTCCCTGAAACGCTGGGCAGACGCGTTTCAGCCTTTGATGGCCTCATCAGTGCCCATTTCAGCTGCCTCGCTGTTCCTGGGGGTCCCTTATGTCGATGTAGAAGACTGTGGCCACTCCTACTCACATGGTCACTTGCACCTCCTTCGCCTCACAGGTGTAAGGCATCCCGCGCTGCCTGCAACACCAATGCATGCTGGGCAACTGAGTCCTCCCATTGGAACCTCTACAGTGAGAGGGTTACCAAAGCAGCAAGTGATGCCTCCAAACGTTGTTGGACGGTAGTCCCACGCCACAGTAGCCGGATTGCAGGTAAGTCCGTTCTTTGTCCCTCTTCTCAGGCAAACGCAATTTGCCTCCTCTCTCCCCTTGTGTCAGTTGCCTCCAAATGGGAATCACACACCGGGGGGGGGGGGGTACGCGCTGTATTGAATACTACCACAAAAGTTGCAGGTCAGGCGCGTTCCTCCAGACCGAGAGGGCGTGTCACTTGGCCAGCACCTGCAAGCTGGCAAAAACACAACGTCCAGCCTCCCTTTTACTCAAAAAAGAGTGTGACACAGCTCCGGGGGAAAAAACAGCAGCTTTATTGATTTTCTGCGCTGGTACTGCAATATCCCTGAAACGCTGGGCAGACGCGTTTCAGCCTTTGATGGCCTCATCATTGCCCGTTTCAGCTGCCTCGCTGTTCCTGGGGGTCCCTTATGTCGATGTAGAAGACTGTGGCCACTCCTACTCACGTGGTCACTTGCACCTCCTTCGCCTCACAGGTGTAAGGCATCCCGTGCTGCCTGCAACACCAATGCATGCTGGGCAACTGAGTCCTCCCATTGGAACCTCTACAGTGAGAGGGTTACCAAAGCAGCAAATGATGCCTCCAAACGTTGTTGGACGGTAGTCCCACGCCACAGTAGCCGGATTGCAGGTAAGTCCGTTCTTTGTCCCCCTTCTCAGGCAAACGCAATTTGCCTCCTCTCTCCCCTTGTGTCAGTTGCCTCCAAATGGGAGTCACACACCGGGGGGGTACGCGCTGTATTGAATACTACCACAAAAGTTGCAGGTCAGGCGCGTTCCTCCAGACCGAGAGGGCGTGTCACTTGGCCAGCACCTGCAAGCTGGCAAAAACACAACGTCCAGCCTCCCTTTTACTCAAAAAAGAATGTGTGACACAGCTCCGGGGAAAAAAACAGCGGCTTTATTGATTTTCTGCGCTGGTAATGCAATGTCCCTGAAACGCTGGGCAGACGCGTTTCAGCCTTTGATGGCCTCATCAGTGCCCGTTTCAGCTGCCTCGCTGTTCCTGGGGGTCCCTTATGTCGATGTAGAAGACTGTGGCCACTCCTACTCACGTGTTCACTTGCACCTCCTTCGCCTCACAGGTGTAAGGCATCCCGCGCTGCCTGCAACACCAATGCATGCTGGGCAACTGAGTCCTACCATTGGAACCTCTACAGTGAGAGGGTTACCAAAGCAGCAAGTGATGCCTCCAAACGTTGTTGGACGGTAGTCCCACGCCACAGTAGCCGGATTGCAGGTAAGTCCGTTCTTTGTCCCCCTTCTCAGGCAAACGCAATTTGCCTCCTCTCTCCCCTTGTGTCAGTTGCCTCCAAATGGGAATCACACACCGGGGGGGTACGCGCTGTATTGAATACTACCACAAAAGTTGCAGGTCAGGCGCGTTCCTCCAGACCGAGAGGGCGTGTCACTTGGCCAGCACCTGCAAGCTGGCAAAAACACAACGTCCTGCGTCCCTTTTACTCAAAAAAGAGTGTGACACAGCTCCGGGGGAAAAAACAGCGGCTTTATTGATTTTCTGCGCTGGTAATGCAATGTCCCTGAAACGCTGGGCAGACGCGTTTCAGCCTTTGATGGCCTCATCAGTGCCCGTTTCAGCTGCCTCGCTGTTCCTGGGGGTCCCTTATGTCGATGTAGAAGACTGTGGCCACTCCTACTCACGTGGTCACTTGCACCTCCTTCGCCTCACAGGTGTAAGGCATCCCACGCTGCCTGCAACACCAATGCATGCTGGGCAACTGAGTCCTCCCATTGGAACCTCTACAGTGAGAGGGTTACCAAAGCAGCAAGTGATGCCTCCAAACGTTGTTGGACGGTAGTCCCACGCCTCAGTAGCCGGATTGCAGGTAAGTCCGTTCTTTGTCCCCCTTCTCAGGCAAACGCAATTTGCCTCCTCTCTCCCCTTGTGTCAGTTGCCTCCAAATGGGAATCACACACCGGGGGGGGTACGCGCTGTATTGAATACTACCACAAAAGTTGCAGGTCAGGCGCATTCCTCCAGACCGAGAGGGTGTGTCACTTGGCCAGCACCTGCAAGTTGGCAAAAACTCAACGTCCAGCCTCCCTTTTACTCAAAAAAGAGTGTGACACAGCTCCGGGGGAAAAAACAGCCGCTTTATTGATTTTCTGCGCTGGCAAGCCTCTACACAATCATTAAACATGAGCATGGTGTGAAGGCAGTAGAATATTTTTTAAAGGAGAGATCTCTCCAATTCGCTGAGCTCAATATCATGCTCACTGAATTTATTCTGTTCTGCCTCAATAACAACATCTTTTTGTTTGACAAACAACATTATCGTCAGATCCAGGGTACAGCCATGGGCACCTGCTTCGCCCCCAGCTACGCGAACCTATTCGTAGGCTGGTGGGAGAGGCAGGTGGCCTGGGCTGATACATATGAACATTGGACCAAAAATATTATTTTATGGTATAGGTACATAGATGACCTGTTTATTTTGTGGAAGGGACCTAAGGACGAAGCTGAAAAATATATTTCAGCACTCAACACAAATACCCTGAATCTTCATTTATCTGGACAAATTAGCACGCAACAAGTCCCCTTCTTGGATCTTAAAGTTTGGAGTATTTGTACTACTCTCTTCAGAAAAGAGACTGCAGGGAATTCAGTGCTAGAAGCACAGAGTAGCCATCAAAAATCTTTAAAAAACAGCATCCCTTACGGTGAATTATTACGTCTAAAAAGAAACTGTTCCCGTGAGGTGGACTTTCAGTGTGAAGCATCAACTGCCATTGAAAGATTTCGATCGCGTGGCTACTGTCCTAACCTACTAATGAAAACTTTAAGTAAGGTCAACAAAATCTCTTAGAGAGTTTGAAATGAATTATATGTAAATACTTACTTTTTGTTGGATGCAGAATTTTGAATTGATAATCACTGTAGGCTGACTTGACTCATTTAGGGTAATAATTCGCCTAAAATTGACCGCCTATCGATGTATTTACTTTATTGGTTCCAAAGTGCTTTTTTCACTTGTAACAATGAACTTCAGAATTATAATTTACTCATGATGTAATATATATATTACTTTTCGCAAGTGAACAAAAGTCCGATTTAAACTGTATTTACAGTCTTTTCACTATGTCTATGTTTAAGTGAACCGGAACTAGATTATGTGAAACGGATATAATACTGCTCACGTAAACTGCACGTTGTAACTCAGTCGAAAAAGGCGCGAACGCCGAAACGCGTCCTGGTGTTACTGCTGCTTCTCGAATCAATGCAATAAATAATCGCATCGAGAAACCTTGCTGAGTGCAGTCTCCTTCATTCTTCGAGTGAAGTCCTTGGAGCTTTATATATATATATATATATATATATATATATATATATATATATATATATATATATATATATATTATCTACTGGCGGTCGCCAGTAGATAGTTATAGTTAGGACCGAGTTCCCATAGGAAATCTGAAAATTCTATTTTGAATAACTTTGGCGCCGGTTGACTTATCTTCGTGAAATGTTCAAAACTAATGGGGCGCTCCGCTCAGCTCCTACCCTGAAAGTCTCGGGGTGATTCGTCAAGCGGGGGCTGAGAAAAAAGGGGGGTCCCAAAACGCGTTTTCCCCATGCATTTAACCATAGGACCTTTAGTCGAAGGTACAGCCCGAACGGCTGAACATAATTACTTGAAATTTGGCAAAGAGGTAGTCCTCAGGTCAGGCATGTGCCTTTTGCTTAAATGGTGTAAATCCGTTCAGTAGTTCCTGAGAAAATCAAAAGTAAAATCACATATATATCTGGGCGGAGCCTAACCACACATTTCATCGTGAGATCTGATTGGCTGTCAGCACTTCATCCAAGAAGTGTCGGCAGCCATCTTCGGACCAATATACATTATAGCACCTCATTAAAAAGCATTGCAGTTAATAGAAGGTTTTAAGCCTTTAGTTACATTATAAATCATTTGTTGATGGTACCATACTCATTTTAGGAATTGTGGTGTGTTCTAAGGTGATTTTACCATGTGAAAAAGCCTTCTGCTGTGATATCATGAATCATGTTTAGGAGAAAACAATGTTCTCATGCTTTTCCCACAGAGGTTCGGAATGTGATCTATAAGCTAACTGAGAGCATATTTTCTGTAAATTCACATTATCTTTCTCAGTCATGTGAGAATGAAGTCTGAAATTCTCAGTAAAACATGTACATCCAACAAGGGCAGAGACTGTCAGTTGATTACTTTGTGTTCTACTGCAGCTTCCCAGAGTGTTCTAAAGAACAACTAGAGCGCTAACAGTCCTACTTATGACAAACGTATGGCACACCTGAAGCCATCTTGGTTGGAATAAAGAGGTAATTCTTAAAACATTTAATTTAAAAAGGAACAAAATGAGGGGGTTCATTTTGCCATAGAAAGTATGATTAGTGCTGCAGAAAGAAAAATGAGGGCACATTTTGAGTGACTTCTCAAATCCTCTTCTATTTCATTAAAATATTCTGACATGCAGACTGAAACATGCACTTTCAATACCAGCAGCAGACTTCCCTGGTGAGCAGTAGCTTTACTACAGTGATCTAATAAGCAACTAGAGTGCTAACATTCTGAATTTATGGCAAATTTGTGACACATCTGAATGCCTTCTTGATGGAATCAAAGTAAAAAACTGAAAGTATTTCCTACTGAGGAGACTGTACTAAATGAGGAAATTAGGAAACATCATAACAAATAAGTCTCCCAAAATGGCCACCAGAGACAAAAGAGCCCAAATGTAGCCCAAATATCACCCAGATGTAGCCCAAGTATAGCCCAATGACAGAATGTCCCAGAGTGTTCTAACGAACAACTAGAGCGCTAACAGTCTTACTTATGACAAAAGTATGGCACACCTGAAGCCATCTTGAATGGAATAAAGTAGTAACACTTAAAACATTTAATTTACAAAGGAACACAATTAGGGGATTCATTTTGCCTTAGAAATTATGATTAGTGCTGCAGAAAGAAAAATTAGGGCACATTTTGACTTCTCAAATCCTCTTCTATGCCATAAAAGAATTCTGACATGCAGACTGAAACATGCACTTTGAATACCAGCAGCAGACTTCCCTGGTGAGCAGTAGCTTTACTACAGTGATCTAATGAGCAACTAGAGTGCTAACATTCAAAATTCATGGCAAATGTGTGACACATCTGAATGCCTTCTTGATGGAACCAAGTAAAAAACTGAAAGTATTTCCTACTGAGGAGACTGCAGTAAATGAGGAAATTAGGAAACTTCATAACAAATAAATCTCCCAAGATGGCCACCAGAGACAAAAGAGCCCAAATGTAGCCCAAATATCACCCAGATGCATCTCAAGTATAGCCTAATGACAGAATGTCCCAGAGTGTTCTTAAGAAAAAACTAGAGCGCTTACTGTCTTACTTATGACAAAAGTATGGCACACCTGAAGCCATCTTGATTGGAATAAACTGGTAACACTTAAAACATTTAATTTAAAAAGGAACACAATGAGGGGGTTCATTTTGCCATAGAAATTATGATTAGTGCTGAAGAAAGAAAAATTAGGGCACATTTTGAGTGACTTCTTAAATCCTCTTCTATTTCATTAAAAAATTTTGATATGCAGACTGAAACATGCACTTTTAATACCAGCAGCAGACTTCCGTGGTGAGCAGTAGCTTTACAACAGTGATCTAATGAGCAACTAGAGTGCTATCATTCAGAATTTATGGCAAATGTGTGACATATCTGAATACTACCGAGTGTGACACAGCTCCGGCTTTATTGATTTTCTGCGCTGGTAATGCAATGTCCCTGAAACGCTGGGCAGACGCGTTTCCAGCGTTTCAGGGACATTGCATTACCAGCGCAGAAAATCAATAAAGCCGCTGTTTTTTCCCCCGGAGCTGTGTCACACTGTTTTTTGAGTAAAAGGGAGGCTGGACGTTGTGTTTTTGCCAGCTTGCAGGTGCTGGCCAAGTGACACGCCCTCTCGGTCTGGAGGAACGCGCCAGACCTGCAACTTTTGTGGTAGTATTCAATACAGCGCGTACCCCCCCCCCGGTGTGTGATTCCCATTTGGAGGCAACTGACACAAGGGGAGTGAGGAGGCAAATTGCGTTTGCCTGAGAAGGGGGACAAAGAACGGACTTACCTGCAATCCGGCTACTGTGGCGTGGGACTACCGTCCAACAACATTTGGAGGCATCACTTGCTGCTTTGGTAACCCTCTCACTGTAGAGGTTCCAATGGGAGGACTCAGTTGCCCAGCATGCATTGGTGTTGCAGGCAGCGCGGGATGCCTTACACCTGTGAGGCGAAGGAGGTGCAAGTGACCACGTGGGTAGGAGTGGCCACAGTCTTCTACATCGACATAAGGGACCCCCAGGAACAGCGAAGCAGCTGAAACGGGCACTGATGAGGCCATCAAAGGCTGAAACGCGTCTGCCCAGCGTTTCAGGGACATTGCATTACCAGCGCAGAAAATCAATAAAGCCGCTGTTTTTTCCCCCGGAGCTGTGTCACACTCTTTTTTGAGTAAAAGGGAGGCTGGACGTTATATATATATATATATATATATATATATATATATATATATTATCTACTGGCGGTCGCCAGTAGATAGTTATAGTTAGGACCGAGTTCCCATAGGAAATCTGAAAACTCTATTTTGAATAACTTTGGCGCCGGTTGACTTATCTTCGTGAAATTTTCAAAACTAATGGGGCGCTCTGCTCAGCTCCTACCCTGAAAGTCTCGGGGTGATTCGTCAAGCGGGGGCTGAGAAAAAAGGGGGGTCCCAAAACGCGTTTTCCCCATGCATTTAACCATAGGACCTTTAGTCGAAGGTACAGCCCGAACGGCTGAACATAATTACTTGAAATTTGGCAAAGAGGTAGTCCTCAGGTCAGGCATGTGCCTTTTGCTTAAATGGTGTAAATCCGTTCAGTAGTTCCTGAGAAAATCAAAAGTAAAATCACATATATATCTGGGCGGAGCCTAACCACACATTTCATCGTGAGATCTGATTGGCTGTCAGCACTTCATCCAAGAAGTGTTGGCAGCCATCTTCGGACCAATATATATTATAGCACCTCATTAAAAAGCATTGCAGTTAATAGAAGGTTTTAAGACTTTAGTTACATTATAAATCATTTGTTGATGGTACCATACTCATTTTAGGAATTGTGGTGTGTTCTAAGGTGATTTTACCATGTGAAAAAGCCTTCTGCTGTGATATCATGAATCATGTTTAGGAGAAAACTATTTTCTCATGCTTTTCCCACAGAGGTTTGGAATGTGATCTATAAGCTAACTGAGAGCATATTTTCTGTAAATTCACATTATCTTTCTCAGTCATGTGAGAATGAAGTCTGACATTCTCAGTAAAACATGTACATCCAACAAGGGCAGAGACTGTCAGTTGATTCCTTTGTGTTCTACTGCAGCTTCCCAGAGTGTTCTAAAGAACAACTAGAGCGCTAACAGTCCTACTTATGACAAACGTATGGCACACCTGAAGCCATCTTGGTTGGAATAAAGAGGTAATTCTTAAAACATTTTTTTTAAAAAGGAACAAAATGAGGGGGTTCATTTTGCCATAGAAAGTGTGATTAGTGCTGCAGAAAGAAAAATGAGGGCACATTTTGAGTGACTTCTCAAATCCTCTTCTATTTCATTAAAATTTTCTGACATGCTGACTGAAACATGCACTTTCAATACCAGCAGCAGACTTCCCTGGTGAGCAGTAGCTTTACTACAGTGATCTAATAAGCAACTAGAGTGCTAACATTCTGAATTTATGGCAAATTTGTGACACATCTGAATGCCTTCTTGATGGAATCAAAGTAAAAAACTGAAAGTATTTCCTACTGAGGAGACTGTAGTAAATGAGGAAATTAGGAAACATCATAACAAATAAGTTTCCCAAAATGTCCACCAGAGACAAAAGAGCCCAAATGTAGCCCAAATATCACCCAGATGTAGCCCAAGTATAGCCCAATGACAGAATGTCCCAGAGTGTTCTAACGAACAACTAGAGCGCTAACAGTCTTACTTATGACAAAAGTATGGCACACCTGAAGCCATCTTGAATGGAATAAAGTGGTAACACTTAAAACATTTAATTTACAAAGGAACACAATTAGGGGATTCATTTTGCCTTAGAAATTATGATTAGTGCTGCAGAAAGAAAAATTAGGAAACATTTTGACTTCTCAAATCCTCTTCTATGTCATAAAAGAATTCTGACATGCAGACTGAAACATGCACTTTGAATACCAGCAGCAGACTTCCCTGGTGAGCAGTAGCTTTACTACAGTGATCTAATGAGCAACTAGAGTGCTAACATTCAAAATTCATGGCAAATGTGTGACACATCTGAATGCCTTCTTGATGGAACCAAGTAAAAAACTGAAAGTATTTCCTACTGAGGAGACTGCAGTAAATGAGGAAATTAGGAAACTTCATAACAAATAAATCTCCCAAGATGGCCACCAGAGACAAAAGAGCCCAAATGTAGCCCAAATATCACCCAGATGTATCTCAAGTATAGCCTAATGACAGATTGTCCCAGAGTGTTCTTAAGAAAAAACTAGAGCGCTTACTGTCTTACTTATGACAAAAGTATGGCACACCTGAAGCCATCTTGATTGGAATAAACTTGTAACACTTAAAACATTTAATTTAAAAAGGAACACAATGAGGGGGTTCATTTTGCCATAGAAATTATGATTAGTGCTGAAGAAAGAAAAGTTAGGGCACATTTTGAGTGACTTCTTAAATCCTCTTCTATTTCATTAAAAAATTCTGATATGCAGACTGAAACATGCACTTTTAATACCATCAGCAGACTTCCGTGGTGAGCAGTAGCTTTACTACAGTGATCTAATGAGCAACTAGAGTGCTATCATTCAGAATTTATGGCAAATGTGTGACATATCTGAATACCTTCTTGATGGAATCAAAGTAAAAAATTGAAAGCATTTCCTACTGAGGAGACTGCAGTAAATGAGGAAATTAGGAAACTTCATAACAAATAAATCTCCCAAGATGGCCACCAGACACAAAAGAGCCCAAATGCAGCACAAATATCACCCAGATGTAGCCCACATGTAGCCCAATGACAGAAGTGTGCAAAACACTTATTTTTTGTGTATTTGCAGTTTTATATAGTGCACACTTGTCAGGTATTGGAATGCTCTACATGAGCATTGGTTACATCACACAAGATCAAATTCATTTTGGTTGTAGACATGGGGAGATTAAGTGATTTGACCACAATCACAGAATGTTGAGCTGAAGCAGAAACTCCAACCTGGTTCCCCAGTTGCAAAGTCTGCAGCTCTGGAAGTAACACCACATCCTCTCGCCAAGGTGCAACATTTAATCAAGTGGTCAACTGGATAAAAAAACATAAAGATTACAAATAATTTAAAAGTTCTTTGTCGCTATTTGAAAACTCAGAAAATATGTCCTCATTTTAGTTTTTTAGAGCACTAACCATAATTTTGATGCAAATGAGACCCTCTCATATATGTAATTTCTAAAGGAAATACTCTAGGTATTACAGTTTTGATTACATCAAGATGACGTCAGGCGTTCCACACTTTTGTAATAAATATAGAATGTTAGCAATCTAGTTGTTAATTGGGATACTGTTGAGAGGCAGAGGCCAGGGGCATGGACTCTGAAAATTGAAGGCAGGTAGGAGAGTGCAGAGGCAACAATTTGACCACACTGGGCAGGCAGGAAGGGCAGTGGCAGCACAACAGACTATGGAGGGTAGTGGAATGGGGGGCAGGGGCAACAAACCAACAATACAGGACTGGCAAGAGAGGCTGTGGCAATATAATAGACCATTGTGGGCAGAAGGAAGAGGCAGTGTTAGTACAGCCATACATGCCAACAGACCCGTTTCAGCCAGGAAACGTCCAAAGTTTTTAAGCTCAAATGGGCTTTATTTGATCTGTCTCCTGTCTACAATCTCCTCTTTTTCAATGTAACTCAAAGGGGAAAATCAATACCCCAGTTTTTCTTCAAAATCTCCCTCTTACCAAGTTCAAAATGTTCGCAACTATGGTACATTGAATCATGGTAGGCAGGAGGAATTGGGGTAGGGACATGGACTCGGATAACAGAGGACAGGAGGGACATGGAGAGGTGCACCAAACTGACCCTACAGGGCAGGCATCAGGGTTTGCAGCAGCACAATACACCACACAGCGCATGCGGGACGGGAGTGCAGCACAACAATCCATAGAAAGCAATAGGGAGGGGACAGGACCATGCACATGGACAACAGAGAACAGATTGGAAAGAGGCAATGGTAGCTAGCTGACCATAATGGACAGACAGGAGAGAAAGCTGCAGCATAACAGACCATAAAGGGCAGGAGGGAGGGAATAGGGGGTCTGCACATGGAAACAGAGGGCTGGGGGCAAGGTGGCAGGGCAGGAGCAGCAAGATGACCATGGAGGTCAGGCAGGATGGGCACTAGAAACAAGACACACCATGGAGAGCAACAATGAGACTATGGTGGCATACACACAGACCATGGAGGGAAGGTGGGAGGGGGTCAGGGGCAGCTAGCTGACCACACAGGGAAGGTGGGAGGGGCCATGGCAGCACAGAAGACCATGCATGGCAAGCGGGAGGGTTAGTGGCAGCACAATGTCTAAGGAGGGTGCAGGGGCATGCACAAAGGACCATGGAGGATAGAACGGAGGGTCAGGACCTGGGCACAGACAAGAGAGTTGAGGGGAAGGGGCCTCACAACAGACCGCGTGGGGCAGGCAGGAGGAGCAGTTTCAGCACAACAGATCAGGGAGGGTAGAAGGGTGTGGCAGTAAAATGGACCATGGAGGACAGGAGGAAGGGGATAGGGGCATGGCATGTGGACAGGCAGGGTGGAGGTGGCAGGGACAGGTTACAGTCATCTGACAATGCTAGGCAGGTGGGAGGGGAGTGGCAGCTCAACAGAACACTCAGAGTAGATAGGAGTGGCAGGTCCATGGAACATAGTGGGCAAAAAGGATGGAGCAGGGACATGCACAAAGACATCGGAGGGCAGGGGGAAGGAGAATAGGGGCAGCAAGCTAAGCACAGAGGCTAAGCAGGAGGTCAATGATGGACCATAGAATTGGGCAATGGAGGGCAGGAGGAGTGGACTGGTACATCATGCTAAATGGAGGGCAGTGGCAGCACATCAGACCATGCATGGCAGGAGGGAGGAGGCTAGTCCATGGATTCAGACAACAGAGGATAGGGAGGAGGTGGATGGGGCAGCAAGCTAACTGTTCAGAGAAGGTGGGTATTAGGAACTTTATTGTTTTTAAAATGTGTGTCTGTGCGAACTACTTAAAATATGAACAAGTATGCAGCATAATCTCACTTTTATTCAGGAAGAAGAGGACGTTTGTGACTGTGACTCCGGGCTCACTTGGCAGAAACACCCCCTGACCCTCCACCCCCATCGCAAAATGTAATGCCCGTGAAAAGGGTAGGTGGACGCAGTGTTATATAGAACATAGTCCTGAGAGCACGATTGAAAATGAAAACTAGATGTAGTATATGGTATAAATTATGCACCAAAAAGTGTGATATAAGATGAACCGGGGCGTGAAATATAATATGCAATACATTGTGCGCAATGACAGATTCATTGGAGAGCGCGAGATAGCACAGGCACCAGCACGTGCTATGCGATATGTGCCTTGGAGTGTAATATGCACAGGGCAGTGTTGTGTAACATAACTAGTCTCTAAAGTTGTAATATAAAATATGTGCTGGGGAGTGTAACGTTGCATATGCACTGTGACAAAGATATGGATCCCAGATTGTAATATGTATGGCATAGCGCTGTGCGTTATAACATACACATCGAGGAAGGCACGTTAGATGGGGCAATATAACCCGTGCGAAGGCAAGTGTGGCATGACATATTCACGGGGTGGTGTTACAGTGCACATGGGCTAGAGAGTGTCATAGCATACGCACTAGCTGGTGGAATACAACACAGAGGTGTGAGGCAATCGGCGGCACTGGTGGGTATAACACAGCATTGGGCTCAGCCAGGAGCACGCTGTGACTCTCAAGTGAGGTTCGTCTCCTTTCCAGAGAGTAAAATAAAAAGTATTACACATCCGGCGGTGGATGTGTTTTTTATTAACCGTGAGGGGGGTTTCTTGCATAGTAAGGTCGAATTTTTGTTGAATCCCCTTTGAATGGCTTGGTGTGCGTGTATATTAAATGTGCCCGTCAATAGCTACCCATGTTTGTATAAATAAACGACAAGGGTGTCTACTTGGAGAGTACCCACCGGCGGGGGCGCCGGGATTAGGCACGGTAGGGCGTCAGACACGTCAAAGCTTTACTAGCGGTGTAAATACATTTCATGTGGATTCATTTTATGCATAGTCGCCTTTTAATGAATATCACGCAAATCGTCATGGTGATAGGTACATACGGTTTGTCCAGCATGTCCTAGGTGTTTCTATAAATATATATAGTTTTAAAATAATAAAAAACAAATGCCGGCCCCGGGGGATGGGGTCCCCGGAGCCATAAGTGGCCGGAGGAGGGGGGCAATGCAGCCCCCTACTAAAGAAGTTAAATTAAAAAAAGGCCATGACCCGGGGGTTGGGGTCCCCGGGGCCGATTAAGGCCTTGGGAGGGCCAAATTAATTTTTTTCAACAAAAAAAATTAGGGTGCAGGCCCTGGGGGATGGGGTCCCCAGGGCCAGTAAATTAGAAAAAGAAGGGGCGCCACACAGCCCTCCTTCTTAAAAGAATAACATAAATAAAAGACCTGCATCGCGCTGGAGGCCACGCCCCCTCCTTGCAGCACTCTGCAAACGCGCCCCCTGGCCAGTTGTAAGTTGGAGAATTAATTCCCCTTCAATACTGAGGGTCCCTGAGGGCCAACTAGCCCAACAGGTATCTCCAGTGTGCGCCAGGGATCTGCGTTGCAGACAGGTGTACTGAGGCCACGCCCCTTTTTACACCTCTATGCAACGCAGCTCTGTGGCGCTTACTGGCGGTACCTAGTGGGCTAGTTTTACCCTAGGGACCCTTAGGATTCAAGGGGACTTAATCTCTCAACTTAGAACGGCCACAGGGCGCGTTTACACAGTGGTGAAGGGAGGGGACGGGGCCTGAGGTGACGTGTGCAAACACGCCCTGTGGCGCGTTTTAAGTTGGGGAAATAATTCCCTTTCAATCCTGAGGGACCCTGGGGGCCAACTAGCCCATCAGGTGCTTCCAGTAAGTGCCACTGCTCTGCGTTGCAGAGAGGTGGTGCAGGCCGTGCCCCTTTTTACACCTCTCTGCAATGGCGCTTACTGGACGTACCTAATGGGCTATTTTGCCCCTAGGGATCCTCAGGATTCAAGGGGACTTAATCTCCCAACTTAAAAAATGGCCACAGGGCATGTTTACACAGTGGGGAAGGAAGGGGACGGGGCCTGAGGTGACGTGTGCAAACACGCCCTTTGGCGCGTTTTAAGTTGGGGAAATAATTCCCCTTCAATCCTGAGGGCCCCTGGGGGCTAACTAGCCCACCAGGTGCTTCCAGTAAGCGCCACTGAGCTGCGTTGCAGAGAGGTAGTCCAGGGCGTGCCACTTTTTACACCTCTCTGCAACGCAGCTCTGTGGCGCATACTGGAGGTACCTAGTGGGCTAGTTGGACCCTAGGGACCCTCAGGATTCAAATTAACTTAATCTCCCAACTAAAAACGGCCACAGGGCTTGTTTACACAGTGGTGAAGGGAGGGGACGGGGCCTGAGTTAACGTGTGCAAACAAGCCCTGTGGCGCATTTTAAGTTGGGGAAATAATTCCCCTTCAATCCTGAGGGCCCCTGGGGGCTAACTAGCCACCAGGTGCTTCCAGTAAGCGCCACTGAGCTGCGTTGCAGAGAGATGGTCCAGGCCGTCCACTTTTTAAACCTCTCTGCAACTCTGCTCTGTGGCGCATACTGGAGGTACCTAGTGGGCTAGTTGGACCCTAGGGACCCTCAGGATTCAAATGAACTTAATCTCCCAACTAGAAACGGCCACAGGGCGTGTTTACACAGTGGTGAAGGGAGGGGACGGGGCCTGAGTTAACGTGTGCAAACAAGCCCTGTGGCGCGTTTTAAGTTGGGGAAATAATTCCCCTTCAATCCTGAGGGATCCTGGGGGCCAACTAGCCCACCAGGTGCTTCCAGTAAGCACCACTCCGCTGCGTTGCAGAGAGGTGGTCTAGGCCGTGCCCCTTTTTACATCTCTCTGCAACGCAGCTCTGTGGTGCTTACTGGAGGTACCTAGTGGTCTAGTTGGACCCTAGGGACCCTCAGGATTCAAGGGGACTTAATCTCCCAACTTAAAACGGCCACAGGGCGTGTTTACACAGTGGGGAAGTGAGGGGACGGGGCCTGAGGTGACGTGTGCAAACACGCCCTGTGGCGCGTTTTAAGAGGTAGTTTTAATCCCCTGCCCTATTATATACTAGGGGCTTACAGAGGAGGTCATGCTGATCACAGGGGGACCCCAACGCATAGTGTTCCCTAGTGTATGTAGGTGTTTTCACTGTATTCTGAGTGTCTTTTAACATAGGACTGGCTAGTCAGACTCAGTTACCACCAGTATCCGTCTGAAAAAGTTGAGGGTACAGGATGATTTTGCAACAAGGCTTCTTTCTGCTCTTCTGTTTGTTCTTTCTGCACGTTATCCTTCTTCCTGCACTTTTCTTCGTCTTTGAGGACTTCTGTTGCTTCTTTCTGCATTTCTTTTTTTTCTTTCTGTGTGTTTTTTCTTCTTTCTTCACATGTCCTATCTCTGTAGGCATAGTTAGAAATTAGCATTTAAAAAACCTTTGAAATTCACTGAAAAAACCATAGGTTTCAGGCACGTTATAGTTAGGAATTAGCATTTAAAAAACCTTAGAAATTCACTGAAAAAACCATAGGTTTCAGGGGCGTTATAGTTAGCTGGACTTTTCACTCATACAAAACCATTGAAATTCCCCCGTTATAGTTAGTTCAGCTAACTATAACTCGCGCGCCCGCAATGCACTGCTGATGACGTCACATATTACATCACTCATGACATGGTCAGTGACATATATATAACGGGGGAATTTCAATGGTTTTGTACGAGTGAAAAGTCCAGCTAACTATAACGCCCCTGAAACCTATGGTTTTTTCAGTGAATATATATATATATATATTCACTGAAAAAACCATAGGTTTCACACATGTTATAGTCAGCTGGACATTTCACTCGTACAAAACCATTGAAATTCCCCCGTTATAGTTAGTTCAGCTAACTATAACTCGCGCGACCGCAATCCACTGCTGATGACATCACATATTACATCACTCATGACATGGTTAGTGACATCACTCATGACATCACTGATGACATCTCAAATGACATCACTGATGACATCACTGATGACATTCAGTGAATATGTGTCTTTCTGAAAAATAAATATTTTTTATATATGTATATCTAAAGGTTAATGGAAGAATAAATGGGTAAATAAGTGTCTAAATGGAAGGGTTTTTTTTGAAAAATTAATTGTATAACTGACTTATTAACAGTATCTTAGTGAATACAAGTTTTTAGTGTATCAGTATGAGTGTCTGTATGGTTCATTGGGGGATTTTACTTAGCGTATAGATGCATGAATGAGTGACTCACTGTTTGTATGTGTTTTGAAGACAGTATGTGAGCAGGACAGTATGGGTAGATGAGTGTGTGCATGGGTGAGTAAGAGAGTGAATGACTGTCTCAATAGTGTCTTCATGAGTAAGTCCATATGTTTTAAACTAGTATATGTGAGTATTGATGTATATAAGTGAGGATATATGAGAGTGAGATATTGGAAGAGTTCCCGTATAAATAAGTATGTGTTTCTATAAGTGATTGTTTAAGAGAGTAAGTATGTGTACGTTTCTGTAGAAATAAGTGTAGTGGTGTGTGTATAGCTGTATATGGAAGTAAATGGATGTTTATTTGCATGTGTGAGTATGTGTGTGAGTAACTCTGTGTATGAGTGTAGGTGTGTAACAGGTTGTATAGGTGTATGAGTACATATGATGACTGAGTACATGTATGAGTGACTATATAGAAGTGTTGATGAATGAGTGGATGCGTATGTAGATTTTGGAATTACTGAATAGGTTGTTCTAACTGGTATTGGTATCTCTATAGTTTTCAAAACTTTAGTTTGTATTTTTCAATGTGTGTATCAAAGTTTATATTCAGATAAGAGGAGGCCTGCCACTCTTACACAAGGATGATGTCATCAGTGATGTCATCAGTGAAGTCATTTGAGATGTCATCAGTGATGTCATGAGTGATGTCACTCACCATGTCATGAGTGATGTAATATGTGACGTCATCAGCAGTGGATTGCGGTCGCGCGAGTTATAGTTAGCTGAACTAACTATAACGGGGGAATTTCAATGGTTTTGTACGAGTGAAATGTCCAGCTAACTATAACATGTGTGAAACCTATGGTTTTTTCAGTGAATTTGCAAGGTTTTTTAAATGCTAATTCCTAACTATAACGTGTGTGAAACCTATGGTTTTTTCAGTGAATTTGCAAGGTTTTTTAAATGCTAAATCCTAACTATAACGTGTGTGAAACCTATGTTTTTTTTAAAGAATTTGCAAGGTTTTTTAAATCCATTTTTATTTTTTTTTATTTTTTCTTTTGAGATTTTTTTTTTAAACAATATGCTACCTATGTATATAATCATTGATTTACTGTATCCTGCAATATGGAATGGTTCACCTTTTTTAAATAAATGTTTAGATATAGTTGAACAACATAGTTAATATCTTCTACAAACCTTTATACTTTTTTTTAGGATTTTTTAGCGTGCGTGTACGGTAAGCTTACGGTACGCGCACGGTACGCTATAAGTACGGTGCGCGTACGTAATATCTATGCTCCGTGTGCGCATGCATAGGCGATTTACGTACGCATCCGTACTTCGTATGCGACGCTTATACGCTTGCTTCCGACACGCATGCGCGCGTGCACCTTACGCGGAACCGCCGTACGCGCGTGCGCGCGTGCCTCTAATGCGCATGCGCGTGTGCGCGCGTGTCTCTAATGCGCATGCGTGCGTGCACGCATGCCTCTAATGCGCGTGCGCGCGTCTTACGTACGCGCATGCGTACTTTTACCGTGCGCGTACGGTAAGCGTACGGAGCGCGCACGGTAGGTCATGTGATCCAGAAACAACACTTTTCATTGGTTTAAACTTCTTTCATTTCCAGAAACTTCTAACACCACACCCATTCCCCTCATTACTGCTTGTGATTCCCTAGGAGAAGGAGCTGAAGTGTCTTTGGGATACAATGGCAGAGCAGCAGTCCTCTTCTGGGAGTGATTAGGACAGCATTATCAGACAGAGAAAGAGGAAACAGAAGGATTCTTTTGTCTGGCAATATTTTACATTTCCAGAGGGGCAGAAAAGAAAAAGTCAATGCTCCATTAGTCACCTCAAGACTTTGTGGGCGTGTCTTGTCTAGAGGAAATCCAAAGAAGAAGTATTCTTTTGGAATTTTCACTATTACATGTACATCCCAAGACTTTTGCTCGAGCTACTGCAGCAACCCCTTCAGCAGCTCAGCCGAGCACATCCGCAGCTGCTCAGCCGAGTACATCTTCGGCAGCTCAACCGAGCACTTCCTCTGCGGTGGGAGCGTCACCCTCTTCTGCTCCTCTGGACATTTACCCTCGGTTTCAGAGTGTACATATAAGGTGCAATACTTGCTACGCTCTTATTGCTTATGGGGAGTCTGGTATTCCTCTTATTGTCAATAAGATTGAGCAGCACAAGTGCGGTACCTTATAATATTGCCATTCTTTCCTTCCTCTGTCCCTGTATTAACACAACGGCTCTTTTAAGAGCCACCCTACCTCACAATTTTTTTTTATTTATTTAATCACTTTTTTTTTTTTATTTTACCGTGCGCACCCATTTAAAAAAAATATATATATTTATTTCACTCTTCAATGTACTTGAGGGACCACAAGGGAAATGAGAAAAGCAGATTGAGGAGAAGTGAAAAAAAGGGAGTATGAAAGTAAATGTGTAATAAATACAGATATTTCAAACTTACATGACCAACAAAATAACTTAATTATCAATAAATGTTTTTTTTTAATTGCTAGAAAAAAGTATTAATTTTCCTAAATTTTCTTTCTCAATCTGTAAAAAAAGAAAAAAAGTATTAATATTTAACAATACATTTTGGAATACAGTACACATATTTTCTTATTTAAAAAAACAATTTTTTGCCCTTTTTTTGCTGTTTTCAGAATATATTGAATTTCACTGTAAATCGTGAAACCAATTGCATTCATCACTTAACAGCGGGCAAAAAAATTAACAATCTGAAAGATTGTTTAAAAAAAGCCCTGAATCTCTTCTCAGTAAAACATACCATTATAGAAATGTAACATATTTAATCAAAACATCATCTAAAAACAATAAATATTTGCAATAAATATCGTCAGTAAATCTTGTTGCTTAAGCACATACACCAAAATAATATCTGTCAAAGAAGTCCACAAGAGAAATTTTTACCTTTCCATGAGGCCAAATGGTAATTTTTAAATTCTTTTTTGATTAAATATCCAATGGTAATCCAATAAAGTCGCAAAAGTGATTTGTTCAGATGTTGCAATTTGTATCTAAAATTTTGGTTTCAGAAAAATTAAATAGGAATTTGGTAATTCTGCAGGCAAACGTTGCTTGAAAATCAATTGAGAATCATTACACAGTGTCCAGCCTTTTTCACATTTAAGATAAACTGTGTAATGACCAGAAGTTATAGAAGGTCCATCATGGAAAATTATTGCAACTGCAACAAATGTTTTTCCAGATATTGATAATTGATGTCCTGTAAACTTCTTTATTAAAGTGTCCAATTTTGAACCATCAGCTCTACAACGTTGCATCATTAAAATTACATACTGTCCATATTTCTTTAAAAATAACGTTGAAAACATGTCTGATTTACATTTACAACATTCCATGTTGTGATTGGCATCTTTAACTAATTTACTAAAAGTCACTGATTTAGTCTCTGGTAATGTTAAATATATAAACCTTTCTGAATCAACATTAGAGCTGCATGTGTTGAAACAGTTTTCACAACCATGTTCCCATTTATAAGAGAGACCAAACATATTTTCTATTTCTACCCCTTATTCTTCCAGTACCATAAGGATATACATCAAGAATTCCTGTGCATCTCGCTGGACATTTTGAGTAAACTGTGTACATCCTGAACATACATCTAAAAGTTTTCTAACATCAGAAGCACTTTCTATTTTAGTTTTATCAATACTCAGCTTCTCAAAAAGAAAACTCAGCAGAGAACAAAATCTTTTTACATGATTAAGTACTATCTGCTCTTGCAAACTTTCAAGATAAAATACAACATTCAGCACTACATTAGCGTAGCAGTTGACACCAGAGCTATTTTCAAAATGACAACCAACAACCTCTTGAACACTGTCCTTTTTCTTTTTGCTTGCAATCACATCACTCTCCTTTTGTTTTCTCTTCTGTACATCCTCATTACAGATATTCTCAATTCTCCTTTTCCGAGAAACAACACGTTTTTTAAACACAGGATACTGACCTAAATGAGGAGCATAGGTTCTTCTTAATCTATTATACTCCTTTACACAATTTGCATCAGCACTAACTTTTGAGTCATCAAAGTCTATCATGAATAAACCAGATAATGTTTTCACTCGTGAGAAAGCAACATATGCCATACCTTCTTTGAACACAGTAGAACCAATGTTTACAAAAGCACTATCTACAGTTAATCCTTGAGATTTGTGAATAGTTACAGCATATGCTAGAGAAAACGGAAACTGCTTCCTACGTACATATAAGTCTTTTACAAGCAAAAAACGGACTGAACAACGACTAATGTCTTTAACCTCTTCAATCTGATCAAATTTTATTTTTAAAAATTCAATCCCATCTTTTTTCTGGTATTTCACAAAACCCACAACTTTACCCATAGCTCCATTCACTAAACCTTTTTCTACATCCAAATTTCTTCTTAAAAATACTCGACAGTTCATACAAACATAAAGAAATTTTTCTAATCCAGCTGTTTTCGAAATGTTCTTCTCTAGAGAATCCAATTTATTTTTCAATTTGCCTGTTAATGTAATAGTTATTCCTTCATGCTGAATTTTGTCCACTGCTTCCATTTTCTTAATCTCTTCCTTTTCCAATTTCAAAAGTTCCTCATTGAATATCGAGCATTCAATTAGTGTTGGCATTAAGCAGATTACAGTATTTTTTTCTGCAATGTTCTGGTATATTTTCTCTGCAACTATTTCTTCACTTGGAAATAAATTATGTAGCAACCGACTCTGTAATGCTTCTCTGCCAACTTCTGTGAGTAGTCCAATTTTGATATCTTTCAGAATACTTGCATAATCTTCATCGTTTGCTTGCCTCATGTTGGTAGTGAGTTCTTTGTACTCAAAGAATGACCAAATATTCGCATTACCAATACTTCCTAATGACTTCTTCGTGTCTTCATGGAGTGAGCTGCAGAAGATCCCCAAAAACTATAACATGTTTTCCACCAAATAACACGTCATAGTCTCTCTTTAGAATTTGCTGCATTCTTAAATGCACAAAGACAAGCATTAAGTTTGATACCATGCTTACCTCATCAATAATGAGAACTTGCATCTTCTTCAACACTCTTGAAACTTCGAAGCATGCTTCTCCTGTTAGCTTGTGATATTCTATTTTGTTCTCATGCTCCACTGGTAACATTAGCAAGCGATGTAAGGTAATTCCTTTTATGTTATATGCTGCTAACCCAGTTGGAGCAGTAACAACACAAGACAAAGTTGAATCTGTTTTTTGCTGTAGGTAGCTTCGGATGACTTTAATTAAGAAACTTTTTCCAGTTCCAGCTTGTCCACTCACATACATCCTGATTGGTTCAAATGATGTGCATGAGCACTCTTTCTTTTCATGTAGTAATCCATGATCAATTTTTTTTGTGACTTCTTCATAAATTTGTTTTTGTTCTTCATTCAGTTGCTGTTCCAAATTTGGTAAGTCTATTAAATCTTCCTGAGCTTGATTCATAGCTGTTTCCACTTCAGTCATTGCTATTGCAGCTTCATTTTCTACGATTGGTTGTCCTAGGGGATCTTGACTGAGCGTTCCAGAACTTTGGCTGTCTTGAGAACTGTCTCTAGCTACTTCAGCTGCAATTGTAGCTTCCTGTTCAATTTCTTCATTTAACATTTGTACATAATTTGTGAAAGTACTGCATTCAATCGTATCTTTACATGCATTAAAGGAATCTTCATAGCTGTGAAAATCTCCAAGTAATTCATCCTCTGAACGCCATGGTTTAAACAGCTGTAAAAGTGCTAAGTTGTAAAATTCCTTTTTGTCAGGAGTGTCGCAACTCAGCTTCCTGTGATTAATCAAACTTCCTTTTGTTTGCTTCACCAAACATCCTTCCTGACCAATGACTTTATATTTTCCATTGTTGATGTCTTCTGTGGCTTTCCGTGTAAAAATGTAGTTCTGCAGCACTTCATAGAGACACATGTTCTCAAGATGACGACTTCTTTTTGGGTAACATGTGTCCAACATGTTTGATTTCAAAATATCTGTACTTTCCGGGTTGTTCTCTGCCAAATATTCAATTTCTCCAACAGATTTCAGTACCCGATTTCGCATTCCTGCAAGGCCTAAACTTACCCAAATTATTCTTCTGGATTTGGAGTACAGACTTGCAGATGATAAACTATCTGAGCATTCGTAGGATCCAATTTCTCGATGAGATAACATCTTTAAACTGAAACTGTATAGCTTCTTACTGACAGTCTTCTCGTGAGAAATCTCTTCCCACATTTCCTTCAATTCCGTTTTCTCAGATTTAGTGATGTAAGATGTGACATAACGAGCAAAAGCAATAGAATTGTCAGCAACATACTGTATATCCATGTTAGCATTCCACATGGATAAAATGACTGAGTTGTAGTCATTTATATATTTTGACTCTTCTTTTCTTCTTAGGTTGTACGTATTTTTGGGAGATTTTCTTGTAATAGTATGTCGCACAGCTGACATAAAACTGTTGACTCTTCCTTTTGAAAGAACAGGTCGTGGAAATACAAATCGACATTTTGTGTAGAATTTTCCTTTACTCTTATACTTTCGTCGACAGTATTTTCCACACCGATGACTTTGGAAACGTAAAACTTGCTCTTTAAAGTTTTTCTTTTCTGTGCTTTTAGGTATAGCACATGTTGCATATTCTTCGATGAAACTTAAAACTGCATCATCAGAATCTGTTCAAAATTTTGGGGCATCCTTGATCCACAACAGCATATGAATATGAGGAGCACCTCTTGCTTGGTACTTTTTTCTCCAAAAGAAATCCACAACTTCGCCAAGAGGTGGATTTTTTTTATTGCAGATGAAGGACATCATAGCCTCAAATCTATGATTGAAATATCTGCAAACATTAACCGGATCCAATGAGCACAATTCTCCTGCTGTCTTGTATTAGATGTTTTCAATATTTAAATTTGCCTCTCGAAGAAAATCCAGAAGATCATCCCAAGCGTACTCAGCACAGCTTAGGGTAAGAAACCATGTAGGAGTTCCTAAATTCCGTAACATACATTTCAATTCTCCATGGCGTCGGTACCAATATTCACTTGTCCCACGCTGACAAGCCATTAGATTAATCAATTGAGATTCCAAATGATCATCTCGCTGTTGCACTTTGTTCATAAAATCCTTTGCAGACACATTATGTAAATGTACTCCAGTTTTCAAAATGTGATTTACTGCATAAGATAGTGCTGACAAGTCACTTTCAAATAAAAGATGGAACAAATAAGGAATACTTTGACGAAATCTTGGATCTTCTGCATATAATCTTGTAGTCCGATACTCAGAAGCAGGAATCTGTACTGGGCGTTCATCATATCGTCCACCTTTTCCTGTAGGAAACAGCTGGGGAAAACATCGAGCTTCCAAGCTCTCCTCCCATACACTCACGGGAGTTCCTTTTGCTTTTTTCATCTGAAACAGATCAATAGTGTTTGCCATAACTACTTTTGAATGAAGAGGATGTATGCTTAAATGTTCATAAATTTCTTCTTCTTTTGACTTATCCACTTTTTCAATTTGCCCAGCTGGGATTCCTGAGTCTGGTAGTAAATCTTCTTCATCTTCATCCATATAAATTGTTTCATACCATTTATTATTTCTTTTCAAATATAAATTTGCTCTTTGTACTTTTCGTACATCTACCAGCTCCTGCCAAATTTTCTTATTCTTTGTTGGTACTCCATTAACCAGAATAACTAATGGTTCAGTTTCCAATCTATGTGCATCAATTGTTTCCATATTTTTTTTCAAATCCAATGGCAAATAGACAACTCTTCCTTTTAAACCTCTTTGTAAATCCGAAGGAGGTAATTTACCTGTTTTTGGCTCCATACGCACTATGGTCTGAAACGGATGGACACATTGAATGAGTATAGACTCATACGTATTTAAATCAGAAAGTTCTGCAGGAATATCAACCAATTCTAAATTATTTTGTACAGCTCTGGCTGGCATTCTATTTTCTTCTAACTTGTTATAAGAGTATTTACAAATACGCTGATCTTCACCCAAATCAAAACTATTTTCCAGAAATATATATGTTGCAAAATCCTTCCACTTATAATTATCTTCATTTTCACTTTTTTTATACAGATCAACATTTTTTTTTTTTTTTTTTTGAAAATTTTATTGTGCAGAAAGAAGGGTACAAGCACGGGCCTACAACCGCCTGGGCCGGCCGCTAGTAGTTAAAACGCTCAAACAGTGCAAACACAATGACTGGCCCACCGGGGCTCCGCACATTCCAGAAGATCAGACTGCACATAAAGGAAAATCAGGATACACCCTTTTAACATAAATAACAACTAAAAACAAAAAGCGAGGCAAGAAGACATGAGATGGGCGTCGGACCACAGCAGGGGCACTTCCATACCCGACCACCAGATGGCAGTCAAGAAGAAGGAGAACTAAGAGGTAGGGGGGGGAAACGGGAGTACCAAATCTATACTCAGATGTGCCAGACACGTAAGGAACCCTCAAGGATCAGGGGGACAAGGCTACCTCAGACGTATCCACCAGGGGGGGAGCACAAATATTTCCACGATACACATTCCACTGCCCCCAAATTCTACTCCAAGCCCCGGGTTTACCACGAGCCACATACACAGTCTTTTCCCTGAACATGCACCAGTCCATGTTCTCCTTCCAGACAGACACGGTGGGGGGCCGCTGCGAACCCCAAAGCTGCGCTATGTCCCTCTTTGCTATCATGTTCCCCAGGGCCGCCCACCGAGTCTGGGCCGCGTTATAGTCATTGGGCTCCCACACATTCAGAACACAGCGACGCACCTCCGGCAACAGCGTGACCCCGGTGACTCGCCTCATAACCTCATGCACCTGACGCCAGTATTCCACCACCTCGCGGCACTCCCACAGGATGTGGAGAAAGGTGGCACTGAGCCCACAGCCACGCTTGCAGAGCCCGTCCTCAGAAAACCCCATCGAGACCAATCGGGGACCCGTCACGTAAACGCGATGGAGAATCTTAAGCTGGACCAAACGGAGACGGGCCGGGATGGCAACCTCCTTAGGAGATGACAGCGCGGACTGCCAGTCCTCGTCGTCCAACTCAACCCCATCCCCCGTCCACGCCTCCCGTAGACGCACCAAGAGGTCAGCCCGATTATTTATCAGCTTTTTATAGATCAGAGAGATAGTACTATCGGGAACGTGACCGTCGAGTATGCGGTCCTCGAGGGGCGAAGAAACAGGGACCTTGGTCCCTTCCCCAAAGACCGAGAGCAGGGCATGCCGAACCTGGGCGTAACGGAAAAACTCCCTCTCACTAAGCTCATACTCGCTCCGGAGCGCTGCGAAGGTCTTGACCGCGCCTTTAACCCACAGATCCCCCACTCTGCTAATGCCGATCGTGTCCCAGTGCTCAAAGCCTTTCGTCGTCCAGAGGCTCCCCAGGCGGTCTGAGGCGAACAAGGGAGTAGCACACGTTAAACGCTCACTCCAGCCCATCGCTACATTCGCCGCCTTCCACACCCGTACCGCAATCCTAGTAGGGCCCGTGAGGGTCCTACCAGCCGATCGGGAGTAAAGCGCTCTGTTATAATTACCGCCGGGAAGCAGGAATTTATCCATCTCATACGCCGGGTTCAAACCAGGAGCATACGTGGCATGGTTAATAGCCGACAGTTGGGAGGCCCAATAGTACCGTCTAATGTCAGGAAGCGCGATGCCCCCGTCATACCAGGGGAGAGTAAGCTTTGCCAGAGCGATACGCGCCCGCCCGTCCCAAACCAGTCTCCCCTGCAGACTCTCCACCTCCCGAAAGTAGGCCACCGGAATGACATCAAAGGAGTTCTGAAGTGCGTAAAGAAATCTGGGAAGGGACATCATTTTAAACAGGGCCGCGCGACCAAGCGGAGACAGGGGCAGCTTACACCACCGAGCCGTATCCACCCTCAAACGTCGGAGTGGAGACAGGAGGTTCTGCTCATAGCGGACCGCCGGGTCCAACGAAACATATACCCCCAGGTACTTAAAGCCGGATGAAGACGTTTGGATAGGAAGTAGAGGCGGCAAAAGGGGAGGGCCACCAGAGATAGGGTACACGCAAGATTTGGATCAGTTAATTATCAGACCCGAGTTTCTCCCAAAGGAAGTAAGGACATCAAAGAGAACATTAAGCGACTGTCGCGGCGAGGTGAGGTACAAAAGAATATCATCCGCGTACAACGAGACCCGATCCTCGAAGCCCGGGGCCCACCGGATCCCTCTGATCGAGGGCTCCCAGCGGAGCCAGGCGGCGAGCGGTTCCAAGGCAAGAGCAAAGAGCAGAGGGGACAACGGGCACCCCTGCCTAGTGCCCCTCCCGAGAGCAAAAGGCTGAGAAGCCCGCCCATTGACAACCACCTGAGCCATTGGTCCGGCATAAAGAAGCTTCACCCAGCTAAGAAATCCCTCCCCAAAGCCAAACTTCCCCAAGACAGCCCAGAGGAATGGCCACTCGATGGTATCAAAGGCCATCGTGGCGTCTAAGGAAACCAATACGGCTGGTTCAGAGAAGTACTCCGCCCTAGCTAGGACGCCGTGCAGACGCCGCAGATTAAGAGCGGTATTACGGTGGGGGATGAAGCCGCATTGATCCGGATGAATCAGATCACAGATAACGCTCAGCAAGCGATTGGCGAGGACTTTAGCAAGGATTTTGGGTTCTGCGTTTAAGAGGGAAATAGGCCTATATGAAGCACAGCGGTCTCGTGGTTTACCATCCTTGGGAAGCACGACTATAGTCGCCAGACGCTGGTCGGCGGGAAGGGAACCCCTCTCGATCGACTCCTGAAACATACGACGAAGGAAGGGCGCGATTTTATCCGGGCGTAGTTTATATAGTTTGATCGGCAGGCCATTGGGGCCCATGGCTTTGCCCGAGCGAATGGAGCAAATCGCAGTGGCAATCTCATCGACAGACAAGGGGGCATCCAGCTGCTCACGGTCCTCGACGGATAAGCCGGGCAGGGCAATATCCCGTAGTAGAAGACGAGAGTCGTCTTCATCTCTATCAGACACCGGGGAATACACCGCCCGGAGGTGATCAGCAAAACACTCCACAATCTCGCCAGGCTCAGTCACACACACTCCATCCGCAACCCGGAGCTCTGGAACCACACGATTCACTCTCTCCTTCCTATCCAGCCAAGCAATCAATTTACCCGCCTTGTCCCCGGCATCATACAACCTACCCTGCTGCTCCCTATACATGGTCTTGGCAGCATCAGTGACAAGGGACTTGTACTCGAACTGCTTCAGGCTGAGGGCATGGAGCCCATCCGGAGTGACACCCGTCTCCAAGGCCGCCTCCAACCCCAATATGTCAGTCTCCAGCTTCACCACCGCCTCCATCTTAACCTTCTTAGCCACCACTATCTGGGATAGGGCCTGCCCGCGGAGTACTGCCTTAAAAGCTTCCCACAGGGACACTGCGGACAACACCGACCCATCATTCTCAAGGAAGTATTGGTCAATCGACTTGACCAGGCTATCGCGGATCGTGGGGTTCCGCAGGTACCAAGGGTTAATAGGAGCGATCCGCCCAGCAGACCGCGTCCCAGTGTCAAAAAGCAACCACAGTGGGGAATGATCAGAAATACCCCGGGCCAGGTGCTTAACCTCTCGAATCCGGGCAGTCTGGTCCGCGGGCATAAGAAAGTAATCCAATCTGGAGAGACTCCCATGTGCCCCAGAGTGAAAGGTATACTGACACTGTGTAGGATGCATTAACCTCCAGCAATCTACCAGACCGAAGGTCTCCAAGAATCCGCCAAGCCACGCCTGGGCAGCAGGGAGGGCCCTGGGCGGGTGGCGATCCCGGTCACCCGAGACTACCGAATTGAAATCCCCACCCATAAGCAGAAGACTGTCAGGAAGCTCAAGCAGCATACGACCCAAGTCTGAAAAGGTGGAGTTCTGGAGGCCCGGGGGAACATAGACAGAGACCAAGGAAAGGGACTGCCCCTCCCACCGCCCAGTCAAAGCCACATAGCGCCCTCTATCGTCCGGGACTACCCTGGTGATCTCTAACGGAAGTGAAGAACGCAGGAGAATGCCTACCCCTCTAGAGCCAGTGGTGAAACCAGAATGGGCCACGAGTCGGTAACCCCCCCTGTTCATGGCATGACAAACGTTACCCACCAGATGCGTCTCCTGTAAAAACACCACATCAGGAGACATACGACGCAAATACTGCAGCACAACACCCCGTTTGATACGGTCCCCCAATCCATTGACGTTCCATGACATCAACCTCAACCCGTCCCACCCATCCCCTCCAATAGATCAAGGGTCCCCCAGCAGATAGCGCAACGCCCGAAACTGGAACAGAACAAAGACCTCGCATTAAAAACAAAACACACAAATCAAAACCCCCCAACCCCCCCAATTCCAACTCCCCCCACCCTGCACCCCTGCGACCCAAAAAACCACCCCAACTTGCAGTGTGCCTGTCGCCCCACAAACCCCATTCTACGGAAAGACCCCGGAGGAGGAGAGGGACCCGTCCCCGACCGCCCCCCACATAGATCATAATGAAACGAAATGTACAAAAGAAGTTGAACCCAGCCGAACAGTACAAAATGGCAAAGTCAAGGACCAAAGTCACTCCGAGGGAGACCCGCCACCCTCGGTACCAGCAAAGGGCCCAGGCCGGTCCCCCCGGCCCAGCAGCGAGTCAAGCCAGTCACTCACAGTCGCGGGAGAGTCAAAAAAGGTAGTCCGATCTTCGTGTTCCACTCGGAGCCTAGCAGGAAAAAGCATGGAGTACTTGAGACCCAGGTCTCGGAGGCGACGCTTTACCCCCTGGAAACCCATCCTCTGTTTCTGGACAAGTTGGAGATCAACATTTCTTGTTTGAATTTTGTAATGGCTTCTCCGGCAACAAATACAAGTAATATTTGGTCTTTCATTAGAGATGATAGTAAATTTTGTCATTTAATCTTCAAATTTTTTACTAACAGTGGGTTCTACATTCTCTTCCACATTTTCTTCAATAACTGTGTCATTACCTGCACTTTTTTGTTCCGGACCAAAGTAACAAAACTGAATTTCATCAGTAACCTTCTGTACATCTGATACAGATCCACGGAACAGAGCCCTATTCAACTCATTTAACTTTTGTGCTGGACTTTTAGCAAAATACAATCTTCTCACAAACTTTTTCATTTCAGTATGATGAACTGCCAGCATCCTAAAATGGTGAAAAACACTTTGGCAAACTTTCCTAGAAAGACAAGCCAGAGAATGTCCTTGCAAACCAGTATTCTCTCTCACTCTACATGGATCTAGTCTTTGAAGCGCCTTAATCTTCTGTTTAACACTTTTTTTACTATATTCTCTTAGAAACTCACGTAATTTATCAATAGATTCTTGTCGTACAGTACAAATACTACTACAATTACAAGTGTACACTGGGGCTTTAGGACGTCTCCCCATAACCTCATCAGCTATCACTTCTTCCTCATTTCTTGGAACCATTTTCTCCTTTTCCATTACACAACCATCTTTCACTTCATAAGCATGACCTCTGGTGTCAGCTTCATGCAGCAAACTATTACTTTGAAGATAACTCTCTTCATTACAAAATGGTTCAGTACTTGAACTATGCATCCATTCTCCTAAAAACACTTTACAAAAGTTATTTCTTTTCACTACTCTTTTCGTTTGGCTCTGTGACTTCATTACATTGACCATTTTATCTAATGTACGGATCCTGTTCAAAATTAAAATTAATAGTTTTCTTTTCAAATCTAAAGCCTTAGCTACAATTGATTCAATATCTTTCTTTCGCTTATAAAATTTCACTTTCTTCTTATATTTTTTCACATCCTTTAGCAAATTGGACATCACTCTTCTCTGAAACATTTTTCTACGAATGTCTTTAAATGCTGTTTTTCTTTTTAAGTCAATCTTTATTGCTTCTGATTGTACATTAGCATTTTGTAATTTCTCACTTTTCTCCTGTTGTTTTCTACTTGAAACACTATTTGCAGTGGGGACATTTTTCAAATTTGTTCTTTTTTTGAAGATATTTTTTTTTAAATCCTTAGTTTGCTTACCAGAAGACTTTTTCTTTTTTCCAACATGAGGATCTTCAACTAATTTGGGTCCTCCAGTTGTCTTCAAATATAAATGTTTTTTCTGTTCTTTTCTCTTTTTTGATTTTATAGGCATCTTTAATTTATTTCACTGTTGGTCAGCAATACCTGAAAGAAACTAAAAAAAAATACCTTTATGAAATTTAAATTTATTACTATATTTTTTTGAGCTTTTCAAATCTTATAATACTATCTACCCCTTTCCTACAAGTGAAAAACACAATAAAACCAACACAAATTAAAGCTTCCCCTTTCCTACGAATGCAATTCTAAAAGAACCAGAGTAACACAAATTAAATCTCTGACAACAATTCCTGTGTGCGCACAGACTCATGGTGTGATTCTAGGCAGAAAACGAAATTTGATTTGCAATTTGAAAGCACACTTACTACTGTGGTAGAGCAAGTGATAATTACTCTAACAGTCTGACACATTTTCATTATATTTTTCAGAAATAGAAAAGAGCACATGCCCAAACAGCTTTTTGAGACCATGAACATGTGTAACCTGGATGACGTACTACACTCTAGCAAAGGAAATGAGCCTTGGTGATGTTCAATGTATTAGCGTTGCTCACTGCTATCTGAAACACCACACAGCGCTGAATAGTAAGCATGACTGTACATGAGAAACAGCTTGCTCTCTGCTAAGAGTGTGCTTCTGCAGACTGTCTACTGTCAGGTGCAAGAGAGATCTGCATGGACGCTTGCACAACTGCATAAACACTGGAGACATGTATGTAACACTACATGTGTGGTAAGGGTTAATAGGACTTTTGAACATGTACAAACTACATGACCCATTGCAGGAGTGGGAGGAAAATCTACCATGTTGATTTCAAATGTGTTAGCATTGCCCTCTCATGTGTGACATATTAATTTGGGCTGAATGCTAGCCATCACAGTTCAAGAAAACAAGCTTCCCCTTTCCTACGAATGCAATTCTAAAAGAACCAGAGTAACACAAATTGAATCTCTGACAACAATTCCTGTGTGAGCACAGACTCATGGTGTGATTCTAGGCAGAAAACGAAATTTGATTTGCAATTTGAAAGCACACTTACTACTGTGGTAGAGCAAGTGATAATTACTCTAACAGTCTGACACATTTTCATTATATTTTTCAGAAATAGAAAAGAGCACATGCCCAAACAGCTTTTTGAGCCCCTGAACATGTGCAACCTGAATGACGTACTACACTCTAGCAAAGGAAATGAGCCTTGGTGATGTTCAATGTATTAGCGTTACTCACTGCTATCTGAAACACCACACAGCGCTGAATAGTAAGCATGACTGTACATGAGAAACAGCTTGCTCTCTGCTAAGAGTGTGCTTCTGGAGACTGTCTACTGTCAGGTGCAAGAGAGATCTGCATGGACGCTTGCACAACTGCATAAACACTGGAGACATGTATGTAACACTACATGTGTGGTAAGGGTTAATAGGACTTTTGAACATGTACAAACTACATGCCCCATTGCAGGAGTGGAAGGAAAATCTACCATGTTGATTTCAAATGTGTTAGCATCGTCCTCTCATTTGTGACATATTAATTTGAGCTGAATGCTAGCCATCACAGTTCAAGAAAACAAGCTGCCCCTTTCCTACGAATGCAATTCTAAAAGAACCAGAGTAACACGAATTGAATCTCTGACAACAATTCCTGTGTGCGCACAGACTCATGGTGTGATTCTAGGCAGAAAACGACATTTGATTTGCAATTTGAAAGCACACTTACTACTGTGGTAGAGCAAGTGATAATTACTCTAACAGTCTGACACATTTTCATTATATTTTTCAGAAATAGAAAAGAGCACATGCCCAAACAGCTTTTTGAGACCATGAACATGTGCAACCTGAATGACGTACTACACTCTAGCAAAGGAAATGAGCCTTGGTGATGTTCAATGTATTAGCGTTACTCACTGCTATCTGAAACACCACACAGCGCTGAATAGTAAGCATGACTGTACATGAGAAACAGCTTGCTCTCTGCTAAGAGTGTGCTTCTGGAGACTGTCTACTGTCAGGTGCAAAAGAGATCTGCATGGACGCTTGCACAACTGCATAAACACTGGAGACATGTATGTAACACTACATGTGTGGTAAGGGTTAATAGGACTTTTGAACATGTACAAACTACATGACCCATTGCAGGAGTGGAAGGAAAATCTACCATGTTGATTTCAAATGTGTTAGCATTGCCCTCTCATTTGTGACATATTAATTTGGGCTGAATGCTAGCCATCACAGTTCAAGAAAACAAACTTCCCCTTTCCCACGAATGCAATTCTAAAAGAACCAGAGTAACACAAATTGAATCTCTGACAACAATTCCTGTGTGTGCACAGACTCATGGTGTGATTCTAGGCAGAAAACGAAATTTGATTTGCAATTTGAAAGCACACTTACTACTGTGGTAGAGCAAGTGATAATTACTCTAACAGTCTGACACATTTTCATTATATTTTTCAGAAATAGAAAAGAGCACATGCCCAAACTGCTTTTTTATGCTGAATACAAACCATCACAGTTCTAAGAAACAAGCTGCCCCTTTCCTACGAATGCCATTCTTACAGAACCAGACCAACACAAATTAAATCTCTGCCAACAATTCCTTTGTGCACACAGACTCATGGTGTGATTCTAGGCAGAAAACAGTATTCCTGGGTGATACCAGTACACCTTAACTTCTAGAGAAGACATACTCCATAATATCTTACAAGTTCAAGGCACTTAAATATCTTCCTTATCATAACATATAAAACACAACTTTAAAAGTGGAAGGAAAATGTTCCATGTTAATTTCAAATGTGTTAGCATTTGCCTCTCATTTGTGAGAAAGTGATTTCTGCTGAATGCTAACCATCACAGTTCAAGAAAACAAACTGCCCCTTTCCTGCGAGTGGAAGGCTAACAGAGCAAGAGCAACACAAATTAAATCTCTGATAACAATTCCTGTGTGCACACTGTCTCATGGTGTGATTCTAGGCAGAAAACAGTATTCCTGGGTGATACCAGTACACCTTAACTTATGGTGAAGACATACTCAGTAATATCTTACAAGTTCAAGACAGTTAAATATCTCCCAAAACACAAAATGTGAAACACAACTTTAAAAGAAGAATCACATTTCTATCATTTATATCAAAATGCACCACATACATCCCCTCTCAAATTCATAACTCACCTTTAAAAGTAGTTAGTTCAGAAAGAAATGTGGCACTCAAACAGCAGATTATCACAGCAACAATCTCTGAGCTGTACACCTCTCTCCTCTCACCAGAACCAGTTAATGGCAATGTTTCCCTCTCTTTTTTCACACATATACATGTTAACTCCAAATCACAGTGCTTCCCACATTTTTTTCAAATGGAAACACACATTTCTATTGGTTGGAAATTTCAACCCTTTACAAATGATCCCTTCCCCCAACATGACTTCTGCCTGCTACCATAGCAACAGGTCATGGAACACTGGTGTGAGCGGAGAGGTCATAAGTTCAACACACAATGTTTCTAATCCTTAGAGCAAGAGTGCTCGACTTTTCAAACCTAACAGCAAATCCAAAGTAATGTTCTGTGGGTACACATTTTTCTGAACCAATACAAAACATGCTTGTAAAAATCTAAACATACAGCCTAGTTTTAACTGTAAAATGGTTTGAATCAGCCAATCAGTTCTTTTAAAAAAAAAAAGTATGTTAGCCTCCATTTTACAACTATCTCTCTTTTCATATTGCCATTCTACTGAAAGACCCCTTCTGAGTGCATCCAGATCTCCTTGAAAGATGTTCACAGTGTGGATTGTAGGTCATAGCTATGTCTTCTGGAGTGAAAAGTTTGCAGAAAAAAGAGGTATTGTGAAAGACCTTGCTTTGCCAAATGTAGACATTAAATGGATTGGTCAGAGAGGGTTAAAGTGGCACCAATTAATGCCTTTGGTGAAAACCTTTCTACATCTCCCACAGCCTAACCTTATTATTGTGCACTGTGGTGGAAATGACCTAGGCACTTTAACTGGGGTAGGTCTGGAAATGCTTGTTAAGGACACCTTTGTGCAATTGATGTCACTTTTTCCACAAACTGCCTTTGTATATTCTAATATATGCCAAAGGCAAAAGTGGAACTGGTCCAACCAATTTTGTCCGCAGATTGACAAAGCAAGAAAGCACGTCAATAAGTCTGTTTCTGCTTTCCTCAGAGACTATGGTATGGGTTCTATATACCACAACAACTTGCGTTACAACATGCAAGACATTTATAGAGGGGACGGTGTACATTTCATTGATGAAGGGAACAGAGTCTTCGTCTTGAACTTTAGACTCTGCATCGGTACTTACTTGTAGGTACCAAAAAAACACTTCATAAACACAACGGCTCTTTTTAGAGCCACCTAACATCTAAATATTTAATTTTGATTTTTAATTCTATTTTCTTATATTTATTTTTTTTACCGCCGTACGCGTACCGTACGCGCACAGTACACATACCCCGCGATTTTTTTTAACAAAAATAAAAATGGATTTTTCACACTTCTGGGTCCTTCTTGGACCCCCTAACAAAGGCTAAGGGGTCTGCAACTCTCTACCTTCCCCCCTTTTCACGTTCTTGACCTTTGTTTTTCAGTGCGAGACACACAAAATGGCGGCCGACACTTCCTGATTTCGACCGACTGGAATGTTTACTGTCATGTAACCACCAATCAGAATTACGCTCGCGCACGGCAGCGTGCGCGTACGGTACGCGTACGGTACGCGGCTATAGATATGTATGTACTTTTAACTGCAATTTTCTCAGGAACTACTGAACAGATTGACTCCAGATATTCAAAAGGCACATCCCTGACCTGAGGTCTTTCTCTTTGCCAAATTTCAAATAATTCTGTTCAGCCGTTCGGGCTGTACCTTGGACCAAAGGTCCCTATGGAAAAATGCATGGGGAAAACGCGTTTTGGGACCCCCCTTTTTTCTCGGCCCCTGCTTGACGAATCCCCCCCGAGACTTTTACGGTACGAGCGGAGCGGAGCGCCCCACCTATTTTGAAAATTTCGCGAGGATTCGTCAACCGACGCCAAAGTTATTCCAAATAGAATGTTGCGGATTTCCTATGGAAACACGTCCTAACTATAACTATCTACTGGCGACCGCCAGTAGATAATATATATCGTACCAGTCCTGGTTTAGAGGTAAGAAAAACAGGCGCTGACTCCGTGGGTGAAATGCTCAAAGAAAAATATTTATTCCGTTGTACAGGCCAAGACACGTTTCGGCGGTCTCGCCACCTTGCTCACTACAACAGGATCAACAATGTATGTCAGAATATAACCACTTCACAAGGGCACTCATTAGGCTGGTTGTCACGGCAACTCACTGCTGACCATAGACATAGACAACATTTAGTGTATGTAGGCCATGCTGTTTGTTAAACAGTTGAACCAGAAGGAAAAAGAAAAATTAGTTAAACTAAAACATTAGCGAATTGCTATCACTTGGTCTTGCCTGATTGCGACTAAGTAACATGCATATATCGCTAAAAATCCAGATATAGCCATAGATATACGAACTGAACATTCATAATGTGTAATAATTTAAAAAAATTATTCTGACACGGTGACAACCAGATATCGAGAGTGCCAAACGCAAGATTAATATATATATAAGTAAATATATCAGAAAACCGCTATTCCAAACCTCCTGTCTGGCGAGAGGAAAGCACACGAACCCTCAGAAATGGTGGCAGAGATTTTTTATTTTTTCAAAGACCTCATACGTGACGCGTTTCGAGCAGCAAGTGCCCTTGATCGCACGTTGACACATAGCAGCTTGTTTGAACTCTTCTGCTGTTTCTAGGTCCTGTTTCCATGCAATATATTAATGCAACAGACCCTTGGATGTAACAGGTATATCTTATATCAAGTCTGGTGACTGTCTCTAGATATCACAGGTATATCCTAAGTAAACAGTTGTTTGATGAGGAACGCCCTAGTGGGTCTTATACATCTAAAACTGCTAAAGTGTTCTACGTTTTAATATGCATATGCCGATACTGAGATCTAAAAGAGAAAAATCATCCTCTACCATAAAATAATTGAAAAAAGGGTAGTCCCTACAGTTACAATGTGCCCTAGTAACTAAAAGAAAGAATTTTTAAATTAATGTGAGCCTGTTGTTTTAAGATAGGGTCAAGATTCAGGACAAGCAGCTGGTCATTGGAGGTGTACATTTAAAGCCTCATCAGCATTCATCCCATTCAGGATTTTGCTATCCAGTAATATTATGTACCGCAATTCTAATTTTCTGAGGGACAGTTGTCTGTTTCCACCTCTGATATTTTTGGGGACACTGTCTATTACAAAGAAAGAAAGTTCTTCAGTTTTGCCACCATGAAAAGCATTTATATGTCTTGCGACTGGGTATGTTGGATCATCATGATTAATCGCTCCCAGATGTTGCAAAATCCGTACATTTACGGAGTGTATTGTGCTGCCCACGTACATTTTATTGCAAGTGCAGCCCAAAACATATACCGCAAAATCCGTTTTTCAGGAATAGCTACCACGGATTTCAAAAGGGGGTATTTCTGAATGGTAATGAAATACTTCGGATGTTAACACTATATCTACATGCTTTACATTTAAAACATTTAAAAAAACCTTTTTGCGGTTTGAGCCAGCCGGCTCCTTTGTCAAGCACTGGTGCATTGCATACTAACTCCTGGCGCATGGACTTTGCTCGTCTGTAAGTAATTTGAGGAGGTTTCATGCACGTACCTCCTATGACGGGGTCACTGCGCACCAGTGGCCGGTGTTTGTGCAATATTTTACGTAGATTATTGTGGTAGATGTTGTACCCTGTAATGAGTCTAGGTGATGTATTAGTCTCTTTTTTATCTTTTTGTTTGTTTTTAAGGGTATCAGTGTATAGAAGATCTATTCTCTTGATATTAGCACACTTTGTCTCTGCCCTGTTCAATGTCAGTTTGTCATAGCCTCTACTGCTCAGTCTCTGAAAGAGACTTTTCTTTGCTTCACTAAGGCCTGCTGGTGTACAGCAGTTACGTTTCATCCTCAAGCATTCTGCATAAGGTATGCTATCTATAAGTTTCTTAGGATGAAAACTGCTGGCATGCAAAATTGCATTGCCTGATGTTGCTTTTCTAAAGGTCCTAGTCTGTATTATATATATATTACCTACTGGCAGTCGCCAGTAGGTAGTTATAGTTAGGACCTAGTTACTATAGGAAAATGGCAACATTCTATTCGCAATAACTTTGGCGCCGATTGATGAATCTTCGTGACATTTTCAAAACTAATTCTTTGCTGAGATCAGCTCCTATGTTGAAAGTTTGGGGGTGATTCGTCGAAGGGGGGGCCTAGAAAAAAGGGGGGTCCCAAAACGTGTTTTTTCAATGTTAATTTCCATGGGAAACTTTAAGACAAGGCTACAGGTCGAACGGGTGAACGGAATTACCCCAAATTTGGCAGGGACTTGGTCCAGAAAGCACGCTTTTGTTTATTTGGTGTAAATCCGTTCAGTAGTTTTTGAGAAGTATCGAAATTTACAGATGTCGATATTTGGGAATTCTGCCATCTGATTGGCTGAGGCTTTACGAGCACGAGCTTGCTGCTGATTGGCTGCGAGCGCTGCGAGCGTTTGCAACTTGGAAGTGTTGGCCACCATTTTGTGATTCTGTTGAAGCGAGTAAGGGGGAAAAAGGGGGAAAAATGTGGGAAAGAGGAGGGTAGGAGCACTGTAACCTTTGTGGGGTGTTTAGGGTGTGCTATAGAGGGGGTGCGAAGTGAACTAATCATACCTACCGGTGTGAAAGTTCTAGGCTACGAAAATTAAGTGAGGTATTGGCTAGTGTGTGATGTTTCTAAGGTGAGCTTGTGCTCGGCTCGAGGATTAAAGCGTGAGCCCACACTGTGTGTTTTATGCTGTGAAGTCATGTGCCCTGGCCGCTGCAGTACAGTTCTGGAAGTAGTGTCAGCATGTGTTTATACCTACTAGGATGGACTACTGACCCGTAGTGGTGTGAAAGTCCTGTGTATGGAAAATATGTGAGGTATTGTCTAGAGTCTCATGGAAGGAGGAAGTGTTGGCCGCCATTTTGTGAACTAATCATACCTACCGGTCTGAAAGTGCTAGGCTACGAAAATTAAGTGAGGTGTTGCCTAGAGTGTGATGCTGCTAAGGTGAGGTTGTGCGGGACTCGGGTATTAGAGCGTGAGTCTAAATTGTGTGTGTTATGCTGTGAAGTCATGTGCTGTGGCCGCTGCAGTACAGCTGTGGAAGTAGTATCAGCATGTGTTTACAACTACTAGGACGAACTACTGACCCGTACTGGTCTGAAAGTTCTGGGGTACGGAAAATATGTGAGGTAGTGTGTAGAGTCTCATGCTGCTAAGCTGAGCTGCTGCCGCACTCGGGGATGAAAGCGTGAGCCCAAACTGTGTGTCATATGCTGTCAAGTCATGTGCTCTGGCCGCTGGGCCACATCTGTGCAAGTAGTGTCAGCATGTAGTTATAGCTACTAGGAGGAACTTTTGTTTCGAACATTGTAACTTGTGTATGGTGCTTAGGGGGTGTTATATAGGGAGTGCAAAGGTAAATTTGTGTGTATGAAATGAATTTGGTATTTGGAAAGTGGAAAGCACTGACTCCTATGGGTCTGATGGCGCTGGGGGCGTAAGGTGAGGTGCTGCTGGAGTTGGGAATAAAGCTGATGAACTACTGACCCCTATTGTGAACTTTTAATGTGCACATGCCGTTAAATGTTCGATAAAATGTTGCAAAAGTATATCATTAGAAAAAAGATGAATTTATAACCTGCAGGTGTCGTAGAAGGTTCCAGAAAGTGTGGTGATAAAATAGGTTGAACTTGTGACCTGTAAGTGGCGTTGAATAATAAGTAGCTTTTCGGAAGGAAATTCAAAATTAACCAATGGAGGTAAGTTTTGGAATGTCGTTGAAGGAATGAAGTATTCTGATTTGTTCTTTACATGTATTTATGTGTGGAGCGACAGAGAAATTGTGCCATTCCTGGTTTCATTCTTGATGTAGTCGGAGCTTTACATGTACTATGTGAAAAAGAGAGAATTGTATGCGTGTGTCATTTGAAATCTGAATAACAACTACAAAAGTGAGTTAGAAATGAACAAGGTGTGTTATGTGTTTTATAGTATTGATTAAGTATTTGAGGTGATGTTTTTAATTTTTGAAAGTATTTTTTATTTCAAAGTAATATAGTGTTAGTAAAGTGTGGTGTTTGATATTGGTTATGAAATATGCATACAATTTGAGCTGTTGTTGTATAAGTATTTTATATATGTTTAGGACTTTTTCACAGAGAAGAAGTGTAGTTTGTCATCTTTATAGGACTGTATTGTTTTGAAAATGAGGTACAGCGTTAATTTGAGTTTGTAATGTATTTGGGGAGATAAAGAAAATGTCGCACGTTTGCAACTGATACTTTTTGTGGAAATAGTGGGGTGGGGGGGTGGTGGTAGGAGACGTATGTGTTATTAAGTTAAAAGAGATAAAACGAAATGTAGAAATGTTATGTGGGCAGGTTGTGGTCTTATTTTTGACACTAAGAGGCTGGTTTGAATGTAAGTCAGGGTAGGTTGTTGTACAGTGGGGCCGTGTATAATGTTTGGAGATTACATGGAGAGGAGATGGAGATAGGAAAAGTGATACGTTGCTTTTATATGTACGCATAGTTTGAATCATGTGATCCTAAGTTGAGATATAATAAGAATATGGTTTCCGGTTTGCATTTGGGTATAGTTAATAGTTTTTGTAGTTTCTGACTAGTGAATAAGAAAAAGGTAGATATACTAAAATATATGGTAGTAAACATATTAATTATTGTCTGTTCGTATGGAATAGAAGTAGTTGGGGAGTGCTTCTTTAGAAGAGATGTTTTATAAATGTGTAAGAGATAAAAAGAAATGTAAATGTGCGGTATATTTTCTGTATGACTTTGTTGACATTAAAGAACTACATGTGATTATAAGTGATACTATTTGTCAGGCTGTGTCGCTGTGGCGGATATATGTAGGTGTTGAAGTGGTTTGTGTTTTACTGATGGTGAGCTTCACTATCCCTTTTGAGACACTCGTCAATTTATTCATTCCATTTAATATCTTTAATATAGATACAGTAAAGGGACTGTATATCAAAAGTTTGGGAATTAGAACTTTATTTACTCTCTCCATACAGAGTGTTTAAGCAACTTTTGTAACATATAGATGTCTAGCTAGTAAAGGTGGTGTAGTTCGACTGGGCCCATTTATAAACTGTGCTATGGGATGGTTTATGTTTTACCCACCAATTTGCACGTTTTAATACGTTTTGCTGATAAGTGTTCCGGCAGACACTTGTTAAAATGAACGTCATATATGGGTATAGTGGCGCTACTAGGAATGGGGGGGTTTCTGTTTGATTTCGAACTGTTAAGCACGGGTGGGTGTGGGGGAGGTAGTTATGTTGCTGTTTGAAACACAGAATATAGTAACGTGGCAATGTGGAGGTACTAAAGGTGATGTAGTACCACTGGGAGCACATATAAGGTGCCATATGGCATGGTATATGTTTTACCCACAAATTTGCATGTTTTAATACGTTTTGCTGATGAGCTTTTCGGGAGACATCTGTTGAAATTAAGCCTCTGTATGGCTATAGTGGCGCTTCTACGTTTGTGGGGCTCTTTCTGTTATTGCATAAAGTTAAGCAAGGGCGGGTGTTGAGGTGGTGTAGTGGTACTGTGACTATTTATAAACCGTCTTATGGTATGGTGTATGTTTGAGTTGCAAAATTTTAAGTTTTAATAGCTTTTGCTGATGAGAATTCCGGCAGACACCTGTTGACATTAAGTCTATCTATGGCTATAGTGGCGGTAACGGGAGTGCAGGGGCTCGTTGTTTGATTTCGTAAGGTTAAGCATGGTATGGCTGGGGGTGGGGGATGTGCGTATGTTGCTGATTATAAGACGGACATTTGTAACGTGGGCATGTGTTGTTAGTAAAGGTAATGTAGTTTCACTGGGCCCATTTATAAACAGTGCAATGGGATGGTTTATGTTTTACCTGCCAATTTGCATGTTTGAATAGTTTTTGCTGATAAGTGTTCCGGTAGACAGATGTTAAAATTAAGCCTGTGTATGGGTATAGTGGCGTTACTAGGAATGGGGGGTTTCTGTTTGATTTCGTACTGTTAACCAATGGCGGGGGTGGGTGTGGGGAGGTAGTTATGTTGCTATTTGAAATACAGAATATAGTAACGTGGAGATGTGAAGCTACTAAAGGTGATGTAGTACCACTGGGAGCCTTATAAAGCGCCCTATGGCATGGTATATGTTTTACCCGCAAATGTGCATGTTTTAATACGGTTTGCTGATGAACTTTCCAGGAGACATCTGTTGAAGTTAAGGCTGTGTATGGCTATAGTGGCGCTTCTACGTTTGCTTGGGCTCTTTCTTTTATTGCGTAAAGTTAAGCAAGGGCGGGTGTTGAGGTGGTGTAGTGGTACTGTGACTATTTATAAACCGTCTTATGGTATGGTGTATGTTTGAGTTGCAAAATTTTAAGTTTTAATAGCTTTTGCTGATGAGAATTCCGGCAGACACCTGTTGACATTAAGTCTATCTATGGCTATAGTGGCGGTAACGGGAGTGCAGGGGCTCGTTGTTTGATTTCGTAAGGTTAAGCATGGTATGGCTGGGGGTGGGGGATGTGCGTATGTTGCTGATTATAAGACGGACATTTGTAACGTGGGCATGTGTTGTTAGTAAAGGTAATGTAGTTTCACTGGGCCCATTTATTAACCGTGCTATGGTATTGTTTATGTTTTGCCCACAAATTTGCATGTTTGAATACTTTTTGTTGATAAGTGTTCCGGTGCACACCTGTTAAAATTAAGCCTGTGTATGGGTATAGTGGCGTTACTAGGAATGGTGGGGGTTTCTTTTTGATTTTGTACGGTTAAGGAAGGGCGTTGGTGGTTGTGGGTGTGGGGGAGGTGGGTATGTTTCTGATTAAAACACAGAATATAGTAACGTGCAGATGTTGAGGTAATAAAGGTGATGTAGTACCACTGGGAGCACTTCTAAAGTGCCCTATGGCATGGTATATGTTTTACTCGCAAATTTGCATGTTTTAATACGCTTTGCTTATGAGCGTTTCAGAAAGTGGGGGTGCTCTAAAGGGGGGGGGGCAAAGCTCTTAAAGGGGTGTTGGTTATGCAAGTTGGGCCATGGTCTAAATCAAGATAAGTTTCATTGTGTGCTTTAGAAAATCCTCTCCAATTATCCTACGTTTGGAAAAAAACATTCTTTAAAAGATTTCCCTTCCTTCTACAACGTGGGTAACATAGCGTGATGTCTCCAGTTGTCAGTAGTGTGCAAAATAAGCATGCGTACATCGATGTGCATGCTCTCACCGCAGTGCAATAAAAAAATGTTTAAAAATTGACTATGTTTGCGAGGGCCGAAAATAAAATTGACTATGTTTTCAAGGGCTGAAAATAGAGCCTGATAGAGACCCTTTTGGAGGCTCCTTGAAAATAAGTGCTGGTCCTCAGACCCGGCCCAATTAAAGCCCAACACTCATCTATCCTAAGCACTGCGCCATCCAACCATCTTTTAATTGATGCATACATTCCTACTTATATACATACATACATCTGTTCCTGTACTTATCTTAAGCATCTATGAGCGCACTCGCCTTTTGTAAGCACTGTGTCATTCATGCAGCCATACGCCTCTATATCCATAGATACATCTGTCCCATAACCAATCCTAAGCATCTATCAGTCCAACATTCTATCGTAAGTACTGGTCCCTGTATTCATTTATCCTTCCATTCATACATTGATACATCCATCTATGTATATATGCATTTATGCATCTGGCCATGCATCCACTCGCCTTTTATTCAACTATACGTTCTTATTTTTGGGCATCGTCCACCCCCGATCCTAAAAAGGACGTATTATGCTCATCCATCCAGCCTGTTAAGGGGTTGAAAAGGTTTGCGAAAAGCATTGACAGGCAGATTATTTTATAAAGAATAGCAAAGCTTTGAGTTGCTCTTTGTGGAGCATACTTCACCATCCTTCTCTGGTGGTGTTTTAAAGAAAGGTACATACAGCGAAAGAAATGTAAAGGAGCTTTTAAGTGTAAGACGTTAATTTAGAAACATAACGTTTTGTCGAGTTGTATATAGGTACACTGTTTAAAAGTGGCCGTGACTGACAGACACTGAATACCTGTATTTCTTACATTTGAGAAAGTATACCAGAGAGGTAATTTGGGGTGGTGAGAACCTGGATTTTTATATTTCCATGTGAAGTACAGTATAGGAATATAAAAGTAAGTCGAAAGCTTTTATGTTCATATTAAAGAGGGGGTGTGAGAACTAAGTGAGGCAGGCAAAGCGTGTGTTTTCGTAGCCCTAAAACTAGAGAATGTGTAAGGTCAGAGCAGGTTCATGCTGGAGTTGCTTGCTTGTGGTCGTTTGAAGTGGCGCAACCAGAGCCTAATTTTTTCAGCAATAGGCAGAGTGGGGATGTAGGGGCTGTAAAAAGGGGTGAAAAAGAACAGTTTTCTTTACCAAAAAATGATATTTTGAAAACCTGTGAAGTACTCTGGTGCGGCTGTGTGTGCGCGCTCGGGAAGCTGTTTGAGAGAGTCCGGGGCAATGGGCGATGCGCGCCTGGTGGTGTGTTTGATAATTACCCCACGATGATGTTGCTCCTGCGTTGCAAAAAGAGAAGGGAAATTCTGAGAGAAAAAGTGTCTTTTTAAAGGATTTCTCTTCTCTTACAATGCGAGTCACCTGGCATGATGTCTGCACTTCTAAGTAGTGAGTAATGTGCATGCCCTCACAGTCTCACTGCAGTGCAATAAAGAAAAAAAAAGGGATGAGGTTTGCGAGGCCCGAAAGTAAACCCCCATAAAGACCTGTTTCGAGGCCACCTAAAATAAAGTGCTGTTGCTCAGACACCCACAGACACCCCCCCCCGCACTTAAAACCGGGGGGGGGGAGCAGTGTTATGTTTGGAAATTTGTAGATAAAATTGTAGGCTAATAATGGAAATTTATGTGTGTGCTTTTGGTTGATAATATAATCTTAAGTACATAGATTACATTTTAAAAAAAATACTATCTATAAAGTTGTCTGTGGTGGGTTGCAGAGAGAGTGGTGTGGGGTGGTGGGGTGTGGCGGAGAGGTGAAAAGTACGAGGTAGTGCAGTTACATATAAATTGTAAAGGTGTTTGTAAATAATGATGTTCTATGACACTACTTGTCATGTTAGTGCTGCTCTGCCGTGTTCAATCACCAGCACTGGGTGTGGAAGTCATTAGTGGAAGTTTTGTAATTGTATGTTATAATTTTAACATAGTGAACAAATGTGAAAAATAATTGAATCTATTTTTTTTTCAGAAAGTTATTTCGTTTGGATTAAAATTTGGAAATGCCAAGAAGAAATAAAAAAAAAAAGAGAAGAGAAGAGAAGAGAAGAAAAATATATATTTGTGCAAAAGGCAAAAGTTTGTATTTGGAAAAAATGGGAGTAGTATAGAAAAACTTTGTTCTACTATAAGTACAAGATGAAAAAAGGATCACACAAGAGGAAAAATAGGAATTTTTCATGTAAGGTGAAGCCGAGTTCAATTTCAAATACCGGAAAAGGAAAGATGATCAAGAAATAGTATCTGTTACCCGGAGACAAAAGGAGTTTCATGAAAATCGTCAGAGACTTTTTCGATCTAGAGTGATTCAGAATTCAATTAAAGAATGCTTCAAATATAAAAGGAATGTTTTTGAATTGAAAGAGAAACAGTGTATTGAAAGTATAGTGGATAGTGCTTTCAATTTAAAACAGAAGTTATTCATTGTGATTTTGAAGAGAAAGTATTAAACAGAACGTTAAGTTGTTACAAGGACTAGATCTATGTCACATAAGAAAATATACTGAGAAGTATGGGCATTCTCTGGCTTGTTTTTGAAAAAAAGTTTGTAAAAGTGTTTTTATCAGTTGAGGATGTTAGCAGTATGTTATTCAGAAATGTGTAAGTATGTGAGGAAAGTGTATTATGTAAAAAGTTCTGCATTATTTTTAAGTGAACTGAGTTCAAGTCTTTTATATGCTTCTTTATTAGTTGTTCAAAAAAAGTGTGATGATATTAAAATGCGATATTTTGATTCAGAGGAGCAGTTCATAGAACGTGAAAGTTTGACAATTACAGATGTTGGAGGAGATGGGAAAGTGATTAGCACTGATCAGTTTGAAGAAGAAATTGGAAAGTTTAATGTAGTGTGGTGTGAAATACGAGACTATGTTTGTGTTTGTTGTCGACTTACTGATTATAAAAGTCAAAGTAGGAATGTTGATTTGTATTTGAAAAGTGAAAAGGAGAACAATGGTAAGTGGGTAGAATTTACAATTTACTTGTTGGTGGAAGGTCAATTTGAGTTAGGTAGTGATCAACGTATATGTAAATATTGTTATAACAAGTTAGAAGAGAACAAAATGCCTTTTAGAGCGGTACATATTAACTTAGAATTAGTAGCTATTCCGGAGGAACTGGCAGAATTGAATACATATGAGTCTGTTCTAATTCAATGTGTTAATTCTTTTCAAACTATAATTCGGATAGAGCCTAAAACATGTAAACTGTCACCAACAGACTTGCAAAGAGGTTTGAAGGAAGAGTGGTGTACTTACCTTTGGATTTTAAGAAAAATATTTAAACTATTGCTGGAGTGAAAGAGGAAAATTAGACAGTAGTCATTCTAGTAAATGTTGTAGTAGAAAAAAGTCAGAAAATATGGAAAGATTGTATGGGTGTTAATAAAGTTGAAAAGGCTACCTTATATCTTATAGAGAACAATATTTATTACACAACTGTAAATGTGGGTGAACAGGTAATAAGTTTAGAAGATGAATCTTGTTGATCGATATTCTGAAGCTGCAATCGGTACAGGTGGATCATTATATCGTCCACCTTCTCCTGTAGGAAACAGCTGTGGAAAATTATGACCTTCAAAGGTTTTCTCCCATACACTTATTGGATTTCCCTGTGCTTTTTTCATTTCAAATAACTCAATGCTGCTTCCTATTACTTCTTTTGAATGCAAAGGACATATTGTGTAATGTTCATAAATATCTTCAGTCCTTGACTTGTCCACTTTCTCTATTTGACCACTTGAAATTTCAGATTATATTCTGAAGGTCCTAGATTTCGACAGTGCATTTTATACATATTTCACCTTTTTGTTTGAAAGTGATCTGTCTTCTTTGTCATATGCAGTGAACCACATACTTAAAACTAAAGTTCATCAATAAGTTCTTTCTGCGAAAGAATTTGTGGAGAAACTTCAAGAAAGAGATGAAAATTTAGAAGGACACTTAATAAATTTGATGGCATGTCAACGTGGAACAAATGAGTATTGGTATTGTCGTCATGAAGAACTCAAGTGTATGTTACGGAACATAGGTACAAGAACATGGTTTGTCTCACTTAGCTGTGCAGAGTATGCATGGGAAGATTCGCTTAACTTTCAAAGAGAAGCAAATTCAATTATAAAAAATGTTGAAATAAAGACTTGTGGTGAACTGTGTTCATTGGATCCTGTATATGTGTGCAGATATTGTAATGATAGTTTTCAACCTATAATGTATTTTATCTGCAATAAAAAGAATACAGCTCTTGGAGAGGTTACCGATTTCTTTTGGAGAAAGGAGTATCAAGCAAGAGGTGCCCCTCATATACATATGCTACTATGGATCAAGGATGAACCTAAATTTGGAAATGATTCTGATGAAAAAGTATTGTCTTTCATTGAATAGTATGTGACATGTGAGATACCAAGAGAAGAAGGAGATAGAAGCTTGAGATAGCAAGTTTTACGTTGCCAAAGTCACAGTTGTTGAAAGTATTGCAGAAGAAACTACAACTTTAAAGGAAAATTTTACACCAGATGTCGGTTTGGTTTCTCCTGTCCAGTCATTTGTAAAGGAAGAGTACATTTTTTTTTTCTTCTGTAAGGCACACAATAACTCGGAAATCTCAAAAGAATAACTACTAGTTAAAAAGAAGAGAAGTGTCAAAGTATATCAATGATTACTATCCAGTCATTTTAAAAATGTGGAATGCGAACATGGACATTCAGTATGTTGCAGATAACTCAATTGCTGTTGCATTTTACGTTACATCGTACATAACAAAATCAGAAAAAATAGAGATGAAAGAACTGTGGGAAGAAATTACACAAGAGAAAAGCCTTAGTAAAGAATTGTACAGCTTTACTTTGAAAATGCTTTAGCACCGAGAAATTGGATTGTATGGATGTTCAGAATGATTGTGCTCTTCAAGTTTAAATTCAAAGTCATGAGGAATCATTTGGGTAAGTTTAGGTCTTGCCTGCAAACAAAATGATTTGAAGACATTAAAGAATTAACAGTAAATGAAGCAGACAGTACAGACAATCATAAAACTAATATGTTGGACACGTACTAACCGAAAAGGAGTCAACATCTGGAACAGCTATGTCTGTATGAAGTACATCAACATTACAGCTTGAAATGTTAAAGAGAATGTAAAAGAAGGTAAATATGCAGTAGTTGGATGTCATGGTTGTTTAGTAAAACATGCAAAGAGTAATCTCATAAACCACAAGAAAGTTAGTTGTGAAAGTTTAGATAAGGGAGATTGTAACTATTTAGCACTTCTGCAACTGTTTAAGTCTTGGTGTAGTGAAAGTGAATTATTTGGAGACTTTGACTGTGACGAAGATTCTTGTAATACATGTAAAAGTGGCATTGCATGTACAATGTTTGCTATATATTTAAAAATGTTGAATGATGAAGTTGAACGGAAAAAGACTATTACAGCTGAAATTAGTAATAAAAGTTCTAAAGATAGTGAAACTAGTGATCCATGTAGTCACAATCTTCTTGAACGAGCAATACTGGAAAATGAAGCAGCCATTGCTATGCATGAAGTTGAATTTGCAATGTGGTACAGCAGGTCTGAACAGAGAAACGGGGTCTTGATTCTATAATTGAGGATGTCAGAAGTTAAAGTCTGTGATAATTTCTGTGTACCCCCTCTGACCAGGTGCAATCAACTCTAGGTCCCAACAGTGGAATGGCGTCTTGATCCCCCAATGGACGATGTTACAACGGCATCTGAGAGTGGAGAGGAAGGTACTCCCTTCGACCAGGTGCAACTAACTCTAGGTCCCAACAGTGGAACGGTATCTTGATTCCACCATGGATGATGTCCGATAGTACCTGCTGCTTGTTTTTCGCAGACTCACTCTGTTGAGGTGCATCAGACTCTGTGCTTCCGTAGCTAACTGCTGTACAGGATTATTGAGGTTGGTTGAGTGTAGTCACTGGAGTACACCGTGGTACAGCAGCCCGAAAACTGAAACGGGGTCTTGATTCTATTAATGAGGATGTCAGAAGTTAAAGTCTGTGTTTATTTATGTGTACCACCATCGACCAGGTGCAACCAGCTCTAGGTCCTAATAGTGGAACGGTGTCCTGATCCCAGAATGGAAGATGTCCAATATTACTTGTTGCTTGTTTTCATAAAACTTCCTCCGTTGAGGTGCATCAGACACTGTGCTTCCGTAGTTAACTGTTGTACATGATTATTGTGCTTCGTTGACACCAGTCAGTGGAGTACACCGTGGTACAGCAGGTCCGAACAGTGAAACGGTGTCTTGATTCTGTGATTAAGGATGTGAGAAGTTAAAGTGTGTGATCATTTTTGTGTACCCCCTCTGATCAGGTGCAATGAACTGTAGGTTCCAACAGTGGAACGGTCTTTTGATCCCACAATGGAGGATGTTAGAACTGCATCTCAGAGTGGAGATGAAGGTACTCTGTTCGACCAGGTGCAACCAACTCTAGGTCCCAACAGTGGAATGGTGTCTTGATCCTAGAATGGACGATGTCTGATATAACCTTTTGCTGAGTTTTCACAGAACTGTCTCTGTTGAGGTGCATCACACTTTGTGATTCTGTAGTTAACTGCTGCACATGATTATTGGGCTTGGTTGACTGCTGTCGCTGGAATAGACCGTGGAATAGCAGGTCCGAACAGTGAAACGGGGTCTTGATTCTATGATTGAGGATGTCAGAAGTTAAAGTTTGGGATGATTTCTGTGTACTCCCTCTGATGAGGTGCATTAAACTCTAGGTACCAACAGTGGAACGGTGTCTTGATCCCACAATGGATGATGTTAGAACTGCATCTGAGAGTGGAGATGAAGGTACTCCTTTTGACCAGGTGCAACCAACTCTAGGTCCCAACAGTGGAACGGTGTCTTGATCCCACAATGGACGATGTCTGAAAAAACGTGCAGGTGAATTTTCAGAGGTCCTTCTGTTGAGATGAATCAGACTTTGTGCTTCCGTAGTTAACTGCTGCACATGATTAATGGCCTTGGTTGACTGTAGTTGGTGGAGTACACCACGGTACAGCAGGTCCGAACAGTGGAACGGGGTCTTGATTCTATGATTTAGGATGTCAGAAGTTACAGTTAGTGATGATTTGTGGTACCCCCTCCGATGAGGTGCATCAAACTCTAGGTCCCAACAGTGGAACGGTGTCTTGATCCCACAATGGACGATGTCCGAAAAAACGTGCAGGTGAATTTTCAGAGGTCCTTCTGTTGAGGAGCATCAGACTCGGTGTTTCCGTAGCTAACTGTTGCACATTATTATTGTGCTTGGTTAACACTTGTCGGTGGAGTACACTGTGGTACAGTAGGTCCGAACAGTGAAATGGGGTCTTGATTGTATGATTGAGGATGGTAGAAATTGAAGTTTGATATTATTTCTGTGTACCCCTTCTGATCTGCTGCAAGCAAGTCCATGATTTTGAATTGAACGGTACATGGCTGTCAGGTGTTAATGAAAAGTGAGTCTGGCCTACAATGCAGACAGAAGTGTTCACAATTCAGATCGAGTGCTGATTGTTTAATGATAGAATCCAGTAGTCAAGTAACTACAACGTCTATTGGAATATACATATTATCTTTTTAGTATACTTCTTTGAAGACATTTTTTTAAATGACTTATAGGTTTAGTACAATGACCAAATTTAATTGGCAAGTGCAAAGGAACACTGAATAGTCTACACTGTAGACAGCAGAAATGATATGTAAATTGTTTTGTTTTATTTATTGCAGATTTTTCTGCAATTTATGTTGTTGTCTTTTGTTAAGAGGAAGTGAGAGAAAGTATTCATGAATGTCTGTGTGAGTATTGTTTACAATTAACACTGCAGATAGCAGTGTTCACAATTCGGATCGAGTTGGTCTTGTAGATGACACATTTCTGTAGGAAAAGACATTGCTCCAGTGCGCTCTGTCTACACCATGAATACGTATTATTACAGGCTCCAGACACACTTTTTGTTGCTTCGCGTATGACAAACTGTGTAGCTGAATTCCACCTTACGTAGCTGTGGGCCCTTGCTGACCGCTCTCTCTGGCCTACACTGTAGACAGCAGTGTTCACAATTTAGATTGAGTTGCTATTGCTGATGATGTTCTGTTGATGGCAACAGATATTACTCCAAGTACGGCCTGCCTGTCTACAGCACACATCATTGCTGGTTGTTGACATGCTGAATGATTTTGATGTGGCTTTCTGAGTGCACTAAAACTGATGGACCCTTTATGATAAAATCTTTTTGTGTATTATTTCTGATCTATTAATTGTGTCTCAGTATACCATGAGTTGTGTTTTTTTTTACGACAGAATATTTTTCTGTATTACTTCACATCTACTGTCCCTACCTCACTGCAGTACAAACTATTGATTCTTTTATTATTGAATGTCTGTGTGTGATCCAATGATTACTGTTGTAGTAGATGATAGCAGCAACTATTCCTTGAGGAATGGTTTACACTGACTCCACACGCATCCACCACAGACGCTACTGGATATGTGACCCTGGTAATAAAAAGGTGTCGAGCGCATGTGCTCATACCCACTTCCACTATCTATCTGTGTCCGTGTGTTCATTATCTATGCATGATAGTGCCCCTGGGCCGTATGATATTACATTGTGCTGTGGGCAGTGTATGTAACTTTGTTACCTCTGGTAGTGGGGAAAACTTTGGTTATGTAACTTGTAGGTGTATGGCTATCACAGGTGGAAGGCTACTTTACAGACCATGAATATTGATGAAGATGATGGTTGCATGTTGTGTGTAGTGTAAGATATGTGTACATTGCAAAAAGTTTAGAAAAAAGCTCTCTAAGCAGAAGAGGTGTGTATCATCAAATGCAGTACAGAGATTGACTAAAATGGGTGGTGTTTTCCATCTGTTACAATGGGAAATGTTATGAACTAATGAAGTGCTTTTTTTATGGTCACATGGCAATCGCGCACCTAGTGACGTGATTTTGAGAAAATATAATTGCTAAAAATATAAGTTTATTACAGTTAGAAATATATAAATGTTTAAAATATGTTAAATTATCGCTTGCTCTCATATACACTTTAAAGTTATTTAGATATAGTTTTGAGACAAAAAAAAAAGAGGGAATAGCGTACGCGGTGCAAAACCGTATGTTTATGATGTAATGCAGGGTGTGGCAGCGTGCACTCGACACATTTGCAATGCGCAGCGGGCATGACCCCACACGTACATGACGTAACGCACGGCTTGGTAGTGCGTACCCGTCGCATACTAAAGTAGCAGCTGGAGCGACCTCATACGTACATGTTGTTACACGGGACATGGTGTCACAAACCTGTCAGATACGAAATGCGCATCATTTAAATGTGGTGGATAGGATTCACATGCTTATCAAGGTTGGTAGAGTACCGGTACGGGACTGTAGTTTTCTCCCCCCCAAAAAAAGTTTGATATGCATATTTTTGGGGGACGATATAAAACATAAAATAATTTTTAAAGTTCAAAAAAGGATAATAGAGTTGCAAAATATTAAAAAACAATTAGAAAAAATATAAGTTTTATTAATATTAAAATATGAAATTAACATTTAAAAAACCTTTGAAATTCACTGAAAAAACCATAGGTTTTACAGACGTTATAGTTAGGAATTAGCATTTTAAAAAACTTAGAAATTCACTGAATAAACCATAGGTTTCAGGGACGTTATAGTTAGTTGGAAATTTGACTAATATAAAACCAGAGAAATTCACCAGTTATAGTTAGTTGAGCTAACTATAACTGACATGGTCAGTGACATCACTGATGACATCTCAAATGACATCACTGACGACTGATGGTTTTATATGAGTCAAATGTCCAACTAACTATAACGTCCCTGAAACCTATGTTTTTTTCAGTGAGTATATATATATATATATATATTCAGTTCCACGATTGCCCACAAGCAGGATGCACTCACTGTAAGCATACTCCAGTTAAGGGAAGGCACCCATGCTCCCAGCATCAGCAGAGCCTGACGCGTTTCAGGATTACTCCCTTTCTCAAAGGCTTTTCTGCAATTGAATGACTGCCAGCATCACAACTATCAGCGTATGTCCCTCCTTTATTTCCGTGTCACAATCACACTCAGGTGAGTTAAACTTCACAGATGCATTCTGGGGCTGATAGTTCGAAAAATAAATCCCAAGTGGGCTGCAGGCAGTCCATTCAACCTAATATTAAAACATCACAGGGGCACAGGCAGAGTCCTTCCCCGTTCAAATTTCATGCTAATCAGTCCAGTTCCGCTGATGCTTCGCACCGGCAGTGGGACCGCTGACTTCTGCGGCGGTGCTTCCTTCGACCGGGTCGGCCGATTAAATTCAGTTCCACGATTGCCCACAAGCAGGATGCACTCACTGTAAGCATACTCCAGTTAAGGGAAGGCACCCATGCTCCCAGCATCAGCAGAGCCTGACGCGTTTCAGGATTACTCCCTTTCTCAAAGGCTTTTCTGCAATTGAATGACTGCCAGCATCACAACTATCAGCGTATGTCCCTCCTTTATTTCCGTGTCACAATCACACTCAGGTGAGTTAAACTTCACAGATGCATTCTGGGGCTGATAGTTCGAAAAATAAATCCCAAGTGGGCTGCAGGCAGTCCATTCAACCTAATATTAAAACATCACAGGGGCACAGGCAGAGTCCTTCCCCGTTCAAATTTCATGCTAATCAGTCCAGTTCCGCTGATGCTTCGCACCGGCAGTGGGACCGCTGACTTCTGCGGCGGTGCTTCCTTCGACCGGGTCGGCCGATTAAATTCAGTTCCACGATTGCCCACAAGCAGGATGCACTCACTGTAAGCATACTCCAGTTAAGGGAAGGCACCCATGCTCCCAGCATCAGCAGAGCCTGACGCGTTTCAGGATTACTCCCTTTCTCAAAGGCTTTTCTGCAATTGAATGACTGCCAGCATCACAACTATCAGCGTATGTCCCTCCTTTATTTCCGTGTCACAATCACACTCAGGTGAGTTAAACTTCACAGATGCATTCTGGGGCTGATAGTTCGAAAAATAAATCCCAAGTGGGCTGCAGGCAGTCCATTCAACCTAATATTAAAACATCACAGGGGCACAGGCAGAGTCCTTCCCCGTTCAAATTTCATGCTAATCAGTCCAGTTCCGCTGATGCTTCGCACCGGCAGTGGGACCGCTGACTTCTGCGGCGGTGCTTCCTTCGACCGGGTCGGCCGATTAAATTCAGTTCCACGATTGCCCACAAGCAGGATGCACTCACTGTAAGCATACTCCAGTTAAGGGAAGGCACCCATGCTCCCAGCATCAGCAGAGCCTGACGCGTTTCAGGATTACTCCCTTTCTCAAAGGCTTTTCTGCAATTGAATGACTGCCAGCATCACAACTATCAGCGTATGTCCCTCCTTTATTTCCGTGTCACAATCACACTCAGGTGAGTTAAACTTCACAGATGCATTCTGGGGCTGATAGTTCGAAAAATAAATCCCAAGTGGGCTGCAGGCAGTCCATTCAACCTAATATTAAAACATCACAGGGGCACAGGCAGAGTCCTTCCCCGTTCAAATTTCATGCTAATCAGTCCAGTTCCGCTGATGCTTCGCACCGGCAGTGGGACCGCTGACTTCTGCGGCGGTGCTTCCTTCGACCGGGTCGGCCGATTAAATTCAGTTCCACGATTGCCCACAAGCAGGATGCACTCACTGTAAGCATACTCCAGTTAAGGGAAGGCACCCATGCTCCCAGCATCAGCAGAGCCTGACGCGTTTCAGGATTACTCCCTTTCTCAAAGGCTTTTCTGCAATTGAATGACTGCCAGCATCACAACTATCAGCGTATGTCCCTCCTTTATTTCCGTGTCACAATCACACTCAGGTGAGTTAAACTTCACAGATGCATTCTGGGGCTGATAGTTCGAAAAATAAATCCCAAGTGGGCTGCAGGCAGTCCATTCAACCTAATATTAAAACATCACAGGGGCACAGGCAGAGTCCTTCCCCGTTCAAATTTCATGCTAATCAGTCCAGTTCCGCTGATGCTTCGCACCGGCAGTGGGACCGCTGACTTCTGCGGCGGTGCTTCCTTCGACCGGGTCGGCCGATTAAATTCAGTTCCACGATTGCCCACAAGCAGGATGCACTCACTGTAAGCATACTCCAGTTAAGGGAAGGCACCCATGCTCCCAGCATCAGCAGAGCCTGACGCGTTTCAGGATTACTCCCTTTCTCAAAGGCTTTTCTGCAATTGAATGACTGCCAGCATCACAACTATCAGCGTATGTCCCTCCTGAAACGCGTCAGGCTCTGCTGATGCTGGGAGCATGGGTGCCTTCCCTTAACTGGAGTATGCTTACAGTGAGTGCATCCTGCTTGTGGGCAATCGTGGAACTGAATTTAATCGGCCGACCCGGTCGAAGGAAGCACCGCCGCAGAAGTCAGCGGTCCCACTGCCGGTGCGAAGCATCAGCGGAACTGGACTGATTAGCATGAAATTTGAACGGGGAAGGACTCTGCCTGTGCCCCTGTGATGTTTTAATATTAGGTTGAATGGACTGCCTGCAGCCCACTTGGGATTTATTTTTCGAACTATCAGCCCCAGAATGCATCTGTGAAGTTTAACTCACCTGAGTGTGATTGTGACACGGAAATAAAGGAGGGACATACGCTGATAGTTGTGATGCTGGCAGTCATTCAATTGCAGAAAAGCCTTTGAGAAAGGGAGTAATCCTGAAACGCGTCAGGCTCTGCTGATGCTGGGAGCATGGGTGCCTTCCCTTAACTGGAGTATGCTTACAGTGAGTGCATCCTGCTTGTGGGCAATCGTGGAACTGAATTTAATCGGCCGACCCGGTCGAAGGAAGCACCGCCGCAGAAGTCAGCGGTCCCACTGCCGGTGCGAAGCATCAGCGGAACTGGACTGATTAGCATGAAATTTGAACGGGGAAGGACTCTGCCTGTGCCCCTGTGATGTTTTAATATTAGGTTGAATGGACTGCCTGCAGCCCACTTGGGATTTATTTTTCGAACTATCAGCCCCAGAATGCATCTGTGAAGTTTAACTCACCTGAGTGTGATTGTGACACGGAAATAAAGGAGGGACATACGCTGATAGTTGTGATGCTGGCAGTCATTCAATTGCAGAAAAGCCTTTGAGAAAGGGAGTAATCCTGAAACGCGTCAGGCTCTGCTGATGCTGGGAGCATGGGTGCCTTCCCTTAACTGGAGTATGCTTACAGTGAGTGCATCCTGCTTGTGGGCAATCGTGGAACTGAATTTAATCGGCCGACCCGGTCGAAGGAAGCACCGCCGCAGAAGTCAGCGGTCCCACTGCCGGTGCGAAGCATCAGCGGAACTGGACTGATTAGCATGAAATTTGAACGGGGAAGGACTCTGCCTGTGCCCCTGTGATGTTTTAATATTAGGTTGAATGGACTGCCTGCAGCCCACTTGGGATTTATTTTTCGAACTATCAGCCCCAGAATGCATCTGTGAAGTTTAACTCACCTGAGTGTGATTGTGACACGGAAATAAAGGAGGGACATACGCTGATAGTTGTGATGCTGGCAGTCATTCAATTGCAGAAAAGCCTTTGAGAAAGGGAGTAATCCTGAAACGCGTCAGGCTCTGCTGATGCTGGGAGCATGGGTGCCTTCCCTTAACTGGAGTATGCTTACAGTGAGTGCATCCTGCTTGTGGGCAATCGTGGAACTGAATTTAATCGGCCGACCCGGTCGAAGGAAGCACCGCCGCAGAAGTCAGCGGTCCCACTGCCGGTGCGAAGCATCAGCGGAACTGGACTGATTAGCATGAAATTTGAACGGGGAAGGACTCTGCCTGTGCCCCTGTGATGTTTTAATATTAGGTTGAATGGACTGCCTGCAGCCCACTTGGGATTTATTTTTCGAACTATCAGCCCCAGAATGCATCTGTGAAGTTTAACTCACCTGAGTGTGATTGTGACACGGAAATAAAGGAGGGACATACGCTGATAGTTGTGATGCTGGCAGTCATTCAATTGCAGAAAAGCCTTTGAGAAAGGGAGTAATCCTGAAACGCGTCAGGCTCTGCTGATGCTGGGAGCATGGGTGCCTTCCCTTAACTGGAGTATGCTTACAGTGAGTGCATCCTGCTTGTGGGCAATCGTGGAACTGAATTTAATCGGCCGACCCGGTCGAAGGAAGCACCGCCGCAGAAGTCAGCGGTCCCACTGCCGGTGCGAAGCATCAGCGGAACTGGACTGATTAGCATGAAATTTGAACGGGGAAGGACTCTGCCTGTGCCCCTGTGATGTTTTAATATTAGGTTGAATGGACTGCCTGCAGCCCACTTGGGATTTATTTTTCGAACTATCAGCCCCAGAATGCATCTGTGAAGTTTAACTCACCTGAGTGTGATTGTGACACGGAAATAAAGGAGGGACATACGCTGATAGTTGTGATGCTGGCAGTCATTCAATTGCAGAAAAGCCTTTGAGAAAGGGAGTAATCCTGAAACGCGTCAGGCTCTGCTGATGCTGGGAGCATGGGTGCCTTCCCTTAACTGGAGTATGCTTACAGTGAGTGCATCCTGCTTGTGGGCAATCGTGGAACTGAATTTAATCGGCCGACCCGGTCGAAGGAAGCACCGCCGCAGAAGTCAGCGGTCCCACTGCCGGTGCGAAGCATCAGCGGAACTGGACTGATTAGCATGAAATTTGAACGGGGAAGGACTCTGCCTGTGCCCCTGTGATGTTTTAATATTAGGTTGAATGGACTGCCTGCAGCCCACTTGGGATTTATTTTTCGAACTATCAGCCCCAGAATGCATCTGTGAAGTTTAACTCACCTGAGTGTGATTGTGACACGGAAATAAAGGAGGGACATACGCTGATAGTTGTGATGCTGGCAGTCATTCAATTGCAGAAAAGCCTTTGAGAAAGGGAGTAATCCTGAAACGCGTCAGGCTCTGCTGATGCTGGGAGCATGGGTGCCTTCCCTTAACTGGAGTATGCTTACAGTGAGTGCATCCTGCTTGTGGGCAATCGTGGAACTGAATTTAATCGGCCGACCCGGTCGAAGGAAGCACCGCCGCAGAAGTCAGCGGTCCCACTGCCGGTGCGAAGCATCAGCGGAACTGGACTGATTAGCATGAAATTTGAACGGGGAAGGACTCTGCCTGTGCCCCTGTGATGTTTTAATATTAGGTTGAATGGACTGCCTGCAGCCCACTTGGGATTTATTTTTCGAACTATCAGCCCCAGAATGCATCTGTGAAGTTTAACTCACCTGAGTGTGATTGTGACACGGAAATAAAGGAGGGACATACGCTGATAGTTGTGATGCTGGCAGTCATTCAATTGCAGAAAAGCCTTTGAGAAAGGGAGTAATCCTGAAACGCGTCAGGCTCTGCTGATGCTGGGAGCATGGGTGCCTTCCCTTAACTGGAGTATGCTTACAGTGAGTGCATCCTGCTTGTGGGCAATCGTGGAACTGAATTTAATCGGCCGACCCGGTCGAAGGAAGCACCGCCGCAGAAGTCAGCGGTCCCACTGCCGGTGCGAAGCATCAGCGGAACTGGACTGATTAGCATGAAATTTGAACGGGGAAGGACTCTGCCTGTGCCCCTGTGATGTTTTAATATTAGGTTGAATGGACTGCCTGCAGCCCACTTGGGATTTATTTTTCGAACTATCAGCCCCAGAATGCATCTGTGAAGTTTAACTCACCTGAGTGTGATTGTGACACGGAAATAAAGGAGGGACATACGCTGATAGTTGTGATGCTGGCAGTCATTCAATTGCAGAAAAGCCTTTGAGAAAGGGAGTAATCCTGAAACGCGTCAGGCTCTGCTGATGCTGGGAGCATGGGTGCCTTCCCTTAACTGGAGTATGCTTACAGTGAGTGCATCCTGCTTGTGGGCAATCGTGGAACTGAATTTAATCGGCCGACCCGGTCGAAGGAAGCACCGCCGCAGAAGTCAGCGGTCCCACTGCCGGTGCGAAGCATCAGCGGAACTGGACTGATTAGCATGAAATTTGAACGGGGAAGGACTCTGCCTGTGCCCCTGTGATGTTTTAATATTAGGTTGAATGGACTGCCTGCAGCCCACTTGGGATTTATTTTTCGAACTATCAGCCCCAGAATGCATCTGTGAAGTTTAACTCACCTGAGTGTGATTGTGACACGGAAATAAAGGAGGGACATACGCTGATAGTTGTGATGCTGGCAGTCATTCAATTGCAGAAAAGCCTTTGAGAAAGGGAGTAATCCTGAAACGCGTCAGGCTCTGCTGATGCTGGGAGCATGGGTGCCTTCCCTTAACTGGAGTATGCTTACAGTGAGTGCATCCTGCTTGTGGGCAATCGTGGAACTGAATTTAATCGGCCGACCCGGTCGAAGGAAGCACCGCCGCAGAAGTCAGCGGTCCCACTGCCGGTGCGAAGCATCAGCGGAACTGGACTGATTAGCATGAAATTTGAACGGGGAAGGACTCTGCCTGTGCCCCTGTGATGTTTTAATATTAGGTTGAATGGACTGCCTGCAGCCCACTTGGGATTTATTTTTCGAACTATCAGCCCCAGAATGCATCTGTGAAGTTTAACTCACCTGAGTGTGATTGTGACACGGAAATAAAGGAGGGACATACGCTGATAGTTGTGATGCTGGCAGTCATTCAATTGCAGAAAAGCCTTTGAGAAAGGGAGTAATCCTGAAACGCGTCAGGCTCTGCTGATGCTGGGAGCATGGGTGCCTTCCCTTAACTGGAGTATGCTTACAGTGAGTGCATCCTGCTTGTGGGCAATCGTGGAACTGAATTTAATCGGCCGACCCGGTCGAAGGAAGCACCGCCGCAGAAGTCAGCGGTCCCACTGCCGGTGCGAAGCATCAGCGGAACTGGACTGATTAGCATGAAATTTGAACGGGGAAGGACTCTGCCTGTGCCCCTGTGATGTTTTAATATTAGGTTGAATGGACTGCCTGCAGCCCACTTGGGATTTATTTTTCGAACTATCAGCCCCAGAATGCATCTGTGAAGTTTAACTCACCTGAGTGTGATTGTGACACGGAAATAAAGGAGGGACATACGCTGATAGTTGTGATGCTGGCAGTCATTCAATTGCAGAAAAGCCTTTGAGAAAGGGAGTAATCCTGAAACGCGTCAGGCTCTGCTGATGCTGGGAGCATGGGTGCCTTCCCTTAACTGGAGTATGCTTACAGTGAGTGCATCCTGCTTGTGGGCAATCGTGGAACTGAATTTAATCGGCCGACCCGGTCGAAGGAAGCACCGCCGCAGAAGTCAGCGGTCCCACTGCCGGTGCGAAGCATCAGCGGAACTGGACTGATTAGCATGAAATTTGAACGGGGAAGGACTCTGCCTGTGCCCCTGTGATGTTTTAATATTAGGTTGAATGGACTGCCTGCAGCCCACTTGGGATTTATTTTTCGAACTATCAGCCCCAGAATGCATCTGTGAAGTTTAACTCACCTGAGTGTGATTGTGACACGGAAATAAAGGAGGGACATACGCTGATAGTTGTGATGCTGGCAGTCATTCAATTGCAGAAAAGCCTTTGAGAAAGGGAGTAATCCTGAAACGCGTCAGGCTCTGCTGATGCTGGGAGCATGGGTGCCTTCCCTTAACTGGAGTATGCTTACAGTGAGTGCATCCTGCTTGTGGGCAATCGTGGAACTGAATTTAATCGGCCGACCCGGTCGAAGGAAGCACCGCCGCAGAAGTCAGCGGTCCCACTGCCGGTGCGAAGCATCAGCGGAACTGGACTGATTAGCATGAAATTTGAACGGGGAAGGACTCTGCCTGTGCCCCTGTGATGTTTTAATATTAGGTTGAATGGACTGCCTGCAGCCCACTTGGGATTTATTTTTCGAACTATCAGCCCCAGAATGCATCTGTGAAGTTTAACTCACCTGAGTGTGATTGTGACACGGAAATAAAGGAGGGACATACGCTGATAGTTGTGATGCTGGCAGTCATTCAATTGCAGAAAAGCCTTTGAGAAAGGGAGTAATCCTGAAACGCGTCAGGCTCTGCTGATGCTGGGAGCATGGGTGCCTTCCCTTAACTGGAGTATGCTTACAGTGAGTGCATCCTGCTTGTGGGCAATCGTGGAACTGAATTTAATCGGCCGACCCGGTCGAAGGAAGCACCGCCGCAGAAGTCAGCGGTCCCACTGCCGGTGCGAAGCATCAGCGGAACTGGACTGATTAGCATGAAATTTGAACGGGGAAGGACTCTGCCTGTGCCCCTGTGATGTTTTAATATTAGGTTGAATGGACTGCCTGCAGCCCACTTGGGATTTATTTTTCGAACTATCAGCCCCAGAATGCATCTGTGAAGTTTAACTCACCTGAGTGTGATTGTGACACGGAAATAAAGGAGGGACATACGCTGATAGTTGTGATGCTGGCAGTCATTCAATTGCAGAAAAGCCTTTGAGAAAGGGAGTAATCCTGAAACGCGTCAGGCTCTGCTGATGCTGGGAGCATGGGTGCCTTCCCTTAACTGGAGTATGCTTACAGTGAGTGCATCCTGCTTGTGGGCAATCGTGGAACTGAATTTAATCGGCCGACCCGGTCGAAGGAAGCACCGCCGCAGAAGTCAGCGGTCCCACTGCCGGTGCGAAGCATCAGCGGAACTGGACTGATTAGCATGAAATTTGAACGGGGAAGGACTCTGCCTGTGCCCCTGTGATGTTTTAATATTAGGTTGAATGGACTGCCTGCAGCCCACTTGGGATTTATTTTTCGAACTATCAGCCCCAGAATGCATCTGTGAAGTTTAACTCACCTGAGTGTGATTGTGACACGGAAATAAAGGAGGGACATACGCTGATAGTTGTGATGCTGGCAGTCATTCAATTGCAGAAAAGCCTTTGAGAAAGGGAGTAATCCTGAAACGCGTCAGGCTCTGCTGATGCTGGGAGCATGGGTGCCTTCCCTTAACTGGAGTATGCTTACAGTGAGTGCATCCTGCTTGTGGGCAATCGTGGAACTGAATTTAATCGGCCGACCCGGTCGAAGGAAGCACCGCCGCAGAAGTCAGCGGTCCCACTGCCGGTGCGAAGCATCAGCGGAACTGGACTGATTAGCATGAAATTTGAACGGGGAAGGACTCTGCCTGTGCCCCTGTGATGTTTTAATATTAGGTTGAATGGACTGCCTGCAGCCCACTTGGGATTTATTTTTCGAACTATCAGCCCCAGAATGCATCTGTGAAGTTTAACTCACCTGAGTGTGATTGTGACACGGAAATAAAGGAGGGACATACGCTGATAGTTGTGATGCTGGCAGTCATTCAATTGCAGAAAAGCCTTTGAGAAAGGGAGTAATCCTGAAACGCGTCAGGCTCTGCTGATGCTGGGAGCATGGGTGCCTTCCCTTAACTGGAGTATGCTTACAGTGAGTGCATCCTGCTTGTGGGCAATCGTGGAACTGAATTTAATCGGCCGACCCGGTCGAAGGAAGCACCGCCGCAGAAGTCAGCGGTCCCACTGCCGGTGCGAAGCATCAGCGGAACTGGACTGATTAGCATGAAATTTGAACGGGGAAGGACTCTGCCTGTGCCCCTGTGATGTTTTAATATTAGGTTGAATGGACTGCCTGCAGCCCACTTGGGATTTATTTTTCGAACTATCAGCCCCAGAATGCATCTGTGAAGTTTAACTCACCTGAGTGTGATTGTGACACGGAAATAAAGGAGGGACATACGCTGATAGTTGTGATGCTGGCAGTCATTCAATTGCAGAAAAGCCTTTGAGAAAGGGAGTAATCCTGAAACGCGTCAGGCTCTGCTGATGCTGGGAGCATGGGTGCCTTCCCTTAACTGGAGTATGCTTACAGTGAGTGCATCCTGCTTGTGGGCAATCGTGGAACTGAATTTAATCGGCCGACCCGGTCGAAGGAAGCACCGCCGCAGAAGTCAGCGGTCCCACTGCCGGTGCGAAGCATCAGCGGAACTGGACTGATTAGCATGAAATTTGAACGGGGAAGGACTCTGCCTGTGCCCCTGTGATGTTTTAATATTAGGTTGAATGGACTGCCTGCAGCCCACTTGGGATTTATTTTTCGAACTATCAGCCCCAGAATGCATCTGTGAAGTTTAACTCACCTGAGTGTGATTGTGACACGGAAATAAAGGAGGGACATACGCTGATAGTTGTGATGCTGGCAGTCATTCAATTGCAGAAAAGCCTTTGAGAAAGGGAGTAATCCTGAAACGCGTCAGGCTCTGCTGATGCTGGGAGCATGGGTGCCTTCCCTTAACTGGAGTATGCTTACAGTGAGTGCATCCTGCTTGTGGGCAATCGTGGAACTGAATTTAATCGGCCGACCCGGTCGAAGGAAGCACCGCCGCAGAAGTCAGCGGTCCCACTGCCGGTGCGAAGCATCAGCGGAACTGGACTGATTAGCATGAAATTTGAACGGGGAAGGACTCTGCCTGTGCCCCTGTGATGTTTTAATATTAGGTTGAATGGACTGCCTGCAGCCCACTTGGGATTTATTTTTCGAACTATCAGCCCCAGAATGCATCTGTGAAGTTTAACTCACCTGAGTGTGATTGTGACACGGAAATAAAGGAGGGACATACGCTGATAGTTGTGATGCTGGCAGTCATTCAATTGCAGAAAAGCCTTTGAGAAAGGGAGTAATCCTCAAACGCGTCAGGCTCTGCTGATGCTGGGAGCATGGGTGCCTTCCCTTAACTGGAGTATGCTTACAGTGAGTGCATCCTGCTTGTGGGCAATCGTGGAACTGAATTTAATCGGCCGACCCGGTCGAAGGAAGCACCGCCGCAGAAGTCAGCGGTCCCACTGCCGGTGCGAAGCATCAGCGGAACTGGACTGATTAGCATGAAATTTGAACGGGGAAGGACTCTGCCTGTGCCCCTGTGATGTTTTAATATTAGGTTGAATGGACTGCCTGCAGCCCACTTGGGATTTATTTTTCGAACTATCAGCCCCAGAATGCATCTGTGAAGTTTAACTCACCTGAGTGTGATTGTGACACGGAAATAAAGGAGGGACATACGCTGATAGTTGTGATGCTGGCAGTCATTCAATTGCAGAAAAGCCTTTGAGAAAGGGAGTAATCCTGAAACGCGTCAGGCTCTGCTGATGCTGGGAGCATGGGTGCCTTCCCTTAACTGGAGTATGCTTACAGTGAGTGCATCCTGCTTGTGGGCAATCGTGGAACTGAATTTAATCGGCCGACCCGGTCGAAGGAAGCACCGCCGCAGAAGTCAGCGGTCCCACTGCCGGTGCGAAGCATCAGCGGAACTGGACTGATTAGCATGAAATTTGAACGGGGAAGGACTCTGCCTGTGCCCCTGTGATGTTTTAATATTAGGTTGAATGGACTGCCTGCAGCCCACTTGGGATTTATTTTTCGAACTATCAGCCCCAGAATGCATCTGTGAAGTTTAACTCACCTGAGTGTGATTGTGACACGGAAATAAAGGAGGGACATACGCTGATAGTTGTGATGCTGGCAGTCATTCAATTGCAGAAAAGCCTTTGAGAAAGGGAGTAATCCTGAAACGCGTCAGGCTCTGCTGATGCTGGGAGCATGGGTGCCTTCCCTTAACTGGAGTATGCTTACAGTGAGTGCATCCTGCTTGTGGGCAATCGTGGAACTGAATTTAATCGGCCGACCCGGTCGAAGGAAGCACCGCCGCAGAAGTCAGCGGTCCCACTGCCGGTGCGAAGCATCAGCGGAACTGGACTGATTAGCATGAAATTTGAACGGGGAAGGACTCTGCCTGTGCCCCTGTGATGTTTTAATATTAGGTTGAATGGACTGCCTGCAGCCCACTTGGGATTTATTTTTCGAACTATCAGCCCCAGAATGCATCTGTGAAGTTTAACTCACCTGAGTGTGATTGTGACACGGAAATAAAGGAGGGACATACGCTGATAGTTGTGATGCTGGCAGTCATTCAATTGCAGAAAAGCCTTTGAGAAAGGGAGTAATCCTGAAACGCGTCAGGCTCTGCTGATGCTGGGAGCATGGGTGCCTTCCCTTAACTGGAGTATGCTTACAGTGAGTGCATCCTGCTTGTGGGCAATCGTGGAACTGAATTTAATCGGCCGACCCGGTCGAAGGAAGCACCGCCGCAGAAGTCAGCGGTCCCACTGCCGGTGCGAAGCATCAGCGGAACTGGACTGATTAGCATGAAATTTGAACGGGGAAGGACTCTGCCTGTGCCCCTGTGATGTTTTAATATTAGGTTGAATGGACTGCCTGCAGCCCACTTGGGATTTATTTTTCGAACTATCAGCCCCAGAATGCATCTGTGAAGTTTAACTCACCTGAGTGTGATTGTGACACGGAAATAAAGGAGGGACATACGCTGATAGTTGTGATGCTGGCAGTCATTCAATTGCAGAAAAGCCTTTGAGAAAGGGAGTAATCCTGAAACGCGTCAGGCTCTGCTGATGCTGGGAGCATGGGTGCCTTCCCTTAACTGGAGTATGCTTACAGTGAGTGCATCCTGCTTGTGGGCAATCGTGGAACTGAATTTAATCGGCCGACCCGGTCGAAGGAAGCACCGCCGCAGAAGTCAGCGGTCCCACTGCCGGTGCGAAGCATCAGCGGAACTGGACTGATTAGCATGAAATTTGAACGGGGAAGGACTCTGCCTGTGCCCCTGTGATGTTTTAATATTAGGTTGAATGGACTGCCTGCAGCCCACTTGGGATTTATTTTTCGAACTATCAGCCCCAGAATGCATCTGTGAAGTTTAACTCACCTGAGTGTGATTGTGACACGGAAATAAAGGAGGGACATACGCTGATAGTTGTGATGCTGGCAGTCATTCAATTGCAGAAAAGCCTTTGAGAAAGGGAGTAATCCTGAAACGCGTCAGGCTCTGCTGATGCTGGGAGCATGGGTGCCTTCCCTTAACTGGAGTATGCTTACAGTGAGTGCATCCTGCTTGTGGGCAATCGTGGAACTGAATTTAATCGGCCGACCCGGTCGAAGGAAGCACCGCCGCAGAAGTCAGCGGTCCCACTGCCGGTGCGAAGCATCAGCGGAACTGGACTGATTAGCATGAAATTTGAACGGGGAAGGACTCTGCCTGTGCCCCTGTGATGTTTTAATATTAGGTTGAATGGACTGCCTGCAGCCCACTTGGGATTTATTTTTCGAACTATCAGCCCCAGAATGCATCTGTGAAGTTTAACTCACCTGAGTGTGATTGTGACACGGAAATAAAGGAGGGACATACGCTGATAGTTGTGATGCTGGCAGTCATTCAATTGCAGAAAAGCCTTTGAGAAAGGGAGTAATCCTGAAACGCGTCAGGCTCTGCTGATGCTGGGAGCATGGGTGCCTTCCCTTAACTGGAGTATGCTTACAGTGAGTGCATCCTGCTTGTGGGCAATCGTGGAACTGAATTTAATCGGCCGACCCGGTCGAAGGAAGCACCGCCGCAGAAGTCAGCGGTCCCACTGCCGGTGCGAAGCATCAGCGGAACTGGACTGATTAGCATGAAATTTGAACGGGGAAGGACTCTGCCTGTGCCCCTGTGATGTTTTAATATTAGGTTGAATGGACTGCCTGCAGCCCACTTGGGATTTATTTTTCGAACTATCAGCCCCAGAATGCATCTGTGAAGTTTAACTCACCTGAGTGTGATTGTGACACGGAAATAAAGGAGGGACATACGCTGATAGTTGTGATGCTGGCAGTCATTCAATTGCAGAAAAGCCTTTGAGAAAGGGAGTAATCCTGAAACGCGTCAGGCTCTGCTGATGCTGGGAGCATGGGTGCCTTCCCTTAACTGGAGTATGCTTACAGTGAGTGCATCCTGCTTGTGGGCAATCGTGGAACTGAATTTAATCGGCCGACCCGGTCGAAGGAAGCACCGCCGCAGAAGTCAGCGGTCCCACTGCCGGTGCGAAGCATCAGCGGAACTGGACTGATTAGCATGAAATTTGAACGGGGAAGGACTCTGCCTGTGCCCCTGTGATGTTTTAATATTAGGTTGAATGGACTGCCTGCAGCCCACTTGGGATTTATTTTTCGAACTATCAGCCCCAGAATGCATCTGTGAAGTTTAACTCACCTGAGTGTGATTGTGACACGGAAATAAAGGAGGGACATACGCTGATAGTTGTGATGCTGGCAGTCATTCAATTGCAGAAAAGCCTTTGAGAAAGGGAGTAATCCTGAAACGCGTCAGGCTCTGCTGATGCTGGGAGCATGGGTGCCTTCCCTTAACTGGAGTATGCTTACAGTGAGTGCATCCTGCTTGTGGGCAATCGTGGAACTGAATTTAATCGGCCGACCCGGTCGAAGGAAGCACCGCCGCAGAAGTCAGCGGTCCCACTGCCGGTGCGAAGCATCAGCGGAACTGGACTGATTAGCATGAAATTTGAACGGGGAAGGACTCTGCCTGTGCCCCTGTGATGTTTTAATATTAGGTTGAATGGACTGCCTGCAGCCCACTTGGGATTTATTTTTCGAACTATCAGCCCCAGAATGCATCTGTGAAGTTTAACTCACCTGAGTGTGATTGTGACACGGAAATAAAGGAGGGACATACGCTGATAGTTGTGATGCTGGCAGTCATTCAATTGCAGAAAAGCCTTTGAGAAAGGGAGTAATCCTGAAACGCGTCAGGCTCTGCTGATGCTGGGAGCATGGGTGCCTTCCCTTAACTGGAGTATGCTTACAGTGAGTGCATCCTGCTTGTGGGCAATCGTGGAACTGAATTTAATCGGCCGACCCGGTCGAAGGAAGCACCGCCGCAGAAGTCAGCGGTCCCACTGCCGGTGCGAAGCATCACCGGAACTGGACTGATTAGCATGAAATTTGAACGGGGAAGGACTCTGCCTGTGCCCCTGTGATGTTTTAATATTAGGTTGAATGGACTGCCTGCAGCCCACTTGGGATTTATTTTTCGAACTATCAGCCCCAGAATGCATCTGTGAAGTTTAACTCACCTGAGTGTGATTGTGACACGGAAATAAAGGAGGGACATACGCTGATAGTTGTGATGCTGGCAGTCATTCAATTGCAGAAAAGCCTTTGAGAAAGGGAGTAATCCTGAAACGCGTCAGGCTCTGCTGATGCTGGGAGCATGGGTGCCTTCCCTTAACTGGAGTATGCTTACAGTGAGTGCATCCTGCTTGTGGGCAATCGTGGAACTGAATTTAATCGGCCGACCCGGTCGAAGGAAGCACCGCCGCAGAAGTCAGCGGTCCCACTGCCGGTGCGAGCATCAGCGGAACTGGACTGATTAGCATGAAATTTGAACGGGGAAGGACTCTGCCTGTGCCCCTGTGATGTTTTAATATTAGGTTGAATGGACTGCCTGCAGCCCACTTGGGATTTATTTTTCGAACTATCAGCCCCAGAATGCATCTGTGAAGTTTAACTCACCTGAGTGTGATTGTGACACGGAAATAAAGGAGGGACATACGCTGATAGTTGTGATGCTGGCAGTCATTCAATTGCAGAAAAGCCTTTGAGAAAGGGAGTAATCCTGAAACGCGTCAGGCTCTGCTGATGCTGGGAGCATGGGTGCCTTCCCTTAACTGGAGTATGCTTACAGTGAGTGCATCCTGCTTGTGGGCAATCGTGGAACTGAATTTAATCGGCCGACCCGGTCGAAGGAAGCACCGCCGCAGAAGTCAGCGGTCCCACTGCCGGTGCGAAGCATCAGCGGAACTGGACTGATTAGCATGAAATTTGAACGGGGAAGGACTCTGCCTGTGCCCCTGTGATGTTTTAATATTAGGTTGAATGGACTGCCTGCAGCCCACTTGGGATTTATTTTTCGAACTATCAGCCCCAGAATGCATCTGTGAAGTTTAACTCACCTGAGTGTGATTGTGACACGGAAATAAAGGAGGGACATACGCTGATAGTTGTGATGCTGGCAGTCATTCAATTGCAGAAAAGCCTTTGAGAAAGGGAGTAATCCTGAAACGCGTCAGGCTCTGCTGATGCTGGGAGCATGGGTGCCTTCCCTTAACTGGAGTATGCTTACAGTGAGTGCATCCTGCTTGTGGGCAATCGTGGAACTGAATTTAATCGGCCGACCCGGTCGAAGGAAGCACCGCCGCAGAAGTCAGCGGTCCCACTGCCGGTGCGAAGCATCAGCGGAACTGGACTGATTAGCATGAAATTTGAACGGGGAAGGACTCTGCCTGTGCCCCTGTGATGTTTTAATATTAGGTTGAATGGACTGCCTGCAGCCCACTTGGGATTTATTTTTCGAACTATCAGCCCCAGAATGCATCTGTGAAGTTTAACTCACCTGAGTGTGATTGTGACACGGAAATAAAGGAGGGACATACGCTGATAGTTGTGATGCTGGCAGTCATTCAATTGCAGAAAAGCCTTTGAGAAAGGGAGTAATCCTGAAACGCGTCAGGCTCTGCTGATGCTGGGAGCATGGGTGCCTTCCCTTAACTGGAGTATGCTTACAGTGAGTGCATCCTGCTTGTGGGCAATCGTGGAACTGAATATATATATATATATATATATATATATATATATATATATATATATATATATATATATATATATTTATATATATGAAACAACACAATCCTGCTCCACCACTTGACGGCAAAACAACAAGTGTGGACCACGACGTATTCCAGCAAGTATCTTTTATTCTTTCAGCAGTGCAAATCCAAATTCAGCAAAAAATGTTCATGAGCAAGTGCTCAGCATGACGCGTTTCGACCTTACGGTCTTGATCACAATGGCGGTCGCCAGTAGGTAGTTATAGTTACAACCTAATTTCCATCGGAAAATCATTTTTTGATTTGCTAATAACTTTGGCGTTGTTTGACGAATCTTTGAGAAATTCTCCAAAAACAAAGTCTATCCAGGACAGCTCCAATCTTGAAAGTTTGGGGGTGATTTGTCAAGGGGGGCTGAGAAAAAAGGGCGTCCCAAAATGCATTTTCCCCATGTTAATTTCCATCTGAAATTTTGCGACAAACTACAGCCCGTACTGCTGAACGGAATTACCCCAAATTTGGCAGAAATGTAGAGCTTGGTTCAGAAAGCTACCTTCTTTTAAATGATGTAAATCTGTTCAGTAGTTTTTGAGAAATTCAAAAAATAAGTCAAAAAATCAATTTCCCATAGGAAACTTTGTGCAAGGCTACAGCTGAAACTACTGAACGGAATTACCCCAAATTTGGCACAAAGGTAGTGCATGGGTCAGAGAGTGACCTTTTTTTAAATGGTGTAAATCCGCTCAGTAGTTGCTGAGAAATTAGAAAAATAAAAGTTTTGATATCTGGGAGGAGCCTAAGTCCTGTGCACGAGCTTCACTGTGATTGGCTGTCAACACTCCAAACCAGGAAGTGTTGGCAGCCATCTTGTGGCTCGGTAGAAGTGAGTCGCTAGCAAACAGAGAAACAAAGGTAGAAAAGAAGAGAAGGGGGCAGGGTAGAAACACCCTGACCCCCTAGGCCTGCTCAGGGAGTCCCAGAAGGACCCCCTGGGTAAAAAAAAAACATTTAAAAAAGAATAAAAACGGCGCACTTTGCGCTGGGGTTGCGGGTTCCCGTGTTTTATTTTAATGAGACCCCGGGGTGGGCTAGGTCCTGGGGGCATTTCTTAAAAAATAATAGTGGGGGCTCGCTGGGACTGCGGGGGCCCGCTGGGGTCCCCGCAGTCTTGGGGCTTCACTCATGTTGGGAAGGGGGTTGCGCGGCCCCCCTCTTGGAGCCCTCAATCTGCTTATAACTTTGACGCCGTTTGATGATTCTTTACAAAATTTTCAAAAACGTTTCTCTTTTTTGATCAGCTCCCAGCTTGAAAGTTTAGGGGTGATTGGTCAAGGGGGGGCTGAGAAAAAAGGGGGGTGTCAAAACGTGTTTTCTCAATGCATTTTCTATAGGAAACTTTAGACAAGGCTACAGGTCAAACTGCTGAACGGAATTACGCCAAATTTGGTAGGGAGAAAGGTCTTGGTCCAGAAAGCATGGTTTTGTAGCAATGGTGCAATTCAGTAGTTTTTGAGATATTAAAGGAAAAAAATATATATCTGGTCGGTGCCTAACTCCCGAGCATGAGCTTGCCTCTGATTGGCTAGTAACACTTTAAAGCAGGAAGTGTTAGCAGCCATCTTGTGCCTTGCATCGAGTGAAAATATAAAAGAAAGGTTCCGGGGGCAATTTAATATAGCGGAGCTCTGTGTAATGATGATTTGGACGCAGTGAAGGTTTAAGATTTATTAAGAATAAAGGAGAAACAGGTGAGCGAACGGCAGCACAACTTCCACTCCAGGACACCAGTAGGAAGATAACTCTTTCACGCTCCCTGTGCCCAACATCAGCACTTCGCAGCCATGCCTTTAGAAGCCAGTCCGTCGGCTCGCAGCTGTCTACCTTTGCGAGCTAGTACGCTGCTGTGCCTCTACCTCTGCGAGCTACTACACTGCTTTACCTTTGGGAGCGGATGGCTCGTAATTCTGCCTCTGTGACTCAAGCGGACGGGCCGCAGTTGTCTCTCTGCGAGCCTGGGTACGAACTGTTCATATGTCACACTATATGAGCATTGAAAAGCCATTTTGTGATTCAGTCTATCAGCTGGCATCTGTTCGAAGCATTTCTGAAAACATATCGGAGCTCTTTCTGTGAGAGATACTGTAATGGCTGGATTTTCTGTTTAGATGGGATCAGCCCCCAGGGGCCCCTGTGACCCAGCCAAAACGTACTCACCTTCCCTTTTTAGATCATATTTACAATGGGTAGATATAAAGATAAATATACAGGTCGCACCTAAGAATGGGGAATGACAATATACATATATGGACTTTCTACAATATCTTATTCACATCAGTTGGCCTCGCGGTCGCCCTGACCCAGACCGTTCTACCCTAGAGCAGATCTGACACGCAATCCGGCGTATCTACACACATGGGCCTGCAGAACCCAGTGCTCCCTTTTCCAAACCGTTCGCGATCCTGCGAAACTTACACACTAGTTCCACTACCTAGTGCTCTCATTTACTCAAGCCACAATCTTGTGGGTATCCACACTGGTTCGACCCCCCAGTGCTCTCATTAACGCCGCATATCAACGACGACCACATTCCTATGAACATCTATACATATATATATATATATATTGGGATATTATCTCAGCTGTCTACTCGGGATGAAACTACAATAATAACTTTGAATGTGGGTCCAGATTATTGTGTATTACCTGCTCTTGGCATCAAAGGTCCACTCACTCCCTATTTATGTGATCACCACTTACCTGATTGGGATTACTCATCCATTCACGCGCCTAGTGCTCACCTAGGAGCTTCATTTACCTTCAGTTAACAAGAATAGGGGCTACACACCAGTTTGTTATAAACTGGGGGTCATTTATTACAGTAATATAAACATTAATACAAATCTAACAAAGGCTATAGGTAGAACACACTACTTAAAAGAGAAGGATTACACATAACAGGAACACTCCGCTGAAAGGGAAAAGATTAAGTGTAGCTAATGTGATGAATACGACATCACCTGGTTAGTATGAAGTGTTGCTCTAGCTGTCATCTGGGTTCCTCTCTCGTCTGTGCCTTGGCTCATCTCATGCTCTCTCTCTCTCCTGCACTCTTGGGTACACCTCTGCGCTGATCGCTCTGTCTCTGGACTCCTCTCCCCCACACGAACTGTCTCTCCACCTTGCGTCTTCACTCTTAATGGTTCCTGCCGCTCTGATCACCGTTCATTCTACTATCTTATTCGCTTTGTCTCTGCGCCAATGTCCAATTAACTCCATCTGCTCCCATAGGTTAGTCCACGATCTCTCCTCCGTCCCTTCTAAAAGGCATTACTTCAGACTCCAGCTATTCACACCTCCTCCTGATAAGCAACTGCTTCCTTCAGTTCCAGCTCAATATTCAACTCAGCTCTTCTCCAGATTGAACTCTCTCTCTCTCTCTCTCTGCCAACTCCACTCCACTGCTCTCCTCTCTCTGCTGCTGGACTCTCTCCTCGACTGCCCTCTGACTGACTCACTGACTCCGCCTCTGCACTTCACAAATATAGAATGCTGTTTCCCCATGGAAAGTTCCAGCCATCAGCCCGCCGCCCACCGGGTCTCTGCATCACCTCGCATCAAGGACACTTTCCCAGGTGGCCAGCCTTTTGTTGTGTCTTCTACACAGAGAATAATACAGCCTACCGATAAGGGCCGGCCCAGACCGGTTCTTTCCAAGTGAAAAACAGCCTTAACTATAAACTTTGCCTTTGCCCTGAAAAGCCTCTCAGCTTCATCAAGATGGAGTCCCTCTAGCTCTAGGCCTGTAGGCCTGAAAGGGGTGAAATGCTCCTTAGCTCTGTCAGAATACCTACATGAACCATACCAATATGTCTAATATGTCAAAGCCAATAGGCAATAGACAGGTTAAAGTCAAGAATAAAGGCATATTAAGCAGCTATCCTCTTCTAGGTCTGGAAAAAGGGCTTAAAAGGGCCAACACAGGCTAAGAATGCCTATACTAGATGCGAGCAAGAATAATGATCTATTATCACTGCTAAATAAAGCCAAAAACCCTGCCATTACATTGCACCCTAGATCCTTATCTTGCGAGCATCTTATAAACAACAACAACCATCTAAACAAACATCAACATAATCTATTCAACATAGGCTAAAAATACCTATCCTAGATGTGAGCAAGACTAAGATCTATATCACTGCTAAATATCTCTGCCATCCACCCTTAGATCCTTATCTTGCGAACATCTGACAAACAATAACATCTAAATAAACAAACATCAACAAAATCTATCAACAAATCAAAACCTAAAAAACTCCCTAAAAACAATGACAACTCAAGAAAATCCCACCTGAAACTCAATTGTAGGGAATAGAAACCTAAAAACAAATCAAAGCACCCTTGACTCGAATGCTGAAAATATCTGAGATTGGATCTGATAACGAAAGAAACTAACCAAAGCATCCTCAAACTAAATGTTCCTCAACTTCTAATGATAACTGGTGAAATCTAGTGATGTAGGGACTTATGTGTTGAATGAAAACAGCAAGGGGCCTAAATGGGCCTACTTCGGACAACTTAAGGCTAAATGAGACCTACCTACCATTGTCAACTTAAGAACTAAATGTGTTTCAACTCCTAATGAGAGAACAAGAAAGGGCCTAAATGAGCCTTACGTACTATAGGCAACTTAAGCTAATGATGACTCATGAAACTATTGGTGTAGGTGCTAATATGTGAGATGAAAATAACAATAGGCCTAAATGAGGCCTACCTGCTGACATTTGTCAATTTAAAGTGAAATCCGAGAAATACAATTGCAAGGTCTGGGCAAACATTAATACACAATCATACTAAAAAACACTCTACCCAGAACAATCCAAATTTTAAGGTAACCTCCCAGTAATCAAGGTGAAAATGTAAGAACAGTAAAAAACAACCCAATTTCTACAAGATAGCTGGTGTAACACCAATCCTAAAACAGCCATTTTACATACTGTGGAACACATGTGTGCACCACCATTCAACAAAAAAAGTCCTTCATTTGGAAAAACTATAATAGGTGACAAAATTGTTTTTTAAAAGTGGGGCCTGCTTGTAGTGATGTCAAAATTGCAGGCCAGGGAATTAAATAACTTAGTAATAGGTGACACGTTTTTTTGTTTGTGCTTGAAAAGTGGGGCCTGATTGTCCAAGCGATAAGTAAATGTTCAAATTCTTCAGTGTAGGCCACCACCCTGCATCCTCGGTACTTCCTCCAATGCGGCCATCCATCACCCGGTCTGGTCTGGTCTGGTCTGGTCTGGTTCCATCATCCAAAACAATAAACTAAAATAATAACATGAAAATAAAAAGCTAAAACAAATAAAGGGAGTGGGCAGACGCACGCACGCACCCCAACTGCAGCAATCCTAGAAACAAGAGAAGAAGTATCATTATTCTTGTAAAATAAAATTTTCCATTTAAAAAGCACCCCGGGTGCCTTTCATTGTCGAAAAGAAGAGCCAGGTCTCCCGCCCTTATATAAACAAGCCGTCCGCGGAAGAAAATTGGATAATAGCCAATCATAACGAAACAGGGACGTGATCGGAGCTTGCAGAATGAAAAAAAAAAAAAGAATTCGTCTGCGCAGACCAGCTGGTCTGCCAAGGTCAAAAAACAAATTCCTTGTAAGTTTTGTTCCCAGGCCTGAATGTGCTAACGAACGAAAGCTAGCATGTTAAAAAAAAACAATTCTGTTACAATGTACTGCTACTTAAAAGCTCCAGTTTCTAAAAAGACTTGTGTCTAACTAATTCAGCTAAAGGCAAGACATTTAAAATATGGGCACTTATTTAGAAAGGGGCAACTAACTTATGCACACAAGATTATACATTCTGCATTTGGGAAAAAAAAAACGAATTAACATGGTCCATTGTCAGCTGCTGAAAGAGAAATAATTTGTAAAACAACATAAAATGCAGATACATTTCAACATTGTATTTAATCTAATGTTTTGCTGACACATTTATAAAAGAATACATTTTAATTTACATTTGGGAAAAATAATAATGTTACATTTTATAGTTTTTCAAAGGCACACGGTTGCCTTTCACTAATTAAAAGCACATGTTACCATGCACTGTCGGGCAAGATTGATTATTCTCAACCTGTGATCATTGCAACCAGCACATACCTTTCTAGATGGAAAACCCACAAAGAAATAATTAATGAAAACAGCTCCGTAGCGTGCACTTCTAACAGGGCCATTTTTTTTCAACATTTCACTCATTTTAAAAGAACACAGCTCCCTCCGTAATCCGACTGGTTGATTTATAACCACATCAGTTCCAAGGCAAACCCACACAAATTCGTAGACGCATTTCAAAAGGAATGTGAAATGAACAGAACCCTTCTCAAAACACAAGATGTTACCTTTCCGTCAAGAAACTGACAAAGCACGTAGGCTGACCAAGGAACCACAAAAAAAAAAAAGTCAAAATCAAACCATCAAAAATCCTTAAAATAATTCACTGACTTTTATAGTCAGGTCAGATAACCATGCATGTTGACAGCATGTAAAAAATAAAGGCTGCCATCTCAACTCAAGATATTAACCCTTTGGCAGCTCAAGCACAATCATTCCCCAATGTCCATGGATACATGGGAAAGTCATGAGCACATTTCTTCACGTTTACAAATGACACACACATATTCTCAAAACGTTATCCCCAAGCACCCGAGAAAGATCCAGCTCTCTCCTGCCAAACGTAATGATAACATGCCCTGTCCAAGCCATGACCACATGGCGCTATTCACAAGCCATATTTACAAGACAAGCCTTTCACAAACAACATTTCCAAGGCGCAATGCACAAGGAACACAACAGATCAACATAAGAACATGCACCTCACAAATCACAATAATATGGCGCTATTCACAAGTCATATTTACAAGACAATCTTTTCACAAACAATGTATCCAAGGCGCAATGCACAAGGAACACAATAAATCAACATGAGAACCTGCACCTCACAAGTCACATTAATATGGCGCTATTCACAAGTCATATTTACAAGGAGCTATATTCACAGAACTCCACAGATCATAGAACAATGAACACATTTCACATTGCACAGCATAAGCAGATGCAGCAAGCAATTGAATGGGCAATTTAAAAGCATTTTTTACACACAATTATACAATTGGACCATCACATAGATGTAACTGGCTTCCTCATGTAATGTCATCCTTCAACTCTGACAGTTTAAACACCAAGATGAAAACCATTCCTTCCACCCTGAATAAACCAAATGCCATGATGTAATACAATCTCCTCACGCTACAACTGTTCAAGCCAATAGGTCTAACAGGCTACATAAACTGCAACAGTACGCCAGATGGAACTAGCGTTCAGGGCACTCCCTCAGAACACATGGAAAACTCTCTAAGCACATGGCCAGGCACACAGAGTTCGTAAACTGTCCGACTACGCCAAATGTAATGGCGTTCATGGCACTCACTCACAACACATGGCACACAGGATTCGTAAACTGTCCGACTACGCCAAATGTAATGGCTGGATTTTCTGTTTAGATGGGATCAGCCCCCAGGGGCCCCTGTGACCCAGCCAAAACGTACTCACCTTCCCTTTTTAGATCATATTTACAATGGGTAGATATAAAGATAAATATACAGGTCGCACCTAAGAATGGGGAATGACAATATACATATATGGACTTTCTACAATATCTTATTCACATCAGTTGGCCTCGCGGTCGCCCTGACCCAGACCGTTCTACCCTAGAGCAGATCTGACACGCAATCCGGCGTATCTACACACATGGGCCTGCAGAACCCAGTGCTCCCTTTTCCAAACCGTTCGCGATCCTGCGAAACTTACACACTAGTTCCACTACCTAGTGCTCTCATTTACTCAAGCCACAATCTTGTGGGTATCCACACTGGTTCGACCCCCCAGTGCTCTCATTAACGCCGCATATCAACGACGACCACATTCCTATGAACATCTATACATATATATATATATATATTGGGATATTATCTCAGCTGTCTACTCGGGATGAAACTACAATAATAACTTTGAATGTGGGTCCAGATTATTGTGTATTACCTGCTCTTGGCATCAAAGGTCCACTCACTCCCTATTTATGTGATCACCACTTACCTGATTGGGATTACTCATCCATTCACGCGCCTAGTGCTCACCTAGGAGCTTCATTTACCTTCAGTTAACAAGAATAGGGGCTACACACCAGTTTGTTATAAACTGGGGGTCATTTATTACAGTAATATAAACATTAATACAAATCTAACAAAGGCTATAGGTAGAACACACTACTTAAAAGAGAAGGATTACACATAACAGGAACACTCCGCTGAAAGGGAAAAGATTAAGTGTAGCTAATGTGATGAATACGACATCACCTGGTTAGTATGAAGTGTTGCTCTAGCTGTCATCTGGGTTCCTCTCTCGTCTGTGCCTTGGCTCATCTCATGCTCTCTCTCTCTCCTGCACTCTTGGGTACACCTCTGCGCTGATCGCTCTGTCTCTGGACTCCTCTCCCCCACACGAACTGTCTCTCCACCTTGCGTCTTCACTCTTAATGGTTCCTGCCGCTCTGATCACCGTTCATTCTACTATCTTATTCGCTTTGTCTCTGCGCCAATGTCCAATTAACTCCATCTGCTCCCATAGGTTAGTCCACGATCTCTCCTCCGTCCCTTCTAAAAGGCATTACTTCAGACTCCAGCTATTCACACCTCCTCCTGATAAGCAACTGCTTCCTTCAGTTCCAGCTCAATATTCAACTCAGCTCTTCTCCAGATTGAACTCTCTCTCTCTCTCTCTCTGCCAACTCCACTCCACTGCTCTCCTCTCTCTGCTGCTGGACTCTCTCCTCGACTGCCCTCTGACTGACTCACTGACTCCGCCTCTGCACTTCACAAATATAGAATGCTGTTTCCCCATGGAAAGTTCCAGCCATCAGCCCGCCGCCCACCGGGTCTCTGCATCACCTCGCATCAAGGACACTTTCCCAGGTGGCCAGCCTTTTGTTGTGTCTTCTACACAGAGAATAATACAGCCTACCGATAAGGGCCGGCCCAGACCGGTTCTTTCCAAGTGAAAAACAGCCTTAACTATAAACTTTGCCTTTGCCCTGAAAAGCCTCTCAGCTTCATCAAGATGGAGTCCCTCTAGCTCTAGGCCTGTAGGCCTGAAAGGGGTGAAATGCTCCTTAGCTCTGTCAGAATACCTACATGAACCATACCAATATGTCTAATATGTCAAAGCCAATAGGCAATAGACAGGTTAAAGTCAAGAATAAAGGCATATTAAGCAGCTATCCTCTTCTAGGTCTGGAAAAAGGGCTTAAAAGGGCCAACACAGGCTAAGAATGCCTATACTAGATGCGAGCAAGAATAATGATCTATTATCACTGCTAAATAAAGCCAAAAACCCTGCCATTACAGATACCCCTTTCACGCTGCATCTCCCCAAATTAGCATGTAACGCACCATCTTCCCACATCACCAGCATACCCCCAACAAACTTCTTGGGCCCGGAAGTGTCCCTCTACGAACTATTAATAAAAAGATGCTTGTGAGGTTGGAGAAATAAGAATCTTAGTCATGTATAGATTTACATATAAAACATTTTATTAAAACAAAACAACAAATAAAACTTTGTAAAGCCGTGGCGTATCATCGCTGGTCCATTTGTGATTCACAGGCTGCAAGGCAAAAAGAAAGATAAGATGGTGCGTCATGCGTCCAGCAAAGGAGAAAGAGAGAGAGAGAGAGAGTGAGAGTGAGAGAGAGAGAGAGGAAGAGGGAAAGAGTGAGAGAGAGAGGAAGACAGAGAAAGCGTGAGAGAGAGGAAGACAGAGAAAGAGAGATAGAATAAGAGAGAGAAAGAGTATGATACAAGGAAGAGAGAAACAGTGTGAGAGAGAGGAAGACAGGGAGAGAAAGAGTGAGAGAGAGGAAGAGAGAAAGAGTGAGAGAGAGGAAGAGAGAAAGTGAGCTACAAGTGAGAGAGGAAGACAGAGGAGGAGAGAGAAAGAGAAAGAGTGAGATACTAGGAAGAGATTAAGAGAATCAGTGTGAGAGAGAGGAAGAGAGCGAGAAAGAGTAAGGTAGAGGAAGAGAGAGAGAAAGAGTTAGAGAGGAAGAGAGTTAGAGTGAGAGAGAGGAAACCAGACAAAGAGAGAAAGCGTGAGACAGAGAGGAAGACAACGAGAGAAACTGTGTGAGAGAGAGGAAGAGAGAGAGATAAAGAGAGAAACAGTGTGAGAGAGGAAGAGAGAGGAAGAGAAAAAGAAAGAATGAGAGAGAGAGGAAGAGACAGAGAAAGTGTGAGAGAGAGAAAGGAAGAGATGGAGAGGGAGTGTTGACACTGGAGAAAATCTTCGCAGCTCACCTTTGTGTCACCGGTGTGTCTCCAACCACGTGCCGGGACATAGTGCACCCTCAAGTTTAGTGATCTGAAAGATAGTATAGATTCAGTTATTGCAGAGTACATACAACTGCACACGCATAATTCTCTGTTTCAAGGAAGAGAGAAACAGTGTGAGAGAGAGGAAGAGAGAGAGAGAAAGAGTGAGAGTGAGGAAGAGAGAGAGAGAAAGTGAGAGAGGAAGAGAGAAAGAGTGAGAGAGAGGAAGACAGACAAAGAGAGAAAGAGTGAGAGAGAGGAGGAGAAAGAGTGAGAGAAAAAGAGAGATAGAGTAAGATACAAGGAGGATAGAAAGAGAGAAACAGTGTGAGAGAGAGGAAGAGAGAGAGATAAAGAGTGAGAGAGAGAGAGAGAGAGGAAGAGAGAAAGAAAGAATGAGAGAAGCCACTCCCACCGCCCAGAGGTGACTGCCCGCTGCTGCAGAAAGAAGTCTCTCTTCTCACCTTCCCCCACTGGCGTGTGTGTAAGAGGGTCCACCACGTGCCGAAACAACTTGGTCATGTGTTGAGGATGGCCACGCATCATCGCAGATTTTTCGCGCGTTCAGCTTTGGTGGTGTTGGGGGGGGAGGTGAACGTCGATTTGTGATTCACAGCCTGTTAGATAAAAAGCAAAAGAAGATTGTGCATCATGCGTCCATCAAAGCAGAGAGGAAGAGAGAGAGAAAGAAAGAAAGTTTGAGCAGAAGACAGAGAGAAAGAGAGAAACAGTGAGAGTGAGAGAAAGAAAGAGAGAAAAAGAAAGAAAGTGAGAAGAAGACAGAGAGAAACAGTGAGAAAGACGAGAGAGAGAGAAACAGTGAGAGAGAGGAAGAGAGAGAAAGAGTGTGAGAAAGAGGAACAGAGAAACAGAGAGAGAGGAAGAGAGAGACAAACAGTGTGAGAGGAAGAGGGAGATAGAAAGAGTGTGAGGGAGAGAAAGGAAGAGATGAGGAGGGACACTGAGGGCCCACACTGTGTACAAAACTATCACACCTTACCTTTACGCCACCGCTCTGTATCCAACCACATGCCGCGACCTAGTGGAACTCTCAAGCTCCCACATCTGAAAAATAGTACAGAATTAGTAATGGCAGAGCAGCATTGGATTAGGACTCAAAATTGGCCCAGGCACGCAAAAAAAAAAAGTGCCCACATTTGCATATTGCCTCTCCTCAAAACACTGCTTCGGCGAAATTTTATTTAAAAAAGGGTGGGTGGGGGAGGTATGAAAAAATGCACGGATTCGTTTACACAGGTGACTTAAAAACAAGTGAGGCCACTTCTGCTTAAGCCCCCTGCCCTGCTAGGTATGCATACATTAATGGGCGGCCCTGCGAGAGAAAGAAAGTGACACCTCTGCCTGTTGCTAAACGTGAGGTAATGATGCCCATCTGCCGCCAGAAAGGCCATTCAGACACCCCCTGGGCTGCTGCTGTATCCAAACAACAGCAACACCCCCCAAATCTGCCCCCCAGACTGCTCCAAAAAGCAGCCCACAGTTGGAACTCGGCACCGGATCCTCGGACATTGCACCAGTGCCCGCGTTACCAATGCGCCGCTGTGGCAGAGTATATACGAGTGCATACGCCTAAATCGCTCTGCTGTCTTTCTGCATTCAGGCTGCTGTACCCCATCCACTCCCGTCGCCCACAGGTATCTGCCCGATGCTGCTCACCAAGGCCTCACTGCTCACCTTTTCGCGGTCACGGCACCCTCCACATCATGCAGCTCCGTTCTGCAAGCTTATAGGTCTCACATTTGGAATTGAGTCTTGATATCGCCATGGTAGAGGACATACTAGTACACCTATCATCATCGCAGGTTGTACACCCGCTCAGTGCTTACGGTGCTACTAACTCAGTGAGAAGTGATGCCACGCACGTGGCGGTAGGTCCTTGCTGTTGGGCTCAGGCCTACCCTGCACGTGCGCCCGGTCTTTTTTATTAGTAGGGTCATGTGTCCTGTGATGCCTGTGCTGGATGGGTGTGGTGTGGGTGTATACCAGCCGTGAGGGAGTGGCTGTGGCACGGGTGTCCGTGTTGGAGTGCTACCGTCACCCGGGTTGCAAAAGCCAAAGTGTCACTCCGTGAGCTAAGTCCAATAATATGGCCAACAGGGAAGGTACGGGGAATTATTGACCCTATATTCATCCATAGTTAACACAAGAAAGATGGTGGACATGAGACATCTGTGTGGATATGAATGTTTATTGCACAATTAGTGGAGTGTTGCAGCTGTAGCAATACAGGGCCATGGAAAGTTGAAGTTTCAGTTTTTGGCACATGGAGGACAGCCAATTAGAGACAAGCTCGCTGTCCGAGTTAGGCTGTGCCAACATATGTACTTATACAATCACTGCAACGATCCTCACGCACTTATAAATTCACTACACACTCTGCTTGCAGTACTCTAATGATGCAGTCTCTACTTGTTTTTCCCCACTGTCAAAGGTAAGATGGTTGCATACGCTGTCCAGAGTACTATGTAATGTGGTAGGGCCTAGGGGCAGCATGTTGCATACATAATGAACACACGGACAGAGATAGATTGTGGAACTGGGTACGGGCACGTGCGCTCGACTCCTTTTTATTACCAGGGTCACATGTCCAGTGACATCTGTGGTGGATGCGTGTGGGGTGATTGTAAGCCAACCCTCCGGGAATGGTTGGTGCTGGCAACAAGTACAACAGTAATCATTGGATTAGACACAGAGATTCAATCATAAAGGGTCAATGATTTGTGCTGCACTAAGGTACCAGATATGAAATCATACAGAAAAGATTCTATCGTAAAGGGTTCATGACTTGTGATACACTGAGGTAGGACAGCAGATGTGAAATTATACACAAAATATTGTATCAGAAAGGGTGCATGAGTTGTGCTGCACTGAGATAGGGGCATCAGAAGCATTTAGCGTCTGCACAGCCAGCGATGATGCGTGGTGCGGTCGAGCCACAGAATCGCAACTTAATGTGAATTGTGAGCCCTGCTCTCGCTAGTGTACATCGAAGGCAGTAGTCAGCACAGACATCGAGAAATGTTTTTAGTCACTTCCTCTTGACAAAGTTCAAGGACATAGAGTACAATTCTCTCTAATAAATAAATCATGTTTCAATCTAAATTGTGAGCTCTGCTGACCGCAGTGTAGGTGTATGGAACAAAAGATGAAACGTTTATAAAATACACTGAGGAAATCTTGGTTGTTCTGAGTACAGTTGTAAAGTACGGTATTCTGAAGCTAGAATCTGAACTGGTTGTTCATCGTATCGTCTACCTTTTTCAGTAGGGAAGAGCTGTGGAAAAGAACAAGCTTCCAAATGTGTTTCCCACACGCTCATTTTGCTTTTTTCATCTGGAACAATTCAAGTATGTCCTATCAGTTCTTTTGAATGTAGAGGATGTATAGTATGTTCATAATTTTCTTCTTTTCTTGAATTGTCCACTTGAAATATGTGTTTCATCTTCTAAAGTCATTTCGTCTCCTTCTACATTTTCAATTTTATAGTAAATATTGTTTTGCACCAGATATAATGTAGCCTTTTGGACTTTCGTGACATGTACTAACCCTTGCCATATTTTCAGACTCTTTGTGGGTACACCATTAACAAGAATGACTACAGGTTCAGTGTCGTCTCTTTCTACACTAACAGTTTCAACATTTTTCTTAAAATCTAATGGTAAATACACAACTCTTCCTTTTAAACCTCTTTGTAGATCTGTTGAAGGCAGCTTACCTGTTTTAGGCTGCATACGAATTATAGCCTGAAAAGGGTGCACAGATTGTATAAGGATGGCCTTATATGTATTTCATCTGTAAGTTTAGGAGGTATAGCAACTAATTATAAGTCATTTGGACAGCTCTAGCTGGCATTTTGTTTTCTTCTAATTTATTGTAACATTATTTATAAATACATTGTACAGTACCTAACTCAAAACGACCTTCCACAAACAGATAAGCAGCAAATTCTTTCCATTTGTGAACCATCTCTAGCACTTTCAGCTGCAATAGATTTTTCTTGATTAATCTCTTCATTCAACATTTGGAGATCATTTGGAAAAATTGTACATTCAATGATATCTTTACATGCATTGAAAGAATCTTCATAGCAGTCAAAATCTCCAAGTAATTCCATTTCAGTCCACCAGAGTTGTGGAAGAGCTAAATAGAAAAACTCTCTCTTATCTGGAGTATCACAACTTAATTTCCTGTGATTAATCAAATTTCCTTTGGCATGCTTTACCAAACATCCATCTGATCCAATTACAGCATATTTTCCTTCATTTATTTTTTCTGTAACATTTTTTTAAAAACTATAATGTTGTAGTATTTCATATATACATATGTTTTCCAGGTATGGACTTCTATTTGGATAATATGTGAGGAACAGCAATTGAGTTATCTGCAACATATTGTATGTCATTATTTGCATTTCACATCTTCAGAATCACCTGATTGTAATCAATAATGTACTTTGATTCTTCTGTTCTTTTTATATTATAAGTATTTTTGGGTGATTTTCAAGTGCTAGTATGCCTCACTGCTGACATAAAACTGTTCACTCTTCCTTGCGATGACTTATGGTGCACTGAGTTAGTAGTACCTTTGGCGCTCAGCATGTACGTGGTCCGAGAGGGCCGCGTGGCGATGATGCGTGGTCCGGGAGGGCCGCACTCGGACCAATGTCTTTTGTCTATTGAATTCTGCCTCAATAAGGCCACGTGGTGATGACTTATGGTGCACTAAGTTAGTAGTACCTTTGGGGCTCAGCATGTACGTGGTCCGGGAGGGCCGCGTGGCGATGATGCTTGGTCCGGGAGGGCCGCACTCGGACCAATGTCTTTTGTCTTTTGAATTCTGCCTCAATAAGGCCACGTGGTGATGACTTATGGTGCACTAAGTTAGTAGTAACTTTGGCACTGAGCGTGTATGTACCCTGCGATGATGCGTGGTCCGGGGCGGCCACACTCGGACCAATGTCTTTTGTCTATTGAATTCTGCCTCAATAAGGCCACGTGGCGAAGACTTATGGTGCACTGAGTTAGTAGTACCTTTGGCGCTCAGCGTGTACGTACCCTGCGATGATGCGTTCTCCGGGGGGGGGGGGCGCACTCAGTGCAATGTCTTCTGTCTGTTGAATTCTGCCTCAATAAGGCCACGTGGCGATGACTTGTAGTGCACTGAGTTAGTGGCACATGAAGCACTAAGCGTGTGCGCACCCTGCTGTGATACGTGGTACGAGAGGGCCGCATTGGGAGCAATGTATCTTGCGTACTGGACTGCGTCATATGCAATCGCTACTCCATCTGAATTGTGATGCCTGCTGTCCGCAGTGTAGATCGAAGGCAGTAGTCTGTACAGACATAAGTCTGCGGTGCTGTGCCGCTGGCTTCGCTGTGTCGAGGAGGCCCGCGGTCATGGTGGCAGCCTCGTGGCAGGGTGAGGCCCGCCGCTCTGGCAGACTCGTTGGTCTTCACAGTTCACAAGTGAACCACGCCCAGAGCCCCAACTTATTTATTCATACTCCTACGCTGGAGAGGCGTATGTTGGACCAGCCCACTGCGCTTCTGCTTCCAGGGGAGGACAACACAGCTATATGTCCGAGATCTTCACCACTGCCTGAGGTAACATGGTTGCATCTATTGTGCACAATACTACAAGCACCAGCAGTATATGTTTAGATGGAGAGGTTTATGATCAGTATTGTGAGGTCTGTCCAGCACATCACCGCTACACTTGGTATTGTGTGCATTATTATTATTAATGGATGAGTTGCGTCCTTCACACATATTTACTTGCCATATCTGCCAACATTAAAGTATTGTGTGGCTGAGGGACCATGCCGTTTTTGGAAGGTTCGCTGTCCTGTTCTGCGCTGCCTCGGTGGTAGTAGGGAGGGGGGTGGTCCGTGGGGGGGTCGTCCTGAGGCTGGTGGCAGTGAGTGTTGTGGCCTTCATGGGTGTTTGAGCTGCGTGATCAGTAACTCTATGACATATGTTGCGCTTCAGATGTGATTCTGGGCTGCGATCCCTTTCACATTGTAGGTAGTCGTCCTGGTTTACACCAGTAAAATGCAGATGTTAGATACCTACTGCAAAGTGGCTTATTCCCTGTTTTTAGATTGCACCACAGATTTGGCTGCTCGTTGAAAATATCGGGAACTGGTGCTTTTGTGTTAATTTTTGCACGGGGACGTCTACTCTGTATATTATTACCGTTAGTTGTTCTCATTTGTGCCACATTTTTTTTTGTGGAAGCTATTGCTGGAAAACTGTGGATATTGGCGGTTTTCACTAGGTTGACAATGAAGTGATAATTTAAAATCACTGAAAAAACTATAGGTTTAAATAAGAAAATAATTAGAAATTAGTATTACAAAACCTTCGAAATTCACTGAAAAAACCATAGGTTTCAGGGACGTTATAATTACAAATTAGCATTTATAAAAATCTTTGAAATTCACTGAAAAACTCATAGGTTTTCAGGGACGATATAGTTACAAATTAGCATTTAAAAAACCTTTGAAATTCACTGAAAAAAACATAGGTTTCAGGGACGTTATAGTTAGTTGGACATTTCACTCATACAAAACCATAGAAATTCCGCCGTTATAGTTAGTTCAGCTAACTATAACTCGCGCCCCCGCAATGCACTGCTGATGACGTCACATAGGTCAGTGACATCACTCATGACATCTCAAATGACATTACTGATGACATCACTGATGGAATTTCTATGGTTTTGTATGAGTGAAATGTCCAACTAACTATATGAAACCTATGGTATTTTCAGCGAATATATATATATATATATATATATATATATATATATATATATATATATATATATATATATATATATATATATATATTCACTTAAAAAAACATAGGTTTCACACACGTTATAGTTAGGAATTAGCATTTAAAAAACCTTGCAAATTCACTTAAAAAACCATAGGTTTCACACATGTTATAGTTAGCTGGACATTTCCCTCGTAAAAAACCAATGAAATTCCCCCGTTATAGTTAGTGCAGGCAACTATAACTCACGCGACCGCAATCCTCTGCTGATGATGTCAGATATTACATCACTGATTACATATGTGTCTTTCTGAAAAATAAATATTTGTAATATATGTATAGCTAAAGATTAATGGAAGAAGACATGGGTAAATAGGTGTCTAAATACAGTGATGTAATATCTGACGTAAGCAGAGAATCGGCCAGGGACCAGGGTTCAATTCCCGACGCGGCAGGGTCGTGGACCAGGGTCAAAACGGACTCGATAATTCTCGCCTCGGTACCTACTCTAACCAGGAACACACTCGGCAACTCTGGGCATTAAGCTTGCCTCATCTCTACAATGGCCCCCCCACAGACGCCGGGGATGCCTGGTTTCACCTTGGAGATACCCAGAAAGGGACCATCTCACAGGGATAGCCAGGACGGGTTCCCCAGCGGTCTACAGCGCCGGGACGGCCCGTTGCTGGGGCAGCTGTGCGCTTTACAAGTCTACTACATTTACAAGTCTACTACATCAGCAGAGGATTGCGGTCGCGTGAGTTATAGTTGCCTGCACTAACTATAATGGGGGAATTTCATTGGTTTTTTACGAGGGAAATGTCCAGCTAACTATAACATGTGTGAAACCTATGGTTTTTTAAGTAATTTGCAAGGTTTTTTAAATGCTAATTCCTAACTATAACGTGTGTGAAACCTATGGTTTTTTAAGTGAATTTGTATGGTTTTTTAAATGCTAAGTTATGTATTTATTAATATTTTTTTTTTCAGGTTTTTCACCGTGCGCGCACCGTGCGCGCACGGTGCGCTTCTCGCACTGTGCGCGCGCTGTGGGCACCCAGCGCCCACGATGCGTTGTGCGTGCCGTGCGCGCACGGTGCGCGCACCCCACGCTTTTTCGTCAAAAAAATAAACGTTTTTTTCTCCCTTGGGGGTCCTTCATGTGACCGCCTGATAAAGGCTAGGGGCTCAGGAACTGTCCACCCTGCCCCCTTTTCACGTTCTCCACCTTTGTTTTTCACTGCCTCAGACTGCGAGAGACAAAATGGCGGCCGACACTTCCTGATTTCATCCGATTCGAATGTTTACTGACATCTAACAACCAATCAGAATTGCGCTCGCGCACGTCACCGTGCGCGATATAGATATATATGTACTTTTAACTGAAATTTTCTCTGGAACTACTGAACAGATTGACTCCAGATATTCAAAAGGCACATCCCTGACCTGAGGACTACCTCTCTGCCAAATTTCAAGTAATTCTGTTCAGCCGTTCGGGCTGTACCTTGGACTAAAGGTCCCTATGGAAAAATGCATGGGGAAAACGCGTTTTTGGACCCCCCTTTTTTCTCGGCCCCCGCTTGACTAATCACCCCAAGACTTTCAGGGTAGGAACGGAGTGGAGCGCCCCACCTATTTTGAAAAATTTGCGAGGATTCGTCAACCGGCGCCAAAGTTATTCAAAATAGAATTTTCAGATTTCCTATGGAAACACGGTCCTAACTATAACTATCTACTGGCGACCGCCAGTAGATAATATATTATATATATATATATATATATATCCCAGTGGCAGTCGCCACTATGTAGTTCTAGTTAGTTGCTTTTCTACAGACAAGGTGTTTTTGGGTTTGATAATCACTCTAGTGCCAAAATGCAAATTAATCTCAGCACCTTCCTGGGAAGTTTCGGGTTGACTCGTCAAGTGCAGCCCGAGAAAAAGTGGGTTACAAAGCAAATTTTCCAATGCATTTTCTGTAGACTATGCTACCAGAAAACCTGCTGAACAGAATTATACTAAATTTGGCAGGAAGTTAGATCTTGGCTTGATGATTGACCTTTTTGTGATTTGGTGTAAATCCGTTAAGTAGTTTTTGAGAAAATTAAGGTTAAAACATAATTCTATAGCTGGATGGTTGGGTCTGAGGGACTCTCACAAGAGTCCCTTGAACCCAATTTTATAAAATAGAGCTTTCTGATTGCACCAGTCAACTTTTTTTCCCTTGGGCCAATTTGCTCCTGCAGGAGTCAGACTCCTGTGGGAGTGAGCGCTCTGATTGGATGCAAGCAACATGACAAAAATACTGCCGGCAGCCATTACAGGTTTTAGTTCCCTGTCCTGAAGTAATAGAAACAATGATACATGGGGGCAGAGCAGGGATAAACATTCTCCCTCTAGGCTCTGTGGGTTCGGATCCAGAGGGACCCACCCTGCGACCCCAAAATAAACAAATCAGCAATGTTTGCTGTGACAAAAAAGAAAATTGTGGCCTGCTATTAAAATATTAATTTGGGGAGTTGGGCACGAGTGGGTCCTCCTCCCTGAGCCTTTCTAGGCCCCAAGGGACCCCATCACCTAGGCTATTATTTTTCTTTTAAAATTGGAGGGGGTCCCTCCCAAGCCATTGTCAGTCCAGGGAACAAGAAACCCCAGGGACTGAAAATACATTTTAAGGAAGGGGGGCCTTTAAAGGCCCAGGGACCTCATTCCCCAGGGCCGGCTCAGTTACTGTGTCCTGGGGAGCCCACCCACAGGACACACTAGTTTCCCTACTTGCACTAGCACGAGCAGGGAAACATGTTTGCTCCCACCTGGAGGGAGCATTTCTAAATCTTCTGCCATACGTGAGCAAACATGTAAGTCTGCTCCCAGCTGGCGGAAAATATAAAAATCTCCCACCGGCTTGAAAAGACTTTTGTTTTGGTTCCTTGCTTACACTCTTGCAGACAGGGAAACATAACACATATTTCTCCCATCTAGAGGGAGCAAGCATAAACAACTCTTCCCTCCGGGTGGGAGTAATGCCACTTCCCACACTATGAGGGAGTTGGCTGGGGCCATGGGGCCCTTGGGCTTCTCCTGTGGCCCCCAGCATGTTGTTTAATAAGCCGGAGAAGGCTTGCAGAGGAGGACTGCACGTCCCCCTTTCCTGTTTAATTGCATTTGGCCCCAGGGGATGGGGTCTCCTGGGGCCTAATTAGATTTGGGGAGGGGGATGCATGCTTCTCTCCCCTGTTTAATTGCATTTGGCCCTGGAGATGGGTCTCCGGGGCCTAATATGGCTTGGGGATGGGGCTGTGTGCCCCCCCCTCTTTTTTTTAATCCCATGTGGCCGCTGGGGATGGGGGCCTCAGGGCCAAAGAATCCCATGTTGCCCCTGGGGATGGGGCCTCAGGGCCGAAGAGGGGGGCACGCTGCCCCCTTTTTAAATGCATTTGGCTCCGGTGAATGGGGTCCTTGGGGGCCAAAGAATGCTTGAGGAGAGTTCTACACGCCCCCTTTCCTGTGTAATTCCATTTGGCCCCGGGGAATGGTGTCCCCGGGGGCCCAAAAAGGCTCAGGGAGAGGATCCGCACTGCACCCTCCCCATTTTAATTACATGGAGGCCCCTGGGCCAAAGAAGGCTTGAGAAGGTGAGCCGCATACCCCCATTCCCTTAATTATGTATGTTGGCTCCGGAGGATAGGGACCTTCCATATGCAGCATGGGGTTGGCTGCCTGCAGGGGGTTGGACACAGGGTTTGGCTGCAAGCTAGGCCCTACGGCCAACCCTTCACTGCGCATGACCATAGGCCATGTGCAGCATGGAGTTGGCTGCCTAGGGGCGTGGGAGGGATAGGCCGCATGGTCTGGCCAAAGGCCAGGCCCTGCTGTCAACCCCCACCGGGAACGACCTAAGGCCATACGCGGTGGGGGGTTGGTTAACGTATGGCAACAAAATATTACGTAAAAAAAAGAAAATGACAAATTCACTGAAAAAACTACGTTTAAAGTGATGATATAGCTGGGAATTGTTTTTATATTTTACTTCACATTTTTTTAAAAACCTTAGCAATTCACTGAAAAACCAAAGGTGAAAGTGACGTCATAGTTAGGTTACTATGTCAGTGCCAACATAACGTTTTGGCGAAAAATAACTGAAATTCACCAGTTACCTTGTTCCCGAGCCATGAACTGCTTATGACCTCACATATTTCATCACTCACGACATGTTTTATGACATCATTTGTGACATCACTGATAACATCTCAAATCATATAATTGATGACATCACCGATGACATCATCCAATTTGTGTGTTAGTTTGGTTTATAGTTTACATAGTGGTTAGTAACTCCTATATTAATTTTCTACCTAATTCCATATAGCCTGTGTCCAGCTAATGGGGGTAAGTGTTTACAAAACACATTTGCTCCTAATGTATCATAGGTATGTAGAAATATTGAACATGTTATATATTTTTTTATTCAGGAGTAACTCTGTCTGCAGGTGACAGCTGACGATTGTGTTCCACGCAGGTTTTTTGGTTGTGCAGAAAATTTTTCCAACGGGGCAAAGATTCTATGTAATAGATACTAAGGGCATAATTTATGGTGTTTTGATGTAGGAGAGCGTCAAAGTGAATGGGCAGGAATGTGTCTTACCTATCCAATACCATTCATTAATGTCCTTTCCCCCTGCGCTGTTGCAGTTTCAGCAACCTTGCGCCAACGCAGGCACCCTTGTACCAACGTGCAAGGGTGCCTGTGTTGTTGGCAGGATTGTTTTTGTGCACCAAGGGGCAACTTCCTACACGAAAACATTCCATAGAGATGTTTTTCTCCTTCTATGCGTGCTGCAGAATGCAACACACATAGAAAGAGGAACAAACTAGGAGAAATAAAGATATTTCTCCTCAGTACACCTGCCCTGGGGAGGGGTAAGATTTTGAGGCATTACCAGGTTTACCAGGTCTTGGAAATCTGGAAATGCATCAAATCCATGGGAGTTGCGTGGGAACACCCCCCCCTGCAACGCCCATGGAACGTCTTCCTTGCGCAGAGTAAGGCAATGCAGCATTTTGCACTTTGTTGCCTTACTCAAGATATATGAGGCAGCTCAAAGCCACGCAATGTGGCTTTGCGTGGCTTCATTAATCTGACTCAGAGCCTTACATCACACATGTACCACATTGCATGGTGCAAACGTGTTGCAAGGCTCTCATAAAGAAGCCCCTACGTATTGTTAGCAGCCTTGAGTATGTTGACAGAATCATTTCAGCATGACAGTTTCTACATAAGAAGGAAGACAATATGCACCAAGTACTAGCCTATGTACATGAGTCTGATTAGCTTCCGAAGATGGACGATCAGTAAAGTTTTCACTACAGTATGAAGGCAGCAGGTAGTATTACCGTTAGCACCTTCAGATCTTGGGTATTTAAAATTACTAGTGTCTCTTTAGACACGTTTTGCATAGAGTGAACACTTAATACTCAGTGGTGTATTTCTTATGAGAATTTCACTGTCTGCAACAGTGTGGTACAGAATAAACTCTCTCCATATAGTTAACACTGTTTACAGTACTCGCTTTTCTAATCTTATACATTTCATTTCTGATTGTAGGTTTGGTGACTGTGAAAGGATTGAAACAGGTACAGGCTGTCCGAAGTAGTACATTCGCTATGTAACAGAAGTTGAGTATCTAGAGGAGCTTATTTGTTTCCTAACAGTTGTGTACAGAATGAACACCTTGTGCAATGGGGGTTACCCATCTACTTGTGGTCAATTGTTAATATGAATAGGATAGGATCAACGTTGTTCTAAAACATAAGTTTGCTTCACCTAATGGGGTTGTAGGTGTAATGGCATTAATGGTGCTTCATATTATTATGAGCTAATTTGTACTCAGAACTCTGCCATATTCCTTTATAGAGTAATGTGTACAAAAGAAGCTTGGATGATGTCATCAATGATGTTATTTGAGATGTCTATAATGATGTCATAAAACATGTCATCAATGATGTAATATGAGAGGTCATAAGCAGTGCATGGCGTAGCTAGAACTGTTGAATTTATGTGGTTTATTTAGCTCAAAACATTATAGGGCCGATTCCGATCCGTTAAAAATATTCCCCGTACGAATCGTATCCGGATTTTTTTCCGTACGAATCGTACAAGTCCCGTACAATCTGGCAAGTACGATTCGTATGTTAAAAAATCCATACGAATCGCACTGGGAAAATTCCCCGACACGTCCTCGGGTCGGGAACAGTGTCCGACACGTCCCCGGACAGTTTTACGTACGAATCGGGAAACTGAAGTCCGAGCGCGCAAGTACGATCCGTCCCGTCCGTCCGAATGCACAACCGTATGGAAAAAACACTGTACGGAGCGAACTCCCATGGCAATCATGGAGACGTCCAAACATGTGCCCGCATACGCGCCGAACACCCCCCCAGCCCATGCCCCCACATACGCGCCGTACCCCCAGCCCCACCCCCAAGTACGCGCCGTACCCCCAGCCCCCCCATGTACGCACCGTACCCCCACCACACCCCCGTAGATACGGAGTGTACCCACACCCCCGTAGGGACGGAGCGTACCCACACCCCACCCCCGTAGGTACAGAGCGTACCCCTACCCCCGTAGGTACGGAGCGTACCCACACCCCCATAGGTACGGAGCGTATCCACACCCCCGTAGGTACGGAGCGTACCCCCACCCCTGTAGGTACGGAGCGTACCCACACCCCCGTAGTTACGGAGCATACCCCCACCCCCCGTAGGTACGGTGCGGACCCCCACCCCCGTAGGTACGGAGCATACCTACGCGCTGGGGGTCAGCACCGTACCTACGGGGGTGGGTGTATGCTCCGTACCAACGGGGGTGTGGGGGTGTGCTCCGTAACTACGGGGGTGTGGGTACGCTCCGTACCTACAGGGGTGGGGGTACGCTCCGTACCTACGGGGGTGTGGATACGCTCCGTACCTACGGGGGTGGGGGTACGCTCCGTACCTACGGGGGTGGGAGTATGCTCCGTACCTATGGGGGTGGGGTGGTGGTACGCTCCGTGCCTACGGGGGTGTGGGTGCGCTCCGTACCTACGGGGGTGGGGTGGGGGTACGCTCCGTCCCTACGGGGTGTGGGTATGCTCCATACCTACAGGGGTGGGGGTACGGCGCGGACATGGGGGGGTGCTGGGGTACGGCGCGAACATGGGGGGGTGCTGGGGTACGGCGTGGACATGGGGGGTGCTGGGGTACGGCACAGACGTTTAGGGATGGGGGCACGGTGCGTACCGGGCCCCCTTTTCGCCGTGCATCGTGGCGTACTTAGCTTTTCCGGCACTTTTTGGGTGCTGTAAAAATATTGCCGTGCGAAGTGCTGTGGGTACGAATCGTACTTGCTGGTCCGTAAAACGCTGCCTGACTCCGTGCGAATGTTGCGTACGCGGTGTCCCGGATCGGAATTGTGGGTATGTTTTAGCCGGTCGGTGTTTTTTACGATTCGTACGGAAATGGTGTTTCGGTACGAATCGTACTTGCAGGTTTGTAAGGTGTTTTTCCCGGGTACGAGTCGGACGGAGAAAACGCTCCGTCCGATGGTTCGTACCCAGGTTTTACAGGATCGGAATCGGCACCTATGTTGGCACTGAGATATTCACCTAGCTTCAACATCACTTAACCTTTGTTTTTTTCTGTGAATTTCTACGTTTTTTTTACGTAAAGTATAATATAATACAAATTCCTAACTATAACTTCACTTTAACCATTTATTTTCTAAAATATATATTTATATACATATATAAATATATATGCACACAATATATGTCCCAGTGGCACTGGGTAGCTATACTTGAGACCACGTTTACATAAGAAGAGCGTTTTTTTGATTTTCTATTAACTTCAGGGCGATTCAACAAGTCTGCATGAAACTTTAAAAAAAAAAAAAGCTCATCCACCGCAGCTCCTTCGTAAGTTTTGCGCCAATCCATCAAGCGGGGCCAAGAAAGGTGGGGGGGGGGGGTTCTTGCAGACAGTGATTACCAATTTCCACAGGAAACTTCTGTCCCAGGTACAGAAAAAACAGCTGAATGGAATTTGCCCTTGATGACTCCTCTGTCACTTTCTCCATTCCCCCCGTCCCCCCCAAGGTTAATTACAGCTGGTATAGTGTGGACTTCAGGAAAGAGAAAGGAAGAGGGAAAGAGAAGAAAGATCTGAGAGGGAGACGAGCTAAAGAGAAAAATGGATGGATGAAAAGAGGGAGGTAGGTAAAGTGTAGGAAGGAAGTGGGGTTGGTTTGAACATTTTTCTATGGTTGCTTTCGATTCCCTGTCTGACCTTGCCTTTACTGATAGACCTCAAGCTCGCTTCATCTGTGTTATTACATTTGCTATTTTATTTACCTTCTCAACTTCTCCATTGCTTTGTGGATAATATGAAAGTGACTTGGCATGCAACTTACCACTTTGTTTCATAAACTCTTCCATAGCTTATAGTAAGACTTGTACTCCATTGTTGATCCTAATCTGACGTGGACATCCTCTTAAGCTAAAAACGTTCTTTTTTTTCTTAATTTTATTTTGCATTTTGAATGGAATAACATGGCACACAGTAGCTTTACTGGTGAACCTATGCAAAAAATAAAGTACAGGAAGTACAACCCCCACACTTAAAAGTGATAGCATGGATCGCATGACGGCAATAGCTATACATGCAGCACAACCTAGCTCAATACAAACAAAAGAAAACCTCGAGACCCCCAATCACCAGCTCAGTGGGTCGACGGGTGTTCGGCTCCTGAGGAGTTACCTTCTGCATCTGAGGAGGCCATGATGTATTTCCACAGTCTTAGACATCGTCATACGGAGCCCCCTGCCCTTTGGAAACATTGTATGTAAGTAGTGAAAGGACGCCATATTACATCAAATTTGGCCACATGGTCATGAGCAATTGCCGTTAGTTTTTCCATGGCATATATAGACCAGGTCTTTCCCCCACCACATGTTCAAGGAGGGGGCTTGTGGCTGTTTTCACATCTAAGCTTGGCAAACAATGGGGTAACCCAGTATCCCTCAGAACCTGGGTAGTCTTATATCAAAGAAACAGTGGTTCCGTAGGGTGAAAAAAAGCCTCTTTACAAAGATAGCATAAGTCATGCGTTATTCAAGATTTGCGATTAATCATAGGCAACACACAAAACAAACTTTAAGGTATTCTGATACTTTTATATATAAATTATGTCATTCATATACGTACTCAAGAACATTTTGAAAGGCCGTTAAAGTACAAAGTGATAACAATTCGTGACAATGTGACACGTAGTGCTCAGTGATAAAGTGCGTGATATGTACAAGTATCTTGTTTTCTGGCCATCAGAATTCTTTCAACTTTTTAAAGCACTTTGTACATATCACGCACTTTATCACTGAGCACTACTTGTCACATTGTCACAAATTGTTATCACTTTGTACTTTGACGGCCTTTCAAAATGTTCTTGAGTACGTATATGAATGACAATTTATATATAAAAGTATCAGAATACCTTAAAGTTTGTTTTGTGTGTTGCCTATGATTAATCGCAAATCTTGAACAACGCATGACTTATGTTTTCACATCTAGGCCACACACAAACATGCTGCTAACAGGTGGAAAAGCAGTTGCTCCTGTGGGGTTGTCGTGGGGATTAGGCTATCTGCCCCAGGGTCCCATAGGAGGATCGTGAGTGGGTCATGGGGTAACAAGACATTCTTAATGGCGTGTATCATTTGGAGGACTTCAACCCAGAATGTGTGGATTACCGAACAGGACCACCAAGTTTGTAGGAATGTGCGACGCTCACCACACTCCTTCCAACAAGCTAAACACTTCTCTAATGACTTGTTTACCTCGTCTGTTGTAGATTTTCAGATAACCTGTGTACTTAGGGGCTTATTTATGAGAGGATTGTGTCACCTTTGCACCACGCAACGTGGTACAAGCGTGATGCAAACCTCAAAGTCGGATTTCTGAAGCCACGCAAAGCCACTTAGCGTGGCTCTGAGTGGTTTAAAAAATCTGGGGTAACATAAAGCATCACAAAACGCTGCATTGCATTACTCTGCAATGGGAAGGCATTCCATGAGTGTTGCGTGAGTGTCCCCATGCAACTCCCATGGATTGTGAGGCATCACCAGATTTACAAGAACGTGTAAACCAGGGGATGCGCCTAAATCTTACACCTTCCCAGGGGAGGCGTAACGTGTAGAGATATCTCTTTCTACTTGTTTCTTCCTCTATATGTGCTGCATCTGCAGCACACATAGAAAGAGGAATATGCCTCCAGGATTGTTTTTGTGTAGGAAGGTGTCGCTTCCTGCACCAAAGCAATCCTGAATGCAACACAGGTACACCATAGTGCAAGGGTGCATGCATTGGCGCTAGGCTGCTAAAAGGGAGCCAGCACAAGGGAAAGGACAGGAATTCACTGTATTGCCTTAAATATGGTGCATTCCAGCCCTTTCCCTGACACGCATCACAGCAAGGCGGCTTGCTGTGCTGCACTGCATTACAAGCTCGTGAATGAGCCCCCTGACATTTAAGAACGTTATGTAAGAACATTGTGTGTCACAGAGAATGCTGGGTAACTGTTGGGATTTGGCAGTAGCTTTTGTCTGTGCACCCCAGCTTGCTAATGAAGTATATAGCTCATCTTTTCAGAGGCAACACATTTCTGGGAGTCAAGGGGCAAACAACATGGGCCACCTTTTGTTTGTTGTCTGGTTCACCTCTTTGAGTATTTACTGCATGCAGTTTGATTTGTCCTGGTGGCTCGTATCTGTGGTGCACAATGTGGCAGGTGGGAAGTGTGCTTTCACAAAGGGGTTTGCACATCACAGTGAAGCAGTAGGAAAATAAGAGGACTCACAGAAGAACACAAGGTAGCTTCACAGATACAATCAACATCTGCACTGCAGGACATGTAAAAATCCGAGCACCACAAGCCCTGCATTCAGTGTCAGGCATCTTTTTTTAAAAACAACAAACAAATGCATTTTATTGATTTTGAAAAAAACAACAAACCATACAGTGCGCCATGACAGTATTAGACAGGATCCATCGTTTGATGTACACTAAGAGCAAATAGGATCAAATAAGACAAAACAAATACATATGTGGAATTGTCCATTGGTTCGAGGCTCTTTCAAGACAATGCATGAACCAAGACATCCAGCAAGATATATCAGAAAACATCAGTGCCCACTTGGTCGTCAAAGAAACAGCAAATACAAGCACCCAGTTATCTGTTCAAGCCTTTATCTCAGAGCCATCCTCAATGGAATGGTCATCATCATCGTGAAACATACCCAGCATTTGGGCCCATTGCATTACAGACTCAGATGCCCCCTCATCATTGCGTGAAAGCTGCAAACGCTGTTTCTCTGCTACCCCCTCATTCTAGCAGGCCCCTCAACCAGTGTGTCAGCATCAGGACCTTTATCCCCTTCCAGCCAGTGACACTCGCCTCTTTGCCAGCAACAAGGCCAGCTGGGCTAGCTGATAGGGGATCTTGCGTCCTCTAGGTCGCTTCACCACGCCCAGGAGGCAGGCCAGCGGTGTCGGCGGAGCGGTGAGCCCTGCGGCTGCCACCACATGCCACCATATGTGCCCAATACGTTTGAACTTAGGCACACTCCCAGGCTAGGTGTAAGGACGTGGCCCCAACCAACCCCACAACGAGCACAGACAGCGCCCCTTGCGGAATCCATTTTATTAAGGCCATACGGAGTAATGCATGTACGATGCAAAAAAAAAGAAATGCAGAAGTTTAAACCTGCTCTTACAGGACACAGTGCGAACAAGTTGTAACGCGATTTCCCATTCTGGATCAGAGATGGGTGCGCCCAAATACCTCTCACAGGCTCTCCGCGCAGGATACTGTTGTGGCTGCGTATCACTTCTAAGGGCTTTGTAGAAATGTGTAATGAGATGGCGCCCCTCCCCCACCCTCTGAGACCATCACGGACTCCCCAGGTACTAGGAGCCGCCAGGAAAACTGTCCAAAACTTCCTTGCCACACTCTCCAACTTGGCGTAATGGAGGAAATGTGCTGCCCCCACTCCAAAAGTGTCCTTTGCATCTTGAAATGATACAAAGGTGTCCCCGGGTCACCCCTCCCAATGGGAATACTAGTCATTTGCAGACAATAATTTTTAGACCCGAGACCTCACCAAAGGTGTCCAAGAGCCTCAGCGACAGCAGGATAGACTCCCCAGGTGAGTGCACATATACCAATGCAAAGGCCGCATACAGCGATACTACATTGTTAATATTCCTCATCTGAAACCCCCAGGATGCCAATTCTATGCACAGCAGCAGTGCAAGGGTCTCGAATGCTGAGGCAAACATTAGTGGCAAGAGGAGGCAACCCTGTCGATTGCCCCTCTCCACCGTCCAGGGTTCAGAGAGCTCGCCTCCCACCTTAATGCGTATAGAGGGTGCAGTGCAAAATAGTTGTATCCATGCACTGAAGCTAGGTCAAAACCCCATGCTCCTTAGCACAGCCATCAGAAAGGCCGACTCCACCATGTCACATGCTTTTTCAAGGTCCAGGGAGACCAGGGCCCTCACCTACCCCTCGTCTACGGCATCATGCAGCACATAGGACATCCTTCAAAGGTTATGTTTGGTACTACGGGCCTGCATAAAACCACATTGGTTATCGTGAACCAAATTTTGGATCACCCCACCCAATCATGTCGCCAACAGTTTACATAGGATCTTAAGGTCTGTGTTAAGCATAATCAGGGGCCTGTACGCATATGAATCCACTGGGTCTCCTCCAGGTTTCAGCATCAAACACACCACCCAGTCTCGCATAGTGAGTGGTAAAAAGCCGTTCTTTTTTGCCTCCAAATAAACTTCCCATAATGTCTCTTTAAAGGTCGAGGAATAAGCATGATAGAATTCCACAGGGAATCTATCACTGTCAGGGGCCCTGAACTTGTTCAACGCCTTCATGGTGCAACTACCTCTTCCATGTGAATTCCTCCTTTAGTTCTAACTAGCCTCCCTCTGCAATTATGGACGCCCCACCCTAGCAAGGAATGTGTTCCTCCAACTCTCAGTGCCAGGTGGGCCAGACCAGAACTCCAACTTAAAATGATCTAATAGGGTTATCAGAATATCCCACCGCCTGGCTTGTAGGTGTCCCTGTGTATTCCATACAGACAGAATAGGGGTTATCTCCGTTTCCCACCGGAGAATCCATGCCAGGAGTTTGCCTGATCTGCCCCCCTCCCAACTGCCGGTATGCTCTTAGGCCTGTTTTATCTAGTGTGTCCCAGAGGGAGTAGACCGCACTGTGGGCTGCCAGCCTATCTGCACATACCCCTGCTGTGTACACTTCCTGTTTCTGTAGGTCTGCTAACCGGCCCTCCCAGGTCTTCAAATCCCCTATTAGCCTTCTGGCATCCCATAAATAGTACTAATGCATTCCTCCGCACTACCGCTTTTAAGGCCTCCCATTTGACTGCCCTGGTGGCCAAGGTCCCACAATTATTAGTGGTATAGGTTTCTATGGCAGTCCGCACATGGCATTTAAGTATATACGCCATTTTCGATTTCCATTCATCCTCCCATCCCAGTCCAACACCAGTAAGGCTGAGGAGTGATCTGAGAAAAACCTGGCCATATGCTTGACTGTTTCTATGTTTCTTGATCCAGCCCACCCACCATAAAATGGTCCAACCAACTGTAGGTATTGTGAGTCCGAAAGTGACATATGTACTCTAAGCCGCCAGGGTGCAACGTGTGCCATCCATTTAAAAGACCCACATTTTGCATCGGTCTCTCCAGGGCTCCTGTCATCAGCGGTTTGGTACCCTCCTGGGGTGGGAACCAATCCCTCCTTCCATCTAGAACACAGTTAAAATCACCCGTCCATAGAGTGGGAGACCCTACACAATCTGACAACACCTCGTGCAACCCCTCAAAAAAGCACCAGTCATCTATATTGGGAGCATATGAATTTAACAGTGTAATCTATATTCCACCAAGGGTACCCTGAATAAGTACTTTTTTCTGTAATTTCTGAACTTCCATAATCCCAACGTGCGTCTCCTGCAAACAGGCAATTTGAATCTTATGGTGTCTGAGGAAAGAATTAACCCTATAGTGCCTAGTTTTATCTCAGAGCCCTCGGATATTCCACGTAACTCTACGAATTCGGTCAACCATATTCATTGCAGAATTGTGCCCTTTGCACTTTTGAAATGTACAGCATTCAACATTACTTGGTACATTCTTTTTTTTTAGTTCAAAATGTTTTATTGAGTTTTGTTTAAAGACAACAAACATAGACAATACAGAAAATAATATTATATAGCGAAAATACCTACTCACAATTCATAAAATACCCAAGTCATCAAAAATTTACAGTAGGCAAGAAAATGATACTTATTCATATGAAACAAAAAGGTGGGAGGGAAGGAGGGTACAGTATAAAGACTAATGCATTAAATATAAATAGAGCTACTATATCATTATAACTAGTACAGTCTGATTGTAATAAGAACGAAGGTTAAGTTATAAATACACCATTAAGAGGATGCATATACATCAATAGGTAACCAATAAGATTGATAAGAGATAGAATTATGAATAATCCCATTCATGGATAACTGAGCACCTCTTCTCATAAAAATAACCCAAGACCACCAAGCATTAACAGATAATATAGAAACATCTTCCCAACAAAAAGTAATGGATCTCAAAGCTGCTGAAATAAGGAAATTGAAAAGTTTACTTTCTAAATTATTTAAGTTTTGTGATAGAATAGCAGATTTGCATATTAACATTTGGTAGGAAACATCTACATGAATTTTTAAAATCTTTTTTATAATATCCCAAACTTCAGACCAAAATTAAAAAATTAAAGGACAATCAAAAAGCATATGTTGTAACGTACCAGGTTGTAATTTACAATGCCAGCAGTCTGCAGAAGGAAGAAGTTTAGCTTGGAATAAACATAATGGAGTCCATAAACGATTAAATAAAATATAAGAATTGGTTTGGTAGAGTGAAACAGGCAACCATCCAGATATACTACTAAGCCATATATCTTTCCATGTGTCAGAAGACAACGAAAGTGAAGGCTCATTATTCCAAAAAGTTGAAATCATATCTATATTGTTACCTAAAGTATTTGATAATTTGTTATATAGAATAGAGACACCATGAGATGATTTGGAAACAGTTTGAATGTAAACTGATAAATCAGCTATAACATTAGAGGGAATAGCATTAGGGAAAGAGTCTAAGATTGAATTGTACAAATATTGATATTTAATAAGGTCGGAGTGATGTAGACCGAATCGTGATTGTAACGTTTCAAATGAAATGAAAGTATTATTGGAATAAACATCTTTAAGGTAAAAGATACCAGCTTTAATCCATGAAAACCAGAAACTAACATTTCTATTCAATTTAATGACATTACTATACCAAAGTGATAAGTCTTCAGTATTATTCATGGGGGAAAGAAAAATTAAGTCTAGATCATTAAATATCATTTTATTGGATTTAAGAATAACCGAGTGTTGCATTGTTAGACATGGTTAACAAAGTGGGTAATGGAAGTGGATTTACTATTGATTTCTCAATATATAGCCAAGCAGGTGGATTAATTAAAAAGGATTGACTAAACCATATTGAACTTTGTTTTAAAATAAAGGCTTTATGATAAAGAAGAAAGTCAGGGATACCAAATCCAGCATTATGTTTAGGTATTTTTTATTTTTTGTAACTAATATGAGGTGATTTGTTGCTCCATAGAAACTTAGATAGAAATTTATCAACGTCCTTGTAAAACGTTAACGGAAACTGAGTAGGAATCATGGCCAGGGTATAACATTTTTTAGGAGCAATGGTCATTTTGATAGAGTCCATTCTACCCCACCATGAAAGATGTAATGCTGACCACTTAGACATTTTGTCTTTAATATAATTTAAGATGAAGTCACAATTTAAAGTTATTGTTGATTTTATGGAAGAAGAAAATAAAATACTAAGATATTTTAACTTACACTTTTGCCAAATTATTTCATTCATGGGAAGCATATCAGGAGTGCAATAAATATTTAAGTGAAGAAATTTAGTTTTGTTGGTGTTTAAAGTGTATTCAGAAACTGTAGAATATTTTGCTATAATTCCCATTAAAGAGGGGAATGAGGATATAGGATCACTAGTAAATAAAAGCACATCATCCGCATATGCAAGGGTTTTAACAATAACATCCTTAATATTAATTCCTTTAATTATATCACATTTTCTTATAGAGGTAAGGAAAGGTTCAATGACAACTAAAAATAAAAGTGGAGAAAGGGGGCAACCTTGTCTTGTACCTCTAAAAAGTAAGAATTGATTAGAAACTTGGCCATTGATATATAAACGAGCAGTAGGGGCAAAATATAAAGCTGAAATCATGCGTATAAAAGAATCCCCAAAGTTAAATGATGATAACGTATGAAATAAAAATTGCCAATGGATTTTATCAAAAGCTTTTTCAGCATCTACGGCCAAAATACCTGAGGGTAACGTTAAAGTAGAACTTTGTTCAATAATATCTAGCAAAGTTCTTGTATTATTGGCAGAATATCTATTCTTCATAAAACGAGATTGGTCAGGGTGTATAATAGAATCTAATATAGAGCCCAATCTAGTAGCAAGTATTTTTGCATACAATTTACAATCTTGATTAATTAAAGATATAGGACGATAATTAGACACAAGAGTGGGATCTTTATCTGGCTTTGGAAGTACAATAAATAAAGCTTCAGTAAAAGAACCAGAGGTAGTTCCTGTAGAACCAAAAAATGTAAAAATTTTAAATAAAAAAGGTAAAAGGTGTGATTGAAATTCTTTGTAGAATTCCGCTGGGATCCCATCTGGACCAGGAGAATAATTTTTTTTAAGAGATTTTATGGCTGATAACATTTCATCCTTAGTTATGGGCGATTCAAGTCCAATTTTATCTGATTGAGAGATCTTGGGTAATCCACAGGTAGTTAAAAAATAATCAATTAAGGAAACATCTTGAAAATCGGGTTTGTTACAGAATTTAGAATAAAAATTAAAAAATTCATTAACGATTTCATTGTGAGATACAGCAACTTTACCATGAGGACCATGAATTGAATTGATTTGAGTTTTATCCTGTTTTATGCGTAAATAGTTAGCTAAAAGTCTTCCAGATATGTTGGCATTAAAGCTAAATCTGGCTTTAGCATTAGAGATCTGACTGCCAGCTCGTTTACTAAGGATTGAGTTAAATTCATAACGTAGCTTTTGAAGCTTAAATTTATATTGAGGATCATTAGATATAATGAAAAGTCGTTCAAATTTCGCAATTTGTTTTTGTAGGTTTTTAACATTTGCATTAAAGGTTTTATTTTCGTGAGCCATAATAGAGATCGTCAAATCCCTAATATAAGCTTTAAAAGCATCCCATCTATTAATCATAGAAGTAGAACCTTCAGGGTTAAGTACAAAATAATCTTTAATGGCGGCTAAAAGTTTTGGTTTGTTATATTCATTTAACGCTATACCAGTGTTCATTCGCCATCTGGACTGTTTAGTAAAAGTTGATTCTAAATTCAAAACCAAAGAAATCATAGCATGATCTGAGACATCAATGTTACCAATTGTAGGATTAATTACCGAGTTAATTAGTTGCCTGGAAACTAATAAACAAGCAATTCTAGAATGGGAATTATGAGGATTTGAAAAAAAAAGTAAAACTTTTTTCTGTAGGGAAATGTAATCTCCAGATATCAACTAATTTAGTGGTTTGAGTAAATGATTTGAAAGCAAAATAAACTATAGAAGGGTGAAATTTAGTAAGAGATAATCTATCTAATAAAGGGCCAGAGATAACATTAAAATCACCTCCAACAATTATAGGAACATTTCCAAACTTTAGAATCTCTGTCGTAAGATTAGCCCAAAACACAGGGTCATCTGCAGTAGGACCATAAACATTTGATAAAAATAAGTATGAATCATGAACTTTAATTTTAACGAGTATATATCTACCATCTGCATCTGAATTTTTACTCAGAATTTGACAATGTAACCTTTTGGAAAGAGAATACCCACACCATTTTTTTACCATTAGCAGTAGAAGAGACAATAGCATCAACCCATTTTTCTTCTTCATATAATGCAAAATGTTGTCATCTATATGAGTCTCTTGTATAAAACAAATATCAGCTTTGCAACTACTTAAATAATCTAAAATTTTCGTACGTTTAACTGGATGGCGCAAAACTTTAACATTTAATGAAACTACTTTAAGATTATGAGTATTAGCCATAGTAGAAAGGAAAGAGAAAAGAGGAAGGTAAGGGAAGATAAAGAGAATGAGAAAAAGGTAGCTCTAGAACAAGCAGAAGGAAAGGAGAAATGAAAAAACATGACGAAAACGACAAACAAAAGACATAAATGTGAAACATGAAACGCACACACGCATTACAAGCATAACCGGAACCGTTGGAGCCCAGTATAAGAAAATATCAGTAGCGTGTCAGAAAAGGCATAACTGATAGTAATCAAGTAGCAGAGTCATTAGTATCCATTGAATGCTGTGACAGCTGATCTATAAAGTGTCTCATCTCTTCAGGACGTTGAAAGGATTGTGAGAAATTATCTTTCTAAATACGCATCGTCGATGGATCAAAAAGTCCATATTTGTAGCCAAGACTTCGTAGTTGAGGACGAAGAGCAGTGAATTCCTTGCGAATTGAGACAGTTTCTTTGGCAAAATCTTGATGAATAAATATTTTATTACCATTTACCATCAGAGAAGGTATTTCCTGTGCTGCTTTTTTGATTAAAACCAAATGATGGTGACGAAGAACTTTAAAAATCATTTGTCGCGGTTTTGTGTGCTGAGGATTCCGATGGGAGGGAATCCTGTGAGCCTTATCAACTTCAAACTTTTCTAGAAATTTGATTTGTAAAAGACCAGGAATTAGATTTTCCAAATATATTCTACCAGTTAGCTCCATCAACATCCTCTGGTAAATTAAATATGCATAGATTATATTGTCTTTTGCGATTTTCCAAGTCCAACAATAGTGAGCACATAGGTGAAATTTTTGTCACAAGTGGAGTGAAAGCGTCAATTTTTACCTTATTATCTTGTATTTTAATTGAATTATCCGATATTTTCATCGACAGACAGGCCATTTCTTTGCGCACATTTTTGACTTCAGACGCAATTGTATCTGTATTAACACGAAGCGCCTGAATGTCCTCCAATATTAAAGATAAGGAAGGTTCAGATGACTCCACTACTTTTGATTTAACTGGTGGAGGAGAAACTTGCTGTCTCCTTTTATTATTTATTTAATTTTTTTTTTTTTTTTTAAACCTTTATTCAATCTATCCGGAACACAGCTATTCAGCCGACAGCCCGGAGGTTCGGCAGCATAGGTGAAGCAACATTCTCCTTTTATTATTTTTTTTTTTTTTTTTTTTTTTTGACCAGGAATTGATCCTTTTTTTTTTTTTTTTTTTTTTTTTAAATTTTTAATGAACAATAATTCGGTTACAAGCACGGGCCTACAACCACCAGGGCCGGCCGCTAGGTACAGAATGAAATATCCATATATCAAGGCTGCAGTCAATTCCCGGGGCTCAGCCCCGTAGTGGCTCCGGATAGTTCTCGAGGAACAGGAGACTTAAGTCCAACAGACACAAAAACTAAAAGAAAGAGAAAAGGCGAGGCATAAGGGCAAACAGTGCGTGTCAGGCTTCCTCCGGGGAACTCCAGTTCAGACCATTAAGCAGCCGGCAAAAGGAAGGAGTACCGGGAGGCTGGGGACGGGGGGGGGGGGGGGGTCAAGGGAGCTGAACGTCCATATGTAGTTATTCTAAAAGGTGCCAGGAACCATCAAGGGTCAGGGGGACATGGCGATATCGGAGTCAACCAGGGGGGGCGTACAGATACCCCCGCGATACGCATTCCATTGCCCCCAGATTCTACCCCATGCCCCCGGCTTGCCACGGGCCACATACACAGTCTTCTCCCTAAACATACACCAGTCCATATTCTCCTTCCATACTGACACGGTGGGCGGCCGTTGGCCGCCCCAAAGCTGCGCTATATCTCTCTTGGCAATCATATTCCCCAGGGCCGCCCACCGAGTCTGAGCCGCGCTGTAATCATTGGGCTCCCACACATTCAGGACACAGCGACGCACCTCCGGCAGCAGCACAACCCCAGTGACCCGTCCCATAACCGTATGGACCCGGCGCCAGTAGTCCGCCACCTCGCGGCACTCCCACAGGATATGGAGAAAGGTGGCGCTGAGCCCACAACCCCGCTTACAGAGCCCGTCGTCGGAAAATCCCATCGAGACCAAGCGAGGACCCGTCACATACACCCGGTGAAGAATCTTAAGCTGTACCAACCGGAGACGGGCTGGAATGGCGACCTCCTTGGGGGACGACAATGCAGACTGCCAATCCTCGTCGTCCAATTCCACCCCATCCCCCGTCCAAGCCTCCCGAAGGCGCACAAAGAGGTCAGCCCGATGATTAATCAGTTTTTTATAAATTAAAGAAATAGTACTGTCAGGGACATGTCCGTCAAGTATGCGGTCCTCGAGGGGCGAGGAAACCGGGATCTTGGTCCCCTCCCCAAAGACCGAGAGCAGGGCGTGTTGAACCTGGGCATAGCGGAAGAACTCCCTGTCCGTAAGCTCGTATTCGGCCTGGAGCACCGCGAAAGTCTTAACCGTGCCCTTATGCCACAGGTCTCCCACTTTGCTGATACCAATCGTATCCCACTGGTCAAACCCCTTCGTAGTCCAGAGGCTGCCCAGGCGGTCGGAGGCAAACAAAGGAGTAGCACATGTTAGTCGCTCACTCCAGCCCGTGGCCGCAGTGGCAGCCCTCCAGGTCCGCACCGCAATCTTAGTAGGACCCGTAAGGGTCCGGCCAGCCGAGCGGGAGTAAAGTGCCCTGTTATAGTTCCCGCCGGGAAGCAGGAACTTGTCCATCTCATACGCCGGATTCAAGCCAGGCGCATACGTGGCATGGTTAATGTCCGATAGCTGCGAGGCCCAATAGTACCTGTGAATGTCAGGAAGCGCGATGCCCCCGTCATACCAGGGGAGAGCAAGCTTAGCAAGAGCGATACGCGCCCGCCCGTCCCACACCAGTCTCCTCTGCAGGCTCTCCACCTCCCGAAAGTAGGCCACTGGGATAACGTCAAAGGAGTTCTGGAGTGCATAGAGGAACCTGGGAAGGGACATCATTTTGAACAACGCGGCCCGACCCAGCGGGGACAGGGGCAGCCTGCACCACCGGGCCGTGTCCTCTCGCAATCGCCGAAGTGGACGCAGGAGATTCTGCTCATAGCGAGCCACCGGGTCCAGCGAAACGTATATCCCCAGGTACATAAAGCCGCTCAGAGATATTTGGATCGGAAGCCGAGGCGGCAGGAGAGGAGGACCACCAGAGATAGGATAAACGCAGGATTTAGACCAATTGATCGTGAGACCCGAATTGTTCCCAAAGGAAGTCAGAACGTCAAAGAGGACGTTGAGCGACTGCCGCGGTGAGGTGAGATACAGGAGAATATCGTCCGCATACAGCGAGACCCGATCTTCGAAGCCCGGGGCCCACCGGATCCCTCTAAGCGAGGGCTCCCAGCGGAGCCAAGCAGCGAGTGGCTCCAGGGCGAGAGCAAAGAGCAAAGGGGACAACGGGCACCCCTGCCTCGTGCCCCTGCCGAGGGCAAAGGGCCGAGAGACCCGCCCATTCACCACCACCTGAGCCATGGGTCCCGTGTAAAGAAGCTTCACCCAGCCAATAAATCCTTCCCCAAAGCCAAATTTAGCCAAGACAGCCCAGAGGAATGGCCACTCGATGGTGTCAAAGGCCATCGTGGCATCCAAAGAAACCAGCACGGCCGGTTCAGAGAGGAGCTCCGCCCTGGCAAGGGCACCGTGAAGACGCCGCAAGTTAAGAGCGGTGTTGCGGTGCGGGATAAAGCCGCATTGGTCCGGATGAATAAGATCGCACACGACGCTCAACAAACGATTGGCAAGGACTTTCGCCAGGATTTTAGGCTCTGCATTTAGCAGTGAAATAGGCCGGTAAGAAGTACAGCGGTCTCGCGGCTTGCCCTCCTTGGGGATCACGACTATCGTGGCCAAACGCTGGTCGGCCGGAAGGGAACCCGCCGTAAAAGACTCACGGAACATGCGACTGAGGAAGGGCGCAAGCTTATCAGGGCGCAATTTATATAGCTCAATGGGCAGACCGTTGGGACCCATAGCCTTGCCCGAGCGAAGGGAGCGGATCGCGGTCGCTATTTCATCCGCCGACAAGGGGGCGTCCAGCCGCTCACGGTCCTCAACGGACAGGCCGGGCAAGGCAATATCCCTCAGTAGAAGGCGAGAGTCGTCCTCATCCCTGTCAGTCACTGGGGAGTACACAGCCCGGAGGTGGTCGGCAAAACATTCCACAATCTCATCCGGCTCAGTCACACACACACCATCCGCAGCACGCAACTCCGGGACCACACGATTCACTCTCTCCTTTTTGTCCAGCCACGCAATCAACTTTCCCGCCTTGTCCCCGGCGTCGTACAGTCGGCCCTGCTGCTCCCTGTACATAGTTTTGGCCGCGTCGGTGACCAGGGACCTATATTCAAACTGTTTCAGGCTAAGGGCATGGAGCCCGTCCGGAGTGACATTCGCCTCCAAGGCCGACTCCAGCCCCGAGATGTCAGTCTCCAGCCTCACCACTGCCTCACTCTTGACCTTCTTAGCCACCACTATCTGGGAGAGGGCGTGTCCGTGGATCACAGTTTTAAAGGCTTCCCACAGGGACATTGCAGACGATACCGACCCCTCGTTATCAAGAAAGTATTGGTCCATAGCCTTAACCAGGCTGTCACGAGTAGTAGGGTCTCGCAGGTACCATGGGTTAATGGGAGCGATCCGCCCTGCAGACCGCGACCCGGTGTCAAAAAGAAGCCACAGCGGAGAATGGTCGGAGATACCCCGCGCCAGGTGCCTGACCTCTCGAATCCGACCAGTCTGCGCCGCGGGCATAAGGAAGTAGTCTAACCTAGAGAGACTCCCATGCGCCCCCGAGTGAAAGGTGAACTGACATTGGGTCGGATGCATTAATCTCCAACTATCCACCAGGCCGAAGGTCTCCAACATCCCACCCAGCCACGCCTGGGCAGCGGGGAGGGTCCTTGGTGGGTGACGATCCAGTTCACCCGAAACCACAGAATTAAAGTCCCCGCCCATGAGCAGGAGGCTGTCCGGAAGGTCAAGCAGCATTCGACCCAAGTCAGTGAAGGTGGAGTTCTGGAGGCCCGGGGGGACGTAGACTGAAACCAGGGTAAGGGGCTGCCCCTCCCACCTCCCAATCAGACACACATAGCGCCCTCTGTCATCCGAGACTATCTTAGTGATCTCCACCGGAAGGGAGGTTCGCAGGAGAATGCCCACCCCCCTGGAACCAGTTGTGAAACCAGAATGGGCTACGAGGCGGTATCCCCCCCTGTTCATTGCATGACAAACATTACCAACCAGATGCGTCTCCTGGAGAAACACCACATCAGGAGTCAAACGACGCAAATATTGCAGTACTACACCCCGCTTGATACGGTCCCCCAACCCATTGACGTTCCATGACATAAGCCTCAACCCGTCCCCCCCCATCCCCTCCAATAGATCAAGGGTCCCCCAGCCTGCAGCACAGTTCCCAGATGTGGACAAAAATCAATACCTCGCCCTGTAAACAAAAAACACACAGCAAAACAACCCCTCCTCCCCCCCAACCCCACCCCAAGTCCAACTCCCCCCACCCTGCACCCCTGCGGGCCAAAAAACCCCCCCAACTTGCAGTGTGCCTGTCGCCCCACTAACCCCATTCTACGAAAAGACCCCGGAGGAGGAAAGGGACCCGACCCCGCCCGCCCCCCTCACAGGTCCTGGTGAAACACAATATACAAAAGAAGTAAGACCCAACTGTACAGTGCAAAACGGCAAAATCAAGGACCAAAAGTCATTCTAAAGGGGACCCGTCACCTGCGGTGCCCGCAGAGGGTCCGGGACGGCCACCCCCGTCCGGCAGCGAGTCCAGCCAGTCACTTGCGGCCACAGGAGAGTCAAAAAAGGCTGTCCAATCCCCATGTTCCACTCGGAGTTTTGCAGGGTAGAGCATCGAATACTTTAGGCCCAGCTCGCGGAGACGACGCTTCACCCCTTGGAATCCCATCCGCTGTTTCTGGACCAGTTGCGTGAAGTCCGGATAAAAATTGATGGTCGAGTTCTCGTGACGGACCGGGCCATGGGTCCGTGAGGCCTGCAGAATAGCGTCGCGGTCCCTGTAGTGGAACAGTTTGGCCACGATAGGCCTCGGGGGGGCCCCCGGCCGCGGCCGGCCGCCCGGAACTCGATGGGCCCGCTCCACGGCGAAGAACTTACTTAGGCCAGCCGGGGACAACTGTTGCAGGATAAGTTCCTCGACCACGAGGTCCACCGGGCGGCTGTCGGAGGACTCCGGTACACCTATGACGCGGATGTTGTTGCGTCGGGCCCGTCCCTCGAAGTCCTCGAGCCGCCGGGCCATATGATCGTTGACCACTCTGATGTCTCCAAGCGCGGCCCGCAGATCCGACACCTCCGCACCAAGGGTGGAGGTCCGTGTATCGAGGGCCTGGACCCTCTCGTTAGTTTTGGAGAGGTCGGACCGGATCAGGGTGACATCAATCGCGACAGTGTCGATCTTACGGGCCAGGGCCTCGTATTGCGTCGCGATGGTTTCCCTGATACCATCGATGGCGCCCATAATGTCCTGCAGGGAAAGTTCCGTAGAGACGGTCGTGCCTCCCCCTGCAGCATCCGGGGGGAGGCCAGCAGCGCTAGGGGACCCCCTGCCCTGGGTGTAGCGGTCCATGTTGTTGCTCTGGACTGCTCCCCCGCGGAGAGAAGCCTTGGTCTTGCGCCCCTCGGGACCCCCTTTGCCCCCCATGTGAACACGGTCTCTCAAGGGGTCCTCCAATCAAGAGGTGTAAGGGCACCAGCAAGAAGACCACAAAATGTCGGTATAGGGGGTCCGAGGCGATAGGCACTCTAGTGGCAGGTGGAAGAAAACCTCGTGCAGAGGCCCAGGAAGCACCTCGCCACCCCGAGCACACCCGCCAGCTGGTCTCCTGAAGTCCAAAACCGAAACCGAAAGTGGTGGATCGGCAACTGGCACCGCGCTGAAGCCGCTGTTGTTCAATTGCAGCCCGGCCCCACGGGTCACCTTCACCCCGGTCACCTCCGTCGGGTGGGTCCCAAAAGTTCCGACGACGACAACTCAGGATTCCCAGGTCCGATTTGATTTTTGAAAAGAGATATGTGGTCAGCTGGTCTTCATCTCCCAGATTCCATAAACCACGTCAGGATATTCTCAGGATAAATTCCGAGGAGCAGAAAGGGTCCGGGGAGCCCTGTGCTCACGCGACCATCTTGGATGCGCGCTAGGCTCCTCCTCCTCTCCTTTTATTATTAATGGAATTTTTGTTTTCCATTTTCTTGTAAAAATACTTAATTTTATAAATAAACAAGCAGATTATTATAAGATAGGATGAAAGCTGTGGAGATAACCAAAGAATAACTGGTGCAGCAGCTAAAGTGGGCTGTGGAGTGGCTGGGCCCAAGACAGGCCCTTTCTTGAAAGTTCTCTCCGCCTCCTTGACAGAAAAGCCTGGCTGTACCTGAATGTGGAGCTGGGAGCAGGGACCAGGCGATGAAAAGTACCACATCCGATGCTCAAAATGACCGGATTTTACTCCACAGCGCAGGTAAGGTCTTTAAGTGTACAGCGGCCTCCTTTGAGCAGAGTTTCTGACAAGAAATCGTCGTTAAATGAAATAAAATGTGCGAGAAACGCGCTAGAGCTCCTGGGAGGTGGCCATCTTGAATCATGCGCTCACGCGTCTACACTTGGTACATTCTAAGACATTGCGATACAGTTACCACTTACATTGCGAGCAGTGTGGTCCACCCTAATGTAATGCACTTGGGCAATCCTGTTTCTTGCTGGCATCGGTCCCATACCCATAGCCCCCATACATTGCATTCCACATTTTCTTCGAATAATTTACTGTTGACCTTTTTGTACATATATTACAATACACATCCGGTCTTAAACCGTCAGCAACTAAAAGTCTAGCTAATCCCTGTGCTATTTTGGCTCTCTGTGGTATTTTGAGCCGCAGCTCTGCGTGCTAGGTATGATTGGTATGGATCCCAAATATTTTTAGGTCTACAATGTGTTGGTATGAGAGCATTGTAATTATCAGATTGAGCATTACAATATGATAGATCAGTGCACCAATCTGTAAGTGTAGGCACAGGCCCTCTCATCCATCTCATGGCTAACCTTCTTTTTGCTATCAGTATTGCCAAAGCAATCAGCTTCCTAACGCTTTTGGGTAACGCCCTGATATAGCCCAGCAATGCTACTAGTGGTGTCTTGGGTATGCGAGTTTCTGTTATTTCCTGCAATGCCCCAATAACTTCTGACCAATACTTTTGTATTGCTGGACAATTCCACGCTAAATGAGTGAAATCTGCCTCCCGCCATTCCGCATCTGTCACAGTTATCGTCATCTCTCAGCCCATACCTGTGTAACCTGGCGGGTGTATAGTATACTCTCTGTAAAAATTACAAATGAATATGGCGATGTCTGCCATTCTATGATATAGTGTCAGTGCTAGTGCAGCAGTACAACCACTTTTCATCTGTTATGTCCATTCCCAATTTGGCTCACCAATCTTGTAGGGCCTTGGCGTGAGGGGTCATTGCCCAACCTCGTGAGTAAATACAGCACCGAAATTGTCCTATTTAAAGAGCGTGTTTGTAATAGATATGTTAATGTTGTGTATTCCGGTGAGTCCTGCCTACTATTTCCCAGCACCTCACGCAGCGTGTGTCTTGCCCTATGGAAATAGTATCTCTTGAGCTGAGTGACTGCTGATGTAGTGTCCTGCAATTGGTCCCATGACTTAACCACCCCTCCCTAAAGAAGTCTCCCATAGTACTTATTTTTAACTTATGCATTGCATGAAGGAATGCCTTATCTCTGTGATTCTGCAGCCATTTGCACCATTCTATGGGCATTTTCAGGGAGTATAACAAATCAATTTTCTGCAGTTTTGCGACTCTATAAAACTGGAACTGTGCAGTACCTACTGGGTCTATGACGTGATATCTCCTTTGTACCTTCTGCATCAAGTGTTGCGGGAGTGTCATCGGGCTCACTTCTTCTCTTTCTATATATATATATATATATATATATATGTGGTGCTTCATATGGTTCTTGCAACCAGTGCAAATCATGCATTTGCAGCGCTGTGCAATAGTACAGTTCAAAATCCGGCGTGTTGAGCCCCCCGGTAGCGTATAATTTCGTCAGTGTCTCCCACTTTACACGTGGTTGCTTCCCAGCCCAAGCTAGCCAGACCATTAGGGCGCATAGCATGCAGAAGAATGTTTTTGGCAGAGAGATTGGAATATTTACGAAGTAAAACAGCAGCCTTGGGAGAACAATCATTTTCATGAGTGTTATGCGCTCCAGTAATGACAGCGGGTGTCTAATCCACTTTTCAATCACTTTAGTGAGTTTCTGTATGGCCCTGCCGTAATTCTCATGAACCACCACTTCTGTGTCTGTGTGTACCTGCTCACCCGGGTATTGTTTGGAATCTGTAGTCCATGCTATTGGGTATTCCGCCTGGTGGAGGGTGGTATCTGTAGTTAGCGGAAACACCAGGGACTTATTCTAGTTTATTCTTAGACCTGATTGTTGCCCGAATCGTTCTACCTCCTGCAAAATAGGCGTTAGATTCTGTTCAGGGTCCCGTACAAACAGCAACGATTCGTCTACATACGCAGATATTATTAGTGTGTACAGAGGGAACCGCAATCCGCAGTGGCCGTGATACTCCCTGAGGGCGCATGCCAGTGGTCCTGCTGTAAGAGCATACAACATGGGAGAGAGGGGGCATCCCTGACTAGAGCCTCTGGTAATTTTTATGGGACGTGAGAACAGACCACCCACGTGTATTCTCGCTGTTGGTTCTGCGTAAAGCACCTGGACCAGTTGAATAAATACCTCTCCAGCCCCTATTCTTCTAAGCACTGCCATCAAGAACCCCCCACTCCACCGAATCAGAAGCCTTCTCTGCGACCAGGAAAAACTGCCGCAGTATTGATCTGCAGGTCGAGGGGATTGATTCTACAAAAAATCGTTTGCAGGTTACTAGTAAATGACTGACCAGGGACAAATCCGGACTGATTTGGGGCTATGACTAGGGGCAGCAGAGGAGCAAGTCTATTTGCCAACATCATGGCATATATCTTCGTATAAGTGTTCAGCAAAGACAAAGGCCTGTACGAAGAGCACTGTTCAGCAGGTTTACCTGATTTGAGTAGGGTGATTAATATTGCTTCTCTCATAGTGGGGGGCATGATTCCATTCCTAGCCATCTCTTTGAATACATTTACTAGGCGGGGAATTAACCGATCCTGATACTTCTTGCAGAATGCAACAGTGAGCCCATCTGAGCCCGGAGCTTTCTGGCTGGGCATATCTTTTATGGCTGCAACTATCTCAGTCGGACGCAGAGGCCCAGCAACCTCTCCCTGTGCGCATTGGTCAGCCAACTCATTTTAATGTATGCTAGATATTCTTCTGCTGTTTCTGCAGCATTATGGGTCCGAGATGTATATAATTCTGTGTAATACTCCCTAAATATGTCTGCTATTTTTGTCGTGGCGTATATCGACCCTCCTCAGTCATCTGTTATTTCCAATACTTCATTTGCACCTTTTGAAGGATGGATCAGTGCTGCCAGGGTGGCGCTGGGTCTTTCACCTTCCCCATATACCCTAGCTGTCGCATACTTGCCCAGATGGTTCACCTCAGCCAACGCTTCTACATTGTATTCATGTATCTTGCTCCTAATAGGGCCCAGCACCTCCTGAGTGGAGGCTCTCAGCATATCATTTTCTAGCTCCGCTATTTGGCTTCTAGTTTTTGTAATCTTCCCCTAATTGAGCGTAGCACCCCAAAGTGTTTCGATATCACCACCCTTCGAATATAGGTCTTAAATGCTTCCCAGATAGTTGCCATCTTAGGGACACTGCCAAGATTGTGAATGAAATATTGCTCTATTTCCTGTGAGAGCTCTTCTCTGAACACCGCATCCAGCAGCAAATACTGTGGAAAGCGCCACAACCGGGCCCTACATATTAACTCATCTATTTTTATCTGTATTCTTACCGGAGAGTGGTCCGAAAATGTACGGACTAGGTGTTTGCACTCTGCTATATATGGGATCAGTTCTCGTGAGGCATACCAGTATTCTATGTGCGTATGAATGTCATAAGAGGATGTATAATGAGTATACTCTCTTCCCTGGGGGTGTTAATGATGCTGTACATCTTGCAGGTCATCCGCCTCCGCTATCGCAGCCATAGCTTTTGCTGCCGCCGAGTATTGCCTTATTGCCCTTTCGACCTGTCAAGCTCAGGAGATTGCACACAATTGAAGTCGCCCCCCACCCCCAGAGTGTGGGCATCGCTGTACACGTGGCTATTTTGTTATGTAGATTTCGATAGAATTGTGGATCGTCATAATTAGGTCCATATATTCCAACCAACCGCACACAGAAGGGACCCCTGCGACATTGCGCCACTATATATCTACCTCCCGGGTCTACTTCTTGTGTCTGTAATTTGATATTGAAGCACTGTTTGACCCATAGTAACACTCCACGAGCATGTGACGTGAAACCAGCTGCTGCACATTCCCCCCTTCATTCTTTTTTGTGTAAACAGTCCCGTTTGGAGCGAGGTGAGTTTCCTGTAGTATTGCTACATCAACATTGTGTCTATGCAGATATACCACCTTACGTATTTTGCATGCTTCGTTCAATCCTCTAACATTTCATGTTAAAAACTGTAACAGTGTCCCTCGTGCTATGCCAGATGGGCCTCTAACTATAGCTCCACTCATAGTGTGCAAATATTTTCGCGGTAACTTTGCTGCTTATTGAATGCTTTCCTACATATGCTCTCTGGGCTACTTGCATCATATACTGTAGATTGTTCTATAGCCCCTGGCCCCCCAAGGCATGCCTTCCGAACTTTGACATGCTTTGATTATGCCCTCCCTTGTAACCACCCCCCCCCCGATCAACCCCTCTAATTAACCCATTTAACTGTGTGATACACATCATGGAGAAAAATGCCTGACCACCCATTTAAGCCCCGGTGCACTCACCCGTCAGGTTACTTATATTTAGACTGTTAAATTGACTTAGTCCTACTCTGCAGATTTAAACATACATGTACAACACATGTACATGTATATTTCCTCCAGTTATATATGCTGTGTCCCCAATCTATATGAATTTGGTTGCTTCCGTGTCCACCACTCTCAGTCATGTTGTAATGCAGTCTTACACTCAGAGGGTTCAGGAGTCCTCCCAAACTCTCTAATTATACACAGACCTCATTTCACAGACTGTTTTCTGTAGTTTAATTCAGCTCGCTCAGTCTAGCTCATTTCAAGGCTCCGACTCAGTCAGTCATTTTGGTCCAGAGGGTTAGTACTCCACACTTCCGCGCCCTCCACCACAGGCGTCTGTCTGCCATGTTTGGACTTTGTAGCATGTTTGAGATCTTGCTGTAGGCTATTGGGGTCCGCATATATCTTTGTTTTGCCATCAATTGTAACCTTCAGGCGAGATTGGTAGAGCATCACGTATTGTATGTTCAGGTCTCTTAGCTTCCTCTTCACTGGGGCTAATCTTTGCCTTGCCTCTTGAACTTTTATGGTGAAGTCTGAAAAGAGTGAACTTTGGCATCCTTCATAGCTAAGTACCTTCAACTCTCTTGCCTTTCGCAGGGCTGAGTCCCTGTCTTGGTAGTTCAATATTCTGGCACTAAGTGGGGGCGAAGGAGCCACCGGCGGTGGTTTAGGAGTCAAAGTGCAGGGCGCCCGTTCCACCACAAAGATGTCTGAAAAAGTGCCTTGCCCCAGGAGTGTCACAAGCAATCTCTCCACAAATAGTTCCATATTGCCCATAGAGGTGGACTTCGACAGACCAATTAGGTGCAAGTTATTATGCCAAGAGCATGTCTCCAAGTCCTCGGTCTTGAGCTGTAGAGTATCCATCAATTTCCCGACCTGCTTACATGCATTCGTGGTTTCCACCGGTTGGTCCTCAATTTCTGAGATCCTACGCTCCACCATATCAAGTCTTTCCGCATGCTTGTCTAATCGTTCCATCATGCGATCCATGCAGTATGAAAGCAAATCTATTTTCCCATCTATGGTGGAGAGGCTTTGTTGCATTGAGTCAAGTATTTTGCGCAGGTCGTTCCCAATTCTGTCCCTGAAGCTCCCCACTCTTCAGTCTAATTTTCGGTGTCTTCCTCCGTTTCTGACTGATTTGCGCTGGTCGAATTGTAACCTGGTCTGTGTTTTATCAGGCTTCCCCCATGTTTTTACTAGAGGCTCTTAACGCAAACACCTCTCGCTTTTGCCGCGGGGTAGTCCCCCACCACACCAATGCTAAGCATCGTTCACTTGTCACACAATTCTTTCAGCTTATATGGTCATACAGGGGACCGGCAAGGGGGTGCAGCAATAATGTTTAGGTCCCCCCTGTAGTTTGCACAGGTACCTCTTTCTGCTCGTACCCTCACTGCTGTTTCTTTGCAATGTACTTAATTCGGTATTGCCTGCCTATAGCGAGTCGCAGGGGTTGCCTGTATCAGCACAGAGTATGGTCTTCAGCCCGCTCTTCACCACTGAGTCCTGGCCACTCTCTTCATTGATTCGATCCTGGGGCCTTGATCCTCTCTGTCACCTGGCCCTTCTCGCAGCTTTTGCATGGGAATTAGGGGGGCCCACAAGGACCCATTAACAACAGGCAATCTTTGGTGCTTATCACCTGCCCCCAGGACCGCACTCTCCCTCCTGTCGTAGTAAAGGTCTCAGGCCGCTCTTTACTCACATGGTGGTAGCGATATGGGTACTACTGCACCGGTCCGCTCTGTTCCACAGGGCCGCTCCGGTCTGCTAACTGCAGCTGCCAAATCCAGGCGCATCGATTTCGCCTCACTTTCAGGGCGGCATTCAGTGCACACGACGACCTAGGCTGAACTTTCGTTTCTGTGATTCTACATTGTAATTAGTTTTTTCATATCATATCAGGTTTTATGCTTGGCAGTCGACTACACTGGAGCGATTCCATGAATGCCATGGGATATCATAGGCATTTCTGAAACTGGATATGTGGGGCATAAAGGTGATGAAAGCTATGGTTTATTCCCAGACCTCTGGATATGTGCAGCCAACATAGGCCAGTACAGTTACAGAACCGAAACGCAATATATATGAGACATCCCCCTTCTGAAGAGTAAGGCATAGATTGCTCTGTACAGAGGAAGGCAATACATATATGTATGTATGTATATATATATATTCACTGAAAAAAACACAGGTTTCAGGGACGTTGTAGTTAGTTGGACATTTCACTCGTACAAAACCAGAGAAATTAATCTGTTATAGTTAGTTCAGCTAACTATACCTCGCGCCCCTGCAATGCACTGCTGATGACGTTACATATTACATCATTCATGACATGGTCAGTGATATCACTGATGATATCTCAAATGATATCACTGAGGGCATCAGCCATGTGATAATCTGATGCACCTCCTCATACCCTAATATAACCTTTGATACACCCACTGTAAAATACAGACAACCATTTTCGAAACCATAGACACACCGATACCAGTTAGTGCATACCCACTCACTAATTCCTAGGTCTACGCACACATCCACTCATTCACCCATACAGTCACTCATGCATGCAGTCAACCATCAATATGGCACTATCATATGCACTCACATTACTATACAAACACTCACACACCGCCACTCATCCATAGTTACTCACACACCTAGTCAGTCATGCAAAGAATCAATCACACTCCCATTTACTCACCTATAGTTATACACACACCACCCCACTTATTCAAACATATACTAACACATACTTACACTCTTATACAATAACTAATACAAGTACACACGTGTACTGGTTTGAGAGGCTGTATTTTAGTAGCTATGTTCTTTCTCATGTGGTTGAAATGTCCAGTTATTTTCGTTGACCATAAATACAGTAATATTCATCACATATGTCTGACATATTCAACCAAGATGTCAAATTACTAAATAGTTGCATGCTCAATTTCAGGTTATAGTGAAGTTTTAAATTCTGAAAATAAAAATAACAATTGTTTTAAAATGTTGGTATAAACCTGAATCAAGAGTGCCACTGTGAATCTTGATTCTAGGAACCACCCCTGAAAATAAAGTACTGTTTTTTTTAATTAAACCGTCTCTATCAGTGAGTGAAAAATCAATCTTTGATGTGGTTGATGGGGTAGCTACAGGCCTGGAAGACTGTTTAGAACCTTTATCTAAATAATAAGTTAAAGCTTATGAAATAGTCTTAGAATCTTAATGTGTGTCACATACTGGCTCTAAGGGGGAGGTTCTGTTGGTCTGAGTAGAAGGAAAATAATTTTTAATAAGCTATGAATAGCTATATTAGAAGCACTTGCGTTTAAATATGTCAGTAGTGAGGTAGAATGCATTTTAACTATGAATGTCAGTAATACGGGTATGGGGCAGTGTAGTCTCAATTTTATGAGGAGACAATATCAAATTGTCTTTGTCTCATGGATATTGAGTGCAGCAGGAAGAAGGTGCTCTACTATAGAAATAGAACCACTGCCAGGCTTTTGGCACTTACAGTATTTCAAAACATAATTGTGGGGTTTGTAGTTTTTTTTTTTTAAACTTTGTTTTCTAGAAAACAAAGGGCAGACAACATCACACATATAGCAAAATATCAAAAAGTAGAAGATTGCCATGGCACAATTACATATCAGAGATTGCAGTATATAAGAAATACAATAATACACGACAATACATCAATCACAGGAGATTGTAGCCACTGATGGGAAAAGCATCAGGGGGAGGGAATACCATATACAATAGTATCTTGGCTGGTGGAATATAAGGAGGGAGTAGCAGTGGGAGAGGGAAGTATTGGGCTCTCGAGGTCAGGCTCCAGAGAGAGCAAGTAAGTCCAAAGGGTTGCCAAATATCTGTAGGTCTGGCCAGGGGGGTGGGGGGGGGGGGGGAGGTGCAGTGTGGCATAAACTTCACTTGTCAGGTCACAGTATGTCATGCTCTGTAGCCAGGCCTTAGTAGTGGGATGTATCACGCAACCCCAACGAAGCGCAATATCTCTCTTTGCTAGTAGTAAAGCAATAGCTGTGAATCTACAGATGTTCTTGGGATGGGTGCTACATTACCCAGATGCATCATCAGGTGAGAGGAATCTAGAGACAGCAAAATCACGCAGGAGAGGATGCAGAATATATTAGACCAGAATGTGGTGATAGGTAGACAGGTCCAAGTCGAGTGGGAGACGTCCAACTCCAGGAAGCTGCATTCAGGACACAAGGATGACCTGGAGTGGTCGAGTTTGGCGAGATGAGCGGGAGTGGTGTAAGATCTGTGCCTCTGAGAGCCATGCAGGCACCGTAGGGTTTGGTGACCAAATGAGACCCTTCAGAGTCCCTTATTAACTATGTAAAAGAAGAGAAATCCTCTGGTGCAAGAGGGTAACAAGTGATGCGAGAACGTAGTGTCCGATGTAGCCGGCGAAACACAAAATTATCCATGTTGGTGGCATCGTCAAATCTGGTGTCTACCGAATGGGATAGCATATGCAAATCCAGAAATATGTTTTGCCTAGTGTTTGGAGGTCATGTCTAGTCAAAGTGCGTTGGACAAGTTTTTTGAGTATTAAAGGCAGCCATAAGATGGAAATCCCCTCTGGTGTCGCAGTCCAACGTCCTCAGGGTCGCACGATGCTGTAAGGGGTCCACCTCCCGATAGCCCCTTGGTCTGGTATGTATATGACAGACACAAAGGGGTGATCAGGCGAGGGAAGGAAAGGAAGGGGACTGCGGGGAGGGAGATCTGGAAGAAAAAGCACAAGGCAATATGGTTAGGACAACCCCTAGACGCCCGTACTCAATGTTTCCCCTACTGTCCCCTGCTGTACCTGTAAAGGAAAGAAAGCACTCCTGACTGGGAGACCTGGAGAGACGAGGAACAGCAGTTCGTGACCTATAGAAAGGACATGGTTTAGCCACAAGATACCCCTAGTTGCCTTTCCCCTCTTTCTCCTTTATTCCCTGAACAAAACGGACATACCACAATTCCTGAACCTCGGGTAGAACAGGGGGTGGGGAAGGACGTATGTCAGAAGTCCTCTCCGCCCCTGTTGGAACACAAATAAACAATTGAGGTGCAGCGAAGCTTAAGCCCTGATGCCAGCAGCTCCGTCACCGGTATCTGTACAATCTCAGAGCGCTACTCCCATACTCCAGGGATAGCGTGAACTAAGGATCCTCTTTCAGGAGGAAAATAGGAAAGGCTCCAATCCTTGGAGCGGCTGGTATACAATTACCAACAACACAGTGCAATGTCTCACCGCTCGGGCGATCCCGCAATACCTTAGAAAGGCGTCCAACGGAACCGCAGCGGTTCTATTTCACCCTCGGAATTTTGCACGGACACACACACACTAGTGCGCAAAACAGGCAGCTGGAAGTCAAGGCTGGTGCGTAGCACCCCTACCAGAACGCCACTTATCGTCCGCACTCGATCTCGTCCGCACTCGAACCTGGTAATCCAAAATAACCGGCACCCGCATGATGCCGGAAGTTCCTTTTCATCGTCTTCGCGCCGTGCGCGATGACGTCGGAGCGTCATCTCGCAAGGCGCGCTGGGATATGTAGTTCCTTACGCCCGTCTCCTACGGGCTTGCCGTCCTCGGACTGTCAGTGCTCTACGGTGCGCTATAACATCTGGCACCCCACATATTAACCTGGCACCGGTCCCTACTCAATTGGGCTAGGGCGGAGGGAATGGCTCTGCGCAGAGAAAACCTGCTTGGCATACATTGATTCCCCCTAGCGTCTCAATGGGATACTATGGTGTCAAATCTGCAGGACATAGTCACTAACACTGAGGAGCTTCGAGACAGTGACCAGGTCTAACACCCAGCACTCATACTCATACTGTGTAGCGTGGTACCGACTTTCATGGATGTATGACCCCGCTTCATAAAGCCGCTGTCATTAAGCCCTGTTAGGGCAGGCCCTCTCTGTTATACCATATACCGCGGCAGGTCTCAAGGAACTTCCTTACCCCTCCTCCTATTAAGTTGTCTTCATTTTGTCCTCATTTTTATGTCCACAGTTCTGGCCTATAATACACTATGTCAGGAATGCCTTAAGACTGTTCAGTGGTAAGACTTGCTGGCATTGCCATGCCCTCTGCACAGACATTTTCACAAGTCTTCTCTCAGTATCCTACTCAATAACTCATCTGAAATTACACAGATCTGTATTTGGTATTGCATCACTTGGAAGTAACTATACATGGTGTCTATGCATTGTTAATTTTGTATGGTTAAAACAAGAAAAAATGTCAATAAAAAAGATTTTAAACAATCAAAGGCAGCCATGGGTTTTGTGAGAGAGAAAGTTCAGGGAGTATAAAATATATCTCAGGACCCTACTAAGTTTTTGCCAGGCCCACCACGTAGTAGACAAGGTCTGGATATCTGTAGGGGATAGTTTGAGACCCTGAGGCAAACGAGAGGCGAAGGACGTCGGATCTGCCAGGTCACATTTTGGTTTATCGTAAAGTATACAGACGACTGGGTGGTACCAATGATATGCAAACTAGAACACCAGGAAATACATTTGACAATCTGGGCCTGCAAAGCCACCCAAGTCATATAGAAGGATAAGGGTATTCCAAGCGATACTGGGCCTGGACCGGCCCTGATCATTTTTAAGAGGAGACTACACAACATGGCAAAAATGGCGTTTGTCAAAGAGATGGTATGTTAAAAATAAAAAATACAAGAAATGGGGGAGGACAACCATTTTAATAATAGTAATACGGCCTGCCAGGGAGAGAGGAAGCCAGATACAGTGCTCAATTTGGACTGCAAGTCTGTCGACGGCAGGACTTATTTAAGACAAATCACTTGTTCTTTGTCTCTATGAAAAATGATGCTCAAATAATTAGTAGTATCCGCACACCATTTAAGGGGATACTCCAGGGGGGAGGTACGGTGACATCTGAAGAGTTCAGACTTCGCCCAATTAATGTGTAGATCAGAAAGGCCGCCAAACCAAATGATTTCCCACACTAAAGGGGCTAAATTGACCAAGGGATGCTGAACAAATAATAAAATATCATTGGCATACATAGAAATGAGGAGTAGACCAGATTTAACGCGGAGGCAATGATGCAATTGGTTTTCCAGGAGGTGGCGAATCAGAGGGCCCATAGCTATAATGAACAATAGGGGAGAAAGAGGACACCCCTGCCTGGTGCCCCTGGATATGGCAAAGGGCTCATAAAGCGATCCATATACCCGTATGCGGGCTGTAGAGGCAAAATATAGGAGAAATATAAGGGCAATAAACCAACCAGGAATCCCAAGCTTCCGCAGCGTTGCATGGAGAAAGAGCCATTCTAAAGAATCAAAAGCCTTCCCTGCTTCGAGAATGATGACCTCAGTGGGTATTTCTGGGGAAACCTTGTTCAGAACAGATATTACGGCATGCAAATTTAATGAAGGGGTGGTCTTATGGGGGAAAACCCTGGTTTGTATGGGGGAAATTATCTGTTTGAGCAGCAGTGGTAATCTATTGGCGACTGCTTTGGCCAGGATCTTATTGTCAAAATTAAGCGAAGAGCGTGGCTTATAAGAGATGCATAAATTAGGGTCTTTGCCAGGTTTAAGCAGCAAAGAGATCACCGCCTCTCGTGCAGTAGGTGAAAGGATCCTTTTGTCTACGGCCTTAGCATAAAAATCTAGTAGGTGAGGGATTAAAATACCCTTGTATGCCTTATAAAAAGCTCCAGTGAGGCAAGCAAGGCCAGGGGCCTTGGAGTCATCTAGGGAGTCAATTGCCTTAGTAATTTCCTCTGCTGTGAAAGGTTCACTTAAAAATTGGGATTGACCAGTTGGGGATTGGCCATAATGATCCAGACCATGGCTATTTCCTTAAAGTATTCCAAGCGCATCATTTCGTCAGGGTCCAAGCGTGAAGTATATTGGGACCTGTAATAGTACACTAATTCTTGGATTATGCAAAAGATTTTTGAGAGGCAACACAAATATCTCATATGCAACACGTTCAGTGGTAAATATTTCACATTGAATTAATACTCGTAGTTCTTCATTGGTCGAAATCGATCCTGGGCTTTATTTTGTACTGTTCAAAGGAGCGCAAACAGTACAAAATAAAGCTCAAGATCGATTTTGACCAATGAAGAACCACGAGTATTAATTTAATGTGAAATATTTACCACTTAACGTGTTGCATATGAGATGTTTGTGTTGCCTCTCAAAAATCTTTTATATAATTAGTTTCTAATGTATGGTTAATAGGCAGCTGACCACTGAGGTGGGTAGCACTCCTCTTCTAACCTATTGAGGTGACTATATCAGGCAGTGCAGCTTTGAATTTCCTGGCTGCTTTCACCTTTGTTTCTACTAATTCTCAGATAATGTCTTAGTTAGCAGTAACACAGGTGCCATCGTCCAGGTGGAGTTCAGTAATGCATTCGGGTCCCCTTGTGAGGTGTAGGAGGCGAGCCAAAGTACGACCAGGGCGTTCACCCTGGCCATATTCACGAGCCACGGAGTATTTGCCAAGGTACGCAGTCTCCCTTTCAGAAAAGTCCTGGAATTCTGCAAGGAAAACGGTGAGTCTGTGTAGGGAAGAAGGAGTAGAGTGGGGAGTGTTTGCCTTGTCGATTTCAACAAGTTCAGCTTCTATTCAGGATAGACTATTGCGGATATCCCTAAACACATCTGCATGCTTCAAAATGCAGATCCCAGGTATATATGGTTAAAAGGCATTCCACAAGATGGCATGACTATTAACGGAGCCCAAGTTGAACTCGAAATATTCAAGGATAGAGGCGCGAAGTTCTGAATGAAAAACTGCACCCAACAAAGCAGTGGTACGGAAAGACCAACGTTGATCCTAGCCTGTACCATAGGGGCAGGTGAGAAGCAGTTTAACAGGGGCATGATCAGACAGCATATGTGGTAAGGAGTGAATTTCCTTAAACCATGGGCCAGCATTCTCGAACAGGAACCAGTAGTCCAGTCGCGTCCACACCACATAAGGAGCAGAATAAAAAGTGTATCCAGGAGCATTGGAGTGGCAAAGAGGGCAGACATCTCTGAGGGAATGCGTGTCAATATTATCTCAGAGAACGCATGGCGCATGTGTTTTATCACCTGAACAATTGCTGATGGTATCTAATGAGGGTGTCAACAATTAAATTCATATGCGCATCCAGCAGTATGATGTCCATGTCAAATCGACCACAAAGAGCCGACAACTCCTGGAAGAAGGGGGAAATCGTCCACATCAGGGGTGTAAACATTCAATAGGAGGACTGGCCTCCCCAGCAATGTCTCCATCACAATGACATAGCATCTATTGCTGTCAGTGATAGTTATGTGATGGCTAAAGGGGAGACTTCTATGAAGGAGTATACATACTCCACAGGAATAAGTGCCGTAGTTGGCAAAGTATCCATGGGTCCCCCAGGAAGCTGCGAACGCGGGAGAGGTTTGGGGAAGGAGGTGCGTTTCCTGTAAGAACGCAACCATAACACCATATTGTTTGAAACACCCTTTTGGAGGTTGATAAGGCCATGGATAGTCCACGTAAGGAACGTAAGTTCCGCCAGTAGTCTATTATCCCCTATTGTCAATATATAAGGAACAGTCATGTATGTCAAATCGTATTTGTAGAGCCATGAACAGTCTCGTCCGACCTATTTGTGAAAAAATTTAAAAAACAATACCCATACAGACCGAATACTCCTTGGGGGGGCGAACAATGCTGCTGCCATCGATGCCCATAATGAAAAGTGAGAATTGGTGATCAATCAAAAAGATAATTAGGGTTACATGAAAAGTGACATTTGAGGAAAATATAGAGCTGGTTAGCTACAATATGTCAGCTTATAAAACAATTGGGAAACTGTAAGAAATGAAGAGAAGCCACTGAGCAGTTCAGCCAGAAGAGAAAATGTGGGCGCTAGGCGATACGTTGAGGTCCAGGGAGGATCGCTTTGGGGTGGTGCAGGATGAAGGAGGTCCACTAGGGCCCAATTGTTTGCATATAGAGAAATCTCTGCTGGGGTATCGAAGAATTGGGCCTTATCCGTCAACAACCATCTGGAGCCTTGCTGGATACAACATACCAGACTTGAGTCAGTGCTTGCGTAGTTGGGCTTTTGCAAATTTAAAAGTCCACCTCACCTGGATGTCAAGCATAAAGTCACTGTAAATAGAGATTGTGGTGCCCTAATACTGCAATGGGCCATGTTTACAGGCTAATCAATGTATAGTGTCACGGTCTCTATATTTCAAGAGGCGAACCACAAAAGGCAAGGTGGGGTGGACAGGAACCCAACAATCTGAGGGCCCATTCAACAACGAATGTGGACATAAAATGGACGTAAAATATTGGGAGCCAAACAAATCGGTGACCAGAGATTCAACAAAATGGTCAGGGAGTCCCATGTTTGTGAATTCAGCAGGGCCAACTATGCAAATGTTGTTCGGGAACGAGCGCGCCTCAAGGTCCTCATTTTTAATAGCTACTGTTTCCAGGAGAATTTCCATCTTCTCCAGTCGCTGGGTCAGAGAGATCGTACCATCCTCGAGGCCAGAGATGCGCTCCTCAGTCGCATCAGGACGATTGCCATGGGCTCCAGGCATTTCCACATGCGAGCTAGCTGAGTGGTGAGGGTGTTGAAGCAGGCATCAATTGCACGGAAGCTGGCCTGGAGTTCTGCCATAATAGCCACAGTAGCCTCTGGAGGGTCAGGGAGCTGAGCCTCACCATGTCCATCCTCTACATCACATGGGGAGTTGGACCTCCCGATCGATTTGGCATGGTCAAAGGTAAGTTTGCGTTATTTCGGGTCCCTGTGACCCCTGATGAATGAATCCCTGGTACATCACAAAGGAAATCAGCATTAGAATTAGTGGGCGGCTTGCACAGGGAAGACACAAACATTGCAGAAAAGAGCAGCAGATTGAAGGCTGTAGGTAGGCCCAACAAAACACCTCTAGGCCTGTAGCTGAGAGTATGGTGCACCCTTTCAATATAAAAGTCAGAGCAGCTGCAGCAAAATGTGGAAAAAACAAGGGAAGTCACTGAGGCATTCTCCAACCAACAGGAGAGCAGCAGACAGTAGGATGGCAGCAGAGCAAAGGTAGGCCAAACTTTGGGGGATAACAGGCCAAAAGCGAGGTGAGGAAACCCCGCAGTGTGATGTGGTAAATCGGAGGGAGGACAGCCGGGGAGGTAATGATGAAAAGTATAGTGTGGAGAGACAGTGGCGTGGTAGTGTCGCAAAGAAGAGTAGCTCCAAATGAGGCCCACAGAATATCAAGGGGGGAGTGTCACTGTACTCACATGAGGTGGCCTCCCGCATGCAGCACTGTCATCGGGGGGCGAGGGAACTAACCTCCTTGCATGACCAAGGAATGAAGCTGAAACAGGGGATGTCACAACAACCGCACAGCTGCACGGAGCCTAAGGACATCAGGGGGTGCAGCAATGCAAGAGCTAGGCTCCAACAAAGTGCAGCTGCTGGGCCCCCGCAACATTGGGCAAGGGGGGGGCAGTGGTGCAGGCCAGCGCCATGCCACGTGGGACAGCAGGCAAACGGGCCCCAGTTTGGCCCCGCGACCCAATGGTTCACATGCACTGCCCGGTCCGAGAGGGGCACTGCAGCGATGATGGCGGTGGAGTGGGTGGCATCAGTCCAGCGTGAAGGTAGGGAGAGGCATTGTGGAAGTATGGGAGGGGGGCCGAAGCAGGCCGGCTTGGCCGCTCCTCTCCAACCCAAGCGTCCTGCAGAATAAGGCCCCATCGAAGCAGAAACCAGTGTGCTTCAGCCTCTGCCTCCCCACCTTCCCGGCGGGCTGTGGGGACAGTCTTCCCGTATGGGATGGATGGAGCCAGCTGGATTGCCGTAAACCTCAAGATGGAGGCAAGCAGTGCCAGAGCTTCACTGCCATGCGGCCATTACGGTAGATGGCGTAGCCACGCCCTGGGGTTGTAGATTTTCAATACAAACTTAGTGCAAGCCATTGCAGTACACAATAGAGAGCAAAAGTACCACTACAGGGTCCAATTCTTTAGTGAGGGCTGAATGGCAAGGGGGTTCTATGGGGTTCCTCCTGTCTCCAGAGATGAATACATGCAGCCGCTTGGAGGTGCCACCCCTGCACGGTGATTTCCACTCGCTCAGACATTAAGCAATAGTGTGCTGAATTTTAAATAGAACCTTATGGCCAATCATAAATCCACCACACAGAAGAGGGAGACAGGTGTTTTGGGGAGGAATTCGCAGTTAGGTAAAATATATACTCCAGAGAGCGTAATTGAAGAACACGTTTTTCTAAACAATGCTTCTAACAACAGATTCCTCACCTGAATTGATATACATGCAGTACCATTCAAAAGGTGGTGGGTCTTCGGAGTGGACTTTACATCAGAGCAGGAACTAACAGGCAAAATGGCACTCCAGGTTTGCCTAAGAATCTAGACAATACAGCCTGGTAAAGGTGTGGACAGGTTCCAATGTTGATGACTGGTAGATGTCCAGCACCAGAATACCCATAGCCAAAGCCATAGATTAAGCTTTGGCTTCAAGGGAATGAGCCTAAAGGATCTCAGGAGGCTAGCTTTTGGACAAGGCACAGCTCATCATGATACAGAATACAATCCATGTTTATAGGATCTGTTTCTGAACTACCCTTCCCTTCTTTGAACTTGTGAACCCGAGAAAGAGTTGATCATTCGTTTGGTGCTCCTTAGCTGCCCAGCGGTCGGAATAGACTGACTTGGTAAACAGGCAACACTTGGCCAAAGTCACATCCACCACTTCCGCAGGAAGATGAAAAACCATTCACTTGTTTCCGCTCAATTTCCACACATTTAGGTGTAGGTTGTGGAAGTTCGGTTGATGAATCCGGACCAGTACTTGGGACAGCTGGCAATTCAGAAAATGCAGAGGGAGCTGTGGGCAAGGGCACACACCCAACAATTCAAAGTAACAGACCCTCTGAAACCAGTCCATGGCTAGCAAGATGAGTTGTGTTCGGTCCTTTCAGACCTTCTTCTGAACTCGGAGAAGTAAAAGCAAAGATGGAAAGGCATAAAGACAAAAGACCCACAGAAGACAGAACCTGTCTCCAATGAGCCCAGAGTTGAAAAATGTAGGGAGCCAAAGGGACAAGACTGGACATTTTTGGCAGTGCTCTCCTTGGACAACAGACATTAGGCACCAGCAGAATGTACACGAGCAAAAGACCAAAAAGTCCCAGACTTGCTCCAGGAGCAGAAAGGCTTTGAATGTGACAGTGTCCAGAATGACCTTATATAGAGAACCCACTGCAATGGCCAAAAACAGGATTCAAGGTTGCTGACTGAGAACCCTAGGGTGTACACCAATGAGACTGTTGTAGTACACTTTCAACAATGAGTTGTTGAGGTATAGGAGTATCCTCGCCCTGTGAAGATGTGCCACAATCACTCATCACCTTCGTGAATCCCTGGGGTGCCAAAGTGATGCCGAAGGACAGAACATTAAACTAAAAGTGCTCTCTCACCCTCGCATGAAATGCCTGGGAGACTGCAGTATGGGCACGTGAAACTACATGTCCTGAAAATCCAGGGCCACCATCCAATCTCCAGGTTCTACTGCAGCAAGAAGCACCTGGACTAGGGAAAGCATATTGAATTGTCCTTTGAAAGAAAAGTGTTTAGGGGCAGAAGGTCAAGGATTAGTCAAGCCTGCTGTCTTCCTTCAGGACTAAGAAGTACTGGGAGAAGCACCCTTTGCCCTTCTCCACCTCAGGGACTCACTCGATTGCCCCACTGGCCAGCAGTTTCTGCGCTTCCTTAAAAAGGATGGTGGCATGATCCGCCAGTCTGAGCAAAAAATAGAGGAACATGAGCGGATAACTAGAAAGGGAGGGTGTAACCATCAACTTCCATAACCAACCAGTCTAAGATAACTGCATGCCACTGGGCAGGCCAAAAAAAATCCTATCTCCTACCAGCCACCGATAACCACTGGAGGAGGAATCAAAGTGGCTTGCCGGCAGTTGTGGCAGCCAAGAAGGAGGAGCACTGCTGTTCATGCCCTTTGTCACCAACACCACCTCGTTCCTTGGATGCAAAATGGATGCACAAGCTGTTGTAAAGATTTGGAGTATTGCTTTTGGTGATAGAAAGGACCCGAGAGTAGCATTGGAATTTCAGGTACTGCTGGTGAAACGGTCAGGCCAAAGGTTGCAATCCTAAGGAGCGAGCACTGATGACACAGCAGTCTTTGAAATGCTCAATGCCAAATCTGCTTTTTGTTCAAAGAGCCTGGTGCCATTAAACATCATATCCACCAGCTATGACTGTAGGTCTCCAAAGAAACCTGTGGCACGCATTAAGGCATAGCGACTGACGGCCTCACTGGTGCCCAAAGTATGGCCAATAAGGTCCATGCTGTTCAATCAATCAATCAGGGAATTTAAAGCGCGCTATTCAACCGTGAGGGTCTCAATGCGCTGGGGTGTGGCAGTGCAGCTCCGAGTCAGCCGAAAAGCATGGTATTGAGGCTCTTCCTGAAGGTATGCAAAGTAGGGGAGGATCTGATGTTGCCTGGGAGCTTGTTCCAGGCCTTGGCCGGGATGTAGTAGAAGGCTCTTCCACCTGCTCTGGTTCTACGGATGTGCGGGGTTTGTGCTAGGGTGAGGTCGGCGGACCAGAGGTATCTTTTGGGTACATGGAAGGAGACTCTTTCGTTGAGGTATTTGGGTCCGGCGTTGTGGAGGGATTTGTAGGCATCGGTGAGTAACTTGAAGGTTACTCTCTTTTCGTCAGGGAGCCAGTGGAGGTCTCGCAAGTGTTGGGTGATATGCTCATATCGTGGGATGCAGAGAACGAGTCTGGCTGCGGTGTTCTGGATGGTCTGGGGTTTGTGTAGCAGGGATTGGTTGATTCCAGCATAGAGGGCATTTCCATAGTCCAGTCTGCTAATAATGAGTGCGTGGGTGACGGTCTTTCTGGATTCGGGGGGGATCCACTTGAAGGTCTTGCGGAGGAATGCGGAGAGAGTTGAAGCAGGTGGAGGCGACGGCGTTGATCTGGTGAGACATGGTGAGGGTGTAGTCGAGTATGATGCTGAGGTTCCAGCATGGTCCGTAGGGTTGGGGAGTTGCCGAGGATGGTTAGCCAACAGGTGTTGTCTCAAGCTGAGGGGGTGAGTCCAAGGACAGGGACTTCTGTCTTCTCAGAGTTGGACTTCAAATAGCTGCTGCTCATCCAAGCTGCGATGTCTTTCATTCCTTCCTGGAAGCGCAGTCTGGTGGTTTTGGGGTCCTTCGTGAGGGAGATCATGAACTGGGTGTCGTCGTTGTAGGATACTATCCTGAGTCCATGTTGTCTGACAATGGCGGCGAGGGGGGCCGTGTAGATGTTGAAGAGCGTGGGACTGAGTGATGATCCTTGGGGAACTCTGCATTTGATCTTGGTGGGTTCAGAGAGCAAAGACGAGAGTCTGATCCTTTGGGTTCTGCCAGCGAGAAAGAAGCGGAGCCAGTTGAGGGCGGTTCCTTGCATGCCGGCGTCTTGGAGTCTGGCTGAGAGAGTGCGGTGGGAGACAGTGTTGAAGGCTGCAGAGAGGTCTAGTAGGATGAGGGCCGCAGTATGGCCTTGGTCGAGGAGCGTGCGGATGTCATCTGTGGCGGCAAGGAGGGCGGTCTCGGTGCTGTGTTTACTGTGGAATCCGGACTGGGAAGAGTTGAGGATGGCGTTCTCTTCAATGAAGTTAGTCAGCTGGGCATTGACTAACCTTCTCGGTGACGGTGAAGGGGAGGAGAGAGATTGGTCGATAGTTTGTCAGGTCCGTCGGATCTGCAGAGGGTTTCTTGAGGAGGGGCTTGACCTCTGCGCATTTCCAGTCGTCAGGGAAAGTGCAGGATTTGAAGGTGGCGTTGATAGTGCATCATAGCTCAGGCGCGATGGTGGCGGCAGCTCTGTGTAATATGTGGTGCGGGCAGGGGTCCATGGGGGCTCCTGAGTGAGTGCTCTTCATGGTCGTGGTGGTATCTTCGGTGGTGGCCGAGGTCCAGGCGGTGATAGTGGGCTAGCTGTTGTTGCTGGAGGGAAAGGTGGTTTCTGGAGTCTGTTCGCTGAAGCGGTCACAGAGGACCTTGATTTCAGGTGGAAGTAGGAACCAAGCTTTTTGCAGAGATCCTTGGAGGGTGTGACGTCCGTGGTGTAGCTGGGGGGTTGGTAGATGATGCTGAAGAGTTCCTTCGAGTTGCTGGATTTTGTTCCGGATGAAGGTCCTCTTGGTAGATCATATGAGTTAGTTGTATTCTGTCATGGCGTTCTTGTAGGTAGTCTGGCCTTCAGTGGTTTCGAGGTTTCTCCATCGTTTTTTAAGATGTATGCAGGAGCGTCTGGCTTCTTGGAGGTCGGTGGTGTACCAGGTGGCCTTCATGGGGCGTTGTCTGTTGGGGTTGCGGAGGGGTCCGAGCTTGTTTGCGCAGTTGGTGATCCAGCAGTGTAGTTCCTTGGCTTCAGAGTTGGCATTGGTCAAAGCAGGGGAAGAGTTGTTGTAGGAAGGTGGATATCTGACTATGGTTACCCCCAACTTTTTGCCTAGTGTCTAGCTGGTTTTTCGACTTAGTTGGCCTGAGATCCTGCCATTCAGGGTCTCAGGCTGTCTGCTCTCTCTGTAAAATGGATTCCATGTACCCTAGGTACATTCCCAATTGGTAAGGATCACCTTATTGGACCCTGTACAGTGTACCCTAGGTACCCAGGGCATAGGTGCACCCTAGGCCTCCCAGGGGCTGCAGCATGTATTATGCCACCCCTGGTCTGGCCTTCCAATCAGACACAACTGGCTGATCACTCAGCTGGGGCAAGGTCGTGTACTCACCCCTTGCTTAGGTGTAGTATTCCTATACCTACCCTACATATAGACACATGTGTACCTATCAGTCACTCCTATGGCAGGCCTTAACAATCCTGGAGGCAGAGTGCTTGGTAACATGTGAGATGGTGCTCTAGCATGAGCTGAGAACTGTCTGCAGCTTTCGGAACCATGTCCTTATAGCTGTTCTATGATATAGCCTACCATATACTCTTAAAGTGCCTTATAATCTTAAACGGTTATGGTAACTATGGTTGGGCTGTATCAAAACATGTCGTGTAAGGTGTCTAACACTCGGGAATAATACCCCCATGCCATTTCTGGTGATGAGGATATTATTCCTCCCTTCTAGAGGGAGAGACATGTTAAAATCATACTTTGCTGTGTAACCTCTGACCAAAGCCTCAGCATCACAAAATGGATGCTGCTGCCACGACACAAGTCTGACCTCCTGCAGCTGGGAGTGATCCCAGCCAGGGAGGCTTGGACAATAGGTTTCCTGCTTGGGGAGGTGCCAGCACCTCTCCAGACAGCCTTTAGTGTATTGGGGCAGGGTGGGCTGAAAGGAATGAGACATGCCTGGGGCACACAAGGTGTTCCTTGCATAGTCCAGTTCAAACCGGTGCTGGGGCACTCCAGCCCCAGCTCTGGCGCGAAACTGGACAAAGGGAAGTGGGTGTAACCACCCCCTCCCAGGTCCCACCCATAAGGCGTGACCTAGCAGGTAGCCCCAGCCCCCCAGATTAGTATAAGAGTGGGAGTTGGGCCTCAAGACTTTAGATTATCCTGAACCTGCAAAACTGAACAGAAACTCTGGACCTTCGACATTCGACGAAAGAAGAAGACTGAAGAATCTCCCTTGTAGCCAAGGAGTGGCTACCCTGTGCAAACAGGCACCATCAAGTGACTACCCTTTGCTTTGCGGGACGTTCGACGAGGAACCGACTGCAGAGCCCGACCAGAGCCTTGATTTCCAGACTTCTCTGACCCTCATCCACATCTGCAGCAGAGCTGAGATCCGTGGAGGCGACGAGCGACGTGGGACCGGCGACCTGGGAAAAGTGGCTAGTAACTTACAGCGCAGCTTCTGAGGCACCCTCGAAGTTGTGCACCGGGGATTGAGAAGCCCCACCCCCAAGCACCATCTGCACCGAAGATCAGCCCCCCACACTCCACGAGTCCTGCGTGGGGCCCTTCAGCATTTTCCTGCTTGCCGCGTTGTCCGGTTGCTTGCCCGCTGGCTAGTGGCCTTTGTGACGACGCTCCCTGAAATCTTCTGCGCTGGTTTGGCTCCTCCAGACTGGCTCCTGCTTCTCTGCAAAGAAGAAGCACCCCAGACCCTCCTGGTCTGCACCTGAAGCAAGTCCTTTGTTCTTCGTGGGTTCCGCTTGCCAAGGCTTGGTGAGTCCTAGTCCAACTTCGACGCCGCCGACAGCAAGAGCCTTCGTGGGACAGCTCGCCTCCTGGTCCTGGTCGCCCTCGACGCTTCCTGGTCCTCCTGGCTGCAGCGACAAGCTTCACCTTCACCTGCAACTCTTCACGACATCGTCTGGTTCCTTCCTGGTTCCACGTGATCACTGGCTAGTGATCTTGACTCTGTCCCCTCTGCTTGCAGGTATCTTCTCTTCTTGATCCCAGGCTTGGGATCCACCGGACACTCTTCACTGACTGCCTGTCAGCATCTTTTCTTCAGGCATCCATAGGAGTCGACGACGAAACCCGACGCAACTTCACCCCTATGCACCCGCAGCCTGTGGGCTAGGTAACTTGGGTACTCCGGTGCTCATCAGGATAGTGACTATCCTAGTGTCTAAGTTTCAAGTCTCAACTTCCTAGCTACTCCGGAAGTGTCCTAAAACTGTCTATTTCTAAACTGTACTATTGCTAGTGACTTTTACGCATTACGCGTGAGTGTTTCCACTCTGCACACGAATCCCGTGGGCCTCCCACTGCCTATCCTGTGGTAGTCTAGTGTAGCCCCAGCGATTCCCTAGGCCTAGGCCTACTCTATTTCCGTGACAGTGGTTCTTATACCACTTACTTAGTATATGGTTTGCGTGGCCCCTAGGGCCTAACTGTATTACTTACCTGTGTGACTTACTGTATGCATTAATAAGACTGTGTTGTACTTACCTCTAATCTCATAAAGAGTGCTGAGGGTTTTCTTAGAATAAATACACTTTATTTTATATATATATCTGTTGTGGTGTCCTTTCATTTGGTATTCAAGGGATTATATATGGTATCACAGCTGGCTTCACATGCCATTCAGAGTTTAGCCTAAGACTGCTCTTGTCCATGCTACCACTAGGATAGCTGGTCTATAAGGTTGACTTTACAACCAATCACCATAAGGGTATTTGGACTGATATAAGGTGTACACTAGAACTAGTGTCATCATACATCAGGCCAACTTCTCACATTGGTGAGCAGCGGTTGGGATCTGAGCTTGCTGTTGTAATACCATTATAATCTTGAGATACTAAATTGGAAGATCACACAGATATTGTCTAGGTACATATAACATAGTTTAGTATACTTAAGTCCTACTGGACTTAGTGGTTGTAGGTTGAAGGGAGTAACACACCCTGACTACAACTACTAGAGAGGTTTAGTAGATACAACTAGTGTAGGTAGGTGCACACACCACACCCTCACTAGAATCATGCCCCTGAATGGAGATCACACTGATGCTCCCTCAGGAGAGGAGAATCCTAGACAGGTTCCCTCTAGGTATGATGCATTCACATTCCAGGAGATGAGACATTTGTGTACCTCCAGAGGAATAAGACAGGGTGCAAACCCTACCCTTAGACAGCTAGTGGAGCTTCTGGAGGCCTATGATGCTGAAAGAGCTGCCAGGGATGGTGCCATAGCTGTAGATAGGGGTCTACCCACCACAGATGAGTCAGATGGGGAGGTAGACAGCCAGAGCCAAGTAGGAAGACTTAGCCAGGCAAACCTAAGTTTACATGGGAGTTTGCATGGGGTTCCCCCATACAGACCCACAAGTAGGCTTTCACAGAGAAACAGGAGGGACAGATCCCCTTCAAGGGAATCCATCCACTCCCATGTTTCTAGCATCTCTAATGCTTCCTCTCACAGGGGAATGACTTCACCTGAGAGAAAGGAGCATAAAGCCAGAATGAGGGAAGCTAATCTGAGGATTCAAAGGGAAGAAATTGCCCTGGCCAAGGAGAAGCTTGCTCTGGCTAGAGAGCAAAAATTGTGTGGGTCAGAACCCACTGGTGGCAGCAACATTCCTAGAGATAGGGATAGGTCTTATGACCATAGAAACCTAAGCAAGATAGTCCCCCCATATCAGAATGGGGATGACATCCACAAATGGATGACTGCTTTGGAGAGGGCCTGCAAAGTACAGCAGGTACCCCAAAGTCAGTGGGCAGCTATCTTGTGGCTCTCCTTTTCTGATAAAGGTAGAGACAAGCTCCTCACAGTCAGTGATGAGGATGCAAACAATTACAAAGTCCTGAAGAGTGCTCTGATAGATGGGTTTGGCTTAACCACTGAGCAATATAGGTTGTTGTTCAGAGACACCCAGAAGACACAGACACAGGACTGGTCTGATTTTGTGGATTGTGCCACTAAGCCTTTGGAAGGTTGGTTAACTGGCAGCAAGGTGCAGGACTATACAGGATTGTACAACTTGATTATGAGGGAGCAGATCCTTAGTAATTGTCAGAACCAGCTTCTCCATCAACACCTGGTAGACTCAGATTTGACCTCTCCCCAAGAATTGGGAAAGAGGGCAGATAAATGGGTCAGGACCAGGATTAGGCCTAAAAATCAGGGTGGTGACCAAAAGAAAGATACCACCAAGCCTCAAGAGAAGGGTGGGGATAAAGCAAAAGAGAAATCTTCCTCAGGGCCCCAAAACTCCACACAGGGTGGTGGGTCCCAAGCTCCCTCCTCTTCCACAGTTAAAAAGCCTTACTGCCATGTGTGTAAAACACCTGGGCATTGGAAAACTGACAGCAGTTGTCCACAGGCTAAAAACAAAACTGTTCCTCCAACTACTCCTGTCACACCACCTATTACTGTCAGCAGTAATCCCCCAGGTGGTGGGAGTGCCCCCAAAAATTTGGTTGGGTTTTCTTGGGGAACACAGGGGGATCCTGGCTTAGCCAATTCCCCTACAGCAGCTACTCTTGTCTGTGATGGTGGCATGGGGTTTGCCAACTTCACTGCCTGTCCCAACACTTTGGGTAGGTACAGACAGGAGCCCTACATCAATGGTAGAAAAGCTGAGGCCTACAGAGACACTGGAGCTAGCATCACTATGGTAGCCCATAGGCTAGTTCCCTCTGAGCAGCTTTTGCCTGGTTTCTCATACCAGGTAACTAACATTGATGGCAAACAAAATAGTCATCCCATGGCAGAAGTATGTCTCAGCTGGGGAGGGGTCACTGGCCCTAAAAGGGTGGCAGTGTCTCCAACCTTGCCTGTGGACTGCTTGCTGGGGAATGACTTAGAACTCTCAGCTTGGGCTGGAGTTGAACAAGACACCCATTCCAAAATGGTAGGCCTTTCCAAAAAGGGTAGTGGGGTTGTGCCAGTCACAACCCCTGTCCAAGTAGCTTTCCTCCCTGAAAAGGTTGGAAGGGCAGTGGTAGCCACAGCCCAGGCACAGACAGACTTCCCTGTAGGGACTGACAGAGCTGTGACAGTCACAGCTCAAACCCAAACTGAGTGCCTTCCTGAAAAGGTTGGCAAGGCTGTAATGGTCTCAGCCCACACTCAGACTGATATAGGTGTAGTGAAGCCTGAAACAATGGATCACTCCACACAGACAGAGAGTAGTGGGGAGGAAGAAAAGTCTCCCTCCCCCCAGACATTAGGAAAAGGTCAGCCTCCTCAGGGATCTGACCTCACCCCTTGTGAAGGAACTGCCCCAGAGGTAGCCAGGCCTGGCCTGGCAGAGCCTCTGATGTCAGTGGCCCCTTCCAAGGTGGGACCCAGTCTGGTGCAGGTAGCCTGCCTCTCTCTACCCTGCCTCAGTCAGCCCAGGGCTGCAGAGGTCAGGGAGGCCAGTGGACCCCACGAGGGCCCCTGTCCACAAGAACCCCCCCTTCAAAAGAATGAGGATTGCCTGGTTAGTTGCCCTAGCCAGGTGATGGGTAAAAACATTCCTGAGGGATCCCCTTCACAGGTAGTTAGGGACCTCCCCCAGAGGGATTCTGTTGGGCACAGGCAAACCTGGGACCTTAGGGCCCCAAACCTGACCTGTCCCTCCAGTAAGCCCACAAAAGGGACCCAGCCTCCAGCTTTAGGTAGCCAGAGGCTGACCCTGAGAGCACAGTGCAACTCAGTTAGAGAAAGAAAGGCATACATGGTGGAGGGTGATTGGAGGAAGCTGAGGCCTCACTTTGAGGACACTCACTTCAGTACTCCATCTCAACACCAGCCTTTTTCTTTGCAAAGACACACCAAAGGTAGAGATTACCTATGGTGGAGACCCTATGATATCTTTAGGATGAGGGATTGCTTAGTGGACCATGAGACAGGGGGTAACCATGCCAGTGCTGGTTCTTCCTTATATGGCCACTCAGGCAATAGAGGCTTACCTTGTAAAGGCCAGCCTTATCTCCTTTCGTTTGGGGGGGGGTTGTGTAGGAAGGTGGATATCTGACTATGGTTACCCCCAACTTTTTGCCTAGTGTCTAGCTGGTTTTTCGACTTAGTTGGCCTGAGATCCTGCCATTCAGGGTCTCAGGCTGTCTGCTCTCTCTGTAAAATGGATTCCATGTACCCTAGGTACATTCCCAATTGGTAAGGATCACCTTATTGGACCCTGTACAGTGTACCCTAGGTACCCAGGGCATAGGTGCACCCTAGGCCTCCCAGGGGCTGCAGCATGTATTATGCCACCCCTGGTCTGGCCTTCCAATCAGACACAACTGGCTGATCACTCAGCTGGGGCAAGGTTGTGTACTCACCCCTTGCTTAGGTGTAGTATTCCTATACCTACCCTACATATAGACACATGTGTACCTATCAGTCACTCCTATGGCAGGCCTTAACAATCCTGGAGGCAGAGTGCTTGGTAACATGTGAGATGGTGCTCTAGCATGAGCTGAGAACTGTCTGCAGCTTTCGGAACCATGTCCTTATAGCTGTTCTATGATATAGCCTACCATATACTCTTAAAGTGCCTTATAATCTTAAACGGTTATGGTAACTATGGTTGGGCTGTATCAAAACATGTCGTGTAAGGTGTCTAACACTCGGGAATAATACCCCCATGCCATTTCTGGTGATGAGGATATTATTCCTCCCTTCTAGAGGGAGAGACATGTTAAAATCATACTTTGCTGTGTAACCTCTGACCAAAGCCTCAGCATCACAAAATGGATGCTGCTGCCACGACACAAGTCTGACCTCCTGCAGCTGGGAGTGATCCCAGCCAGGGAGGCTTGGACAATAGGTTTCCTGCTTGGGGAGGTGCCAGCACCTCTCCAGACAGCCTTTAGTGTATTGGGGCAGGGTGGGCTGAAAGGAATGAGACATGCCTGGGGCACACAAGGTGTTCCTTGCATAGTCCAGTTCAAACCGGTGCTGGGGCACTCCAGCCCCAGCTCTGGCGCGAAACTGGACAAAGGGAAGTGGGTGTAACCACCCCCTCCCAGGTCCCACCCATAAGGCGTGACCTAGCAGGTAGCCCCAGCCCCCCAGATTAGTATAAGAGTGGGAGTTGGGCCTCAAGACTTTAGATTATCCTGAACCTGCAAAACTGAACAGAAACTCTGGACCTTCGACATTCGACGAAAGAAGAAGACTGAAGAATCTCCCTTGTAGCCAAGGAGTGGCTACCCTGTGCAAACAGGCACCATCAAGTGACTACCCTTTGCTTTGCGGGACGTTCGACGAGGAACCGACTGCAGAGCCCGACCAGAGCCTTGATTTCCAGACTTCTCTGACCCTCATCCACATCTGCAGCAGAGCTGAGATCCGTGGAGGCGACGAGCGACGTGGGACCGGCGACCTGGGAAAAGTGGCTAGTAACTTACAGCGCAGCTTCTGAGGCACCCTCGAAGTTGTGCACCGGGGATTGAGAAGCCCCACCCCCAAGCACCATCTGCACCGAAGATCAGCCCCCCACACTCCACGAGTCCTGCGTGGGGCCCTTCAGCATTTTCCTGCTTGCCGCGTTGTCCGGTTGCTTGCCCGCTGGCTAGTGGCCTTTGTGACGACGCTCCCTGAAATCTTCTGCGCTGGTTTGGCTCCTCCAGACTGGCTCCTGCTTCTCTGCAAAGAAGAAGCACCCCAGACCCTCCTGGTCTGCACCTGAAGCAAGTCCTTTGTTCTTCGTGGGTTCCGCTTGCCAAGGCTTGGTGAGTCCTAGTCCAACTTCGACGCCGCCGACAGCAAGAGCCTTCGTGGGACAGCTCGCCTCCTGGTCCTGGTCGCCCTCGACGCTTCCTGGTCCTCCTGGCTGCAGCGACAAGCTTCACCTTCACCTGCAACTCTTCACGACATCGTCTGGTTCCTTCCTGGTTCCACGTGATCACTGGCTAGTGATCTTGACTCTGTCCCCTCTGCTTGCAGGTATCTTCTCTTCTTGATCCCAGGCTTGGGATCCACCGGACACTCTTCACTGACTGCCTGTCAGCATCTTTTCTTCAGGCATCCATAGGAGTCGACGACGAAACCCGACGCAACTTCACCCCTATGCACCCGCAGCCTGTGGGCTAGGTAACTTGGGTACTCCGGTGCTCATCAGGATAGTGACTATCCTAGTGTCTAAGTTTCAAGTCTCAACTTCCTAGCTACTCCGGAAGTGTCCTAAAACTGTCTATTTCTAAACTGTACTATTGCTAGTGACTTTTACGCATTACGCGTGAGTGTTTCCACTCTGCACACGAATCCCGTGGGCCTCCCACTGCCTATCCTGTGGTAGTCTAGTGTAGCCCCAGCGATTCCCTAGGCCTAGGCCTACTCTATTTCCGTGACAGTGGTTCTTATACCACTTACTTAGTATATGGTTTGCGTGGCCCCTAGGGCCTAACTGTATTACTTACCTGTGTGACTTACTGTATGCATTAATAAGACTGTGTTGTACTTACCTCTAATCTCATAAAGAGTGCTGAGGGTTTTCTTAGAATAAATACACTTTATTTTATATATATATCTGTTGTGGTGTCCTTTCATTTGGTATTCAAGGGATTATATATGGTATCACAGCTGGCTTCACATGCCATTCAGAGTTTAGCCTAAGACTGCTCTTGTCCATGCTACCACTAGGATAGCTGGTCTATAAGGTTGACTTTACAACCAATCACCATAAGGGTATTTGGACTGATATAAGGTGTACACTAGAACTAGTGTCATCATACATCAGGCCAACTTCTCACAGTTGTGGATGAGGGTGGAGTTAAGGTGCTCCTCTGCGACCTTACTCTAGTTCCTTCATGGTGGGTGCGGAGTGGGTTTGTGAGCGGTGGCGGTGTTGAAAGAGAAGTGTACGCTGTGGTGGTCCGTCCAGAGGGGCTGCGAGGTGTGGCTGAAGCAGATGTTGATCCCTCCCTGTGAAGATGGGTCGATGATGTGTCCTGTCTTGTAGGTGGGGGTGGTGACGAGCTGTTTCAGTCTGATGTTGGCGAGGTTGTCCAGGAGTGCGGTAGAGTCGGGGTTGCTGAGGTTGTCGAGGTGAAAGTTCAAATCTCCGATGAGTATGTAGAATATGGAGGCAATGGCGTGGGGTGCGATAAGGTCAGCGATGGTAGTGGTAAACCCGGGGGGTCTGGAGGCGAGGGTGCCGCGAAGCGTAGTTCTAGGGCTGACCTGTATCTGGAAGTGGAGGTGTTCGGTGTTGGAGGGGGAGTCACTTGTGCTGGAGGTGTTGGGTCGGCGGGAGCTCTAGTGTGCGATGGTGAGTCCTCCTCCGGGGCAGTCCTTCCTCTGGATTTTTTATCTGTCAGGAATGGCTGTGGCGATGTTGGGGGTAGAGGAGGCGTTGGTCCAGGTTTCCGTGAAGAAGGCAACCTCTGGCGAGGGAGTGTCGAGGAAGTACCAGGTCTCTACATCACGTATGTGCAGGGAGCGCACGTTGAGGATGCACTCCAGGGCTTCGGTGGTGCTGGCGTCCGGCATGGGAGCAGCGGTCGTGGGGGTGCTGAGGATGGTGAAGGATTGTCAGCAGACAACTGACCGTGAGTGGTGTTCGGTGTAGACAGTGGCAGTTGTTCCTTCTGAGGTTGAGTGCGAGGAGGGCAGCAGAGTGGTAGTGGTGGGAGTTCAGAGAGCCAGGGTCCCTGCGATGAGCGTGGACAAGCTTGCCTTCGGCACGCCAGCGTCGTGCCCGTTGCATGCGGCCACCATTAAATAGGGGAGGGAAGCGCAGCTGGGAGGCGGGAGCTGGAACCAGCAGGGGGAGGGGTCAAGAGGGCAGCAGCGGCGGTAAAGTAAACTGGCACAGGGCAACAAACAGGAACAGGAAAGTCAGCAAAACAGGAAAAAAGGCACAAAGAGGAAAATAGGCACAATAACAATACACTAACAAAGACAAAACAAAACGGGCACAAACAGATAGCAGCAGGCCAGCAGAAGAGCTAGGCTCGCCGACTGGACCACCAGGGATGAGGCGCAGGCAGGAGCATGCGGGTGGAGGAGGGCCTCAAACACCTACCAGCAGAGGTGAGCGGGGTCAGCGACAGCAGCACAACAGCGGAGAGCAGGTCTCTGACCAGGAGTTCAGAGGTCTTGTTTGCTGTTGAGAATGGCCCATAAAATGTACTTGGTCGCATCATGTCCACTGTGAACTGTGAGAGTGAATGAGTTTCAAAACTCCACAGAGTGGGCAAGATCTTGCTCACCATGTCCCATAGGGCATATGACAAACAGCATTTATGGACCTCATAGGAAGACTGGCAGACAAGAAGGCTTTCTTTCCAAGCACATCAATGTACTTTGATTTCCTATCCAAGGAAGCCATGGGGAAAGCATTGGGGTTTACCATCCTGGCAGAAGCACAACTAGGATTTCGGGCATCAGGGATGCTGTGTAAGGGAGGCAGCACCCCCCAGGTCAGGCCTATCCTGACTAGCAATAGTTTGGTTCACTGATGGTACTCATGAAAGCTTGGACCATGCTGCCATCAAAGCATCTGTCGGGCCTCATTGAAAACATGAATGGTTCGGAAGTTGAAGGACATGACTGCAAAATTTGGCATACATCTTGTTGACTGTATTACAAAGAGGTGCAATAGGCCCTAATGTGTTTCTGACAGATGCTCCCATTAGAAAAACCCTACATAAGGTCATTAGTCTCCAAACTTGGCAACTGCAATTCTAGCTCCTCTGCAAATCACCACTGTGAAAGAGGTGCTCTCTTCAGTATGTGGGCTCACTGACTGGTACAAAACAGTGCAATAAGTAGAAAAACCGTCGCACTCCAATGAGTATGCTCAGTGTGCAGTCTTTTTCCACAATGGTGAATAGAGTTAGGGTGCTGAAGAGGTTCATCTCCTCTTCATAGAGGTGATGGGATGGACTAATAAGGAGTATACCCTTCCTCGGGAAGGGCTTAATCTAAAGCACTCCTGTGCGAACATATAGTTTCAAACAAATGATTTACTACGAAGAGTTTGTAGTTTCCAATTAACAGAATTTATTCTTCTGGTTATCCATTTATTCTACTTCATATGGGTATGATGTGTCAATAACTTTATGCAATCCAAAGGGAATGAAAACCTCTTAAGGAATATGTAATTGTACTGTTGCATCACAAAATTCTAGGTTTATCCCCGATGCATTTCGGGCTTTTGCCCTTCTTCAGGGGAATTTCTGTAAATAAATGAGAGTAAAGAGTTCATAGACCAAGATTTTCCAGAATGCACATAGTTAAAGGATAAGGGGGTGTGGTGAAAGGTCAGTGAAAATGGGAGGTTAATCAGTGTCAAACAAAGTTTGCCGACCTCGCAGAAAAAGAGCGTGAGGAAAAAGTGACGTGAAGGTTAAGACCACCAAGATCCACTAATCATGATAATGTGATGTGAAGTGCTGAAACAAATGAGTATCACCTGTGCCTATGAAGAAAGAGAAAGAATCATGCGGAGAAAACATACTGGCGCGGGATCATCAAAGCTCAACAAATGTGCTGGAGCATATCGTTAGCTTGGAACGCGTTGGAAAGAGAAAGCGATGCTTCGGTGCAGCGTGCTCCCGTGTTTTTACTGAAGTGAAACCAGACTATTAGAGTGAAAATGTGAAGTGCGCTCAGGCATACCTGTGAGTAGTAATTCGATGTTCCATAAAGCGTGGTCCGTGAACGCCGCAAAGGAAGTCCATTGGTGTAAGTTTCTCCCGAATGTAAATCTGTGTATACCAGAAGTGTAACCCATGCGTTAATAGAAATAGAAAACAAACTGCGATTGTGGCAAAGGTCCCGGGAAAGATTTGAATAAAACTATTGTGAAAAGAAAAAAATAGATAAAGGAGAGTAAAATGATCTGAGATGCCAGGAAGAAAATGGTGGCAAAATGTATAGAAAAAAGTGCACGGAACATGGAAATAAGATGGTGGATAAAAATAAAATAGATATGAACAGAAACTGTACCTTTCGGGTGGAGAGAGTTCAGTCTGTGTATCCAATACAGTTCACGTTGAAGCAGGAATTTCCTATTATCTCTCCCATCAGTATCTGTGATTTTTTTGAGTACCATAAAACGCAGTTGGCTGACATTATGGTTCATTTCTGTGACGTGGGTAGCCACAAATGATTTTAGGTTTTTTGTCCGTATATTACTTCTGTGTTCCGTAAGTCTTGTTTTAATTTTGCGTTCTGTTTTGCCCACGTAGGCCAAGCCGCATGGGCATTTGAGTAAGTATGCAACATTGGTGGTATCACATGTGGCGTTGACTCTTAATTTGATGGGAGTACCTTGGGTGGGATGGGTTAATATGTTGCCTTTGATTATGCTGTTGCAGTTTCCACAGTTATAGCTTGGGACTGTCCCCTTGTAAATTAATCCAGGTAACTGGGGTTTCTCATTCAGGAGTTGTTTAAGATTTTTTGTACGTTGATAAGCAGAAATTGGAGGAGCTTGAAATATGTCTTTAAAGTCATTTTCTGTTTGAAGTAACTGCCAGTGTTTACAAATTGTATGTTTAATTTTTGTACTTCTGGTGGAGTATTTGGACACAAATACTAGTCGTTCATCTGTAGCAGTAGTAGCAAGTTTAGGTGTCAGTAATTGTGTTCTCTCTTTTAACTTCACTCTATTTTCTGCTGCTTGTACAATGGACAAAGGGTAACTTCTTTGTATGAATTTGGCTTTGATTGTCTTGCTGTATTCCTCAAATAATGTGTTGGAGGATGCGATGCGTTTAGCTCTGAGGAGCTGAGAATATGGAAGATGTCTTTTTAAGCTCATTTGATGGAAACTGTAGAAATGAAGGTAGTTGTTGCGGTCTGTTGGCTTGGTGTATACTGAGGTAACTAGTTCATTGTTGACGACTTGGATGTTAACGTCCAGAAATGCGATTTGCTCCTTACTGATATTATGGGTGAATTGAATTCTTTCGTTTTTCATGTTAAGCTGACTTAGTGCTGAAAGTAACTCAGTTTCTGTACCTTTCCAGATAAGGAATATGTTGTCGATGTATCTGTGGTATGTTATTAAATTGTCTTGCCATAGGGTATTGGATAAAATGTGTTCTAACTCAAATCTGTGCATGAACTGGTTAGCGGAGGCTGGAGCGGCACAGTTTCCCATGGCAACTCCGGACAGTTGGGTGTAGAATTTTTCTTTGCAGGTAAAATAACTGTGATGAAGGGTGAATTGCATTAACTCCATTAATAATACCTGTAAATCTGTGTTTTTGTCACTGTTCACGAGGAAAGATTCCATGGCATGTAATCCAAGATCGTGGGGGATTGAGGTATATAGAGAATTTACGTCGATTGTACAGAGGATAAATTGGCTTTGATTGTCAAGTTTAATAGTGTTGATCTTTCTTAAAAAGTCTGTCGTGTCTTGTATATAAGTAGTCATTTTTTGGACACTTGGTTGTAAGTGCTGGTCTATGTATTTACCTATCAGTTCATGTATCGAGTTGAGTGTACTGACAATAGGTCTGAATGGTGGCCTTGTAGGATGTTTGTGTATTTTAGGTACCATGTGTAAATATGGTGTTTTAGGATGCTCTTTTATCAAAAAAAATGTATCACGTTCTGTGATGGTACCCATTTGCAAGGCTTGATTGAGAATGGTATGCAGCACTTTGTTGAATTCAATGGTGGGATTAGAGTTTAGTTCCATGTATAAAGATTTGTCGCCGACATGTGTCATCAGGTTGTCGTTGTAGAAGTCCATATCCAATATTACCAAGGCGCCTCCTTTGTCTGCCTTACAAAATGTAATCTCTTCATTAGCAGCGAGCTGTGAGATAGCATGTCATTCTGGGATAGTCAAATTAGATTTTCTTTTTACTTTGTACATGAAAATGGCATGTATGTCTTTTTGTACGATTGTTTCAAATGTATCTAGCACTTTGTGGCTCAATGGTGCCATGAATGTGATTTTTGGTTTTCACCCAATAAGGTGCCTTAAACTTCTCTAGATTTAGGTTCCACGATGTTCGTGAAGAAATGTTTTAATCTTAGAGTTCTCATAAATTTGAAGAAACAAACTTGGGCTTCTAATTCATTTGATTCGTAAGTAGTGACAAATGTAATTCCTTTTTGTAGTGTCTGTGTTTGCAATGGTGTTATTGCAATTTTGGAAATATTAATAACTAGGTTCTCTGACTTCTGGTCGATTTGGCTATGGGTACATGCTTGTCTTTGGTGCTTTGCCCTCCTGGTTCTGCGATTGGGTCTGGGCCTCTTCCTAAAAAAGGCACAAAACAGTCTCAGGTGAGCTGTCAAGGCCACTAGCATTTTGCAGGTCAAAATCAAGACCTGCATCAGTGTAGCGGAACAAGTTACTTACTTTCGGTAACAATATATCTGTAAGAGACATATATTAGTTATGGATTCCTCACCTTATTATTACCCCCAGGTGTCAGACTGGATCCGGAGAATGTTTTCTTCAGCAGTATCCCTGCGTGTCGGTAGGTGGGGTTGGTCAACTCCGCGTTCATTGTTGGCGTCATGGTCGCCGGAATGACGTCACGGTATCTATTTAGACGCCGCCTCTGCGTGCTGACATCAGTTCTTTACACGATATTCCACGCCAGAAGCGCAGAGCCATGCAATACTCTTACAACTGGTGCACAAAACTAGGGCCCTGAGAGGGAGTCCCTTACCCTAGAAGTCAGTTCGCAGAACAGGGAGGATGGGTGGGGCGGTGAGGAATCCATAACTAATATATGTCTCTTACACCTATTTCGTTACTGAAGGTAAGCAACTTGCTCACCAGAAAAAGACTAAGTTATGGATTCCTCACTTTAGAATAGATACTCCAGCAATACCAACCCTGGAGGTGGGTCTGCAAACTAAGTTCACACCAGAAAGTCCTGGAGAACTGAATGGCCAAAGAAGCAGTCTCTCCAGACTTGGCTGTTTAGTAAACGTGTGCAATGAAGCCCACGTAGCTGCCTGGCAGATGTCATGAAAGGGGACTCCACGTCCCAAAGCAGTAGTGGCTGCCGTCACCCTGGTGGAATGGTCACGCAACCCCACTGGAGGTTCCTTCTTCGCTAAGGAATAGCAGATTTTGATGCAAAGAACAACCCATCGGGAGATGGTCTGTTTTTGCACGGCACAACCTTTTTTGATGCCCACAAAGAGCTGGTCATCCACCCGGAATTGTTTTGTGCGATCCAGATAGAATGAAAGCGAACGTTTTGGATCCAGTGGAGCCTCTCTTCCTCTTTAGAAGGATGCTGGAGTGGGAAGAAGGTGGGCAAAGTAAGTGATGGTCTGTCCTATGTGGAAAGAGGTAACCACTTTGGTAAGGAAAGAAGGCCTAGTGCGAAGGACAACTTTATCCAGATGAACAGCCAGAAAAGAGGTTTGGAAGAAAGAGCCTGAAGCTCACTCACCCTGCGAGCAGAGGTGATGGCAACCAGAAAGGCAGTTTTAAGTGTCAGAAGTCTGAGAGGACAGTTATGTAGCGGCTCGAAAGGAGCACACATAAGGTAGGTCAGAACCAGGTTCATGTCTCAATTGGGTATTACAAAAGGAGTTGAAGGAAACAAGTGAGTAATGCCCTTAAGGAAGCGATTTACAATAGGGGACTTGAAAAGAGAAGGCTGGTCAGGAAGCCGAAGAAAACCCGAAATGGCCGAAAGATTGCCTTTTTTGGTCTCGCGCCTAGCGTTGCACTGCACAGCAGTGCTCGCGCAGCAAGAGTCCTTTTGTCCGGGGTTCAGAAATGGACCTTGGAATCGTACACGCTCGTGCGTGTTTTTTATTTTGTCTTCTATTATTGGGCTTTTAGTGGCTGTATTTTTTAGAGAGAGCATGCAATAGGCCAAAGGCGGGCGCATCGCTCCGCCCAAGGCCTATTGGTGTCTGTTACACGCACTAAGGCCCATCTGGTTTCAATTATCGTGCCCACACACGGGCGCGATAATTGAAAGCATATGGCTGCCTGTGGCGCGCGCGCACCATTGGCAGCTGCCTCTGCTTCCAAAAGCGATTGCTTTACTTGTGATTTTGCTTTCAGTTTTGCGATCACTTTACTTGTGGCTTTGCGGCTGCAATGCAGTTTGTTGCTTAATTGGGAGGAATGCGTGGCTAATCTTTACGCGGTTACATGGTAAAATAAATGAAGGCGGTTACAAGGCAAAGTAAATGAAAATGAGCGGCAAATATTTACTTTGTTACAAGGTAAAATAAATGAAAGCGGTTACAAGGTAAAAAAATGAAAATGTGTGGCAAATATTTACGAGGTTACAAGGTAAACAATGTGTGCCTAATAATTGCACTATACTTCTCTTTTTCTAATGTCGCGTCAGGCTTACTGAAATAATTGACTATCTGACTATCTGCTGAACTACAAAACAAGGACTCGTTGGGGCCAAGTCATACTTTCTGACTGGACTGAAAACGTGTGATTTTGGATAGAGTTCTTTCTCTTTCCGTTACCCGATTCCCTTAACTTGTGTGTGTGAGTGTGGTTGTGTGTGTGGTTGTGTGTGGGTGTGTGTGTGGTTGAGTGTGTGGTTGTGTGTGTGTGTTTGTGTGTGTGTTGTGGTTATGTGGTTGTATGTGTGGTTGTGTGTGTGTGGTTGTGGGTGTATGTGTGTTGTGTTTGTGTGTGTGATTACACATCACATAATTACACTGTATTCAATACAATATAAATACACTCCACATACCACTCAGTACTACATAATTGCACGTCACATAATTACTCTCTACTTAATGTAAGATAAATACACTCCACACAATACCACTCTGTGCCACATAATAACACAACACATAATTACACTGTACTCAATGCAACATAAATACACACCTTTCACTCAAGTTCGTGCTATATAAAAAAAAAAAAAAAAAACAATTGCAATGCAATAGGTCTCACATTACTGAATCTTTGAGCTGTTATTGGTGTTGCATTATTATGAGCAATGCCAACAGCTCAAACTTTATTAATGCGAGACCGATTGCAATGAAAATGCTTGTTTTTTTTGTCCTCATTCAAGAAAGTAAGTGAGTGGACTTAAAGCAGTACCATGGCACTCTCCTGGACCAACTAGAGGGGACACGCAGCCCTGTAAATCTCTTTCCACCTCAAGGGTTCCTGGAGTCGCAGACCACAAGACTCTTGGGAATAGACAAGGAAGGAACATACCCTCATTCTCTGAATGAGCCATCATCCCATGAACTCACTAATTTCATAATTATTGGACTTTTATGTTTTCTAGGAAGTTGAAATACCCATTTTATTAACCCACTCCTCCCCTAGCCCCCAAAATCGAATTATTTTCTTTGACATACATCCCATATCCAATTTATGGACTCTTTTAACAGAGGCAACCCAATCCAGAAACGTTGGGGGATGCCCAATTTAGACAGCTTTCTCTTCTTGCCAAGAGAATTAAAACAAATAAAAGCGAAGCTTGGAAATTACATAGCATATTATCAATACCATCTTCAGGCCAAATACCAAAAATAACTAAAACCAAGTTTACATTAACTTTTTGGCAGATTACTTCTGAGATTGTCTTACCCGCTTGGTGCCAGAAGCCCCGGATCTGAGGACACTGCAAGAACATGTGCACATCATCTACACTCCTCATGGCCCACTTCAAGCAGGCCTTCACTCCTCTTCCTCCCAACTTGGTAAGCCTCTTTGGAGTCCAGTAGGCTCTATGGAGTGTAAACAAATGGTTTCTCCTCTGTGGGGCGGCCTTGACAACCTTCCATAAAGTGCACATCGATACTTGCCAGTAAGATGTAACCGCTGGAAGGCAGTTCTCTTCTCCAGGGCTCCTCCATAGGCATTAACGGGGGTTCTCCTTTAATTAAAAGCCAATACCATTTGGATACTTCCTTACGTTGATAGAGGGGGGCTAATAACTTATCCTCAAGTTCTTTATTCGCGACTCCATCTTTGCCCCGCTTAGCAGCACAATCAGACAGTTGATAGAATTTAAATCTGGACAGCCTTTGGTTAGTTAGATTGCTAACAGTGTCCCATGGAAGTAACTTATTATCTTGCAATATTTGACCCCATTTCTGTATGCCTATTTCCAATAGTGGGACTGATAATCTGTCTTTGAGGCACTCAGGGGTACCTGCGGCATTCCAGGTAGGGGCACTGGAGCAATAGTACGAAATTCTGAAAAACTTCCTCAGCTGGAACCACAACTCACAGGCAGACCTTAAAACCTTCAGTTTGACTTTTTTTAAATACTTAGGATGCCCAAATTTGAGAAGAAGCCTATCTCCCCCCCCCCCCCCCTGAGGAACACTTTTGGACATAGCTAAGAGAAAGGGAGGATAACAGGAAGAGTCAAATAACAGATCTCACATTCTTAAAATGGAAGGCCCAACTATAGAAACGAAGGTCAGAACTAGCTAGACCCCCATCTAGTTTTGCGCATCTTATTTTCCTCCATGCAATCCAAACCCCTTTGTTGGACCAAAGAAAACTATTTGTCTCACTCTGTATATCTTTCAAAGTTTCTGAGCTAAATATTAAAGGAATTGTATCAAAAATAAAAGTGACTTTGAGCAAAACTGACATTTTGACAAGGTTGGAACGACCCAAGAATCGACAGTGGGAGATTACTCCATGATCTTAATAGGGATCTGATCTCTGTTCTTTTTACCTCTAAATTAACCTGAACCAATTTATCAATGTCCTGAGTGATTTGAATGCCTAAATATCTTATTTGCTGCTGAGCTCATGGGGAACTGGTTTGCCAATTCCACAACATAATTTCTGTTTTTTGTGAATTGATTGAATAGCCAGATATCTTACCAAACTCTATCAGAAGTTGCTCCAACCTTGGCAGAATTGCTGACGAATCCCTTGTGAAAATCATCAAATCATCGGCATACAGGGCCAGCTTTTTTACCCATCCCCTGTATTCAAATGGAGCAAAGAGTTCAGTGGCCCTGATGTTACATGCCAATGGTTCTATGTAAAGATCAAAGAGGAGGGGAGAAAGGGGGCAGCCCTGCCTAGTTCCTCGCTCCAGCCTAACTAAATTAGTTATTTTCCGTTAACTATTATCCTTGCTGTGGGAGTTTTATAAATAACGCTTAACATTTTTCCCCTAGACCAAACGAGTGAGATATATGATGTAAACAAGACCAGCTCACCCGATCAAAGGCCTTGGCCGCATCAAACGCAAAAATTGTGAGCGGCAACTTATTAGTTGAAGCTATATCAATTGCTCCAATCATCTCGTGGGTTAAATCATGAAGCTGATGTCCTCTAATAAATCGCTTCTGGTCCGGATGGACCATGTAACCCTTAATATTGTTCAATCTCCCTGCTAAAATTTGGGCAAAGATTTTATAATCACAATTCAGCAGGGAGATGGGTCTATAGGATTCACATTTTTTAGGATCCTTATTGGGCTTCAAGATCAGAGTAACCGCTGCCTCGTTCCAAGAATTGGGGATTGGAGTATTATTAGAGAAGATACCATCAAATAATTTCTCCAGAACAGGAGCGAGTGTCTCTACAAATTTGTAGAACTCATTCGGAATGGCATCTAATCCTGCGGCACTGCCTCTTTTTAGGTGTTTTACTGTGACCTTTATTTCTTCTAGTGAGAACTTTTCATAAAGCTGTTGGACCTGATAACCAGATAGAGACTGCAAAGTTATTCTATCCAAGTAATTTTTTATTTGGGAATCAGAAACTACTAGGTCTTCAGTATACAGAGCTTGAAAATAAGATTCAAATGCTTTTTCCATACTAGTCCAATCTAATATCAGCTCCCCTGTTTCTGTGTTGAGAATCTCCTTGATGAAAGTTCTGGCTTGATTAGTACGAGATTTCCAGGCAAGGAGTTTACCGCACCCTTCTCCGTTTTCATAATTAGCTAGTTTACTAGCTTCCCATCTTCTTCTGGTAATAGTGTCTAGGTAGTCTATCAAGTCTTGGCGCTTGGTTATCACCTCAGAGTTTTCCTCCCTCTGCTCTGCATTATTTTGATTAGCAGCTTGATTATTTAGTGCTCTAAAAATATCCTCTTCCAGTGACTTAAGCGTTTCTGATTCTTTGTGGATTTTAGCTGACAGACTGATGACTCTGCCTTTAATGTATGCCTTATAGGCATCCCATGTTACCTCTATGGGGGGCCGAAAGATAATTTACTTCAAAGAAAAACAACGTCTCATTCTTTTGTAGTTCGACCACTGAAACATCTTGGAAGAGGACTCTATCAAAAGTCCACTTTCCTATTGCAGGTTGTCTTATTAATTGTAAATCCAATAACACCGCTGAATGATCTGATAGGTGCTCTGGGATATGTATTACTGAACTGATACTATTTGTCAGCCTAGCGTCTATTAAAAAAGTAATCGACTCTAGAATAATGGTCATGTTTTTTATTATGGAATGTGTAGCTTGAAAGGCCAGTTACATCCCTGTTTTTTATTCTCCAGATGTCTGTGACGCTGAGATCGTCCATCAGGACTCTACTCAGGGAACCCATTTTAGTAGGTACTATTCTCCCCCCTTTGACCTATCAAGAGAGGGATTTAATAAGATATTAAAGTCACCGTCCATAATGATCGGCAGATTCGATTCCACTAAATGATTATATACAACTCTAAGTGCTGAATCATCATCTATGTTTGGGCCATAGTATCCCACCCTTTTAGAGTGCCCAGAGCATAGCCCTGGGGCAAAGAAAGAATGAGGAGGAGAACCTCTGAAAGGGGGGCAGAAAGGGGATCCACAGCCTTTGCTGCGCACCATGCCACAAACTTGTTCCATTTACAGGCATATACCGCTTTGGTGGAGGGACGCCAAAATTGCTTTCGACCTTCCTCCCGAAGCCTGTTACGTTGTCAATTGTCGCCGCTCAATCTCCACGCAAGGAGGTGGAGGCTGGACAGGTTCCGTGGAGGACCATTCCCTGCTGCTGCGACAGAAGCTCCTCCTCTGAAGGGGCAGTCTGAACGGAGGATCGATGGCCACGTGCAAGAGCTCGGGATACCAGACTCTTCGTGCCCAGTCCGGGGCCAAAAGAATGACTTGGGCCCAGTCGCGCTTGATCTTCTTCAGCACTATGGGTAGAAGTGGTATAGGCGGAAAGGCGTATAGAAGACCGCAAATCCACTCGCGTCCAAAAGCGAACTGCGCGTTCTCTTCGGTGGCAAATAGATCTAACCAAGGATCTTCCCACTGCTGATAGAGACCTTGCACCACCTTCGAATGAAGACACCATTCGTGATACATCATGCACCGGCGCTGAGTTTGTCCACCCTGGCGTTCAGAGAACCTGCCAGGTGTTGAACCACCAAGGACATGCCCTGATGTTCCAGCCACTTCCAGAGACGAAGTGCCTCTTGACACTGGGTCCATGACCCCACCCGCCCTGTTTGTTGCAGTACCACATGGCGGTGGTGTTGTCCGTGAACACCTGCACTACTCTCCCTGTGATAGAAGAAAGGAATGCCTTCAGAGCAAGACAGATCTCCCAAAGCTCCAGAAGGTTGATGTGGAGCCCGGACTCTGCCGGAGACCATAGGCCTCTGATCTCCGCCTCTCTCATGTGGCCGCCCATTCCAGAAGTGATGCATCTGTCACCACTGTCTGGCTGGGGAAGGCGGAAGGACCTGCCGTTGACCCAATCCTGGTTTGTTAGCCACCACTGCAATTGATGTGCAGTGCCCTCCGAGATCTGGACGCAATCGGAAAGATTCCCCTGATGCTGTGCCCACTGGAACTTGAGGTCCCACTGCAGAGCCTACATATGCCACCTGGCATAGTCCACTAGCAGCATGCAGGAGGCCATGAGGCCCAGTAGTCTCAGGGTCACTCTGAGTGAAACCCGGGAAAGAGGCTCAAAGATCGGATTCATAGCGCTAATATCCCGGACTCGCTGCTCGGGAGGATAAGCTCGAAACTGCGCTGTGTCCAGAACCGCTCTGATAAAAACGAACTTCTGAGAGGGAATCAGGTGTGACTTTGGCACGTTGATGGTGAACCCCAGCGAATGCAGGAGGTCGGCCATAGTCTGGAGGTAGGAGACAACAGCCTGGGGCGAGCCCGCCTTCAACAACCAGTTGTCAAGATAGGGGAAGACTGGAGCCCCTAATCTGCGCAGATGAGCTGGGACCACCATCATCAATTTCGTGAACACCCGAGGGGTGCTGGTAAGGCCAAATGGGAGCACGGTAAACTGAAATGCTTCTGGCCTACCGAGAACCGTAGGTAAAGCCTGTGTGCCAGCAGGACGGGGATGTGAAAATAAGCGCCCTGCAAGTCCAATTTTTCCATCCAGTCTACAGGGTCAAGGGCAGACAGGACCTGAGCCAATGTCAACATTTTGAACTTCTCCTTCCGGAGGAAGCGGCTGACATTCCTGAGATCCAAGATAGGACGCTTGCCCTTGTCCTTTTTGGGCACCAGAAAGTAGCGGAAATAATAACCATGACTTACTTCTGGGGTAGGAACTCCCTCAATGGCTCCCTTGGCCAAGAGAGCCGTAACCTCCTGGTGGAGAAGGGATAAGTGATCCTGAGACATGCGATGGAATTGAGGTGGCATGGATGGAGGGGTAGTCTCGAAGGGGAGGGAGTAGCCTCATCTGACTATCTGTAAAACTCACCTGCCCGTGTTGAGCCAGTGGGGGAGGTGAAGGCGAATCCTGCTGCCCACTTGCGAATGGTGGCCCTGAAAGGTCGGACTAGGAGGGCTTGGAGGCTACTGCAGAGTGGGCACTGGTGGACTTGCCCCCAGACCCACGACGATGGGTCCCATGTCCCTGACCATGCAGAGGCTGGACAACTTGCTCAGGCATGTGGTTCTGGGCGGAACGTGGAAGGGCACCCCTTCCATAGCCCCGAAAGGGGCGAAAAGCATACTGCGTGGGGCGAAAGGTGGAAGTGAGGCCCAAGGATCTCACCATAGCCCAGGAGTCCTTAAGGTGCTCTAGCGCTTTGTCTGCCTTGTCGCCAAACAAGCGACGGCCATCAAATGGAATGTCCAAAAGTGTAGCTTGGACATCACCCGAAAAGCCAGAGGACCTCAACCAGGCGTAGCGTCTCAGGGCTACTGACGTTGAAATCGCCCTGCCTAGCGAGTCGGTGGTGTCCCGCCCACATCTTATGGCAAACTTAGCTGCGTCTCTCCCTTCGGCAACTGCACGGGAAAGCACGGCCCGGGCCTCTTCTGGGCACTGTGGTAGCTGTGTGTAAACTTAGCTGCGCAATCGTGTCCCACACAGAGTGGGAGTAACGGCACAAGAGACATGCAGTGTTCACCGACTGCAGTCCTAAGCTAGTGGATTCCCTATCAGGTGGTGCGGTAGGGAATGCGCCCTTGGAAGTGGAGGCTTGGACCTCCAAGCTCTCGGAGGTGGGGTGTTGGGAGACGGAAATGGGGTCGCCCGGGGCCGGACCGTGGCGTCGTGCAATCATCCTATCCACAGGAACCCCTGTGTTGGGCTTGGATCAAGTGCCCAAAAGGATGTCCATGCGGGCCTCATTGAACAGCAGCAGGGGCTCCGAAGAGGCCGCTGCCGGTTGAAGCACCTTGGTCAGAAGGTTAGTCCTAACCTCCACCGTAGGAAGCTCAAAGTTTAAGGCCTCAGCCGCCCTACGCAGCACCACTGCGTATGATGCACCCTCCTCCGTAGCTACGATAGGGGAAGAAAGCATGCCAAGGTCTGGAGAAGTGTCCAGACCACTGGCCTCACCAAACTCCTCTCTCCAGTCTGGTTCTTCCAACTGGTCTGCCAGAGGGTCCACAGACCCCTCCCAGTCCTCCTCACCCTCCTCTGGTAAGCACTCAGGGCGAAAGGGAACACCAGGGGAGAACAGGGGTACAAAAGTACCAGTCGGTGCCGGTCCGTCCGGCTCCGTGTTCACATCGAGGGGGAGGCTGGGGCCGACATCTATTGGGGACACAACTGGCGTCGGAGGGGGAAGAGGTGTCGCCAATGGATTCGGTGCCAGAGGAGATGTCACAAGGTCGACTGGCGCCGATCCGGATCCAGGCCTGGATCCATGGGGCCCTGCAGCGCCGAAGCCGCTGGCATTGAAGGCCTAGAGCCCCCAGCCGAGTCCAGGGGGCCCAAAGGCGCGCCGGCGGAGTCGGGCTGCCCAGAGAAAGAATGGAGGGCTTTGTAAAAACTACGAAGTTGGGCAGGGGTCGCTCTGTCTCCCGAACAGGCTCTGCGGGCAGAGCTGGACAATTACCATCCGCATCCCGCGTCGGCCAACGGAGAACGCGAAGAGTGACGGTGCTTCTTCAATTTCTTTTTGTGCTTCGACATCAGCTTGTGGCAGGAGCCACTAGGTTTGAAGCCAGTCTGTCATGATGACATCCCTGTGCACCAGGAGTTGCGACAACTCGCAGGGGTGCGTCTAAGTAGATAAAGCGACGTCATTCCGGCGACCATGACGCCAACGATGCACGCGGAGTCGACCCACACCACTTACCGACACGCAGGGGTACTGCTGAAGAAAGAATTCTCCGGATCCAGTCTGACGCCTGGGATAATTCTAAGGTGAGGAATCCATAACTAATAGTCTCTTTCAGATAGGCGGATGTAAATTGTTCACCTCCTTATCGTCACATTATTATGGAGAACATGCTGAATACTTTTTACACTGTCAAAATAATATCCGAATATTGCCTCTATCTGTCTTTCAAACTAATGTAAAGTAAAGGCATCATAGGGGAGTTTTCCCAGATGAGAGGATAGGCTTTGGTAAATTTATTGTGACATCTAGCAGAACATTGTTCAAGATCCAAAACTGGCATCAGGGTTGGATCAGGATTTGGCATCACTAACGCTGAAGCAGCGCTTGATGCAGAATCAGGCAGAACTGGTGTGGAGGTGCAGCCTTGCTCAGGCAAGGGTCGAGTGGAGCCAGTCAACACTGGAGAGAGCCATGCCATAGGGAGTCCAACTTGAGTTCCTGGTGGATCCATGGGGGCCAAAGACGCTTCAGGGCAATTTGGAATCATCCAAAACGATTTCAACATTGCCTCCATGAAGTCCTCAATATACTGCAGAGACGATGATGGCCCAGCAAATTTGGGGCCTCTCTGCTCCAACTATGGAATGGGACTGGAGTGGGACGATGGCGACTGAGTCAAGTACTTGGAATGATGACTGCATGACCATCCCCTGGAGTGGGAAGGGCAGGAAAAGGTGGGTTTCTGCTTCAATCTTTTGTGCTTGCACTAAAATGTGTCTTCTGACTTCATCTTGGAATTACTCGAGGACAGCAACCTGACTGGGATCAGGACTTGGATAAAGAACAGGCCAAGAACTAAAGGCAGACGTCATGTGAATCCATGATCGACACCGGCTTCCTTAAGGTGTGGCACAGTTTAACACCTGTAGACTTCAGAGGGGTCATTTTCCCTCCTGTAGTTTGTTAATTATATTTGGGAGTCAGTGAACACCAACAAAGACTTTGGTAGAGAAGTTCCAGAAATGAAACTAAGGGCAATGGAAAAAAGGAATCACGTCAACATATAGGGGTGGCACCTATATTTGACTCATTTTCAGAAGTGAAACAATGCTGCTTTTCTGAGGATGGAACCTATAGGCGCATGAGAGCTGTTCCAGGAGACAATTCTGGATCCAGTCTGGTGTCTGGGGGAACTCAAAAGGTGAGAGATCTGCAGTTAGAAGATGAAATGTTTACATGTTACTAGTTCTTGCGTCAAGAAAAGATATTGCCATGAGAACTGTTGAAGAAATACAAACATTAAACAAAAGAAATAGATGTCTTGAGACATTCACATGCAGTGGCTCACATACCACGCGTGTGACAAGCAACATGTGATCACAAAATGTATTGTGTTAAGCTGGAAAATCAGGAACCCACCAGCCCACTGCGAAGGTAGAATGAAGTCTTAAGAATATAGGTGTTATAGGCATGGGAAAGAGAACAAGAATAGATCTGACTGAATGTGGCCCCTAAAGTGTTACTTAGATCAGAATTGGAACATCAGCCATAAAACAAAAGTTAAACCTCTTCAGCTAGTGTTTCATGCCTGACAAGTGAATACTTTAGTAACTGCACCTAGGGTAATAATTGATTGTTCTTTGTTTTTTCGACTTCGTATTTATTTGTAGATTATTTGTGGTAAATACATGCATGTACGATGAGTCACTGAAATAAATCTTCCTGGTATGCTGTGATAGGCAAGGACTTGCATTTCCGATAAAATAAACTTCTCACTGAGAGCTGCAGTCAACTCCGAGGTGGAATTCCTATTTATCAAAAAAGAAGAAAAAAAAGGAACTTCCTGCAAAAAGCATACGACATTGAGAATATGTTTTTCAGAGGTTGTCACTCCTCTGCAGTGATGCTCAATGCAAACATGGTTAAAGAGACAATCTACTTAATTTCCACAAAACCATTTTTGTTGGTGAAATTGTTGCTCATACTTGGTGCCACTACGTCCATGTCTACAAAACCAGGGGGAATGTCTTCTGTTACGCAGACATTTGTGGTGAGACCAGATCTATGCAGCAAGCTGGGGAAGTGGCAATGTTCCATCTGCTTCCTCTCTCTTCAGCCCTTCCAAGAGTTGAAAATGTATACAAGCCAAACAGTAGAGTAAGTGTATAAGGAAAATCGAAACTACTTCTTAGCTTCTACTGAAACAAAAACATAGACATAGTACAGTTCTCAAACATTTTAAATATAGGTCATTTAAGCACAATAAATGCTTTAGTTCACATGATTTATTTTCATAATAAATCAATTAGAAAATACAAAAAGTTGAAAGGTGTTTCAACAATAATTTTTTAAATACAAATTCACTCTGAATAGATAAGACCATTCAAATGCTAAACACATATTGATCTCTTTCGTCTATAAAAATTATTTGTTTTCATCTAACAGAAATCATCTTAAAAATGTATTTTTTTTCAAATTAGATGTAAATGTACACTATTTACAACCAATGTTCTATATAGAAGCAGATAGACAGATGTGAAAATATCAACTGCGTATTCATTGTACACAGCCCTCATTAAGTCAGACACAGAAGTCTTTGCAGTAGTCAGAAAATAATATGTAAGCATTCAAGCAATAATTCTCTGCATCAACTATGACATGTGATGTACTTAAAAACTAAAACAATTCTACATTGTTATAAATAGCAGGCGTTACTGCCATCTAATTTAACAGTACTCAGTGTGTCAACTCCGGAAGGGTGGTGTTGACTGGTTTCGAGTTAATGACCTGTTGGTCAAATCAGAAGTCAGCAGCGATCACCCCAGGTTATCTTGCCGAGTAGAACAAATGCCGTGCATTTTAATCACTGTTGCCCATCATCAAGTGAATGGAGATGTTCTCCATTCCATGTTTACCACCATTACAAGGTTACAACTTTCTTGCCCACTTTTGTTGGGCAGGGCTACTGAAGACTGTTGCTGTATGCAAAATGGGACATGATGAGAAACAAAACTCAGACTTTTCTAAAAGTACAAATTGCACACACGAAAATGTAGCAAACCTTTGCTTCTTACAGAAGAATCCGTTTATAATGTTAAAATATTTACAGAAATGGGTGACCTGTAACAATGTTCAATTCCAGCCAGAAAGTGAACTTGCATAGTGTAGCTGACAGCATTTCATAACACATTTTGTCACCCCAACCCCCCCCCCCCCCCCAGGGCAGGGTAAAGGCCCTCTCATTTTAGAGCAGAGAAATTAAGGCACAGAGAAATCAGTGAATTGCCTACATGCGTCCTGTGGCTGAGTCATAACAAACTCGTACCCCAAGCCTGGAGAAAGACCTACTAGAGGACATTCGCTAACAAAAGCGTTGGCCACAACAACATTTCCAAATCATTCTTCATAGAATGAGGCCTCAGCCTAACGGACATCTGAACAGAGAGTCAATGGAACCCTCAGCCTGAGATCTGAATAGAAGCATTCAGGACACCTTACCAAATGAAGGCGTTGTCTAACCTTCCACATTCAATGCTACGAAGAGCAGGCGCTGAGAAACGTGTGGTCCATCGGACCTCCTGATCCAAATGTAATTTTTATCACTGATAAAGTCTTGTACATGAAAAAGTAAGCACATTACTATGTACTCATATGTTCTATTATTTACAATTGAGCTCCCAGTGTTTTTGTTCTTGCTTGACTTCTACTTGGGATGGGACACTATTTGCACCAGTGACTACCAGCAGACACCGTGGATCAAACCTCTGATTGGGCAGCTCCCCAGTCTCTTTGGGTGACTCCATTTGCTCCCCGGCACCCTCGTGCTGCTCCTGCTTCACAGCCACATGAGTGAAAGTCTGTTTGGCCTCTGTGGATTTGATCACCGATGTTATCACAGTGCCTGAGGTGTGGGGGACTACCTGTGCAGAGCTTGGTGAAAAAGTCACCACAGGTGTAGCAGCGCTGAGGATTGAAGAGGAAGGCACAGTAACTGTTCCATTACAAATGGTCTGTGCATTGCTCGCGAAAACATGCTGCACCTGAGCAGGGCTCAGAACAATGGATGAAGCAGATGTTATTGCCTTTGGCGACTGGAGCGACATGTTTTCTTTAAGTACTGTCATATGCTGAGAAGATGGAATGGCTTGTAGAAAAAACTGCTGTGAGGCCGTTGCCGAAGTGGGATCTGTGCTCGATAAAACTGTTGTAAGAGGCACTGTCTGGAATACCGTGTGCAGATGCTGACTCCCAGGAGAAACCACCACTGGAACTTGTCCTGGAGATGGCATTGTCCTGTTGAAAAAATATGTATGGAGACATATTAGTTACCATCCACAACTACTTTTCACAAATAGGACATTACAGTTTACCAGGAAAGAAGCAAGAATAAAACTCCAAATCATTATCACGAAGCACTACTATACAAAGAAAAAATGCATGGCTCTCCAAGACATTTTACTTGGTATGCACCCAAACCGGCATATCGTGCTTAACAACTCAATTTGAATTAGTATTTTAAATAACAGGTGTCCAGCTAGAAATATCAAGGTATCTATCTGTAAACTGTGAAACCAGCTGCGATAGGGAGGAGGAGAGTTGGAAACATGTAATTGGGACACTACATAACAGCACAGTCTACTTTCTTTTTTAATTTTTTTTTTTTTTTAAACTTATTTTTATTGCCATTTTCACATTTCATATATTGTACATCATGTATATTCTTCAAGTGGTCGTATCCGATCATACATACGGTAAGGTTACTCAACAATTGCATTGATTGATGATTCGTTACCAAGAGGCCTAAACAGTGTATACAATTATCGTGACGTTCACAGGTTCCATATATGGCAAAGAAACTGGGGTTCAACAGAGGCGTAAACTAGGGGATGAATACGGAAGAATGTATCCAATTGCACTAGGGGGAGAATGCAGCGTCGTGATGGTGAGGCACCTCTGATACTCATGTGTGTCTATCCTGGTCGTTGCGACTGAAAATCGTAATAGTGCGCCTGGAGCTAGGGTTCGTCAAGGCCTCGCACGGCTGGGGGCCTACGGGTTCAGGTGGGCAGAGCCTGTGAATGTGTATTCTGGATTAGTTGTGTAGATGCGTCATCTGGTGGGTCCGCCCCCGGGGAGAGCTGCCTAAACTGGTATAGTAACATGGCCCATTCCATTGAGATAGGGTGCTTGCGGGTCCCTTTCACCTCCTCCTCCCGTAATGTCTCCTCCTCCGCCGCCGCCCATTTGAGTGTAGCTCCCACCCACGCTGCCACCGGGGGGCCGATGGGGGAACGCCAATGCATGGCTATGCTGCGTTTGGCCAAGAGCACCGCTAAGGAGAGGAAGCGAGTCTGCACCTTGTGTTGCTTACTGATGCGAAAAATGCCTATGGCGCTGGCCTCCCAGGTGTCCATGCAGGTTAGCCCAGTGAGGGTACCCAAAGCGGTGTGAATGTGATGCCAGAAGATTTGAATGACGGAGCAGCTCCAGAACATATGCCGAAAGTCTGCATTTTGTTCTTGACATCTGGGGCATAGGAACTGAGTGTCAGGATAGAATCGTTGGAGGCGTGCAGGTGTGAGATAGGCCCGGTGTAGGATATAATATTGGATGTTTTTAAATCGTGCGTTTCTGGAGACTTTCTTAGGGTATCTCAAAGCCTTCTCCCATTCCCCGTCGTGGAGCACCCGCCCGATTTCTGCCTCCCAGGTGGCCCGGAGGGTCGCTAATGGTTTATTAGTCAATTCCCGTATGGCTTTGTAAAGCCATGTAGTTAGGTGGCGTCCTGCTCCCATATGTAGGAGCGTGTGTAGCACTGGGTGTGGGTGTGGTTCCCCGCTGCTTAGGTCCTGATGTGGTCGGTAGCTATCTAGGAGTTGGCGGTGGAGCAGAAACTGCCCTGGGGGAAGCCCGTATTCCTCCACCAAACTAAGGAACGGTCTTAGTTGCCCGTCCTCGAAAAGGGACGCTGCCTCTGTCAAGTCACATCCCGTCCATGTGCGAAGCGCGCTATTCGTGTAGTAGTGTTCCCGATTGGGCCATCCTACTAGAGTGAGTAAAGGGGAGTACAACGGAGTCCCCGGGGACATGCGGTGTATCCGCAGCATGCACTTACGTGCGACCAACACCTGTAAGGGGTACGTGGGCTTTGGGTGTGTGCCAGGGAGGAGCAAGCGACGGATCTCCGGGACCGATACCCGTCCTGCGATGGAATGAGTTTCCACAGTGTACCTGTCTGCTGTCCAATGAGACAGCCATTGCAATTGTGCTGCTAAGAAGTAGGCTTCGAATGATGGGGCTCCCAAGCCACCCTGCGTGGTGGGCAGCTGTAGTTTTGTCAGGGCTATTCTGTGTCTGTTGGACCCCCAGATGAGCGCGCTAAGAAGGGAGTCTAGGTCCCGGAAGAAGGTCCTGGGCGGGATTACGGGTAGGTTGGTAAAAAAGTACAGCAATCTCGGAACCATAATCATTTTGGCCAATGCCACTCTCCCAATGGGAGCCAATGGGAGGCTCTTCCAAAATCCGATCGAAGCCCTAATGCTCGCTAGTGCCCTGCAATGATTACCCTCGAACATATCTGCGGTGGAGTGGTAGAGACGAATACCAAGGTACCGGGGGGCCTCCGCGCTCCAAGGTACTCGCTGGGTTCCTATGTGAACCGCCTGTGGAGGTAGTCCCGGATGCAGCGGATAAATTGTGGATTTATCCCAATTTACTCGTAGTCCTGAGGCCACGGTAAATTCCTGCAAAGTGTCCCAGAGGGGTGTTAGATCATCCGCAATGTCCCGCACATAGATCAGTAGGTCATCTGCGTATAAGGAAACACTATGCACCGTGCCTGCTATCGGGATGCCCCAGCCCTCTCCTTCCCGCCGGAGTCGTATAGCCAGAGGCTCCACCGCCAGGGCAAAAAGCAGAGGGGATAGCGGGCAGCCCTGTCGCGTGCCTCTCTGAATCGCAAATTCCGTCGATATGCATCGGCCTAGGCGCACCCGCGGGGTCAGTCCGGTGTACAATAAGCGCGTATAGGCGAGGCGGGTGGGCCCTATGCCTACTCGCTGCAGCACCGAGAACAGAAACTGCCATGTGAGGGAATCGATACTTTCTTTTTTAAATATGCTCATTATACATAGTTAGAATTTGAAAGAGGCAATTTGCCCAAAATCACATATTTAGATAAAATGGTGAAACCACCATTTTGAATCCAGGTCTCCTGAATCTAACATGAGCAACTTCACAACTAAGCAATATGTCCTCTTTATTGAGTTACCACAAATTGCTGTAAACAGATAATGCTCCAGATCTAAATACATACCATATCTATTTTTCTATGTAGTAAGGTTATCATTTTCTGTTTTACAATCTCGGCTGTCTTCAAGTATACAGGTGACAGGCTACCAGAAATCTATTTTGGAGACTATTCAAGGCGACCGGGCTACAGTGTGTGCCTGGGATCCATGCAGCACAAATAAAGGTGGTTTGGACAAGGTGCAAGAAGAAAGCTGCACTTAAGCCCAAGGACATAGAAACAGAGATTACTTGTTCAATATACTGTGGGTGGAAAGAGAAGAAGTGCGTACATTTTGGCCAACTTGAACTCAGGATGGTGAGCAAGTTAATGTGGTGTCCAGCTCTATTTGGTGGCTTCCCAATGTGCAGTTTCAAGTCAAAACGCTTGATGGAAACAACTGATGAAGTAATTGAGTACACTAAGTTGAGGTATTGGTAAGAAAATTAACAAGAGACATTTGCTAGTTATGTAATGTATCGGTTTTCATCCGTGTGTATATTTATCCCTAAGAATGTAACAGACGGGAAAACTTTCCTGTGCAAACGTGAACAAAGATGGGTACATAGATTAAGGAGCGATGTACAGGGATAAAATGGAGCAATCCCTTGGAAGCACTTGAACAGCTTAGAGTAATCGTCCCACATCAGCAATCTGGAATATATCCCCCTCACCTAGAGACTATCATTCCGATAGATACTGAGATACAAATTTAAGTGATAATCTCAAGTGAGCCATAAAATTGATATAGAAATACTCCAAGGAGATATTTAATTTGAGCAATATATAAGAGGGGGCGTCGCACCCCTCAGGAAAACTAGAAAGTGTATATGTAGGAAAGTAGGATCTGCTTCTATGGTTACCCCCACTTTTTGCTTGGTACTAAGCTGTTATTTACTAGTCTGACTGGGATCCTGCTAATCAGGACCCCAGTCTATCTGCTTTCTCCCTAAATTGTTATGTTCAGTACTTAGGTACCTCCCAGATTGGATACTGGGGGTACCCTTATAAGTAGGGGTGGGTGGAATTTGCGTAGTTGCCCTACGTAAATTATAGCGAAATTGCTCTAAATCTCCGCGAGCACGCGGAACTTTCGCGAAGACGCGAAGATTGCTTTCCCCGCCCGTTTGTGATGTGTTTTTTGCGTGCTCACGGGGAAATATATCTCTAATTTGCCCATGCGGTTGCTAATGGGCGCGGCCATCTTGCTCGCGATGCTTATTTCCTGTTCCAGGTCGAATGACGTGTTCGTGATCGCAAACTCTCGCGTGATAGCGCGACCGGCAAACTACAATTCAACATCTCGTGGCGCACGCAAACGGATAGGAAAACTTGTCAGCGAACGCAGGGATCCGGTAAGTCGCTACCGTGCGCGCGAGAATGCATTTTTAAAGGGCGAACAAGAAAATACTTCCACTTTCACAGCGGTTTGCGGGAGTTTCGACATCTCCGCATTCTCCGTGGAAATGCCAAAACTTCGCAGCTTCCGCGAGCAGAACTGAAATTTTCGCCCAGGCCTACTTATAAGTCCCTAGAATATGGTACTAAGGCACCCAGGGAATGGGTACCCCATAGGTCTCACATGGGCTGGAGCATGCATTATGCCACCTATGAGACACCATTCAAAATGGAACTACAGGCCTGCCATTGCAGCCTGTGTATGTTGGTACTAGCACCACTTACTAAAGATATAGGTTTCCTATATCTAGGGTCACTGCACTTAAAACCTATAAGTTGCCACTCTAGCAGGTCTTAGCAATCCTGAAGGCAGGGTGCTTGGTTCTAAGTGAGAGGGTGCCCCTGCATGAGCAGGACACCCCTACAGCCTACGGAGTCCATTCTCCCGGGTAGTAGGTGAAGCAGCCATATACCATACAGAGGGGCACAGCCTAATTACGCGATGACCATCTCAAAACTGGCTACAACGAATCCGCTCATATTTGGTATCCAACATGTTGGAATCATACCTCCCACACCGTAAACTGTGTGGGAGATATGATTCCAAGCACTGGAAGAGCCCTCCGTTAGGCTCTCAGTGTTCCCGGTGCCAACTTTCCAGACCGGGACAGCACAAAATAGTTGCTGCCGGCCAGAGACACATTTGCGCCCTGCTGCTGATCCAAGCTCTAGCAGGGAAAGGCAGAAGATTAGGCACCCTGTCACAGGGAGGTGTAACTACCTCCCAGACTGGATTTAGTGTATTGGGACCGAGTGGGTGCGCTTGCCAGAGCCACTAAATCTGCATGAATGGCACATTTGGTGTCCCCGTGCATAGTCCAGTTCAAACCAGTCCTGGGAGCCTTTGGCTCCCGCTCTGGCACGGAACTGGACAAAGGACATGAGAATAACCTCCCCCCTGTCCAAACCGTCCCTTGGGAGAGTCACCTGAATCGTTCTAACCCTTTCCTTGGGGTACTTAAGGGCTTATCTGTGGGTGGGTCCCTAGATTCGTCGTGGGACAAGATTCAGATCAGACACCACTTCTTCTACCGTCTTGGCATTCTGGACTTTGCTGAACTTCGTTTGGGCTGGACTTCATCTTCCCTTTCAGTCTGTGCACCATACAAAAACCTTCCAAGGCCTGTTGGCATCAAAGACACCTGAAGGAATTGCCCTGAAAGGGAATGAGTCACTTGCCTGCATTCGCAGGCATCGCAACTAAGTCGACCTGTCTGCTGATCCTGAGCTCCTCCGTACTCCATAAGGTTCTGCAACACAGGTGGTGGTTTTCCATACCTCCCCGAGGCCTGCCCTGCCCTCTAACCATGTTTGAGGCCAGTATCCCTTGTGGGGGCTGCAATAACCGAACCCCTGTGCACTACGTCAACCTGCAGTTGCAAAGGCTTGTTGGCTTCCTTCCGTCAAGATCTTCGGGCTTCAAGTAGCCCCAACCTCAAGCACATCCAGTGACTAGAATTTTCAGCCACATCACATCGTATGCACTGTTGCCTGCATCTTTTGGTGAGCTGCTCGAGGTCCGCTTGAGGCTCCAGTGCCTTCAACCCATGGGTCCTGTTGAGGGTCACCTTTGTTTCTCTTTGGCTCCCCTGATTGCTCGGGCCTGCCCTGACTCCCCTGCTTGTGGTGAGTTCCCTGGACCCGGCAGGTCCTGATGTTGCTCTTTTTTCAATTCCTGCGTTGGTTGCATTTGTCAAGGTTTGTTGTTTCTCCCCCCTGGATACCGACCCCTCAGCACTCGACATCCTTCGTGGGACAGCTTGTGCATGGCTCCTGGTCCTCGTAAGCGTTGCCTGGTCCTCACAGCTGCAGAGTCAAGGCCATCGTCAACTTTCCTGCAACACCCGACATCGGAGGGCATTCGTCTTCCAAGTCCTCGGGTCACTCCTGAATGACAGACTCTGTCCCCTCTGCTTGTAGGTACCTCTCATCTAGAATCCAAACTTTCTCCTTCAGCAGTGGCACTTTCCTGAAGTTCTCCATTGGGATCGACAGTGGTTTCCGACACCACTTCGCACGTATGCAGCCAGCTTCCCTGGTGTAGGTAACGTAGTCCTAGGGTATCCATGGGTGGGGTGGCTCTCCAACCTTCTGTCTTCCACAGGGTTTCTTCAGGGTCCACTGGGAAGGGTTCTTAATCTTTATAAAACCAACCGCGACGTACACATAGACTTGTAAGGAGAACGCGGTTGTGTTCCCACACTGCACACGAACCTCCCTGGGGCTCCTAGTCCCTCACCTTGGGTGGTTCCTTGAGTCTCCAGCACTTCTACGTCCTCTCGACATCGTCCTGACTCGAGTCGTGGTTCTTATACCAGTCTTGGTATATGGTTTGGTCCCCAGTGGGGTCCACTGTGTATGCTGTGCTGTTTACTGCATTTCTTCGTAAAGTAATGTGTGCATTGTGCATATCTCCGGGTAGGAGTTATTTGTATGTGTTAGAGAGTATTATATAATAAAAACGTATTTTTATAAATACCTTGTTGTTCTATTTCACTTAATCTATACAATGAGATTGCATTCTGGTAAAACAAGAGGCTCAACACTCCTTCTGGACTAAGACTGAAGGCTGCTCTCCACAGCTACCAGTTAGAGAGCTATCTAAGATTGTTTAAGACCTCTTAAATCACCATAAGGGTTGTATGGACTGGTGCAAGGTGGCCACTTAAATAAGTGGACATCAAATACCAGGCCAGCTTCTCACTTGCTCAATATAGCGTGCAGGAACACTGTTAAAGAAATAATATCACAGCGCATAATAGAAGTTGCATATTTAATTGTTAACATTATGAAATAGACAGACATGTTCAGAACAACAAAGGGGGATAAATTAACCTGACTGAGTATTGTGGAAAACAGGCACCAGGCACAGAATCCCACAAAGATTATCTTTCAAGATAACGTGGACAGAATACCGACGCAGAGATGCCTTTCGCGACCTTTCACAGAGATCATGTAACACGGAGGACGTACGCACAGAGACAGAATGACGTACTCACCTCATGACGGGAAAAAGAGAGAACTGTCCTACTTTAAAACGGGTCCTCTACAGCATGAGAGCCATCGCCGTAGGGTGAGTAGTGGACCGACTAGGCTACGATTGTACCTTGACAAAGTAAGTGAAGGATATGTTCAGGATCGCTCAGACAAAGGGTTGGTCGCGAGGACACAACTGCTATTAAAAACCTTATTCAAAAAACACTTTGGTGGACAGGGTGACGTGGAGAAGTTCCCTGTCATTTTCCGGACTAAAGTAAGCTATGCGGCAGCTGGTGGCCCGGGCATTGGGCAGCACTGTGTTTGAGCATGAGGGGACCGGTCAGTGCACTGAGGTACTAGGATAGGGAAACTTGCAATTCAAATGATGGCTCACACACCTTTGGCATCCGGGCTACTCAATAATATGCGTTTGAAAAGCCCATCGCTTTTGGAATCAGACCATAATTTTCACTGGGAAAACTGAATTTCTTGAATCACAAATTCTATTATCTTCCTAATCCAAGACTGTTCTTAGAACTTTCTGTGAATAACTTTTTCCCCCCAGATGTGTTATGACTTCCTATACAAGCGGATGGTTTCCTCCAGTACTGCATCACATTTTCACTTGCTTAAGCTCTATACTTGCTCTGAGGTAACTGTATTCTCTTTATTCCCACTTCTGGCATTGTTTCTTCTAGGATCTGCTGTTCTGGTCAGGCTTGTTTCTACCTCAGGAGGTCAATGTATTTTCCCCTGTAAAGGAATCTAGAGGTTTCCGGTCACCTTCCTGCCCTATTCCTCAGCTCATGTCCCTCCTTGGTTTCACTCTGGAGCAGGGATTAGAGCAAGGTAGAAACAGGTCTTGTCTGCACCAAATGTAGTGACTATTTACTGCACTGCCTAGGTGACCTGCCCTTGCTATGTTAGGTTCTGTTATCTTACTGAATTGTGATAACATGCACTTCCAGCTTGAGCATTTCTAGGCACTACAGGGCCTCTTGTTTAAAAATAGTAGCAGACAGAAGGGCTAAGGAAGATATTAACAGTGATTTTCGCATACGCCTAAAAAGCAAATAAGAGCAAATGGATCTGAGAGGCAGTGAATTAACTTTGATAGTGCCTAAAACGAGAAGGGTCAACCCGCTCCTCTTTTGCACTCTGGCATCGAGAGACAGTTAGTGTTTAGATAAACAGAGCATTCCGGGGGGAATCAGGTAATAAGTTGGTGCACAATAACATTAGGACTCGAGCCATCAAAGCTGTGGTGACAATACAAGGCACCTTGAAGTTGATACGAGTTTGGATGAATACCTAGTGAAGGGGTTTTAAAATAGTGTTGTCATGGTAACAGACTGCAAAAGAAACAATTTGGGCAACTTTTTTTTAAAATCGACTTAAGTCTATGCATCAGAGATGATTTAATTCAGTATGCGACAATATTACATTGTACAGTATAGACTTGGAGGGAGATAAAGGAAAATTAATGTCTTACTTTGGTGGAACAGACTAATGATTACATTATTCATAGTGGAAGAGAGTACACATCAATTAAGTTAAGAGTCGCTAAACTCCCATGCTAATAAAGGTATTCACCCACCCTTAGATATGCTTCGATACATTTTCAACTTTGATAGAATTCCTGAAGTAATGAAACTAGTAACTTCCCTGTAACAATAGTTTTGCAGCATGAAACTTTAACAGACTACATACTGTGCATTATTCTGCCTTCAAGTGGTTAGGTCCACAAGTGTATCTATAAACACAGAATTTTTATTCTAGGCATCGACCATAGGCTACGTCTGTAAAATTCGCTGTGATGTCAACATAAGCCCACAATGACCTAAAACGCAACTTCCATTTTAGATGATTGGGTGTTTTTTTAATTTAGTTTTTGATTTTTTCTCTCCTGAACTAGCAATGATTACCTTTCTTCACTCTGGAGTTGGGAGGGTGACTTGAATCTAGAACAGTTTTAAGATGCAAAGCATTATTACATGTATCAACCTACTTTTGTTTTGCAGCATAAATCTATTCTAGGTTCACATTCTGTGCACTGTTCAAGTATCAATATTACCCCCATAGGAAAGGAGGGATTGAAAAATTAGCAACGCCTAACAAATGTTTTAAAACAGACTTATCACTTCCCTTTGTGATGGGATGACTACACAGTAAAATTGAGTAGTCGTGTTTCTAGATGACCAAGCAGCTGTGGTACAAATGTCATAAATGGAGACATAAATGGAGACATTGCCCATAAATGCCAATGTTGCTCCCTTTTGCGCTCTTGGTATTACCTACAGACTTTGAAATACATTTATATTGCCTGTACAATGCACCTTGCTATAGTTCCTTTAATCATTGCTGAGCCGAGAACTCGAACTGCATATGCACCAATAAAACTGCATAGCCATCCGAAATCTTTTAGTTTCTTGGATATGAACCACAATAGATCTTCTAACATCCTAATATATAACGCTCTTTCTACTGAGTTTGGGAAAAAAGCAGTTAATTGTATTTTTGGGTTAATATGAAAAGTTAAAACCACTTTAGTAATAAATGGTGTGTGTGTTTGCATCACTGTTTTCTTAGTGTGTTATTATGTATGGTCCCTGAACATATAATACCTGTAACTCACTTATTCTTCTCAATGATGTAATAGTCACTGACAAATCTGGTGTCCTTCATGTTAAGTGGTTGAGATTTGTTTCATGCACAGGATTAAAAGGCTTTCATCAGCCATGTTACAACTAAATAGAACCACCATTTAGGAGTAGAAGCTGTGTCTGCTTTTTACACCAAGGAATTGTATAATACCAGTATTAAATGGCTGTGTTTGATTCCTACCCTTAATCTATGCTGCATTAGTCAACAGATGCACTTTGAGCAATGCATACCATAGGTCACAGTCTAATGAATGCACTGGGTATCTTAAAATCACTGTTTGATCTGTAAGTCTTTTTGCAAACTGATGTTCCTAACACCATTTGGAATACTTCATTCACTTTACTGCATAATAAAGTGTTGTGCATGATATTCAAACCTCCATAAATTATCTTCATGCAATCCTAAATTTTGTATTTCTAGGAATTGATCCAAGCTACTAGTTGCAAGCTCTGATAATCTGGCTGATAATCGATTTCTTCTTGTAGAGTACATGTTCCATGATCAAGGGCCCATGATTACCTTGTGCTGTAGGGATTTTTAGATGTGAATGCCATGCTTACCATGTCCCCCTGGGTTGCATTAGAATCCTATTCATCTCAGACTTTGACCCTAGACATTATTACAGTTTGAATGACTGGAATAGGAGGAAAAGCAGAAACAAACATCCCATTTTAACTACCTGAAAGCATATTGCCCCGTTTCAGAGAGTCAATGTCTTGATTCAAAGTCATGCCATTTTGAGTTTTGTTTTGTGGTGAAGAGGTCTATGTATATCTAGTATACCCCATTTTTTAGGTTGAGACTGGGCGGTGCATGTGTTGCTCTGCGAAGCATGCTGTATTTGAGTAAGGACTTGAAGCCCCGCCCACTCTCCGCCCATATTTGTCATTGGCTTGTGTTATTGTCCTTCCTAAATACTGGCTTCTGATTCGTTAATAGGCTTGTTAGTCCCTCCTTAGTACCGCCTTGTCTTCATTTGTAACCTCCCATGGGGACTGGCACTTTTACTGCTTTTGTTACACGGTACCTCTTATTTAGTCTGTAAGCACTATTTTCTTTAATGAGTTTTATGTATTGGAGGCACAACATGCTTTCCTGCAACATTCACGTTCTAAGCAGCCCCAGACAAAGGCGGCCGCTTCTTTGAAATGTCATAGGTCTTGCATTTACAAGAGTTTGAGCTATTGGCAATGTAAATGAAAATTCCTTTTATATATGTGTTAATTATCAAAACAGGTAAATAAAAGGCATTGTCATTCACAGTGCCAATAGCCTAAACTCTCGCGAATGCAAGACCTATTGCATTGCAAATGCTAGTTATATCTTGCTGAATGCATGCTGTTTTTGTCTTCCACTCATGGGAGATACTTGTCTGTCTGCGTAAATACACGCATTTACATGGTCTACCCCTGGCAGATCTAGTGCTACAAGTATTATATGTCTTACAATGACCCAATGAAAAATTTCCTAAGCATTGTTTCTTCCTGTTTGTTTAGGTAAAACTTTGCAGTTGTGCTGTCTGTTATAATTTATGCAATTGTGTTCTGAGTTTGGCTTTGGAACACTCTCCCTGCAAGGGAATCTGTGTTCAAGATGCAGTGATTGTGCTGGGACTGGAGGTTTAAACATACTGTGGTTTGTCCGACATTGCAACTCCTTTAGCCTATGGTCACTGATTGTTCAAACATTCTTGAACCAGTTACATGTGATGTCTTGTACTTGGTATCAAATGAATACATGATGCCCTCCTTCCCAACTACTCATTATTGTCCTCATTATTCCCCTCAGTGTCAAAGACTGAGATGTTTATTAAAGGACAATGTGTTGCTACAATCATGCCACCACTCTCTTTCTGTATTCAGATGTGCTAGCAGAAAAAACATTTGGATTCCTTGGCCTGAGAGAGGATTTTGTCATGTTGATTGAGAATCCAACTTGGGTTAGCAGCTGAACTACTGTCTAAATGTTGTATTGGCATTCTTGAAATGAATTCCTGTTTACTAGCCAATCATCCAAGTATAGGAAAAAATGAATGACTGAATGTCTCAAATGCACTCTTACTATACTGCAAAACATTTGGCACCCTTGGCTGTGTTTTGCCAAACTGTATAATCTTAAATTGGTACTGTACACCTGTCCATACAAACCCGAGAAACTGCTGGAAAGCTAGATGCATATGTATATGGAAACGTGCATTTTAGAGCTGTTGTCGCCAGAAAATTGTTATCCTCAAACAGTGGTATGATCTCTTGGACTGCTGTAATCTGAGCTTTAGTGTCTTTACAAAGCTTAGGTCCAGTATGGATCTCAATGTGAGGTCCTGCTGGGTAATAAGGAAAGAGACTTTATATACTCCTGTGATTTGCTCCTCAGGAGAAATCTCCTATATTGATGGTTTTAGAAGAAGTTTTTGTAATTGTTGCTGAAGAAATTGAATGTTATCCATCTTGTAGATTGTCTCTTTGGTTTCACAGGTGGTGTGCCTTTTGTTTTTAGAAATTCCATGCACCATCCCAACTAAGGGCCCGATTACGATGCGGGTTGGAACGGTCGGTCGCAGTCCTCCAGCCCGTATCACAATTGCTGGTCGGATTCCTTTTCGACCGACCCATTTGATGGGGTCGGTCGGAAGGGAATCCGAATCGGATTTCCGAATGGCTTCCGACGAGCTCAGAGAGTACGTCCGCCATTTGGAAAGCCTTCAGTAATCCCCTGGCCGAGGGATTACGATGGCAGATTCCCGCTGCCTTTCTGTGCCGGCCTTTCCGACACAGAAAGGCATGGGGAATCTGTCTTTGGGGGCCCCCAGCAGGGAACCATGGGTGCAAAGCCGCCGAATGGCAGCCTAGGGAGCACCTATGGTGCCCCCCTGTTGATCCCTGCACCTGGTGGCAGGCACCTTGATGGGATGGACTGCACCACTGCCTTTTGCAATGAGAGCATGCGTTTCGTTTAGAATGCATGCTCCCATTGTAAAGTAGAGGATTGCGATCGAATCCTACTTGCTGGGCTGGAACAGACAGGAGGTCGTTTAGTTCCAGTTCCAAAACGATGATGACATCGTAATCAGGCCCTAAATGTAACACCCACTTGTCTGTAACTATTAAACTCCATTAAATGAACTAGCTTTAGGTGCAAAATACAGGGCTGACTCTAGACATGAATTCGAAACGATTTTGCCCTCTTCTAATAAAGCTTTGCATCTTTTTTAGATTTTCGTCCCATTTCTGATGTTCTTATCTGTTTAGTAATACGTTTGAGTTTTCAATGCAGCATGGCATAGCTGCATTTCTCTACTAACTGCCTAGAGCTCTTACTGTCTTTTTCAGGTGGCGGTCCCGGTTATTGGTGTTTTTATCCTTTTTCTTGCTGTTGACACACATGATTTTATAGGTTGTAGATCTTGTGAGGAGGGTCTAGATTTCTTCTCAGTTCCAAATGTGATGTGGACAGTTTCATAAATACTTCCTTATTTTTTTGATTTACTTGTTGGCAACATTGGTAAATATTGATCCCTTTTTCTAATAAAAAAACTAGCCAGTTTGATTTCTTCTTCCATCTAGACCCCATAGGCTTCAGGGGCCACATAGTAGACTGTAAGGAATATGCTACTTACCAGTATGCATCTGTTCTTGGCATGTAGAGCTGCAGAGTTGTACACTTAGCATAGGTCGCCATCTGGTGTTGGGCCCGGATGTTTGCAGTTTGTTTTTCTTCTTGGACCGTCTTTGGAAGTCACGAGTTTGGTGACTCCTCCTTCGGTCCGTAATGTTGTATAGTGGGGATGGTCTAGTAGGATATTTTTCAATCTCTCCCAGAGATGAATCTACATCTATGTTTTTCCATATGGCCTCTTTCTCTTCATGAAGGTTGTCACCTAAGGTTTGTAACATTTCATGACTAAACAGTCATGTACTGTGTCTTTCTGTTTACCCCCGGTTCTTGCTGAGGTATAAGTAATGCTACTTTCATTTCATGGTTTAAAGTTTCAATACCCTCTCTTGGCCTCTTTACTACCACTGGTTTGGGCGTTTAGTAAGAAGCTAAAGCATCATTAAATGATTCTTTTTAGTGAGCTCCATGTTGAGGAATGTCTGAGGTTAGAATCCTTTGATTCTACTTAGACAAAGGTCTACTTCTGGAGGACGATTTTAACACTCTGTGATCTCCTTGTGCCCTAATCAAAAAACGCACCTAAAACATTTCTTTTGCTGCCCATGTTTGAGCTCCAGGGTTAGCTGTCAGCATTCTCAAGATCGGACTACACATGTTCCTTTTATCTGGGTTTGCCAATAGGGAGGATACAAAATTGCAAATGGTTCAGAATATTGTAGTTCAGCTTATCTCAGGTCTGTGTAAATCTGGCAATGTGTTGGAAGCTTGGGAATGGGTTTCGCCTCTGGCTCCCTGTAACAATTGTAGTTAGATGTATTTGAGCCTAAGTCTACAGAAAGGCCCACTGTTTTTTTGTGGACTCGGCCTACTGCATCACCTTCAGTCAGAATCCCATGTCCTGGTGATTACCGATTTACACCGATTGGCCTAGCCAGATAAGGTTTCTCCAGTGGCAGTCCAAAGCTTTGGAATCCACTCTTAACTCTCTTTAGCAAGCTTTTACTGCCAATGCCCTTAAGAGGTCCTTTAAGGCTCAAGTGTTCTGTTGGGTTTTCCCACTGTTTGTAGCATATACTTGGCTTAAGGTAAATGAGTGGTTCACAAGTAATTTATCCATGCACCCAAAGGATGCACACAGAAGCACAATGCTTAATTGATTTGAATGTTGTGTGTTGCATTGCATCATGACTGGTCAGAACCACTTTTCCAGTCTAGCATTTCATTGTGTGTAGAGTTTGGCAGCAGTTACCCAGAGGAATTAATGTTGGGTAAGGAAGCTCTAATGCAGAGTAAGTATTTAGTACTTGTTACACCTGAAATTAGGTTGCATTTCAGAAACTGAATGGTGGACATCAAACCACTGAACACCCCAAGCTCTATAAACGTGTCCCTGGATCATCAGTATACAGCAGCACAACACAAATGTGCTTTACACCTCTAGGTACACCAAGTAGAAATAGTAGTAATAATGACCATCCTTCCATGAATCTAACCTCAAAAATAATGGCCAAGAAAGAAACTTAGAGGAAAGGCAAGGTAAAGAGAAGACCAAATTATCAATCTGAATAAAACTGCTGTTGTCAGAGAACCCTCATGAAGTCATTAGTGACCCTTCATAAGAACGATGGAGAATCAGCAGATGACTGAGAACATATTCGAGCATTCATAACATAGTGGAAGCCGTGGTAGGAAACGCTAATTGAATCGAAATGCAAACTCCAGAAAACTGAAAATGCACTTACAAATATGAAGATAGTGTCATCCAGTTAAAAAAAAAACTGAATTACTGAACTGGGCAAACTGATGGCATTATCCATTTCAAAAACAGAGCTGAAAGCTTGAGGACTTGCAAAGGGAAGTGGATCTGTAAATCTTATGCTGGCCAACGTTGGAAGATGGAATGAATTTAAAAAGGATCAATGAGGTGAGAATATATGAGCTATGTTTTCCTGAACGTAGAAAGTTTATTCCTTGAGGCGCGGCAAAGAAGTAGAATAGGCACTAAGAGAGAGCTGCTAGGTAGTAATATGTGAAGCTTGAGCACCAAATTCCATAGAACTTTTATATTTTATAGTTAGAATTTAAGTTTGCCTTCCGTTTACCCTCACAAAATAAAAGACATCTCAAAAACCCTAAAAGCAAATATATTAATGCTTCCTGGAAAATGTACCAAGGAAGTTAAATGGTGTTACTTTTCATTAGATTTTGGTAAATCGTTGTACTGTATCCTTGTACGCTTGAAGACATTACTATGTTATTTTTACATCGGAAGCATAATGAAGATAATTTAAAAGAAGACAGGAAGTGGAAGGCAGAGAGTGAGACAAGAGGCAGGCAAGGGAGGACGGGGAATGTTTCCTGAAATCTATCCCATGTTGAAGATCAGAGACACTGAGCAATGGAACAGCTACTAGGAACAAGGAAAGACTAAAGGACTGTGTGGGGAGCAAATTAAGGGGAAATGGGAAGAGTAGGTACGGAGCTTTCAGACTTGGCCAAATGCAGGCCAGGGAACCGGAATGGCAGAGACTTAGTACAGAAGCTAAGATGGAATTCAGAGGCAGGCGAGAAAGTGGATGGACAAGGGAACTGAGATTGAGAGCAATGCATAGATATCCTTAGCCACAAAGGCCATAGAGTGTAATAGAAATAAATGGTTCTGGGGTTCCCCAATGGTGTCCAGCAGCGGGATAAGCCACAGCTACACAGAAAGAGTGGTATGCTGTAGCAGGGTGAAGTATCTATCCTGTTTATTTATTTATTTTTTCTAAATTTGTAAAGCGCGAACAAATACCATAAATGGTGTCTCGGCGCTGGGCAGACAAGGAGGCACGTCCTGTGCATTATTGAGTGAATAGCCATGTCTTCACTTGCCTTCTAAAGAGCAATAGTGAGGGGCTGGTTTTTATGTGATGGGGCAAGGAGTTCCAGAGCCTCGAGGCGGCCACCATGAAGCGTCTGTCTCCCCAGGTGACTGTTCTCACTCGTTGAATGCATAGTGAAGCGGATGAGGCTGATCTTAGCGCTCTTTTGGGAACGTACAGCTGCAGTGATTCCCTGAAGAAGTCGGGTCCTTGGCTGTTCAGTGCTTTGTATATAATGCACAGAGCCTTGAATTTAGTTCTCTTTTTTATTGGGAGCCAGTGAAGTTGGTAAATGACTGATGAAATCGGTGCAAACTTGGGTGTTCTGGTCAGGATTCGTGCCGCGGCGTTCTGCACCATTTGTAGCTTTTTGAGGACCTGCTCCTGGGCGTTCAGCAGAAGCCCGTTGCAGTAGTCCACCTTGGATAACACCAAGGAGGACATCAGGGCTTTCCCAGCAGACAGTGGTAGGTAGGGTAGTAGCTTTTTCACCTTCCGTAGCGTGAAGAGGGAAGAGGAGACCACTGCGTTGGCGTGATTGGTGAAACTTAGTTTGTTGTCGAACAACACTCCTAGGTTTCTGACCTTAGAAACTGGGATAGGTGGATTGCCCATTTCCGATGGCCACCAGATCGGAGACCAAGATGGTTTTAGGTCTCCAAACACCATTACCTCGGTCTTATCGGTGTTTAGTTTTAGACAATTATTGTCCATCCAGTGACTAATAGCTCTCATACCAGTCTGAAAGTTGGCTGCTACTTCAATCCCGTTCTTATGTACTGCCAACACCAACTGGGTATCGTCGGCGTACGAAGTCACTCCCATTCCATGGGTTTTAGGCAGTTCAAACCAGGAGAATCTTTCCCTGCAGCTCTCCTTTCACAGTCACAGACATGTGCTCATTCACAGGGAGCAGGTTTCCGTCTTTCATGCATGATCATGTGCTATGAGAGAACGAAGCAAAATGTTGCACTGAAGCTACTACTGTTGGTCCTGCCGATCCATACACAATAACATCAAATGTTTAGTCTTGTACCCCTTCAAATACATTAATCTACCAAATAAATACGTCATCAGTTAGTATACATGTATGACAAATTTTCTTTTAAGGATGGACACCTAACAAAAATTATAGGTCCACAGAAAACGATCAGACCTGGCAACGTTGCCATATCTTTCATGAAACAGTCACCAAACTTAGTTGCTATCACCATCAGCAATTCTCCCGCCAAACATTTATTTTATTAAGTGCTTTACTTTTCTTTCGTCCAATGTACATGTTAACCATAATTTTCTAGTGGAAATGTCATAAGTGGTGTAGAAATGGCATCATATGAAGCAAACACACTTTAGGAATAAAGGAATCTTGAAATAAACAAAACCATTCGGCTCTTGAACAGGATGGACTGACAGGTCTCTACAGAATTCAGAATGGATTTTTCAGATCATCAGAACTTGAACTCACTTCTGCACTCACAAATGTTTTCATTTACGTAAGCATAGCTAACCCAAAGAAAAACTGAAACGAGTCGGAACTCCGATAAAAAAAGAAATAAAAAGATTAAAGACTTTCTTACCGGATGCTATGAACAGGGGATTGCAACAGTTCATCCTGATTGATGGAGTCTGTAGCTGTCTCAGTTACCGACGGTCCTGACTGCAACAGCTGCAAGGACCGGTAGAGGTTAGATGAATTAGACTGCTGTGATGCGTTCATAGTGTTCACTGTCCTCAACATATCTGAAGACAAAACAGTCAACTGCTTGTTATCAATTTCTGGTTCTTTAAATTCTGAAGATTGCGCTTTTCCTGTTGCCTTCAGAACAGTAGTCGGTGCTCCCCTCATACCAAGGTTTGCTGATAGTCTAGCTTTATCAGTTTGATGCCCGCTGGTTGCAGATGGAGAAAGAAAAGATGAATCTGTAGGAAGGCTATCAAGAGACTCCGCACTGGGGTTTGGATCGTCGTCATCTATATAGACAAGATCTTTAGGCATTTCCTTGAATTGGTAGACCAAGCGTTGTCCTTCAACTTTGGCCAAAATTCCCCTCTGATAGTAATACCTACAAAAATACCAAAATATATACACACATTTAACTTCAGATCATCATAAAAAATATTGATACATTTGCCTTGTTGCAAACCCCATTGTAACACTATAGACACAAATTTTTCAATATTTTCTATTTGTAATCAATACACACATTTTTCAGATCCAAATTGTCAAATCTCATTCCTGTTATTTCTCACAAGAGATATCTAAGTACACATCTGATATGTGAGCACAATCACATTGTCAAGGTTGTCTAAAATCTTCAATTACAAGAGGCATGGCAGTGCCTATCACCATTCTTAATACAACTATCAAGTCCAAATAAGTCCATATACACGGGAAGAAGGACTTATAAGATCAGTGGAAACTGTTAAAGCAGGAAGCAACCGTTATTGAAAACCTGTTCTGTTTAAATTAAGTTGCAAAAGTTTAACAATTAGTTCAAATCAGAAATGGGGCCTCTTAAATCTCTTACTGTTACACTTCTTTTTTTCATCATCACCATTATTATATTTATGAAATGTCATAGTACCCACAGGCACCCAAGGAGATTTCCGCCTGTCAATAAAAATTCAAGCAATCCAGGAAACAATTTTCATCATGAATTCACCGAGGTCAGCAATAGGTGATGCTTTCCTTCATTCTGCTATCACAATGAATAGATTTTCGTACCTATACATTCATTAAATTATGAAGATTGACTTATTGACACTGTCAGCAGTTTATTATTTAAAGTAGAAGGGGAATAAAGACAGATATCAAGAAAAATAGACTGGCGATACCTTTAATACAATATCTGTAGGCGTTTATTTATAACATGCACAAAAAAACCAAAGCACTATTTTCAAAGTTGATATCTAATAGTACCTCGTTTAAAAGAACTAGAAAAACATTTAACAGTGATGTAACAATATAACTATCAAATAAATCAAGTCAAAAAGTTAAGCTCTCATAATTCTTTTCACCATTACTGTTTATCATGGGCAAAGGAACTAAAAGTAGTAATATAACTTCAGAGTAGATAAATGTCACCCCTATGGTCACAAAAGCCGAAAATGGATCTAGTTACATAGACTCTTAAAACTACCTATAAACGTGTGCATGAGTCATGCAAAACTGGAAGGCAATAACGAATTTAACCTCACTCTGAACCAGGACTTTTAAAGTATGGTGTGTCGCTTAGAAGCACATCAGATTTCATTCAGTTAATTTCAGAAATTCCCAGTGCCTGTCTACTCATTTCCAAAGAAATACCCCAACTAGTACACAGAGTTGTACAATTTGGGGTAGAGGCCAAGGCTGGTCCTTTATTGGCTCGTGCGTAGGGAGCGTACCAAGAATCGGTCCCTCAGCCTACCCAAGTACTTTGGCCCTTATTTAACATATGGTAGGCTGTACTTCTTTCTGCCAGTTCAGCAAAGGGTTGTATGTTCTCTGCTGAACTGGTGGAGTGTAGCTCACAATATGTAAAGATCCCCGCCAGGTTGACAGAGATCTCTGTGCCATTCGTGGAGCTGTCTGCTGTCTCTGCTGAAGGAACTGAAGCTTTGCTGGCCATGCTCAAGGCACCCGCACTACAAAGAGTTTTTTAAATTTTTTTAAACAACATCCCACAGCAGAACACTGAACCGAACAGAACACTCGCATTAGGCATTAGCCACGACTTGAGAATCCTACGGTATTTTACCTAGTACTTCGTTGAAATCTCTTATTACAGAAACACCCGCCCTGAAGAAGCCACAGGCCTATAGGCCATGTAGGGGGCGAAACACGTGTTGGCTGTGCCACCTCTCTCTTTATCCTTCATACCCACTCCTAAGTTGAGAGTGTAAATAAAGGACTTTTTCACCTCTGGATCAACTTGTTTTGAATTGGAATTTGTTCCTCCAAGAATTAAAATATATCAATCTTGCCCAGACAAACCCTCAGAAATCCCACAGCAGAAGTTTGTGACTGAAAAACAAAATACTAATGTCCCTGATACCGTTTTGGGAGGTTGGGGGGTGGGGGGGTGGGGGGGTTGGATTCCTTTTTTATCCTGGTCAAGACCACAAGGCTTTTCTTGGCAGTCCTAAACAGAAATAAATTACATCGGAAAATCTGCCCTAAATATGGCAGATGGTATGACACCCATTGACCGATAGCCCAGTGTCAGATGAGTTGTAGATCAGATATCAAGAAAGCTTTATTCGATTGTCAGACAATCATAAAAGCACATAGAAAATACAGTACAATTAGTCATACAGAAAAAACCCAGATATTAATTAATTTATACTACATTTAAAAAAGTTAAAAACAGTAATGAACTGAAACAAACCCTTGACAAAATGTAACAGATCATGGACAGTTGCTTCCTATAGGACAAGACTTTTTTCAAAAAGATCAATATCCTAAACACCGTGTGCTCATTATTTAAAAGTTGTAGAGCCAAAAAGGCTGGTCGGCATTGGCGCAACCCAAATTGTTTAAGAATAGGCAACAAGTACAGGGACCTTGCAGCAGTGTAAAATTTACAGAAAAGGGTGACATGGATCATGGACTGTGGGGACAAATTATCACAGGGGCAGGTTTGAAGTGTTTGAGACCAGTCATTTGGTGTGGGGAAAGTGACTAGTCGATAAAAAATTCCCAGCCTAAAACGGGGCAATAAAAACCTAACATAGGCACCTTTGTACATAAGTCAGGTAAGGTTAAATGTTAAAAGTGATTAAAGCCATCTGATTGTGCAGAACGGTGGGTTTTAAAATTTCAGTCGACATTCTGTTAAGAGTCTAGCAGTAGCATACCCTCTTTTCTTAGCTTCTTCCTTGTTATAAGCTTAAGGGAGCGGGGATCGGTGAACAACTCGGGATGGCCAAGATCCTTAAAAAAATTATACACATATCTTAGCCAAGGAATCCTCAATGCTCCTTTCCAGGTTCAGCGTATCCGCAAGAATTTCTCTATTTAATTTGGCCTCATCTTTTGACCACAGCCTGTGCCATAGAAGCACAGGTTCAACTCTAATCAGGTCGGAAATAAATGGAAGCCCTAACTCTGCGTGACAAACGCTAGCAGAGGAACCTTTCGGAAAGCATAAGATGTATCTTAAAAATGAGTTTTCCACTCTCTGGATTGAGAGTAAATCAGCAAAACCCCACACCCCGCTGCCATAGAGTGCCGCTGCAACGCACTTTGCTTTATACAGTTTTAAAAGTTCTACGGGGGGTCTTTTTCCTAATTTTCTAGCAAAAGTAATTAAAGCAGATGTAGTGTGTAATAAAACCAACCTTTTAGCTAAAATTGCTTGGGCCCAGGTGTCGTTATGGGTAAAGAGAATGCCCAGATAGGAGAACTTCTTTGCAACCCCAATTTTCTGCCCTGCCACAAACATATCCTTACGCTTCTTGATGCCAGTACCACAGTGCATAATAAAAGTTTTGGACGAGTTTACTCTTAAACCTAGGTTTTTCATAAAGAGAAAGAAACTATCCAGAACACGCTGAAGGCCTATTTGGGTACGAGACATCAGTACCGCGTCGTCTGCTTACAGGAGGGCTGGAATTGGACGCCCCACTACCATCGGAAAATCCTGGTTATCCTTAAGAAGAGCCTCCCCTATTCCATTTATATACAAATTAAAAAGGAACCGGGCCAATACACAAACCTGTCTGACCCCGCTCTTGATCGGGAAGGCTTCTGAGCATTCTCCCCTCACACCATAGCGGACGTGGGCCTTGGCCTCACGATAAAAATGTTTAATAAAATAAATAATATTTGATTCAACCCCAATGACTTCTAAAATTGACCACAATTTGTTATGGACCACACAGTCAAAAGCGGCTGAGAGGTCCACAAAAGCTAAAAACAGATCACCTTTCTTAGCCCTTGTGTATTTCCCCACCAATAGAGAAAGGTTTATACCCTGCTCAGTAGTCCCTATCCCGGCCCGGAAGCCATACTGCAGGTCTGACAGAACAGAGTTCTCCTCAGCCCAGTCCTGAAGACGCTCAAGAAGAACTCTGCCTACCACCTTCGTTATTGCATCCAATAAGGAGATGGGTCTGTAGCATCCCGGATCGCACCTATCACCCTTTTTAAAGATAGGCACGATAGTAGAGACTACCCATGTAGGCAAAAAGCTAGTGCTACAACTAGCGTTAAGCACCTGTACCAGGAGGGGCCCCCACAACGGAGTGTTTATTTTAAAAATATCAACGGGAACCCCGTCTGGGCCAGGAGCTTTGCCACCTTGGCTAGCTTGAAGGGCCCGCTCCACCTCCTCTAGGGTAAACTCTAGATCCTTGTCCTGCAAGGAGCCGTTCATGCCAGAAGTGTCCCGGGAGAGATTATCATCCATGAGGGGACTGCCCTCACAGAAATAAATTACATCGGAAAATCTGCCCTAAATACGGCAGATGGTATGACACCCATTGACCGTTAGCCCAGTGTCAGTTGAGTTGCAGATCAAAGGTGTGCTCCGGAAAAGTCAGTATAGGCTCCTCTGATGTAAACATGGAGTTTTCCTAACTCTAAAGGGAGCAGGGGATGTACGCTTTTGGCGGACATGGTGTGGACAAGTTCGGTAGCAAAACTTTAACTTTATTAACTACTTGCCTTAGGACTATGCAGGGTAAACCACGGTTTGTTTCTCTTCCTGTGTGGCTACTTCCTATGTGTTATTGAGTTCATGTACCAAGCAGGCATGCTTACTTAATGGCAGGAACCCTAGGTACTAAGGCAGCTTGGCTGCTTATTAAACCTGCTGCAGAGTCTGGTCAACTTTATTGGTACATTCTGGTCCCACTGTCTGACATGCACTCTGGTTCCTCGGTCAGACACACTTGCATTGTATCTAGTACACTAAAAGTAGCCCATCTTCTTATTACTGTCGACGACAGACCAGTAGCAAACAAAAGCACCCTTAGTTTAGTCTTAAGTCGTCTAGGGTTTTCACCACTACCGTCCCCTTAAGGACAAGTGTAGAGGGTTTAAGAACATAAAATACTCCACTAACTCTATAGACAACAAGGCCCTAATTATATCAAGAGACTTTATCCCACATCCTCTATTAGGCAGGACTACACCTGATCTGTAACTAAAACACATTATGCGAAGGGTTACACAGACAGGTAAGGCCCTGTGGAAGTCACTGTCTATCATATCTGGTTGACAAGTGAGGCCTCACATATAAGTAGATGCCTCAACACATATCAACCGTGCCTCGGTACTGACATCTACGAATAATAAACAGCATCACATGATTTGAGTCAAAAGAGAATAGACCAGCCTTGAGCACATGTGGGTCTCCACAAGACATAATGACATAAGAAGGACCCCAAGCAAGGGATCATCCGCTCCCAAGAAGGGAACAGCATAGCCTTCCTTTCTGGAGAGAAACCAAACAGCCCCATTCTACAACTCAGTCCAGTGGACCATTGGGCAGAAATCGCTGGGCTGTAAAACACAGAGACCTCGTTCAGACAGCTTGGCCGGGGAGGGAAATATTTACCGTAATCTTTCTCAAGCCAAGTTTTAACATCGATTATGCAATGAGGACCTCAATGGCACACAAAAACCTTCTTTTTTCAGTCAGTCGCACTTTCGCATTCTATAAGAAGCAGTAAGTGGTAGATGCCAATGTTTAGAAACAGGAATGCAATACAAGGATACTGTCAAATAGGAAAAATTCATTTTGCCACTATATTGTAAAAAAACACAATTGTTATGTAAATCCCTTCATCACCCAGTGTAATGATTTATTTTAATACAATGTTTTAATACGGTGATAACCCTTTTTTATTATAAAGAAAAACTGGAAGTGGCTGTGCAAACAAAAAGTAAATAAATACCTTTTGTAGTTTCCTAGGTTTCATGTCCAAAGACAAATAGAAATCTTTTACTTAATCGACTATCTGAACCTGAGCTTTCCAGCAGTAAGGATCAGCCATGCAGCATCACTTATTAAATTCTCATGTGTTGACCTTGTCACTGCAGCCTGTATGGCCTTCTGTTCCTATGCTCAACCCGTCCCCAAAACATTCTTACTTTCACTCACCCAGCATGGCTCAATGAACTACATCTGAATGGCTTTTATCATTTATTATCTCCAAAGGATACGTCACTTGTGTTTTATCATGGACACACAACCTTCCAATATAGTCCACATCAGACAGGCACTAGACTAAGAATATTAACCTCCCTGTCAGTACCAAGCTTATTCCCCTACGGCTAGACTTGTGCATCAATTCTCATTTTGATAAAGTGGGTCTTAGACCGATATTGTACTGGCATCGATTTGGGCGCCCCCAGACCTATTGCCATAACAATAGGGTCTGGAGGATGTTCAGGGGCTTCTAAGATCTCCTGGCTCAGGGTTATGAAATGCAGACTGACCAAGATGGGGTGTGGGAACCTCTGGTCCACCCTTGCGGAAGCCACTGGGGCCCCAAAAGAATCACTCAAGGGTATATACTGGTGCTATATTGATGATCTCACTTTAGCGCATGCTAGGGTGGGTACTCATTTGGACGAGATTGAGAATCCTGAAGCCAAAACATTATATATGAAATTTCAGGTTGGGACCTTGGCCCTCTGTTCAGTTATGGCAAAATGGCTGCGTGCACCCAAAGAGTCTGATGGGTTTTGTCCCTTCTGTTCCCAGGTGATTGAATTCATAGAACACATTGTAATTTTTTATCCGATTTACCATGGGTACAGAAGGAAGTGGACTCTACTGCTTTTCTGTAACCTGGGAATCAGGGACTGTAGATCCCCGAGAAGTGATACCAGTCCATTTATTTTATTTGTGTCTCACTTTTTTTGTTGAATATATGAAGGATTAGGCAAAAAAGGTTAGCCACTTGAAGGGTTGACAAAGGGTTGCCCATGTTGAGTGTCTGTTTTTCAATTTGGAAGTTAGATGTGAAGCGGATAGCAATTTTTATAGTCCTACTTATCATCAATGGATATGGCTGGACTGTTACTGAATGAATTTTAGTAAATTGTATCCATTTTATCATTCTTTCTTTTTATCGTTTTTATATTATTGTTTCCTGTTTTTTATTTTATTTGCTTTTATGGCGAGATTTATTAATGAAAAATTTGCAATTGCCTGTCTCTGCTGCAAAGCTCTTTACCTAAAGCACAAATCATCTCCGTCCACTTACTGACCCTATCAGGAAGTTTGGAAGGCTTCAAAAGTTAAAACTCCTTAAGTCTCTAAACAAAAAAAATTCAAATCATAGGACATGGGATTTGTACACAGTCCCATCAGAACTGCAAAGCTGATGATCTTGGATGACCTTTCAGAGGAATAGGACTACCTTCCACAGCTTATTGAAAGACTAACAAGATGTTCTCTCTTTAAAAAGCCCAGAAACTTCTGTTTGCATGCTTAGTTCTTTCTTGAAAATTAATTCAGAGGCGTTATGTAAATGATATCTGGGTCTACCTCTGAAATTATTTTGGTATTACACAATGCTGCATTGTTCTGGCCATCCTTATGAACAGATTCAAAGCAGAATAAGCAAGTACAATGGACAGCCCTGCAAGTAAGGTACTGGAACATCAACTACTTATCAGTTTTGCCTTGAAACATGGCTTCAGAGCTAACCGTAAATTGAATTAAAATAGGGAAATCCAGCACAGCACTCAAGATAGCAGGATCATAGACTGCAAGGAAATGGAGGACCACACAAACAAGAGTCTTTCCACATTTTCATCTGGACGGAAACTCTGAGAAACTCCTGTCAACGAAAGACATGTCAAGGAAAATAAAGTAGTCCCCTGAAGGAGCTAAATAAGTGGATGGTGTGTCAACAACAGATAGTGTAGAAAGCAGTGAAGGAAAAGCAGATAACTCTGTTAAATAATGAGATCATTAATGAGATCAATCCCAATCAAGTTAATCGGAATCGGAGCAAAAAAGCCAAATCAAATCAAATTAGTCTTACAGACAAAATCTCACTTTTAAGGGCAAAATAACAACAACAGGGAAAACTAAGCCTTCTTTCCTTGTGGAAACAAAGAGCTGAATTACTAGTTAATTGTAGGCAGCTAGAGGGTGATAAAATAGAACCATGGTCGATAGAATGTAGTCAGGAATTAAGCACAGTCCAGTATGGAGTGGTTTGAACAGGGCTCGATTTTTAATTGTAAAGGACTTGTTTCGAGTGGTGGGAACAGTAGAGCAAATGGAGTGATTAAATGCTCAATGTAAATAGCAAGGCTGAAATAGCTTTGCCTGGCTAAAAAGCATGTTTTACAAAAACATATTTAAAAAAATAAAGATCTCATCATTGGGATGCAAATGCATTTTTGCAAAATGGTATTTCACACCAATTATGCCAGTGTGTGGCCCCGTCTCTAAATCATGCACAGTAGCATCAGAACACTATTATTAACTTTCTATGATACGCCTGCATGTGAGCCACAGACTCAAGAAAAACATTCATTTGATGAGGAGTGTATTTCCATGTTTTGGCAAAAATATCTGTAACCTGACTTGTTTTATATAAGCATGTTTATTTGGGATGCAAACTGGGGAGGGGAGGATGGGCTGGAGAGTGATGGAATGATGTCCTTTCAGGGAAGCACAAAGTAGCCTATCTGTTAATGCCTAGAACGTTTACACTTGAAGAAAAATATCTAAACATACAGGTAGTGCATAACAAAAGATCTGATGGTTCTATGTTGGTTCCCATCTCTTGCTCTGCGCCGCATGTGAAAATGGAGCACACAGCACTGCAGGTACATGGTACACCCATGACGGCCGACGTCTTCACACTGCACCAACTTGCTTTTATTTCCCCTTGTTCAGCTGCATGGAATTTGCCTGACCCACCTGTTAACCAAAAAATGCATGCAGTGGCGGATTGAAACCAAATCAGGCTGGCTAGTTGGAAAGCTACAGAGTTTGCTGATCACGTAGCGTAGCCTATGTGCAATACCTCTCACCTCAGAGATATGATGGAAAGAAGTAAAGTATTCAAACAACTCGGCTTAAAATGCTGCTAAAATGAAAGGTGTAATTTTACCAATTCGTTAGTCATTCAAAGTCTGTGAAACATTGCAACTGCATACTGTACCTCAGTGCTCTGCCCATAGTCTCATAGTTCATATCTGGCTTGTTCTTATGTTTTCCCCACAACTTGGATACGGCTTTTGAATCTACAAGCTTGAAGATGCCTTTGTCTCTCTGCGTCCACTTAATGTATTTTGGGCATGTAGCCTTGTCTTGAAGCAAAGCCAAAAGGAACTCCCAAAGATAAATTGTGTTTCCTGTAGGAAAAAGAGAAGTATAAATTAACTATCTTGACAGCAACATTTTAGTGACAGAGTATCTAATGTATGTAATCAAACAGTAGGTGTTGAACGTATTTAAATGTAAGCATAGTTTTAATTCTGTTAGACTACCGCTTTTAGACCAGCCTTGTTATTTTTAAACTGCTTTTATAATGCACTAATATGTTATACCAAACTGTGCAGGCCTTTTCGACTGCAAGAACCAAAGCCTGGTTTTCACCTTGGAACTCGTAAGGGAGAAAGTTAAATTCCTGTGAGGCCAGCAGAGAAGCTTCTGTTGTGCATCTCTTATTCAAGGTCTGCGATAAAGTAATCTTTTTTCCCCTGATCACCCCCATTTTTTGACTGATACTGGTGGTTACCGATTCGGAATGTGCACTGGGCTCTGCTAACCAGGCCCAGGGCCAGTGCTTTGTTTAAAAGGTATATGGTAAGTAGGTGTAATTACAATTGGTTTGGACAACTTACTTTTAAGTCCCTAGTATAAAGTGGGCATGAAGGTTTAGATACCCCAGTGGACTGAATGTACTTAAGTGTGCACTGCTGTGGTGTCTGCTGTCGTTTTAAAGCAAGCCCTGCTTTGCAGGCTTCTTTTAAAATAAAATGGTGTCCTAATTTGACTTTGGGATTAAAAGTACTTCCAAAGTCTAAGTCTACCTTTTTATTGAATATAAGTCACCACTAAGGTCTGCCTCTGATGCCCCAAGGGCATTGTTATAAAAAGCAGAGACATTATACAATATGTTTTATATGGCCTGCTGAGGGAAAAACCGCAATTTGGTTTCCCCCCATTGTTTGCGATAGCTCTGTAGGTGCTAGCTCTGTAGGCTAACATTGGAAGGCTTTATTAATGTTTAATAAAGTCTAACTTTTGACAGGAGTGAGCTAGAACAATATTTAGAAGTACTGAAATAATAGTTAAAATAAAATCGAAACTTGTCAAGGTTAGATTTATTATAACTATTGCAGGAAAGTAGTTTTAGAACCTGCTTTCCTGAAGTTACCAAAAGCAGCCCTGTCGCAGGCACTCCTGATTGGCCAGCCTTTGACAGGCTGCGCCAAGCTTCCCCTGATTAGGTGTGAAGTGGCTTCGGCTGAAACAAAGAGACCATCTGGTGGGAGTAGATCTGCTGCTGCAAATGCCAGGACAGATAGGGGACAGGGTAGCCAAACTGGTCTTCAAAAGTGAGAAAGACAGATAGTACAGGAATCAGCCCCTTCCTCCTCCCCACTTCCTGAACACCTAGCCAAATGGGATCCACAATAATTGAATTAGGAGAGGGGCTGGAGGGGGAGTGTAGGGAAAAGTTAGCCACACCTGTGGGTTGGGTTAGCCAGACCTGAACTCCCAGGAGAGATTTTCTCCAATTTGGCTTTTAGTAAAAAGTGCATTCTGGGACAAACATATGCCACACTTCTAAGGAAGTGGTCACACCAGAGGGTGGCAACTTGAACCCCATTAGTTAGGGGTGCCCCCTTCTAACCAGCCCAGAAACTGCAATAAATCTTGGGAAGCTACAGAGCACCTCGGATCCCTGCTTGAAAACATCAGAAGAAGAACTGCCCTGCTGAACCCCTGGCTGCACAAAGAGAGGATTGCACACACAAGGACTACACCTGCTGCACACGCTGGCCTTCACAAAAGAGAACTGTGCCTTGCTTCCAAGAATAAGGAGTGGACTCCCTAAAGAGCAACAGGACCAAAAGAGCTGAAAGAAGTTACCTGCATTAACTCCCATCAGAACCAAAAAAGTGACTAAGTGCCCTATTACGATGCGGTCAGAAACTGCTCAGGCCTCCGGTCGGAGCCTTTCCGACAGCAGCGTAATATGCCGTCTGATTCCTTTCCGACTGCCTCTTTACCATGTAGGCAGTCGGAAAGGAATACGAATGGTCTGGCTTGCGAGGAGCTCGGAGAGCCCGTCAGCCAGTCGGAATGCGGCCAGTAATCCCAAGGGTGTCTCTTTCCGCCCCATGGTTTACGATGTCTGTTTTCGGCAGCCTTTCTGTGCCAGCCTTTCTGACATAGAAAGGCTGTTGTAACTCGACTTTGGGGGCCCCCAGCAAGGGGAGCACCTATAGAGCCCCCCTGTTAATCCCTGCTCCCTGTGGCAGGGATTAACAGGGGAGGTGCCTGCCACTGGGTGCAGGGATGAACTGTACCTCCTATTTTACAATGTGAGCATGCATTTCAGCTGGAATACATGCTCCCATTGTAAAGCATAGGAATGTGACCAAACAGCGTGCAGTCGCATCCTAATTGGTCTATCTGGACCGCCGGCCGGGTGTCGGTCGGTCCCATGACCGAGACGATGTCGGGCGGAGAAAACTCCACCCAACAACATAACAGGGCCCTTAGTGCTAAAGTAAAAACTCGACCAGCCCCAACCACCCAACGAATCGGACCTGTGCTCCATTGCCATTGGCCTGAAAACTTTTTGACTTGGTCTCGGTCTAGCGTGACCAGATCGCCGCGGTTGGGGCTATTCGCTTTTTGTCACTAAAAGCAATTTTAACATTTAGCCTTTGTAGGAAGCAGGATCTGTATTTACTATACCAAAGTGAGGTATAGTGTGCACAGAGTCCAGTGGAACCCCAAAGGTAGGCAGAGGTAAAAGTAGATAATAACTTATTCTCTATTTGTGTTAGTGTGGGTTAGCACTAAGGCTTTATCAGAGGTTACTGTTAAGCATATATTGTACACACTCAGGCAAGAAATGATGTCACACACTCAGACAAATTTGGTTTGTATATTTATTTTCTAGAACCAAGCAAGCATGGCACAGGTAAGTGTAAATGGTAATTTTCAATGCAGGTTGAACAATACAAGCAAGCTGAATGAAAAGGACTGTTACAGGTTTGTAAATACTTTGAATACAGTTGAAATTACAGTTGGATTACTTTTTAGATAACTTTTTCTACTCAGTGTGATATGCCTGGATATCACACTGGGACATTTCCAAGAGAAGAAGGTAAGTAAAACAGTTATTAAATATTTGCAGTTTCTTAGAGTTCCATACAAACCAATTCCACACTGAGAAAAGCAGTCAATGCAATTCTATGGGAGGAAATGGAGTTATCTCTTTACAGGTAAGTACTTGGTTGTGGGAGTTGGTTTTCTGCGGTTAGAACCAGGGTTCCCCCAGGCTCAAAGCACCCTCAGCGACACAAGGGCAGCTGGGTGCAGAATGCTGAGGCCCAAGGATATCTAATAGGGGGTGTGGGGCCTCCGGTTGGTGGCTGCTCACGTGCAGGCAACAAGTTTGTGGGAGCAAAGCTCCTGGTGTTAGGCTCAGGGCAAAGGGTGATCCGAGTTAGCGTACAAAGTGCACCTGCAGCAGCACAGGGGCGGCTGGGTGTAGGGTGCTGTTTTGGCGTTGGGTGCCCCGTTGATTTCAATGGGGATCCTCCTGTTGCAGCAAACACTACAGGCTCAGGGATGAAGATCTTCTGGAGGTGACCACCGATTAGAGAGGTAAGATGGGATGCCTGGGGATGCTGGGACACCATTGGTTTGGCCACCCCAGGCCGTGGGACGTTGGGTGCAGGGGTGTCTTTAGGCGTTGGGTTTTCTTACCATCTTCGGTTGCAGTCGGGGGGATCCTCCAGAAAGGGACTGCAGCTGTTGATTGGAGATTCGAGGCAGGGCAGAGATCACCAGATCTCAGGTCAGGATCGCCAGGGAGACCTCCTCGTGGTGCTGGACAATTCTAACTCGGGCCTTGGGCGTCCGGTGCAGACTCGCGGATTTGGCCGGAGCCAGGGTCTGTGGGTGAGCAAATCCAGTGCTCATGAGAGACAAAGTCTTGGTTAGGGAAGGCAGGGCAGGTCCTCCGGGTTCTTGGGGGCTGCTGACTCAAGACACCCTGGGATTTCGCTGAAGCAGGTTCGAGGTGGGACAGGCCAGTAGGGCTGGGCCAAGTCAGCAGGGGTCCTCCTCTTCTAAGTTCAGCACGGCTTTTTCGGTCCTTCTTCTTCTGGGTGGTTCTTGTCTGAGGAGGCAAGGTTCAGGGTTGCCACTAAATGTAGGGGTGTTACAGGTAGGTACAGGTCTGGACCAATGGGTCCCTTCCTTGGGGTGGGTACACCCCCTATTATGCCACCCTCCAGTGGGAGGGGGCATATGCCTCTCTGCGGTTGGCTGGGTCCCCCCATCTGCAAGATGGCGGGCGTGAGAGTTGTGCTTCACCTCGCCTCCCCCACCTGATGGGTGGGGTTGGCAAAGGTGGGCACACCTCCCTTCCTCACTTGGTTTTCCCACCGATTCTCCCAGTCAAAGTGGGGGTCAGAACCGGTGGGGGCCAGTTGCTGGAAGCAGCAAATGGCTGGGATAGCTCACAAAGGCAGCAAGCCTTTGAAGCTTCCCCTTCGTGGACCCTGCCCATCCTGGTGAAGGAGACTTGGCACCTTGTCCCAGGATGTGCATTGTTTCAGACCCCCGAGAGCAGCAGGCTCTCAACCCAGGGGTCCAGAAACAAGTCTGGTGGTGGCAGCTGGCAAGCAGCCACTCAGCCAGGACAGTAGAGTTAGGTTGTTTTTCAGAGGGTATCTCTAAGATGCCCTTTGAGAGCATTTTTCATTAAATCCCACACTGGCATCAGTGTAGGTTTAATGTGCTGAGAAGTTTGATACCAAACATCCCAGTTTTTAGTAAAGCCATTATGGTGCTGTGGAGTTCGTAATGACAAACTCCCAGCACCATATACTCTTAATGGCAATACTGCACTTACAATGTCTAAGAATGGGTTTAGACACTGTAGGCGTACATGGCTCATGCACCTGTACCTTCACCACTGGTGTAGTGCACCCAGCTAGAGGGGTGGCTTACCTATGGGGGAGGTGGGGAGGTGGTGTGGTGTGGTGTTGTGTGTGTGTGTGTATATGTGTATATATATATATATATATATATATATATATATATATATATATATATATATATATATATATAGGTAGGTAGGTATAGGGCCTCTAAAGGTGGCACAATAAGTGCTGCAGCCCTTAGAGGCCTTCCCTGGCCATAGTGCCCTTGGTACCTATGGTTTCATTTACAAGGAGCTTACATGTGGCCAAAGAGTGCCAATTGAGTTTTTTATCGATGCAGTTTAGGGAAAGAACATAGGCCCTGGGTACCTGGTTGGCAGGAACCCAGGGCACACTCAAAGTACATCAACAGTTTGGCAAAAAGTGGGGGCAACCATGCAAAAAGACGGCACTTTCTTACAGCCTTTAAAAATTCATATCTTCAGTTCCAAAAATTGGATTTTTTTCATTTTAAGTATATAAATATTCTCTATTTTTATTAATAGGTGTTGGATTTTTATTAAATCTTTTTTATTTACGGTTTCTGCCGGCCTGCTCCCAGCCAAGCTACCAAGGGTTGAGCAATGATTAATTTATTGAGACCTGACTGGATCTTATTTGAGACTGTGGTGCTATTACTAGCTGTAGGTACCTACCTGCACCTACTAATTAAACCACCTTCCAACAAGGTCCATTCGATCATGTTCTCATGAGAACCAGAGACACCTGCCTTATTTCCAGTTAGCTGCAGTTTCACTCTTAACATTTCTTTGCCTATGTGAAGAAAATATGTGAAAGCAATTTGATTTCTAGGGGTTTCAATTCAGACGCTGCCCTGCCTGGAAGGACTCACGAGCATTTCATTCCTACTCACCATATCGCCCCTGGGTCCCTGACGCTGTGTGTCTCCCCTGCAGCCGCTGTTTGACATCGCGCAGCCATCGCAGGGGGAGACTACAGCTCCCAGAGGGCTGAGCGCTCCTCAGCTGTTCAGAATCTTCGCGCCCGGAGGCGCTTAAGAGAAGGAGGCTCCCTCGGTGGAGCGGGTTTCAATTCAGACGCTGCCCTGCCTGGAAGGACTCACGAGCATTTCATTCCTACTCACCATATCGCCCCTGGGTCCCTGACGCTGTGTGTCTCCCCTGCAGCCGCTGTTTGACATCGCGCAGCCATCGCAGGGGGAGACTACAGCTCCCAGAGGGCTGAGCGCTCCTCAGCTGTTCAGAATCTTCGCGCCCGGAGGCGCTTAAGAGAAGGAGGCTCCCTCCGCGTCGCGGGACGCACGTGGGCGGCGCCGGGCTAAGCCCGGGCAAAGGGCGGGCCGTCTGTGGCCGTCCGGGGCTGGACAAGGCTGGGCTGGGCCACCCCTCTAACCGGCACCAGACGTTCTCTGGGATTGTTCGTTTTAACACCTGGTCGGTTTTTGAGGTTTGCTCTGTTAAGGACTTTCATGTTTTGATAGCTGTTGTTACAAACGTATTGAGGCTTCTGTTTCAGAATACGCTATGGCGAAAAACTACAACAAGGGCTCTATAGCGGGGGGGTCAGGGACCCTAGATGCTTATTTAAAAAAAGCTGAAAATGCCATGTCAAAAGAAATTGAAATTGTGGAAAGAAGGTTGTCATTAGAGCCTTTTACCCAGCTTAACTCAGTTGTTTCTACACAGGCTACCCATTCTATCTCTTCTGGGCCTGCTTTAGAGTCCTGTCTTTCCAGTGCTCCATTTTCGATGAACGTCCCTAGTCCTCCTCTTTCCCCCCCAGCCTTACGCACTAGGCAGTTAAAGATTCCTTCTGTTGCCCCTGTTAAAGTACCCAAGGGTAAGAGAAAAGCTACTCATGCCCCCAAAGGAAACCGCCAACAAGCTAAACAACCTAGGAACAAAGATTCTGGTCAAGGGTTGGTTCAACCGGAAGGTAGTTCAGTGGTTGAGGCAACTCCTGTTAAGGGAAATGGGTTTACTGAGCATAGGGCTCAAGGGGATGTAGCTACTATGAGGGACATATCAGTTGATTTGATTAAGCTGATGGACGAGCGATTGAGGGCGATTATATCGCCAGTCTTGGATAGACTTAGTAAGATTGACGATAGACTTATTCTCATTGAACGTCATATAGCGGGTCAAAGTGCACCGGTGTTAAGGCCTAATCCATCTGATCTACATCCGCTAAGTGTAGTTACTACTAGAGTGTCTGAATTGGTTGAGTCTATGTCAACTCCTGTTGCTGGCCCTATTAACCCCTTACCACCTGCTCGGGGAATCAACGGTGTTAGCAAAGGGTCGAGGGGTCACACTGAAAGACAAAGTTCTCGGGGGGAGCCTACATATAAGGATCGCCCACTAAATTTGCCACCAGAGGCCTGCCCATACACGGTTATTTTGGCCAATGTCCCGAAAATTTGTGATGGCAAGGAAGAGCATTGGTCCTCCCTGAAAAATAAAGCCCTCCACTATTTGGCTGGTAAGACAGTCTTGGGGAGTCACCTCTTTGATTGTTTTAAAATGGTGAGAAGGGTTCCTTGGGTGGGGAAGTCCAATAAGACACTGAAGGGGGATTGTGTCGTTGTGAATTTTAGTTCCCCCGATATAGTTGACCATATTTTGAGACAAGCAGGGTCTATTAGAATTCAACAGGACTATGTTAATGTTCTCCCATTGGGCTTTTTTTATCCACCACTTTTTTGGGGCCTGCTGGAAAGAGAGAGCATACCTTTCAGCACGTCCCTGCAAGTAAAACATTGCTATTAAGTAATAGATATGAAGTCCTTAGTACTTTAGATGTTAATGACTGACTCAGGGTGGATAGAGTTTACACCCATAATGATGTATCCAGTGCAGTTTTTTCTAATTCTTTTGGGTCTTTATCTCCCAGGATACCTGCTGTGGATAACATTGTCAATTCCAGTGCTCTAATAGATAAAACTTTACCTTTACAGACAGAGCTTGACATAAGAGTCACGCAGAGGTGCCCTGAGGAAGTTTCTGTAGTTGGGAGCGGTACAGCTCCTATCATTAATTTTGATAATTTGGGTGTTGAGTTGCCTAATAATGGAGTAGAAGCTGATCCACTACCTCTTTCATTTAATTTGGAAAATTGTTTAACAAAAGAGCGAGAGTGTGTAGGATGCACTCCAGCAATAGATATAATTACTGCTTTATCATGGAATATTGCTGGTCTTCGCTCTAAAAGAGGTGATCAAAACTGGAGGGCTTTTCTTTCCACTTATCATATAATTGCTTTGCAAGAAACATGGGAGGCTATAGATCCTTACTACCTGGATGGGTATCAGTCCTTTACCAAATACGCTGTGCCTTCTGTTATGGGGAGACCACGAGGGGGTCTTTTGTTATTATTCAGTCTAAAGTTATTATATAGCATGGAGCTGTTAGTGACCAATTCTTCTCATATTTTAGCGGTGAAAATGGAATGTGTTAATTTGCCATCATTATTGGTGGTTAATTTTTATAACTCATTTACCAGACTTGATGAGTTAGAGCATCTCAAAGCACTGTTCAGATTTTTGGACGAGTATGATGCAATTAACGTTAAACCTTATTTGCTTTTACTTTTTGGCGATTTTAATATTCATGTATGTCATCTTAATTGTTTTGCAAATAACCATCACGATTTTTGCCCGCAAGAGGCTATCCATTTTGAACATTCTAAGGGTGGGATATATTTAGAGAGTATGGTATCGGCCTATCATTTACACATGCCTGTTCAAGACTTGTTGGTTCCCGTCCCTACGTTTACGGGTCAAGGCCATTGTAGTACAATTGACTACATCTTCGTATCTCGCATTCTGATGAACTTACTGGGCACTTTTCGCGTTACGCAAAATGCCTTAAGTGATCACAATCCTCTTACTCTGGAAATCAAAGTCAAGGCCTTGAGAAAAGATGTTCCCTTGCCTTCGATCTCCAACACAAATCTAGAGACTATTAGTCAGGGAAGACGATTGAGATGGGATGTTATTACCCCGGCCGATTTCCTTGAAAACTTATACGAAAGTAAAAAAGAGGATTTTAGTCTGTGTCTTTCGGCAGTGGCACAACCGAGGGTTATTCTGGGTGCCTTTGATAGAATAACTAAACAAGTTGTGGGGAATCTTACCAGTCATGGGAGACCAAGGCCCAAGAAATTTAAAAACTGGTTTGACCATGCTTGTTCTAGTGCTCACTCTGCTCTCTTATCGGCACTGAAAGAATCCGGTAATAACCCTAGTAAGATAGCAGAGACAAGAAGATGTTACAAAAAAGCAATAAAGGACAGGAAAAATCAGTTAAAAAATAAGGCATGCCTTGGAACCGCTCGCTGCCTGGCTCCGCTGGGAGCCCTCGATCAGAGGGATCCGGTGGGCCCCGGGCTTTGAGGACCGGGTCTCGTTGTACGCGGATGATATTCTCTTGTACCTCACCTCGCCGCGGCAGTCGCTGAATGTTCTCTTTGACGTCCTTACTTCCTTTGGGAGAAATTCGGGTCTGACGATTAACTGGTCTAAATCTTGCGTGTATCCTATCTCTGGTGGCCCTCCTCTCTTGCCGCCTCGGCTTCCGATCCAAATATCTCGGTCCGGCTTTAAATACCTGGGGGTGTACGTTTCGTTGGATCCAGCGGTTCGCTATGAGCAGAACCTCCTGCTTCCACTTCGGCGTTTGAGGGTGGATACGGCTTGGTGGTGTAAGCTGCCCTTGTCCCCGCTTGGTCGCGCAGCGCTGTTTAAAATGATGTCCCTTCCCAGATTCCTTTATGCACTTCAGAACTCCTTCGACGTCATTCCGGTGGCCTACTTTCGGGAGGTGGAGAGCCTGCAGAGGAGACTGGTGTGGGACGGGCGGGCGCGTATCGCTTTGGCAAAGCTTACTCTCCCCTGGTATGACGGGGGCATCGCGCTGCCTGACATCAGACGGTACTATTGGGCCTCCCAGCTATCGGCCATTAACCATGCCACGTATGCGCCTGGCTTGAACCCGGCGTATGAGATGGATAAATTCCTGCTTCCCGGCGGTAACTACAACAGGGCGCTTTACTCCCGTTCGGTTGGAAGGACCCTTACTGGCCCTACTAGGATTGCGGTAAGGATCTGGAAGGCGGCGAATGTAGCCATGGGCTGGAGTGAGCGTTTAACGTGTGCCACTCCTTTATTCGCCTCAGACCGCTTGGGAAGCCTCTGGACAACGAAAGGCTTTGAGCACTGGGACACGATCGGTATTAGCAGAGTGGGAGACTTATGGGTTAAGGGCGCGGTTAAAACCTTTGCGGCGCTCCAGAGCGAATACGAGCTTACTGAAAGGGAGTTCTTCCGTTATGCCCAGGTTCGGCATGCCCTGCTCTCGGTCTTTGGGGAAGGGACCAAGGTCCCGGTTTCATCGCCCCTCGAGGACCGCATACTTGATGGTCACGTGCCCGACAGTACTATCTCTCTGATTTATAAAAAACTGATTAATAATCGGGCCGACCTCTTGGTGCGTCTTCGGGAGGCATGGACGGGAGATGGGGTGGAGTTGGACGACGAGGACTGGCAGTCCGCACTGTCATCCCCTAAGGAGGTGGCCATCCCGGCCCGTCTCCGTCTGGTCCAGCTTAAGATTCTCCACCGTGTTTACGTGACGGGTCCCCGTTTGGTTTCGATGGGGTTTTCGGAGGACGGGCTCTGTAAGCGGGGCTGTGGGCTTAGTGCCACCTTTCTCCACATCCTATGGGAGTGCTGCGAGGTGGCGGAATATTGGCACCGGGTGCATGAGGTTATGGGACAAGTCACCGGGGTTGCTCTGTTGCCGGAGGTGCGTCGCTGTGTTCTGAATGTGTGGGAGCCCAATGACTATAACGCGGCCCAGGCTCGGTGGGCGGCCCTGGGGAACATGATTGCAAAGAGAGATATAGCGCAGCTTTGGGGTTCCCAGCGGCCTCCCACCGTGTCTGTGTGGAAGGAGAACATGGACTGGTGCATGTTCAGGGAGAAGACTGTGTATGTGGCTCATGGTAAACCGGGGGCATGGGGTAGAATTTGGGGGCAGTGGAATGAGTATCGTGGGAATATCTGTGCTCCCCCCCTGGTGGATACGTCCGAGGTTGCCTTGTCCCCCTGATCCTTGATGGTTCCTTGCTTATCTGGAATGTCCGAGTATAGACCTGGCTCTCCCGTGAACCCCCCCCTGACCTCTTAGTCCTCCATCTTCTTGACCGCTATCGGGCGGTCGGATGTAGAGTCCCCCTGCTGTGGTACGACGCCCATTTCTTGTCGTCTCGCCTCGCCTTTTGTTTTTAGTTGTTAGTTATGTTAAATGTATGTATCCGGATCCCCGTATGTGCAGTCGGAGCTTCTGTAATGTGCGGAGCCCCCACGGGCCAGTTATTAACTTTAGCACTGTGTGATTCCTTTTGGTTCTAGCGGCCGGCCCAGGTGGTTGTAGGCCCGTGCTTGTATCCTTTTTTACTGCTCAATAAAATTTAAAAAAAATAAATAAATAAAAAATAAGGCATGGGATGATTTGTCAGACGCAAGTATCCAGAAAAATAGTAGCCAGTTCTGGAAGGTGATTAATAGTCCTCTCTTTAATGAACTGGAGAATACTAACCAAGAATGTCTTATCCCGCCAGACAGATGGGTGGCTCATTTTAGTGGTCTTTACTCGGAGATTCAAGAACTTAATCCAGTAAATTATGCGGATAGTACATTAGCCTCAAGAATCCTTTTTAAGGAGGAAGAAGTCCTGGAGGCCATTGAGTCAATGGCAAAAGGTAAAGCCCCAGGACCGGATGGAGTTCCCGCGGACCTTTATAGGGCTGACTCAAGGTTTTGGGCAAAACTTTTATCTTGTGTTTTTAATGCTGCATCTGAGGCCGGTGCTCCTAAATCTTGGGGCAAAGCTGTTATTGTCCCTCTTTTTAAAAAAAGGTTCAAGAGAAGATCCGGCTTGTTATCGGCCTATTTCTCTCTTGGATTCTGCCATGAAAGTAATGGGTAAAGTTGTCCTTGCCCGCTTAATAGTGTGGTTGGAGGAGAAATCTATAATCTCTGACCTACAATATGGGTTCAGACAAGGAAAGGGTACTGTAGGTCAATGCCTTAATTTACATCTCATTATTGGGAAATACACGGTCGCTAAGCAGGGGGACCTCCATTTAGCTTTTATGGATTTGTCCACTGCTTTCGATCTTGTAAATCGGCAAAAATTATGGGCCTTATTAGCCGTTTTGGGGCTTGATCCAGTATTGATTTCTTTTTTGGCTGTTATCCACGAGGTCACTACCGCAGTTGTCCGCTATAGTGAAGACGGGAGTCAGACAGAAGCTTGGCAGGTAAAGCGTGGGGTAAGACAGGGGTGCATTCTTGCCCCCCTACTTTTCTCACTTTACATTAATAATTTGGGCGTGGTTTTAACCTCGGTCAGTAAAGATATTCCCAAAGCCGGCTCAAAAATGATCCCTGCATTACTATATGCGGATGACACCGTCCTGCTGGCAAGAACCGCGAGAGGTTTACAAGCTCTTTTAAATGGATTTTATGATTTTATGGTCTCTTTAGACTTATTAATAAATTTTAGAAAATCACATTCCATGTCAATAGGTACGGGGAGGGCGAAAAGGGTGAAATTTTTCTGTAATGGGCAGGAATTAACAAAAGTGCAGACCTTCCCATATTTAGGGATTGTATTTGACGATAGAATATCTTGGGTCATGCAACGTGCTCAGAAAAAGAATAACCTTGCTAGAGCTACAGGAGCTCTGTTGGGCTTTGCAAAGCGTTTGGGGTGTATACCGCTTCCTGCTCTTATGAAAATCTATAGAGCTAAGTGTATTCCCATGGCCCTATATGGTAGTGAGGTTTGGGGTCATAAGGCCTCACCTGACATCCAAACAGTAGAAAATACTTTTTTTTCGGAAACTGTTGTCTCTTCCCCCTTCTGCACCAACTTTTAACATACATGAGGATTTGGGGGTGGGATATCTCACTGACCAAATATCTGTGGCCCCGTTATTAGGTTGGTTTAGAGTTTGGGCGCAGCAGCCACCAAATCTAAACCAACAAATTATTCAAGATTGCTTGTCCCTAGATGAAGCTATGTCTATCCCATGGATCTGATATATTAAAAACAACCTGAAGTCACTTGGCTGTCTTGAATTGTTTAACAGTCCTTGTGCGCTGAGTAAAGAGAAAATCAAGGCCCTTAAGACCCAATTTTTGACTAGAGCAATGTTGTCAAGGGAAGGAGATGAGTTGGGGAAACCGACAGTTAGGAGGTTTGTCATGTTAAGTTTAGGTGGTGAGATCCAGCCTTACTTAACCTATATTAACAAACCTTTCCATCTGTTTTTGCTAATAAGGTTTAAGCATGGTATGCTTCCTTGGCTTTTGGCCTACCCCAAAGGCTTTTTCAAAGAGGGAACTCTGGGGCCTTGTCCTTGTGACAACATCTCTGAACAAAATACGTTGCACATGTTATTTTTTTGTAAATTTTACTCTTCTCAGCGTAAAAAATATATTCTTCCGATTTTTAAGAATCGACAATTTGAGCAAGTAAGGCCTGCGTTGGCCTATCTACAAATGTTGGAGTCTCCTCTGATTTGTTTTGGGGTTGCGAGCTTCATCGTGGGTGCCATAAGATGTAGAAATAGGGCTCAGTCCATTTAGTTATTCCCCTCATTTTCCTATGAGTATTGTGCTTAACAAACTGTTGAAGATGGAATTTTGAAGGAGAAATGATTTTATAGATCGTAATATGGCTGAATTAATTGAAAGACATACTTTTATTGTATTTAGTGCCAAATTGTATAGTATTTATTTTTTGTGTTAAAATTTTTTTGTAATTGCATTTACCTGTACAATGAATTACTGTTCTGTGCTTTGATGGTTTTAAAATTTTAACCGAATAAAGCAAACTTTGAACTTGAACTTGATTTCTAGATATGCTAGCATTATATGCTCAAAAACTTTGTGAGGGTGAAGCTACGTTGGTTTGGTTCACAATTACTAACTCCTTTGCTTTAGATAATAAACCTATTTCTAACTTGAGTATGCTGAAAGAGCGAGTTTTCAGGTAAAAATGATGTTGCTTCAGGCTGGGAATCTGCCTACTCTCGCCATGAAGAGGAAAAATGGGCCGGACCAGACTCCATACGACTCTCCTGGGAATGAGGACCAGAGTGCAGACCAGCACCTAATCAGTGGAATCTGGCTGGACAGTGTTAGCCCAGCTGAAAGACCCACATTACAAATTCTGAACACGATGATTATTATGCTATTGTGCTTGCTCTATCTGCTGTCTTTGTGGGAACAAATTATGTCGTTTGAGTAGGTGAGGACATGTAGACTGGGTGGGTAAGGAGACAAAGAGACGAGTCCCTGGAGAAGAAGTGTGGTTGACGTCCATCGTATAGAGCAAGCTGGCTGTAGAAAGGGGAAGATAGGTCAGAGTGTCAGGTTCCTAAGCATAGATCCTATGAGAATAAATCTGAGTGCGAAAAAGGTTTATTGATCCAACTGCACCCTCTTCTTCATTTGCTTTTCGGAGTGCAAAACTAAAGGAAAGTCAAATGCAATGGAGGTCAATTGGTGAGAGGGAGAAATACCTTCCTCCCTCCATGAGATCAATTAGACAAAACTAACCGGACTCCCCATCCCCTTCCTGTCTCTCCATTACCACCCTTCAATCCACAGGATGAGCTACATCACAAGACCCCTTTTTGTGTCTGAGTGTGAATATGAATCAGAGTGGAGAACTAAGAGAGCTTAGAAAGAAGAGCCCCCAACAAACGGGACTCCAGCCTATGCTAGGCACTGCAGGTATGGAAAAAGTGTGTGCAGGTCACTGAAACAGTTAATGGGACTCGCAAAAAAGGGTGGGAAATAATCGTTTCCTGAGAATGGTAGCTTGGATTTTGAAAAACTGACTAATCTTTGAAAGAAACTAACGGATCCTAAAAATAAACTGATTTGAGATAATAGGCAGCATTTTTTAATTGGTTTGCGGAAGCCAACAAACATAAGCAAGAGTCTCAGGTTCACAGAATGCAGCAGACCCAGGAGAAACTCAATTACCAAATTAGCCATTTGACAGAGTTAGGACTTGTGTCCCCACTGCCATTCTTCCTCCTTACCTATTCTGCTAGATAATTAAACCAACAGAGGTGGAAGAAACCATAAAGGAGAATATCCTGGACATCCTTGGTTTTCCCACTCCAGCCGAAGGGGCAAGGGGTGTGCGGGAACCCTTTGAAGATACTCACTTGCATCCCACAATACCCTCTCTGTTCTGAAGCTGAAAATGGAATTTGACACGTAATTTCTGATCTATCATAAAGGGACTTCTCGTGCCTACTTTTAGCCGCTGTAACACACCTATTCTTCCTATAAAAAGGCAGGTATAACCAATGTGCACCACTTTGTACAAGACCTTTGCTCTATCAATAGCATGGTGATGCACGGCCTACTGGTAGACCCTAACCTTGCTGGTAGACTTGCGTTCTGCCTCCTTTTCTATTGTCATACACCAAGAGTACATTCAGCTTTTCCTCCGATGGATCTCAATTAACAAGGCAGATGCTTCCTCCAGCATTTATAGGCCTTGTTCTATTTTTTCAACGCTTAAAAGAAATATCTTGACATTTTGGCCTTTCTGGAGAAGGAATATGCTACTTACCAGTATGTATCTGTTCTTGGCATGTAGAGCTGCAGATCTACACACTTTTGCATAGATCGCCATCTGGTGTTGGGCCCGGATGTTTGCAGTTTGTTTTTCCTCTTGGAAAGTCTTTGGAAGTCACAAGGTCGGTGACTCCTCCCTTGGTTCGTATTGCGTATGGGCTTCGGCTCCATCCTCAGATTGTTTTTCGCCAACAGGGAAAGATGGAGCGTAGTAATAACAGTAAAGAAACCAATGTGTGTTGTATCTAAATAAGATAGACTGGAACAGATACAGGTAGCCGGGGAGGTGGGTGGGCGTGTGTAGATCTGCAGCTCTACATGCCAAGAACATATGCATACTGGTAAGTAGCATATTCCGATCGAGGCATATGAGCTGCAGATTACACACTTTTGCATAGACTATATAGCAGTTCCCAACCTTAGCGGCGACCACCGGTATCTGTTGCAGTGGTTTGAAATAGTGTGTTTAGTACAGCCTGGCCCACACTAGCTTGTTGCTTGGTTTGCACATCTACACAGTAATGTTTAGTGAAAGTGTGCGGTGTTGACCATGTGGCTGCCTTGCAGATATCATCTAATGGGATGTTCCCTAGAAAAGCCATAGAAGCCCCTATCTTTCTTGTAGAGTGGGCTTTAGGGGGAACAGATAGCGTGTGTTTTGCTTTGTGGTAGCAAATTTGTATGCATTTTACAATCCACCTAGCTATCCCTGATTTAGAGATGGGGTTGCCTTTATGAGGTGGAGAGAAAGAGACAAACAGTTGCTTTGTCTTTCTGAAAGGTTGTGTTCTCTGGATATAGTAAAGCAAGGCCCTTTTAACATCCAGTGTGTGTAGAGCCCTTTCTGCAACAGTTTGAGGTTGCGAGAAAAAAAACGGTAATTCTACCGATTGGTTTAGATGAAAGGGTGAGATGACTTTGGGTAGGAATTTTGGGTTGGTACGGAGGACAACCTTGTTCGGGTGCATTTGGAGAAAAGGTTCTTGTATAGTAAGTGCTTGTATTTCACTGACCCTTCTAAGGGAGGTGATGCCTACAAGGAAAGCGGTTTTCCAGGTGAGGAATTGCAGTTTGCATTTATGCAAAGGTTCGAAAGGCGGTCCCATAAGCCTTGTGAGCACTATATTTAAGTTCCACACAGGTGAGGGTGGCACTCTCGGGGGAATTATTCGTTTTAGGCCTTCCATGAAGGCTTTAATGGCAGGCACTCTGAAAAGTAATATGTGCGGTCTGTTTTGTAGGTAAGCGGCAATTGCTGCGAGGTGTAACCGAATGGATGTATATGCTAGGTTACATCTTTGTAGATGTAGTAAATAGCATATGATGTGCTGTATGGATGCGTCTAGAGGGTTGATTGTGTTATTATGGCAATAAACAACAAATCTTTTCCACTTGGCAGCGTAGCAGGCTCTAGTGGTAGGGCGTCTAGCCTCTCTGACAACGTTCATACAGTCTGGGGGAAGGTGAAGGTATCCGAATTCTAGGATCTCAGGAGCCAGATCGCAAGGTTGAGCTGAGCTGGGTCCGGGTGTCTGATCTCTCCATGGTTCTGGGTTAGGAGGCATGGTGAGAGGTGTAATTTTTGGTGTGGCACTACTGAGAGTTCCAGCAGCGTGGTGTACCACGGTTGTCTGGCCCATGTTGGAGCTACTAGAATCAGTGTGAGGGAGTGCTGTTGTAGCTTTCGCACCACTAATGGAATTAGTGGGAGAGGTGGAAAGGCGTATGCAAATTTGCCTGACCAGTTCATCCATATCGCATTGGACAATGGGTGTGGGCATCTGGCGGCGAAGCTTGGGCATTTTTTGTTTTTGTGGGTGGCGAATAGGTCTATCTGTGGATGCCCCCACATCTGAAAGAATGGGTGAAGAACCTGCGGGTGAAGTTCCCACTCGTGGATCTGCTGTGTCTGTCTGCTGAGCAGATCTGCCATGGTTTTTTGGACTCCTGGGACATGTTGGGCTAGGAGAAAGATTTTGTGTGGAATTGCCCATCTCCATATGCTCTGTGCTAGTTGAGAGAGCTGTAGAGAGTGTGTGCAGCCTTGTTTCTGGATGTAGTACATGGCGGTCATGTTGTCTGTGCGGATAAGGACTGCCTTGCCTAAAATCTGTGTGTGAAAAGATTTTAGGGCTAGAAAGATTGCCAGTAACTCCAGATGATTGATGTGGAGTAATTTTTGTTGCGGCATCCATGTGCCCTGCACTGTGAGGTGTAGTAGATAAGCTTCCCAGCCGGGGAGCGATGCGTCTGTCGTCAGGATTATTTGTGGAACCGGGTCCAGGAACGGTCGACCTCTGGAAAGATTTGTTGTGTTCCACCACTGCAGAGAGCGATGGGTGCGACCGTCTACCAACACCAGATCCTTCAGTTGCCCCTGGGCCTGGTTCCATTGGCGCGCTAAGCACTCTTGGAGTGGAAGCATCTGGAGTCTTGCATGAGGCACTATGAAAATGCAAGAGGCCATCATCCCTATTAGTTGCATAAACACTCTTGCTGGGAGGGAGTGCTGAAGTATGAATTTTTGACGCAAAGCCTGAATGCTTGCAATCCTGGCCGAATTGGGGTAGGCTATGGCTTTTGAGGTGTCTATGGTGGCACCGTGGTATTGCTTTATGTGGGATGGTGTTAACTGGGACTTTTGGTGGTTCACCGTGAAGCCTAGTTGGTGAAGTAGTTGGATTGTAGTGGCGGTGTGGTGTACACATTGGTTGTAGGACGCGGCTTTTATCAGCCAGTCGTCCAGATACAGGAAGACTTGAATGTGCTGTCTTCTGAGATGTGCCGCCACTACCGCTAGGCACTTGGTGAATACCTGTGGTGCTGTTGTGATCCCGAATGGGAGCACCTTGAACTGGTAGTGTTGCCCGTCCAGTACGAATCTGAGGTACTTTCTGTGGGCATGGTGTACCGGAATGTGAAAGTATGCATCTTTCAAGTCCAGTGTGGTGAGAAAGTCGTTCTGGGAAGGGAGCGGAAGTACCTGCTGAAGTGTTACCATGTGAAAATGGTCCGAATGTATATATGTGTTTAGAGGCCGGAGATCTAAGATAGGTCGTAGAGTCTCGTCTCTTTTTGGTATCAGAAAATATAGGGAGTAGACCCCTACATTTTGCTGATCGTGGGAGACCTGTTCTATTGCGTGTTTTTGTAGGAGGGAAATTACCTCCTGTTTTAGTAACGTGGAATGTTCTTCTGACATTGGGCGTTGCCTGGGTGGAATGTTGGGCGTGTAGATGTAAGTTCTAGGCAGTACCCTGAACGAATAATTTGGGTCACCCATTTGTCTGATGTGATGGACTCCCAGATTAAAGGAAATTTTGTAGTCTGCCCCCGACCGGAGTGGGATGGTCTGGAGGAAGCAGGGGAAAGTCATTGGGTAGGCGGTGTGGCAGAGCGGGCGGTATTTGTTTTGCCTCTGCCTTTATTGTTATTGCCTCTATATCCGCCTCTTTGATAACCTTTTGTGAAGGTGGACTGAGGAGGGGATTTGTAGGACGTGGACGCGCTATCTGAGGAGTAGCCTCTGCCCGTGCCCCGAAAGGAAGAGCGGCGAAAGGAGCGCCTAGGAGGGTGTAACTGTAGGGCTCCCATAGATTTCGCCGTATCTGTATCTTTCTTCATCTTCGAGGGCTTCATCTATCTTTGGACTGAATAAATGTTCCTGATCAAATGGATGGTTTAATATAGAGGCTTGTACCTCCGGTTTAAAGCCTGAAACTCTAAGCCAAGCGTGTCGACGGAGGAGGACACTAGTGTTAATGGCCCTGGAGGCTGTGTCTGCTGCGTCTAAGGCACAGCATATAGAGGTATTAGTTATGGTCTTACCCTCTTGAATTAATTCATTGGCCCTATTTTTATATTTTTCTGGGAGATGGTGCATGATGGTTTCTAGTTCATCATAATGCGCTCTGTCGTATCTGGCCAATAGCGCTTGAGTGTTGGCGATACGCCATATATTGGCTGCCTGGGACGCAGTGCGTTTTCCTAACGCGTCCAGGAGCTTTGACTCTTTGTCCGGCGGTGGTGCTTCGCCTGATGCCTGTGAATTAGATCTTTTCCTTGCAGTGGATACCACTAAGGAATCCAGTGGCGCTGGCACTTTGATATCTACAGGATCTGTGGGGGCGGCTTTATACTTTTTTTCTATGCGTGGGTTTAGGACCCTAGCCCTGACTGGGTCTTTAAAAACCTCTGGCGCATGTTTTATCACCCCTTTGAGCATAGGTAGTATAGCAGTAGACCTATGTGCATTATCAAAGGTGTCTAGGAGGAAATCTTCGTCTACTGGGTCAGTGTGTAGCTCTACCCCGTGATAATGTGCCGCTCTCTGAAGTAGGTGGTGAAAACCTAGTGAGTCTTCTGGTGGAGATGGCCTGGATGGATAAAGGTCATCTTGTGGGACATCTGGAATGTCTGGATTATTGTAATCATCCCAGGGGTCTGGGGATCCTGTAGGGGTGGGATCTTGTGGCACATCAGCTGGGTCGTAGTATGGGTCCCCCTGATCATCATGGTCTGGAGACGGAGTCGGAGAGCGATGAGGCAGGGGTGGTGGAGGTGGAGAGGGTGGAGGAGGTGGGGAAGGCACTCTGAAAGGGGAGGTAGCACAGTCCTTCCTCTTTGGAGGTGGAGCTGGTTTGTCCAAATGTCTCTTTTTAGAAGACAGTGCCAAATGCCCAGTTTTTGGATCCTTGGTAAGTGTCTTTTGCAAAGGATCCGGTGTAAAGAGTTCTTGCGACATTGGGGATTCGGTCGGCGCCGACGTTTTCGGGGCCGATGGCTTTTTAGGCTTGTCTGTGCCGTGCTTTTTTGGGACCTCTGATTTTTTGTTCGGTGCCGAGGGCCTTATGATGTTTGGTCGGCACCGAGAAACTGGGTTTGGACACCGAGGGCTTTGGTACGGGGCTCGGTGTCGAGGTAGAGGCCGATCTCTTCTTCGGTGCCGAAGGGTGTTTTTCGGCACCGCTGGCAGGCTGGCTCAAGCCCGAGCCGCCGGAAGGCTTACTTGGCTTCTTCAACGGGCCCGAAGGTGGGGTGTTCGAAGCAGTGTCTTTGGTCTTGCCTAGGCCCAGAGGCGAAGGCGTGACCGAAGCCTTTTTGGGTGTCGGTGCGGGTGTGGGAGGGGGTATTTTACTCACGACCCTCTGCGCCGGGGTGATGTCCTCCACATCCGAGTCGTCGGCTTCGAAAGCACTGACTATGCCCTCTTCGGTGTGCTGCTGTCCCGGAGCTTCGACGTCGTCCCCGAAGATGTCGACTGGAACGGAAGTCGAGGAGTGCGCCATTTTCCGTCTGGCCCTTCGATCTCGAATTGTCTTTTTGGATCTAAAAGACTTGCAGGCGGGACAGTCTCGAGCCTCGTGTTCAGGGGAGAGGCAGAGGTTGCACACCTCATGAAGATCGGTGTGGGGGAATTTGGACCCACATCCAGGGCACTTCTTGAATGGAGTTCTTTCCATCAGCGGGACCGGAGCCTGGATAGGCCTGAAGGCCGCCGTCGATGACTGGAATCGAAGGTGTGTCGAAGAAGAAGGTGATTGAGGAGATCAGTATCTAAACAATACTGCGGAGAGCGAGGATTCCGCTTCGATTGTCGAACTGGAATGTTCGGAACCGGAGCGCGAAGTATTACATCCGAGCCCGATGGCGGAAAAAAACAATCTGAGGATGGAGCCGAAGCCCATGCGCAATACGAACCAAGGGAGGAGTCACCGACCTCGTGACTTCCAAAGACTTTCCAAGAGGAAAAACAAACTGCAAACATCCGGGCCCAACACCAGATGGCGATCTATGCAAAAGTGTGTGATCTGCAGCTCATATGCCTCGAACCTCAATTTTTAAGATCTGATGTTTTCCCTGTAAACACTCAAAGAAATAGCCCTTTTACATGAACAAGGTCCAGAAGCTGAGAAACAAAATGAGATGAAATGGAATTGTAATAGGGACCTGGAAGGAGTGTGGAGGCATAGCAGTGGTAGACTCAAAATGTCTGCCTCCCAACCTCACCATCATCACCACTCCCCCTCGAATGAAAAGGGTGGAGTTACTTCTTTTTAATCAGATTTAGTACACCTTATAAATCATCTCTGTGCTCAGTCAGGTGGGACCTTACTCAAGGATCTACCATTTCACACTTTCTGTTCAAGAAATTAAAATAATAATAATGACTTGTCTCTAGGCACTGATAACAGGTGTAACGTATTATCCAAGTAAACAGCACTTCTTTGATCAACCTCAAATGGATGAAAAACTGAGTGGCCCACCATGATTTGAATCTGTGACTCAAGTTACACACGTTCTACCAAAGATGCACAAGTTCACTGAGCTATTGCACCTCAATTCCCTTGCAAAGCGGTCAAGAACAGCAGCAGTTCTGATTGTCAGTAACCTTCAATACACAGCCGTAGAAAATATGTTACTTACACACTCGTGGTTAACTGAAGTATAACACAAACAACTTTAAAGAACAAGCATTGGCATAGCCAATAGGTCTCGCCTTTGGGACCTTATAAGAATTTAGCCATGCAGCACATTATCCTCGGTGGTTTAAAATCTACTGTTACTTCATGTGCCACTGGTAACGGCAATATAATACTGTACACCTTCCATTGTCTAGATTAGTACAGAACAGTGGCCAGGTGCAGTGGCATTGAGCTCCAGTACAATAAGGGGCTCATTGTACCACAATTATTGGTGGTTTTACTAGCCAACACGTTTATTCAAGCGGTCCATTTTTCATGCTTCCACTAGAGCCTATGGAATCCTTGGTATGCCACTGACATTGTCAACACTAACTCTCAACAGTTATACTAACCGAGCACTGTGATGGCCGCAACTACCTTAAACTGCATGTGGCAGTAATGGTGGATGTAACTCAAACACAACGAACATAGAAAAGCGCCACATCAACCCTCATTCAATTTATAAAAATATGCGGGTCTGAGTAAGAACGGCAGTGAGTTGCAGACACAGAAACCAAGACGTTCTCTCATGATGCGTTCTTCACTCGGAGCTGCTGCTTTCAGAACGGGATGGTTCCCGCAAAGGACTTGTGATTAAACACAATAGACGAAGACCTGAGATTGTGCCAAACGGTTCAGAAGCTAAAAACCAACGGGTAGAAAAGACTGAAATGTGCGTGTGTCGGCAAACCGGCAATTTGTTTGCTAGATTTATTTATGCAGAGACTGGCGAGGAAAACAGTTGGGAGGTGCACTTCTGCGACAGACAAAATTCAAGGGAAAAGCAGGTCAAAGACCCCTTTTATGCCTGCATTTTACTTATTAGTCAGACCTACTAAATAAAAACATAGGCTTCCTGAGGCAGGGGTGATGCAAGAGAATACTTGCATGTGTGTCTGTCGGGGTTGGGGTGGGTGAGTGTACTCCAAGCAAAAGCGTTGCTTCACAGACTCATTATCATGTGATCGTCTGATATAATCTAGGGCTACACAGCTGCAATAATCCAACCCACGGGGGATAGAATATTGCGAGCAAACTGTCTTGCTGGGGGCCAAGCGAGGGTAATTCCTCCTTACTCTCGGTCTTTCTTACCCCGATGAACTCACGCTGAATATGCATCCATGTGGCAGACACATGGGTAATTTCTTACACAGGGGTAAATCAGACAGAAAGCTACGAATAAATGAGGTGCCCAGAAGGATAAACTGAGGATGGCAACCAGAGAGAGGGAGAGAAAAGAGTACAACACGAGATCGACATAGAGAGAAGATAGCAGTCAGCGGGAGAGGAATGAGAACGTGGGGTTAAGCAAAGGGAAGAAGCTATAAAAGAAAGGTGCAGTCAGAAGAAAAGGGGGAATTCAGAGACACCCACAATGACAACAGGAAACAAGCATTTGCAAAAAAGCACGGTGTGTTGTGTTTAATTAGTAACCTGATCCACGATGAGGAATGCAGCTGCCACCCTGCGTGCAGCTGCTCGCTCCCGAGAGCAAAACGCCGTGGGAGTGAACATTAAAAAAGAGGTGGGACATGCACCCGCCTTTAGCCATTTGTGTGCTTTCATTATTGAAAGACACATGCATAAGCTAATCCTCCGTCTGGGAGGAGTCAGACCCACACGGAGTAAACACAAGAAGCCTCGCAGAGCAGCGCATGCATGCTGCTAGGCTCGACCTAAAAACTCTCATCTCTTACTGATTATTCAGGTTAATGCAAAGCCAAGAATTAAAAAATACTCAGAATGTAAATGAAAGTAAAAGAGGGTGAAAAATAACAGTAGCACAACAGAAAGGTTTTACAAACGAAACAATAGGAGTACATTCAACAGTGCGATAAAAGTCGCTAAAATTTAAAGGTCTCAAATGAGCACTCCCATACACACACTACAATACTTTATATGTGAACATTTTAATTCTGTATGTTTCATTAGAAATAAATGCATACTAAGATGTGGGTCTGTCTTTGCCAACCACAGCACACAACTGATTAATTCCACGCCACTGCACATCAACCTGGCTCTGTGTTAATCACTGTACCTACAGGGTAAGAAACTATACGTTGTCAGCTGTAGTATATTTGTAAAGATTGAAATGTAACTGATATCTCTCTGAAATGGGTGTGGCCTATGTAGTTACAGGCGTCCCTTAAGCATGTAAACTACATCTGTGTAACTTCACTTGTATGACAACAAACATATATGTGCGTGTGAATATATATATGCGTATGTATGTGTGTGTGTATATGTGTGTGCATGTGTGTGTGTATATGCATGCCTATATGTGTGTGTATGTGTGTGTATGTGTGTATGTGTGTGTGTGTATGTGTGTGTGTGTGTGTCTGTGTACTATCCTTTTCAATCAAAATAACAGACTAACATGTTCATTTCTCAAATTCCATATTTCACTACACTAATTCACCAATAATCCTTTATGGGTCGCAGAGTAGCGTGCTACTCGCCAAAAAGCACTTCAAAACCCCATCAGGGGTAGCAAGCGCTATATAAATACAAACCTCTTTCCCTCTTCTATCTCGCCACCTACCCTTCTCTATCCAAATAACTGAATAACATATCCACCAGTCAAATTACTTCATGTTTCACTATACTAATTTTCAACACTAATCCTTTATGGGTTCCGGAGTAGCGTGCTACTCAAGAGAAAAGCGCTTCAACACCCAGCAGGGGTAACTGGTGCTATATGAATGCAAACCTTTCTTCCCCTTCTTTCCCCCTTCTCACTCCAAATAACTGACTAATATCCACCACTCAAATTACTTTCATATTTCACCATACTAATTCAGCACTAATCCTTTATGGGTTTCCGGAGTAGAGTGGTACTCGCCCCCAAAAAAAATTAAAAAAAAAAAAAAAAGCGCTTTAACACCCCTTCAGGGATAACAAGCGCTATATTAATACAAACCTTTTTTCCTCTTCTATCCTTCTGCTATCCTTCCAAATCCAAATAACTGACTAACCTTTCCACCACTTAAAATTACTTTCATGCTTCACTATACTAATTCAACACTAATGCTCTATGAGTCCCAGAGTAGTGTGCTACTCACTGAAAAAGCGCTTCGACGCCTCGCCAGGGGAAGTAAGCGCTATATAAATGCAATTCCAATACAATACATTGTTCCAAGCATTGCTATGGTTTCTTTTTTTTATGTTTGTCTGAAAAGGTGCAGATGTGAACTAAAATACATAAAACTGCCTGATTGAGGGGTGCAGTTTAGCCCCATACTTCCTACAGGCACGCGACACCCATTGGGCTGAAAGGGCTTAAGCCCCCCACCTCCCCGGGCTAAGCCCCACAGCACCAGAGTACTTCACAGGTTTTTAAAGGACCATTTACTAGGCTTTGGTTTTTTCTCACCCCCGTCTTAGAGCCCCTGCATCCCCACTCTCAGACTATTGCTGGAAGAGTTAGCACCGCCCCCCAAAAAAATTTTAGTAGCCCCCCCCCACCCCTGAAATGTGGTTCTAGTTGCGCCTCTGACTTCCTAAGCTACCAGTTGTATTTGGGATATACTAGTGGCCCATTTTAAGAGGACAATATGCTTTAACTAATTTACTACAAATGTTTCATTCTTCACACATTTCGATCAGCGCAAATAACTCTACTGTTGATACATTTTTGGAGCTTCAAAAATGCAGTAATTGCAAATTATATCTGCAAACCTCTTGCTATTATGACTGCCAAAACAGGGAGGTAGAAGAATGGGCAAAACAATGCATGTTATGCTTCCTTTTATCCGCAAAAGAACAATACTAAATTGAAAAACATAAGTAACATAATTGTTGTTGCAAAGTTTTATCACTCAAATAAACACTATACCCCAAATAGGCCGATACTTCCATCTTGGCTACTGTAAAAAAACAGTAACCATTGCAAAAAAAAAAAAAGGCAACAAACCAGCACACCTTTATAGCTTGTGATATTATAACAATAACCTTTGAGTGCAGAATAGTATTCCCCCCCACACTTTGTGATTCGGCCGGAGGTGCATTATAATTACTATTATTCACATACACAGCTGGTTTATTAATCATGGTGCTAGCAGCTGTAATGCAGTTAGTGCAGAATCAAAGGGGTGATTAGAAAAGGATATGATGAAAGCAATTTATAAACTCAATAAAATGAAATAAACTCCACCCGTATGTACTTCACACGATTAATGATAGCAATATTCTTATCCAATAAGAACTAGCAAAGTCAATAGGTCTGATATTAACTGATTGGCATGGCCATTGCTTATATTTTTCGTGAATGCTTTTGTATGAAGGAATGTATTGTATGAAGACAAGCATTGTGTCAAAGCCAAAATATATTTGTATTTTTCCTAATGTAAATGCACACATTGCACCAGTAATCTCGGCCACTAAAGATACTGATTGTTGTACTGCTGCGCATACTGTACAAGAGCACAACGCTGTCACTCACAGTCAGGTAAGTCAGGGGCTTAAGTGGGTTCACACTGGGCCCCACTGTGTATACTGTGGAGAGCAGAAGCAAAACGTGAATAACACTACAGAAGACCAACGGCTGGCAAATTCCCTCTCAGTATCATATATCTATTTTTATTTTTTAAAAACATGTCTTGGCTAATTCCAGACCTGAAAATTCGTGCTTCGTTTCATTTATTTGCATGATGCCAAATCACAGGGAAAATAAGAAGATGTGATCGTAAAACAAACACAGTTTCAACCGAATTTCATGGGACGATGAACGGCCACAGTAAAATCAACAGGCCGGCTCCGTCTTAGACTGAAGAGAAGTTAATTACCCTTTCCATCCTTGTTTTTCTTCCTCAGCGTTATGTTTGGTGTTGCTGTGGGAGACTCAGGACGTGGAGTTTTGGGTTTTCTTCCTAAAACAAAAAATGTATTACTTAAGACCATTTAAATAGTTTAAAAAATGAAATCTTATTCCGTTAAAGTTTGCTTGTGGAATATAGCCAGAACTCGTCTTCAATTTGCGTTCCCCTAAGCAGGCCTCAAAATAGTTTCCAATGTATTCCAGGAAATTTTTAGCATATCCAATTTTTTTGCCGAGAAATTTGTGAATGAATTAAAAAGCTTAAAGGACTGAGCAGTCTTTTTATATTAAATTCCATATAATTATTTTTGGTACTAACGAAATACATGTTGAAAAAGCAGATAGGCTGCAGAAGGGAAGCAAATCTAAAGCCTCATGAAAATGTGATGAAGCAAAGTAAATATAAAAGAAAAGTTTAGAAGCCCCTTGAAGGTTGACCTGGGGTTCGCAAAAATCTTCCACTATCATGGACAATCATATATGAACAAATGGTGAAAAAAGAAAGAGATGTACTTGGTGGTTCTTGTATTTAAACACGGTATTAATTTCTTTAGACTAGGATTAAAAGAAGCAAGCACTGGCAAAGCCAATAGGCTTTGCCCGTGAAACAGACTGGCTTTGTCAATGTTTGTTTTCTCTCACCTAGATGGACACACACATATATGTGTGGCTGCCATCTTTTTACGAATATTCTTATATATATTTTTTTTTAATCCATTCAAAGATGGCGATGGTGGAGGCCTGTGCATCTGCAATCTTTTAAATAAATTTTCGTAAAGCACAGAAAATGACATGCAAAGATGGCAGACACACAAGTGCGTGCTTTATCACACAATCATACTGAAATAGTTAAAAGATCATTTTAAGAAGGATGTTCAGTTATATGGAGGCGTGCAACACTCACCGACGCTGGGAGCAAGCTTGCACTCTGAGGGGTTAATCATTAATAAAGAGAAGGTTGTGGAGTGGGGGTAGAGAGAGGTAAAGAATATAGGCCTTCATATGAATGGCAAAGGTCTGGTATCAGATGTGAATGGATACACGCTATCCAATCAAAAAACAGAGACAAAAACGTTCCTGCTGAATCCGCCTGTTTAGACTAGGCTTGGGCGGAGTTAAGTGACAAAAAAACCTCTGCTGTGCTACGTGGTGGTCCACGAGTGGCAAAGTGCCTTAGGGTCATGCCGTTTATCGTGATTTTGAGTACTGGGTGTTTGTCCCGCACTATAAAATCATTGCGAACGGCACCATGCGCCGTGCAAGAGGGTGCAGCTTTCTTTCTACTGCTCAAGTAGATTTTCTACTCGAGCGGCAGCTTTCTGAACAGAAGGTTTCTCAACTCTACTGTCGCGACCTGCCATAACCTCTCGCAATAAGAAATCCAACCGCCCGTGCTGAGAAATCTCGCCAGGAGGTTGATTTTACACGCTCTCGTTCACCAACTAGACCTTAGCGAGTGTAAGCAAGGAAAAATCTCGCTGGGAGGTGAAGTTTCCTCGCTCTCGCTCGCAAGCTTGCAGATGACAAACAGGAGCGAGGAACAAAACTTTGCACAGCAGAGTTTTGGGGAACTACGCGTGCTCTGCAGAGCACGGAAAACACTGCTAAATCCGCGAATGGAGCGGAGTTCACTGCCCAGGATTAGTTTAAACTACTTTAAGGGACAAGTAGCAGGCAAATGTATACGAATACCGACAAACTGTTGATATTGGAGTAACATCAACAATTCTTTTGCATGACTGAGTTTTTCTTTCCCTTGGCTTGAAACAGGGTGCTTCACTAACAATCCCATGGCATGTCAAGCACCAACTTACAATCCGGGTGAATTCATTAATGTTTTGGGCCACATCAGTTTCTACCCCAGGGTCATAAAACATCAGTGGCAATAATTGACAAGAGCCCCCTGGACTGTGGTAATGCCATTTACTTGGGACTTGCCACAATGTGTTTATCCAGATTGCCATTAGTCCAGAATGTTCAGCTAACTCTTGTTTTGTGTGTAATAGTATATGACCATGCGTTCCCAATTTAGAGGCCCTACCACTGAATTCTTGAGTTGGCAAGAGGGATAGGTAGGAGGTGTTGAACAGTAAACTGTCCTTTATATGGAACAAACTTTATGAGAACAATTTGTGCTCTTAACCTAATATCTTCACTTCGTTATAGTATCTTATCACAATATTGAAAGACAGAATGGGTATACTTTTTGATGTTTTGTGGAAGAAGGGGGCCGTTCCCTTATGGCCGGAAAAAGAAATGATCAGAATTCAGAAAAAAAGAACCTTATTTTCATAATTATAATTCGGATGCACATTCAACCCGACTCCACTGATGCATTAGCAACAGGAAACCATTTGGTAGTAGTTTATTCTGTAAGCGGCACTATTACATAACATAATATGTAAACAGTATGGCATCAAAAACAACCCTGCATGCTATAAACAGAACACAGCACAGCATCATGATATGCAATGAAGACAGCACTGAACAAGCAGGGCTTTATGGAACATATACAGTCTGCAGCACTTCATTACATAGGACCTGCTGCACTTACTAGCAACATTATCAACATGCCACAAGCAAATGTATTGCACTATGGTCCACATGATTTGTTCTTCCTCTTACTACTAAGATGTGTTACATACCTTTCTTTTTCTTCGATGCCTCAAGCATAGTCTCCTTTGGTAGATTAGCGTATCCCTGCTGAAGTTGGTGCACCTCCATCACTTCTGGGATACCATCTACTGTCACAGATAAGTGTGTGATTGGGGTACCAACCATGTCATCTTCAGACGTACAGAACAGATTCGCTACAGAGTCAAAAACATTACAAAAATGCATTAAGCCAAACTTCCACCAAATGCTCAGCTCCACAATCTTCCAGCCCACTTTTCCAGTACTTGCATTTTTTTTTTACTGGTTTTCATGTGAACTTCTAACAACGACTAGACATTTGCCTTGCTTTCCCAAAGGAGCATAAATGTCTCACCACGCCCATGCTATTCCAGGGTTCACGTTTGCTTTTCCATGGGTATTTTAATCATCAGCTCAAGCACTGAAGATTATTTGAAGCTGAAAGGGAACCAGCTGAGACACTTTGTTCCTGGCTTAAAACATATATATTACTACAACATTTTCAGCAATCAAAGTACAGTCCCCACTAACATTTGTGCCACTGTCTCCTGTGTCACATTTCTCCTCAAGATCCACTGTGCACCATGCTTTAATCCACTATTTGTCTTTCTTAGTTTCTTGTGCTTGTAGAATATTAATCGACTTTCTTTTTTTTTTACCAACAATATAGTCAATGTCACAGTTCAGCGACACCCACCACTAAATCAATTTTACCTAAAATCACTTCATCCATTGTTCATCGTGCTGTGACACAACACATACATAATGGGGGGTACATTGAAGTCCAGGAGGTATAATTTGAGTGGAATACTATATAATAGATTTTAGAAGGGCTAATTAATTATTTACACCTTCAAAGCACCATACTTATTATGTTTTTAATGTACATCCAGTGCTCTGTTGCTAAAAAAAACACATTGAACCACACTACAACTACTAAGCATGTTTCTTGCCAGCTGAGAGAAATAACCTGGTCTACCTGGCGAAAAAAGAATGGATTTAAGCCACATTTTAAAAGATCCCTAGGTATACGGAGATTCATTTTTGGAAGATATCCTAAGAATGACTTATCTTCCCCATACCATAATCTCCTACTGGAACTTCCAAATATAACTGTGCCCGCTGCAATGCTGGATCCCAGGCTGTGTCACATCCCGACAAAGTCAAGAGCAAGGAAGGAATGGTTTTATTGAAGGGCTCTGTAAGAAAGTATGAACAAAAAGACCACTCTATGGTACCTGGACATTGTGGAGGACCGGAGTGTGACGGCTGGGGCTGTGACCCAATGGGAGGGTACTTACAGCTCAAGTAGAATCTGGACCAATCATGATAGTGGGAAAGGTGCTTCCAAGACAATTTAAGAAGCAAAGGCAGTGGGAACAAGTTGCAGCGCAAGTGCTTTGGGTTGTATGGTTCCCGCTGGATCAGTTAGTTCACTGTTTTCGATTCCTGCACCTCTGTTTTGTTCTCCCTTCTTTGTCCTTTTTTTGTTTGAAGCCCTGATTAAAACTACTTAAAACTTTTGAGTGCCTGGAGTGCAGCGTTTTTCTGTTTGTGGAATAAATAATGGAAGGTTGGTCTGCCCTCCATGCCAGCGGCTACAGTGTACCGCCACTTCTGACTGCATTAGAATATATATATATATATATATATATATATATATATATATATATATATATATATATATATATATATATATATATATAAGCTATTCTACAAGCATTACCACTGATGCTGGCAACGCATAAGCAGAGTGGTGCAAGTTATTCTGAATATCCCAGAGCTTAAGCCAAAGTCTCCAGTTTTTGTTCCCACCTCCCTACACTCAATTCTCCCCTCACACAATTACGTTGGAATCGGTGTGTGTATTTCTTGGACTACAAATATTTACTTTGGATGTTGGATTCTCATCAGAGCCCATATTCAAAACCTCCATAATGATCCTAGCCTGACTATCCGGCAATTACTAGGTGTAGCCTCAAACCAAGTCTGGCTTCTGTACGCGACTTCGGTTGGAGTGGTGGTTCTGCATCGAGCACCATGATTTCCAAAGAAACACTGCATGAGACCCAATGGACTGTTTTATGGTTTTAGTGTACCAAACATCACTGTTTTTGCATTAAAGCGCCATCTGCAACAACCTCATCTGAAGGTGGTGCCAGACCCCAACACAAGCTGCACATAGCTCTTGCCTTTACGGATACCCAACACACTGTTTCACAGTTTGCTGGGATCACTTCAGCCACCTCATTAAAGCTTCTGCTCTAACCGTGAGACCTTCCTCACATTCCATTCTGGTCAGCTATTACCAACAAATTCGCTTATTTCCTCTTTACCAACTAAGGAGGTCAATCATGTTCTACCATGTCAGTGGAATCCATATTTCGCTACTCTTCAAACAAACTTTAAAATCTAAGCTATTGCCCTTCTGCTAAGTTCTATCCAACCCCAAGCTGTGCTAGCAATAGGCCCTTTGTTTTTTTCAAGCATCATTTCAACATTCCTTCCTGAATTAGGGTGCACTTTTGTAACACATGCGTTTCCACAATACCCGTTCCACTCCTGCCTCATCTGCACGATATAAAGTACTCTAACAAGGGACTTCAATATTTGTGTCTCTTGGCGCTCCACTACCCTTACCTGATACCAGTCTTTAATACAGTTTTAGGTAGTCTATTTGAATTGAGATTGTTAAATACAACTGGAAACAAAACACTTCCATGAAGCACACATTTAATTTACTTAATAGGTTTGGTTAGATTCTCTATATGTGCACCCCATTCAACATACGTTGCAAATACACAGATTTATAAATATAAATCGATATTTGGGATTTACAAAACATGGATTTACTTTCGGAAAAAATGTACTCCTTCATCCCCGAGTAGATTAAATCTACTACTTGGGGAAGTAAGTGGAGATTCAGGGCCGTAATGTCCTCAGACATTTGTAAACACCCACAAAAAGAAAAAATTATGACCCATTCACACACTATCTATATTTATTCCTACTCGCCACCGGAGTATATCTGACCGGAGTATATTTCAGACGAAACAATCTTAAAAAATGCCTAACAGTATTCATGACATGAATTCTACACCTTGTAGTCCCCTTTGTCTTATGTAATATTTTCTCTACACTGATTTACACACGTATGATTCATTGACTCTGTATTTGTGTGTGATGTAAAGAGCTCCGACAACCTACACTGTATGAGAGGCGCTATAAAACAAATTGAATACACTGCTGGCGGGGGGAATGCCCCCGTGCCTCCCTTATGGCGGTCAGGCTTGCTTGCTACGCTCACTTGACACAGGACGCTCAGAGAAGTTTTACACCCCACCACTTTCAAATGCCACCAGTCGCCACTGGGGCATATTTCTAGATGTGTGGGCTGGGCTTGGAAGCACTAAGAGGGGTGCAGACACCGGAGTGGCTGCCTCCTCCCCAGAGTCTCAGACGGCCCCGTGGGATCCGCTGCTCGATAAATGATCGAAGCCAGTCAATGGAATGAACCATGGAAAGCATCAATACACCGGGCGCAGCTCATAGGTGTGAGTCTGCGGGCACACGCTGGATTCTGACCTCGGGGCTCTGCCTGTGCCCATCCAAAAGCCACTCAGGTTCTGGTTATGGGGGATCGACAACCCCATGAAGTGGCAAAGAATAAGAAAAGACGCTGCTGATTGTGCCTACTGAGTGCTGGTTTCTCTAGTTTTCCCCAATGGCCCGTTTCTGAATCCTACGTAGCAGATTACGAGCTGCAAGTTACCCTCCTCAAGCCTAACCAGTCCGATATGTTGGCACACGCTTGAGACATGAAACTCTTAAAAACTGTTCAATGTATGGAATTTAAGGTGCAGATCCCCGGCACAAAAAGCCTGGCATCATATCAGAGAGCAGTTATGCAGCCTCACATTTTTACGGCTTCAGAATTTTGGGGCTTGCCGAGGACAAGTGGGTCCTTTCAAATTCATTGCTATTTTAAGTATGTGTTTGTGGCCCAGGAAACCAAGCTCACGATCAGTCATGGAGCTGCTGAACAGGGCATGTATAAATGGTGATTCTACTGCCAAAACTGCTGTCTGTCCGAGGTCGGATAAAACTCTCAGTTCACAGCAACACAAACATAGCCAATCCTGCATCTGCTCTCATACTGTTTTCAGCATGAGAGAAGTATCAGGATTGGATGAAGCAGGCTATCCCAGCGCTCCTTTTGAGACTGAGTGCCTGTGCAATCCCTCCGTCTGTTTAACACAGCTGCTGGATAGGTGTGGGCAAAAGTGGGCAAGTCGGGCTTGCAGGTACAAGCCAGCCGGCCAATCCGACAAGAGCATTCTGCCACTGCTACGCTAATCACCAGAGATACAGTCTCGGCCTTACACTCACCGGTTACAAAAAACAGTGGACCCTAGTAGTTGGGGGATTAAGATAATGATAGACACAAACTAAATAGTATTTATGTCCTTTGACCTGATGGTCTTAATCTTTCTCTACCTGAACTACCTTCCCCACTTTATGGACCAGCCTTGCATGAAAGGCAAATTGTTTATAATTCCAAGACAAACATGATTTATATATTTGTCCTGAAGATGATGCCATTTATTTTGTTTTTTGGCATCGAAACGTCGTCGACACAATAGGATCATATGTACTGAATATGCTTGTGAATGCTATGTACAATGGTCACTCAAATTATAATCAAGTCTGTTCACTGATTATAAGTATACCGACCGATTTGCTCGCTGTTGCCTATATTTGTTGTTTTGTCTTGTTCACTGCAGGTCACGGGCTGTGCCCCCTTGACATTACTTCCTGATTTTGTGCATCGCCAAATAAATTCCTGTCCGGCTGGACAAAGGACATAAATACTATTTAGTTTGTGTCTATCCCTATCTTAATCCCCCAACTACTAGGGTCCACTGTTTTTTGTAATAAGTTAACGCCCAAGGTCCCTAGTGTATTACCTCCGGGTTCCCTTGTCTCTCATAATCACACTCACCGGTAGCATGCACATCATAATAAAATGGTATGAGACCATTTTATTATTAAATTTGGTTTACTGCTGCACTCGCAGCAGGGGAGACCACACTCTCCTGCCGTAAAGGAGGAACCGCAGCTACTGAAATCAAGTGCTGCACTTACGGTACACTTAACTCTTTCTGCCTTATTTCTGATTTAGTGTAAACTGGTCTAGCATACATTTTTGATATACTGGTTTATCATCGTCTTTAACCAGGTGTCATAGTTCTGACAACGTTTTGCTGTGAATTTTAAGTCAGTGAACTGCACATTTGCAAATCCTGATGGATTTGCACTACCTTGATATGCATGCCTGTCAGTGTCTCCTTTACAATTAGGAGTTTTCAGAGTTGCTGAACTACTTGTGAAACAAAGGATTCCTGTTGGTGTCCAAGCTTCTGACTGCAGGGCAACTGGTTTCTCTCTCCATCCAAGTTCAGCATCACTTGGTAACTAATTATGTTGATTCTGGTCACCACCAGTCTTGCCAAACCACTACATGTGCCATGTAGGCAACCTTCCTCAATTACCTCACATGAGAATGTAGAGGATCTAATTTGATGGTCTACTTTGGGGAGACAGGAGAGACCCTGTCCTCCTAGCTCACCTTTTACCTATCCATTGTCTTTGGTAGAAACCTGAACTACTGGTACGGGTGCTTTTAGGGTTTAGGGGTGAGTAAGGACATAGGGTGATAATGGTGTTTTTTGGCTGAGTAGGGGCATAAGGTGGTAAGGGTGTTTTTAGGGTTTAGAAGAGGGTGAGGGTATTAGGTTTGTAAGTGTGTTTTGGGGTTTAGGGTTGGATAAGGGAATATGGTGGTAGGGTGCACAAAATATTATAATGAAAAACAAATAGGGGGTTCCCCTCACCACCAATAAGAAAATATTTCATTGTAAAAAAAAAAAAATTAAATGTCTTCCCCAATTAATTTTTTTTATATCTATATATATATATATATATACATAACGCGTCAGGCGAATCGCTTTCTGGCTGTTTGATTGAAACTACAAACTGAACCTGCTTGTACCCTGAATTAAAGGCTTGCCACCTTAGTGCGTGTTCGAGTGCTGCTCACCTGGTGGGATTGGCAATGGAGCATTGATATTTGGCGGTGACCCAGCCGTCGAGCTTGCACCACCCCGCGAAGAGAGGGGGCTAGACGGCATAGCATTTGTCAAGCCGTGAAGTGGGAGCACGCGCTTGGGATTGAAAGCAGGCGCTGTTTGTGGTGGCTCATTTATGGGCTGAAAATATTTAACAGAAATTAGTGCACCATCTGAGGTTTTATTTACCGGGACTTCATTCCTTACAAGGAAGTTTGTCGGCAGAACGAGGCTTTTAGTTCCAAACTTTTGGGATTATGTGAAGCACAGAACTCTTTGTTCAAAGCAGCATGCCTGACCGCAACACCGCCTACTAAAGGTACTTAAAAAAAATTGCGATATTAATGTTTAGACTCTCGACCTTACAAAAGGAGGACATTTAAATTTGCATCACAAAGGACTACAAGTCCCAGCGATCTGAGTTTGACGGTGCACTTAGCACAAGCCTACTGGGGGTTTGTCTGAATAAAAAGTCAGCAATGAAATTGGTGCGTTATCGAGAGTTCTTTACAGAAGCCCATGAGTAAGGGGGTGGTTCCCCGAAACGCGTCGGGCATTCTTCAGATGTGTGAAGCGGAAAGACATGCCAAGAGGGAAGCCCGGAGGGCAGAGGACTGTCGAGTGCCTCTCAAATGCTTCAGGCACTTTGTTCAAACAATATCGCTTCACGGCGGCCTGGCCGTGGAGAGAGCACCATCGTATGCTGGTACAAGGAAGTTTGTTGGCAGAACGAGGCTTTTAGTTCCAAACTTTTGGGATTATGTGAAGCACAGAACTCTTTGTTCAAAGCAGCATGCCTGACCGCAACACCGCCTACTAAAGGTACTTAAAAAACATTGCGATATTAATGTTTAGACTCTCGACCTTACAAAAGGAGAACATTTAAATTTGCATCACAAAGGACTACAAGTCCCAGCGATCTGAGTTTGACGGTGCACTTAGCACACGCCTCCTGGGGGTTTGTCTGAATAAAAAGTCAGCAATGAAATTGGTGCATTATCGAGAGTTCTTTACAGCAGCCCATGAGTAAGGGGGTGGCTCCCTGAAACGCGTCGGGCTTTCTTCAGATGTGTGAAGCAGAAAGACATGCCAAGAGGGAAGCCCGGAGGGCAGAGGACTGTCGAGTGCCTCTCAAATGCTTCAGGCACTTTGTTCAAACAATATATAGGGTGAACAGCAAAACACACAAGATGATGGACGGAATGTTGCACAATGGCAAAACACTCACCCCCAGTCACAGATCTGGGTTTAATCCATCGTTATTTTGCTCACCACACCACCCCAGTTCAGACATGGCCATATGCAAATCAGTCTTGACCCTGTGCCTCATGGGAACAGTCCAGCCCGAACTGCCAAGCCATGTCTTCCCTGGACCGGAATCAAGCATCCTAGGACCGGTTTCTGGCTATCAGCCGCCATCAGCCAGGATAGCTTGACTCCAGTGGCGTAGTGAGCACGGGACCCACGTCTGGGCATACCCTTCCCACATAGGGTGAACAGCAAAACACACAAGATGATGGACGGAATGTTGCACAATGGCAAAACACTCACCCCCAGTCACAGATCTGGGTTTAATCCATCGTTATTTTGCTCACCACACCACCCCAGTTCAGACATGGCCATATGCAAATCAGTCTTGACCCTGTGCCTCATGGGAACAGTCCAGCCCGAACTGCCAAGCCATGTCTTCCCTGGACCGGAATCAAGCATCCTAGGACCGGTTTCTGGCTATCAGCCGTCATCAGCCAGGATAGCTTGACTCCAGTGGCGTAGTGAGCACGGGACCCACGTCTGGGCATACCCTTCCCACATAGGGTGAACAGCAAAACACACAAGATGATGGACGGAATGTTGCACAATGGCAAAACACTCACCCCCAGTCACAGATCTGGGTTTAATCCATCGTTATTTTGCTCACCACACCACCCCAGTTCAGACATGGCCATATGCAAATCAGTCTTGACCCTGTGCCTCATGGGAACAGTCCAGCCCGAACTGCCAAGCCATGTCTTCCCTGGACCGGAATCAAGCATCCTAGGACCGGTTTCTGGCTATCAGCCGTCATCAGCCAGGATAGCTTGACTCCAGTGGCGTAGTGAGCACGGGACCCACGTCTGGGCATACCCTTCCCACATAGTGTGAACAGCAAAACACACAAGATGATGGACGGAATGTTGCACAATGGCAAAACACTCACCCCCAGTCACAGATCTGGGTTTAATCCATCGTTATTTTGCTCACCACACCACCCCAGTTCAGACATGGCCATATGCAAATCAGTCTTGACCCTGTGCCTCATGGGAACAGTCCAGCCCGAACTGCCAAGCCATGTCTTCCCTGGACCGGAATCAAGCATCCTAGGACCGGTTTCTGGCTATCAGCCGTCATCAGCCAGGATAGCTTGACTCCAGTGGCGTAGTGAGCACGGGACCCACGTCTGGGCATACCCTTCCCACATAGGGTGAACAGCAAAACACACAAGATGATGGACGGAATGTTGCACAATGGCAAAACACTCACCCCCAGTCACAGATCTGGGTTTAATCCATCGTAATTTTGCTCACCACACCACCCCAGTTCAGACATGGCCATATGCAAATCAGTCTTGACCCTGTGCCTCATGGGAACAGTCCAGCCCGAACTGCCAAGCCATGTCTTCCCTGGACCGGAATCAAGCATCCTAGGACCGGTTTCTGGCTATCAGCCGTCATCAGCCAGGATAGCTTGACTCCAGTGGCGTAGTGAGCACGGGACCCACGTCTGGGCATACCCTTCCCACATAGGGTGAACAGCAAAACACACAAGATGATGGACGGAATGTTGCACAATGGCAAAACACTCACCCCCAGTCACAGATCTGGGTTTAATCCATCGTTATTTTGCTCACCACACCACCCCAGTTCAGACATGGCCATATGCAAATCAGTCTTGACCCTGTGCCTCATGGGAACAGTCCAGCCCAAACTGCCAAGCCATGTCTTCCCTGGACCGGAATCAAGCATCCTAGGACCGGTTTCTGGCAAAAACCGGTCCTAGGATGCTTGATTCCGGTCCAGGGAAGACATGGCTTGGCAGTTCGGGCTGGACTGTTCCCATGAGGCACAGGGTCAAGACTGATTTGCATATGGCCATGTCTGAACTGGGGTGGTGTAGTGGGCAAAAGAACGATGGATTTAACCCAGATCTCTTGACTGGGGGAGAATGTCTGCATTGTCAGCATTCCGTCCATCATTTGTTTGTTGTAACGCTTTTCGCCCTAAGTGGGATGGGTATTCCCAGACGTGGGACCCGTGCTCACTACGCCACTGGAGTCAAGCTATCCTGGCTGATGACGGCTGATAGCCAGAAACCGGTCCTAGGATGCTTGATTCCGGTCCAGGGAAGACATGGCTTGGCAGTTCGGGCTGGACTGTTCCCATGAGGCACAGGGTCAAGACTGATTTGCATATGGCCATGTCTGAACTGGGGTGGTGTAGTGGGCAAAAGAACGATGGATTTAACCTAGATCTCTTGACTGGGGGAGAATGTCTGCATTGTCAGCATTCCGTCCATCATTTGTTTGTTGTAACGCTTTTCGCCCTAAGTGGGATGGGTATTCCCAGACGTGGGACCCGTGCTCACTACGCCACTGGAGTCAAGCTATCCTGGCTGATGACGGCTGATAGCCAGAAACCGGTCCTAGGATGCTTGATTCCGGTCCAGGGAAGACATGGCTTGGCAGTTCGGGCTGGACTGTTCCCATGAGGCACAGGGTCAAGACTGATTTGCATATGGCCATGTCTGAACTGGGGTGGTGTAGTGGGCAAAAGAACGATGGATTTAACCCAGATCTCTTGACTGGGGGAGAATGTCTGCATTGTCAGCATTCCGTCCATCATTTGTTTGTTGTAACGCTTTTCGCCCTAAGTGGGATGGGTATTCCCAGACGTGGGACCCGTGCTCACTACGCCACTGGAGTCAAGTTATCCTGGCTGATGACGGCTGATAGCCAGAAACCGGTCCTAGGATGCTTGATTCCGGTCCAGGGAAGACATGGCTTGGCAGTTCGGGCTGGACTGTTCCCATGAGGCACAGGGTCAAGACTGATTTGCATATGGCCATGTCTGAACTGGGGTGGTGTAGTGGGCAAAAGAACGATGGATTTAACCCAGATCTCTTGACTGGGGGAGAATGTCTGCATTGTCAGCATTCCGTCCATCATTTGTTTGTTCAAACAATATATATACATACATACATTATATATATATAATATATATATATATATATATATATATATATATATATATATATATATATATATATATATATATATAGAGAGAGAGAGAGAGAGAGAGAGAGAGAGAGAGAGAGAGAGAGAGAGAGAGAGAGAGAGAGAGAGAGATATGGGTTTCACATACCTTAGAGATACCTACTTTGTGTTGTATAGGCATGCATGGTAAAGGTATATTCGTGGTAAAGGCATGAATTGTAAAATGCATGCACTGTTGTGTCATACAACCAAGTGAAGAGGTTCTCATTCCATTCCGAATTATGGTTCTTGTGAGGAAAGTGGTGCATCATATGAAGTGGTTATACGACCTCACCGTGTAATAAAGTCACAGTTCTGCATCAGGTCCTGTCAGTTTCGTTTGTAAAACGTTGAATAAGAAGCAAACGCAACACAATAAAACTCAGAGACCAATTTATAAAAACAGGTTGTTTTTGTAAATTTAATTAGACACCTCAACAACAGAAATTCACTGTAGCGTTCCAGTGATATGAATTTTTAAACAAACAATAAAGCACAGTTTTTCACTTAACACAACAAATTATTGTAACCTATTACGATGTGCAGTTTAGAATTAGCCACAACAAGTAACTTGAAAAAGTCTATAAGGGTACTCCTAAGGCGACAACTCGAACTGGGAGTCCATGAGGCCCAGTTGAACAGTTACCTCCCAAGAAAAGCAGTCTTGAGTCCAGTTACAGGGTCTAGGCGCAAACCACCATAGGAATCCATAGAACGGGCTGATGCAAGGGATACAAGATGCTGAAGATGCTCAAGGATACTGAGGATGCGGAGCTGCTGTCAAGGGTCTTCCTGTGGCCACCCCTTGGTCCACGAACAAGGAGGGGCGACTTGGGCCTCAAATATCAATGTCCCACCAAGCGGGTAAAGTCCAGCACAAACTCAGTTGACACTAGTCTACTGGTCTCTAGTTACAATGAAACCAGCAGTGTCCTTTAACTTTCAGCAAATTCCGTGCAGGGAGAACAAACTGTACTCTGACGACTCTTCCGGGTCCAGCAGACTCGGTGCAATTTTTGAGGGTTGGGACTCTGTTTTTGAGCCTGTATCTCGGGGTGCAGCAGTAATCAGACTTCTTGGCACTGGGCTCGCAAAGGAGCAGGCTTCTCAGCATTTATGACCCTGTGGCTGTAACCAGGAGTCAACCAGCTGACTCTTGAGTCTCCCCTTCATGGGCTCAAGGATGGCTTTTCCTTGAGCGGAACACCACAGGCACAGTCCTTTATTTGCTAGCTCAAGAAGTAGCAGGTGGGGTCCAGTCGTTAGTGTAGCCTCTCTTTGCTGGGTCCAGGAAAAAGGACATTCCTTCTTCAGCCTTTTCTTTAGTCCAGATATGTTCTGAGGTCTGGGTGCGACTTTTATGCCCGTTTTTTGCCCAGTGGGTTGTGGTGACTAACTAACCAATGGGATGCCAAGTCCCCTCCTGCCTGATGATGACTTGCTGGAAAGTGTGGCATGTAGCTAGCACGATTCTGCCCACTCCCAACATGGCAGAAACCTTCTCTTGGTGTCTTGGTGTGTGGAGCTACCTAGTTAACCCCAGGGGTGTAGCTTCTTGGGGCTATAAGCTAAAGCAAAAACAGGTTTGACAATGGCTTCACCCTCCCTGTAGGAGATGCTAGCCTGTCTTCTAAAACAAAAGAGCAGTCCCTCTTGTGTGTGACCATCATTTGCCCTGCAAAAGAGGCTCCCTCTTTGAAGCTCGCCTTTTGTGCTCTCACCTTTCTTTGCCATCCTTCCAGGAGGTCACACCTGTTTCCTCTTCAGGCCTTTTGTGTTGTTTCCTGAGAGTCGTTCACACCTCTCCTCAGCAGGCGAGAAGGCTTTCTTGAAGATAGCAACATGTGTGCAACCGTAAATGATCACTTGAAATTTGGACAACAAAGTGGCAACTTTCTAAAGTTGCAGTTTGTGCAAAAGTTACATTGAATTGGACTTGAGCATCAAGTCGGGTTCAATGCAACAATTCATTTGATACATTGAAGTATCATATTTAATAGCCCTATTCAGAACTTAGCATTTCTGATTTATCTGCCTGTAACTCTGAACTCGCCAATGAGGATACTAGTCATTCCACAGTAAAAATGACAATGCAGGGCTTTTACAGTCAGGAAATGAAAGAGTTAACAAACGCATATCCATCTTTTTAATATAATGCATCCGGGCGCAGTAGACCAGCCTTATGGATGACTTTTAAATATTTAAAAGGTAGGCTTGAGTTGTGCCATTACTTTAAGGCAAAGTCAAGTTAGCAGTTTAAAAACAGCTCCACCAGGCAGCAATGGTGGACTAGGAGTCATGCTTTGCTTTGGCACACACTGTGCTGCAGTCCATGAGGGACACTTTAACTCACGGGCCCTGGGTACCTTTAGTACCATTTACTAGGACCTTTTAAGTAAGTTAACTTATGCCAAACGTGGGTGAGTCAATAATACATAAACCTTTTAAAGGGTCAGAGCACTGGCATTGAGGCCTGTTTGGTAGGACTCTGTAAACTCTCAGAGTAAAAAAACAAAACAGCAGCATCATCCAAAAAACTTGGTCTGTGATCATGCAAAAAGAGGCATCTCTTTAAAGTTCTCCATTAGGTTACAGTGACTTAGATCTAATTATAACACAGAACAGTCAAGCATCCGGCGTCTTCAAGCTGATGTCTTCATGACAGCTGTTGCAAGATACATTTATTTATTTTTGTGTTAGGTGGAATGCTTCATTCTCACGTTTTCTCCCTTGCACCACAGGTCACACCCCTCCACCAGGGATGAGTTTCCTGACCCCATAACTCAAAGTGATAAACAGATTGCAGTCCCAAAAAATGTCTCCTCTAATGAAAAAAAACAAGTTGGCTACAAATAATATATGCACACAAAATGTACCCCAACAATAATGGAGGTCGTTGTTCAACATATGCATGAAAAAACACAGTGATGCAGTCATGCCTTAAATAAACCATGTTTTACATACACAAAAAGCAATCTGCTTGTTTTGCTTCTCAATAAATGTAGAATTCTATCATGACACCAGCCCTGGTCAAGCAGCAGTCCTTCAAGTACCCTGCGGAGCACTCCCTTCATTGAGAATGAGTAACTTGGAACTGGAAGAAAGTCGGAAGATTTGGATCACACTTCATACACATTTTTCAAACAGGGGATGTGGGTCCACTGTCTAAGATTTCGGAAAGTTTGGTGTGGGAGGTTCTCTTTCAAATGTAATTTCAGACGGTTTCTCAGAGACAGCCTTTCTGCAAGGTGATGGCTCTTACAGCAGGAAGCAATGCTGCTAGCTTATAGCAGGAAGCAATGCTGCTAGCTTCCAGCAGGAGTATCCAAAACAGGGGCACGATGAAGTGGGAGGTCTCTATACCTTCCAGTCATAAGCCTTCTTGAAGCAGTAATTGGGGGCAGGCAAAAAAGTAGGCCATGCCTAAAAACGTTCTAACCTTGAATAAGAGAAATAGAAGTTCCAAATCTCACCCATTCCGTCTACCATGGGGCAATGCTCAGGAATGCCTGATTAGCAGCCCTTTGCAAAAAAAAGTCCTCTTTGAATTTCCAAAGGAATTCATGTCTCCATCCTCCTTCACCTGAACACGCACCCAGAATGTCAGTGCGAGGAACTGGGGGTTCACATAATAGCGGACTTGTACATGAGTAGGGTCTGTAGACCACTCTCTCCCTGACACAGAAAAACATTTAATTGACAAAAACATGCCACACTGCCATCATCAGTTTATTTGACCTACCCTCAGGATTATACCGACTACAAGAGCATGCACAGAATAGGTTTTAGACCTTGCATTACCAGGGACATGCCCAGTCCTCAGTGCACAAGCTAGGTCGGCATGAGGGCATGGCCAAACAATGTCAGGACAACAATTTCACAAGCAACATTTGACAAGCCATTGTGCACTCATGGCAAGGGGTACATGCCTCTTTACCATGCAGGGTACATTCGTGTACCAACAAGTTGACACTTACATATCCTCTTTTCATCGAGCATTGGCCCAGGCGAGTCCATGTTGAGAAGTGCCTCTGCAGCTTCAATAGTTTCCAATGACTCATCTCCATTTTGACAAGAGGCCTCAACTGAAAACAAGAAAAAAATGTGAGAAACAATAATAGTTACTCATCTGGACAAACGCACTGAATTCAAATAACCTTTTCTACTAAACCACATAACCCCGGTGCATTAATGAGAGCTCTCTGGATTGTAGTGTTTCAATAAAGCTTCTAGGCTGACACTTCTGAGATATGGATTCTGAGCATGGAGCAATTCAGTTCTCTCTTCTTGAATTCTAACGTCTAAATACTTTGGCCTTTTAGTTTAAAATTCGTCACTTCATTTCTTTAACTCCAAATTGCCCAAATCAAAGAAATTATCACTTCTTTGGCAAGTACACATAAAGTCATTATGCCCTCAATAACAGCATACAATACTAAAAACTGGAATGGGTGTCCAATGATAATACTATAAAGTGAAATGATGGATGAAACAGGCAACAACGTTTGGTGGCTTGACAGTGACTGGAGTAGATGGTACTTACTGTTGTGCTCCAGAATAATAATTAACACAAAAAGCATATTTTTATGCTATACTCCACAAGCTGAATTCCTACGAGCACATTACTTATAGGTGCCTTTGGCCCCCAACACAATGATAATAATGTTATCGAAAGGTAGACAGCACCGTCCTGGGATTCAAACTTATTATCCCATGGAACCAAAGGACGTAAGCAAAAAGAGACTATGCGAGTGAGTTACAATCGGTTTTCTGGTAGGCATTCATGTGATTCACTAGATAATGCAAAAGAGCTCTATTGCAAAATATACACATTTACAGAACTTCTATGAAATATAAAATTTCACTAAACAATCAATTCAAAAACAAAGAAAAAGCTGTACAATACGTTTAGTGCCAACAAAGGAAGATTGCATAATACAAACAATAAATTACATTCCGCAAAGCAGGAAGAAATGCCAGAGCACCCTAGACAGGTTTGAGAAAGTAGATATAATAAAAAAGCGTTGATTGTTCCTGGAAAAATGTGGCAGATAAAGTTCAATTATGATTCTGAGAAAGACTCAAACCACAACTGGTGACTCCCAGCAGCCTTGTGGCAGCTGCGGAAGCTTATCAACACAGAACTCAGACGGAGGAAACAAGGCCCTCAAGGAGAATTGGGGAAAAGTCCACTACTCTAAACCCAAATTAAGAATAAAGGTTTTCAGAAAAGGAGACAAATTACATAGACTTGAGTTTTATGCCTCATCGTTACTCGTGTTTTTAGGGAATGAATAAAAGCTGCATTAGTAAGGCTCCTAGACATCATGTGGTCCAGAACTGCACCCCTCTCTACATTAACGTATACTCACTCCCCCTAGAAAGAATCAGGACAGTGTGGCATAGTTATCCAACTCAGAGCAAAAGAACAACCACTTTTTATGAGTCATAAAGCAATCACCAATGAGTGTCACAGGACTAGACCTTCATATTAGTACATTTGTGTCCTTGTCCATGGGAGGAAAATGCCCTTCCTTTCATGAAGGCAGACATTATAACCACTAACATTGGCTTGGAGAGTGCCCTTAAACTGAAAGTGTTCTCGTGTATTTGCTGTCTAGGGACTTCTAGGAGCTGGAGGTTAAGTTTAAAGCATTTTATGGATCTCATAATACAATAACAGTTTTTATTGTCTAACGGGATTGTCATTGAATGGAGCAAGGTTTGGTGATTACAAGAGGAAAGTCACACCTGATTGGATACTCTAGGAACAATTAAAGAAACTTTGTAGTAATATACTGCTTTTTGTGGAACTTTTGAATGAGTCCATAAAGACAACAGTGACCAGGTTAAATATTACATTTTCATACTTAACCATAAAATGACTACATGTGTTATTTGTCATACCCATGTAACTCAGCAAACTTTTACCTACCATCTATATAATTTGATTTTAACCTGTTTCACTGTTTTGCAATTTATATATCGAAATGTATCCACTACTTAATAATATTTACATCCATAAAGTAACAAATGGAACCACAAGCAAGTTTTCATCTATAAATAGAAGAAATACAATCTCTTTACAATACTGGATTGATGCATTCAATGTTTATACTTGTCCCAGGTTGGGAATGTTTATCTGATAGCAGAAACAAGCTACTTTGCTGTACTGTTTATGGAAAGAGAGTCTATGAGTATACCAAATATGTGCATTCAGACATGCATACCTCAAACAATGCCTTCCAAGAAAAGTTTTAGAAGCTCGAGAGAGAGTACTAGTGGTTAAGAGTTAACTTCAAAGGTGTCACAGATGTTAATGAAAAAACAGCGAAGTAATAACAGTGTGTTAATGTGGATAAATACAAAAACAAAAAGTCAAATTACAACAAGAGTAATACTTACTCTGAGTTTAAGATTTAGAAGAATTATATTACGTGCAGAAATAAAAGAAACACTTGTTTAAGTTGTGGCAGGTTCGCACAATGGGCAGATAATAAAATTTGTCCTGCAAGAAGCGCCACTTGCATAAAAAGCAAAAAAAGTTGGTCATTACGCTACAATGTGCACCAGCAATTTCCTATTTTATCAAAAGATGTATTTTGTTCAAAAATAATTTTTTCATTATTTGTATCAAAGTTAAAAAAACATTCATTATATCGTTATTTTTTAAAAAAAAAATTTACATAAATAGTAAGCAAATTTCATTTTTTTAAAGAAAAATCAATGTGAACGTTGTCATTCATGTGAATTTTCATGACCCCTACAAATTGACCACATTAACAACATACTAGCCTCTCACATACACATACATACTCACTCATACCACACAACGTATCCTACCCTCCCAAGATCACATACACTTGATGGTCACTCAAAAGACAGATGTATTACAGTCTTTGTGATCGTGTATTGGCGACCGGTCACAACACGTTGTGTGGTATGAGTATGTATGTGTGTATGAGAGGCTAGTATGTTAATGTGGTCAATTTGTAGGGGGTCATAAAAATTCACATGAATGACAACGTTCACATTGATTGTTTTGCTTTAAAAAATGAAATTGTGTAATATTTATGTAACAGAAAAATGAAAAGAATTATGGCTATAATGAATGTGTAACTTTTGTGATACAAATAATGAAAATATTATTTTTGAACAAAATAAATCTTTTGATAAAATAGTAAATTGCTGGTGCATTTATGTCTCTCATGTAGGTAGCCCAATAGAGCTGGTATCAGCTTTAATAAAAGAAATATAGGTCAAGTGGGAGGTTTTGATATCGATTTTGGTTGTTTGTTGTCCCCCTTTTCTCCCAGACCTACAATTAAAAGTCAGAGCGGGGGTCCCTGATCAGCGTGCATTACGCTACAATGTGCAGAAGTAATAAAGACAAACACAACACTGTGAGAGCTACCAAAAATACAAATGTTTGATGAGGAAGAGCGGATGTCAAATGCTAAGAAAGACGATGTTGTTAAAATGGATGATTCTAGAGAGAAACCCATAAAAGATCCTAAATGTATCAATATTGATGATGTTGACTATTAAGTTTAAGTATTAGTTTATTCTGGTGCACGATACACCACTGTATCACAACATGATTGCCATAATTTGCTAAACCTGTAGAATAGAGAGCGGTCTCACACCAACATCAAACTGAAAGTATGGGACGGTGAGAGGCAAGAAAATACATGTTAGGTCACTGCCCAGTTTGAAAATAAAAATAGGTAAATTATGCAGTGTATGTGGCTAAAAAAGGAGAACCGATTTTAGGTTGGATACGTCAAGCTGCCATATGCACCAAGTTGAGACCTGGAACCAAGAAACAAATAGGGTTACTAGATCCAGTAGAAAACATGTGATTGTTGGGTTGAGGAATATCCATGAGTGGTCACCAAATAGGTAAATTGAAGGTTTTGTGCACAGAGCAATTCTATGAAGGGGAACTCAACTGAAGGTCCAGAACTTGATAATATCTCTTTGTCCATCAGAAAACTGGTCAAAGAGGAAAACTCTGTGAATCACAAATCAGGGAGGAAGTTGAATTGTCTGAATGGCTCAACCCTATTGTCATTGTACACAAACCAGATAATTCAAAATGCAGCAGCCAGCGCGTCCTTAACAACTCCATGAGGGTAGATAGGCACCCACTTAGTAATATTGTAGAAATTCTATGTAGGGCGAGTAAAGTCCGGCTTTTCACTATAGATATGTCATCTGTATATCTTCAGATAGTCCTTAAACTTCCTTCTTGACACTGTATGGCCTTTGTTAAACCCTTTGGGGCTCATCAGTTCAAATACATGCCATTTGACTTAACCATGGCAGCGTTCCAGGGGACAATACAGGGGTATTTTGGGAGTATGTAAGGGATAAGTTACTTTCAGGATGACATTTTGCCATGGGCTAGATTGAAATGGAACATGAAAGAAAAAGGGTTAACTGCGAAACAAAGAATTGCAAACTTAAGGCCAACATCATCATATGTTTGAGGCACGTCACAGATGAACATGGGGTATGAGTAAGGGACATGTTAGTGGATACCACACAAAATATTAAAATTCCATAAAACAAAGAAGATTTGAGATTTTATTTTGGAATGGTGCAATACTTTTCAAAATGTGTAGTCCATTTAGATACAAAGGTAAGAAACGTGCATGAATGTTTAAAAAAAAGGAAAAAGGTTTACATGGGTTGAAAATTGTAACTAGGAGTTTTAGGAAATAAAGAAGTGATAAAGCATGCCCCGTGTTTGAGAATGTTTGATGTTAAAAGCAAAATTCTAATCACCACTGGTGCTAGTGCATATGGCATAGGTGCCACTTTCAGTCAAATTCAAACTGAGAAAGACATCAGTGTTGCTCATGCTCTTAAAATTAAGCTGAAATGTACTACTTTATGCTGGAAAAGATAAATATTATCAGACTATTGGATAGTAAAACATTTCAGAATATATGTGTGGAATTTACCTTTCAACCTTCACACTGAACATAAACCTTTAAAACATGTTTTAATCACTGAAGGGTCAGGCATGGCATTACTCAGGATAGCTACAAAATAAGACAACCTACAAGAGTATAATTTTGTAGTTCACTTTTTGGCAGGAAAAGACTAAGGTTGATTGTTTATTCATTGTTAAATTAAACAAGGAGAAGCATTATCACAAAGAAAGGGAAGATGAAGGTCTAGGGAAGGTTGCAGTCATGGGGGATAGGAATGGAGAGGCTATTTCAGAAACTGGATTGAAGTAAGTGGTTACGGGTAAATTGAAATAGCGGCATTTAAACTTGTAAATAAAACATGGATGGCCAGATAGTTACAAAGGGTATGCAAGATATAAATGCGTCAGGGCTAAGTTCAATGAGAATTTCTAGGGAGAAAGTAGGGAAATACAATTAATACCAACTAAAACTTTGATGAGTAACTTAACTGAAGTAGCTCATCAATGTCACAAAGGACAAACCAGAACCAAAAGATGACAGAGAGCTGTTCTTGTTTTATGAAATGGATTGAGAAGTTGAAAGTAAAATGAAGGATTGCCTGGTGTGTGAGAAGAGAGATAATGTACTCAAAACTAAGGCACAACCATTAATGGCAGCTGAATTTCCCAGAAGACTGTGGGTTCAATTTGCAGCACAGTTTGTGTGACTGTTTGATATTTTGGGATAGCAAAACAGATTTGCTTTGGCAATGGTGGATTATACCAAACTGCTTGAATTTAAATTAGTTACTGAGGTTATCAGTCGGAAAATGACAAGATTCTTAGAGAGCGACCAGAACAATTGGTGTCCGGTAACAATGTCCGCAGAAATTGAGAAATAGCTAAAAACAAAGACTTTAATGCACAAAAAGGACCTTGTACATTTCAATGACAAATGGATTATATAGTAGGTTCAACAAATTTAGTTTAAAAAAACAGTATCAGTCAGCCAATGCCAGTGGTTAGTCTTGGAAAGAAAAGTTCAATCGGAGGATGTAGTTGTACAGGCAGCTGAACAGCCTTCTACAGGACGCATCCCATTTAAAATGTTACATGGAAGCTAACCTAGAACAAAATTGCCCATTGGGAATAGAAAATTGCAGACAAATGTGGATACTGAAGGGGTTAAAGAGAGAGTAAAGAACAAACCATATAATTGCAAATCAGAATATGATACCAAATTGGTTGACAAGAGACTGAATGAAGAGGTTAGTCAATAGATAAAAATCAAAAACAACCCAGAATGTAACCAAATTTGTTTTTAGAACCTTTGAGAGTTACTAAAGTGGAGAGAAATTGTATAACTTGTGAGGAATTTATACTATGGAATAAAGTCAGGGTAGTTATATATGAAAACTTCGAAGCTTAAGATTTAAACATTAGTTTACAAAGAAAAACAACCAACAAAAGAGCATGAGAATACAGGAAGATTAAAAAATCAAAAATAAAATTAAGATTACATATGTCATCACATTGTTTCGCCAATACGTATCAGTGTTTACATTTTTGGTGTACACTGTGTCAATAGTTTGCTGTAATTTCAGATCTTATTGTTTAGAAGTTGAATAATTCCGTTGTATATTGTCTTTATTTACGTTTTTATTTATTTTCTGCTTATTAGTTGCCATTAACATTTGTCACAGGGAAAGTCGTGGGAGGGAGATGTGCTGTACGCCACTGCTAGTATGTCTAGCAACATTCTATTCATAAGACACTAGCTGGGCGTAGAGCACTGTTCGCCATCCAGTACTTTAAATGGTCAGATACTTACAGGCACCAAGTACCCGCACTTCATTAATTCGAAGGGGAGAGTACCTGCACTTCTTAGCAGTGACACAATATGTTTAGCACAAGAGTAGCTGCACTTCTCAGAAGCAATCCAGTACTCTGAGATACCGAGTACCTACACTTTAAGATTCCTACGTCAAGAACTGACCATGACGCAATGGTGCCCTGCGGGCCCCACGCCGGCGGCAGGAGTCGCACTGGTCCCACTGCAAGTCACTGGTTTCATGTATCCGCAGCCTTTTATGGGGCCGGTGGGGAGGGCAGGGGCGTGACAGCATTGGCTATTTATGACTCGGTGTCGATGCCTACTTCATCCGAAGGATCAGCAAGTAGAGGAACTACAGTGCTTGCGCTGATCCGCGTATTTGGCACCACAGCAACACTACTATACCAAACGCCTGCGCGATGGCTAGTTCCAAAGCAGGTACTGTGGCACCTACGTGGGCCACCTACTGTGTTGCAATGCGCAGACCGTCTCAACTCAGAAACGCACGCTTTCGTCTACTCAATGACATCAATACCAAGTCTGTTGTAAATATTTCCGGATGCAGGGGCGCGAGCAGAGGTGCCCGAGTTAGTTCCGGTAGTTTTCAGGACACATGACATTGCTGTTTTGAGACCAGAATGACAGTGCCCCGTGACCGCCAAGCTGTAGCCCTTCCTTCCCAGTGTCCCCTTATCGGCGGTGCCCCGACCCCTTGTGGCATGCACTTGTTTTGAGAGGGGCGGGGGCAGCAGTCACCCCAGCCTGCAGCTCGCTCCACGCACTCTCGCAGCCCGGGCGCTGCAAACGGACGGGGCAGGCACCCTCCCCTCTGCCCGGGCACACTGCATCCCTTACCTGCCCGGATCAACAGATCTAGCTGGTTGTGCCTCCCTTGCAGCGCCGTCGCCATGTTTCCCTAACACTTTGCAGCCAGCATACTTCCAAAGTGGAGAAACCCGGATATGTGTGTGTGCAGCTGCTTCCTGGAGCCAGCAGCGGGAGGGGGAGGGGCGGCGCTGGGCCCGTGTCCCTGCAGCCGAGATCCCCTCTGGCACAATGTTTTGCTGCACTTCCTGGAGAGAAGTCCGACCCACGTGTCTGCCAGGCCCCCGAGCATGCTTCCTGGGAGGGACACCACCACCTCACATCCCAAATCCGTCACTTAGTGGATGTATTCTGGGCCTGCCACAAACACCTGTTGATCACAGGCTGAAACTCTCGGCGCTTGAGAAACTTTGTTTACTCCCTCTCTGGCCCGGAGCCCGTTTGAAACGGTGCTGTAAAAATGTCAACCCATGGACATTCGACGTGTCGTCAGGGGTAGGACGTGCTATATAATTACATTACAATCGTCTTTCAAAAGTGGGGCTAATGATTATTCACTGTGATGACGTTTTGCAGTAAAATATTATTTTGTAATGTCGGAGCCACCGGCGGCCCTCTTGGGGCAGAACCCATTGATTGCACTAATGCAAAAGACAAAGCTCGTTTCAGGCGTTCCCTCTAAATCGCACCAGAATTTAGGCCCGGGATGAGCTCCGGAAGAAAGCTGCCAGCACAATGTTTTTCTTTTCTCGTGGTCTCTTCAAACACTCTAGCTGCTGCTCGCATTGTTCTGGTGAATATTTTTTTTCAACAGCCCCATTTGTTTCCCAAGGAGTGTTAACGTTATACCATTAGCAGGGAGATGCTTACATCTGGATTTGAAGGGCTATGGCTACCCTCTTGTCCACTATGAATGTCTACACGAAAAAAAGCCAGACAGTCAGGAGCTAAATTTACTTTTGCATTTCAAAACTCTGACACTGGGAATATGTATGCGTGCGCCAGCAGTGTGTTCTGTATAATAATGGATTTTCTCAATTGCCATATAATGCGCCATCTCCATAATAATTTGAAGATTTCGCCCCAAAAAAAATGTTTCTAGCTCAAACGGATCAAGAGGTATTAAACAAAAAGTTCTACACGTCGTTCTAAACAGCGTTAGTTTTTTTGCAATCGTTGCTAAAATGTCGAAATAAAGAAATAATGTTGCAACGGATTGTGTCACACTATGGGGCATAACTTTCCTTCTCTAGCTGTGTGATTTTGTTAACTCTGTTGGATAATTTACTCCTCCACTGCAGCATGATTCAACTGACCCTTCATATAATGCCCTCCACTGCTCCAGGCTCTTCAGCCAACAGCATCTTGCAGCGTCCGGTTTATATGCTTTGTACGTTGCCATTATGGGTTAAAAAAGAATTGGCCTGAGGTATTACTGTATTGTACTGCAACATTTACAAAGAGCTTACTGCCCCTATGAAAGGCTCTGAAGCACTTGCCTACCATGGTAGCACATTACACTGTGTAGGGTGTGTGGTTGCAAGTGTGTTGTCTTTGTTTTGATCCTATTTGGGAAGTGTTTCTATGTCATGGGTAATTACCAAATGTGATTATCATATTGTGGGATGCAGTGCTTAGCAGTGTATTGGATTAAGAGGTGTGAGAGCTAGACTTTAAGTGTATGGTTTTTAGTAAACAGGCAGCGTTGAGCAGCTCTGCAGGTCCCTTGATGGTGCCTCTTATGATCGATCATAGACTACTTAACTGGTACTGTAACTGGGGCAACCAATCTCTTAGTTTGTTTAAAGTTTTTGAACCTGAGCAGAGGTGTGTATATGGATATATATATATATATATATTCATGGAAAAAAAAACTAGGGTTCAGGGACGTTATAGTTAGCTGGACATTTCACTCATACAAAACCAGAGAAATTCGCCTGTTATAGTTAGTTGATAAATAAGAAATTTAATAAGGGTAGAATAGACATCTTTAAAAGCCCGACCCGGCCTATCAAAGTCAAAGGTAGTATAGACCACTTGTCCAATAAACTTTTGATCTTACATTTCACTGTCAAGTAATTCAAGCTAAAAAGTAGATCAACTTGGCTAGAGACATAAATGCCCAGATACCTTATTGGGTCTGTTTTCATCGCCTGGGGTTTTAAATTCGGGGGTAGAAAATTATAGTCATTATTTAATATTAACATTTGTTTTATTTTGATTTATTTTGTATCCCCCAATTTGTTCAAATCTTCTAAACTCCGCTAATATCGCGCTCCAGTTCATTTCATCCGGATATAAGTACAAGATTATGTCGTCTGCAAATAATTTCATTTTTGGCATCCCATCAATGGGAGCTCTAATTAAAAGATTATTCCTTATTCTACAAGCCAATGGCTCTATAAAAAATGTAAACAAAATAGGTGAAAGGGGGCAGCCCTGCCTTGTCCCTCGTTTTATTTCTACTTCCCCAATTGATTCACCATTTATAATTAGTTTGGCATGAGCTCCTTGATATATATTTTTTAACATTTTAATAGTTTGGCTAGGAAACCCAAACTTGGATAAACCGATAAAAAGAGCTTCCCAATTCACTAGATCAAAAGCTTTTTCGGCATCGACCATTGTGATAAAAATGGGTAGTTTATTTACAGAGGCAAAGTCTAAAGTCTGAATTAAAAACCGGGTATTTGTTGACATATGTCTACCTGAGATAAACCCAGTCTGATCTGGATGAATTAAAACTTGGGCTATGGGTGTAAAGCGCTGGGCCCAGATTTTCATTAATATTTTAAAGTCTGCATTCAAAAGGCTGATTGGTCTATACGAATTCACATCTTTTTCATTCTTCCCCTTTTTGACAAAACTGATCAAAACAGACTCCGTGAAAGTTGTGGGAACCTTACCCCCGTGTTTGATAAAAGTAAATATTTTTTCAAGAAAGGGAGTCAATATCTTCTTAAAAGTTTTATATAGCTCGATCGGGAGCCCGTCCGCTCCACAGGCTTTTGCCCCTGGAATTAGTCCTATGGCCTTTTCTATTTCATCTTTGGATATGTCGATTTGAAGCTGGTTTGCCATTTCTCTTGTAAGACTAGGTATCTCGACTTGCTCATAAAATTGATCAATCTGGTCTACTCCAACCTGATATTCAGTTGCGTATAATTTAGTGTAGTGTTCCAAGAATGTTTGCGCAATCTCTCCTTTTTCAGATAACAGGCCATTATTTCTGGGGTCCATGATTTCGATGATCATTGCAGACTCTTGCTTAGTTTTAGTAGCGCCAGCAAGCATTTTACCAATCAACTAGTTTTCTTCATACACTCGTTGCTGGTAAGCTCTGGAGCTAGCTATCTCTTCTATAATAAAAAATTCTTTCAGTTCATATTTAGCTTTAATCAGATGTCTTTTATCCTCCTCTAACGTTGCAGTGCGATTATTTACTGCCTTTGTTGCCTTTTCGACATTCTGTTGGAGATTATTAATTTTATCCCTCCTCTGTTTCGTTTGGGCGACCGAGTAGGCTATTATTTGGCCCCTTAGAGCAGCCTTAAACCCCCCCATACAGAAAATATGTCTGCCGTGTTCTCGTTTCTGTCAAAAAATTCCATTATCCATTCCTCCGTGTTATTCACCCACTGACTATCCTGTAAGAGGAGTCGATCCATCTGCCACTTGGATCTTGATCTCACCTTTTCGTTAATTTTGATCTCTACTTTTATTAGGGAATGATCCGAGAAAGGGTTTGTCATAATTTGTGTGCTCTTATACCCCAAAGATTTAGTTATTAAAAAAAAATCAATTCTAGATGCTGTATTGTATTTATTGGAATAGCAAGTAAATTCCATCTTAAAGGGATTAGCCTCACGCCAAGGGTCTATTAAAACATGTTCTGCTATTAAGCCTTCTAGCGCTTTCTTGGTTTGGGGTTTCAGCTCTTTTTTTTTCCTATTTGAGGTATCTTTTTTTAAGTTTTGGATAAAGTTGAAATCTCCACCCCAAATAATTTTCCCCGGTCTCCCCCGTAGTATTTTCCCTATTTTAATTACAGCTACGTTGTCATCCGTTACAGGGGCAAATATTCCTCTTAAGATAAATGTGAAATTTTTTAAAGAAATCGATTCAATGTTTAGAGAATTTATTTGGAACAACAAGATCTCCAGAGTTAAACTTTCCACACTACAATTAGAAATAGACCAGGGGGGATTGGCTCTACCTAATATCCAAATCTATTACGAGGCTGCCCTTCTGGACATAACTGCCCGTCTTCTTGACTGTAAAGATTTGACTGAAATTTATTACTATGAAAAAATGCTTTGTGAGTCTGGAACACAATTATCAGCCTTTCTTAAAACAACCAAACTACCTAAGAAATCCCGCTATAAGACAATACGAGACTTCTCCAGGCGCCTTTTATGCTTCTTTAAACAAACTAACTCTTCCGGCTACATTTTTTTAAATCTCGAAGAAATTAGAACTCTGGGGTTGCAGATGCATACTCGCCTGTTAACAAAATGGAAGGACAATGGTTTTTTTGAGTTAGGTAGCTTTTTTATGGTTCAAACCTTTGTCCTGGGAACAGGTTATAGCCAGATGTGGGAATATGGAGAAACCTGGATTCTTGGAATATTTACAGATCTCGCACCTGATTAAAAAATATGATATCTGCCCAGACCAGGTAGTAGGAGGACTTGTGAACGCACTCTATAAGATGCGATTGAAAGGCGTAGGTAATTGGTACTCTCTACTTTTAAAACAGAGGTCAGCTCCTTTAGTTGAAATTTTTTTGGGAAAAATCATTCAAGAAACTAATTGCAAATTTTCCCAGCTAGAGTGGCAGCAGATTGCATTAATGGGTAATAAAGCATTGAGAGCGGCCAATTTCAAAAGGATGGCCTTTCTTTCAAGGTGGATGGCATACTATACTCCGGCAGTATTAAATAAGCGTCATGCCGGGGTTGCTAATAATTGCTTTCGGTGCCAGGCCTTGGGTGTGGGAGACTGGCTACATATCTGTTTTACATGCCCAAAACTTCAGATTTTTTGGAATACATTTTTTTCAACTATAAGCAATGCAATGGATAAAAATATCAATCCTGAAACAGAGGTAGCGCTGTTTGGGATCACTAGAGTAGGAGCTGACCTAAATAAAGCAGAAGCAACGTTCGTGGCTATTGGCGCTGCAATAGCACGGTCATTGATTTTACAAAAGTGGCGAACAGAACAGATTCCTACCTACTCGGAATGGTTAATTAAAATGTGGAGGACTAGGAGATTTGAAGAAGCATATGCCAAGCGGATTGGTGCAGTAAATTTTTTTTTTCGGGTTTGGAAATTCTTAGATAAGTATCAGGCCATATAAAAAAAACAAAAAAAAATTAGTATGGTAGTGGCACAGCACTTTAGCTCTAAATACCTTAGCATGTTGCACTTTAGGATAATTTGCATTTTTGCTCAATTTATTGTATATTTGATGAAACAGATCAAAACATGCCGGGAAAAAAGAAGAGGATTAAGCAAAAGTTTCTCTTATTGTGGAGCAGAGGCCATCAGATAAACTGTTGCACTTTAGCACACAGCACTTACGCATATTGCACTTTAAGAAAATTTGTATTTTTGCACAATTTACTTCTGATTGGATGTAAAGATTTAATACGTTGATATTGTCGGGCGAGGAAAAGTAGATCATTTTCATATTATGGACTGCAGGCTAGTAGATAAACTGTTAATAATATAAAATTGAAATCTTGTAGAAAGCCTCACAGTCTTGTACATTGCACTTTAGTAGTTTTATACTTCTTCAGATCATTTATTTGGCTATTTTAGGTATTTTGGCACAATTGATTTTTGAACTGTCGAGGGTCCATTGCACTGCATATTGCACTTTAGCTGCTCTACACTTTCTGTTTGCCTGTTTTTAGATTGGTTTGTCAGGATGTGTTGTTCCAGATGTCTACATGTAACAGAAAGAAATTGTAAAATCGCTTTAAAAAATTGTCTTTCTTACTATTCTGCTCTATTCTGCTCAATAAAAATATAAAAAAAAAAAAAAAATAGTTAGTTGAGCTAACTAGAGCTCGCGCACCCGCAATGCACTGCTGATGATGTCACATATTACATAATTTATGACATGGTCAGTGGCATCGCAAAAACCAAAGGAAATGATGGACGGAGTGTTGAACATTGCAAGCACTCACCCCCAGTCAACTTATCTGGGTTTAATCCATCACCGTTCTTTAGCCCACTCTGCCACCCCAGTTCAGACATGGCCATATGCAAATCAGTCTGACCCTGTGCTTGAATCCAGTGGCAAAGTGAGCAACGGTGATGGATTAAACCCAGATCAGATTTCCTTTGGTTTTTGCTTTGTTCGCCATAAGTTGGCAGGGTATGCTCAGACGTGAGTCCCTTGCTCACTTTGCCACTGGATTCAAGCAAGCCTGGCTGAAGACGGCTGAAATGCCAGAAACCGGTCCTAGGAAGCTTGTTTCCGGTCCAGGGAAGACATGGCTTGGCAGTTCGGGCTGGACTGTTCCCATGAGGCACAGGGTCAGACTGATTTGCATATGGCCATGTCTGAACTGGGGTGGCAGAGTGGGCTAAAGAACGGTGATGGATTAAACCCAGATCAGTTGAATGGGGGTGAGTGCTTGCAATGTTCAACACTCCGTCCATAATTTCCTTTGGTTTTTGCTATGGTCAGTGACATCACTGATGACATCATCCAGTGACTGTTTTTCTTTAAAGTTTAATTAAGTATTATATATATGCCAAAGTGTATTGAAGAATGAGTGGGTGTATACGTGTCTGAATGGAGGATTTAGTAGGTGCATGACTGACTGTTTAAGTGAGTGATTACATGTGTCTTACTGAATGCATGGGTTAGTGACTAAACTGTGTGAATGTCTATCAGTCTGTCTGTTGTTGTATAAGCTGCTGCATGGGTTGGTCAGTAGCTACATGAGTGTCTATATGGGTTATCGATTGGTTGCCTGAGTATTTGTATGGGTGCCTGAGTGTGGGTGTGTGTGTGTGTGGGTGGGTGGGTGGGTGGGTGAGAGGTGTGTGACTGCATAGATGTTTGAGTGGTTGATTCACTGTATGTATGGGTTCAAGAGTGAATGTGGAAACAGCTGTATGGGTGGGTGAGTGTGTGTATGGGTGTGTTGGTGAGTGAATGGATGTCTCAATGGTACATGTCAAAGTAACTACATATGTAAAAGGCAGTGTATGTGAGAGTTGAAGTATATGAATGACTATACGTGAGAGTCAGTTATTGTGAGAGTGGCTGTATGGATGAGTATGGACTTGTATCAGGGATTGTATAAGAGAGTAAGTATGCGTTTGTTTCTGTTTGAATAAGTGATGTGGTGTGTGTATAACTATAGGTGAGTAAATGGGATTGATTCTTTGCATGACTGACTATGTGTGTGAGTAACGCTGGATGAGTGGTGGTGTGTGTGTTTGTATAGGTGTATGAGTGCATATGATACTGTTGTATTGATGAGTTACTGCATGCATGAGAGACTGTATGGGTGAATGAGTGGATGTGTGTGTAGACCTAGGAATCAGTGAGTGCGGGGAGGGGGTGGGACCTGATATGACAAGTGTGCAAAGGCGCCCCATGGCGTGTTTTAAGTTGGGGTAAAAAGTCCCCATGAATCCTGAGGGTCCCTGGGGGCCAACTAGCCCACCAGGTACCTCCAGTATGCACCACAGAGCTGTGTTGCAAAGAGGTGGTCCGAGGCCAAGCCCCTTTTTACACCTCTCTGCAACGCAACTCTGTTGCTCTTACTGGAGGTACATGGTGGGCTAGTTGGCCCCGGCATAACACGTTTCGGCGACTGCCTTTTTCAAATGCCTCGGGTGATTTGGGGTTTCAATTCACCCGTGTAAGCCCATCCTCCTGAAGTAGCGTGGGACACAGCTAAATCTCATTACTTCAAAGAGTACTCAAGCTGTTCAGTGTTCAAAGACTGCAAGTTCCGGCATGCAGTTGGTCCGTGGCACTAATGAGTGTCTCTGTCAACCTTGTTGTTTCATTACTCCAAGTGAGAGGCTGAATATTATGATTCATGTTGAAACCTTAACACAGTGATGGACAACAAACGGTTTCTCCGCCCTCTCTTCCAGTTGTCCTCTTCCCCGCTGGCAGCGTACCTGGAGATGCTAATTCAAGTAACTGTGTCTCTCCATATAGTATGGACTGTCGATGACAACAGGTTCACTGCTTCCTGGGAACGGCCGGCGTTCCAGGTAAATTGCCATTGACACCTAGGATACTTGAGGAAGGGTCCCCATTGCGTGCCACTGGCTGCGCGCTAAATATGCAAAAAAATATCCTTCCGTAAAAGTAGACGAGGGGACACAGCAGGGCATAGAAGACTCCGTTTATTCAAAAACCCGGTATAACGCATTTCGGCGACTGCCTTTTTCAAATGCCTTGGGTGATTTGGGGTTTCAATTCACTTGTGTAAGCCCATCCTCCTGAAGTAGTGTGGAATACACCTGAATCTCATTACTTCAAAGAGTACTCAAGCTGTTCACTGTTCAAAGACTGCAGGTTCCAGCATGCAGTTGGTCCGTAGCGCTAATGAGTGTCTCTGTCAGCCTTGTTGTTTCATTACTCCAAGTGAGAGGCTGAATATTGTGATTCAGGCTGAAACCTTAACACAGTGATGGACAACAACAAAAAAAATATATATATACACACACAGCGAAGTGGTCGGGAGATCTGCTGGAATGGGCTTGGTTACTATCATTCTATTATCTGAGTGTTACTGTGAGACGAATAGACGTGGTCATAGTGTGTAGGTAGTTGGGACCTCCAGTAGTCGTACAGATTTGAGCCCTCTGACTGCATAACAGTATGTAACAGATCTCTCCAGTCATCCCATTCATGTTCAGTTGGTGGTGTCTACTTTATTGGCAGGTACAGTTCTGGGCGATGGACAGTGCCCACAGCACATATATCTTTAGTGTATAAGACGATTAACCTATAACTGGCTACCTTGCTGGGGGAGCTCCGACGCCTGGAAGGGGAGGGTAGCGCGGGGCACACGGAGGTGGTAGGCAGTGTCTGCGCGAGCGAGGGTGAGCCGCGGGCGACTCCACTGACGGGATAGTGTACCCCTACATCCTCTAGCCCAACGCTGGGGCGTCTGCAATCACACAGGGGCGGTTACAGCTGAGGCGCACACAAGTGACCCCGGGGGGGGAAGGGTGGGGAGATAGTGGTTGAAGGGGGAGAGCCAAGTATGCATAAATCGTCCACGCTGCCATTGTTACTGTTATGATTAGTTCTTGGGAATTGTATGTAACTCGTCTGTTTTAAGTACCTGAACTGAGCGGGCGGCATCTGCTTACATGTACGGAACATTGGTTGACGCACGGTTGCTCCTGTCACTCCTTGTGAGACTGCACCAGAACTGCTAAAGATAATGCGGTTAGCTCTGGAGTGAGTAGCGGTTGAAGTATAGTTTGAATGCATGTTACAGTACAGTAGCTATCGGCCCAAGTACGGCTCAATCACCTGCACATGCTTACGAATTCCTGTATGTAATGTATGCTGCCAAAGAGTGTTTTCTTTTAAAACAATAAAAACAGATTTAAACAAAAAAACTTATAACTGGCTGCCAACCGATGAGTGTTATGGTATTAGAATTAGTGTGGGCAAGAAGGGATATATGTGAGTTCACATGACTATATAATATCCGCGCTAACTATAGGTCAGCCCTTCTTAGCTTACCTGTATATAGAACGTAGTGTGCTGGTTGTATTCCATATCTGTGGGCTGTAAACTGTAGATTGAACTTTAAGGTGCGATTAAGCAACTTGTCAGCTATGTTTTAAGAAATTATAGTTATCTAGTCGATTTATGAAAACTGCTTGTTTCACACATAAAACCAATAGTAAACTCTGCTCACATACTTTGTGAGGGTTCTCTTTTTCATCCACATCATGCACTAAAATAGGCATTGCAATGCAAATCGTTTTGCCTTTTGTGTAGTGAAAACAATCACGAGCTTCACACCACAACGATACAAAATGGGCAGCAACAGCACAACCTTCCCTAACGCATAGAATAAGTAAAAGACAGGTCGCAGAAGCAGGAGTGGCATCACATGATTTTCTCACACATACAGAACTAATACAGTACAAATATTTAACACACAAAAAAGGGTATGAGAGGAAATAAAGACTGTTGGGTGCTCTCTGTAGACAGACATTAACATACAAGAAGTACAACACACCTGGAAAAAACAACCAAACCTTTGATGCAATTACCATATATTCATGTACTCACATAGGATGATGCACCCTCACCCACTCACTGTGGTATGATTTATCAATGTATTCCATATATAAGACTAAGAAGCATCCGAGAGGTCTGCTAATCACAGGTTATACGGTTTCCTAGTTATGAGTTCCCTAGATTTGGAAAGGTTATGTCCCTCAAGTCGACATCTATGTCCTCTCTTTGTTAAACTCAGACCTATATTAAAATTGTGTGAGTGAGCTAAACATTTTATTTCACTGGTGTAACCCTACAACAAAATTTTAAAAAAACAGAGGGTGGTGCGACGGATACTACTTGTCTTTACCATCACCATGTTTCAACTCAATAATATGGCCCTGATGGAGTAAGGCACCTTCCTCAGGACTAGAGGTCTTGGTAGCTTGCATCACATATTGTGAAACAGTTGCCTATGCATAGGGCATGTTATGCAAGTGCAAGTATCCTTTGTTTTTTCATGAGATGGGGCAACAACGGTGGAAACAACCCTTTAGATAGACCAGGCACACCGTGGTCAGAATCAGTGCAAGCTTCCATCCTTCAGAGGGCAGGTACACCTACAGCAGCAACACTTGAGCTTTCCCTATCACAGGACATGTACAAATCAGTGAGCGGCAGTGTAAGCTTTGCATTCTCACAAAACAGAGACATCATGGCAGTAGCAAAGCAAGCTTCCCTCTCTCACAGAAAGTAGTAGGTGCAATTTATCATTCCACACAGCATAGATTATTCGCTCTCAGAACATGCATTTAAGGTATTAGTGTCATGAAGGTTACAGACAGATCTCTAGCGTGGGCCCTCAACTAACTGAGAGGAATGTATAGGTGGCTGTGTGAGTAAACATTCAAGCTCTGACACCATTCTCACTTCTACGTCAGCTCCCTGAAAGTCCTGCTCCAGTCACACAAAGACCATTTGTCACTACTAACTCTTGCTGTTGTCACTTCCTCTAGATCCAACTGCTTCCAGTTACATGCACATTTGTGAAAGGCTTGGCCCTTGCTAGACCAATATAGAATCCTTCCTAACTAATGGTGTGAAAGGGGTGGAGGGAGTGATATGTGCCTAGTAAGGCCTGTTTAAATAAATAATGGCTAAAACAAAAACACAAACCTCTATGCTGCTCTTTTGTTCTCCCCAACATTCCTTCTGTCTGTATATTTCCCCTTTCTCTTTTAGATATTCCTTTCTCTCTCACTCATGCTCTATCTAGTCTCTACCTATATCCAGTCTCTCATTCTCTACCTTTTTCCTCTTTTCATTCTCCTTACGTTCCTCACTCACTCTCACGTCCACCTCTTTGGCTTCAGTATCTTCTCACTTTCTCTAGTTTCACTTTTATGTGTCTTTTCACCCCTTTCTCTTACCCTCGACCCTCTCCATCATGAGTGATGTAATATGTGATGTTATCAGCAGTGCATTGCGGGGGCGTGCGAGTTATAGTTAGCTGAACTAACTATAACGGGGGAATTTCTAGGGTTTTGTATGAGGGAAATGTCCAGCTAACTATAACACCCCTGAAACCTATGGTTTTTTCAGTGAATTTCTAAGGTTTTTTAAATGCCAATTCCTAACTATAACGTGCATGAAACCTATGGTTTTTTCAGTGAATTTCAAAGGTTTTTTTAAATGCTAATTCCTATCTATAATTTATCTCTAAAGCTATGATGTTTAATGATTTTCATTGAATTTCTAAATTTTTCAATTTCAGTGTGTCAATTCCTTTAATTATGTTTTTGAAAATACTTTATCACCTTTTTTAACTTATTTTTTCAATTAATTCTTTTAAAAATTAAAAAATATTAATTGTTTTTATTGGGTTAAAAAAAATTGTTAATGTTTTAAAATAGTTTAATACTTTTTAAAATATTTTGTAAACTATATTTTCAAAACTTTATTTTTTATTTTTTCCCCCCATTTTTTGGGGATCCGTGCACCCAACGCATTAGGAACCGCGCACCCTGCGCGCATTTCGCCGTTTAAAAAAAAAAAAAGGGGGGGGGACCCCCTAAGCAACACTAGAGGGTCAGAGTATTGCGACCCTGCCCCCTTTACATCTTTCACACACTTATTCACCTTACTTAATCAGCCTCGCTTCTACCGAGGCACAAAATGGCTGCCAACAGTTACTGGTTTCGAATGTAGACAGACAATTGACAGCCAATTAGCATTCAGCGCGTGATCGGAAGGGTGCGCGCTCGGTTCGGGGAGGGTGCGCTTAGGGTGCGTGGAACCTCCGAGGCCATAGATATATCTATCTCTTTTACTCTAATTTTCTCAGGAACTACTGAACGGATTTACACCATTTATGCAAAAGGAACGAGTCTGAACTGAGGACTACCTCTTTGCCAAATTTGGTGTAAGTCCATTCAGCAGTTCGGGCTGTAGCTGCGTCAACAGGTCCTAGGGGAAATTGCATGGGGAAAACACGTTTTGGGACCCCCCTTTTTTCTCGGCCCCCGCTTGACAAATCACCACGAAACTTTCAGGATAGGAGCGGACCGGAGCTGGCCAAAAGTTTGGAAGATTTCACGAAGATTTGTCAACCGGCGCCAGACTTATTGGGAATAGAATGTTGCGGATTTCCTATGGAAAACGGGTCCTAACTAGAACTACTTACTGGCGACCGCCAGTAGGATATATATACGGATATATATATATATATGGATTATATATATCACTTAACACTTCCCTTCAAAATACCTTACAACGAAATTCATTGTAAAAGCATGCATGGTAACGGCATGATCGCGGTACCTGCTTGTAACTCACGGGTTGTAAAGGTATTGTGTGGTAACGGCCACGTTGTAATGGCTTTCCCCCCTCAATTACACCATCTTTTACTTCCTTGTCTCTCCTGCTTCTATCTCCACCTGCTCCACGATGGCCACCCAACGATTTTTGCCATCCGAGTTGAAGGTATATTTTCTGTACCAGCAACTGTGCTATACTTGCTGCTTGTACTCGAAATAGAACCCCTGCTGGTGGCAAAGCAACAGTTAAGCAGCCTAAAGCCTTATAACACACCAAGACCAGTCAACATGTGCTGGAATTATTAAATGTTCAGTTTGCCCCCATAGGAATTCTGGCAGATAATGATGATGTATTGGAATGTTTCATTGACTCCTGTTCACAATTGCATGTAGGTTGTTTGGTTTTTACTTTATATTAAGGGGGGGACTTATGCTGGAAATAACACTATTTGGGCCCACTTAGCATTTAAAAAATATTGAAACCAATCCTACGTTCCACAGTACCCTGTCCTGGATGATGGGGCAACAATCATCCTAGAAAGAGTCGAGTCTGCAAGTCAGGCTCATTTACACTGAGCAGTGTGGTGTTGGTTTCAACATTTTTGCAATCACTTACTTTTGTTCTCAGTCCTGTCCTCAATCAGTCAAACAAGACTTGTATAGCAAGGCTAATTACCCCTGAGGGTATCCAGGCGCTGTGGATCTTGCTGCAGAGGCTCAGTCAAACAGCCAGGTATTGAGTATTTTCCTGAATTCCAGTAGGAAGGGTGAGGACCGGAGGAGGAAAGGAAGGTTGTTCAGGGCTCTGGCCGCACGGTAGGAGAAGGAGCGTCCTCTGCTGTGACTGACATATGCAAAGGGTGTGAGCAAGGTGAAGTGAGGTAGAGCACAGGTGTATGGAAGGTTGGTGAAAGTTCAGGCGGTAGTTGATGTATGCTGGCCCTTGGTTGTGCAGGGCTTTGTATGTGTGGATCAGCATCGTGAAGTGGTATCTCATCTGTATTGGGAGCCAGTGGCGCTTCCTGAGGGGTCATGTGGGTCCACTTGGGAGGTCGAAGATGAATCTAACCGGAGTATTCTGTATGGTCTGTAGTCTCTTCAGGAGGTGCGAGGAGATTCCTGCATAGAGTGAATTGCCCTAGTCCAGCCGGCTGGTGACCAAGGCTTGGGTGACAGTACATTTGATGTTGACCGGGAGCCATCAGAAGATCTTGCGGAGCATGTGAAGAGTGAGGAAGCAAGCAGAGGAGACTGCGTTGATCTTTTTTTCCATGGTGAGCTTGCTGTCCAGGATGATGCAGAGGTAGCAGGCTTAGTCTCTGGGTTCTTCCGGTAAGGAAGACAGTGATCCATCTGAGGGCGTCACCTTCAATTCCGAACTGGTGAAGTCTCTTGATAAGGGCGTTGTGGGATAGGGTGTTGAATGCTGCTGAGAGGTCGAGGAGGATCATGGCAGCCATTTCCCCTCTTTCATGGAAGGTTGTGATGTCGATGGTGGCGGTTTCAGTACTGTGGTTGGCAAGGAATCCAAACTGGGAAGTGTCCAAAAGGTTGTTGATCTCCAGGTGTTCCAGGAGTTGGCAGTTGATGGCTTTTTGAAGGATCTTGGCGGGGAAGGGAGCAGAGAGATGGGGCGGAAGTTCTTGAGATCGCTGGGGTTGCCGGACGGTTTCTCAAGAAGGGGTCTGTTTTCAGCGTGTTTCCATTCATCGTGGAAGGTGACTGGGGAGATGGATGTGTTGAAGATGGTGGTGAGTTTGTTGCTGATAGACTCGCTCCCAAGGTTAAAGATGTGGTAGGGACAGAGTTCATGGTGGCGTTGCTGCTTTGTGTGGTGAGCTCGTACCAGGTTGTTAGACATTGTGGGGGTTTGCTCCTGTGGGAGCGCTGAGGCTAAAGATATTGGCAGTGGTGTGTTGCGGCTCCAAGTTCTTGTAGATATCGGAGATCTTGTCGTGGAAGAAGTCGGTCAGGGTGTCGCAGAGTTCCTAACAGGGGGTTGATAATATTTTGCAGGCTGAGGGGTTGGAGCACTCCCCGACGATGTTGAATAGTTCTTTATGGCCAACTGTTGTATGCACCAGAGAAAACCGATCACAGCCATTTACATCTGGTGATGAGGGAATTTAGAAGTGATTCATATATTAACATGTCTGAGGAGGCTGTGGTTGTGACCTCACCCTAGCCCACACATCCAGTAGAAATTATCAGACTGCCATTCTTCACCTGCATTTGGCATCATATTCACCAGCAACAAAAATGAAAGTTCTCGGTGACCTTAATGACAAAATGAAGTGGGGACCCAAGCAGTGGTGCTGGAACAATATTCAGAGTGGGAGTGCTGCCATCAGTGTGACTTCACTGAAGTCATAAGGACTGTGAAAAATCCAAGCATCACCCAAAGAACAAGTGCAGCACATGAACCAAATCCATTCAGCTGGATAAAGGTATGGGTGTTCTATGTAGCCATATGTGCACATTGGAGTTCACAGTCGCAAATAAATTACAAAATCATGGAGTGGTAACCCTCTCTAGTTTAAAGGCAGCACATTTGACATTGAAATTGTCACTAAATCTGCAGAAAAATTTGGTTGTGTTAAAAAACCTTACAGAGCACAAAAGATAATTCAATGAAATTGGGTTTCAGCGAATATTTATCATTTGTGCATCACCAAGTAAAGTTTCTTGAATTGTTTTGCTCCTATTAAAATCTGTGTCCTTCACACTTCAGAACTGCAAAAAAAGTGCTTCATTTGTACTTTCCTAACTGCATATATTTTGAAACATACAGAGTTCATTAACAGATATGTACATTTTGTTGTGTGTTAAACAAAATTGCATTCTGCAGTCGATCCTTTCACATTCCCCGAACCCCAGCAAGATTGTTCTATAGTACAGTTTACAAATGCCTCTCAATTTGCTCTTAGAGAAAGTAAAGTATACACCAAACCCCATGTTAAAAATAAGCAGCAATTTGTCAGAATACATTGCCTGACATTCTAACGCACAGGAACTGAGACACAATTAAAAGAAAACACATATTTATTGCTGATTTACCTTCTGAACCTCAGCATGATTATTTTGGGGGGGGGCTGCACCAGTCCTACCGCCCCTCCTTCCAGCACCTATGGACCAGAAGGTGTCGGTTTTCCATGCTATGTCCTCTCACTCTGAAGCAATATCTCTAAATGCCATTCTGATGCTGGGGTAGCGTTAAGAACGTTCACATGTGACAAAGTCCGGTGGTCGCAGTGGGTGGGATCTATTAGGAGTGACGTTTCTAATCTTTTTTAGCACTACCTACCCCTACATTTGTATTGAAAAACAAACGTCCCTGCGCCATTCAGCCTTCTCACCAGGATGCCAGCTACTTGTAAGAAATGTAAATGTGTGGAATTGCTTAATCATAACATCTAAATGTTGCTTGGGAGCCAGTATATGCTTTAATTGATGGAGTATTTTGAGGCTTCATGGGGACAAAGATTTATTCTTTTTGGGAGCTAATGTAAGGGGGTTACCAGCTGAGCTCTGGAGTGTATTCTTATAATGCAAACTATTAAAAAGGTAAGCACTGGGTACATTCTGATTGTACACTGCTGACAATTTATATTTCTAAAGCACTTTTTTTTATTTAAAACACAAAATAGCTATGCAGATTTGGAGGCAGCCTGTCTTGTAATGTGTATAATACAATTTTAAAATAATTACTTGCATATTCACAGTGCTTTCAGTCACTGGCTGGGACCTCAAATCACTACAAATACACAAGTCACTATTCCATACTGCGCCAATCAAGATTCAGTTTTTTTGACTGGTTACACTCACAGACTTCTGCAGTGATCGCATTAACCAACTGAAATTTCAGAATGTAAAAGAGTGAACTGTCCACCAATTACTTTAACCTGCATTTATTTTTCCTTTAAATTGTGGGTTTATATTTTATATGTATTTACATGAAGGTGAAAGTCCCCGTTACACACACACTGAGTGTGCTCTCACTGCACACAGGAATATAGTTCCCATATTTTTTTATGCACTTCAACCACTGAGGACGACCCACCGGGAAAGGACCTTTGCAGGGATATGTATTACAGAAGGGTCTACCTAAACACTGGACAGGAGTGTATACCAGAAGAACCACAACGGCCAAGTCAGAAGACACTGTGTGCACAAGGTCAAATCTGGATCTGATTACAGTGGTTGTGTGCTCCCTAGGATGGGTTCTTGTCCTCTAAAAGGATGAACATGCCCTACTGGCAGGTTTCGACTAGATGTACCCGCTGAACATCCCTATTGCCCCTGAATCTCTACACAAACATATCCGTGTGACAACATGCATGCAGTATGAATCGGGAGATAGGGAGGGGCACAGACAAAAGACAAACATTAAACTGGAATCTCCCTCTGAAAGATTAATCTAAGGTACAGGTAAGTATCAGAGCTGCAGTGACCAGGGATTCGAGTCACTGGGAAACAGACTTCAGGACCGCAGATAAATTTATAAAGATTAGTACGTATCAACTGAATACGATGTGCCCCCGTCTGCCCCTCCCCTCCCCCCCCCCCCCCACGCAAGAGCAGTACTAGGAGAGGCCAAATCAGTCTGACCAGTCTTATGTTTGGAGGTTATCATAAGCATCCGACTACTCTGGGTACCAGTCAAAGGTCTCAGGATGCTAAGATGGCCAAGCAGCTTGGAGGCAAAAGTACAAACACAGAAACTGGGAGGCGTAAAGGGAGAGGCCCTAAATGCAAGGGAACCAACAAGGACGAAAACAACAAAAGTGCGAGAACACAAAAGTAGGATGCAAACTAAAAGTAAGAAGAGAGCCACAGCAACCAACCAATGATATGTTGCCTGGAATCTGCTCCATATTGTTTTGGCATTAAAAACTGGATCTACCTAATCTTATCCAGAAGTGCACCCTAAACCAGGAACTACGTACATAAAAGCAAAACTCAATTGTGCAGTCTAATGTTTATGTGGTTTAATTTCTATAAACCTGTTCTCCACAGTTTTTAATCCCTTTCAACCCTTTGCGTAATCCTGTGCTGTATGTGAATCCCGCCACCTGCATGTACCAAGAATAATCACCAAAACTACACAAAGTTGAAGGAGATGGTAGATCAAACGTGAAGGTCAGCTGTCAAGTAGGAATGCATGAACTATTCAAAACAACACCACATTACACTCTATTTTAGATTTCAGTGACAAGGACTCAAAGTAAATCTCTACAATCGCCCTCAAAGGTAAAGAGTTAGAAGAGAGCATTAACACGTCAAATGAAGAGTGGGAAATCAATGACTAGGCATGTGACCACTCACTGACTGCGTTATGTGTGGAGGTCGTTATGACGAGCATATGACCACGCTGGGTACCAGTCAGAGGCCACAGGATGCAGAGAAGACCACGTTTCAGGAAAGAGGTGAAGCCTAAAAAGCTATGATATTTATGGAAAATTCTCTAAATTAATCAAAATTGATAAACCTTGGAAAACCAAAGGCATCGGTCTATGCTCTTAGGTTACTCAGACTGTATTGTGGATTAATCCTTATGTGAACACAAAGTAGCTGAAGGATCACCGAGTGTGCACTGGTGAAGTGAACTGTCAGAGAAATGGACAAACTGCATGAACCCAGCAGGCCTAACCTGGTGACAAATGGTAAGTTTTCCTGTCCACGGTATTACAGTACTGGTTTAAACTTCCAAGCAGAAGAGAAGAATATAAGAAATATCATGTTTGGTTAAAATATTCTGCATAGTTTTACCACATTTAAAGACAGCCAAAGATCTGTAAACAAATAATAGCATATGCACCAAACTGGCCTTCCTTTTTCTAAATAAAATAAGAATCATAGAAATACAGAAAAATGTAAGGAGTATAAAAAAGACAAATAATGATGCATGTTGCTAAAAATGTGTGAGTATTAGCAAAAACTTGGACTCAAGTAATAACCAGTTAACTGGAATTTTTTTTATCTGCACAGACTTTCTTTTATTAAAACAAGAACAGCTCTACATGTCACAATACCCAACAGTCTTCAACTATTTGATAAAAGAAAATAAATCATAAGTTACTTACCTGTAACACTGAGTCTGCAGCATCACATCTTTCATAAACCTGCATGTCTTCAGCTTCTGCCACCCTAAAACCAAATCCAGAACTGCACCTTAATCCGTAATAAACAGTCTGTATCGTCAATGGGAGTGATCATTTCACAAAGCTATGCTAATTTAAAATCGGAGAACTCCGAATGGGAGTTGAAAACTCCTGGAAAGTGAATTATAGCGGATTTTGAGGTAGATAAGAAAATCTAAACTTTGCCACGGTTACTCACTAAATCCATATTCACCAATGTCAAATCCCATTGCCAACTTCTCGTGGCAATTCATCATACGCAGTATGCACCACAAAACTAAAAAAAGGTCCTACAGTAATCGTCCCAGCTGTGCATGGTGCAAGGACAACATGAATGCAGATCATGGGCGACGGGTGATGTAATTATACAACAGTTTCAACAAAATGTCAGAAATTGATTAATATGACAACAAAATGTACCACACGGAGGAAACATGTACTGACGAAAGGTGTACCTTTATTTTCTGTTTGTATTAATAAAAATTGTTTTAATGAATGAAGATCATGCACGTGTTTTTGCATGTCCAATATAGATCTTTTTGTGGACGAATGTTTTCGTTTATTTAGAGGTTAAAATAGAAAATAAACTCCAATAGAATGGCAAGTCTAATTTTGATTGGTGTTACCCAATTATTCCACACATCGCATAAGGCACTAAAGTATTTGATCTGGGTAGCGACAGGGGGTTTAGTCCGATTAATCAGTCTCTAAAACAACGGCTAAGGCAAATACACAAAGTTCCATCCCTGGAAGAACACATTATAAAAATCAGAAATGATCTATCTGCAACATTCCATCAAAGACCTTTTGCAGGCAACTGAATAAAGCAATACTGAAGCTGTGATCATTGAAAATTCCATCCTAAATCAAGAATGGACTAAATCACTTAATGTTTATTGTAATATATATTCATTTGGGTGGTGGAACTGTACACCTTGCCTGCAGCTACTTTGGTCCTTCCTTGGACTCTTGATTTTTCATATTTTACCATTAATTTAATGAACCATGTCTTGAGAGAACTAACGGAATTAGCCTTAGCCCTTTGCTTCAGTAGGTTTTACAAGTTATGCGTACATCTATGAAAGATATAAATTTCAGAACAACTGTTACAGGTTATTCTGAGGCATGAACTTTACATATTCTCCAATGCTCTCATTTAGTAACAAGCATAAGCTGGTTTTAATAACAGGCAAGGAGAAAAGGACAAAGGTTTTGTTCATTAGTCGTGACCCATTTAAACCACTGTACGTGCATAGGAATACGAACTGTAAATTTCACTGACTATATACTGACTTTCAAGGCACATTTTGTTCAATCTCAGCTTACACTATTTTTATGCAATGGTGCTTCATTTGCAGTTTTACTGCCTTTTGGCTGAATCTAATTGTTTCCTAGTATTAATAGGTGTCTTGTTTGCCGATTGGGATTCCATGCACAGTTTTCATAGCACATACATGGGAAAACCTTAGCACACCAATTTCAAACATTGATTTGAAAAAGTAATGCTGTGAAATCCAGGACATGCAACATTTACATGCAAGAAAAGAAGCTTAGAAGAAACTGTCATAGCCCCATCCCTGCGAGCACACGTCTCTAGAGACGGAACATGTCGCCGGCCGTCCGCCGAGCCGACGTGAACTACGCTACCCAGAACCCCTCACGCGTCACGCCGACGTCGCGAGAGGACAGCTTAAAACAGGAAGCTGATTCCCGTGTCGCTGTCGGAAATCCAAAGCTTTGGGCGTTTTCTGCTGCCACGGTTCCAGTCGTTGAAGCCTTGGTCCGGTAAGGGTGCCTTGCACCACTTGATTTCCTTGTCCCAGAGCCATCCTCCGTTGGTGAGCGGCTGCTCGTGCGGAGGCTGGCGTTTCTTGGATGGCAGCGCTGAAGCGCTCAGGATTTACTCGGCCTGCATTGTCGGCCATCGGGGGGAGTCTTGATCGGCCAGCATTGTCGGCCGGCGGGGGGATTTGCCTCTACGCGTCCTAAGGGTGTGGAACTCCCTCACCGGGTACTACTGGTTACTATGGTCCCACAGATGTCCGTGTAAGAAGCATTACACTGGAACCTCATACAGCCAAAGGTCGTATGGATCACAGACCGTTACGCTACTAAGCCAAACAACAATTAAGGGGATGTTCAGATGTGACTGGATGAATGTGGCTTGCTGTGTTATGTGATGGTAACATATCCACAGTCTTGTTTAACGGTATTATCTCTGGCTCTATCTTCAACAGGGGTTGGTAAGAGTGGTAGAGGTCTACGCTCTATCCCTGTGAGGAACGGTGGAGTCTAGAGGAGGGTAGGTGCATGGCAAGAATTCTGTGTTTGAATATTGAAGGGCGAAACTGAATCAGAAGAGAGCAGGATCGTGCATGCACAGTGATTGTTCTTTCTCTTGTTCCTGTAGAGATACCAAAACAAGCTCGCCCTCACAGAAGGCGCCCCCTCTACTTTTGTTTCCATCACAATCCCTACCTGGATGATTCTTTTACTTTGCAGGTACAGAAGGTTAAGTTACCTGGCCTGGCTTAGATACCCGGCTTTCGCATAATGTGTTCTATATGAAGGAAATGTTTACCAGTGTGTGTTCTATTTTTTCTCATTTCAGATCTCCCTCCCCGCTGTTCCCTTCCTTTCCTTCCCCCACTTGATCCTTCCGATGACCTGTGCCATTACGGCTTGTAGGCTTGGTTAGGTCAAGAGGTGGACCACTCATTCATCAAACCGATCCTGAGGACTGGTCAGCGTTACAGAAACACAATCATCTGAAATCATTAAAAGGGCGGACCGGTGTGAGTTTGAACAGGTTAAGTTTTATTTCCGACAGGAAGTCTGTTTCAGTTTTAAAAGTTCGTTTGAAAACCGGGCTAAAGTTTACAAAAACAAGTGCACAATGTGGCCAGGGTATTTTCTTGTTTGCATGACTTCTAACAGCCATATAAGGATAAATTATCTTTACCAGCACCCATGTTATAGCTAATAATCTAACCAATGAAATGTTAAACTTGTTATCTCCAAGGAAAAAATATCATGCAGTTAAACTAAATAATGTAGATAAACCAGATTTCATAGTGGTTACTAGACCCAAATGAATCGAAAGTCCAGAAGGACCTGAATGTAGCAATACGGTAAAACTGATGCAATAGCGATGAAATTACGTTACATTTACTTCACACACAAAATATATTTACCTGAAAACGTGCAAAGATAGCATTCCAGGCTCCATCAAAATATCCACACAATTTAGTGGTCTTTTAAGTAGCTTAATCCCATAACAAACCGATGTTTGGACCCCCTCCCCCAACATTTTTTGAGTGCAGTCTAGATCTAGCAGGCAACCAGATACTCGAGATCAGCCACCCAAAATTTGCAGACTACCTGGCAGAGGCCTAACATTTTGGGAGTAGATCCCTCCATTTCCAAGCTCTTCCATCTGAATAGACCACCAGCCGCCCTTCACCATCGAAGACAAACGTCTGCCACCCTTTACTAGTGAAACAGGATGAATGAAGAGCTCCAGACAATATACTTTTCTGCTCGACCTATGTCTCCACCTTTTCACCTTCCGTTTGCAGAAGAGTGACCACTCAACCAAAGACCATACAACTAAATAAGATGCAAGGCTGCTTAGTTCAGTGATGACAGCTTCTTGATTTGGCTTTTGTTATTTAGAGTGGTAATGCCAGTCAGTATGGCAACATTTTGAAAAGTCTCACAGACATTGAGATGCCATTTTATTTATTTATTTATGTTTGCCTGCTGCGCTCGCCATTTAGGAGGAGCCGGCCCTGCTTGTGCACAGGTAATAGGTTTGGCTCCTGTGGCAGCTCAGAGAACGTTAGGAAGGGGTCAAACCTGGTAGAAGCAGCTTGAATTGAGTCTTTTCAGACAGAAAAAGAAGAACGAAACCGAGACTAGAGCTGCAATCCCAATTTGAGTAGTCAGGAAGCTGAGTTGTGGCCCATGATTAACTTACCAAATACTGTTAGGAAATAAACAAAAATAGCACACAGGCGTTTTCGGTGTAAAGCAAGTGATCCAGGTCTTCATCTATGAGTGAGTCCTCTGTCTCAGTGCCACGCCAGGACCATTGCTGAACACTAGCTCTTCACACGGTCAAAGATATAGATGTTCAGAGAAACTTGGGTCATGCCCTGCTGCTTCTGTCAGAAGGGACAGCCATCCATCATGTCCTTCTGGCAGGTGTGAGAGTTACCAAAACTGGTGGTGGAAAATCTGTTCATTCTCATTGCTCAAGCTCTGACTGTTGCAGGTGACCACATCTTTTCCTTCACAGGCACAACAAAGTTCTTACCAGTGTAATGGTTACGGCAGAAATTGATATCAGTGCCTTCAAGATCTCAACTAACAAACGTTGATGCTGCTCTTCTTTTCTTATGCAGGGGTTTGTTATTTTCTGCTACATCACGGTAAATAGGGCCAGGGCCATCAAATTACTGGTTGTGATGGTACTGGCTGTGGTAAGTTTTCTATTACGGGTGGAGTTTGTTTATCATCCCGTACCTAAGGGGGATAAATTGCCTTAAATATAAGCAATGGGCCTCAATGGCTTCTCATGCATAGAGGTCAAGTCATGCCCTCAGGTCGATTCTTCCTGGTGCCCACAACTTAATTTTGGGTTTCAATTAGTACACTTGTAAAAAAACACTTTAAACTTAAAAATAGAATTATGTCTATCAAGATACAGGTGATAGCTCGATCATTGGCGATAACTATGAATGTGTTGAGGTCAAAACTTGGGACAGGCCTTACAGCCAAGGTACAGCAGGAAGAGGTATGATTTCAGCCAGAGACGATCATTGAGCCCAAGAAGTCAAAGTTCTCCTTTTAGGGGGCATAACACATGCCTGGATACTCACTCTCTGTAAAATTTTGTTTGAAATATGATGAATTAGTATTTATAAAGTGTATTTATATATAATATGTTATTGTTTTTAAAAATGTATGTTTTAAAGTCTTTGTCTGAACATTAATAAAGTATGAACTGTACTGTAAAATTCAATAGATGGGCAGAGGGGAAAAGAGCTTCAAACGCACTGTCCTCTTAATACGAAAGTTACTGCTGGTTTACGTTTGTCTACCTCATTTTTTCAGTCAGTCTAGCCGTGTTCCTGAATTTGGTGTTTTTTTATTTTGAAGGAGCAGCAAACTCGACAGAAGTATCGCTTCCTGCATGAAGGCATGCGATTCTCTTGCCGTTCAAGGACCACTATATTTTGCAGGCATAGCTTGACTGGTGGTTTCTCTCTATCGCTCATTCTGTGATCCTGATCCTGTTTTGTGCCAAATAGGCGCTTGTGCATAGACCAGTATTCCAAATTGTGCAATATCTGGCACACATTGTAATTTTTTAGTGATGGTAATTACTAAGCAATTTTTCCCAGGTTGAGAATGGTTCGCAAAACAATGTGTCCTGCCTTCTTCCAACCTGCAGTAATGACCACATCTGAAAAATAATCAGTGGGAAAATATAGTAATGTTTGATTCCAGACAACAACTAAATTCACATGTAATGCCTACCTTTCAGCAATAAAACCTTTAATGGACTTATAGAGAGGGTGACCAGACCTCCCGGCTATCCCCTGATACTTAGAGGACTACCCTGGTGTCCCGAAGCTTTTCTTAATTTTGAATACATGTCCTGTTTTTTTGGGACAAAGGTCAATTTTATTCTCCAAGTGAGAATTGCTTTTGTTCAGGCAGCGCAGAAAGAGGTCGGTAGCATCAGTAGCGTAACAAAACTTGAGGGGGGCCCCCCTGCAACGTCCATGGAGGCCCCTCCACCCACTCTCCGGACATGCAGCAGCAGTGGGAGCAAAGTGAGGCGGAGGGCATGGGGGTTCGGGTTAGAGGTCCTGCCATAGCAAATTTTATGCAAGCTTAGCAGTCCTCAGGTCAAGGAAGTGCCTTTTGTAGGTTTGGTGTAAATCTGTTCAGTAGATTCTGAGAAAATAGCCTTTAAATCAATATATATATCTGAGCCAGCTTACGGTGCGCTTACAGTACGCTTACCGTACGCGTACGGTGGCGTGCGCGAGCGCGATTCTGATTGGCTCTTAGATCTTAGTAAACATTCGAATCGGCCGAAACCAGGAAGCGGCGTCCGCCATTTTCTCTCTCGCACTGAGAGTGATGATTAAAATACAAAGACCAAAATCATGTAAAGGTGCTGTTTGGACAACTCCAAAACACCTAGCCAAAGATCCCCCAAGGCCAAAAACGGAATTTTTATTTTTTCGCTAATTTCCCCGATTACGCTTACCGTACGCGTACGGTAAAAAAATATTTTTTAAAAAAAACTATCCACACTCACCCCACCCCGTGTGCAAAAGGTTCCCGAAGGGCACCATTTGTGCATGGCCTATTGCTCGCGCGAAAAATTAAAATATTACCTTTCAAAACGAAGTGCATCATATGTCCTCCATGTGCGCACGGTGCGCGAAGCGCATCGTGCGTACATGGCCCATCTAGCGTAACGTGGGCACGCGGTGCGCGTAGCGCACCGCGTGCCCACCGTGCGTGCATGGCACTAACTGCGTAAAGTGCGCGCACGGAACGAACTGCGTTAAGTGGGCGCGCACGCTACGAATGGCGTAAAGTAACTTAGCATTTAAAAAAACGTACAAATTCACTGAAAAAACCATAGGTTTCACACACGTTATAGTTAGGAATTAGCATTTAAAAAACCTTGCAAATTCACTGAAAAAACCATAGGTTTCACACATGTTATAGTTAGCGGAAATTTTACTGATAAAAAACCAATGAAATTCCCCCGTTATAGTTAGTGCAGGCAACTATAACTCACGCGACCGCAATCTTCTGCTGATGACATATATAAAAAAAATATTTGTAATATATGTATAGCGAAAAATGTATGGAAGAAGACATGGGCAAATAAGTGTTTAAATACAGTATTAGCATCAGCAGAGGATTGCGGTCGCGTGAGTTATAGTTGCCTGCACTAACTATAACGGGGGAATTTCATTGGTTTTTTATCAGTAAAATTTCCGCTAACTATAACATGTGTGAAACCTATGGTTTTTTCAGTGAATTTTATATATATATATAATATCGGAACAGGCAGGGTCGGATTGGTAAGGCGGGCACTTTGGCAATGGCCGAGGTGCCGGTATCCACTTTCCAGCTGTGGGCTGCTTCTTTTGGGCAGCCGGGGGTGTGGAGGGGGGGGCGATGTTGGCAGTGTCTGTGTTGTTCTGATGCCGCCAGCGGCCCATTGGGTGCCTGAGTGGTCTTTCTGGAGGCAGATGGGTGTCCATTACCTCCTTTTTAGGTCTCGCCTTGCGATCGCAAAGCGAGACTATTGTAAGGGGCTCCCAAAAGTGCTCCGAAAAGCGGATTGCATGGCGAGCACGCGCACAATCACGCACATCGTGCCGCCATGCAATCCGTTTGGCATCGCACTTCAAAGTGTCCGCTCCCCCGCCTGGAATGCGCTCCCCGCCAAGCGCGCGCGCCACGCTCCGCCGGGCTTGTTACAATTGTCTCCGACATCACGAAGCGCATCAATCGGAAACCATTGCTCATATTTTGTGGCATTGTTGGCGTTTTTTATTGTGCGCATTAGTCATTGCATCGTCAGAAACAAGCACTTCTGTGTTTTTAATGTGCTGCAATGTTTATGTTGAGGTGGTACTTTTAGATTAGCTGCTTCATGCTTTACTTCTCTACTGAAGATCGCCACGTTCTCTTTAAAACGAATTGCAAATACTTTGGCAGGAAATGAATGGATTTTGTATTTCCTTTTTTGTGCTCAGCCACAAAATGCACTTTTTTCATTTTTCGTTTCGTAAGACCTACAATTTGTCGTGAGTCGCGCTTGACAGCTTTGAGTGTCGGAGGCGGTGACAGCACAATTGTGAGGGGAGATTGCACACTCAGCTGAAGTGGAGCGCTCGGCTGCCTTCAATATCACGGCCCCTTCACATCTATTGAGCGACTCGCAAGATGGCCGCGGTCACCTGGATCCGGAGATTGTAAACATTGATCACGCGGCCTTTTCAGCTTGAGTGCGGCCCATCAAACACTCTGGTACTTTAGAAGTGGTGGGCTGGTCAGGGAAGGAGTGTAAGGCACCCGTGCACTTGAGTGGCTTACATCACCACAGTGATATATACAGTGGACAACCCAATATACCCTTGAGGGCTTGGGTAAATTCAAATATACTGGTAAAAGAGTGCCTTCAAGGGATTTTTTTGAAAAACTTAGTTGTATGATTTTTTATTATTCAATATAGGGTAGAAGTATACCTATAAGTCAAGTTTCTCTTAATGTGAATGTATTGTAGGTTATACACCATGCATTAGTCATATGTAGGTGCATCAATCCACCATAATTGGAAAGAACGAATACATGAATAATCAGATCATCAAATAAGCAAATAGTCAAAGAATCAAAAAAAGCAAAGGGTGTGTAAAAAGAAACAAACTTATATCAATGAATGGTATTCAGGGTACCTAAAATGTAGACAGTTATACATATATTGGAAGGAAATAATACATTCAATGATTCCTTCACTCAACAATAGATCAAACACTTTTTCTTAACAATATTCAATAATTATATAGAAAACAGTGTGAGAGTCGACATTTCGGTCTAAGTTTCACTTCACATCTTCAGGACTAGTAGATTAAAAGTTGACCCCTGGAAGTCTAATCTTTCACAAATCAGTGTCGATGTTTCTGATCTCCGAGAAAGTGACCCTTCGGGGGGCCCGTTGGGAATTGCAGCGCCGGCCTGACGAGGAGCATAGCCCGATGATGAAGCATGACACCCCTCGGGGTGTGTGAGGGCATCAAGAGGCAAGACATGTGCTTTCCCCCTTGTGGTTTGGGTCTGTTTAACCTGGGACTCCCATCTTTTCTTTTTTGTCTTCTGTATAAGACATATGGGTCAATCTCTGGACCCTATCTTTGGAACAGTGCCCAACCTTTTTTGTGGTAATATAATCTTTGGGAGCATGGACACTGGACCATTAACTGGCTCCTTGGTCGTCCCCCCCCCCTTTTTTTTGATGGAATATTTGCACGGCAGTTTTGCCGAGGGACCGTTTATCTTTTCTTTCCCTTCTGTTTTCCATTTCCCTTCATACATGAGACCTATATATCCTCAAAATGTAAGGCTCCTAGGCTTGTATATGAGTGATACTTTCTCCTTGTAATGTGGGTTCAGTGGTGGAGGCCCCCCGTTCTTATCATTCCTCTTATCTCTTTTTACTACCAACCTATTTCTGTTGCAACAATACACAAGAGGTAGTAATTTGATTATCCCGGATAAATACGTGGCATGGGCTATACTCCACTAACCATTATGGGTATGCCTACTGTGATCTACGTTTAGAGTTTAGTAGACACAGTCATTAGGAGGACTTTACCTACCTTTTACGACCAGATCGCTTCACCCTGGCATTGACCGGTACACGTTTTATGGGCTGTGTTTTGACCGCATAGAGTGCCATTAATAATAAACCTCCACTCGGGACGCCCATGCTCAGGGGATTACTAGCCCCGGTTTGCGCATGCACAGTAAGGGCGCATTTGCACGCATGCGCTTTTGCAACTTTAGGCATGGCACGCCCCGGAAGTAGGATTTATCGAGGAACCTACGAGTTTAAAAACTCCGTCCCGCTGCCTCCAATGCATTACTGGCTTGGCGGTTGGACGCGTAGGTGTGGGAAGTACAGGCACCTGTTGTCGACAGTGAGTACCCGATGACGATTGGGGATAAGGTCACGTAGCCTATGTCTTTGGATGTGATGACAGCACCCCCCGTTTCACTTGTGCTTACTTTTTGTCATGCCTTTATCTCAGCAACCTGACACGGTGCGGGCGTCTAATCGCCAACAGCCATTGAGTTTATTTGTGCTCTTTTAGAGGTAAGCATACCTCAAGGGAATTTGTTTGTTGGATGTCTAGTGAAACTTGTCTGGGATCTCAACAAGTGGAGAAACCCCCTTTTATGATGGAGCGGATATCACTACGAATAGGGAAACTCCCTGCACGTCATACAAGAGGGTTTCCTTGTAATATTGACACGCCACGATACACCTGCCTTGGTATCCTCCATGTTTTAAGTAAACAACAGACAAGGGAATTATGTATCCCCAATTGGTCTCGTCCTTTTTCCTCTTTTCTTTGTATGACATTGGTATGTGGTGCACACGATTGTGGCACACTACGTTGCATTAAGCCAGTCTAATGCACGTCCTTTGTAACTGTATCCTTTTTTGTTTCTGTGTCCTAGGTTATGCTCAGGAGCAGTACAATTGGCCCGCCCTGACATATATTGTGGGTATTTATCTTTCAATTTTATATTCACGCACACACTCATGTGCATTTTCACTACCTTTTGCACTTCTTTGGTCCTGATGAAGCGCCAACGACTTGAATAGCGACAGAGGCGCGAAACATGTTGACCGTTTTTAATGACACCGAGGTACAATGTGTCCTTGGGGACCATACTCTAAATTAGAGTTTTTTAATTTTGGCAGGAGGGTTACTACATCAATATAACCCCCAGCCATTTTTAATCCACTTCACACACATTCTAGCGACCCTCATTTAAAACCCACACCCCACACACCCTCATACACCATCCGGCATGCCTCAAAAGATCTCCGAGAAAGTGACCCTTCGGGGGGCCCGTTGGGAATTGCAGCGCCGGCCTGACGAGGAGCATAGCCCGATGATGAAGCATGACACCCCTCGGGGTGTGTGAGGGCATCAAGAGGCAAGACATGTGCTTTCCCCCTTGTGGTTTGGGTCTGTTTAACCTGGGACTCCCATCTTTTCTTTTTTGTCTTCTGTATAAGACATATGGGTCAATCTCTGGACCCTATCTTTGGAACAGTGCCCAACCTTTTTTGTGGTAATATAATCTTTGGGAGCATGGACACTGGACCATTAACTGGCTCCTTGGTCCCCCCCCTTTTTTTTGATGGAGTATCTATTCATGTTGACAGGGAACAGAAGAGGGCTCTGTCATCACCATGAAAGATATTAGACGTGGCCAGTGTGGCTGTTGCCACACCACAAAAAGGCTTGGTGCATAGAGGATGTTGGGGTTAGATCTGTGTGCCCCCCTCTGCGCTTTACTCTTCAGATGGCCTGGGATGGGGGTGCTCTCCTGACTCATCTCATTGTGAATTTGGAGGAAAGCGATTTGAATTTCCAGAAGCCGGTCTCTTTCATTGCCTCTCGCTCCCAATGTCGCTTCTACTATTGAAACCACCTCCGTTTCTGATCGAACACCCGCTAACATGCCACGATAAGTGGGGTGCAAAGAGTGGGCAATGTCTTACTGACCTTGACCCGGACAGCTCCACTGCAAAAGAGCAAGTTGGGCAGTAGAAGGATCTAGCTCAGAACTTTGCTGTTTCTGAGAATTCTGTCATTATTGTGCCATTCTAGCTCTACGCTGATCCTAGGATGATCCCCACGTTTGGCGCGTAGATCTTTCCTCGGTACCACTATCTCTGCTCTAGTTCCTTCCCTGTGACTTTATTTTATGTTCATGGTCAAGCCATGCTTGGTTTAGTCCTCCAGTATGGATGTGATGTTAGGTCCAGTGTTTAGGTCACATTCTTCCCTGGTGGACTTTTTCATGGAACATGCTCTCCGTTGTGTAGGAAAGTTCAGAAACCATAATTTCCACAACAGGTTTAAAACAAGCACTGGCATAGCCAATAGGTCTCGCCTTTGGGACCTTATAAGTGTTTAGCAATGCAACAGTTGATGTTGTTGCACCGAGGATATTGTGCTGGATAACTAAACACTTATAAGGTCCCAAAGGCAAGACCTATTGGCTATGCCAATGCTTGTTATCAATGGTGCAGAGGTGTCACTCCCCTTCTCTCGCGGAAAGGCAATATGCAAATGTGGGCCACTTTTTTTTTGCCTGGGCCGATTTTTAATCCCAATCAAACCCTGGGGACAGGCCAGACAGCGGTTTTGGCTCCTCAAAATCTGGTCACCCTAGTTTTAGATCGCATCCTGTGGTATCGGGGTTTACAGATGCAGCAAAACCCTCACTCAAAATCAAGGCTAAAGAAGTGTTAACATCCAAACAATACTACTTGTTTCCCTTCCTGCAGTGTGATGAAGGAAATATTTGGAGTGGGTAATAATTAATCAAGAATCATGAGAAATAATGCTGTGAGTGAAAACATCTCTGCGTAGTGAACGCCGTCGGAAAACCATCACAGCCTGTTTCAGTCTCAACACAGTGACAGATACTCGCGCCAAACGATGATAGGCTGATTTTCCATTTCAAAGGTAGTTCAAAACGTAGCCAGCAGGTGGCAGACGATACACATATACGAATCTTTGGGCGCCTAGGGCTGCCGAATATTGATGTTACTGAATGACGTTCCGTTTATGTTTGTTGTTTTTAGTTGTAAAAGCTTTCGATGCAATCTGCAGACAACTAGAGTGTGGAAACTTGCTTTACGTCACCTCCACCTTCCCGTTTTATGCGCACTGAAGCGCGTGAGTAACCAACCTGTGAGAGTGATGTCGTCATCGTCCTCGTCGATGATCTGCTCCTCGGCCACATCCAGGGAGCTCTCGGTAATCATGTCATTGGGGTCATCGGTGCAGGTTAACCCCGAGTAACTGTGCAGGATGTCAGCGCTGGGGACATGCTCCACGATGACAGCCGGGAAAATGGAAGGGTCGCCCAGCTGCGAGACAAAAAAAAAAAAATAGGAACGCGCGTTAACACAGAAAAGTACTAGAAACAACAACAAAAACATTTTTGACTACATGTTTATGCTTTTTGCATCAATCTACATCGACGAAGTGAACTTGAACGGCAGTTAGTTGAGTCTCACATACAGCTGTCATTGTAAAAGTCTTTAATAAACAAGGTTACCAAAGTCCTGTAGTAGTAGACTCGATAAGCCAAGTAGGAGAAATTTCATGAGTGCAAGGATTGAAGCACTGTGTCACGGATGATATGAAGTCTTCTGGTAACCAGTGGCGGCTCCTCCTAAGGTGGAGAAGCGTCGCCCCACTGGTCAAAAGGAAAAATAAAATGATAATAACGTAACCTTATTATCATTATTTTATGTTTCCCATCGCAGTCTGTGGCAGTGCGGGGTTGGCCAGAGCAGGGGGTGGAGTGGTTTGCACTCGTGAAGTGCTCATGACTGTTTGGCTGGCCCTCGTGGGCTGACCGAACAGTCATGCGCAATTTGCATGTTCCCCACCAGGCTGCATAACACAGCTTGGAGAGGAACATGCAGAACTCCCTGTCCCCGTCTGAGCACCGAACTACAGCGCTCAAACCAATCACAACACTACATCGCAGCGTTGCAATTGGCTCAGGGGAGCCTGTGTGCCCAGGGGCTTCCTGCTGGATTCAGGACGAAGGAAGGTGAAGTGGACGGAGGAGTGGTGGCCAGCTGTTCCAGGTAAGTCCTTTTCTTTTTTTATTACCTCCCATCCACTCCCTCTATTCCCACAAACACCCTCCCACCGCCCCCCATCCAGGAGCAGCTGCTACTGCTGGTAACCCTACCTTTACAAGTTTAACAATAACAGATGCTTTGCAGATATTTTTTGCACCTTGACTCAGGGACGGTTCTAGGATTTTTAAGCCCGGGCAGAAAAGGAATGTGCGAGGCTCCTCTATTTTGCATACAAGCTGACAAATTCAGGGCTGTTACCATCTCAATAAATGTCACTGCTCCTTAAGTTGCTTGGTGCAGATCCCTTCTAGGCTGCACCCCCTCTCTCTTAGCCACCTACAGCACCTCTTTTACAACTCAAAAGTGGCTGAAGGTGTGCGAGTTGCTTATGGGTTAAGACTAGGGGGTAAATCGCAGGACAATAGTCATCCTGTGGTGCCTGTGTGTGGGCTGCAGGACAGGAGGCTTAATTGCAGGACAAACCTGCAGAATATGTTTCCTTGCAACTGGAACCATAGGAGGGCTCCCCCAGTCCAATTTTATCGGTGCATTTTGGGGTTTTCAGTCCCTTTTATCCAATTCTGAAAATCAGGACTACAAATTGCAGAATGTAAAGAAAAGTCCTGGATTAAATGAGCTACCCATGCATGGACCTAGGAAACGTGAGCAGTCTGCTCTACATCCTCAAAATATCCCCATTTCTATCCCTGCATGTTTTGTGTGCTGAGATGCCCAACAGGGCCCTTTGCACCTTTTAACAAAACAGCAATGTAGATCAACAGATCAGTTCAAATGTTGAAGATCTATCCACGTATGTATGAATGAACACAGAGCGCAAATCTAGCTACAATGCAGTGAAATCTTGTACACAATGGGTTCTTTAGCGATAGTAGTGCATAGGAAATGGGGTGACAAATGCAAAAATAACAATTGATGGACAGAATGCAGAACAATGTCATACATTCACCCCAGTACAGAGATCTGGGCCTAAATCCATCGTTTTTTTGCTCACCATGCCATTCCAGTTTGAACCCAGCCATATGCAAATCAGTCTTGACCCTGTGCCCCATGGGAACAGTCCAGCCCGAACTGCCAAGCCAGGTCCTCCCTGGACTGGAAACAAGCATCCTAGGACCGGTTTCGGGCTTTCAGCCCTCATCAGCCAGGATAGCCTGATTCCAGTGGCATGGAGAGCAAGGGACTCACGTCTGAGCATACCCTTCCCACTCGGGGTGACAAATGCAAAAATAACAATTGATGGACAGAATGCAGAACAATGTCATACATTCACCCCAGTACAGAGATCTGGGCCTAAATCCATCGTTTTTTTGCTCACCATGCCATTCCAGTTTGAACCCAGCCATATGCAAATCAGTCTTGACCCTGTGCCCCATGGGAACAGTCCAGCCCGAACTGCCAAGCCAGGTCCTCCCTGGACTGGAAACAAGCATCCTAGGACCGGTTTCGTAGTGGGCAAAAGAACGATGGATTTAACCCAGATCTCTTGACTGGGGGAGAATGTCTGCATTGTCAGCATTCCGTCCATCATTTGTTTGTTGTAACGCTTTTCGCCCTAAGTGGGATGGGTATTCCCAGACGTGGGACCCGTGCTCACTACGCCACTGGAGTCAAGCTATCCTGGCTGATGACGCCTGATAGCCAGAAACCGGTCCTAGGATGCTTGATTCCGGTCCAGGGAAGACATGGCTTGGCAGTTCGGGCTGGACTGTTCCCATGAGGCACAGGGTCAAGACTGATTTGCATATGGCCATGTCTGAACTGGGGTGGCGTAGTGGGCAAAAGAACGATGGATTTAACCCAGATCTCTTGACTGGGGGAGAATGTCTGCATTGTCAGCATTCCGTCCATCATTTGTTTGTTGTAACGCTTTTCGCCCTAAGTGGGATGGGTATTCCCAGACGTGGGACCCGTGCTCACTACGCCACTGGAGTCAAGCTATCCTGGCTGATGACGGCTGATAGCCAGAAACCGGTCCTAGGATGCTTGATTCCGGTCCAGGGAAGACATGGCTTGGCAGTTCGGGCTGGACTGTTCCCATGAGGCACAGGGTCAAGACTGATTTGCATATGGCCATGTCTGAACTGGGGTGGCGTAGTGGGCAAAAGAACGATGGATTTAACCCAGATCTCTTGACTGGGGGAGAATGTCTGCATTGTCAGCATTCCGTCCATCATTTGTTTGTTGTAACGCTTTTCGCCCTAAGTGGGATGGGTATTCCCAGACGTGGGACCCGTGCTCACTACGCCACTGGAGTCAAGCTATCCTGGCTGATGACGGCTGATAGCCAGAAACCGGTCCTAGGATGCTTGATTCCGGTCCAGGGAAGACATGGCTTGGCAGTTCGGGCTGGACTGTTCCCATGAGGCACAGGGTCAAGACTGATTTGCATATGGCCATGTCTGAACTGGGGTGGCGTAGTGGGCAAAAGAACGATGGATTTAACCCAGATCTCTTGACTGGGGGAGAATGTCTGCATTGTCAGCATTCCGTCCATCATTTGTTTGTTGTAACGCTTTTCGCCCTAAGTGGGATGGGTATTCCCAGACGTGGGACCCGTGCTCACTACGCCACTGGAGTCAAGCTATCCTGGCTGATGACGGCTGATAGCCAGAAACCGGTCCTAGGATGCTTGATTCCGGTCCAGGGAAGACATGGCTTGGCAGTTCGGGCTGGACTGTTCCCATGAGGCACAGGGTCAAGACTGATTTGCATATGGCCATGTCTGAACTGGGGTGGCGTAGTGGGCAAAAGAACGATGGATTTAACCCAGATCTCTTGACTGGGGGAGAATGTCTGCATTGTCAGCATTCCGTCCATCATTTGTTTGTTGTAACGCTTTTCGCCCTAAGTGGGATGGGTATTCCCAGACGTGGGACCCGTGCTCACTACGCCACTGGAGTCAAGCTATCCTGGCTGATGACGGCTGATAGCCAGAAACCGGTCCTAGGATGCTTGATTCCGGTCCAGGGAAGACATGGCTTGGCAGTTCGGGCTGGACTGTTCCCATGAGGCACAGGGTCAAGACTGATTTGCATATGGCCATGTCTGAACTGGGGTGGCGTAGTGGGCAAAAGAACGATGGATTTAACCCAGATCTCTTGACTGGGGGAGAATGTCTGCATTGTCAGCATTCCGTCCATCATTTGTTTGTTGTAACGCTTTTCGCCCTAAGTGGGATGGGTATTCCCAGACGTGGGACCCGTGCTCACTACGCCACTGGAGTCAAGCTATCCTGGCTGATGACGGCTGATAGCCAGAAACCGGTCCTAGGATGCTTGATTCCGGTCCAGGGAAGACATGGCTTGGCAGTTCGGGCTGGACTGTTCCCATGAGGCACAGGGTCAAGACTGATTTGCATATGGCCATGTCTGAACTGGGGTGGCGTAGTGGGCAAAAGAACGATGGATTTAACCCAGATCTCTTGACTGGGGGAGAATGTCTGCATTGTCAGCATTCCGTCCATCATTTGTTTGTTGTAAAGGAAATGGGGGAGGCATGAATGAGGTAGAGGAACATACAATTAGAAGAGAAGGGTTTAGGGGTGAAGCAGAGAAGTGAACTATAGAAGTTCTGGTTGATAGCGAAGGTGGGGTGAAAGTGGGACTTCCTCAGAGATGATCAAGTACCCGACTGGGAACTCTGTTTTTTAAAAACAAATTTTATTGAGCAATATTACATTTGGTACTTCAATTTACTCCCGGAACAGGTGTCTGTCCTTCAGGCTGAGCATAGTTTCAGTAAAAATTAAACTGTGCGAGAATACATTTTTTCCACAATATGTTTTAGTTATCCAACATGTCATTCGTCCTTCTATACTCCGAGAGCTATTTACTAAAGTCTACATCATAATGGCAACTAAAAAAAAATTAAGCAACTCCTCCCACATTCCCTCCCCCCCTCCCATTAGGCGCGCCATGACTGAGGTTAATGACCTCATATAGGATGCGACACACTAATAGTGTGGGGCAACAATCGGTTTTGACTCGTGTACTCTAGTCTTACCCACATCTCTCCATTGTCGCACACTGAGGGGACACTACTTGTTTGTATATTGGGAGGCCCCGTAATAGGTAGTAAAGTGACTCAGGACCTCATGGTGTAGCGACTGGGTACTCTGTGATAGTTTATTTTTTTGAAGACCTAGGTTTTCTACTCGATTCAAAAGTGGAGGAGGGAAGGAGTCTGATGGATCTCAATGGGAGCGGCATACCAAATGCTAGGAGAACCTGACACGTCCCCTTCTTTCTCTTGTCTGTGCTTTTAATTTATAAATCAAAAGAGTTGAGATGCTGGACTGGGGCCATGTGAGTCTCATAAGACGATGGCCCTTGAAGCAATTAAAGAAACCTTCACAGGACAATGTTTGAAGTCAAAACCATAAAGGTTTATTAAAATATAAGAATCATTAAAGAAGGCAAAAAGTGGGGGGAGGAGCCTAGCGCTTGATCAAGATGGTCGCGTGAGCTTAGAGCTCCCGAGACCCTCGCGCCCTCCGTCGACTATCCTGTCTCTGATCCTGATGGTATGCACGGCATCGTGTTGCTGAGAAGGCAGGGAGACGATTGATGCCACCTGGGATCAGATCGCCCTCCGGGAACCGGACTTACACCTGGCGGAAGGTTGCGGCCTATCTCCCGGGGATGCCAGGGGCCAGAGTTGGCAGGAAGCCCGGCTCCTAGTTGATCAACAACGGCCAGGCGAGGCGTGAATGGTCGGGCGGAGGCCTCTGCCCTTTCACTTTCGGTTTCGTTCCCTTTGTCTGCCCGGACACTGGAGAGCGCTGGGTGGCTTTAATGCCCCGAGGCCGCTCGGCGGGCTATCCTGACTGCATACGGCAATACCGCACACTCCTTCCTCCTCTCTTCGAGAGGGATCGGTCTTAATTGTACTGGACTGCCCGGAGCCCACTATGTCGGGCAAGGCGGAAGGTGACCGGCTGAAGACCAAGTCGACCAGGCGGGGAACGTATACCCAGGCTAACATCATGGACCGCTATGCTCTCCAGAAAGCGTCACCGGGTGGATCGAGCCAGGCGCCGGAGGCCCAGAAGGAGGACTCGCCTGTGGTACCGGAGCTCTCCCTTCAGGATGTTATGAGTGCACTTGACGGGATGCAGACCTCGATGGGGAGACAGTTCGAGGCCCTGGCACAAAAGGTGGACGCCATCCTGGTCGATGTCAACCTGATCCGCTCGGACCTGGGCAAGACCAACGAGCGTGTTAAGAGCCTGGACCTCAAGACCACGGGCCTCACCGACGATGTCACGGAGCTTCAGACCGAGGTCCGTAAGCTCAGGTCCGAGAGCGACCTCGTCGCCCGCCGGCTGGAGGACTTTGAGAGCCGGGCCAGGCGCAACAACGTGCGCGTCATCGGGGTCCCGGAGTCCTCGGATGAGGCATCGGTGGACCTACTCGTGGAGGACCTGGTCCTTAACCACCTAAAGCCGAGGGGCCTTGGAAAGTTTTTTGCCGTTGAGAGGGCCCACAGGGTGCCGGGTGGGCGATCCAAGGCGGGTGCCCCGCCAAGGCCGATTGTCGCCCGGCTCTTCCACTTCCGAGACCGGGATGCCATCCTGCAAGCGTCGAGGGTGGCGGGCCCTGTTCCCTTCCAGAACGCATCGGTTAACTTTTACCCGGACTTCACCCAGCAGGTGCAGCGCCAGAGGCAGAGTTTCCTGGGGGTGAAGCGGAGGCTTCGGGAACTGGACCTGAAGTATGCCATGCTTTTCCCTGCCAAACTACGTGTGGTGCACGACGACCGGACATTTTTCTTTGACTCTCCTGTTATGGCGGATGAATGGCTGGACGCTCTGCCCCGCCGTGGGACGGGCGCCGACACGGTCGAGCAGGGTGATGGTGGCCGGGATGGACAGGGCTGACAACCTCATGTTGCACTGAATTGCGTTGGCTATATTTGGGAACTTGAATTGAGTGCAGTAACTATGGAGGGTTGCGGGAGGACGAGGGGGGGCTCTTTTCCTCCCCTGGGGTACTTTTTGTAGAATTTGGTTTGTGGGGCGACAGGCACACTGCGAGTTGGGGGGGCTTTTTAAGCTGCTGCAGGGGTGCAGGGTGGGGGGAGTTACTGGGGTTTGGAGTTTGTTGTTGTTGGGGGGATTGTTTTTGCAAGGCATGATGACTATTCTCAGGACTGTCCGTGGTGGCTCTTTTGGTGCGGGGTGGGCCTCTTTCCGTTTGAGGATGGGGGGTAGAGGCTTAAAAGTGATAAGCTGGAATGTTAATGGGTTGGGGGATCGTATCAAGAGGGGGATAGTCCTGCAATTTTTGAAACGCTCGATGCCTGATGTTGTCCTACTGCAAGAGACGCACCTCATAGGCAATACGTGTTATGCCTTGAATAGGAAGGGGTATAAATTTGTTGCGCACTCGGGATTCTCTTCTGGGTCCAGGGGTGTGGGTGTCCTTGTCAGGGCCTCGTTGCCTTTTGAGGTGGACTCCACCATTGCTGACGATAGGGGGAGGTTTGTGGCGGTAGCGGGGCGGTGGGAAGGAAGAATTTTGGTCTTGGTTTCGGTCTATGTCCCGCCTGCCCTGCAGGCCTCCACATTTGCTGATCTGGGCAGGGCTTTGCTTACTCTCCCGGGGGGTACACTGGTAGTGGGAGGGGACTTCAACGCAGTAGGCTCTGGACTGTTAGATAGATACCCACCCAGGGACACAGGGGGGGCTCAGAAATGGCTTCCGGACTTCCTGGACACGTTTGGTCTTATAGATTGCTGGAGGCTCCGGCACCCCACACAGAGCCAGTACACATTTCACTCCGGTGCGCATGGTAGCCTCTCCAGGATTGACTACCTGCTCACTCTATCCGCTCACGCCCCGTTGGTGTCCGAGGCGAGGCACATGGCACGCGGTATCTCCGACCACTCACCAGTGTGGATCCGGTTGGATCTAGGTCGGGAGGGAGGAGGGAGGGTGGCCCCCATTAACCCATGGTACTTCCGAGACCCCAAGATGCGCAGCGCCCTGGTAAAAAAGGTAGATTGTTACTTCAAAGAAAATTTGGGTACTGTGGACTCGGCGGTGTCGCTGTGGGAAGCTTTTAAGACCGTGCTTCGAGGGGAAGCCCTCTCCCTGGTGGTGGCTGCCAAGAGTCGGAGGGATGGAGAGGTACAGCAGGTAGAAGAAGAGATCGCGGCCCTTGAAGGGGCTATGGAGGAGGGGGTTACGGACTCATCGCTGCATGAGCTTAGCTTGAAACAGACGGAATATAGGGAACTGGTGACGGACGCCGCTAAGACCCTTAGTAGGGAACAGCAGGGCCGCCTGTATGACGTAGGTGATAAGGCAGGGAAACTCCTAGCGTGGCTGGACAGGAAAGAACGGGTTAATAGAGTGGTGCCGGAGTTGATAGGTGTGAATGGGGAGGTGGTTGTGGAACCGGAGGGGATTGTGCAGTGTTTTGCGGAGTACTTTCGAGGGGTTTATTCCTCTGTGTCGGACAGGCCGCCCGAGGACTCGGTTGCCCTCCTCCGTGACATCGAGCTGCCCTGCCTCTCTGACATAGATAGGGACGATTTGGATGGCGATATAACTGTTGACGAGGTGGCGGGGGCTATCCGTGCGCTGCACTCGGGTAAGGCCTCCGGGCCGAACGGACTGCCGATAGATCTATATAAGCTGTTCCCGGATAGAGTTGCCCCCCACCTGCGCACCATGTTTTTGGAGGCGCGGGAGGATGGGTTCCTTCCGTTGGACCAGCGGCTGGCGTCGATAGTTGTTATACATAAGGAGGGTAAGCCCCGGGATAGGTGCGCCTCCTACCGGCCCATCTCACTCCTCAACGCTGAGCCGAAAATTCTGGCTAAACTCCTGGCTACCCGTTTGATTAGAGTACTCGGCGACCTGGTCCATCCTGATCAATCCGGCTTTATCCCGCACCGTAACACGGCACTAAACCTCAGACGTCTCCATGGCGTCATCGCCAGGGCGGACACGTTGTAGGAACCGGCGGTTGTGGCGTCCCTTGACGCCACGATGGCCTTTGACACGGTGGAGTGGGCGTACTTATGGGCCGTGCTGGCAAAGTTTGGTTTTGGACCCGGTTTTGTGAGTTGGGTTAGGTTGCTGTACGAGGGGCCGCTTGCGAACGTGGTGGTGAATGGTCGGGCATCTAATTCGTTTCAGCTCGGAAGGGGAACTCGGCAGGGCTGCCCCCTGTCGCCGTTGTTGTTTGCCCTCGCCCTTGAACCGTTGGCGGCATGGATACGTTGGCACCCTGAAATACGGGGCCTCAGATGGTCGCCCGATCACGAGGATCGTATCTCGCTCTACGCAGACGACATCCTTTTATATCTTGCCTCACCTAAGAAGTCGCTTATTGTGGTTTGTGATGTGCTTGCATCATTCGGAAGGAACTCGGGGCTCGTCATTAATTGGGGCAAGTCGCACCTGTATGTTCTTAGTGGCGAGGTCCCCCCGATCCCTAGCTCGTGCGCGATACAGGTCGCCCAGCAGGGTTTTGTGTACTTGGGGATCTTCATATCCATGGACCCTACAGTGCGCTATGAGAGGAACCTGCTCCCCCCCCTGGCACGCTTGAGGCGCGATGTGGAGGGTTGGCGGCGGCTGCCGCTCTCCCTCGTTGGGCGTGCGGCCCTGTTCAAAATGATGTCGCTCCCCCGCTTCCTATACGCCCTCCAGAACACCTTGGACTGGGTGCCGGCCAAATATTTCCGGGAGGTCGAAGGCCTCCAAAGGACGTTGCTGTGGGATGGGCGGCCGCGAATAGCCATTGCAAAACTGACGCTCCCATGGTACGATGGGGGCATTGCGCTCCCAGACATCCGACGGTACTACTGGGCCACGCAGCTGAGCGCGATCAACCATGGGTTTTATGGCCCTGCCCTCAGCCCTGGATACGCCATGGACAGGTGGTTGCTACGTGGTGGCAACTACTACAGGGCGTTATATTCGCGGTCCCTGGACTCGTCCCTCACGGGGCCCACGGGCGTGGCGGTGCGGGTGTGGAAGATGGCGACTGCTTCGTTGGGCTGGAAGGACAGGCTTACCCTCGCTACCCCATTGTTTGAGTCGGAGAGGTTGGGGAAGCTCAGGCACACGAAGGGATTCGACAAGTGGGACCTGATAGGTATATCCAAAGTGGGGGACGTGCTACATAAGGGGAGGGTGAAGTCCTTTGAGGAGTTGCAGAGTGAGTACGAGTTGGGGCCCTCCGAATATTTTAGGTACATCCAGCTGCGCCACGCTCTCAGATCAGTCCTCGTGGAGGGCGAGAAGGTGCCAGAGTCCTCTCCCCTTGAGGACCGGGTCCTTGATGGCCACATGCCCGAGAGTACGATCTCTCTTATATATAAGAAATTGATCAATGTCCGAGCGGACCTGCTTTCGGGGCTGAGAGAACAGTGGACTAGGGATGGTCTCGAGTTGGATAATGAGGATTGGCAGTCGGCGGTTTCTTCCCCTAAGGAGGTTGCGATCCCGTCGCGCCTGAGGCTGGTGCAGCTTAAGATACTGCATCGGGTCTATGTGACGGGGCCGCGGCTGGTCCACATGGGTTTTTCGGAGGACGGCCTGTGCAGGAGGGGATGTGGTTTGCTGGGTACCTTCCTCCATATTATTTGGGAGTGTGGGGTCATTGCGGAGTTCTGGAAGAGAGTTCATGCAGTCATGGGGGAGGTGACGGGCATTGCGGTGCAGCCAGAGGCGCGGTGTTGCCTCCTGAACGTCTGGGGACCCACTGACCTTGATGAGGCGCAGACCCACTGGGTGACTCTGGGTAACATGATTGCCAAACGGGACATTGCGCGCCTATGGGGCTCCTCGGGACCTCCTACACTGACCGCGTGGAAAGAGAACATGGACTGGAGCATGTTCAGGGAAAAGACGGTCTATTGCTCCAGAGGTCGCCCCCGGAAATGGCACGCTATCTGGGGGCGGTGGAATCACTACAGGGGGGGTATATGTCTTGCCTCTGATCTGGACCTGCCAGAGGAACAGCTTTCCCCCTGACCCTCTTTCCAGCATAGCTCGATCTTAGACACCGTTCTGTGCTTCTGCTGTCCCCCTTCTTCCTCCACACATTGTCTTGGAATTCGTAGACGAGTGGGGTTCCACCTCCGCTGGGGGCTTTCACCATGGGTTTCTTCACTGTTTCTTGCCTTGCTGGGGTTTGTTGTTATTGTTTCTGTGTTTATTTAAAATTGGACCTTTTGCACTAATCCTTGTACTGTACTGTGGACTCATCACTGTGCCTGATTTTCCATGCTGCCGAACCCCCGGGCTGTCGGCTGAATAGCTGTGTCCTGATCCTTGAAATAAAGGTTTTCCAAAAAAAAAAAAAAAAAAAAAAAGAAGGCAAAAAGTAGTTACTCAAATTCAAATCAGCATCAATAATGCATCAAATATTGCAAATGCGAGAGGATTAACATAAGGTACTTCTTCAAAGCAAGTAAACAGCCAGAACCAAAGTATAGTTCAGCAAGAGGAATAGCATAGAATCAGCTCATATAGTTTAAATATTAAGTGAGTAGACAGTCTAATGCAGTTAAAAAGACAAAATAGACAGGCCGCCGACGATACCCAGCTGATCCTCTCCCTGACCAACGACCCCGCCGCCGCCAGAGCCAACCTTCACGAAGGAATGAAAGAGGTAGCCGAGTGGATGTCGACCAGCCGCCTGAAGCTGAACTCGGACAAGACGGAAGTCCTCATCCTGGGATCCTCGCCCTCCGCCTGGGACGACTCCTGGTGGCCCCCCGCCCTGGGCACCGCACCCAAACCGACAGACCACGCACGCAACCTGGGCTTCATCCTGGACTCCTCCCTCTCCATGACCAAGCAAGTCAACGCCGTCTCCTCGTCATGCTTCAACACCTTGCGCATGCTACGGAAGATCTTCCGGTGGATCCCCACCGAGACCAGGAAGACTGTCACCCAGGCACTCGTCACCAGCCGACTGGACTACGGCAACGCCCTCTACGCCGGAACCACCGCCAAGCTCCAGAAGAGACTCCAACGGATCCAGAACGCCTCAGCCAGACTCATCCTCGACATCCCACGACACAGCCACATCTCCGGACACCTAAGAGACCTGCACTGGCTCCCGGTCAACAAGAGAATCACCTTCCGTCTTCTCACCCACGCACACAAAGCTCTTCACGACCAAGGCCCGAGCTACCTCAACAACCGCATCAACTTCTACGCTCCCAAACGACACCTCCGATCAGCCAGTCACGCCCTCGCCGCCGTCCCCCGCATCCGAAGAACGACAACAGGAGGAAGGTCCTTCTCCTACCAGGCCGCCAAGACCTGGAACTCCCTCCCGACCGACCTGCGCCTGACCCAAGACCACCTCGCCTTCAGGAAGAAGCTCAAGACCTGGCTGTTCGGGTAGTGGCAGCACCCCCCCCCCAGCGCCTTGAGACCCTCCGGGTAAGTAGAGCGCTCTATAAATGCCTATGATTGATTGATTGACGTGGAGTGTGCCTTTGTGGAAGGGAGCAAAATGTCTGGTGCTTCCCCCCCCAAAAAAGGTGCGTATTATAGGTTTCAGGCAGTGAAATCCACACACTCGACATGGCGAGTTCTGACATTTTTGAGCTACACTAAGAGAATTACATACACATAAACCAATAGCTTTTCAAGAAAATATGGTATACCACAAAAGAACTATTTAGGAACACCTTCTTTCATGCATAAATATGGTAAGATGTACAAAGAAACTGAAGAAAATAACGTGACATTTGTTCAACAAATAAAAATAGACAAGAAAACTGATGTTTTGGGCAAATAACCTTGAATCTGTTGCAAATACCTAAACATTCAGCACATGGCTTTCTTCCCAACGAACACAAATAAATACATTTCAGATCGACAAGTAAACAGCACCATGAAATTAATTTGATTTCACTTATTTTCTAAATTGGAAAGAGACAGAAGAGAAACATGCACCTAGGAAACATGTTTGTGTAATTTAAACCCACAATTCTTTCTATACACTATTATAAAATGAATGTGAATGTAGGCTGACTAGGCCTAGTCATGTAAACCGAGGTCTAGTTATTCTAACTAAACCAATTTAAAACCAGCATAATTTTTATTTTAATTAAAAGCACAGTCAAACTAGATTTGCTGATTTCTAGTCTACAAAGTTCTGTACTCTCCCTCAGTGGTCTTGCTCTTGGTTGTTAGGTATGGTGTAGCACAAGCGTTGACTGCCTTGTAGATCGTGTCACAGGTCTTGAATTTAATGCAGATGGGCGGTGGGAGCCAGACTTGTTCTTAGCGGGTAAGTGATAAACCGGGGTCCATCCTAGCATTGCGCCAAAAAACTCAGCCAAGTATATCCCCTTCAGCACTTGACTCCCAGTGGTAGGGATGGCGAACAGTCACAGGCTCAGCACTACAGCGAGATCAATGTGGGGTTACGGCAGGATCAGCACTCCACACAATATCCAACAATCCAACAGTGCTCTTTTCTTTTTAATTTTTTTTTTTAAAGAAAAGTACTTTATTCTACTATAAAACAGAATACCACATACAAGTTAACAGATACCCGATGAATGGGTGCAAGTCTAATATTTTAGCAGGCTAGCCTCTTCTCTCTACCCACCCACCTCTGGTTATCTAGGGTCTTGTGGTGCAGTAGCAAGTGGAGGTCTAGTACATTCTCTCCTTTAGCAAATAGTCTCCATGACTGGAGCAGCTGAAGAGTTTTGCACCAGTTCTCTGGGCAACGGCAGCCGTAGCAGGCCATTTGCTCTCAACCTGTGCTAACCAGAGTTGTGCTAGGCATGGGTGAAGCACACAGCAAAGCCGCTCTGGCCAGGTATGTGAAAGCAGCTTGGCATAGTCCTCAAGACATCAGCTTAGGTTCCGCTGATCTGGTGAGACTTTATGGTGGTTACGCTGGGCCTCTTAGCAACATGGGATTACACAGTCCTCCTTGCAGGTGCAGGACTCTGGTGGTAATCTTCTTTAGTGAGGAGGTTATTCAGGCAATCTCGACCGACACGTGCCGTGACTGTGATGTCGGAGGTGATGGCGGAGCCGCTCAGGCATGCTTCAGAAATGCGGCATTTCACTCGAGTTCCATGACCGACTCCCAGGCTAGACCACCAGCAACATTAGTTGCGAGTCTCTTGGTGGACAGATCACAGTACTAGCGTCAATTGTTTCTATCCACATCAGCAGTCAGCTCCTCCTGTAAGACTCGCTCATTTCCTCTCGCTCAGGCTAGACTCTTCAGATTTTCAAGACAAGATAGGCAGTTCTTCCCCCATATCAGACTCCATGTGATGTCCCTTCCCCTATAGGAAGCTGTCAGGCAGACACTAACGTTTGCTGTATAGTACCCGACGGAGAACCCCCTCCTTGATCAGAGAGAACTTGGAGCTGGAATAACAAATAGATCAGTGGCTCCCACTCTTGTACAGGGATGGCAAATAGGGGATGTGGATTCTTAGCCTGCCTTGTCAGCCCTTTTTTTGGGTAGGCTCTCTTTTACTGTATGCTCCTCAGGCGGTCTTCCAGACTCAGCCTTTGTCTTGAGTGATGCTTTTCACAGCAGGGTTGTCCCCAGATAGGAGCACCCACAGCATAGGTACAAAGAGATGTGATCAGTTCACACCCGACCACCAGCCACACCTGACAGTGATCAGGAAGAGAAATTAAGGTTTGGCCCTTATGTAAAGGACCCTTCAACACAAAATGCAGTCCCACCCTTCACCCCTACCATCCAGCAAATGGCAGGTCTTGAAAGACTTACCCAGCAGCCCTCTGTCTCAAAAGGAACTAATCGAATTAATAAAGGAGAAGCTTGAGGGTCTCTTCTTTCCTCACTTCAGTGTCGGAGTTTCCTCTGTCCAGGGTTAGAAGGACAGCAATACATTGCCACTGTCTAGGAAAGCAACCACACCTCTATGTGCACATGAACAGGCCAGGGGTTTCCAAAGTAGAACCCACAGGCCTGTATTACTTTGGTACGCTCCTTCACTCAGACCCTGTACAACAAGCATTCCTCCACATCCTCAGGCTCTCAGCACTAGGATTCCGCATTTACTGTTAACAGCAGAAATTCACAAGTGTGGGCCGGTAACCTTCCACTTCTATGACACTGCTAAAGATGCCTTTTAAAGAAAGATCACTGCAAAACATGGTACGCTGCTAAAACAAAACGATATGCATGAACCTGTGAGAGGTGTTGTAGTCCTCTGAGGGCTCACTTGATGTGCTACAGGACAAGTCTAGGACCAGTCTCATGTCAAAGGCAGGCAGGCCTAGATCTTCATACACATGTTCAGTTACTGAAAGACTGGGGCCAAAAATAAAAAAAAATAGGATACCAGATAATTGCAATTGGGCACATAGAGCCGAGGACACAACTATATACCAAGCAGGGGGCATTCCTGCCCCAAACAGTGTGGTATGCTCTGGTTGTACTTGAGAAAAAATTGAGGAGCTGCTCTGCTGCGTAGTGGGGAGTCTTCAGCAGAGTGACGTGGATCTGAGGCACACTAGCCACTAAAGGGTTGCCTGTGTCGAGACAGAAAAGGGCCAGAGTTTGAAAAACAGTTAAAAGCCTACTTCTTGCAGTAAATGCATCACTCTCTAGAGCAGGATCAATTGATGCCAGGCAGTATTTGTTGTGTGGGATGCAAGCTCTGAAGTTGAGGTTAGTGTCAATTTAGAAGCTTAGGGGCTCTGTGTTGTTGACTAGTGAATCCATCAAGATTCATCTTAGAAAGTCAAATTGCACCTGCATTGTTTCCAGCACAATTTATGTCTTGGTGTTTTTCAGCTTGAGATTAACCTTGGACTTCCATAGTTTTATTTTTGAGGTAGGAGTTGGACATCCAGGCTTTGACTGCAGTAAGCCAGTTCTTTAGGTGCTCAATATTGTAGCTAGGTGACACTTTTAGATTAAGTTCCAGGTTATCCACATACTGGAGGACAGTGACATTCCTAACGGCCAGTAGAATACTGGCATGTGGATGGAACCTTATGGATGCCACAGGAGGCAGGAAGGAGCTTGGATGTGGAGCAGTGCAAATAGGTAAATTGAACTCTGTTCCGCATTGCAGGGTGATGTTGCTGAAAACATTGTGCATGTAACGGTGTTAGGTAATGTTTGATGGTAAAAGACGTGAAAAGCTGGATGAGGAGATAGGTCTCACCATTGTTGAAGAGCTGCAGACTTGGATGGCTTCCGGCTCTATCCTGCTTTGGAGCGTGAGTCCAGGCCGAGGGTTTTCAAAGAGGGAGCTGCTTTTTTGATCCTATGTAGTTAGCTGGTAACAGCCTTCTGAGTGGCCTTACCCATTAATGGCAGGCATGAAAGGTGTACAACATTAATGTTATTTTTACAGTTTTTAAACAATTTTCACATTTCTATGGACATTTTCTAATAAAATGTAAACAAAAAAATAAAAAATATATCAAACTAGCTGTGGCCTGTTTCACCTTCATAAAAAAATTAAAGGTGCATGCACAGAAGACATCAGTAAAATAGACATCAACAATGCCAACTGTACACCATAAACAGAAAAAAATGTAAACTCAATGAAATAAGAAGTAGATTTTCTCAACTGAATTTATGATCCAGCAATTTCTCTCTCAGTGATAGAGAAAGAAAGAACATTATTTAAATCAGGGTGTAATAAATAATTATGTACCATTTATGTTTTCTCATACAGATTTTGTGCTAAACGAAATGCTACATTTTAAGTTTTATATATGAGAACATGTGTTTTTTACTTCGCTTTTTCAGGGGTTAGTTATGCTAGTCAGGAATGTGAAAAACAATGTGTCATGATGACCTTATAGTCCTCTCATGGCAGGACTGATCCACAATGCCCAGGTTTGAAAATGTGAAAATTGTTGGGTTGGGAATGACCATTGTATGGTACACAGGAGTGCACCCTGGCTTGAGTGACGCAACAGCATGTAAAACTGGTATCCCGATTTCTTAAAGATGCTAATCTAGCAAGTGCACTGTGACCTTGATCTATCCTTGGTAATACTAAGGTCCAGAAATGGGTCCTGTGACCTGGATGGGGCATACCAAGCATGTCCTTCTGGTTGACGTGGTACTACGGTCCATGTCCCAAGTTGCGGATAAGAAGCAGTGGTGGCAGTACACCAATTTTTTGCAAATTAATAGGCTCAAACAGACCTTTTGTCTGTGTCAGAAAGGTGTTTGGCCTACCAGCTTCAGAAGGGAAGTGTTCCACTTCGTGGCATCCAGACGCTTGTTCTGACATTCAGTATGTGTGTTGAGTGCGTGTGTACGGCTTGAAAGTGTGGCTCATACAGGGCAGCGAGCCTCTGTGTGCACTATGAGTGTCCCCTCTAAACACATCCAGCCGAGCTAAAGTTTAAGAGTGCAGAGTAGGTGAGGTGAGCAGTAACTTTTAATGTATCCATGTGGGCCAAACTGGTAGCTTCTGGGTCCCTACGACCCATATATGGCAACATTGCCCATGAATACGTGGCCTGTGCTGCTGGTTCAGCCTTCTCCAGGCTGGTTTTCTAGTTCTGCAGTGCTTACAGCTAGAACCACCCCAATGGTGTGGGACTAGTATATTGTGGCCTAAACATGACCTGAAACAAAAGTCATGTCCTAAATTTGTCTTGTCAAAATATTGCTCAATTGGAGTCAATAATGGAATATCTACACCCAATGGAGCAATAGTTTTATAAACGATATTTGGGCTTTGATTTTTATGTTAGACATATTTTTGGCATTGATATTCTGACATTCTGCACCTGGAGAACCCTAGAGCTCCATTCCCATCGTCTGACCTAGAGCTTTGCACAAACTAACACAAAGCCTCACGTAGCCAGCAGAGGCTAAAGGCAATAGAGTGTGGCTCCAAGGGGCATCAGCACTTGTTGTGGATGCCAGCTCCTCAGACTACAGAACTGATAGGCTGAAGTTACTTTTAAGCCCTACCCAAGACCAATTCCCTTTAAAGTCCCACCTAATATCCTCCACCCAAGTCGCATTAAAGTTTCACCCAAGACCATAATACCTGTAACGATTGCCAGGTACTTTCCACAGGAGCGTCAGGAACTTTGGAGAAGAGTCCTCAGTCTTCCCCTACGGCCTTCTGACTCTATCAGACTCTAGAGTAGCAGATGACACGTCAGGGGAAAACAGGGAAACAAAACAAGGACAGGCGGGGAGAAAAAAAGTTTGTGTTGATGGAACCACTTCAGGGACAGTTGCAGGAGTACTCAGCTGCAAGAAAAGAATGTGTTATGCTCTGTCTTTACCATCCAACCCCAGTGTATGAACAACACACACCTATAGCACCTACCACGGCTATCGGTCACAGCTAGCAGTATAGGAGGGTGGCGGTTTTGTATCAATTCCTATGTTCCTGTGCAATAGAAGAACACAGGTTAGGTAACCAACTCACTTCTTTAGTAAAATATACACTATGAATGCCCGAGGCTCACCCTGCAGTTCTCCAGGAGGACTATGAGTAACACAGGATCGTAATCCTCCCTATGATTCTCAAAGAGAGAAGAGCGTGCTTGTTCTTCTGGTGCTATGGTAAATATCTGCCAAGGAATTCAATCAAACTAATTATCTCTAAATTAAATGTAAACAACAATATGTATAATAAGCCAGCGCTATGCGCGGTTACCGTGATTGTGGTGAAATGAGCCGTCACCTGTACACTGCACAGTGGTCCACGCTAGTACCCCAAATGAATAAGGAGACCAGGGTCTTCACTGGGGAGCCGAGAGAACCACTCCCGTCAGTAGGCAAAGAAGAATGAGCCGTGCCCGGCCAAGCAACGGGAACTAGTCCGGCCGCGAGACGGAGCACCTGGACAAGGGAGTACAGCAGGGGAATTCAGTGCCAGGCCCAGCAACGGGAACAAGTCTGGCGGCGAGACGGAGCACCCGGACAGGGCAAGCAGGGGAACTTAATATAGAGTTAACCGTGCTCAAGGGACTGTAAATAGCGGGATAAGGTATTCAGGGAAAAAAGGTAGCCGCTTTAACAAACAGTTCAAAACGCGGCAAAGACATGCCAAAAGGGAACACCGCAGCGAACAGCAACCGTCAACTACAGAGCAGACGTCAACGGAAACAGGAAATCCTACAGCGGAAGTCAGGCGACAGCAACAAGGACGGAAACGGGGCTAGGAGCATGAACGCTAAGCGGCGATTGAGCGAAGCTATGTTCTTTAAATACTGGGAATGTCTTGGGGCAGGACCGCGGGGCATGACAATACCCTGGATATTATCAAGCTCCAGGATGCCCAACAAAACTTTCATTGCACCTGCAGATAGAAACTGCTCCTTTGAGGGGCCATGTTACCAAGCTCTAGGAGGTCAAAAAAAATTAAAAAAGAGTCAGTTGGAGAAATTCGGCTCAATTAGTGCCAGATTATGACTTCTTTGAGGCCTGATGCGGATTAATATTTGGTTAAATAATGATGAGTTTGTCCTACAATTTAATTAAGGTATAGATTTATAAACATGAATACAGATTAATAATATTCTATTTCCATTTCCTTTATCATTAAAAAGGTATTAAAAAATGTAAAGCTGGGGGGCGTGGCTAACCACCAACGGGAGTGGCCGCTCCTTAGTTACTCTCCGGAGCGCCACTCCCGATATATCCGGTTTAATTCCGCTGCGGCCGGCCCGATTTCAACCCCGAGGTCGGAAAATTGGTCCAGTGGTGTTTGGTGGTTGCCTGCATCAATCCGGTGAAAATCGCTGAACCGATTGACGAGTGCTCTGTTGTGTCCTGCTGGACACAGTCTAGTGTTTCTGCCAGCCACTCCCCCGAGGGCTGGCCCACACACACCCCCTCACCCATCCAACTCGGGTGTCACCAGTCAGGTGACCCCGCTAATAAAAGGGCCCGAGTGCACGTGCTCGTGGCTAGTCATCCGTACCACCTATCCATGTGTCTGTGTGGTCGTTCATCCATTATGTGGGCCTAGGGCCCAGAACATAACACTGGCGACGAGCGGGTTTTCCCGCGTGTGCAGCCGCCGCTTGTGAAGGTGGCGTGAAAGGAATGTGCTGCCTGTGTCTCGGGCGCCCCCTGCAGCTGGCACAGATCAGTTGAAGTCCCGCGGGGCGTGCAAAGAGCCCTGGTGTGCAAGTGCGGTGATCGGGAGCCCGCCACGCACCTGCAGTGGCCGTCAATGCATGGCGGCACCTAAACCGAACGATTGCTGAGACTCCGGTGTGGCGAGAGAGGAGCCGGTGGCGAGCCCTGCCACCAACTTGCTGAGCCCCCAACAGAGGCACGAGCTGAGCGGAGCCCACCCACGTCAGCCGCGATGACCCAGCGGACGCAAGGTGAGCCTCCTGTGAAACGAGAGAGAAGGGAGTAGCCGCCCGCCTCAGCGAGGAAAAGACATTGTGCCCACAAGGGGCCAGCCGTCTGCGGTGCCTGCTCAAGCCCCAGCGAGAGGCTGCTGGGCGGGGAGAGAAAGGAGGAGACAGCGGCCGGCAGAAAATGAGAAGAGGCCCCCATCGGAGTACACCGACATAGTATGTAGGGCTGCGTGAGCGGCCGTAATGCCGGAAGGGCGCGGCCGGTCCGTGGTGTGGTAAGGACCCCGCTCATCAGTAGTACATGAAGGCTCCAATTTAAACGTAAAAAAAAAAAAACAAGAAAGAGATTGCTAAAACTTACTGCGCTGTGCACAATGCCTGTGGAGCCACAGAAACTGCTGGTGCGGTACACTGGGACCCGAGGACGTCCAGGGGTGTCTGCACCTCGAGGGACATCGGCCGGTGTAGAGGGGAACACTCCGTGCGAGTTGCCTGTTGGTTCTTGCCTGCAGAGACGCGACGAGCTGCAGAAACAAGTAACCGATCAAGGTTCCAGGGTGAAAGTAGACTGCCGGGGACAGCGTTAATAAGCCACCAGCACCGCCTAGTGGTCTGAAGTGGTACCGCACCGAAAGAACAACCTCGTTGTTTTCAAAACCAATAGACCAAGGAAACGGACACTGGCCCAGCCATCCCTACAGCCCCACAATCATTTACGATACAGCGACCCCAAAAGGGCTCTCATTCTTAAAGGAGACGAGCTGCCCGGAATGAGATAAAGCTGGTCACCCCTAGCAAACAGTAAAAGCACACCGAGATGTAACAGGAAGCACTACACCCTCACTCCAGAATTGAGGAGGGAAGCAGGATAAGCACATTCAGGGCAGCCAAAACAACTATGCATAAGGGAAGGCGGCAGCGAAAATGAAACAAGACTGGCCCGAAGAGCATGCTGCACCATTCTCCCTCACGAGACCCAGGCACCCTGAAATACCACAATATAATTTCACGGTGACCCAGAGAGCACAAAGGAAACAGAGAGGGTGAGGAGAGCGTCGTGCATGCCACCTGTCATTGGTCTGCCACCTACCCCGAGAAAGTTACCAAGGGTCCCATTCTCAAGAGCAGCCATCTCGTATATCCTAAGGAGAGCCAATGCACGACTGCACCAGAGTGAGACAACTCAGACTGTTTTTCTAACAGAGAGGCGGTGCAGATGAGCTCAGTTGGAGTCTCCATAGAGACTACTAACTCTCACGCCTGACTGCTAGGCCCAACGTTGGCAGCCAAGAAAGCTATCCTAGCAGTGAAAAGGAAACTTAGAAACTCTCCCTCCTACACGAGGGGAAGACCACTTTCATGCTCCTGATAGCAGGACGTCATCACTGCAACAAAGACCAAACTGAGCAAAAGTGCATATAGACAAGGGAAGTATCGAAGGCCAAACAAGGTCCAGTGCAGGGGACAGGACGGTGAAATAATAAAGCCCAAGCAGACACGGCGCACAGGAGAAAATCCCAGGCCGGTGGAGAGAATAGAGACCCCCAGGCTGGTGGAGAGAGAAGACGAGCCCCCCCCAGGCTGGTGGAGAGAGAAGAAGAGATCCCCCAGACCGGTGGAGAGAGTGAGAGACCCCCCAGGCCAGGGGAGAGAGAAGACGAGCCCCCAGGCTGGTGGAGAGAGAAGCAGAGACCCCCCCAGACCGGTGGAGAGAGTGAGAGACCGCTCCCAGGCTGGTGGAGAGAGAAGAAGAGACCCCCCAGACTGGTGGAGAGAGTGAGAGACCCCCCAGGCCAGTGGAGTGAGTGAGAGACCCCTCAGGCCAGTGGAGAGAGAAGACGAGACCCCAGGCTGGTGGAGAGAGAAGAAGAGACCCCCAGGCTGGTGGAGAGAAGAAGAGACCCCCAGGCCGGTGGAGAGAGAAGAATCCCCAGGCCGGTGGAGAGAGAGAGATCCCCGACCAGGAGAGAGAGAGACACCCTGATGCCACTACCAATGCCTCCAGTCAGAGAATTACCTACCCTGGAAAGCTGAAAGTGTAGTGAACCGAGAGAAGAAGTCGCGCAACAGTGACAAGATTTAATGGAAAATGCGAGTATTTGCACGCCAACTGGCGGTGAATGGTCCCATCGCAGTAAAGAGAACCTGGCTGATATTTCTCAGAAAAGTGAGAGACAAGTATATACACTAGTTGTGGCAAGTGACCACCACAGAAAGAAAAGCAAGCATACAGCACCACTGCTGCCAGAGCGGAGGCAAGGAAAAGAGGAGACGGAAGGGCGATTACCCCCCATCTGCAAAGCACCAAGGAAATTCCCAGAAGGGAGAGGAGCCCTGTGTGGTCCGAAAGCAGGAGGAAGAGAGATCGTAATCACCCAACCTGCATCAAAATCGCCCAGCAGGGAGCTAGAGATTATTCAGGGAGTGCCCCCGCTATTGCCTTAAAGACTGTGGTGTACAACGGTCCATTTGCAGGCAGGAAGAGAGTCCAGCACTCCGAGTGGCGCGTCACCACTACTGACGCAAGAAAAGGGAGATATTTACCCCCTACAGCAATCCGAAATCACAGCCGAAACATACGGATCCCTCAAAGCATGCCTACTCCCACTACCGTCCCTGAAGTTGGCAGACACACCTGAGAAGACGCCCAGTTTTTTCTGACCGGACCAGACCGGTGAGTGGTCCGTGATGGAAGAAGATGCAAAGCCCAGAGAACACGACGGAGTGAGCAGTAGATCCCTACAAGTTTGCGTGGTTTTTCTCGCCACATCTTCAGAGAAGCTACGGAGTGGAGAATTATAGGACGGTAACGGTCCTATTACAAGAAAGCAGACGACAACTGGCGCGCAGTGGAAGTCAACAAAGGGACGCCGTTCACCAGAGTGCACCTTCTAACACACGCCAGCCACTGGGGTGCGGGGACGTCATTTTTCTCAGTGACCGTCAGCCACCTGTCGCCGGCTGCGTAAAGAAAAGGGCATCCCTGTTCTACTTACACAAATGCCAAATCAGAAGAGCTGCACCAAGTGTCCGACGAGTATCATGACTGAAAAGATTCGCCAGTCATCCCTACTCACTGCCAGTTATCACCATCTGTCATGTGCATCACTGCCATCCTTGGAGCATCAAGAACAATAACTGGAGTCCCACACCACTTGCCAGAACAATCGACGATCCGAAAATACAGTGACCATCTGTTTAACCGGCGCATGTCCTGATCCTGGTAGCGAGAGCATGTTTCTGACCAAGACACATCCACCCCTGAAGTTTGCACGAGTGACGAGGCGGTGGCTCCAGAGTCAGAGCCCATATACAGTCCCGGGGCAACTCATCCAAGGGGCCTCCCAGAGCGTGAGAGATGGACTTTACTGTGCCCCACCAATGGATTCCAGGAAGTAGCCAGGCCATCCAACCGAGAATTTCAACAGGTCACAGAATGCCAAGACTGTCGTCAAAGGATCCAGCGACACAGTCGTCAGGTTTGCAGTGGACTCATCTATCCGCTCCTGATGCACCCATGTTGAACAATAAGACACTAATGGCCTCACAGCAAGAGTATGCTGGACTGATGAACATCACGTAGGTGGACCATTCCTCAACTGAAGCGAAGCCGAAAGGTCCGGATATCATCAGCACCGTGTTCGTCCCCAGATATACCTGGTTAAAGTATGGACATGTGCCAAGATGTCTTGATGCTCACAGCTGCACCTGTCCACCGCTGTCCTGCGAACTGCATCTCTGAACTGTGAGACTTCCATTTCTTTTAGTTTGTTTTTCTCATTTTCTTTCCATAGGTTGGACTTTTTTTTCTGTTTGTTGTTTTTCGTTTTATTAAAATTTGGGAGGAATGTTGTGTCCTGCTGGACACAGTCTAGTGTTTCTGCTAGCCACTCCCCCGAGGGCTGGCCCACACACACCCCCTCACCCATCCAACACGGGTGTCACCAGTCAGGTGACCCCGCTAATAAAAGGGCCCGAGTGCACGTGCTCGTGGCTAGTCATCCGTACCACCTATCCATGTGTCTGTGTGGTCGTTCATCCATTATGTGGGCCTAGGGCCCAGAACATAACATGCTCCAGGGCCCGGGACCTCGGGCGTCCCCCTGCCGACAGAGGAGTGAGGCCGGATGGACTCGGCATCACGCGAGGCCGCGGCCTGTAATTACTGGGCCTCTTGTGGCTGCGGGAGAAACGCCAGGAATGGAGCCCGCAGAACCGGAGCTTTCCTTGAGACGGCGCTAACTGATCCTGATGGCCCGGTGAGTGGCGGGGGCCAGGAGGAAAGTGCGGCGGCCCCCCCCGGGTAAGAGACACTTATGCTGTATAGCCTCATGGACAGGTGAACAGCTACGGAGCGATATCGGGGGTGACAATGCCAATGAGGGGGTGAGCAATGAGGACCCCCCCGTGAGTTCATCATAGTGTCCTGAGGCGAGGCCAGAGGCTGGTGGTGCCAGGGTAATACTGAGGCCTCACATCCGGCTGAGGAAGTAAGTGGAGTGGCCACCTGTTCCACAGATGCTATGGACCTAGTTGTTTTACAGGCCACAGACTAAAGGATGCCCGTGATCCCTGCCGAGGGGGGTCCCTCTGCTATCCCGCTGGAGGCCGGTCAAGTCAACTGTATTCTGGTCTACTGGGGAGGCTTATTCGAGCACGGCGTATTACCTGTCCCATAGTCTCAACGTCTGACCTGGAGACTAGAGGTTGTACCCGGTGAATTAGCGGGAAGCGAACCAGGTGCTGTCAGGGCTGTGGGACCTAGTGGGCACGGCTGTGGGACACCGACATCTCGAACTCAGAACTGGCCTACATTAGAAGTGCCGATTGGCCACATACGATGAACACTGCAGAGGCGCTGATATCCTGGTATACCTACAGCGTCCAAAATAATCATTCTTTACCTGGGAAGCCCCTGCACCATGTAATCGGCAGGCCTATATGCATGAGTAAGGAGCCATATCCTGATTGAGCGACTCCAGCGGCCGTGGGCGTGGTGGCCTACGTTACGGTCGTCCGCCCATGGCAGAGACGCAGGCACGTGCTGATCCTTTGGCGGCGGCCCTCGTGGTGTGTTCCTGATCATATATCCCGCGGGGTGGGTTGCCGCTCAAGAAAGCCGACAGGCCGGGTGAATAATTTCACCGCAGGCGGCGGGGAGTAGCGGCGGCGCCCTGATAACGCAGTGGTGCTCACGGGGCAGGACACGATGGCAACCGGACGTTCGAACCGGGCGAAGACTCAGACCAAGATGGAGAAGTTCGCTTGCCAGAAACAACACACTGAAGACCGATTGGAGACAATGGCCCCTGGAGAACCAGTAGAACCGTCGAATAAGGACCTGCTGGAAGCAATAACGGCGATAAGGACCTCCCTTGATGTGCGAATGGACACTGGCCACAGATGTGGCACTGATACGAGAAAACATGAAGAACATAACGGAAAGGGTCGGAGCTGTGGAGATCACCACCAAGGACCTGGTTACAGACACCGCACAGCTCCAGAAAGAAATCAAAGACCTTCGCTCATCCCACGAAGCGATGGCCCTACAGCTGGACGACTACGAAGGGCGCATGCGGCGGAACAATGTTCGCATTATTGGTGTGCCGGAGCGGGTGGAGGGGCAGGCGGCAGACCTCTTTGTGGAGGAACTGGTCCTTAAACATCTCCAACCCAGGGGACTCTCCAAGTGCTTTACGATCGAAAGAGCTCACCGAGTGCCTGGGGGGCGCCCGAGGCCTGGAGCCCCTCCGAGACGACTACTGGCGAGGGGCTTCAATTTTTGGGACCGCGATGTTATCCTGCAGACGGCGAGGGCAGCCCCTCCGCTCACCTTGAAGAACAGTAAAATCATGTTCTTCCCTGACTTTACAATGGGAGTTCAGAAACAACGACGCAGTTTCTTGGAGGTTAAAAAGGCCCTATGTAACCAGGAGGCCAAGTACGCAATGATATTCCCTGCCAAGTTACGTGTGGAAGCCAATGGTAAATCCTGGTTTTTCGCTCGACCAGAGGAGACTTGGGACTGGCTGGAGGGATGGCGCAAGGTCGGAAAGAAAGGAAAAAAGGCATCTTCTGCAGCAGATGACAACGCTGACTGGCGCCAACAGAGACGATCCCCTCCGCACTCTGACTCAGACTCTCGGGGGCAAACGGGAGGGCGCTGATCCTGTGGTTGGTAAGATGATGGGGGACTGGCGTTGCTCTCCTGCGGCCTCAGGGTCTTGGGATTGCGGCCTCCCGATGGTGACTCAGTACGAGAACGATGATCGAGGGGATGCATGGGTTGAGGTCCGTCGCCGGGGCCTCCTGATCGCGACAGAGCGGCCTAGTACTGGTCCATAGTATCCGCGCTACTGTTTGATCTGCTAGCTTAGCATATTGTACTGTTCTGGATCAGGATACAGCTGTTCTTGCACCACGGTTGTTGCTGTGGATGCTGCTGGCCACTTTGCGGGGGTCGATCTGAGCCTCCGTATGACATACTGCTTGAGGGGTTGGATTGGGCCGGGGAGCGATGTAATGTCTGGCAACGCTATGCAATCCGGGAGTGGGGTTACCTGCGTTCCCTTAAATTGTTCAGGGGTGGGCAACAGGCACTCTGCATGTTGGGGGTGGCGGGCGGTTTTTGTCCCACAGAGCCAGGGAGGATGGGGAGTTTGTTGTTATGAGGGTATTTTTGGGTTTATGTTGTTGGGGGACAGTCATTGGAGGTTGCACTGCAGCAAGACAAAGTAATTGCTTACATATTCACAGCATGGTACGGGCTACATTTGGTATCAATGCATTGTGACTATTATCACCACCCAGTTTGCTGATTACACATCTCATGGCGCTACAGAGCGATGTCACACAAATGAAGCGGACGGTGGGGCACCACTGAGGATCGCACTCATCAAATCCACCCGGTTCACTCGATTAAACCATCACTAGGATTTTATGGCGAGAGGTCAGGGACTTAGACTCATGACTTGGAATGTCAATGGGCTAGGTGACAAAATTAAGCGTGGGATAGTGGCACACCTTATTCACCGTCAGGCGCTAGATATGGTTTTGTTCCAAGAAACTTATCTAATTGGTAATTCCTGTAAAGCCATGGATAGAAAAGGGTACCGTTTGGTCACACACTTGGGCTTTACATCGGGGTCTAGGGGGGTGGGGATCCTCCTGCGAAAGGGCTGTCCCTACATGATACAGGACACGTGGACGGATCCGCAGGGAAGATATGCAGCTAGTTCGGGCATCTGGGAGGGTAGAGTTCTCAACGTCCTCTCGGTTTATGCCCCACCGGGCCTTCAACGCATAACATTAACGGATGTGGGTACGTTGCTATTGAACTTACCCATAGGTACTCTGGTGATGGGAGGAGATTTTAACCTGACAATGAACGGCCAAATAGACCGGTCCCCGCCCAGAAGTGACTCTATACACGATTCGCAATTGCATGACTTTACCAATGCCCTAGGGATGGTGGACATCTGGAGATGGTCTCACTCTCAAGATACACTCTTCACGTTTCAATCAGGTGTGCATGGCAGTCAATCACGACTGGATTACTTGTTTACCCAAGCACACCACATACAGGACTTTACCAATTCTGCCTGCCTTGCACGAGGGGTGTCTGATCATTCTCCGGTCTTTGCGGTCTTCGGAGCTCACCATGCTGTGCAGCCAGGCCCCATTATGATTCAGCCCTGGGCACTAAAGATCCCACACATCAGGGACAGCCTACGAAAAGACACTGGCTATTACTTTAAGGAGAATACAGGGTCGGTGCAGTCAGCAATAACACTCTGGGGCGCATTTGGGGCAGTTATAAAGGGGAGAGCATTGTCCTTGATGATTGGCGATAGGGCAGAGCGCGACCGGCGCGTAACTGAATTGGAAAAAGAGATCCTTGCGCTTGAACACACCACCTCTCAGAACCCTGATCAGGATATCCAACATACCCTTAGTGTTAAGAGACAGGACTATAAACAGCTGCTGCTGGAGGATGCCACCATGCGTACTCTCGCCTCCCATCATATAGAATATATGAACAGGGTGAGCGAACAGGGAAGCTCCTGGCATGGCTGGAACGTAAGGAGCAATCGGCGAGGTGGGTGCGAGCAATCAAGGGGCAGGACGACGTTCTGGTCACAGACCCCCAGGGCATTGCTGAGATGTTCACCAAATACTATGAGCAAATTTACAAAAGGCCACGTGATTCATAAGCAACGTGGGCGGCAGATCTCCTCGCTACTATCGAGGTACCAACAGTCTCCCAACAAGATAGAGAGGCCTTAGACACTGATCTTTCGGTTGAAGAGCTTGGGAAAGCAATTCAAGATATCCGATTCGGTAAGGCGATGGGCCCCAATGGGCTTCCGATTGAACTCATTAAACCCATGACAACGCAGCTCGCGCCTCACCTGTTTAACCTATACAATGAAAGCTATCAGAATGGCCTCCTCCCAGCCGATATCCGCAAGGCCTCCATTGTGGTTATCCGTAAACCCAGTAAACCAGAGGATGAGTGCACATCGTATCGACCTATCTCGTTGATAACGGTAGAGGCCAAAATCTTGGCCAAACTGTTGGCTAACCGTCTACTTCCATATCTCACTGACTTGATCCACCCGGACCAATCGGGGTTTATGCCAGGTAGCAATACGGCGCATAATTTACGTCATGTGCATGGCGCGCAGGGTCAGGTGACGACTTTAGGGGAAGAAACGATCTTGCTTGCACTCGATGCAAAAATGGCATTTGACACCGTGGCATGGGATTATCTGTTCACGGTTTTAACTCGCATTGGCCTTGGACCCAAGTTGATTGGGTGGATCAGATTATTATACAACCGTCCCAGTGCCCACGTCTTGGTGAATAATCATCGGTCGGGCCCCTTCCCCTTGTGCCGTGGCACTCGGCAGGGCTGCCCACTGTCACCGCTCCCTTTGCCCTGGCCCTCGAGCCTTTAGCAGCCTGGATCAGGGGGGACCCCGAGATCCAAGGATTTAAATGGACGATGAACATGAAGACCGCATTTCGTTATACGCGGATGATATTTTACTTTATCTAGCTTCACCAGGCCGCTCACTTCGCCGTGTTCTCCACATTTTTCATATCTCCGGGACTCACTCCGGTTACCAGATAAAATGGTCCAAATCCCAGATGTACCCCCTTTGGGGTGTCCCGCCGCAGAGTCCTCGGGGATACACCATCCCGGTGGCATCCCTGGGTTTTCGATACCACGGCATCTTTCTCACAACCAACGAGGCAGAGTTCTATGAACGGAACCTGTTGGGTCCGTTGCAGAGGTTTAAAGCTGATGTCACCCACTGGAGGACGCTACCCCTCACCCTTCTGGGCAGGGCATCTCTATGCAAAATGCTCGCCCTGCCACGTTTTCTTTATGCCTTGCAAAACACCCCCTTCCTGATCCCCGAATCTTATTTCTCGCAGATCGACGCAGCAGTTAGAAATCTATTATGGGATAATGGGCCACCTCGGATATCCATACATAAGCTCACTAGGGGATGGTACGACGGAGGCATCGGGTTGCCGGACATGCGCCTATATTACCAGGCGTCTCAATTGGTGGCTATTAACAAATGGGTTTTTGGATCTCATGCCGACCCTAGCTTCCGCACTGATCGGTGGTTAATGGGGAAGGGTGGCTACAACAGAGCGCTATATTCTAATCCCAAGAAATTACGATTGACCGACCCTACGGCCCATACAGTAGAGGTGTGGCATGGGGTCCAACGGCGGATGGGATGGCGTGGGCGCCTTACAAAGACTACCCCCCTGTGGGAGCCTGACATTTTGGGACGCCTCAGCGCTTGTGCAGGATTCGATAAATAGGACATGATCGGTATTTCCACGGTGGGAGATATGTGGGTCAAGGGCAAGAGGGCCTCGTTTGCAGAACTCCAACTCCAATATCAGCTAGCACCATCTGAGCACTTCCGATATCTTCAGATTAGCCATGCTATAGACTGCGCCCTACCAGCAGGTGCCCCACTCCCAGACTCCTCCCCTCTGGAGGACAGGTTGTTGCTGGACCCAATGGACAGCAAGGCCGTCTCTCTCACATATAAGAAACTCATCAACAACCAGCCCGATCCAATGCTTAAACTGCGTACTAATTGGGAGACAGACCTAGGTGATATTACTGATGAGGACTGGCTCGAAACACTGGCTTCCCCCGTGAGATTACTATCTCGATGCGACTCCGGCTGATCCAGCTTAAGATCCTACACCGTGTATATTTCGACGCTAAACTGCTTTTTAAATTGGGCAGGAGACTAGACACGAACTGTCTCCGACACTGCAACCAAGTAGGCACATACCTACATACATTATGGGAATGCCCCCACATACAAAACTACTGGATAGAGGTCACACGACAATTGGCTAGATCTTGTGGAAAACCCATACATCCATCTCCCCGCCTATGCCTCCTCAACATTTGGGAGGCCACAGACCTCAATCAAACCGAACAATCTTGGGCCATGATGGGTTGGGTAGTAGCGAAAAGAAATATTTCCCAGAAGTGGGAGGTGGATACTTTACCACAATTGCGGGGATGGGCCAGGGACATGGACCATGCTATGGTGGCAGAGAAAACTGTATATAAGGGTAGAGGCTGCCCTCGAAAATGGGATAAAAAATGGGCGCGGTGGAATAAATACAGGGGGGATATCTGTATTTCTCCCACAGAGGAACTTAGACGGGAGAGAAATGCACTATTGGAGGTGGCAGACACAGACGAGGTGAGATAATTCCACGCGGCATCGCCCGATTAGCAGATGTGACGATTCCTAGAACTGTGAAAATAAATATGGTTTTCTGTACTGACCTGCCTATTGCATGGGGACATAGTTGATGCTTTATGTTGATAATGCACATTTTGCCAATACGTGAATGCCTGCATCTACAGCTGTCTTACCGATGTACTGTCTTTGCTGCTGCTGAAGTTGTCTTTAATAAAAATTGTTATTTAAAAAAATGTAATTTTGATCCACACGCTGTGTGTTTAAAATAAGAGGGAAAAAACGTCTTAGTCAAACCTAAGTGGATTAATATGCATATGCAACAAAGCAGGAGAGTGTTGCTCTGTGTGTTATGGCCACTTGCAACAATACGATTGCACAGATATATCGTGACAAGAAGGTGGTCATGGGTTGAAGGCTGGTTGAAGGCTGGTTGTGCAACAGAGATCAGTACGAAAAACAGGAACCAGTAAAAGGAAGTGGTTAAAACTAACCAAATTCTACTCTGAAGAAGAAAAAGAACAGCACTTAAAAACTCAACATATTCAGATAGACAGACACATTCTACACTAAAAAAAAATGCATTTAAGGGCAGCTGAGGCATATGCCACTCCAGATGTTACTCGCCATCACAACATATTTTAAAGCCCGGAGAAGTATACTGGAAGAAGTAAAAGAAAATTCAGGACATTAATAAAATAAGAGCAATTTTCCATCAAATAGATGGAACTGTATGTATTACATGTATGTATTCGTAACCACAGCAGCTTTGCCAAAGACTATAGTTTACTTCTCAATATTTATAATAATGATAACGTGCTTTATGTGTAACTTAGGGTACCAGTTTTATGTTATTTATTTTTTAACATTTCCATCTGTATTAATCTAAGTTTATTTTTTGGTCATCGTATCGATATTCATCCATATTTACTTTGTGTTTTGTGAATAAATTAAGTTGTGAGATGGTATATTTTCACATTTGTTTAACTGATAAACATGCACTCATATCTTTATGCATGTTGTGTTTTAGCAAGTTAAGCAATCACATATAACATAACAATACACCCACGGGTAATTATTAGCATTATATTTCAAAAGTATGTAATTATTTAAGGAAATATCATCCTGCTCTTTTAACTCCCCATGCTGTCTATCTGCTTGGCTGTTCGCCTGGAATTGATGAAAGACAGCATGGAAAGCCACAGGCAACATATTGTTTTCAGTCTGTATTTATCTGTTAAAATCTGAAAAAACTGGAAAATGTAAGTCTTATGGACAGCATGTGCAGTTACAAGTGTCTTACTTTGCATAGTGCTGTGTCACAATCACATATCGCCATGGTACTGGATTTATCCATCCCAAAAGCATGGCAAACTGAACCAGCCTGGCAGCGCTTTCAATTTTTGGCCTTAATGTTACACAATTCTCCACAGGAAGCACTTAACTTACTGATCTATTTTACCAGCAGGAAGTAGTCTAGAGTGGGAGATAACCAACTAGCCACCCATAAAGCGAGAGACAATCTTCTGCCATGGACTTTACAACTTCTCAAATTCATGAAGGAGTCCAACCATAAATTACTGAGTTTGAAATGGTTAGCAGTATTTCATCAAAAGAAATACTGCAGTCCGTCCCCGGCCTAGCTACCTAGTAAAGACTTCCGACACTCCAGGTGCTTGGAGTCCACCACCCTGAATGGTGTGATGGTCTATCTCCTGCAATTTATTGGCCATCCAACCAAGCGGATTAAAAGATTTTGGTGGGCAATTACTATACTCCGAAAGATCCATCTACTCCTCTTCTTCCAATAGAGGCACTCGCTCAGCACAACTTTATAAGTTAGCTCATTACGTGATGGACACAGATTATTTGCTAATTATTTCACACACTGGTTAAAGTGAACCACAGATCCATGGTTGAGCAGTTCAGAAAAATAGTTATCTGTAGTACCCATGGTCATCAACCTAGCCATGGTAGTTTCTGTGCCGTGTGGTATGTTTCAGAGGTGATTCTTTCACTGACCAGCGGAGGCAGAGAGCTTCTGAGAGCTGAGTAGGTAGAAGACCACTGTCATAGCATTGCCTTTTAAGCAACTAATTAAGATCATCAGGCACCCAGACCATGTATGTGACCCCCACAAGTCCCAAAAATGATGTAAAATCTTGTGGTTAAGCTCTCTAAACAATCTCGTTTGCCATGGAAAAAAATGCTGATAGATTTTTATTAGATTGTTTTCTCAATGACATTCTACAACAGCTATGTGTATTTTTATAGCTTGCAAATACCCTTTGAGGGTCCAGGCACTTGGAAGGTGGCGGGCAGCTGTCTCCTGTTGAGGTTAATCAAAGAGCCAGGTCTTCATATTTTTTTTTCCGGAACTCAAGAAGCAATGAGGAGGCGCTGATAGGGTGAGGGAGGTCGGTCCATGCTTTGGGGGGGAGGGAGATGAGAAGGCTTGCACCGGCCGTGGCTTTGCAGATGCAGGGTATGTGTGCAAGCGAGAATCCGGCTGAACGGAGTTGCCTGGAAGATGTGTAGAAGTGTATGCAGCTGTTAAGGTATGCAGGCTGTTGTTGTGTAGTGCTTTGTATGTGTGTGTAAGCAGTTTCAATTGGGTGTGTTTGCGGATTGGGATCCAGTGTAGATCATTCATGTGTGGGGTGATGTGGGTGCAATGCTGTAAACTGAGCAGGAGTCTTGCTGACGCGTTTAAGATTAGAGACGGTTTAGGAGTTCCTTAGCAATTCTTGCTTAGAGTGTGTTGCCTTAATTGAGTCTACTAGTAATCAAGACCTGTGTGTCCAGTTTTCCTGGTGATCTCAAGAAGCCATTTGAGGATCCATCGTAGCATCCTAAGATTGTGGAAGCAGGTGGCTATCACTGCATTTACCAGGGCTGTCATTTAGAGCTTGCCGCTCAGGATGATTCCAAGATTTCATGCATGGGTGGTGGGGGTGGACAAGGGTCCAAGTTTAGCTGTCCACTCGGTGGAATTGCAGACGGAGGCTTTCCCCTCAAAGATCACAACTTCAGTTTTGTCCTTGTTCAGTTTGAGACCGCTGTTTTTCTTACATATGGTTACCATGGTCATGCATGTTGTGGAGCATCGTTTGTGGTGCAGTTGAAAGATTCCTTGTACAGGATTGTGATTCCTCCACCTAGTCTGTGCCTGCAGACTCAGTGTGCGAGTCTGTATCCTGTTGCAAAAGCTGTGGGATGTCTTTGTAGTAAGGGTCTTGTCCGAAAGGGAGAGTATCAGTTGGATATCATCTGTGTAGGAGAGTATGTTGATGTTGTAGGAACCGATGAGGTCCGCTAGCAGAGCCATGTAGATGTTGAATAACATAGGGCTTAGGGATGATCCTAGGGGGGCTCCACATATTAGGTTCCTGACCTTTGATGTGTAGAGTGGCAGGTTAACTCTCTGTGTCCTTCCTGTGAGGAAGGAACACATCCAGTTGAGAGTGGGTCCTTGTAGATCTGCCTCATGTACTCTTTTGATCAGGGTGGAGTGGGAGACTGTGTTGAAGGCTGTGAGAGGTTGACTAGTATAGACAGTGGCTGTGTCTCCACAGTCTAGGATCATCCTGATGTCGTCGGTTGCTTTGATGAGGGCAGTCTCAGTGCTGTGGTTCGGCAGGAAACCAGATTGCGTGTTGCCCAGGAGCTGGTGTGCATTGAGGTGGTGAGAAAGTTGCTCGTTTATGGCTTTTTCCATCACTTTGACTAGGTAAGGTAGAATGGAGATCTGGCTGTAGTTTGCTAGTTTTGTGGGTTCTGCCAAGGGTTTCTTTAGCAGTGCCTTGACCATCTTAGTGTTTCCAGGCCTCCAGGAGCATCTCAGAAGTGATGGAGGTGTTCATGATATGGGTGAGAAGGTCGCTGATAGGGGCAGCGCCCATGTTGTAGATGTGATGGGGTAGGGGTCTGTCTGTAGGTGCCCTAGAATAAATGGTTATAATGCTGGCTGTTTCCTCCATGGTAAATGCTATCCAGGCCATCAGAGGTATTCCACAGGTGTTCGAAGTTAGGCCGGAGGCAAGGTTAAATGGGTTCGGTGGAGAGTCGAAGTTGTTTTATATGTCTTGGATTTTCTCGCTGAAGAATTCTGAGAGGTTGTCACATAGTTCATGAGAGACGGTGATGCAGTTCATGGAGGCGGCTGGTGAAGTGAAGTCCTTGATGATAGCTAAGATTTCTTTTCCGCTGTTGGAGCAGATGTCCATGCGCTCTATTAGGGCCTTCTTTGTTGCTTTGATATGTTGAAGACAGCCTCTCAGGGCGGTCTTATATGTTGTTTTGTAATTTTCTAGAAGGTTTGTTCTCTATTTTCTTGTGTAGTTTGCTGTGCAGAGTTTCTCAGTGTAACAACTGGCCTGCTTCCGTATTCTTCTCTGTATGTTGTGTTTACAGAGTGCCTGAGAGTCTGCGCAGTTTATTATCCAATCATGTTGTAGTTTAGGTTGATGGTGGAGGGTGGTTGATTTTGGCACAGGGTGTCTACCCAGAAACCTTAATGCTGCCTTATCTTCGTTTGGCCATTTTTGTGCTGATAGGTCTAGCTGGGCGAGGTATCTAGGTGACGAATTGGATGATGGCGTGGTCAGTCCAGGTGAGCAGCATGGCTGTTGCAATTTCAATGTAACTGAAGGTGGTGAAGATCGGGTCGAGGGTGTGTCCGACGGATTGTGTGAATCCAGTGACATGTGTCAGTCGCAGGTTCTCGAGGAGTCCGGCAGTGTTGAGGTCACTCCATGTGGAAGTGAAAGTCTCCTAGTAGGATGCTGGGGTTGATGGTGAAGGGGGTGATGAAGTCGTCAATGTTGTTTGCATAAGTGGCTCTGGGATCCGGTGGTCAGTATACAAGGGTTTGACTTACAGTGCATATAGCTGAAGTCTGTAGTGTGAAGTTCAGGTGCTCCGTGTAGGGTGTTGCGGCCTCTATGGTTGTGGTGCAGTTGAAGGACTCCTTGTACATGATTGTGATTCCTCCTCCTGGTCTGTGCCAGCGGCCTCAGTGTGCAAGTCTGTATCCTGCTGTAAAAGCTGTGGGTTGTCTGCACCACTTTGGAGGTCAGGCACAAGCAAACAAAGATGCAACAGGAGGGTGATTAAGAGAATGACTAAGCAGGAATGCAGACACGAGAAGAGTGTCAGAGAAGGGCAAAAGGCAACAGAAGGGTGAACAAGAAGGGCACAAGGCAAGAAAAGCAAAAGTCGGAAGTCAAAGGATGACGAGTTTGAAGACAGAGGCAGCCCAAGCAAGAGAGAGAGCGTGTTGGGGAAAGGAGGCAGGAGCCTTGAGGTGCTGGAGCCAGGTCCATGAGGGCCTTGACCAGTCGAAGGACTGGTCCAAGGTAGTTGGGGGTAGAGGCCTGTGCACCTGCTTAGTCATAGCATCTCTTCACATGGTCTACAACACAAATGAGACACCCAAATTTCTATCAGTTTGATTTAACTTTATTGCCCTGTTCTTAAAACTTGCAGTGTGCAGCCATCCAAGTCATTATGGACTTATCTATGCTTTAGCTGCTGTTTCAGGAACAGTTGAATATGCACTAACCGCAAATCTGCGATCATAAATGATTTGCACCATTGATGGGCCAGCCTGGTGTAATACAGAGAAAGAATATCACATGAGTCGTTCTGCAGCCACCCCTGAGTAGGCGCCATTGGAAGAATTGTGTCTCGGTTCTGTAGTTGGGAAGGGGAGCTATCAAAGTCCTGGGGGCAATCACTGCTTCAAAGAGCATTAAGCCCTCAATCTAAAATCAAGATGAAAGGTCAGTGGCTGGGATCCATGATCCAAGCAATGTTTAGAGGCATCACTCAGGCTTGAAACGGGTGTGGCCTATGTAATTTTAAGTGCGTGTCTTAAAAACACCCAAGTTAAAAACCTGTCCTTAGCACAGTGCGCCGCCCGACTGCTTTTTGCTGTTTCTGTCATTGCATCCAGATATATAATACAGAAAGTAACATTATAACTACTAGCCAGGACTATTGGCTTTGTCAATGGTTGTTAGTTGAAGAAGCTAAATAACCAACAACTATAGCTTTGGTGTCCTGTATATAATATTGAAAATGACTCCGCTCTGAAATGATGACACTATGAAAGACCTACAACCAGTCTCTCGAAGTTACATCAAAGTCAGTGAAGAGTGGTACTGCTTCAGAGTTCAGATTTGTTTTCTCACCTTAAGGGTAGGGCAAAACTGCAGAGACAGATAGGGACCCGTCTCAGCACCTGCTTTTTATAACTGCCGGTGCTGAACACAGGCGGGACCCAGCCCACTTAAAGCCCTGAACTACTGGAAGAATCCTTACTCCAGGTGCCACCAAAAGTGGCCAGTACTTTGGAAGAGGTGTTGAATTAGACATTTTTAGGTCTCGCCTGACCCAGCGCATGCGCTGGTCTGGCGAGACTTATTGAGAGGGCTCCAAAAAGTGCTACCAGGCCAGCCTAGAGCTGCAGTGCATGTGCGCGGGCGCGCGCGCCGCGCTTTACCGCGATTACTTTCACTTTCGCGGCCGCTCGGCATAGCCAATAGGTCTCGCTTTTGGGACCTTATAAGTATTTAGTTATGCAACTGTTGCATGGCTAAACATTCATAAGGTCCCAAAGCCGAGACCTATTGGCTATGCCAATGCTTGTTAACTTAGAAATTACTCAGGACACATTGAATGTGGGCTGAAATCAGGGGATTACGAATGAGAATCCACTAGAAAGATGGCACACTTTGTTAGTGGTGAATCACTAACACACTAAGCAAGCTGATCGAAACGGCTTACAACATTTACGTAGCAGCCATTATTCTGCATGACCTTTGCTCTACAGTCATGACGCAGGTAAGTACCATGCTGGCAAGTACATTTAATAGGTTTTTACCTTTACCCCACTGTACTTTTCTGTGTAGGTAAGTATATATATTTCTTTTAAATAAAATTAATTTAATGTTATTTTTTTTTTAAAAGTTAAAGTTGCAGATAGAGGTAAAGTTAGGTTAAGGGTGATTTTATTGTTTAGGGGTGTGCATGTAGAGGTAAAGTGAGGTAAGGGTGATTTTAGGATTTAGAGGTGTGAAGAGGTAAAGTGAGGTAAGGGTGATTTTAGAGTTTAAGGTTGGTAGAGGTAAAGGGAGGTAAGGGGGTTTACATAAAAAGGGGGAAATGCGATAATAATCAAAAATTATATATATGGCATCGGCCATATTTTTTCTTATTCACCCTTGTATGTTGTCTGCCTTTACAAGGTTTGGAATACGTTTTTCTTACTACACAAATGATTGGCCTTTTCACCCCTTTGTTGCCTGTGCCTCCGCGATCGCTGAACAAGGAAGCTGCAGCGTGGAGCACGACACACGCGAGACACACGTGAGACACACGCGAGACACACACACACACACACACACACCTTTTGATCTCCGAAAGAAAAATGCCCACATTACTGGGGGCACAATGAATACTTTTGGCATTATTAATGAACCAGTACACCTGTTCTTTAAGTTTATTTATTGATGTATTTATTGAGGGTTCTGTAAAGCGCTATTAATCATGTACAGCGGCCTCAGAGTGATTTGGCATGAGGGTACATAGAAAGATTATGGGGTTGCAGCGCAGACCAGTGTTATACAAAAATGTTGATGCGAAGCAACATAGTCTATCAGATTACAGCTGGACTTGCTGGGATGCCCACAATAGAATTTGACCCGAAGGATGAAAAACGATAAGGAAAAGAGTCCAAAAAAGCCAAAGACGACAAAGGCAAGCCAAGTCTACTCTAAAGCATCTGACCCGTCATGTCATGGAAAATAAATTCTATAAACCAGCAGAATGGGCACAATTACCCTGAATGGGACCATAAGCATTTATATGAGCACATGATACTATGAGAAAAGAGTCTAACAAATATAGAAAAATATTCAGCAGCTAAGGCATACTAGCCATTGACTGTGCGTGGTTTGATGATCTGAGAGGGGACACACATGCAACCACAGCCCGCGTGACATGCTACTGGGGCAGGGTCTCAGAGTCCCTCCTCCAAGCCTCCGCTTACCTTAAGTCCGCCCACAAGCTTCCTTCGAGTGTGCATTTTCAAATCCCAAGAAGTACTTCCTCCGTCATTTTGATAAAATCACTCCGGGTTTTGTAAAACAGGACCAAATATCTCTGGAGACATAACTGGACACGGTACTAAACAATGAGGCCTTGCTTTATGAAACAATTACACAGCATAGAGCAGGTCCCCCAGACAACAGATCAAACAAATAAAGACATCAGGCTTATTTCTGCTTGCTTAGGCAGCCCTGGCCTCAGTCCAACGCCATTACTTCACTGCAGGCCTGTTCCATCTTTCATTCGTAGACATTTTAAATAAGTTATGCACGTGCATAGTTTGTGTACGATCAAAGAAACACACCCAAGTAAGATTTGTTGGAAATCTATAGACAGTCTGCTGACGCAGATAAATCTGATACTTTAATTTGGCCCCCTGAAGGTGAGGAATGGGGTAGGAAATTGGTTTTAAAAAAAATCCAAAGTTCTTTCACCCTTCCATTTAACATCCTCGCATCTACCTGTATATAACTTTTTGCCCGAATTGCTGTTTTTGTCTTGCATGCTACTCAGCAGTTCTGCTCACGCACCGTTTCCTACAGCCAGACAAACACATCCGTGCAATCTAGCCCTCTTTCCCTTGCTGTCATCTGTAACTTTCTTCTGAGAGATTCTGCGTTGTCCCTTAGCGTTTCTTTAGTCTTCCAATGCTACAATCTCATTCAGGGAAATACGTGAAAAGAAGTATGGATTTGACCAAAAATGATCCAATTTCCTCCCCTCTTTTCCCACAACTTTTTTGACCTCTTAAGTATTTATTTTCCCCATCGCTTTCTCACTGAAGCTCCTCTCTTGCTCAGTCATGAAATGAAACATGAATCTCATCAGATCATCTTCACGATCCTTCATTTGTTACTATCCCTAGCTCTTCAGTAAGTACGTTGGCCTTCTCTTTGCCCTCCTGCCAAGCATTGCATCTTCTCTCGCCGCCTAGCATCATACCTAGCAACACTTGATGCATGCCCCACCTTACAATATCCGTGATGTACGCAGACATCAATCAGATCATTTTATATACGAACGCTCCCTCTAAAGATGTGCTCTCGTCCCTGCCAAGCAAAATTCCTACATAAACTTTACATCTATCATTCCCCAACCAGGGAAAACCTTCTCGTTTTCTACATCTCAAGCAGTTTTTACCTATATCTACCCCTCCTGGTCTTCATATCTTTACACAGACCTTTACTACAGCTTGTCCCCTCGGTTCCAAAATATAAGGGCAGCCACCTGCTCACGGCATACCTTCTTCACCATCATGAAAAATCACACACTCCCTGTAATCTCTCTGGTTTCTTATTACTTTAGATCTTTGTAATTTTCTCCCTCTAGTTTCTTATTACTTCAGGTCTTTGTAATTCTCCTGATTCCTACCCTTCTTGAGCTTATGCTGCACTTCACAAAGGCACGAATACAATAAATACAAAAAACAAATAATGCTTCATACATGGATTATCTTCTCTGCAATGATTAGTTTTCACTATAGCAACACCTGATACCCTTCGTTAAATTCCTAAATATTGGCATGATCTGCACCTCGGCTTCTCAAATGTTTTGTTCTCCAAACTCAACTTCTTTAACTTTTCGCCCAGTGTTCCCAATCTGAATTACAGTACAGTCTTTCCCTTGCCACCCAAGTTAAAACATCCCCAGTCCTCTGTAACCTCTAACTCCTATGTAATACTTTATATTCATTTAACATGGTTTCAAACTTTCTCGTCCTGAAGTATAAACCCATACAAAATTTTCTCCCACTTTACTTTGTGATCTCATCATCCCTACATTACAACCTGGTCATTGTTTCCTGCCTTTTCTTTCCTTATTACTGTTCCACCCTACCCGAATGTTACCCGCCGCAGTCATCCTTCACACCAACCACATCCGTTTGCATGTCTTTCGACTGACGGTCACAAAACATGTTTTTAAACAACTAGTAGGTTCTACTGCACAACCACTAGGGTTACAGATTGAAAATTAACTCAATATTATTATGGAAATGCAGACAAAAAGTGCTACAGCAACTACAGGGATAGGAGTTCTCTTTTACTGATCAGCTATGGTTCTGTATGTGGGAATGTATATTTTGGTATTTGTAAAGAGGCGACCTAGCTGGATAGCAATGGAGGAGCTGTACAATAAACGGGGATTTATCAGTGCTTAATTTGTAAATAAATAAGTGCAGCGGCCCAAAGTTTTGTTCTGAAGACTGCAGCCAGTGACACGAGTTATAGTTTCTTCAATTAAAAGTATGGCAATGACAAAGGTTCCATCTGTTTTATTATCTCTGGCATAATGTGTGCCCTTCCCCTAAAATTCACTTGTAGAAACACCAATGGCCATTAGATGCATACGGTATCTGCAGAGACATTCCATTTCATAGAGAAGGATAAGCTCTGTATAGTTCTGATAACCGTTCTCTGTATCATTGTCTACTCTGATGATGTGATGCTGAAGTTTCGACCTTCACAACAACAATATTCTAGATTGGGTCTCACCAATGAATGTTTTACCAATCCAATACAGGGTATTGGAATTCCAGTAAACAAAACAGATAATAATCTAACAGAGTCGCATATTTAGCCTTCTTTCTGTCTCAGACATGAAATATTATGTTCTGATTTGCTGTTATTGTTTATTTTCGTAATGAATTATTTAAATGTTAACTATGATGGATGGGAATGCTTAAACTAAAGCATAATAAACCCTAGGATTCCTCTGGTTACTATTCTATTGCATTCTGTTATGATATTACAGAAAGGCACCAACTATGTTAAAAGCAATTTTGGCCCAAGCACTCAGCAGAGTTCCAGTCCAACCAGCTCAACAAGATCTCCTACACTGTCATTTTCCTTGAAACGCCCATTGCAGACGATTAGGTTCTGCGTGAGGCATCAACTTTGGTCGCCATCTTGAGTAAGGCGAGGAGCTGGAGAGCGGTCTAGTGCTCGGCCCCTCCCGCCGCATAGCATAAAAACCCGGTTCTTTCTCCTCACTCGCTGATTTACGATGGTATGTGTCGGTCCTGAGGCGGAAGCCGGGACCTTGTGAGAGCGTTTGACGAGACTAACTTTCTTAGCTCATTCATTTTAATTGAACCTTGCACTTTACTTTACTTGCTCACTGAGCTTGATTTTTAATATTTTCCTTCTGGTTGTATGCATGTTGAGGCGGTACTCACCTGCTAGAAACCGTCATTTTCCTTGAAACGCCCATTGCAGACGATTAGGTTCTGCGTGAGGCATCAACTTTGGTCGCCATCTTGAGTAAGGCGAGGAGCTGGAGAGCGGTCTAGTGCTCGGCCCCTCCCGCCGCATAGCATAAAAACCCGGTTCTTTCTCCTCACTCGCTGATTTACGATGGTATGTGTCGGTCCTGAGGCGGAAGCCGGGACCTTGTGAGAGCGTTTGACGAGACTAACTTTCTTAGCTCATTCATTTTAATTGAACCTTGCACTTTACTTTACTTGCTCACTGAGCTTGATTTTTAATATTTTCCTTCTGGTTGTATGCATGTTGAGGCGGTACTCACCTGCTAGAAACCGTCATTTTCCTTGAAACGCCCATTGCAGACGATTAGGTTCTGCGTGAGGCATCAACTTTGGTCGCCATCTTGAGTAAGGCGAGGAGCTGGAGAGCGGTCTAGTGCTCGGCCCCTCCCGCCGCATAGCATAAAATGGCGCCCTGGCATAGGAGGCGCAGCGGACGGGCGCAGCGGGCGCGCCGAAGGCTCGCCAAAGGCAAGCCCGTCTGCGCCCGTCCGCGGCCGACCGGGGCTAGGGGCACGAGATACTGCCCGTTTAATTATGTATTCGCCTGCCCTACTTTACTCATACTGGACCCCTGGAGCTGTTGACCTTTCAGTAATCACTAACTTGAGACATCTTGGTTTATTTCTACCTCCCCCTCATTGCCCCCCTGCCATTTCCTCGCATTTAGCTCCTCTGTCCACTATACCCCCTCTCACTCTCTTGTCTCCATCGGCCCCTCCTGCCTCCCCTTGCAACACTTCAGTCACGCTCCTAAACACTAGGTCTGCGGTCAACCACCAGTATGAGCTCTTCGATTACATCGATACTCACGCACCAGACCTCTTATGCTTAACTGAGACCTGGTTTAAGGCCGACTCCTTACCTAATGTTTTAACAGCACTGCCCCCTTCATACTCTGCTATTCGAGCAGACCGACCAGAGGGCAAACGGGGCGGTGGAGTGGCCTTAATAACCCGGACTGATTTAAGTTTCCAAACCCTCCCTTCCCCACCTATTCCTGATGTAGACTACTTGGTAGCTCGCTCGACTCTTCATCGGATACCACTTACTGTTGTTTTAATCTATCGCCCCCCCCAACCTACTCCGTCTTTTCTCCCAAGCATTCAGACCCTTCTGGCCACTTTAGTGATCAACAACTCATCAGTAGCAGTTTTAGGGGACCTAAACTACTGGCCTGATGAACCTGCTGAGAGTGCTCAATCCAAAGAATTCACTGACTTTATGATTTCTCTGAATTTTCTACGGCTCACTCAAAACCCTACGCACATACATGGCCACATGTTGGATCAAGTCTGGGCACTAAATATTCCATCGACATCCCCTAGAATACTTCCGTGTCCCTGGTCAGATCACTCTACCATTACCTTTTCCTTTGCCTTGACCGTGATGGCCAAACCTTCACTCCCCAAAAATGTTTGGGTTAGGAAATGGGGTAAAATAGACATGCCCTCTCTCTGCTCAACTCTGGCCAAAACCAGTCCTGACCTCGCAGATCTCGCCACCTCCTCCCAATTAGCCATCATCAACAACTGGCTGACCCGGGCTGGCGACGAGTTCGCCCCCTTGAGGCGACTTACAGTCAAGCGGACCCATGCAGCCAACCGATGGTTCACGTCTGACTTAAAAGTAAAGAAATTGGCTGCTAGGAGAGCCGAGCGAGCCTGGAGGAAAACTTACAGTCCTGAGCTTAAGACAATTTATTTGTCTGTTCTAAAAACTTACAAAAAGGGCATTCTCGAAGCTAAAACCGATTTTTACACTCGCAGGATAATGGCAGCTGAGTCCTGCTCGAAGGAAATCTTCTCCACGGTCCACGAACTAGCATCATCCAGTAGAACCACGGCTACCATTCCCCCCTTCCAGTCCCTCTGTGACTCGCTCAACGAGTTTTTTATTGACAAAGTGGTCAAAATCAAGCTTAACATCCCCCCTCCTTCCCCTACTTTTGTCAACCCTTCACCCCCACCCACAGCCCCCAAACTTAGCCTTATCCCCTTGCTAACTACTGATACACTCCTTTCATTACTTAGTCGAGTTAAATCGGGTTCACCCCTAGATTTTGCTCCAGCTCACATTCTTAGGGAAATTTACTCCACCTGCCCTATCCCACCTTTGACCCTTCTCAATGACTCACTAAGCAAAGGATTTGTTCCCAGTTCACACAAATCAGCAGTTGTAATTCCCATTATCAAAAAACCTGACGCCGATCCATCTTCCCCTTCTAGTTATCGCCCCATCTCCCTTCTGCCTTATCTAGCAAAAGTCCTGGAAACTCATGTCACAACCACCTTGAGCACTCATGTAGAAACTAACCACTGCCTCTCCCCTTGTCAAGCTGGTTTCCGCCCCCTGCACTCCACCGAGAAGGTGGTGATCTCGGTAATGGATGTGCTGCGCGAAGGAATTGACACCAACTCTCCCCAAGCTCTGATCCTATTAGACCTGTCCGCCGCCTTTGACACGGTTGATCATTCCATTCTCCTTAGCCGTGTCAGGGCGGCGGGCATAGAAGGCCCGGCCTTCTCATGGATTGAGTCCTTCCTGACTGGGAGGGCCCAAGCCGTCCACTTGGCGGATTTCACCGCTGCCTCCTACAAGGTGGAGTGTGGGGTTCCTCAGGGCTCATCACTCTCCCCCCTCCTATTTAATTTATACATTTACCCCCTCATCTTTTCGTTACAGCAGATGGAGGTCACGGTGTTTAATTACGCCGACGACCTCCAGCTTATTTTCAATCTCTCAAATCCTTCCTCATCTGCCCTCAACGTCCAATCAGTCATGACATTTATCCAGGATTGGATGAACTGCAACCACCTCAAACTCAATCCGGACAAGACCGAGTTAGTCTTGACCGGAGGTGGTTGCAGTCCGTGGGCCCCTTCCCACTGGCCTTTGTCACTTGGTGTTCCCCCTCTCCCTGTCCTCAAAGTTAAAACGTTGGGGATTTTTTTAAATTCACAACTTTCCGTTCACTCACACGTTGGATCAGTTGTCTCTGCTTGCTTCTTCTCATTAGGAGTAATCAGGAAAGTTTCTCGCTTTTTCTCCCTATCTGCCCTAAAGATTATTGTGTTGGCCATGGTACTATCTCGAATCGACTATGGCAACATCATTTATAATGGGGCCCCTGCTTATGCTTTTCACCGTTTGCAACTTGTACAGAATCAAGCGGCCCGCTTGATCCACGGCCTACCCAAACATCATCGAGCCACTCCATTGCTTAAAGCACTGCATTGGCTTCCGGTGAGAGAGCGTGCTCTCTTTAAACTGGGCTGCCTCACTTTCCAGGCTAGGTCGGGAACCGCCCCTGAGTTCATATGCTCTGCTATAAAATCTTACCTTCCAAGCCGTGAACTTCGTTCCACCCATATGGCCTTGTTGGCCATTCCTCGCTTTAAGAAACAGAAGTCTGGCGGAGCAAAGTTCGCTGTTCTCGCCCCGCTCTTTTGGAACTCCCTTCCTGCTGCCCTTCGCACTTCTCCCTCCTATGCACAGTTTCGGAAGGACCTCAAAACCTTCTTATTCCTGCGCGCCTACAATGTCTAGTCTCTCTCTGCTGACGGCCACCGCATTATCCAAAGCGCCATGAAACCGTATGGTATAAGTGCGCTCAATAAATGCTTTTAAATTCAAATTCAAATTCAAATCCTACACACCGTAACTCAAGCAAAGCTAGGTGGGTTTCAGGATTAACTGATGTCATCAGGGAGTTCCAGTAAATCCACATGATACACTGAGCTTACTATCCACATCTAGGTAAATCATTCCCCACCTAAAGTGCCCAGAAAAGAGAACTATCATGTATTCAAATATTTAGGGCAGCACTCGCTAATCACTGGGAAACCTCTTAATAACATTCAATTTCAGTATTAGTCATCATCATCAGACTGCTGTACAGTGGTGTAAATACAGCACTTAGACTGCGGCAATTTGCAAAGGTAAATCTACATACAGAGATCTCCATATATGTAGGTTTACGCCTATACCTCAATGTGAATCTCTCGCTTTTATATACTTGGTTCATTATTTAGGTAATGGGGACGAAGTCTCATGGGCTACTGAGTTTTTTTTTATGCATATAACAGGAAATACAACTGAACTTAATGTGGAATTACTGACATCATAGCTGCAAAGTAAGGACAGAGTAAATACAAGTTCAAGATAGCCTGTTAAGGAAAGTATACGAGTCAATATAAACACAACTTTATGAAGGTGCATGAGATTTTACATGTGCCTTTTAAAAAGGTAGGTCCAGTTTTTTCCTCAATTAAAATAGAGGTTTGTTGGATCTTAAATCATCTTCTGAGCCCTACATGAGAATACTTGATTCAGTGTTTTTTCTTCTTTACTATTTACTATCAGTATTACAGGGAGATATTTCTATTGTTTCCCCAACTCCAGAAATATTCAATTTGTCCTTTAAGTAGTTTGGACATCCTAAGCTAATTGCTTAATGTTTCAAGCATTCAACCTCAAACTGAGACTAGCATCCAACAGGATTCAGTAAAGCTCTCTCAAAAACGGGATGATGTGGTATGATTTTTTTGCTCCTGCGATTAGCCATGTAGCTGTGTGAAAGATGGCTTTCGCAGAACTTTGCAGTAGATATTCTCAATTTTCTAGTCATTCTCCCTTGGCACGCCTACATTTACACCTAAAACGCAGACCTTTGTGTGTATACACAGTCTCTGACAAATAATAGATAGGCCCCCATAGGAGTTGATGTACAGCTGTACATTGGGGTATGGGATGACATTTCTTAGAATGTGAAGTCGTAATACAAGAGTACTTGTATGCATACTTTTTCTACTGCCAAGGTAAAGTACAACTTTACAGGTACAGTAAATTAACTATTTGCGGACAAAGGTGATGAAAATACAGAGCAAGCAGGCAGCCTTCGGCATGAAATTTCCCCAAAAGTTGATTAATATATCAGTCAATCGGGTGGTGTTTATTCAATGGTGCATTTAGCACAAATGTGCCAACAGAAGTGACTGGAATAGTAATGGTTGTTTGGTCAAGATTAGGCAGGAATGATAAAGTAAGCAGAGTCAAGTGGTATCCTTTTTCATAGAACAAGCTCAATAAACATCAGAAAAACAATCCTACTATCGTCCCTTGATAACCAACCTCTTCTGAATAGCATTTTCATCATAGCCCACCCACTATAATAGTCACTAAAAAGGGACTTTTCTTTTAAGCCAGCATGTTCACTCTTCTTCCCTGCATACTTGTTAAATAAGAAAGAGACTTAAAAGAGCTGAAACTAACTGCAAACACATGACTACATTAGCACCATTATCAGGAAGGTTGGGATACAAGTAAAGGCAAGTGAATCTTTTTGTAACATAGAAAGATGTGTAAATCCAATTTAAAAACACAGCTCCTTAATGGGACAGGAATAATTATTACAGAGACATGATACATGGTCTAATACATTTCAATGAATATCAATGTGAAAGTAAAAACTAGGGGCCCTATTCAACAAAGATAAATTCACACCTGTAAATTTACCCTTGCATCCAGATATAAATAAAAAAAAATGTCTTTCACCATTTCCAAGTGCAGATTCACATCCAAGTAAACACTTACATGCCTCCCTCTTGATACCAGGGTTTGAGGCATCTTAGACTGAATTTATGAGTGTAAAGTTACTACTAGTAACTTTTTACTCAAAGGAGGATATTTCTACCACCGGTGCAGAGACCTCTCTGGTACAGTAGAGGGTAAAATAATACAGTTTATTGATTCTTAATGTTAAATAACAATGTAATTGTGAATTAAAATAAATAATTATGAACCTAGAAATAAAAGAATAAATTGTTACAACACATTAACTCATCAAATTAAGTGTTTTTAAAATAATGTTATGAATAATATACTTCAGTGTTTTTTATCAATATATATATTTTTTTCTAACTAAAATGAAAGTTCCGACCTCACTGGCATTTTATTAGGCAATGTTCAGAAAAGGTAACTAAAATGTAAGTTTTTATTTAATGTAAAATAATTCTAAATATCTATTAAAAATTGTACATTTTATATTGTGAAAAAATAAGCTAATTATTATTTTTAAAATTATAAAATATTTAACTTTAATGTAACACATTTTTATTACTAAAACAATTATAGATATATATTTTTTAATCTATATAAAACATTTCTTATGAGGCGTAATTTTAAGTACATGCCTCTTATTTTCTATGGGAATATGTTGAAGTACCTTTGAACGGGTGGTGCTAGACGTCAAGGCTGGGCTGTAGAACATTTACGACTGTTTTATGGACCTTCAGACTGCAGTAACTTTAGAAGTGGAGTTTTGAATAGCAATGGTCTTACTCTTTTGTGGGTGGGAGTTTGTTTTAGCACATCACTCCCTAAACCCCTGCTTACCCCTCTCAAAACCTTTGTAGTAAGTATTCCTCATTTTACACCCACATTTATTACTAAGTAACAAAATGAAATGAAATTTAGATTTATAACGTGCGCTAAGGTGTGTTGGCGAGGTGGCTCATCATGATCTATAAGCCAGCGCGGGGTGATAGGAAGGGGGGGGGGGGGAGAGGCTAGTTGTTAAAGAGCTGAGTTTTTAGAAGTTTACGAAATGCCAAGAGATTGTTTTCAGTCTTAAGTGCTAGTGGGAGTGAATTCCACAGTCTGGCTGTGCCAGCAATTAAACTCCTCCCCCCCTATGGGGCCGTTCTGGTCCTAGGGATTACCAGATTTGCAGATGTTGCTGAGCAAAGCTGCCTCTCTGGAATATACCACTTGAACTTGTTTACCAAGTCCATGTAGTGCCTTAAAGGCGATGCAGAGGGCCTTGAATTCGATCCTTCTTTTAACAGATAGCCAATGCAAGGTTGGGAGGGCATGAGCCACTGACTGATGTTTCGGAATATAAAGCAGAAGACGAGCTGCTGCGGTTTGGAGGACCTGCATTTTGTTGAGGAAGCGTGCTTGTATGTTAAGTACCAGCCCACTGCAATGATCAATTCTGGACAATATAGGAGCAGTTACGTCCGCTTTCTGGAGCTCAAGCGGGATAAAGGGAAGGATCTTTCTGATAGTTTTAATCATGAAGAAACAGGTGGGGTGGTTGCATTGATTTGCCCCTCGAAGGATAATTTAGTATCAAAGTAGACTCCAAGGTTTTTCATCTTAGAGACAGGAGTGGGGATTTCTCCCATTTCTTGTGGCCACCAGCGTGGTTGCCAGAAAGAGGTTTCATGTCTGAAAAGAAGCACCTCGGTTTTCCCTGTGTTTAGCTTGAGGCAGGTTTGGGACATCCAATGTCTGATTTTGCGCAGACTATCTTGGAATCTCAGTGGCGTGTCTGTTGGTTCTCCAGAAAAGGATGCCACGATTTGCGTGTCGTCAGCATATGACACTGTTTTGAATCCGAAGGACTTTATGAGCGAGCAGCGGGGGGGTGACATACAGGTTAAAGAGTGTTGGGCTCAAAGAAGAGCCCTGCGGAACCCAGCAGGGCAAGGTGAACCAGGACAAACTGTGCCCGTCAAGCTCCGCCCGTTGTTTTCTGTCACAGAGAAAGGACTTCAGAAGAGCCAGAGCCTTGCCCCTGATCCCGACAGAAAAGAGTCAGCTTGCAAGCAGATCGTGGTCAACCGCGTTGAAAGCCGCCAAGAGGTCCAGAAGGATCAGAGCTGACTTCCCACCTTTGTCCAGAGTCTCTCTAATGTCTTCCGACACATTGATCAGGGCCAGCTTGGTGCGGTGTTGACTTTTGAAGCCATATTGCGCGCAGTCTAGTAGCTTGTTATCATCCATGAACTTGGTAAGGTCTCTATTCATGGCCCTCTCAATGATCTTAGCAGGAAGAGGGAGACAAGAGATGGGCCTGTAGCTGTTCGCATCTATACTCTCCAGGTGTGGTTATTTCAGCAGCGGAAGAATAGATGCCTTCTTCCAGGCTATCAGGAAATATCCATCAGAGAACATCCAGTTGAAAATAACTGTAAGGTAGTGGGCCGTAGCCTCCGGGGCCAGGTGAAGAATTTTAGGGGTGGCAGGGTGAGCTTGATCTTGTCTGAGTAAGCATAGTCATAACCTGCATTACCGAGATGTTTCCAAAGTTGTAAAGGCAAGGGATAGTGTCTGCTGGAAAGCCTTCCCCACTTAGGACCTCAATCATAGTGGTGGAGGGTCCTTTCGGTTGACCTCCCCCTACTCCATGGATGGAGAGGAAAGAGTCCGAAACTGCTTTGACTTTTGCCTGAAAGGAGTCTGCTAACTGGTTACAGAAGTCTTGATTTACTCCTGTGTTTTTGTGGGCAGGGAGTTTACTCGGTTTCTGAACTGTGGAGAAGAGTTCTTTGGTGGAATTAAGAGAAGCACTTATTGTGGTAGAAAAATATCGTCTTTTAGTAGTTAAGATTTTTGTTTTATAGTCTGCAATGGCATTTTTGCATGCAACCTTGTCGTCGATGTCATAATGTGAGCGCCACTTCCTTTCCAGCCTTTGACAGACTTGCTTCTGTTGTCTCAGGGTGTCGTCAAATGGCTCAGAGGGGGAAGTCCTTTTAATTAATGGCTGTAGCTAACAAACTTATATGGTTGAGATCTCCCCATAGAAAAGATAGGAGAGGTTAGATGGAGGAGGAAATTTCCACCAGTAGGTTTGTGAATTGCATTTTGCCGCAATAGCACTACTGTGGTAGTACTAAATGTACGACAAAATTCAATTTGTGAATCAGGCACATAGTAAGGCCTTTGTAGGCCCTCTAGCACTCAAAAATACTAGACCATGTTCACATCATATCAGAATAAAAGAAATGTTTTTATAGTTTTAAAATGTGCTAAAATAAATCAAATTATTCCCTGTCCCAATGGGAATAGGAGGTACAACCTGCCACGACTCCCAGGACCTCCGTCCCTGTTCAGCAATGGCAGTCGTCTTCCCATCCCCGGAGGCCACCATCTAGGAAAATAAAAATAATACACGAATTTTAGAAATATTCCTAGTGTTTTATCATTCAACTAAATATAACCTGTTTTTAAAAACAACTGAGGCTTCAGTTTTTAAAGGAGGACTTCCACAAAAAAACTAATCTATACACTCCCACCAACACTCTCTTTCCATGTGAATTTTTAATTTTCTGAGGTCCTGGGGAGTTCAATTGTGGTCTCCATCAGCCACCATTTCTCCTTCAAGCAATTTCTTGGATATTTTCAGTGACATTTAAACATCTATTATTACTCTCACAAAATGGGGAGACACCGGTAGGCACAGCACTCTTGGATGTGGATGTATCCACTTCTGCTGGGGGAGACTGGCTGCATCTGATTGCATTGCACCAGACATAGGTCACATAGGGCACGGCCATGGAGCACATCAGACATTATGCTTATCAGCCAGAAGCCGGACATGGATGAAAGAAGATGGGTGGTGGCTACCAAAGTACACTACTATCAAAATATAGGGCAGCCTTCTCCTCTATTGAATCTCAATCATTTGCCACCTAAAAGTTGCTTAGGTTGATGGAGTTGTACAATGTTTATTTTTCATAAGAATTTCAATTTAAAATATATTAATAAAGCAGGAGACAGAATAAGGACCAGGAAAAAATACTATGAAGCTTGAAAAATCAGCGGGAGCACATACTGTATAAAACACACATTTGACCGCGGAGTATTCACACTTTTTCATAATACAATACTTACTAATGATTTGCATTTTGTGGCAATTTTAGTGAATTAACATGTAAATATTCTATCACACTTAGAGAGTGGGATTTACCACCCAGGGCTGCACAATTTCTCACTGTGCCCCATAATTCTGCACTCGAAGTATAGTTCGATTATTTTACCCTCATATGGTGCATACAAAACATAGAAAAGATCGTGATAAATTACCCTCTATTTTAAGTAGGTACACCGCTTATTAAGTCAGCCAGTGGATTAAGTCATCACCAACGACAAAGTGGTAACACCATTATTTAAAATAATTCCGTTCTAAGCAACTTTTTCCAGTTCAGATTATTTGAAAAACAATTACACAGAATAGGTAAATTGTTTGCAATAAATCAAAGCACAATCGGTAAAAAGGTTGGGATGGGACAAAAGTCGAAATGTATGAAACTGGGAATGGGTAAAGGTACATTGAGGAGTGTGGAAAATCATCTTTTTAATGCAAAAATGGGGCATCTTTGAGCGAGACTATGGGATCTGAATCCAATCCTAATAGCTGGCAATAAAGTATGCCATTAGGTCACGGGTCCTCATTCTTTGAATCCGATTTGTTAACGTTTTGAGAATGTTTTATGTGCTATGGCAACATTTTACTCTACAATCCATTTTGTGCCTTCATTTCACCAAATTGCACACTTCACTCTTGCTATTTCGTCTCATAAGTGCTCATAACTTTCAGGCATCTTATTCAGGATTTAGAATATTGTATCCACCAATAGCGAGATACCAACATCCTCTCTCATTGCTGAATGCTTGCTGCTCCCTTGCCCCATCCCCACTTCTCTTTGTTTTAATCCAATATTGCCGATATATCGAGGTAGGCTTCTATGACCAGGCTTCGACTTGCATTACTTTAGGTTTCCTAACACTCAGTGCAGAAGTTAAGACCTCCATTTGATTAATTACTCGCTCTCACCTCTTTCAAGAAAGCCTCCATTGGCTGTTGAGGGGGTTTCTAGACAATGATGAAACTGCAGTATTTTACACTTGGTGATATGCATCATGGGGAACCTTCTAATATTTTAGTATGCTGGTATTTTGACAGCTTCAATAGGGTGGCTTATCCAAGGAGTCGACCGTCGCCTTACTGGTCAGTCAGCAACAATAGGGAACTTTAGTGGTTTAGGTGCACTTCATAAAACCTAATAACATAGCTTAACAAACAATACGTTTTAGGAAGGAACGCTGGAGAACCTCTGGAGACTAATACCTGAGGCAGGAAGTGGTGAGATGGTTATCCTATCTTTGATATATAGGCTTCCAACTTTTCTATACTAAGTAAGTTTTTTGTCACACCTGCAACAGGTAGGTATGGAGTGATCACTGACTCCAAAGTTTTAAGTTCTTCATTAGTTCCAGCACGAGTTTAGTGAGTATTCTCACCATCAGTAAATTAAAAGTAAGGGGAAGTCATCAAATAGTCTGGGTACCATTATCCCCCATTTAACGCAATGACCATTTTTTATGGACACCAATACCCCTTGCAATCCAAAGGTTACCTACCTGTGAATAGGGAAAAGACATAGACAACAGACAAAATAGTAATTGAACGATTGTGACACAGCAAGACCGCCAGCCCGACGGTTAAGTTGTAATGCGGCTGTCAGGATGCCGCTGGCTAGGCGGCGTTAATTCAACCACCGCTGCTGCTGGCTGTCCGTCTTCCCACCAGAGTCGTAATCCGGCCATAAGACAAAGTATATGCCCTTTAAATTTACTGGGCCAGTTGTTGTGCTATCAGAGAGTCCGTCTTGGTGAATGTATGCCCATAAGAAATACTGTGCCTGCCAATAATTAAAAAAAATATTGTACTATGGGGAATACCCAGATTTCTGACCTATGAAATAAGAAGTTAACAGCTGTGCATACAAGATGGTTAATATAAAAGGTTATGTGCACATGAATTTGAACATCTCCTTAAAGAACGTTCAGCCAGCTCCTTACTTTCAATAACAAAATTTCTCTAATAGAAATCTAACCACAAAACTGCTGACACAGGTCAAAGACATGGGCATTTGCATGGTTTTGTCACACAAAAGCAGGATAATGGTTTCCTAAATATATATTCTCCGATTCGAATTTGAAAAAAGGAAAAAATATTGTTTAAAATACTCGCCAAAACATGTGTTCGACCTCATTGTGCAATATACCACAAAGTGAGATACAACGTATAAATCAGCAATAGAGCCACAGGCAACATTCTGGTGAGCATATGTCTTCATTCCACTGGTACACTCAACCACCACTCCAGGCCACACCCCAGAAGCAGGAGAACTCTGGCATTCACAGTGGGATAGCCCAAGGCAAACTTACACTGAACCTACCAATAAGTAGTATCTTACAATGACACTTTAAGGCCCAGAAGCCAGGTGCACTGAGAACCAAAAGCTACACCTCAACATTTTCTACGCTGAACTCTATGGACTACGTTATAAGAAACCTGTTATTTCATGCTGGGAAACCAATCTTGATAACCTGTTTCCACCGAGGCTTACAATCCTTATGAAGAGACTTGAGAGAACATGCTTTTTGCTTCAAGAAACTGAAATTAAAAAAACCGCCTTAAGGAACTGGTCGGTACTTGTCCGTTGTCTAAGTCACGGTCAAATATAGAGGTCATGCCATGTATAGAGGTTTTAATTGCAGTTCTTTTGAACAGGCGGCAGTTTGTACCTCTCCATGTCCTAATTCCTCATTCAGAAAATTTTCACCTACAGCACAACAGGACACAACCCTCTTTCCATCAAGGTTCTCCCAGAACTGGTACCGTCAACCCAAGCTCTCTTGCAAAAAATTCTGATTACGGGAGATGTCAATCTCTTGGTGGGCAACTGGAGTAACAGACAGATTTAGAAGTTGTAGAATAGTTGAATCATTAAACTCTTCTCAAAAAAATTCCTAACCATGTGACAGAACACACACTGGACCTGGTTTTCACCTTTTGCTTGCCCCAACTTAACAATCACACCCTATTCCTGTACAGATCACTTCAAATTGCATTTAACATAAAAGCTGAATGCAACAACTCAAAAAGTCAGATCACCCACTTCCGTCACTAGGAATGTTGCTTTGACTACATTTTGTAAATTGTTGACATCTGTCCATGAGTATCTTCATCAACTGACAATAATAGAGGCTTCCTTGATACTGCCAATTATAACATTTGTAGAATGTGTGGTGCATTGGCTCCTCTACAACATAGCAAATCAAAACCAACTGAGAAGACAGAGGTGGAACTCCGAGTTGGCTCAAATGAAAACTTTGGTCAGAAAATTGGATAGGCTTTGTAGGGAAACCTTGAAGACATCAGAGAATTATGTAAAACATTTATGTGGAAATGCCATACAAAAATCCCCAGAGAAAAAAAAAGATAACTTTTTAACAGAATCGCTCTGCATCTGACCAAACTAGAGAATTATTTAAAAATTCAGGAAAGCTATAGAACTGGAGAAAGTAAAGAATGCCACTTATCCCTCCCTCACCAGCACTGCATATGTGATACCTTCGGAACAAGATCATTACAATCCGGAGGCAATGTCAGAGAAGTCAGGGTCAACATCATACACCTACAAATCTACCCATAATTCTATCTGTATTCACAGTCCTATTCCCTGATCAAGTGTGTGAGGCATCTAGCAAATTGAAAGCTTCTAACATCCCTGTCAAGCCAGGCACAGCCAAATAAGTAAAAGGAAAATTCTTGTCCTGCTTGCTCTGGAGGTAACAAGTATCATAAATGCCTCTCTTCAACTAGGAATGCCCTACTGTAGTCAAAAATAAGTTGTAATGACTCTGTTACTGACGGGTACCATTGCCCAAACTACAGAACCTGTAAACATCTTTCACTTTCCATCTCTTAGCAAAACCATGGAATGGGGAGTTTGCATGATAACTATAAAAATGCATAGAATCATGCTTTAATGTGCTCAACAGACAATATGGTTTCAGACTGGAACGTGGGATGATAACCACAATTGCTGGTATCAGGAAAGATATGCTGCTTTCTATTGATGTGGACTAATCATAAATGTTATCCAGTCTACAGCGCATGAGTTTGTGGATCACAAAACCTTATTAGAAAACAGAAAAAGGGTTGAGATTCCTAGAACAGTTCGAGCAGTGCCATTACTTCTTGTCAAATGCAGCCAGCAAAACAGAACTGGGTCTTCATTGCCAATGATGAAATCTATTCCTGTGAATAGAAAACAATTTTGCAGACACATCATTACCTGCCTGAATTATATTTATCATTAGAAGAAAGAGTTATCCAAAAATGAGGATCCTCACAGTCTTGGATCCTGATATCTGCTCTTCATCTGGCCAGACAATGGGATATCTCACAAACCCCTACCAAAGTAGTACGAAAACCTTGGTGTATGGATCGGTAAGTATCTTTCATTTGGTATCATATGGAAGCAGTAACCAAAAACATACACTTTCATCCCATGTTGCTAGGTAAGATATTACTTCTGCTACAGTTGCTAAACAGCATTGTACAGACAAGAGCTTTGCTGTTATTGAGACTGGACTTGAACAGGATATGAAAACTTCAAAGGCTGCAAAATCAAGCCTCTGTACTCCGTTTCAACTGAAAGAAATGTTCTCACATCACACAAGCCCTCAAGGAACTTCTGTGGCTTTGGTGGCACAAAGCATAAAGTTCAGAATTAACAAGACAATCTTCAATTATGGAAGGCTGAGACTGGTCCCAAATACCTTCAGATACAATTTCTGGGCAACATTCCTTTTTAAAAAATATACATAATTTTATTAGCTTTTTGAGATACATAACAAAACAAAGCATATTTTCAAAGAATAACAAAAGACAATGCGGGAGGCACTGGTACATCAAATAATGTCACAGGATAGAACAGCATCAGTTTAAAGGTATACAGGGGAACAATATCTACTGATGGGCACAATAATCTAGGTAGTTCGGAGTATCGTGTGGGCAACTCTGTATTTGCATCATCCTGGGACTCAAAGTCATAACACTTAATCCAGGCACCCCATATCTTATCAAATGTACGAGAGCATCCTCTGCTCTTATATATCACCCACTCCGCCGCCACCAATATAATTTAACAGAACATTAGAAAACTTTCATCAGAGATCAATTCTGGAAGGTGCACAAAATAAAGTCTCAAAAGCCCATCACACACTTTTTGTCTTAGCTAACATTCTAAACCATTATGTGGGTTTAACATGTTCAAATCAACGCCAAACATCAATTGTAGGTAAAAGGTAAGAGTAACTTTATTAGACCACCTCCATCAAACACCAGCAGCAACTGTCCCACTGGCACTTGAATCGAATTCTACACTTTATATTCTGAATGACATTACAAAACTGCATGCTGCAGCTTGTCCAGCTAGATATCACAATTCTTCACCCTTCAACAACTTACTCTTTAACAATAAAACAATAAATTTCAATATTCTTTGAAGGATGCAAGTGTAACCAACCATGTACAAAGACAACACCCAGAATCTCTATTCTCAGACATATAGCACTGCTCCTCCAAAGGCCAGATTAAAATGGACCTCATTTTTCACACTGAAAGACCCGCAGAGTGGAAATCCATTATCAGTTCTCAACTCCACATCTCCAAAACCACGATTACTCGCCTTAGCTGCAAACTTACGACCTCACTCCCCAACTGCTCCAGGGGAGGGGGAACACTATCCCAACGTCACAGTCTTAATCCAAGCTAATAACGAAACGACAACCTCGAAGCTTTTGACGCACTCTTCCCCTCTCTTCGGTCAACCTCCTATCCCCCCCCTCTTCCCGGACCTCCTCACCCCCTTCCCCCAGACAGACAGATTACCCAGCAGAGCACCCTGACCTTACACACGCCTCCCACCTTCAACGCTAGCTGTCCTGCCCAAGACATCATCCCCACACCTGTCAGCAAGAACCCTGCTCCCCCTCCCCCATCCGACCGTCTCCTTGACCACCCCCACCCACTACCCACCCCATACTACTAAGACCGACTGTAACACTCAGTCCTTGACTTCCCTCTACCTCCCGATACCCACTCTCATAAGTTCATGGCTGCCACTGCTTGACCACTCACGCTGCACCTTTGGCCCCGCCCAAAGATCACGCAGACATCACATCATCTGCTAGACATCTTTACAGCAGCCTTAGGACACCCCCCCTCTCTGGAAAACCGTGCCCAGAACCACCGTACCCCACTCCCCTGACGAGAGGGGTAAACGTCTCACCCAGTTTGAAAACCAGCTAGATGCCATTGTCCAGGGCTTCAACGTAATCCTTACCAACCTCACCTCGCACCGCAATCCTCCCCCTATTTCCCACAGCACCCCCTCAGTCATCAACCCCACCCACCAAGGCCCCCCCCCCCTCAAGACTCCCCACCGGAGTGGGATCTCAACCCCACTCCTGATCCACAATCGAAACCAAATTCATACTAGCAGAACTAGAACAGCGATGTCCCCTCGTGAAACAGCGGATCTTGCCTCCTCCTACGACACCCCTTCTACCGCCACCCCCTATCCAAAATCCAGTTGATCACTGGACTCAGAAGGGACCACTTTCCCTCAAAACCTCCTTGACCACCTGCCTGCCTCACCAACTTTCCCAGGGCCCCCCTCAAGAAGAATCTCAGAAAATAATCTCACAACACCAACTGCATGCTCATAAACTGCAGATCAGCCACTAAACATGCCACAGAGCTAGCAGAATCCTTCCTCACCCACGACATTGACATAGCCTTCATCACCGAGACCTGGCTTAATGAATGCTCGACCCCACTCTTGGACACGCTCGTGCCCCCAGGCTTTGTAATCATCCACAAAGACTGAAAGGACCAAGGAGGCGGAGGTACAGCAATCATTCATAACAACAACATATCTGTGACAGAAATCGACTCCTTCAACTATAACACCTTTGAATACCTTTCCGCCAACATCAACACAAATGACAACATGACATTTCAGTGTCATCTACTATACCATCCCCCAGGGAACACCACCACATTCACCGAACACCTGTCCGACCTGATTGCTCATTGCTCTTTCCGAGATGCCAACAACCTAATTCTGAGTGACCTGAACCTACACTGGAATGAAAAAAACAACCTGACAATCCAGAACCTAAATGAGCTGCTATACAGCAATAGCCTAACCCAGCACTGCTCAGAAGCTACGCACAACAAAGGAGCGATCCTGGATGCAATTATATCCTGTGACACCATCACTATCAATCGCATCCTACCCGTGGACTGGTCTGACCACCACCTCATCCTCTACCACATCACCCAACCTCTCTCATCAACCCCCCTCCCAAGCCCCCCCAAACGGACGAGAAATCTTTCGCAGATCTCCATGGCCGATCTTGAAGAAAGGGTAAGCTCACTCCTACCTACTCCCACTGACTATCTCTCCACAGCGGAACTCACCACTCACTATAACTCTACTATGAGTTCCATCCTAGACCAATTAGCCCCCCTGAAACTTAAAAAAAAAACAGGAATATCCCATCTAGGTCCTGGTTCAACTCTGACATCAACGCTGAAAGAAGACAACTTAGAGTCGTAGAACGACAATGGAGGAACAATCCCTCTACCACCCGCCTCGAACAACTCAAAACAACCCAAAGGAAATACAAAAAATTCATCGACAACGAAAAAAGCACCTTCTTTGCCACTGCACTAGACAACGCAAAAAAACGACCCAAAGAACTTTTCAACATCATCAGACAACAAACATCCAAGCCCTCGGCGGCCCCCGACCAGGCCTCCAAGGACCTATGTGACAACTTCGCCAACTTCTTTAATGACAAGATCACCAAGATTGAGCGCTCACTAGACACCAACCCCAATGCAAACCCACCTACTGAAACCTAATCCAATGCACACAAGCACCCAAAAAAAGCCTGGAATTCCGTCAAACCCGTTTTCCGAAACCGAGATCCTCAAGCTGATCTCCTCTTCCAAGCCCACATCTCACGCACTAGATCCGTTACCCACCCAATTGACAAAAAAGATGAAACTCTCCCTAGCTTCATTCTGGTGCAAGATCATAAACAGCTCCTTAAATACCAGAGTCATACCTGACTGCCTCAAAGTCGGCCAAGTTACACCACTTCTAAAGAAACCAAGCCTTGACACCAATGATCTGAATAACTTCAGACCTATTTCCAATCTCAACCTCCTTGCCAAAATCCTCGAAAAATGTGTTCCTCTACAACTGACTTAACACATGGACAGCATCAACCTCCTTGATCCCCACCAATCCGGCTTCAGAAAAGGATGTAGCACTGAAACTGTGATCCTTAACATCGTGGATGACATTCACAAGTCTCTTGACACTGACCAATGCTGCCTACTGATCCACCTGGACTTATCGGCAGCCTTTGACACGGTGGACCAGAATCTACTCATCAAGGCTCTACAAGATAGGGTAGGTGCAGATGAAGTGGTCATACAATGGTTCTCCTTCTTACACAACCGCACCCAGAGGATAAAAATCAACTCCTTCACATCCGACCTACACCCTTTCAGCAGAGGCGTCCCTCAAGGATCAGTGCTCTCCCCTCAACTGTTCAACATATATATGGAACCCCTCACCTCCCTACACAAAAAAGCCAACATCTCATTCCACTTATATGCAGACGATACGCAGATCTATCTGGAAACCTCCTCCATCGAAGATATTCAGAAACTCAATAACACTCTCAAAGAAGTCCAACACTGGATATCCGTAAACCACCTCAAACTCAAACATGAAAAAACTGAAATCCTCCTCATCTCCAACAAAGACGAGAACCACCAAATCATGGAATGTCTTAAAGCAATTGATGCTCTCAAGGGTAATCTCACCCTAGCCAACTCCGTAAAATCACTAGGCATCACCCTAGACCCAAAACTTGACATGACCAAACAAATCAAGAACTCCGCGAAGAGTGCCTTCCTCAATCTGAAGCTCCTGAACAAAATAAAACCCTTCATCTCTCTCAAGGACCTCAAGCAAGCCACCCAATCCCTGGTGATATCCAGACTCGACTATGGAAACGCTATCCTAACCGGTACAGCCAAATCCCACCTTGGCCCCTCAAAACTACTCTCAATGCAGCAACCAGAATGGTCACTGGAATCAGGAAATTTGATCACATTGCACCTGCATTCAAAGAACTTAACTGGCTCCCAAGAGAGATGCGTGCCAGCTTCAGAACCGCCTGCCTCACGCACAAAGCTCTCCACACAGGGAAACCGGAATACCAGGCCTCCAAACTCAAAAAAGCCAGCCAGTCAAGGAACCTCAGGAGCTCCACCACCACTGATCATCCTCATGAAAACTCACAAGCAAAAAACTGCTGCTCGATCCTTCGCTGGAAGCGCACCCAAAATATGGAACTTTATCCCAGCAAACATTAGGACTATCCTGTCCTTTGTAAAATTCAAAAGACTCCTAAAAGACCTCTTCCTCAACCGTGCATTCCAGAGCAGTTAACTTTCGCTGAAGCGCACACCCATGCAATCTGCAGCACCTTGACACTTTGTCACCGATTCTACCTCCTCCCTGTGTACCCTTGCCCCGCCCCGATCATGGTTATGCCCTAGACTATGTGCGCACTGCGAGGCCTCGCTGGACTTCCATACCTCAATGCAGCATCCACGCTGAGACTTACTAACCATCATGTGTATATTTGACTTATTTTGTGATGCTCTCATTATAACTGTTGTAAAGCGCTCCGATACCCTCGGGTCTGGCCAGCGCTATATAAAACTCCAGAATAAATAAATATTAAATAAATTCTATGTAAACATGTTAAGATTTATAAATGTAATACATTTTCCACAATGGATCAGTTACGTTATTTAGAGTAATCTTTTAGATATGACTGGCTTGTACCTTTGCCCTTACTTCTTCTACACCAAACAGCCCAATCCGTAGTGGGCCCGTACCTTTCCATCTCACCATGACCTCAGTTACTGTCTTCTGACAGGCCCTCCTGGTTATCCAACCCTGAACTTAATACAACACAACACTTAATGCATATCCTCCCATCTTCTTTTTTGACAGCATTTTTAAAGTATTTATTACTCTCATGGGTTACGTTAATTTCGACCAAGACATACTTTTCACTGGAGCCCTTACTCTCAGCCATTCTCCTACTTTGATTTCTATTTGCTTTACTTTCATCAAAGTGTTTTTTATTTTTTCTCTGCAGCTCCATCTCTTGATCTCTCCACACCCCAATCCCATTGTACTTATGCCTTTGTCCCAGTTCATCCATCCTGGACATAAAGTGTTCGGTGCCCTTCCTTGGAACAACTCAAAAGGCAATTTTTGAGTACAAGTATGGGGTGTCATGGGATGTGTTGTTATACATTTTTGTAACTGTTCCTGACAATCTAAGGAATTCACTCCGGATAGTTGCATGTTTTCTTTAATCACCCCGTTGAACCCTTCCACTACTTCATTGGTTTCAGGATGATATATGGAACTCTTTTTAAGCTATATCCTACATGTTTCAAGATATTCCCTCATTTGTTTGCAATAGAGATGTAGACCATTATCTGAAAGTAGATATTTGGGTAAACTGTCTATTGTAAATAGCTGTTGCAAAAATTAGTTACACTGGTTGTAGTTACTTCTCGTACACAGGTGACCTCTACTCATCTTGAGAATGAATCCATCATAACCAATAGGTATGGTGTATAATGTTCAACTCTCAAAGGCCCCACAATATCAATGGCATCCTCTTGCCAAGGATCATCCGGCATTTTGCGACAAACCATAAGTATTTGACACAGTGCCAAAACGTTGTCACTACTCTTGCATTCCGCACAGTTTCTTACCGCACGTTCAACACTTCAATCCATACCTGGCCACTAAAAACTTGTTCTCAATCTCTTCTTTGTTTTGGTTATTTCCATGTGCCCTTGATGTGCCTCATGTATCAATTTACTTCGTAAGTTTGTTGAGGGAATCAACCTTGTCCTTCTTAACAATATTCCCCTATCAGCTGTAAGATCATCCATAATAGCAGACCATGGTTTCGACAAAGTTCTCAACTGACCCTGACCAGCCGGTACTTATTTATTATATCAATCAACCCAACATCCTTCACTGTTTCTTCTTTCCACACCTCCTCAGTCAGAATCCCTAGTGTAATCTCAGGCATATGGATTTCTTCCTATTGCATTTCTTCTACCAACCTATCCTCTTCTGATACTAGCCAAGATAAACAATCTGCTGATAAATTGGTAACCCCAGGTACATGCCCCACCTCAAAATTAAAATCCTGCAGTGCAACAACCCATCTTCTGATTCTGGAAGAAATAAACTCCAAACCTTTTTCTGAAAACCTCTTTCAATGGTTTGTGATCTGTACATAGTCTGAAACTTGTTATTCAAAGCCCAGAACATCGGCAGGGCGTCTCTCTCTCTCTCTCTCTCTCTCTCTCTCTCTCTCTCTCTCTCTCCACCACTGAATACCTCAACTCCTAGAACAAAAAGCAATCCACCATGCTTTACCAATGCTTCTGTGTTTCAAAATCACCCATAGCCCTTTGCAACTAGCATATGTGAGTACGACAGATTTCTCTTCTGCGATGAATGCTTGTAAATTGGGTGCATTTTGAAATTCATTCTTTAGTACCTCAAACTCCTGTTGACACTCTGTGGACCATTTGAATTCCTTATTTTTTCCCAAGTAGAAATCTCATGTTATTCGATTTCTCAGCCAAGTTCTCTATAAATTTGCCATAATATTCTATCATGCCAAGAAAAGAAATTACTTCTTTTGTACATGGTTTAGATAATTTCACAATGGTGTCCACTAACTCTCTTTTAGGTACAACAGCTCTTCCTGAAATTAGGTGTCCCAAATAATTAACTTTTTGTACTGCAAATTTGCATTTCTCTTTTTTCAATGTCAATCTAGCTTCCAACAGTCTTTTTTGTACCAAACTTACTCCTGAATTTTGTTTCCCGAGACTACTTCCAAAGATCAATAAATATTCTTGTTCACTCCTTTCAGTACTGACACCATTACCCTCTGAAAAACAGAGGCTGCCAAAACGAGTCCAAAACGCATCCTTTTAAATGGCCATATCAGAGCTCTAAACACAGTGACTTCTTGGGAACTCTCAACCAACTCTACCTGGTGGTATACTGCTGTGAGATCAAGTGTTGTAAAAAATCTCGCACCTGCCACAGATGAGACTATTTTATCAGGTTTGGGCAGGGGAAATTTGTCAGCTAAGACCTCACTGTTAAGTGCATTTTAGATACATGCACAGCCTAATGTCCTCATTAGCTTTTCTGGCTACCACATTCAGAGCTAACCACTTTGTAGCCTCCACAATATTATTATCTTCTGATCGATTAACCTCTCTAATTCTTGCTTAAAGTTATCTTATATGGCTACTGGAACACGCTTCACCTTAGCCACTCTTGTTACAGCTCCTTTCTTCAGCATTATGAAGTGTTTGTAAGCTTTCAAACACCCTAACCTCGCTTTAAAAAGCATGGGAAATTCTGGCACAAAATCAATTTGGGTTGTATCTATCTCTTGTATTTCTATTTGTGGCTCTGCATTAGGATTCAATGCAACTCCCAAAAGCTGTTGATGTGACCACCCAAACAAATCATCACCTCTCATTAACTCATACATTATCCCAATAATATATTTCTAACCCAACTAAATGCATGCAATAGCGTATCCTGCCATGCTCATAGGCTGTCCACCATAACCACCAGGTTGTGCATCCATGGCATGTAACTTTTTTTTTTTAACCATCGTACCTATGTGTCTCTTGAAATGATAGTTCAATGCGAATATGAATCAAATTTCATATTTTAGTCTACACCGTCAATTTTTACAATGCCACTTGAATGCTCTTCTCGTGCCCCTTCAATCTGAAATGTAATTTGTTCTTTTATTTGTTTCTTTCAACAACATTTATAGAAATGCCCTCTTTTACCACAACCATGACAGAATATCAGGGTTCGAAAAATCATAAAAATGTCACTAGACCTGCAGGTCTAGTAACTTGAAACATCTACTTGACCTAACTGTAATGCACTTGACCTCGGTCTCTGAAAGCCAAGCAAATGTGACAAGTTAACACGATTTAAAGACATTTTTTTGCTCATTCACTTTGTGAGAAATAAAGACGCCTTTAAATCTTGCTATCTTGTCACATTTGCTCTGCTTTCAGAGGCAGAGGTCAAAAGTCAGTTTGTCTTCCTACTTGCCAGAAACAGCGAGTAGGACCTAAAAATAGCTTGTCCTAATTAAATCCAGCTCGCAAATGCGAGCAGGTGAGTGGATTTTTTGAGTCCTGCAGATCACATTACGAGCTGGACATATTTTCGCATTCGCTCAGAGTCCACTTCTACTACAATGAAAACATTTATCCATGAATTTATATTGTACGGTGATCTTTGGTAACTTCTTTATTTTTTTATTACACAAACAGTTTGTTCACTCTTTTCTGACATTGAATTTGGTTTATCTTTAGCAATTTTCAACTCAGATACACACTTTATCATATGTTCCACCCTCTTGGCTACCAATTTCACTTCCTCTAATGGTGGCTCTTCTTTTAGCCATAATTCTTCTCTTATTTTGTCATCACTGCACATTAAAACAAACTGATCCTTATCATTTCCTCTGTAGATTCACCACATTTACACATGGATTCATGTTTCCTGAGGTATGTAACGTATTCCTCTATGGTCTCTTCACTGCCTTGCTCACGTAGACCAAAATGGTACAGTTCCATGATAGTACTGACTAGGTAAATAATGACGATCATGTTCTAAGATACATGTTTTAAACTCGTTCAAACCTCTTTTTTCTTCAACACTTAGCTCTGATAAATATTCTAAGACTTCCTGACCTTCCCCACCAAGGCAGTGCATTAATAATGAGTATTTTAGCTCCGCACTGAAGTTTGTTCCACACACTCTTGTATAATGCCCAACTATTTTTTTCCACTTACTCCATTTCACAATTGGTTCTCATGGGACACTCAAGAAAAATTATGGGGGAGTTACGTTTTGCATATTGTTTAGAAGAATGACTAGACAGCCTGCAGTAAACTTAAAAAATGCTGTTGTCTGGGCTACCTACCGTTCACCGCTGTTATGCAGTACTGACATATAACTAATTTTAATAGCCATGTCCAATATGTAAGCATTTCACAAGCACAGTCTATGCAACTGCTGTGGTCGCTGAAGGGAGCTTTGATTATTGAACAAATGGCTGAGAGAAATTAACTGCTAAAGTCATCTTAAAGGATAGCACACTGAACAGTCCAATCTTTCTGCTGTGGGGAAGATTAACAAGCTGTGTGAAGTGGGCTTCGTTACCCTACCGTGATTGTTCGTCTGACTACACATAACTCTCTATTACCGGCTGAGGAGAAATTCCGTTTAAAGTGTGTGACACGCAACTGCATGCCATCCCGCACAACACCTTTCTTTTCTGGATATACATTCTGCAATAAGCGATCCGCTTTATGCTTGGCCCGCTGTGAGATACCTGCTGTGAGAAAGGGCGTACAAGTCGCTGTAACGCTTCCCAGCTGCACAAGGTGGGGAATAGGAGCATTTTCAACTACCGCTTTGTAATACAATAAGTTACGATGTCGGTGCGCTTTGTGTGAGGAAGGTTACACGGCGCAGAAGACTTTTCGTAGCAGTAAACAGAAGTTTTTTCAAATGCAGCGTGTGCTTGTAAACTACTGCTTGTAATGATATGCGTGGTAAATGTGTGCGTGCTAGTGGTTTGCTTGGTGGAAGACTTTTTCATGTGACTAAATAAAAACGCATATTAATGGTAAGCGTTGTAATAATTGCGTAGCAAAAACATGCGTGGTAAAACAATGCGTTGCAATGACATACAACCATACTGAAATTGCGTGTCCAGATCTGTAGCACCCACAGACATAACCTTAACCTACAGTATAAATGAGAGTCAATATACCTAACCCCAGGGTCATTGCATCCACTACAAATATGAAGAAATTATTGCAGTCCGCATTCCATAAATGACGCAGCAAAATTGCCTGTTAAAGAAATGACATTGTTTTCTTTTAGGGTGTGCTTATCTTTGCTGTAATCAACGGTCTAATTTTCTTACCCTCTTACTGCTGTACAAAGGTGTGTGTCTCAGTGTCAGCCACTGCAATGCACATCAGCGTGCTGTTGCTCAAATCAGTACACAGTTGTGCCAGTCACACAGAGCTTCAAACATTCAATGGCATGTAAGCACACTATTTCCAAAGTAGCTAAAGGTGTGTGTCACCGCATCTAGCACCGCTGAATATGGAAAAAATTAGGCGAGCCCATTAACATCTTCTTGTACTGATCCCAACTTCCTGTAATGGCCACCAAAATGCGCATCAGGGGCCGATTAGCACTGTACACATTAGAGAAGCTTACTGGCAATTGCTCTGGTACAGAGACCAACTACTTATGATGGCCGCCTGCTGAGTACGAAGCCTAACTTCCTGTAATGGCCACCTGCACCCGATCTTGCTCTCTTGTTTAAGGAAGGCCACCCATGGAGTTGCCCATTCACGTAAGATGGTCGCCCGCAAGTCTCTTTACATGTGCATTCTTTAGCACAACCCAGCAACAGGTAACTCTGCGTCACAGTACCTTATCACTGGGTGTCGTCGTTTCCACATCAATTGTGAAATTAATCCACACTTTCTATCACAGCAAAAGTAAAATAATAACTTCTCCTCTCTGGAATTCAACTTATGGCAAACAGCCACCAGCCTAGTTTTCCATCAATGTTGAGGTGCTCCTACAACCGATCCCCATACTCCTCGCCAGTGTAACGGGTTTAATTCATCGCCAAACACCAATTGTAACTAAAAGGTAAGAGTAACTTTATTAGATCACCTCATCCATCAAACACCAGCAGCAACTGTCTCACCGGCATTTGAATCACATTCTACATTCTGAATGATATCACAAACTGCATGTTGCAGCTTGTCCATTACTCTCTTCAAATTCTTGACTACTGTTTTTAGTAGTCGGTTGCACATGCAAGACTAAGAAATACTTTTTTAGTTGTACTTTTAGACTCTTACTTAAGCAAGGGCAGAGGCAATTCCTTCACCTAGGCCAAATCTCTCGCTGGGAGTTATTTTCAATTTCAAGGTTGGCTGGGATGTGGCAGCAAATTTTGTGGTGGTGATATACATCAGCCTGGAACCACAAGCACTGCCATGTGGTTGTCAACTTTCTGCCCAGCAGTCCCTGTGAATCCCCGGTATCTAACTAATCTATCTTTTGGTCTTCGACTGGTACCAATGAGGTGAAACCTAACCCAGTTTTAACAAGTGTAAAAATGACAAAGCAATGGAGTAATACCATCAGAAAATATGCTGCATTATGCTGCCTAATGAGCTTTCTCTTCCCATACAATTTTGTCAAGCCTGCCACATAATTTGGTCCTCCCGTGGAGCTTGCACGCCTCAGGGAGCCTTGACATGCTGAGGTGACAGAGGCTTCTGCCCAGGGCTCAATGAAACTCCTGAACCACACTCCTGAACCACGGAGAGGCAGGGACTATGGAGTGACTGCAAGGACGTTATCTCTATCCTTCCTTCCGGTCAGCAATTCATGTGAAAACTTAGGTACAAGTATGGCAATATGATTTCTACTTAGTGGGTATCTGGTATCTGGTAGACTGCTAGCAGAGGAAAGCCCATCTCTCATCATCTTACTGGAGTTTCCCTACCGCTGCCTGCGCCTTGTAATTGACATCTGGGAAGTGGAACCTTGTCGGAGGGAAACTACCACCTCCAGTGCAAAGGCTTTAATGGTTCCCTACTCTCTTTATGTGCACACTAAGATGTGTGCGCTCACTCAGAAAAGTGTTTGTACAAAACTGAGTGTTCGAGTAAATAAAATGCATGTCAAGTGCACAGTTTCCAAAATTCCTGATATATGGTTCTGAACAGTGGGAATGTCGCATTCCAGCATGCTGAGGTGACTACCATCCACATGCCAAATACAACTAGGTTTCCTTTTTATGGTTTACTCTAGATTGCAAATTGGCATATTAAACTTCAACCCCCAAAAAAACATGAAACGGTGGCTGTGGCTGGTAGTGCATGATAGATTTAAACCATTGCTAATCAAAATATCAATGTGTTTCTTAAGAGACCGAGGTCATAATCAGCATTTCAAGGAGCTCATACTTGAGTTTAGACAAATTAACTTGGACAGTAAGACAAACGTAGCACCCGTTCAATAGAATCGAGGTCTACACGGGTCTGTGTTCACAAAGCACCGTGTTGCTTAACATTAGTCACATTAAAAGGGTACGTGTTCTGATCTCCGAAAGAAGATCCAAGTGGAAGTGACAACCTGGGAAAAAGCTGTATTCTAATTAAAAGGTTAATTTCACAGTCTGAACTCACATTTTAAATGTTCATACACTCCAGTGCTTCCCATGTGACAAAGACAGAAAACTTCTAAATGAACCATTAAAAATCTGGACCACACAGTGAATTTTGTGACCAATATTCTATATTTTTTTTAATTTTAACTTTGAACCACTTCATTTCAGCGGTTAGATATCGAAATAAAACCCATGGGGTTATTACGGTATCTGACTCTGCGGCTGACATTCTATCATTGCCACAACACTGTGAAAGTATTGCTTTTTTATATAGTTACCTAGCGTATTAGTAATCACACTGAATACCCAGGTTTTCGTTAAAAAAATGCATGTGTTTGGCAGCTCAGAACGGGGGTAATCCAAAATGTAAGTGCCCAACAACAGTAGGTACCACCAAACAAATCTGCTTTCATTCCATATCATATTCTAATAATAGTCCGCTACAGGGTTCCACGTTTCCAATTTTAGCTACGGTTGCAGGGACGTCACCCATGCCGGTCCTCTATCCCTTTAAAAGGGACAGTATATGTGCATTTGTATATGTCAAACTGTTGTGACTAACAAGAAACCCACACTTCAGAAAGTGGTGACAAATTTAAATGGTGGCGCGTAGTAAATGATAGTGGGAAATCAGAAAAGGATCTAACCAGGAAGGGCAGGAAAGTGTGTGTAAAGGGGTCACGTAAGAAAGTAGCAAAGGGTCCTCTGGCATCTGCAAGTGAAGTTCTGGGAAGGTGGAGGGACGAAGGCAGGAGATGGGGGTTATAAGAGGGAGAGCAACTCTCCAATGGATAGCCAAAAAAAAAATGTTCCCTTCTTGCGCTCAAGGATTTCACATGAGGTCATGAATTCGCAATAACTATTTGTCAGACACCTATGATGACTCTAGTGATGTGATACAAGCTAGGAGTGCTGTAGTATGAGCCACCTGGTAGGGGAGTGGTCAAACTTCAAAACATGTAATTTTAGGAAATCTCAGTCCGGGTCCAAGACACTCAACTACGGCCACAACTGGTAAACTTTTGCAGCACTATCTCAGAGGTTGTGATGGAATTGCTCCTCAGACAGGTTTGAAGCTTAAAAATGAATACTGCATAAATGATCTATTGCTTGGTATGAAAATCTGAAATGACCTTAGACCCTGGCATTCGCTACCGTACATAAATGTCAAGATCAAGTCCTAAACAACATCAGGGACTGTGTTTGAGGGCTCCGATGGTCAGACTTCATTGTACCCGCACCTGATGAGCAACCTAGATTCAGATGAAGCTGTTCTACACGATGGGTATACCGTAAAAAATGAATCATTGGTAAAAGGATCAGCCGAAATGTCTCAAGGATGAAGTTTGCCTTTACTGGTTCAAGGCTCAATTTGAATAAACAGACTCTGCAATACGAATAAACACTGTTTTTCAATTGTGATTGGCTCTATAAAGGGTCAAAACCACCAAAGCAGGACACTTCAATGAATGAGGCTCCCTTAGAATTTCCAACCCTGTCATGTGGCATCACCCTCGTCACTATCTACCCTAACAGCCCCCCCTCCAGCGCTCTCTACCCCAGGATTTCAGGGTGATGTGTAATTGTGCAGCACAAAACTAATGTTTCAACATCTATGACTTTCACTTTACCAACAGGAGGCATAAAGTAGCAGAGACTCCCTACCCCCACAGCTCCGAGACAGCATTTAGACTTTGTGAGACGGCTAAGGACTATGATGCTAACACAATCCACAGCCCTCAGATTCAGAAGACAAATTGTGGAGCCTGTGGGTCCAGAGAAGAGTTTGTACACTAGGAAACCTGTCCAAGACGGAGTAGCGCGAGTTGCCTGTACAGTGGCAGCCAAATTGGGGTGCTGGTTTTAGTTTATGGAAAATGCTGCATGCGGTACCCACTTGTGCAAGACTCCATTAAGGGAAGAACACATGGAGTGGTGTTTTGGCAGATGACACCTTGCGACAAAAGTCACGGGTGCACAGTTACAAGAAGCAGAGCTACAACATAAAAACCAGGCAATATTCAAGTAGGTATGGAGTCATGAGCCAAAGTGGTTAACTAGCATGCACCGCTGTGGTTTAGGCTGTGCCTATTATGAAAGGCTAGTTTTTTTGAAGGCTAAACAAAGACAATATATTGGTGGCTTCAGTGTAGGTTTGTGAAGACTATCAGAAAATGTGCTGTGCAAGCGGGATGCACAGGAACAGACGATGATATTTGATTTCCTGCCTGGACAATAAAATAAGAGAATGGCTGCCAGTACAATTTGCACAGCAAAATAGATTTCACTTTCTGGTAAGCTGGTCCTGCAGTTGGAATCCTGCAGGAGTGTCTTTCTGCAATTATGTCTGACAGTCTCCTTGGGGCAGGAAGTTTAAAGGTACCTTCACAAACACAGGGCCAGCTTGATGGCTAGGACTAGTGGTTGTCAGTGAAGCCTACCCTTCTCAGACAATATAATTACATTCAATGCCAATTCATCTGGTTGTGTATCATGCCCTGGCTGGCAGAACTGTTGAGTCCAGTAGTGATTGTAATGATCAACCAGGCTTTGTGTAAACTATCAAATTACTTTTTGAGTCACTCGAATATCATGTCTTTTTGTCGAATGATAGGGGGTGAAAGAAGTCTCGTAGGGAGGACTGACATGTTCATCCAAGGGAACGACTGACATACATATTTATTCAAAGGGCATATTTTAGCCACTTTAGATATTTTTTATCAGGAAATAATATTTCATCAGCAGTAGACTTAAGGTACTGATGATGAACTTGGATACTGTGTCCTTTGTCTCAGGCTCATATGGCATGTTAGAAACTTCTGAGTCTCTCTCTGCCCCCGATTCATCTCTACCTCAAGGACCCATGTGCTTTAGTTCCCATTCATATATTTCCACTTCTCTCGGGCAGTGTGAGACTGGACCCATCTTGCTTGTTCAGGCTTAAACATTGCAGTGTGTTTTCTAGGTACTCCATAATCACCTGCCTCTTGAGAAATGAATTTGGGGGTATCAATTGGGGTTTCAACTCCAAATAGAGATGCACCATGAGTTGAGCTCTTAGGCACAAGAAAGTAAGCCTCAAGGAAATTACAATGGATTCTTAATATGAACGCCCATAAGCCTATTAATAGTGAGGTCTGAAGCCCATAAAGGGAAACTCCCACATATGGCTTGAGTTCAATACTGACTAGCAGTTATAAGAATACACAGCCCTTGATTAATCCTACAGCCACAATGTTAATGTAAGAAGGGCGGATTTAAAACATTTTAGAACGCAGAAAACCTCTGAATATCTGGTATGGGTATTAAAAGAATGTTTTAAGATTTTAAGGTTTAAATAATTTTTTTTAGGAAAGCAAGCCTTTGAAGCAGTACAGGTAGAAAAGAAGTAGCATAACCTAGTTAACATCTGGCTAATAAACAAGAAGAAAATGCCATTTAATACAATACTGTACATAACTGAAAAGATTGAACCTTGCAACTCAATTTCAGAAGGAAAAAAAAATCATGGTAGATAAGAAGGATGTGAAAGGGAAAAACAATTTCGTAGCTCACGACTGAGCTAGGCAATACAATCATTACAAATGCATTTTTAAAAGTTAAGTTTGAAGCCCTCTCTTGAAATCATTGGCAAATATGCAGAGAGATGAGTGGGAAAACTCTAGGCAGAAAATCGGTATCATCATTTCTCTCTCTCGATATATCTCTATCAAGAAATTCCAGAGCAGCCTTGGGCAGTGTGAAAATTGGACTGCCTCTGACTGCACCACTCTCAGTATTGCAGGATTCCAAGCAGAAGCCTCCATGCCCACTGAGCTGATCACTGACATAACAAATTGGAGTTCTTATTAACTCAATAGCATTGTACAGAAATGTCTAGAATTATGTGAACAGTGCAGTCATTCCATAACAGCCCCTTGATATTTGCGGAATTTGTAGTTAAGAGATTTTGCTTCTCTGATTTTCATCAAGTCCACTACATAGTGCCCATTCCACCCAAAGTGTCACAGAAGCCCCCAGTGAAGACCCTTTTACTCAGTATATGACAGGGGTTGGGTACCATCAAAAACCTCAGTGAGGAAGAATTTTAGAAGCACTATTTTAATACCTTCACTCTGGGACAGCGGGAATTCCAACACTCTGGCCCTGGTGCCCCACGCACCATTTTTAAGATCTCTCGATTTAGGTTTCATCCTGATCATTTAGGTTGCGAGTTATGTTTTGTATGGCTGTTGTGCATGTTATTGATTGTCCCTTTAACTATAACCTGTGAATTTTAGTGGTTTTACGGTTTAAACTCGTAGCTATAATTGCACTTCAACTAAGGTTTTTTAAGGGGAATATATATATTCACTGGGTATAAAACCAAAGGTTAGCGTGATATTCTACTTGGGCATTATAGGGGAGGGGGTTAATTTCTACCAACCAGCGAGAGAACTGTGCTCCGCATACCTCTCCCTAGTCCACAAGCCCCGCATCCACAGAAGCAGGAGCCGAAACGTCTCCTACCAGGCCGCTAACTCCTGGAACAGCCTTCCCTTCCCCTTCCGAATGCCCTTCACCATACAGGAATTCAGGAAATACCTGGCTATTCGACTTACATGCCTCGGCAGCTGAAATTACCCCCTCCATTCCTGGATACCCTCACAGGTTAGAAGCAGCACTTTAGAAATCCCATTTGATTGATTACGTTTGACCACATGTAGGGTACACATGATAACTGACATTCTTTGGATATGTGACCTAGGGGCTGAGGTGCTGACCTGGAATCTGGGGAAACAGGCTCAAATCCAGCTACAGTGCCTAAAAACAAATGTGCAATATAGTTGGGTTCTCTAGTACAGCACCCTAATGCCGTAAGGTTTTGTTGTTAAAGCGGTGGAGGGGGCATAAACCTGTTGTAAGTGTATGCCCGAAAACAATCACTTCTAATGAACCCCATGCAGAATATAATTCACTAATGTGTAAGCTTTCTGCATGTGAAAGAATTTCACTTTTTGAATCATTAAGCCTTTTCTATACGTTTTAAGGCGTGTGTTGGACGATTTACATTTCAAATTGGTCCTTGGTTCGTGTTAGGGCTCTGAGACCCAAGTAAGACTCTGAGGACGGCACGCCCTATTAATTTGCTGGCTCACCCACCTCTTTACTCACTCTGCTCAAGTGCTCCGTGCCCATGCCCTCAGAATCCACTAGGCCTCCAAGATGGGCAGCCCTGAGCCCCTAATGAACCGCAGTGTCCTTAATCACAGATTACAGAGAAACACGGTAGCAACAAATAAATAATTAAAAAATAACATGCAATATGTTTGTTTTTCTGCAGGTATCCAGCGTGCTCACGTTTTTAAAGAATTACATATATACATGGTTTTAGTGAAATACTGAAATATATATATAATTTGTAACAAACAAATGTGATCATGCCCCATTCCGACAGAATTGAAGTTCCTGCATTTAAATTTATGAGGCGCAAGGACCCAGCCCTATTAAATCAACTTTTAGGTCGAGCCTGGTCCGCGCATGTGCTGCTCTGCGAGGCATGCTGTATTCAGGTAGGGACTTGAAGCTCCCCCCCCTCCATTTCCCCACCCAACTTTTCAAATAGCTCCTATTACTGTCTTTTCTAAATCTTTGCATTTGATTCATGAAAGGCTCAGTAGTCCCTCCTTGGTACCGCCTTATCTGCATTTGTAACCTCCCATGAGGAAGGACCTTTTACTGGTGTTGTTACACAGCCTGCTTTATCTAGTCTGTGAGCACTATTTTCTTTAATTACTATCCCCTATTCCACCCACAACGTGCTTTCCTACAACGCAGCACGCTGCTCGCTTTTATATTTTAATTAGTAATGGCGGTCCGCTTAAAGTATAATGGCCGCATTTCTTTATTTATTTAGTTTGCTAGCGCGGTCCGCTTTAACTTTAGCGGCTGCACTACAAAACTTTTTTTTTTCTATCTTTCAGTGAAAGCGTCCCATACTGTGCTTTCACTTTAATAGTGCCCACGTCCCTTTCTTTAGACGCTGTTCGCCGTATTCAAGTTACAGCGAGCCGCGTCTAAACAAAGGGATGCTGCTGCCATTAAACTGAGAGGCACGGCATAGGGCGCTTTTACACCAAAAAAAAACAAAAAAAATTTGTTTGTAAACTACACAAACAAATGTTTTTTTTTTGGGGGGGGGGGGGGGGTAAAAGCGTCCCATCCCGTGCTTTCACTTTAATCGTGGCTGCGCTCCTTTCTTTAGACACGGCTCGTCTAAAGAAAGGGGTGTGGCCACCGTTAAAGTGGTCTCTCATTTGTGAGAGTTTAAGCTATTGGCATTAAAAAGGACAATGCCTTTTATATATATATATGTGTTGGTTTACAAAACATAAATAAAAAGGCATTGTCATTTACCATGGCAATAGCTTAAACTCTCGCAAACGCAAGACCTGTTGCATTGCAAATGCTTGGTTTTTTTACAGACGCCAGTCAGTCACTGCTGGGTGTTGCCGAGTTTTTCCAATTGCATTTTAAGTCCAACTCTATCCAAACAACAGCAAGCCAGACCGGAACTGCCTCACGCAGGTAGGGTCTCCCCCGCCTCAAGCACTGGCTTCTGGAAAGACGAGGTGGGACAGGAGAAAAACCCTTGCCCACAGAACTATGACGTCACTGGAGCTGCGCGCGAAGGAATCAGCATTATGTCAAATAACAAATGGCAGCAACGTGGACAATCACTATGTAGCTTACACATAAAGCAAAACAGTGACTGGCGTTGGTGCCTGCACTGTCTTGTGTGCATGGGCGAGGTGCAGGGAATATCTAACCAATCTGGATGCTGCTCTCTCATGCTGTTTACTTTTATGAGTAGTGGAAAGACTGGTTTGAGCATCGATTACCACCGCTTTGAAGGAGACCCAGAGGGCTGTGTGTTTTCTACCCAGCTCCTAACACAGGGTGAGTTGGAAATGCCTCAAGTACGAATGTCGGGCAGGATATAGCTAAACACCAGTCCTAACAGACATGCACACTTGTCTTAAAACTTTGCCCCAGCTGTCCCAATTCCTTGCTTCCAATGAACAAGACTGTTCCCACCCCAAAAGCAGTACGAGTGGGACACACCATTTAAAAATATCCCCGCCCCAGAAGCAGTATGAGTGGGACACATCATTTAAAAATATCAAAAATATTTGAAATTACATGACTCAGTGTAGTGTCTCACAGCAGGAGGGCACCGCTCTTCCGCTCAAATGGATGAGCCGCCCCTGCTCTCCGCTGAAACCTCTCTCTCAGGTGACGGGTGTGCGTAGTTGAGTGTATAGATAGACCACCATTTCCTTTCCGGCCTCTGTCTCAAATGAGGAGGGTCTGTGTAGCAGTTTGTGGAGAATGACAGGACTGTCCTTTCAGATCTTTCTCTCAGATGACAGGTGTGCATAGTAGGGTATGTTGAGAGAGACTGTCCTCCAAGATGACATCTTTCTCTCAGATGACGGATGTGTGTAGTGGTGAGTGGAGAGGTACTGTGCTAACACTTCTCCCTCTGATAATAGGAACGCATAGTAGGGTGTGGGAAGAGACTGTACTCTACTAACAACTCTTACCAAGCTGATGGGCGTAAATAGTAGACTGATAAACAACATCTACAGTAATACTCCTTCCTACAGTACCAAATGTGCATACTACAGTGTATTCATAGATCACCTACTCCTTTCTACTTTTTACAATCCTGTGAGTCTCACAAGATCGTAACATTTTCTGAATATAAGAATGAACTATTTACTGATCAAAGTATTTAATTCTTCCACACTTCCTCTCAAAAACAAGGACCACAATATGCATTTCTACTAATAGATTATATTGAGAAATCATCTACTCCTTTTTACTATTCACGATCCCGCAAGAGTCTCGCGAGAGCGTAATTTTTTTTTAAAAACAATATCCATTTATTATATTCAAAGTATTTATCCCTTGGACAACTCCTCTCTACAATCTAGGGGGACAGCATGCCTTTCTGCAGCCCCCCTGTATAGCTTTTATACTTCATTTCCACACCTCCAATCTTTCACAGTAAACAGTAATGTTGGCCATTTTATTTTTAACATTCCAAAGCCAGCAAAGGCTCCTGCGAGAATGTGAAGGTTCACTGGAAAAACAGACCTCTCAACCAATCACAGGGCTCCATTTTTGATTTTGCGCTCTCGTGGGAGGCTCACAGAACTCTATCGAGCCCAACTGCCAAAATATTTTCCACCCTTCATTTTTCAAGAACTACTGATTATATTTACACCAAATAACACAAAATACAATCTGCAGACCAATTTAGCTTCCTGCCAAATTTGGTGTAATTCCGTTCAGCAGTTTTTGCTGTACTCCTGACTAAAGAAGCCTATAGAAAATGTATGGGGATTTTACGTTTTGGGACCCCATTTTTCTTGCCCCCCCCCCCCCTTTGATGCATCACCCTAAAGTTTTCCAGGAAGGAGCTGAGTTGGATGAACTTTTTTTGTAAAGTTTTGTCATGATTAGTCAAATGGGGCTAGAGTTATTAACAAACCAAAAAACTTTCTATGAAAAAACAGACCTAAGATCCTATCTGCGGAGAACGGCATGGATCTTATATGAGCAAGGGTCATGTGGAGCCGGAATACATTGTGTCTGATGATATTCTGATGCAATTAAAATAAAATGAGCTCCGACATTAACTTACTTACACACACACACACAAACACTCACAATTTCAAAATACCCAGGTCAAGTGCTTTTTTCCACTACAGCACATGATTTATACAAACACACAATTCAGAAAAGTGGGCAAATGAATAAAGCAATGGACCTCACCCTTCGTGTGTGCCTGGATAACCACTGCTGTAAGAGCCAGTGTATTACAGAAATGCTCCTTCAAACTCCTGTTTGTGTAAAGGGTTCAATGGTGTTTGTAACTATCCACATGAACAACTCCTGCAACAAATAATAAGATGTGTTGCTCCTGTTAGCTTTTATAAATATGGAGACCAGATGCGCCCCTTTCCAAGTCTGCAGTGGAGACTGACCATTTAACATTGGCCTAAACAGAGGAGTCATACCCCTCCCCACCAAAGTTGGATTTCCTTCAAGATATTATTAGACAGAACACATTGTCCCACAGCCTTAGAGCCTTTATCTTTTCACTTTGTTGACGGTCACTGGTATACCTGCAGCAGGTAGACTACAGTGGGCATATTACCAGTGCCAACTGAACTTCAAAATGGTTTGGCGAGTTCAAAGTCTATAATTCAGCATGGCAGCCTAGCACTAAACAGCTCTGTTTTAAATATCTACTGCATTTTGATACTTAAAACACTTTACTGGAAATGTTTAGATACCAGTCTACAAGCTTGTTTGGTACAATATGTACCAAAAGGACTGAAGGTGATTATGTCAACCTCCAATTAACATCTAATGTTAGTAAAAAATAATCACAACACTCACTGGCCCCTTCCTTTCAGATTACCTGTTGAAACAAGCCATTTAGAAGAGAAGACAGGTAAGGAGCTACTAGATCTGCTCCCTACAGTTCTTCATTTAGAACTGCAGATCTAGCACACGTAACTACAATGGCTGTATATGAATAGTATCTAACTGAATAAGATGTTGAATCAATAGTTGCCAAATGGAATGGGTTTACTTATGCGGATACATTTTAAGAAAACTTTTCCTTGGAAAGAATACCATACAATTAACAGTACCTTTTATGTAATGTGGGCCCATCTGGTGCTTCCCAAGTCTCTACTAAAAGCGGTTATGCAGGAAGTAACATATGGACTGCCAATATCCTGTCAGCTCTTGTCTGAGCATCCACTCGTGGCCTTTAAAACCCAAGAGTATAACCTTGGGCGTTTCCATTAAGGAGTAGCCTACTACTCTTAATTTTGCTCAGCACTTCCTTCCACAATCCTCTCAACTTTAAACAAGCCCATCACATATGCTAGTTGGTTCCCATCTCGGTTTAACATCTACAACGCACATCCAAAACCCCTGGGTGAAAGCGTGTCTGTGGTTTTAAATCCTAATCATACATTATCTTATAACTTTGTTACCTGTGAGTAACATTTCAGAAAGTGCACGGAATATCTTCCCATATGCAGATGCCGTATCTTATGCAATAATATTTGGGGCTGGGTGGGGATGGCGGGGTCGGAGACACCCCTACGTTTACATACAGGGAAGTTCACGCATGCTTGGCAGGAATGTGTACTTTACACATTCAACAATATGTAAAATATTTACATACTGAAGCAGATACTACCCAGGACCAGCAACATACTAAACTAGTTACAGGAAAACTTTCCAGGGACACTATTACCATATTAATTTAACGACCCCATGTACTTTAAGCGTACAACACTCTTACATTGTTTGCTTCCGCTATAAAAAAGATTTAAAAAAGGATCCATTGGGAGAACAGTAACTCCTAAGTCATGTTATATTATGCTATTGGTGGCGTTACAGTGCAAAAATCACCTATGAGGGAATCCAGGCGCTCTGTTGCAGGTGTTAGAGGTCAGCCCTGGGGGATTACTCGAAAAGCCAGGTCTTCAGCTTCTTGTGAAAGTCCAGAAGAGAGAAGGAGACTCTGATGTGTTGTAGGAGGTTGTTTCCGGGAGGTCAGGTACGAGAATGTGCGGACCCTTGCTCTCCATTTGTGTATGAGTGGGGTGTGAGCTAATGAGAGACTGGCAGAGCAGAGGTACCTGGAAAGTTGATGGAAGTAAATACGGCTTTTCAGGCAGGCAGGGCCAGTGTTGTGGACAGCTTTGCAGGTCTGAGTGAGGAAATTAAAGTGTGCGCGCTTGTATATCATTAGCCAGTGGAGTTCCCTAAGATGTGGTGTAATGTGGGCTCAGCATGGAAGCTTGAGGACTAGTCTGGCTGCTGCATTTTTGATGGTCTGTAGTCTTCTTGTGAGTTGGCTGGTAATCCCTGCGTATCATAGTGACCACGTTTTATATTTCCCTACAGCTTTTGAATTCAGATTGTCCTGGAATTATTCGGCTAGGTCATACAGATTTTTGAGGAATAAGATAATAGTATGCTTTCTATTTCTATAATCACGTGACACAATTTGGGTGTATTATATGTGAACTCTAAGATAGCGTCACTTTTGACCAAGGCTTTAGAGGAAGCTGAAAAGCATAGATAGGTCCACTTTTTCTGCCGCAATAAACATTTCGCTCACTGTACCACCCTGTGTGTGCTGGCTTCTTCTTGATGCAAAAGCGAGGAGAATTGTGCATATAGGAGGCAGGCATGGCGGCCCTGTCAGTAGCCAGGCACCAACAACGCTTAGGAGACAGCCAGCACCAGCCAAAAGAAGGAAGATATATATATGTATACATATCACTAATTGGTCATAAGTTTATTCTGTGTGAATGCTTTGTGATGCTGTATCTCGGTAGCAGACCTATCATCACTTTGACTGTTCAACCTTACTTTTTTCTGGTGAGTCAAGTTTACAAAGAGAGATCTCTTAAAGCCTTTTTAAATAGGAGTAAACAATAGTACCCACCCATGCGTTTTTGATGCCACAGACAGTGAAAGGACCACGAGAAGAGGCCTCAAAACAGGTCATCAGAAGTAATTGTTTGAGCAAACACAGTGGACTAACAGTGGCAGATCTACAATATACTTTTGACCCACAGCAAGAATGTCAGCAGCTTAAAACCTTCCAAATAGCCAGAATTACCACCAAACACTTCACCCACGACACCACTGAGAACAAGAATATTACAGGGACTGGCTAGTACAGATATTGTCTATTGTTTCAGACAGTACACACATACATGCCAATCCTCCCGATTCTTGCAGGAGACTACGGATTTCAAGGCTAGTCTCCCGCATCTCGATTCCTGCATGCAGACACCCAATTTGGATTGCCAAATCATGATCTGATGGAAACAAGCAGCTTGAGTCCTGAAATGATCTCCCTGCCCCCCCCCCCCCCACACACACACACACACACACCTTGCCTGCTCACACGCTGCATAAAAGTATTCCTCAGCAGTCTTCAGCCGGCAGTTTCCTGTGACCCGGAGTACATGCACTGGCAGTAAGTAACCTACTCCTTCAGGCCAGAGCACCACACTTTTGCCACACTCTCTCTGCCTGCCATAACTCTTTCTCTCTGCTCCCGACAGGTAAGGAAAAAACATCTCATGAAATCCCTGCAATAGCCCCTGAGAGGAAAGAAAACGTGTTTCAAACAGAGTTTCCAGCTCTGTTTTTGTTTGAGTTTTGTAAAACCGCCAAAAATAAAATGTCGATGCCTCTCACAAGCGCTTCAATCTACCCCTCCAACAATGACCTCTGACATCAAAGGTTAAGGCTTTGTCCTTAAATCTTGGAGGGGGAGATTAGATCGTCTGACAGGCCTCGACGTTTTATTTTTGGCAGTTTTACATAGCGCAAACAAAAATAGAGCTTAGAACTATATTTTTGTTTGCACTATGTTATCACACTGCCAAAAATGAAATGCTGGTTTTCTGTCACCGTTCATACCAACAGACCATATGTTCAGGCAGATTATCTTTGCTTAAATATAAGTCAAAGGCGAAAATATATTCTCCTTTACTGATCTAAAATGTTGGTGTGTATGTACACAGTATCTTCATATTCAGTGATCTTCCTCAGATGTGGTACGAGTGATTGGGAGGATATCCTTCTCACTTCATTTTGCTGGTAACTTGTGAAATCAATCACATTTACCCGTATTAAATTGTTGAAAAAACCGATATGCTTTCATCGGAGATACATTCTAGGGAAATTGCGCATTTTGCTGTGACCAAAAACTAAGAACAAACAAGTGTGACCCAATTAAACCTTGGTTTCACTATCTATTACTGGCCGAGCACGAGTGATACACAGGTGTTACGAACATATGTTCATGCTTTCGAGACTACGGAATTCCTTAGTTTGCCACACTGTCTCGCAATCTTTGCAAGTTACACGCTGCCACATCCACTCCGGGCAGTCTCTAGGGCGGTGCGAACGGTGCCACCGCACCGGGCGCTGACTTGGGGAGTGGGCGCCATGTTTATTGTTTTAAAGGCTCCAGATGCCACGTTCCTTGTCCGAGCAATTTTCAAGCATCATTAAAAATGTCACGATAGATAACTGGTGATTAATGTTGTTCCTGGTGAGAGACCCGAGCTTTGTCTGGGGAAAGTTTTAACTCACCATAGACAAGAAGGTTAATATGCCTGCTGCAAAGAACTTTTCCCATTCTGCATACACTATAAATAGGTCAAGGGGTTATCGCTTTTGTCAGCAAGATCCTTTAGTTTCTTGCAGTTTAAAAGGTAAAATCCTAACATAGAGCAGTGAGCTATTAACTGCCATCAAAGAGCTCATGCAAACTGCAAGAAATATATAACAGCTACATGTTTTTTGCCCAGTCTTTCCTTATCCTAGTATTGCAAAAATGTTTCATTTGGGTAGAAATCAACTCTTATTAAAAAAAAACCCTAACAATGATGTTCCATTTAAAATTCTTAATATGTGCTTTTCCAGACCAAGGACGTTTAGATGATACTGCCTACCAGTATGAATGACGTGACTCCTACACATTGTAGTCCTCTGTCTTAGGTAACATTTCCTATACACTGATGCACCAGTCTAGTCCCTTTTGCCAATCCTCGATGGTGGAAGGGAATTTATTATCTGTCCACCAGAAGGCTGTATCCCTTTTAGTCACAGTCAGGCCCACCCACAGCAATGTAAATTTGTAGCAGCCCTCATCGAGGTCGGTGGAGGAGTGTAAAAGGACCAACTTTGGGTCTCATGGTATGGTGCACCCGGACACTAGTCCCAAGCAGGAGAGTACCTATCTCCAACATGGCATGACCTCATGTGGTATGCAGGAGGTTAACATCCTTGTGAGAAGTTGGCCTGGTATATGATGTTCACTAATTAAAGTGACCACCTTGTACCATGCCAAGCAACCCTTATGGTGTGGTTGTAAGTCAACCTTTTCGGACCAGCTGCCCTAGTGGTAGCGTAGGCTAAGCAGTCTTTGAGGCTAAACTCGTTTAGGCGTGTTAAGCATGCTGTTTTACCATATGTAACCCCCCTTTATACCAATGAAAGGACACCACACAGATATATATTCAAAATATAAATGTATTTATTACTCAAAGTATCCCCTAGACTCTTTAAGAGCACAGGAGCACAAATCGTTAAACAAGAAAGTATCACAATATACAGAAGTTGCACTTTATATGGATAGGCCCTGGTGGCCGCTCAAACCATATACTAAAATAGTGGTATAAGTACCACGAACAGGAAAGGGAGAAGGCCTAGGGCCTCTAGAATCGCTGGGCCTACAAGGAGCTAACTTTAGTTAGTGACCAGGAGGTCCACGGGTCGCGTGTGCAGTGAGGAAAGTTACACGCGGGCGCCCATAGGTTTTCAATGGGTGCGTAATTGTTCAAAAGTTACTGCTTGAAGGGTCTTCTGGTTGGACTACGAATTCAAGACTTCAAACCTAGACATTAGAGATGTTACTCTACACTTGTGCACCGGAGTGCCAGCTTTACCTCACCCACAGGAAGCGGGTGCATAGGGCTCGAAGTGCGTTGGGTTTCGTCTATCTGTTCAATGGAGCCTGATGACAAAGTTGCTGCAGGCGGTCGGTCCAGCAGAGATGCGGTGGATCCAAGGATGGATCGGAAGTGTAGAAGACCTGTAAGCAGAGGGGACAGTGTTCACAGTCACTAGCCAGTGACCGGCGTGGCACCAGGTAGGTACCAGGCGATGTCGGGTGCAAACAGGTGAAGAGGTGTAGCTTGTCTCTGCAGCCACGTGGTCCCTGAAGGTCGACGATGTCCAGGAGTCGGTTCACGAGCTGTCCCACGCAGGCTCTCGCTGTCGGCGGTGTCGGCGACTCAGAAGAAGCAAACAAGCCTTGGCAAAAGCAGGAGTCGCAGGAATCGAAGAAAGCTATTAGCTCTGACCAGCAAGGTCAGAGGGGCTGCTCCTTTGGAGGGAAGCAGGGGCCAGTCTGGAGCAACCAGACCAGCGTTGTAGTTTTTCAAAGTGGTCGCCAAGATGGCCACTAGTCAACGGACCAGTAACCGGTTAGGCGCGTCGAGTCGCAAAGTGCTGAGGGGCCCCACGCAGATCGTGGAGATACTGGAGGGCTCACCTTTGGTGCAGATGCTGCTCGGATGTTGGGCTTCTCAGGACCCAAAGCACAACTCAGAGGGAGCCTCTGTTGTCGCGCTTGCAGCTTGTCGAGTGTCTTCCAAGATGGCTGGCTCCACGTGTCTCGGTGCCTCCACAGGTTCCTTCTTTGCAGGGACTGTGGATCGGGCGGTAAGAGGTCTGGAGGTCCAGTTCTTGTCGGTCTTTGGGCTCGGGCTCCGGCGGGAGGCGGCGGCAAAGCAGACGTCGATTTGCTGGATGGTGCTTGCGTTAGCAAGATGGGCACTCCCTGACCATAGGGGAGATTTCCTTCAGTCTTCTGTGCAGCAGAACGTCGAAGTTCCCGTCTTCTTCTTAGTTTCAAGTTGATTCCAGGATGTCTGAAGTCTTAGGACACAGCTCCTACCTTCAAGCGGATTGTAGGGGCCGGACTACCTGATAGGTCCCTCCCTAAGGGTGGGACCTGGAAGGGGGGTGGTTACACCCCCAATCCTTTGTCCAGCTCGCCCTAGGTCTTGGGCTGGTGTGCCCCAGGACCGGTTTGAACTGGCATATGCACCGAGGCTCCTTGTGAGCCTCAGGCATGACTGTTTCCTTTCAAGCTCTACCTGACCAATACACAAAATCCTGTCTGGGGTGGTGCTCGCACCTCCCCTGGCAGGAAACCCTTTGTCCACGTCTCCCAAGCTGGAAGGACTCCCAGCAGCAGGAGGGCAGACTTGTGTCTGTGGTGGCAGCGTCCATTTTGTGGAGCTGAGGCTATGTCTGATTTTACCCGGGTTTCAGGTTCTGTACATGTTGTGTCCCTCTAGGTGGGTGGAATGCTAACCCCGTCGCCAGAATTGGCGAGGGGTTAGTATTCCAATTCGTATGACACCTTACTCGACATGTTTTGATAAAGCCAAACCAAAGATAGCATTTAACCGCGAGGTTCATAATGCACTTAAGAGTATATGGTATGGCGATATCTGGAAACGGTAGAAGGAAGTTGTTCCGACTACTGCAGACAGGCTCAGCTCATGCCAGAGCACCATCTCACATGAAACCAAGCACTCTGCCTTCAGGATTGTTAAGGCCTGCCATAGGAGTGACTTATAGGTTAACATGTGTCCCATTTAAGGTTAGGTATAGGCATGCTACACCTAAGTAAGAGGTGGATACACCAACTTATCCCAGCTGAGTGATCAGCCAGTTGTGTCAAATTGCTAGGCCAGGCCAGGGGTGGCACTATACATGCTTCAGCCCCTGGTAGGCCTTAGATACACCAATGCCCTGGGTACCTAGTGTACACTGGTACAGGGGCTCACAGGGTGATCCAGTTCCAATGGGATATGCACCTAAAGTGCATAGTGTCAATTTATCAGAGAGAACAGCAGGCTGGGGGTCTGATTAGCAGGCCCACAGCCTCAATATGTCAAAAACCAGTGAAGCAAAAAGCAAAAATGTGGGGTGACCATAGGATAGCAGACCCTACTTTCCTACAATCCTGTATCGTGCATCTGAGTTGTGTAGTCTGGTGTATGTATCCACATGCATTAGGGCTTAAGGACCCTGGGCATGGGCAACATATGTTAGGAGATAGTGGCACAGTACGTTTCTGCATTTAACCAGAATAGGCACATCACGTGAAAGCAGCATTTCATTTTTTTTTTTTTTTTGAAAACCTTTATTGACATTTTAATCAATTACACATATGGGCCTACAACCCCCGGGGCCGGCCGCTAAACAGTCAGAATAACAGAAAGCAGGGCTATCACAGTCAGTACCTCGGGGAGCAAAATCTCGTCGCTAGCATACTCTCAGTCTCTGAACAGCCCAAGTAGGAGACCAGGATAATAAAGGTTTACATTTTATAATAGAAAAGGATGGAAGGATCAGGTGCCAAACAGTTTCCCAGCAGCGAAAAATGGCAGGCAGAGCGATGAACGTCAACAATATACAGCAGTCTATCTTAGCAATGGCGCTTGAAACAGGAAGTTCAGGATGTGGAGAAAGGACACGGCCATTTGCGCCTGCAACCCCCTGCCCCAAGACCCAGGAAACTCCACGGAAATTATGGCACTCCGAAAACAGCAGTGATTAACAACAAAGGAGTTCTATCATGCTGATCCCAGAAAAAGACAGGGAAGAATAAGAGAAGAAAAAGAGGCCATAGAAAAAGGAGGTGAAAGACTAAAGAATCCCCCCCCCCCCAACCCCCCACCCAGCACCTCTGCAGATGAGTACGGCCCCTCCCCCCAGCAGTGTGCCTGTCACCCCGGAACCAGACCCGAAATATAGAAGAGACAGAGAAAAGGAGTGGGAAAAGAGCCCCCACCAGACGGGGGGGTAGAGAGAGTATTAATAAACTGGAGGAGGGCCTACAAAACACGCCCCCGGCTTCTCCCTCCCGCACCATACGTTGTCCCATAAAGCATACAATAAAGAACACAAAATCGACCCTGTCAAAAAGGAGTAAGGAGCATCACGTACTTGGTACACTAACAGTTATGCCGTGTGAGCACACAACTCCCGAGCCCGCCCGCCTAGTAGGTGACCACCTCTGAAGTGTCAGCCTCATCCTTGGCCACTCTTTGCAAACCCACCCATGCATACCCCTCGTCCCAGTGCCATGTCCAATGTTACCAGGGAGAGAAGTGTCCAATAAAACTCAGGAAGCGACACACACAGGTAGGGTAGAGGGCTCTGAAGATCGACACAGTCAGTTCTATGGAGGATCGTCTTTCCCAGTGCCGAGCCAGGATTTACACTGCACACCAGGCCCAGGAAGGCGGAATCAGCCAGGGCGGGCGACCGTAGCCTGGATGTTGCCTGGGTCGTTGGAGGCCGCGCACGGGACAAGGCCACCACCCCCCACTCAAGCCCGAGACCTCCGGAACCGACCAGATCCACCGCCAGCTGATCGCACGTTAACATACTGTCCGGAGAGTCCAGGCGTGCACTATTCACCGGGGCGGCCACGACACTGTCCCCCCGTGCGCGGCGTAAGAAGTCCCAGTGTACCTGGGGATAGGCAGGCGGCAACTGTTCCGACGCTAATGTCACTCCATCGAGCTTGCTCCCCAACACCCAGGCGCCGTGAATCAAGGTGGAGTGAAGGGCACCGAGAGCCTCGAGAAGGTCACCGTACCCCAGTACAGCTCCCGGCGCTCGCTCCGCTACGCTCCTCAGAGTCGCACTCTCCCAATCCTGCTGCAACCCAGAGTACAGGATGGTGGACTCTGGCATACCAAAATGGCCGCTGGATAGGTCCATCCCAGATCGGGACCGGGACTCAGACACAAGCGCCTCGGGTTCCATGGCATTGGTAACAGGGTTCCGAGGGCAGGCAAACAATGTGTCCGGTGTGTGGTCACGGGCCACAGTCGTCCCCACCACGGACCAGCGCCCGCGAAAATCCGGGAGCGGCCCGCAAGAATCGGGGCAAGGTACGGGCGGCGTCCGGGCAGCTCACCGGCGAAGGATGAAGCAATCACCGGAGAGTCTTGGAGTTGCCACCTCGGGCACGCACGCGTTCAGCTACGCTTAGTGGTAGGAGCGACCTCGGCGAAGCGCAGTCCGGCATTCGCACCACTCCGGTAGTCCGACCCCACCCAGTCACCAAAGGCCGCTGTTGTTGCACTGCCGCCCGGCCACGGCGTCCACTTGAGGTCCCGGCTCCAGGGCTGCACAGGCCGCAAGCTTCAGACGGACATTTCTCCGGCGGTACCGCTGCCAGAAACTTCGGGGTCACACAGCCGGTCGCCGCTCGCGTTCACCAACACGGGTAGATAGCGCAGGCTAAGGATCTCGTGCAGGATATCTGTGCGGGGTGCGGAGGTTAACGGAGCCGGGAGCCTACGCTGCCGTCCCGGTCGCCATCTTGGCTCCTCCCCCGAAAGCAGCATTTCAAAGGGAAATCTTAGAAAAGCAAAGACAGAAAACCACTATGACCGAGAAGATGTATCAAACCCGTTGCGCACATAAAGCATTCAGCGTTCTAGTGTGTTGTACTGCAAAGCTAGACTGTCCCATAATTATGCAAGCAGTCCCATTTGTCAGTCCTGGTCCTCCAAATCGCTCTTCTTGATGTCCCAGAAATTCTGGAAATTAAATGATCATGGCTCTGCACCTTGATTTAATCAGGATAAAAGCACCTAGGTTTCCCTATTCCAAACATCTTGAAAGCCTAATATCAGGTATTGAGCGTGGTCATCCCAGTTCATACCACAGTGCTACAACCACGTCTTCTGTCCCCCCTAGATGACTTCTCCTCTTAACTCTGAAACCTTGATCCCCCCAGAAGCCCAAGCGCCCTCTCCCTCCCTTCAGTTATCCTTTTAGGTGTGGGCACATAGGTATATGCATCTATTAGGGAGATACTGTATCAGGGTCAGGCTATAGAAACTGGGTAAAAGGGGGAACGTGTCAGTACTGCCTCCCAGAAGCTCTCTCTGGCTTGCCCTCTTCTCTCTCTAAACATAAACATTAATTTTGAACTCTGATATGCCAATGATTTGCCTTGATGTTATGCCTCACTCCCCTTAAGTCAATCCAATCTGCTTTTGCCTTCAGCCATCTCCCGTTTCCCTCTCACATAATCTCTCCAACTCCCTTCCTTCCTGTCTACCATCTGATGTCCAAGACCACCTATCTACAAAATACTGTTTTGATGTAATATTATGATTCAGAGACAAAGATGCAATTTCCACTGTATATGCTCAATCAAACCACCATTTGATTTAGTATGAGCCACAACTACCTACCTCAAATATATCTATTTCACAAAAACACCCTAGTGAGCCTACGAAATACTTAAGTAACACCAGGGCATGGTACTGGGGTACAATGTGTCGCAAAATAACTTATCTTATACAGTATTACAATTTTGAAGTGATGCATATACATGCCCAACAACGTATGACCGTTTGCAAGCCGTAATATCTTTTGTATTAAAAGCCATGCTCATCCTTTACAATCTGAACAAACTTTAGGCCAAAACAGTGAAAAAGGCACTGATGGGTTGACAATTTCCAAATTTAGGAAAACACAGGGGCTTATTCGCAAACTTCATTTTGTGGTCCTTTTACTATAATAGTACTACAAACAGACTATAAAATGCTATTCACAAGCCTATGTGCAGCAGTTCCGCTTCTACTATCTTTCTCTGTGCAGAAACCTCTGCCCCCACCTGAGGAGCCCTCACACATTTTAGTAATAAATGGGAGAGGGACAAGAAGGAGTGTCTGAAAATAGAGAATACTTACTGTTAAAGGGAGTGGTTGTAGGGAGGGGGGAGTAACAAGGGTTTCAGGAAAGGTTAGAGAGGGGTTTAGGGATGAGTAGGGGGAGGTTAGGGAGGGACAACCACCCACCCATAAAAGAGTTATCACATTCTTGTTCACAAAGAAAAGGACACAAAGCAGTCATAAATGTTACGACAGTTCAGAGCTGGAGTAAGTCCAGCACCAATATAAAAGTTAAAAATAAGAATACGAACGGCGTACGTCCGCATCGCGGGCCACCACACCCACCCCTTCCCTATCCAAAGAGGTACTCGACAGGGCTGCCCCCTGTCCCCGTTATTGTTTGCCCTAGCGGTCGAGCCCTTAGCGGCGTGGGTTAGAAGCGACCCGGTGCTCCGGGTTTTCGACTGGTCACAGTCGAGATCGGACCGTATTGCTTTAATGCGCAGATGATGTCCTCTTTTTTTATAACAGATCCTACTCTGGGCTCCGCATATTAGAAATCCTTAGGGTATTTAAGGAAACTACAGGCTTGCACACGAATCCCGCCAAATCCTTACTGTGTCCGTGTGCGGTCACCAGGGTCGCGATATGAGGGCCTCACAACTCTCCCGGGCAACGGATGGTTTTAAATATCTCTGCATTTTCGTGTCCCCTTGCCCCAAAGTCTCCTGGGCGTATAATATCACCCCATTGCTCAATGGCGAAACGGCAATATGGTCGTCTCTTCCCCTGTCCTTATAAGGGCGCTCAGCCATCTTTAAGATGGTGTCACTATCCCGGATCCTGTATCGCCTCCAAAACTTCCCATACCCTATTCCACGCCCCTGGTTCGCACAAGTCGACGCAATACAAAACAAATTCATTTGGAACGTCGGCGCAGTTAGGGTCGCTCTCATCACCTGTGCGCAATCCACATAATTGTAATTGTAATGGTATTTGTAGAGCGCGATTGCTGCCCGTGGGCGTCCAAGCGCTAAGCTGACCAGAAGTGACGGAGGAGGTGCTATGGTACAGTGGGTTTGTCAAACAGCCATGTTTTTAAGTTTTTGCGGAATGATAGAAGATTTGAGTTGGACCGGAGTGAGAGGGGAAGGTCGTTCCAGAGCCTGGCGGTATTCAGCGAGAACATTCTTCCCCCTGCTCTGGCTCGCTTTACTCTGGGAATGACGGCAAGGAAGGCCTCCTTTGATCGTAGGTTCCTGTTGGGATGATAAACATACTGTGGGGGAATCGCAGCAGAGGACATTTACTCATCTTATGTGGCGTCCCATATACTCGTGGTGAATGAATGGTGGTATAGCTCCCCCACAGATCTGGCATACGCGATAGAGCACGCGGTGATGGAGCGGGCTCCCCTCCTTCATCTTCTATACAGTGCCACACGCCTAGATTTCATGCTGCCTGCCAGTAAAGTTGTGATACAATTGTGGCGGGCTAAAGTCCGACAGATGGGCTGGTATGGGAAATTCACCTAGAAAACCCCACTTTGGCAGGGTACGTATCTCCACCCTGTGGCCACTCTGAGGGGGTTCCAGGTTGGGACCACGTGGGGATCTCGACCCTCAAGGCACCACATTGAAATCCTTCCAGCAACTACAGGCCGACATTGACCTCCACAAAACACAATTCTACAAATTCCTTCAATTTCGACATGCACTCACTCCCCTGATTAACACACTCGAGGCCATCCCGAAATTTCACCCCTTGGAAAGCCGCCTGCTGATGGGCGACATTGGCCTCCACAAGATCAGATAAATATACCAGACCTTGACGACCCACACACCAATGACACTTGACAAGACACGACTGGCGTGGCAGGCCGACATTCCGGATTTGACAGATGACGACTGGGCTGAAACCATCGCCAGCTCGAGGGGTTCGGCGGTCTCCACGCGATACCGTTCAAATACCTACACCGTGCTTATTATACTCTGACTAGACTGTCGAATGGGCGCTATCCAGTCCCCTACATGTCTGCGGTGTGACCGGGAGGAGGGTACATTCTTTCACACAGTATGGAGCTGCACCGCGTTGCAACCCTTTTGGCGCAGGATTCGGTCCTGCCTGAATGAGGTACTATCGTGGGAGCTCCCACTTGACCCGCGACTCTCCCTCTTACACAGCACTGACGACATCGGGAGGAACAGGTATAAGCAGCATTTACTGTTTCTGGCTCTTACTATTGCCAAGAGGGACATCGCACAATTATGGAAAGCGACATCCCCCAACACCAGGTAAATGGAAGACCGAATTAGATAGATGTATGGGGGATGAAATAGCTGTGTTCCTTGCCCGGGGAGGCCCTACAAAACATCGGAAAAGCTGGACCCGATGGGCGACATATCGAGGAATCAAACTGCCCCCTGCCGGAAGCGGACCCCTCTACTTCACCTTGACCGGGCGTTCCTGCTCCGTCTGTATGTGAATACCGATGCCACTGTGCCGTATTTTCTTGTCTGGAGATCGAGAAATGTCTGCATTTTCTTTTTGTTGTTTCGCCTACATGTTCGGCAGGTATTGATCAATGGTAGAAAAACAGTTATTTTTAGGAGGCTAATCCTTTTTCTCCTACAGGTTATTGTAGAGCTTTTCCCATCCTCTCGACGAATAACCCAATAAAATTTGTTGTAAAAAAAAAATACATTTAATTTACTGTTAAACAATCATCTAAAAATAAAACGTAATCTTTATTTCAACACATTTTGTTAACCTTTTGAATTTGATAAATAATGTACACTTTTTTTAATTCAATTAAATTGCTTTTAATTAATTCTATACATCGCTTTTCTATGTTATATATTACTGAACATTTTATTGTAAATCCCAAGAAGGGGAAACTGCAGTTCAAATTTTTACATTCAGCATTGGTGTTGACAGAAAGATGCGTAGCGATTGGCTAAATGGAAAAGCAGAACCCAAACATAACATTGTAGGTGGAGGACGCAATGGAATGGGCAGTAGCCGAAAAATTACTCATCAATGCAGGCAGAAGGGATGAGAAGGTGGGGGGAAACATGGGTGTTTGGGGGTGGGGGCGATAGTAGAATATGCAGATGCCTGCAATATAGCAGCAGACGGGTTTATCAGAGGAGGAAGCATAGAGGAGGAGTATGTTGATCATTACTACATTATCTCCTCTATTTTCTTGAAGTGAATGACATGAACGGTGATATTCAACTGTTCTAACAACCCAGGATAGTACTGCGGGCACTGTTGAGATGCTAGGGGAACACTGGGACTGTGATATCTTTTGTATTTACTACCTTTATGTAGTATGGGGAAAGTTATAAATACATATTTTAAAAAATATGACTTTAAATAAGTGTTTTTGAATTGAATACAAAAAAAGTTACAAGATTAATAACAATTTAAATGTAAAATGTTTTTATTTTGAATTTAATTAATCTAATTAAAATAATGTTTCAAAAATTTAAATTCTACAATAAAAATGGATTAGAAAGTACGTGCAGGTCCAAGGCTTCTCCTGGCCTTTCAATTGTACGTCTATACTCACAAAAGATATCGGGATGTTAACTATTGTGTCAATACCTGACCTTAATGTTTGTGCGTGGTGAAGGGGTAGGGCATTAGTCTTTTAAAGACGAGAACCCTCACTCACCCAAAGGTGACATGCTTCATCATCGGGTTCCCTCTTGCACACAGCGACCGCAAGGTTCGCAATGTGGGCTACAACTCTCCCTTATAGAAGAGGAGCGCGAGGTGTTTTGTTTGTAAATCATCCAATGGAAGTAGGGAGTGAGGGGCAGAGTGTAAATAAAGCGAAAGAAGTGTATTAAAACTAACTCACAGAAGATCAAAATTAATTTTAATAGGTGTCTCCGGTGGTTAGGACTAAAAAGCTAAGTGAATAGGAATATGGATGTTCCCTATAAATGTAAGGTCGACATGTTTCTGCCCGAGGTGACCTGTTGGTTCAATGGCATTCATCAGGACCCACTTCTTGTGACTCTGCTATTTATAGTGAAAAATAATGAGCAATTTCAAAGAAAACATACCATACTTAATTCTGATGGCATCAATCTGAGTGGTGCCAGCTGCAGTATGGTCCACAATCTCAAGAAGTATACAACTTTGTTAAACTTCTTAAATTAATTCCATAAATCTGTGTGTATATGCATCATTGTGTCCACCACCTCACAACACACGTGCAAATTCAAAAGTCAATAGGCACGCTTATGAAGCATCTCACCACTAGGGTACTATTAATGCACCACCACCTCCCTGGGGTCCTTTCTGATGGATCTCCAAAATCTAAAGGTGTAGAATTATAAACAGGAGTAAAATAAAATTCAAATATAGTTCACAGGACTTAGGAGCTGCAGGACAGGGTCGGCGAGGCGCGGGAGGCGGTTGCGGTGGAGGTGGAGCGTCTTCGATTACAGAACGTACCTGACTAAATCGCACGCCGAGGGGGATAAGGCTGGGACACTGCTGGCCTGGTTAGCGAACCCTACTAGAAACAGTCATCCTATCTTGGCCTTACGGGGCGGGGAGGGCCGTATAGGCACCACACAACCGGCCATTTTGGACGGCTTTCGGTCCTATTACGTGCACTTGTACAAAAGTGCATTACTGGCACAGGGTGAGGAAATAGAGGCATTCCTTGATGAGCTGTAACTACCACGGCTGGAGCAGGAGCACGCAGATGCCCTGGGTGGCCAAATAGACCTAGCGGAAATTAAGGGTGCCGTGAAGCAGATGGCCCGCAATAAAACCCAGGGCCTGGATGGCCTGCCCATAGAGTTTTACGGCCGATACCTGGAGCAACTAGCTCCCCGGCACCAAATTGTCTATAATGAGGCCAGAAACAGCGGACGGCTCCCGTGCTCCATGCGTGAGGCCATAATGATTCCCTTACTAAAGCCACGCAGAGAAAGCACTGACCCTGCGTCCTACCGACCCCTGTCAATGCTAACTACAGATTACCATATCCTCAGCACCATACTGGCGACCAGGCTGTTGCGCCATATGCAAGAATTGATCCATAAGGATCAGTCTGGGTTTATACCCACCCGCAACACCACCCACAACATTCGGCGGTTGATCAGGCTTGTAAATGACCCACCGCCCGAGGCGCGGACGCCCCTAGTGTTGTCGGTCGACATTGAAAAGGCTTTTGATAGCCTGGAATGGGAATACCTGTTCAAAGTGATGCGGAGATTCGGCCTGGGCGACAACTACATACACTGGACAAAAGTGCTATATTCCTCGGTGAAGGCACGAGTGAAAGTGAGCACGCTGGTGTCACAGCAGTTCGAGGTGTGTCGCGGCACCAGGCAGGGTTGTGCATTGTCCCCCCTGCTGTTTGCATTGGCGATAGAGCCTCTGGCAGCCATGGCTAGAATGGGCAACCACTACGGCGGTCTGGACTTCAGAGGGCGCCGCCATTACATATCGCTATACGCGGACGACCTCCTCCTCTTTCTGGAGAACTCCGACAGCGCGGTGGAGGGCGCGGAAAGGCTCCTGGAGCGCTTCGGCAGGGTGTCTGGCCTCAGGGTTAATTGGAATAAGACCTGTCTGTTCCCCTTGCGGCGAGAGGAGGTGCAGCCCCCCGCCTGCCAATTGACTAGATGGGAGCCTCGTTGTCTGGACTACCTGGGGGTGCACGTATATCATGACGCCTCGGCCTTGCTGGAGGGCAACATAGGGCGTTGCATCCGCGCCCTACAAGGTAGCATGTCTTTCTGGGCCACCCTGCCACTGTCGGTAACGGGCCGCATATCTCTCCTGAAGATGATCGCCTTGCCCCGATTATTATATCTCTTCAGGACACTCCCAGTGTGGGTGCCTGGAGCGATCTTTAAGCACCTTAAGTAGTTGATAACATCCTTCCTGTGGGGTTCGGGCAGACGCAGAATAGCGCTAACGACGTTGACCCGTCCAAAAGACGAAGGGGGCCTGGCGGTCCCGAACTTCGAGCTCTATTATTTAGCAGCACAACTGCAGTCCTTCACGCAGGAAGTAGCGAGAGTATACCGTGGCCCGGAGAGGGACACTGGCACTCCCCGCCATGTGCTGGCTTACATCACCCTCCAACAGAGGTTGGCACTTGGGGACCTGACCCCGGAGAAGCGCACGTTCTACCTATGCTGGAACAGTACGCAGAGACGAGCAGGAGTCAGACACCCATATGCGCCCGAAATCCCACTGGGCATGGTGACAGCACTCCCTCATGGGGGTGATTGGTCGAGGCTGCAGTTGTGGGAGGAGGCGGGTCTGCAGATGGTGGGGGACCTGTATGATGACGGCGTGCTGTCCCCGTTCCAGACTCTGCAAGATCGCTACGACCTCCCCAGAGGGGATTACCTATTGCATGCGGCGGTAGTGAGAGCCATACAGGCACACTGGGGTGAGGGTCTAATTGAGCCCGCAACGACGCAGGCGTGCCAATACACAATGATGTCGGCTGGCACCTTCAAGGCAGTGATGTGTCTTTACTCACGGATGGTAAAGGAGACCCTTCAGCCCCTGACTGCGTTAAAAAACAAGTGGGAGCTGGACTTGCAGGTGGACATCCCTGACACCACGTGGGCGCAGTTAGTGCGTAGAGCCAGAAAAAGCACGAGAAATGCGCGATTTCAATTGATTCATTTCTATGTGCTCCACAGAGCATACCTTACCCCAGACAAAATTAGGAAATACTTTGGAGCTGCGGAAGCTGCGTGCCCTACATGTAACAGGGTAGGAGCAGACCTGATCCACATGCTGAGGGCCTGCCTAAATCTGCAGGAGTACTGGGGGGAGGTTGTTGGCACGTTGAATGAAGTAGCAGATAGAGACTTACAGTACGACGCGGCCGTTTGTATACTCCACTGGTTCCCGCACACGCCCAAGAATAAAATATCCAGCAAGTTTATAGACATGGGCCTCATCCTGGCAAAGAGGGAGGTGACGAAGGGATGGAAGTCGAAGGTGGGTCCTACACACCGGAGATGGCTGAACGAATTCCTAAAATGGGCGGCTAGCGAGAGCACACTCAGATACCAGCTAGCTCACCGCAAACCGGATGACCGGGCTCAGGCGGCGGCAATGGAATGGGAAATGTTGGTGCAGGCCTTGCGAGATAGCCTAGCCAGTGGGGAGGAAGATGAGAACTCTGATGACCTAGTAGACGGAGTCGTGACATCAGCTCCCCTGCCAATCACACACGCTTAGGGATTACTGGATCTTTCCTGCTACCCACCACACATGCTAATTATTCCTGACTAGGCGCAATGGGGGGGGGGCACTAGGGAGGGGAGGGCTGAGGGTGGGATTGCAAGTTTAAGGTTTTATGGAAGTAGAATGTAAGTTATGTGAGTACCTGGGGGAGCAAGGGGACAACGCTCAAAAGCGGGCAGCGGGTCTCCCCACCAGAAGTTCGTTCTTGTCAGTACTGTATCAATGTGCCATATGAATAAGTGATGCCGCCCGGCCTCCGGGATGTGGGCAGTACGGCTGTGTATGCTGCACGGATAAATGGTTAAGGGGGGGGACGGGAAACCCGCATCACTGACATGCGTTCTGGTTGCTGTACAATATCCTTGGTCCTGCAATAAAAATGGTTTGACAAAAAAAATAGTTCACAGGACTTAGCTCATCAACAACGTAGACCAATTAATATCACTTATAAATAAGACTACGTGTTCTCATGTTACCATCCATTTCTTTAACTAGACTCTCGATCGCTACCTATATAGTTAATGAAGCCAATATTCTGATGTTTGTGTTGTTGCTCCGAATTGCCAAAAAACGATCACCAGAATAGCTTCCCCCATAGGTAATCACATTTATAAAGTTTTATGTCAACGCTATGCTCATAATGGTCGCTCACTATCGGTTAATGCATTTCAGATAAAAGCACAGAGTGACTGGCTCTCTACATTGGCCGATTCACAAAACCAAAATGAAAGTTAAATGGAAATTAAGGACTACACTGGACAAACAGTTCTCTCACTCTCCAAAGTCACAGGGCGATCAGTTACTTCACTCGCCAAAGTAACGGGACCATTACAGTAACCGTACTCATACACACACTCTCCAGACCGGCCGCTTCGCCAGACACAAAATATCGGGTCCCTCTCTCTCAAATGTACCTTATTTAATTAGATGTCTTGCCATCTCAGTAAGGGCTGAAGGGGAACTGCTCTTCATATTCCGGTATTTTATGTTCTGGCTACCGTTTTACGTCGCGTCAGTGAACCGGAAGTGCTTGATTATACTTCCTATTCACAGGAATCATGGGATATGTAGTATTGGTGTCTTTAACTATTTTCTGTATTTGATTCAATATAGTTGTTTGCTTTCTAATTAAACGAAAAGGAGTCAAGCAAAAACAGCAATGTGTTCATGTCAGTCCTGGGATATACAGTCTCAGACCCAATTAACAAATAAAAACAGTCAAAAATGTAGTGTGTAGGTGACCGATTCACAGTCACCACGGTTTCATTGTTCATGGACAATATAGACAAACTTGTGCTACTGTCTCTCTGGTCCTATATGAAGTTGTTAGAGATTATGGGCAGTGTGCTGAATATCCGTACTTACAATATTCTATAGCACTGCATGTGAAAACGATAATTATTAGCAGTCAATTATTAATCACAAAGCTATGGATTCATAGAAAATCAAAATAATCAAAAGCTTCATAGTCTTTGTATGATGCATTCAGAGGGAGCACCAGGGGGTATATCTTCATTGAGTCCGATAATATGACTTTGTCCGGAACGCCCACCTCTGTTCACGTCGGAAGACGACTCTTTCTAGGGGACCCATAGTGACATCATACTTAGGTTTGTCAATAATCACCCACATAAGATCATCTTCTGAATGGCCTATTTCCAAGTAATGTCTGGTCATACGTGTGTTGGATTTTTTGCATCTGAATGCACTTCGGTGTTCAACTATCCTATGTTTGACTTTCCGAGTGGTCATGCCAATGTACCAAAGCGAACAGGGACACGTTATGTAGATTACTCCACTCGTATTGCAGTTAGTATGGTTATTAAGTAACCAAGGTGTCTCTAATGTCATATCCAACTGTGTCGTGTGTTGAGTGAAAGGACACACAGAACAGGTGCCACACGGAAAATGTCCAGTGACTGGAGAACTGCCCCGAGTGTAGGTTGCTTTAATAGGGGCTGTCAATTCCTAGGTCTTGTGTGGACTAATAAATCACGTAAATTGCTACTACGTCTTAGTGCAAATAGTGGTTTATCCAGGGTCAGTTTACCACTGTCTAGAATATGCCAGTTTCTGTTAATGGCTTTTTTGATATTGTCAGTTAGATTGCTAAAAGTGGTTACACAGACCATCCTTTCATTCGTGGGTTTCTCATATGATTCTAATAGTGCCGCCCTATTGTTATTTCGTGCTCTTTTAGCTGCTGTCTGTATCAGTCGTTGTGGATATTGTCTTGCAGTCAGTTCTTCACTAAGGTTCTAGGCATGTATCTTGTCCTTAATTCATTCTGTACAATTCCTACGTAACCTTAAAAACGGTCCTACAGGCAGATTGGTCAGTAAAGAACATGGGTGAAAGCTATGATAGCTGAGCAATGAATTCCTTGCCATGGGTTTCTGAAACAGTTCTGTATAGCTCTTTTCTTCCTTTGGATATAGTAGAAGGTCCAAAAAGGACACATTCTGGTTGCTCGCTTCGCCAGTGAATCTCAAATTTCTGTCACATGTATTCAACCATGTGGAAAAGTCATCTAGAGACCTCTGGTCACCTTCCCAGATGAACAGAATGTCTATAGAACGTCGCCAGATCTTTAATCTATCCTGGAAGGGATTCATGATATTGTATATGTACTTTGTCTTGAAGCCATGCATATACAGGTTGGCCATACTAGGGGCACAAGTACTGCCCATTGATGTACCTGTTTGCCAGTAGAGACTTCATCCAAAGCTGAAAAAATTCTCTTTTAGTGCCAATCTGGCACATCACTGGACAAACTCATTGGGTGTTCGATCCTCACCACAATGGCCATCTAAAAGTAGTTGTATCACCTCCAAAGTGTTGTCTTGTGAAATGTTGGTATACAGCGATTCAACATCGTATGTTACCATAATATTGTTCTGAGGATCAAATGGTACATGTTCCAACACTTTAAGAACGGGTTTCGTATCTTGCAGATACGAAGGCATTTCTGCCACTATAGGGCGCAGAAAAGGATCAACAAATTGAGACAATGGCTCTAATACAGAGCCAATTCCTGAGACTATGGGTCTGCCCGGAGGGGGCCTCTGTTCTTTATGTATTTTTGGTAAAATATAGAACGCAGGTGTTGTAGGATGTTTCTGATCCAAAAAGTCTGCTTCTCCTTTGGTAATCCAGTCATGATGGCTCTCATCTTCAACTAAATTCATAATCTGATGTTGTAATCGTCTCGTAGGGTCTTGCACGATCCGGGTATAGAATCTATTGTTGTTAAGTTGTCTCAAACATTCTTTGCGATATTCCTCTGTGTCCATCAGGACTGTTGCTCCCCCTTTATCTGCAGGTTTGATAGTCACATTAATGTCATTTCCTAATGCTGTAATACATTCTTTTTCTTCCTTAGAGATGTTACAAAACAACATTTTCGCTTGATTTACAGTGGTCTCATAATCTTTCAGAACAGCCTTTTCAAAAGTAACAACTTCTGATGGTATCGGCTGTATAGAAGGTAGGTATGTAGATTTATTCCTCAGGCCAGTATTCACATCCTGGGGCATGGATTCCTCCTTATCTGAATTAGCAACGAAAAAAGTGCAAACGCACTTTCCTAAAAAATTCAGCCAATTCTTTGTGCATCATAAAATCATCACCTCATTTTGTAGGGACATAGCCCAAGCCTTTTCTTAAGACTCTTTCTTCCAAAGCAGTAATGGTTTTAGAACTAAGGTCCAAGATCATATCTGATGGTCGCTTGTGGAGGCCGTCATGCTCCTCATTATCCTCTGTTCCAGAGCTGGATCCCAAATCACTTGTTGCTGGTTTCCTCCTGCTCAGCCTCAGTTGCCTCTCCTTCGTCCTCTCCTTTCTCTGTCCTGTCCAAATAAAGGCTGGTACGATGGAACACCAAAGAGAGGGCAGGGATTGTAGGGATGTGGTTGGAAAGACCATGGTTGTGGAGGCCACCATGGTACTTGTTGATGGAAAGTTTGTGTTCTTCCACGACCTCTATCTCGCCTGTATGTATTTATAAGGTGTTTGTTTCACGCCTGAATCAGTTGAATCACTCCACTCATCTGAGTTGGAGGTCCACTCATCAGTATCCTTTCTCCAACCTCGTGGGCCTCTCTTATTCGTCTTCTTATTAGCGGAGGTTTGATATCCGTCTGCACTATACGGGTAGACCTTATCCAATGAAAATCTATCAAGATCTTTTTTAAGTTTAGTAATATTGAATTTTACCAAATCATCCTTCATTTCGTTCAAATTCTTAGTGATTTCTTCTAATTTATTTTTATAAACTGTTATTTGGATTCCTGATTTCAATTGTAAGGACAGTGTCGCCCTTTACACGGACAGGTTTCTCTATATGCAATCCTCTCAGACACTACGGCATCCTATCCGCATCTTAGACATATACGGAGACGCTGTCGGGCTCCAAGTTAATTGGCAAACAACAGTATGTTTACCTGACAGGTATGCTCACCCAATGCTCCCCGACACTAGACTGCAGATTACCCCTGGCCCATTTAAATATCGGGGTTATATATATTACCTGAGACCCACAAATGGCATGGGATCGCAATATTGCCCCCATCCTAACAAGTACCCCGTCAAACCCCTATTGCTGGTCCTTCCTCCCTCTGAATCTCCTGGGCAACATAGCCCTCTATAAGATGCCAGTCCTCCCTTGATTTTTATATGTTCTACAGAATTATCTATTCGAGCTTTCATCTACCTTTTTCCCTGGGATGCAGTTCGCGATCATCAGATTTTATTGGATGGAAAACCCCCCCAGGGTCTCCTACACGAAGTATATCCGGTGAAACGCGGTCCCGGAGTCAGGAGATACAGGGCGTACTCGTCGGAGTTTCTTTTCATGGCGGATGGCGTCGTATTGATTTGGTCTTGCCTTCATGAGACGTACTGGCAATCAAAGGATAGGAACGTGGCTTATATTGCCAGGATTAAGACTCGCCATCAGGATTTAAATTGCATTACTTTACTTATGAGATACACAGAATAACCAAACGAAGAACACTTCCTCATCGCAGAGAAATTTTAGGACCCACTGTGTCGGAAGTGTCACCAATTGTAAGGTCCAAAGACTTACTCTACTCTATTACAGCCCTGAAGAAGTCAAAGGGTTTCACACCCCATTGACGAAACACGTGTTGGCTGGCCCATGAAGTAACACACCAATAAAGTCAACATTCCAAGAAAGAACATTTTATCTACATCCTTAATAACGATTACCTTTTGTATTGTTCATCCACTCATCTGTGTGTGCACGGGACCTGTTGTTGTTTGTAGACGGACCTTGGTCCAGAATTGAGGGTTTAGGGGTTTTTCCCTCACCTGTAGCACCGCATCCACAATCCTCATTTGTGCTAACTCCACGCTACTGATAAATAACACCCCCTTTTCATTTTCTCCTACACGAAGTGTACTGCACCTCCATATGAAGGGGGTTTCTACTACTGGATGATGCACTTTATACCCATTAATGATGGGCTTTGTGGAGATCTCCAGGACTTGGCGATGGGATTGTCCGCCTGCCTCCTTTCCTCGGATTTCTAAATTCCCCTTTGTCTGCTGGCGGGCAGCGCTTTCGCACATTAAATGCCTGTGGATATAGAGATGTCAGACCACCTTATTAGTAGGAGCATGGCTGCGCCAGTGGCTCGGCTGAAGGGTTTTAAAAGCTGGGACCACATAGGGATCTCGCAGTCGGGGGACCTCTGGGACAAAGATCACATTGTCTCCTTTGAGCAGTTTAAATCGGAGTTTCACCTACAAAACTCGCAATTCTTTAGATATTTGCAGGTGCGCCACACCATGGAGTCCTATTGAGAATTACACACAGAGGTCCCCAAATTCAATACCCTGAAAATAAAGCTTACCATGGGCCCACTCCCACTTTTATAGATTCATCCTCCTTAATTCTCTGGACCCGTTGCTTAAACTCAGATTATTGGTCGGCAGATTTGGTGGGTACTGGAATACGATGATTGATGCGGGGCAAGGATGGCCTCGCGAGTCTTGACTATTCCCTCCAATCTACGCTTGATTAAATTTTCTTACTTTCACCGGATTTATTACAGTCCGGATAGGTTGTGGAAGATGGGGTGTGCAAAATTGACGCTGTTAGAAATGGGATTTCTGGTTGTCTAAGGCTTGCGGCAAAGCCAGGCAGAAACCACCGCTCTAGTCAGGGCAAGGGAGTTACACGCAGAAGATAACCCCTGCTCACCCCCTTGGTAGCTTGGCACGAGTAGTCAGGCATATCCCAGAGGCAAAGTGTAAAGTGTTTGCGCAACACACTAGGCACACCACAAAAGGAACTCCACACAAGGTTTTTTTTTAAATAGCCTTTGTATTATCATAAACACATTAGAAACATTATCACACATTTACACTGTGCCAACTGGCACTAGGCAATATTCACAGGGGATTATATACAGGACCAGGCCAATCAGGCCACGGTCAGAACCATCAGAATGCAGGTAGTATATATGAAACACAACCAGTAACTACTGGTACCATAATGACCTAAGCATTATCACATTAGCATTAGACACCATCCTAAAATATCATAACACGACATTAGGCATAAACACCTTAGGCCCAAACCTCATTAGCATAAACACATTACGCCTTAGGCCTCACCAGCATAAACACATTATGCAATAACCTCATAAGCATAAACACATTACGCATTAGGACCTCAGGCATCATTGCATGACATTAGGCATAATAAATGAACATCATATGAAGGGTAGCCAGTAAGTATTAACTAGGGCTGCCCCTGGCTCAACGCATTATGCCTAAACCTCATTAGTGCACCTTAGGGACTACTAGCCGTGTGCACATGGTACCGTAGGATCACTGCTAGAAAAAGGATCACCACATGTGTCTATATATCAGGGCAATACAATCACGAGCAGTACTTGGCATAGGACGCAAAAATATCATTAGCAAAAAGGCAGGACAACATCACGACAATACATCACCCCCTGCGCAGGTATGAACATAACCACACAATATGCCAAATCCGGTCCTTTGTACACACTTACCATCATCACATGCCCCTTATGTCACCTCTGAAATGGCCAGCTCCTGTTATCTGGTCGCACACCATCCTGGGCATGAACCCCTTCAGGGGGACACAGCGCTTCTGTGACCCCTCATAGAGGTTCCTCCCTCCTCTTAGACTCAGGGGCCTCCATCGAGAGCTAGCCCGGTTCAGGGACACTCTCTCATGAGCAAAGGGATGGGGGTGCCACTCCCCCCGACCTCCGTAAAAGAATGCCCCGATGCCCCAGATGGGTGCAGCTGCACGTGACCATGAAGCGCAGCTGCCAAAATGTGGACGTTTAACGGCCACGGGCCAGGCAAACTTATTGGAAAGAGGCTCAGTCCCAACAGGATGTCTCCCCAAGCCCCACTCACCGGGGCTTCTCTTCTGGCTGCATCAGCCCTCAGCTATGACTTCTCTTGCGGGGGGAGGTCTCTGCACTGGGGTGGGCTCCCGCCTGGGTCTTCTGGTTCAGCGCTTCCTGAACCACAGGCACAAGTCTGCCTGTCTTCCGGCAGGCGCTTCTCTTCCGCATACGCGGGGCTCTCTCATCACCACGAGAGCCCCGCTGACCCACCGAAGCACCTCTCCTCCCTTCCGGCTGGCCTTTACTCGCGTCTCGCAGCCCCACCCACAGTCAGGTGGAGGTGCCCGACTTCCGGTTACGCCAGACTCGGCGGCTTCTCCTCTTCGTCAGCAATGCGGGGTGGGCTCCCACTTTGAAGGGATCACTGCCGGGTGGGCACCCGCTTTTCACTTGAGACGCGGGGTGGGCTCCCGCTGTAAATAACCAAAAGCGGCAATGCTGGGTAGGCTCCCTCGTAGAAAGGTGCAGGCAGAGGTGGAGTGGGCACCTGCCCTCAAATAAACATCAGTGCGGGGTGGGCACCCGCTCCTCCAGCAAAACGCAGGGTGGGCACCCGCTCCCTGGCAATGCGAGGGGGAATCCCCCGCGTCAGGATTGCCTCGGCGCACACGACACAGCTCAGCGCTGCAGAGCACGAACGCCCTCTCCTCCTTAGCAATCCAAGGATAGGGCTCACGAGGCGCTAAGAGCCAAGAGGCTCAAAAGGTAAGTTGGGCATCAAAGGTGTGCCAAGCCACAGGAGCAGTCCTCTCCTCTTGCCCCCAAAGTCCCAGGCCAAAGGCTGGGCCCAGGCAGGCAAGCTCACAGGGCCCTCCAGCAGGCACAGTCCCTCGTGGCGGTTCCTCCTGGGGCCCAGCAGCAGCAGGTCACCTGGAAGCACAGGAACAGCACACAATTCATAGGGTCACAGCCCCTATATTTATATTACCTCTAGGCTTTGTCTTTCTTGGTACAGGGCTTAGGGGAACCAGCAAAAACTGGTTCAGGGGAGAATTGGAGCACTTTGTTTATCAGGCTCCTCTTCCCCTTTGTCAGGTGGGGGCTCGTCATCAGACACATCACAGGGGTGCGGAGCCAGAATTGTACAGGCTAGGCACAGAACTATTCAGGGACCAAGGACTTCTCCCCCCACTACTCCAAATGCAGATGTCTCATTCAGCCTAGTGCTGACTCACCCTGCCCCTCCTGGAGCCACACACCTCACCAGCCCCTGTCACTCAAAAGCCAGACATGCAATTCACATCAGGCAGGCAGACACATAGCACACAGAAATGCCTAAACGTGGCATTTCTAAAAGAGTTATAAGAAATCTGCGCACACCATTGTACAGCATTTATTATTACCATTCCAAATGTACTAAACTTGACCACGCTGTTCTTCTCATAACAGGAATTACCACTGAAACACTTATCAGGGAATCCCAAATGCATTCCTATGGGAGGGCAGCCCCACAGTAGTGAGAAACCAACATTTCTGTTTGTCACTACCAGAACTTGTCACACACTTATGGTACATGTGCTATCTTTTCCCTACAATGCACCCTGCCCATAGGGATAGCTAGGGCCTACCTTAGGGGTGACAGACATGTAGTCAACGGGGGGTAACAGGCATGGCACACACTTTAGGTGCCACGTCACAGCGGCAGTAACACTGCGTGCAAAGGCAGAGGCCTGAGATAGGTTTGAAAGGCTACTTTGGTGGGTGGCGCAATCAGCGCTGCGAGCCCACCAGTAGCATTTAATTTACTAGCCCTGGGTATCTGTGATACCACTTTGCAAGGGACTAACAGGTAAATTGAATAGGCCAAACAGGTGTAGAACAATCTTACCATATGTAACACAGAGAGCACACGCACTTTACAATGGACAGCAGTGCTAAAGTGCCCAGAGTCCTAAAACCACCAACACCATGTCAGAAAAAATTCTAGGAGAAAGGCAAAAAGTTTAGGGATGACCCTGCAAAAAGGGCAAAGTCCAGCAGACGCACTGTATGTGGTGTGGGGATCCCGAGGTGTTCCTCTATCACATGAGTTGTCTTATCCCCGCCTCGTGCCCTACTGGTCCTCTATCCATGTTCAAATTGTGCAGGTACTGAACTCTACAGGTGTGCTTTGTTGTAAAGTGGCACTCCTTGGGATTATGGACAAATGGGCCGCTAACAGACATCAGCGGACAGTCACTGGCCTGGGATATCTAATTGCCAAATGGGAAATAGCCCAGGGCTGTAGGTCACCAGACCCCCACCCAGCTAGCGCAAGGAGATTAACTTTTGCTGCACAGCGGAACAAGACATCTATAAAATGGTAGATCTGGGGGGGGGGGGACACTTGAAGATCTGGGGTCCTTGTACCTCTCTTTCTTTGTAAACCATGCTCTGATGCTTTATTTTCCATGCTTGATATATGTTGTTTTCTTTGGGGCTCGGCGGAAACCAGTGGAATGTGGGCCTCTCTGCAGGGCCGGCGGGCATGTGTATGTAGGTTCCCTTGCTCTGTTATGGTTTGTTTACTTTGGAAAACTAATAAAAAGAGTAATAAAAAAATATACATAAAAAAAAAAATCCCACCTTGAGTAAGATAATTTTATTATGTAACAATAATCATTAAAAGTGATGTGCATAATTGGTTCAAAGTAATCTAATTATATTTCAATAAAAATGTAACATTAATTTGGTGAAAGGTGAACAGCCCAAAGTAGTAAAGTTACTCAAAAGTGTAAGAGTAAACTTACACAGGTAGATTTGCTCACGTGTAAATGTACCTTTTGTGACTAGGCCCCACAATTATCAAGTATAACTGTCTTCCCCCCAAGAAACAAAGGAGGAAATCACACAGGCAAAGTATCTCTAAAATGGTCTTTAAATTACTACTGAATATCATTTGTACTGAACAAGAAAGATGTGCAAAAACTTAAATGTACAAATTACATTCTTTATCTTCAATAAGTAATATTCTGTTATAAAGTAGTTTTACAATGGCACCATATCCGTACTCCCCAAAACCATTTATAAAACCTTTTTTTTTAAACTGGTATTAAGGGCCTTTAACGTTTTCCTACTCTGCGTCTGTAAATGCCTTAGCTGATAAAATTGTGGCAAACTATCCAACCTAATATAGGGCGACTCTATTGTGGACCACCCGACCATGATAAAAGGCAATGATTACATTAGATTTATCAACAAACTATCTCCCCAAAAAATACTTCCAAAATATATTCTTAAGTTACCTGGCTGGGTAGAGATGTGGGTAAAGTCATCTTATGATTCAAGACCACATTTCTTCAGTGACCACAAATGTAGACCATGCCATGTCTTCAAGAAGGTGTTCTAAACTTGTGTCAGAATATACCATCGTTTGAAACACTGTTTCTTTGGGAAACATTGGAAGGAAGGGACCTTCTTTTAGAGACCTGGAAAGAGCCCCCTCTAGTATACTGAGGACAACATGGAATAAACTTCCCAAAGCAAAAGGGAACATGATGCAGTCTAAATATTTAGCTTCCAGACATAAGGGCCTGTATACAACATAGACAGCAGTCCGTAAGCTACGCCACTATTTCCAGGAGCTATGGGCTTGAAAACATTCCCTCACATTCATGAAGAAACTATGATGGGCTACCCCCAATGGGGTGAGGATCATTACAAAGAAACCCTCATGAGTGCTCTTTTCAAACTATTGCTGCTCCCGGCATATTGTACCGTACTGTTAAACAAGCCTTTGAAAAAGGAAACTAATGGAGAAGATGGCATTCCAGCTTAGAAACAAGAACGACACAACTTGGAGCAGGCTTTAGATGAATGTGCATGTTTTCCTCTGCTGCTTCTGTTAAAAGGAAATTACAGCATCTGTCAATATCCAGCTGACACTTAGGTATCCCATGACCTCCAATAAGTAGACTGACATCATATTCCCTTTTGCTTTTGGAAGTTCTAAACCAGCCTGGTTGGACTCAAAATGGATGTGTGACCTTCCTTAAGATGCTAAAGAAGCGTGTGTCTTGGGCTGAATAATGATTGGATGCTAAAGCTTGGGCAACTGGTAGATTGTGAGGCGGGCTAAAACTTGATCACCCATAAAGATCTAAAGTGTCTAAATTTTCTACGGCAAAATTGGTCTCCTACTTCAAGCCATTATTTACACTGGCTGGGAATTCACACCAACAACCAGAATAACATCTAAAACTCTCTGGTAAGCCCACCTGCACTTACAGGTTTCTGAGTAACTATTAGCATTGATAACCATGTGCCTGATGTCGAGTGCAGATACTTGCAAAATCAGCCAAACTACTGCACAAGAGGAGTGCGCTTGACATTGGGCACAAGGTGACCCATTAGTATTCAGTGCTCCTTCAGTTATACAGGTCCTGTTCACACTCACTTTCCTCTTGACTCCACGAGGTGAGGGAGTAGAGAAGTGGCATTCAGGAGCCATTCTGTACTGAGAGTCACAATGTAAGTGTTGCTGTTAGGAGTAGCTTTCGCTTTTCTTTTTACTGTTGATTAACATGGTGGACTAATGCAATGACTATATGACTGAGAAATTGTATGTATGAAGAAGAGTGGTGGGTGTTATCTACTAGAAAGTTCACAAAGATATTGACACTCAGACGATTAATAAGCAATTTAAACAGCCTGAGTGTGGTCAACAGGGTGGTGAAATGGGCTTGGACCTGGTGTGCAATTAGAAACAGAGAATGCTGGTGAAAGGGGGTTCAATCTGAGGAGATAGAGGCCGCCAGGGTGCCACTAGCTTCAGTTTCTGTCTTATCGTTTGCAATGCATTAGCCACACCTTTGCAAAAGGCTTGGAATAAAGAGGTGCCTCTTTTTTGTTACGCTAAAACCTTGAACAGAGTTGATACTCAAAAGAAAGTAAAACAAATATGGATATGCTATTTTAGGAAATTCTAAATATGGAGCCTGTATGATTTGCTCTTCATTCATAGTGCTACGAGGCCATATAATTGATAGGTATGTGACACAGAAACCAAGTAACATCATAGTTCAGATAAATTCAAAGACGTACAAAAACATGCCTTGTGGACAGAAAGACTCTAGGCAGTGAGATGGGGGAAAGTGTACAGCTGGCACTAAACTGTGAGAGATTTGGGAGTTATTCCAAAATACAAACAGTATGAAATGAAACGTGGACTTCAAAATGGATGTGGGTAGCACAGATTGTCTCCTTTTCGCTATAAGACTCACGCAGTCCACTTCCAGATGCCACAGTCTGCATCACACAACATTTTTTGGTTGGTACTATCAAATGTCTTCACTGGTAAAAATATTGTAGGGTGGGTGGTGTGCACATTCTCTTGCCTTTGTGTAATGAAAGTAGGCTTGTGGCAGCTGTACTGTGCGAGAACAGTGTTTAGGTATACTTGAACATTCAGAATGCAGTTGATGTACACTAAGACAACTAAATAAAATGCACAAAAATCAATACAACACAAAAGAAAACGCAAGAGAATAACACAAAAATGCAATAATATAAAAACAGCAGAACACAACTTAACATACCAGTACGAAACACTCCAACAGAATACAACAAAACACAATGAAACAAAACAGTTTGACACAACAGTGTGCCAACACAAAATCAGTAACCAAGCAAAATAGCGGAATAAAATGCAAAACAAAAGAACAGTACACTCAACGCAAAAAGCACAACACAATTGTCCTGTATCCTGTTGCTGTTGTGTAATTATTGTTTTGTGCTCAATTACTGTTGTGATACATAGATTTTCTTCATCAACCTATCAACCTTAAAACGTGTTGCTACGTTTCCACCAAAAGCTACACATTCCGTTAGAAATCCACTGCCAAACAAATAACCACTGCTAAAGTTGTAAATTACAGCCACTTCAACTCTGCCACCTTACAGGATACCAATGAACCCCAAACTGTGCACAAATCATGTCCTAAAATGGCACTACGCAGGTTCAGATTATATAGCCATCCACGAATCTCTAGCAGGCCTATGATTAACAATTTAAGGACTTAAATGGGTATAATCTGGAAGGTTAGGGCTAATGTGACAGACACTCCCCTTCTTCTGTGTTATAAATAAAGTACAGGACCAGAGCATATTCCAATTGACTTCTTGTCCAAGAACTAGGCGTCATGAGATTCGACTATGTCAGGGGAAGGCAAAAAGCTATTTCGTTGTTTACAAAAAGAGTGGTCAATGTAGTAAACGACTGTCTGGCATGAAGACGTTATGTAAAAAATAATTACCGAAATGTAGAGGCCTGTGGCAAACATAATTAAAAAATATATGGGCCTGTGGTAAACATAATAGGGTACAGGGAATGTGAGGAGAATCCAAAGATGAAGATTAAAGGACGTCTACTTTAGGACATGTGTGGGTAATCTAGATAACCCAAGTGCTATCTGTCATCACTTTTCTATAACTATATAGCCAATACTCTCGTCTTTTGCTCCTTCTTAGCCTAACGCCATGCTTTGCACTCTAGTGTCAGGTGCACTAATAAATGCAACTGACCAGTTAATACAGTGTTATCCCATGACCAGCCCTGGTGCTCCTGACTGGAGTCAATGATAAACGTAATGGGGCAACCCGGTGTCCCTCAGAACCTGGGTATACGTATGAAAGTAAAAAATGGTTCTGCTTAGGGCAAGTAGCTCCAGCTTACTTATAACACATATCAATGATTTGCAATAGAAGAAGAAATATATAACACATGCCAAAATTAGAATTCAATAATATATTCAGGAGGAGGAGCCTAGCGCGCAACCAAGATGGCCGCGTAGGTGCGAGGCTCCCGAGGACCTCCGCGACCTCCTGAATTAATCCTGGCTATCTCCTGTCCTGGTTGAGGGGACTGTGTCGGTGAACCCGAGCTGAGGCGCCACCCGTTTTCCGTTTTCGAATCGGACCCCGGATACCGGTGGGAGCACCGATCGAAGGTTGCGGCCTTCTCCGCGCCGGCCCCCCGGATTGGAGTAGTGGGGCGATCCGGGGACAAAGCGAACAACAGCGGCGGGCAGGACTGGGCGACTCGCGTACCCCGCGCTTTCACTTTCGCTTTTGCGCCCTCCTTGCCCTCAAGCGAGGTAGGGTTGCGGGGCGGGGTGTGGTGGTGTGGCCTTGTCCGGGTGCCCGGCTGGCCCGCCGGCTGTGAGTCTTCCTGCGGTCCAGTGGTCGCCCTCCCCCCCCCCGGAACCCGTGAACTGGTTTATCGGCCCTGTCGAGGAGATTGGCACGACGGTGGGAGAGCAGGCATGGCCACCAAACAAGATGGCGACCGTGCGAAGGTGAAAACGACCCGCCGTGGCCCGGCGCATCAATCCAACAGTATGGACCGCTACACCCTCCAAAAGGGATCTCCGGAGGCATCGCGCACATCCCCGGCGGGCCCGACTGAGGCGTCTGCTCAGCCTGGGGATCTGACCCTCCGGGACGTCATGGGCGCCATCGCGGAGATGAAGGCCTCGGTGGACCAGCGCTTCGACACCCTAGCGCAAAAGATAGACTCGGTCCTGGTGGATGTGAGCCTTGTGAGGGCTGACTTGTCCAAAACTAACGACCGGGTCGATTCCCTGGCCCACACCACGACGAGCCTCACGACGGATGTGGTGGCCCTCCAAAAGGAGGTGCGCCGGCTTGGCCAGGCGGGCGCCCTGATGGACCGGCGACTGGAGGATTCCGAGGGTCGGGCCCGGAGGAATAACGTTCGTATTGTGGGGGTGCCGGAGGGACGAGAGGCGGAGGCGACAGATCTCTTTGTGGAAGAATTGATCCTTACCCATCTCCAGCCCCGGGGGCTGAGCAAGCTTTTTGCGGTGGAACGTGCCCACCGGGTCCCTGGGGGCAGACCGAAGGCCGGTGCCCCGCCGCGGCCTCTCATTGCCCGGATTTTTAACTTTCGGGACAGAGACGCTATCCTGCAGACCTCCAGGCAACAGGGACCGGTCAAGCTTGACAACATGGATGTGCATTTCTACCCTGACTTTACTCCGGCGGTCCAAAAGCAGAGACTGAGTTTTCTCTGAGTTAAATGTCGCCTGCGGGACCTGAACCTGAAGTACTCGATGCTTTTTCCAGCTAAGCTGAGGGTGGAGGTGGATGGTCGCACGTACTTTTTTGACCGACCGGAGGCGGCTGGGGACTGGTTGGACACTCTGCCTGGGGATCGGGGCCGGGGGGGTGGGGGGGGTGCGGTTGGCGGGGAGGGCCCGCCGGATCAGAACTGAGGGGTGAATCTATAGGCCTTGCTCTGGACAACATTCCTGTTACCATGTACTGATCGTGTATGTTCCCCTCCTATGGAGGTCGTACGGGGTCTACTGGGGGCTTTCCCTCCTCCTCTGGGGGACTAGTTAGTTTTTCATCTATGGGGCGACAGGCACACTGCACTTTGGGGGGGCTATCTGGGCTCATGCAGGGGTGCAGGGAGGGGGGAGTTCTGTTGGGATGGGGGGGTGGGGGGGGGAGTGTTGTTTGTTTGCACCGCAAGGCAAACCCTTTACTGTATTGTTGCTCTCGAGATGCTCTGTGGGGGACGACTGATTGCTTCTACGTATGATGGGGGGTAGGGATTTGACTGTGTTATCATGGAATGTTAACGGCCTGGGGGACAGGATTAAGCGTGGTGTGGTCCTGCAGTACCTGAAACGTATTTCACCAGATGTTGTCTTTCTGCAGGAGACACACCTTATAGGTAACTCCTTTCATGCCATGAATCGGCGGGGCTATCGTTTGGTGGCCCACTCGGGCTTCACCTCGGGCTCGCGGGGGGTGGGTATCATGATCAAGAACTCGCTCCCGTTGGAGATTGATGAGGTGCGCCATGATGAGAGGGGACGCTACACTGTCCTGGTGGGTAGAATGGAGGGTAGAGTGTTTGTTTTTATATCTGTGTACGTTCCGCCTGGGTTACAATCTACTACATTTGCGGACCTGGGGCGCCTTCTCCTAGACCTTCCGGGTGGTCTGCTGGTGGTTGGGGGGGACTTCAATGCAGTAGCTTCTGGGTCTATGGATCGTCATCCCCCTAGGGACCTCCCCCGGGCACAGGCGTGGCTGTCCGGCCTTTTAGATACATTGGGACTGGTGGATTGCTGGCGACTAAAGCATCCCGCACAGTTGCAATACACCTTCCACTCGGGTGCCCATGGTAGCCTTTCGCGGCTTGATTATATCCTTGTCCCGGCGGCCTATGCTGGGAGGGTGGGAGAGGTGTGCCATCTGGCGCGGGGTATTTCAGATCACTCCCCATTACTGTCCCATTTCGATGTCTTCCCGAGGGGGGAGGGCAGGGTGGCCCCAATCAATGCTTGGTACTTGCGCGACCCCATCATTCGTGCCGACTTGATCAAATCCTTACAGCGATATTTTGATGAGAATGTGGGGTCTGTCCCTTCGGCCATCTCCCTGTGGGAGGCTTTTAAGGTAGTTCTCAGAGGGGAGGCCCTCTCCTTTATCTCCCATGCCCGGAGGCGCGAGCGGGAGGAAGTAACCCGGGTGGAGGCCGAAATTGCGGAACTAGAGGGTGACCTGGGGAGCGGGGTAACGGATGCCAAGTTGCATGTGCTACACCTCAAGCAGGCGGCCTATGGGGCCCTCGTCACGGAGGCGGCCAGGGGCCTCAGTAGAGAGCAATAGGGGCGATTGTATGATGTGGGTGATAAGGCTGGTAAATTGATTGCGTGGTTGGATAAGAGGGAGAGAGCGAGTCGTGTGGTTCCTTTGATCGAGGGGATGGATGGTGTGCGTGTCACCGAGCCGGAAGCCATTGTCTCCTGCTTCGCGGATTACTTCCGCGAGGTGTACTCCCCGGTTTCTCCCTGCTCGGAGGACGATTCCCATGCCCTGCTTCGGGACATTGCGCTGCCCTCCCTTACGGTGGAGGACAGGGATTTGCTGGACGCTCCTCCCACCTCGGACGAAATTGCCCTGGCTATTCGCTCGGTCGCATCCGGCAAGGCCATGGGCCCCAATGGTATTCCCATCGAGCTGTACAAGCTGCGACCGGATGTACTGGCACCCACCTGCGCGCGATGTTCCTGGCGGCCCACTCGCGGGGTTCCCTCCCGCCGGACCAGCGTCTGGCCACAATCGTGGTGATCCACAAGGAGGGGAGACCCCGTGAGCGGGTCACATCCTATAGGCCTATCTCGCTCTTGAACGCGGAGCCTAAAATCCTCGCCAAGGTGTTGGCCAACCGGCTGGTCGGCGTGGTGGGCGAATTGGTCCACCAGGACCAATCTGGCTTTATACCCCATCGCAATACCGCTCTTAATCTGCGACGCTTGCACGGGGTGCTCGCGCGTGTCCCGTTTGTGCGGGAGCCGGCCATCTTGGCCTCCTTAGACGCCACCATGGCGTTTGACACGCTCGAATGGCCATACATCTGGGCGATGCTGGCGAAATTTGGATTTGGACCGGGATTCATTAGCTGGGTCAAATTGTTGTATTCGGGCCCGTTGGCACAGGTGGTGGTGAATGGACGAGTCTCGGCCCCATTCGCGCTGGGACGGGGCACGCGTCAGGGTTGCCCCTTGTCGCCGCTCCTGTTTGCACTGGCCTTGGAGCCCTTGGCGGAGTGGCTGCGGTGGCACCCCTCTATCCGTGGTCTCCGCTGGACCCCCGAGCATGAGGACCGCGTGTCCCTCTACGCAGATGATATCCTTTTATATCTCGCCTCCCCGCGTAAATCGCTGATTGTCCTGGTTGATGTTTTGCGCTCCTTTGGTCGTAACTCAGGCCTTGTCATCAACTGGGCGAAATCCTGCGTATATGTGCTTTCCGGGGAGGCTCCGGCCCTACCACGGGACTGCCCGATCCAGATTGCCTCCCAGGGGTTCCGGTACCTGGGTATATATATTACTCTAGACCCGGAGGCCCGCTACGAGCGGAACTTGCTACCTCCCCTCCAGCGCTTGAAGGAGGACGTTGCGCGTTGGCGGCGTCTTCCGCTTTCGCCGCTTGGCCTTGTTTAAGATGATGTCCTTGCCGCGCTTTCTGTACGCGCTCCAGAACACAATGGACTTGGTTCCGGCGCGCTACTTCCGTGAGGTGGAGAGCCTGCAGCGGCGCCTGTTCTGGGACGGGAGGCCGCGTATTGCTCTGGCTAAATTGACGCTCTCGTGGTACGATGGGGGGGGTTGCCCTCCCGGACATTAAACGGTATTACTGGGCCTCCCAGCTAGCTGCAATTAATCACGGCCTTTACGGGCCCGCCTTGAACCCGGCATTTGAAATGGACAAGATGCTCCTGCCCGGTGGCGATTACAATCGAGCGCTCTACTCTGGCGCGCCGGACTCCCGTCTGACGGGACCGACGCGTGTCATGGTGCGTGTATGGCACGCGGCTAATGCAGCTATGGGGTGGAAGGACCGTTTGACCCGGGCGTCACCGCTGTATGCGTCTGAGAGGTTGGGCTCCCTGTGGACATCGAAGGGCTTCGAGAAGTGGGACACGATCGGCATCAGCACAGTGGGAGATCTCTGGACGAGGGGGGGATTCAAAACTTTTGAGACGCTGCAGACGGAGTTTCAGTTGCAAGGCAGTGAGTACTTTCGGTACTTGCAAGTTCGCCACGCACTGGGCTCCGTCTTCCCGGATGTTGCGTCCATTCCGGAGTCTTCCCCCCTGGAGGACAGAGTGCTGGATGGCCATGTCCCAGACAGCACGATCTCCCTCATATATAAAAAACTGATCAATGACAGATCGTGCCTGCTGACTAATCTCCGCGAGGCCTGGGTTGCCGACGGGCTGGAACTGGACGACGAGGACTGGATTTCCGCGGTGGCCTCCCCGAAGGAGGTGGCCATCCCGGCTCGCCTTCGCTTCGTCCAGCTAAAGATCCTCCACCGGGTCTACGTGACGGGGCCAAGGCTTCTACGTATGGGCTTTGCCGGTGATGGCTTGTGTAAGCGTGGCTGTGGTGCTTTGGCAACTTTTATGCATATTCTGTGGGAGTGCCCAAAGGTGGAGCGATTCTGGCGTGGTGTGCATGAGGTCCTGCGTGTGGTTACGCGTGTCGCGCTGTTGCCTGAAGCGAGGAGATGCTTGCTGAATGTGTGGGAACCAAATGACTATTCGGTCCCGCAGACGCGGTGGGTGACTCTGGGATACATGATAGCCAAGCGTGACATTGCTCAATTGTGGGGATCCCAGAGGCCCCCGGCGGTGGTGGCCTGGAAAGAACACATGGATTGGTGTATGTTTCGTGAAAAGGTAGTGTATGTGGCGAGGGGTAAGCCTGGGGCGTGGGTGAAAATCTGGGGCCCCTGGAACGCCTATCGCGGGGGTATTTGTGAGCCGCCACTGCTACCGGCTGCCTCACCAGCTCCGTCCCCCTAGCCGACCCCCTCCCCCAGCCGTGGGCATGTGGGCCCCCAGCCCCGGATCTGCTCCCATTCCCCCTTTTTAGAGTTATGCTGCAGGTTGGGATCCCCCACTTAAGGGGCACGTGCTGACATCTTGGATTATGGGTTGCCTTGCGGGTGGGGTTTTCGGTGTTGTTCTGTTTTGATAAAAGGAAACCGTACTGTGGGCTTGGAGCTATGTGGCCCACGCTATTGCTATCTCCTGATTTACCGATCCGTACCGCCAAAAGACTCTTACTGTATGTATGTCATATGCTTCTTCCACTCTAGCGGCCGGCCGGATGGTTGTAGGCCCATACTTGTAACTAATTTAAAATGCAATAAACGGTTTCAAAAAAAAAAAATAATATATTCAGAAAAAGTCAAATAATTATGGCTGTCGCAATTTACAATTTCAATTGCAATATGAAATACGCGACTGTGGTGAAAAAGTGACATGTGGAGGTTGGTGATAAAGACAGTACACTATATACAGAAACAATTAGGTGGGCAATAAGAAGGAAGGGAGAAAGATGTTATTGTATGTCCTTGTTATTTTAGCACATATGCTTCAGGATCCAAATGACAAATAAGACTGTGATCATGAGTGTTGTGTAGACATATGTAGTACGTCGACGTTTTGACCCTGTAAGTTGCGCAAAAGTGAAATGCGTCAAGGTGGGTCTTCTTCAGGACAAGGAGGGGTGGTCGGGCAGCCAAAAAGCAGATTCTTTAGTAACTCTGCAAGTTATCAAATGCCTCCTAGTCAAATATGGGTTTAGGAATAAAACTACATACACCTCCACCAGCCATTTGGAGCCTCAAAATTATTCTGTAATAGATTTCCACCCGTCGGTTGGAGTTTTTAATTTTCACCAGTCGAGGGATTTTCGTGATCTGGCAAAGAAACACGCGTCCATCCGTCAGTGGCTGTGTTTGAATAGTGAATAGCGCCATGCTTTGCACTCTAGTGTCAGGTGAACTAATAAATGCAACTGACCAGTTAATACAGTGTTATCCCATGACCAGCCCTGGTTATCCTGACTGGAGTCAAAGCACATAATATTGAGATAAAAAAAACACCAGGGCCCATCCTAAAATAAAATTCAGGTCTGTGAAAGGATCAAGTGTTCTGGTATTTGTCACTCATATTGTGTGCCCATTTCCATCCATCAGTGCTTAATTTGTGCCAGTGGTTGCAGGTGGTGGCCAACAGGACTTATGTTTCATCATCAAAATGTGATCCAGAGCAAGAGAAAGGCAAAAAAGGTATACAATGAGAAAGATAAAAGATATGAAAACAGTGAAAGAAGGAGAAGGAACCACCTGAAAAAATAAGATAAAGAGACAGAAAGCTTGGTTAATGTGTGTAAGAAAGAGGCACGAGATGGAATCAAGATCAGGCAGCCTTTCTTCTCAGCAACCCAGGTACTGGACAGAGCAAGCGGGACTCACAAGCAAAACTTTTGACTGGTCATTTATGTTTTTTTGGTAAATTAAGCACTGCTAATCACAGCATGTTAAGCTGGTCTCTATGGTAAAGATGGTACAGCGTATCACTCGACAAAAGACACGTCATCCTTGGCCAAATGAAGGATGAAAGAAGCACCGGCCTAAATGTCTCTCCCCTTCACTGCACACTTTTGTCATGGTCAAGGACACTGGAATTATCTGATTTGCAGCTGTGCCGTTTTCCAAATATTTATAGATTTACCGCATAATGCATCATCTGCTGCATAATCTGAAGTTTTCAACATTAAAAAATTGTTTGTAGCTCAAACGGATCAAAAGTTACTAAAAACGCAGCAGCATCTGATGCTGCACAGTGGAAGGCACTTGCAGAGGTTGATTTGTCACCTTTCTGTTACTTATTGTTGTATTCGGATGTCAAACTGGTACTAATTAGGTGAAATGTTGACCAGATATTGTAAAGATAACAAAACAATGAGGCCGCAGCATATAGCTTAATTTGCCTTTTCGTGTTACATAATTTAATCAACCCTGCCGTATAGTTTTGTCATCCCCTGCCACATAATTCCAGTGGGCCTGGTCATGATTAACCAGCCTCGTCAAATTTGTGTTCTGATCAAAGCACGCACTGGGTCGGCTTATCACTTAAACAGCTCTGCACCAATCATCTGGTGGAAATATTGGTCTCCGACATCTTGTATAACCGGCGCTTTCAATGGGCAGGTGCTCGCACTTTTTTAATTTGAAAGGTTGAGCACCTGCACTTATCAGCGGGCGTTCAATACTTTTAATGGGAGAGCAGAGCACCTGCACTTCTCAATAGCACACAGGTACTCGGGGACAGCGAGTACCTACACTTATGTGATTCTATTTCAACCACTGTGTACAATTGCCACAAAAAAACACAGGCCGCTGAAAACATGCTTATCATGATGCCTTTTCACACAGTACCTGGGGTTCATCTTCCATCACGTTACTGGCGAACTCGAAAACCAGCTCATTCTGCTGTACGACAGAAGTCATGGTGCCGCATCCCCCGGGTCTCGGCGGCGCGCGAGAAGCCCAAGCGTAGCCTCCTCGCTGGACTGTACACAGATGACGTCAGAGGGCGGCAGTCTGGTGAGTCAGCGGCCCGGGTCAAATGTCGGGGTTTCCCCCCTAGCACGTGAGACGCGCAGCCTCGTGAGGTTTCTCCGTCACCATGCACACACCAGCGGAGGCTGTTCCAGGTTTTCCCTTTCAGTCAAAAGCGTCTCCACCCCTGAAAAAGACAAACAGAGGAGCAAACTTAACAAACACATATTTTGCTCACAAAACACATCGAGGCAAGTGTAACAATTTCCACAGTCAGAAGTGAAGTCAGCCGCTCCCACTCAGTTCCTCCTAAACTTTCCATGGTCACTTCAAATCCCACATCTGACAGCATTTACACGCTTTTAATGACTTTGCCCTCGTTTTGTAAACCGAGCACAGTGGATAAACAATTCGAATGATAGAAGCAACCTGGCTTTACCTAAAATTATTTCATCTTATCCATTGCATAGACAAATATATATCGTTCTTATTTCCAGGGCCAATTAAAAAGAGGTTTATATTACTCAGCTAAACCGGTCGGCTGAAATAAAGGGTGAGAAAGAAAACACGTACTTTTCGGATTCTGTTCCAATTCGGCAGTCCGTCGGCAGTCTGACATAAAGAGTTCTTGTCAGCCTTTGGCCGCACTGTGAATGTGAGTCCTTATCTCTAGCGCAGGCCTGCGAGGGCAGGAAGGAAAGGAAGCAGCACGACCCGCGTCATGGCACATTAACATGCACACAAAAAAACAGAAAGAAAAGACGAGATCTGTGCGCTCCAGCAACAGAAAATAGAGATGATGTTCGGAAGCGGTTCTAATTGAGAGCGCGAGGAGGGTGTTTAAAACGAGCACGCGGGGGGCTTAACCAACACTTAACAGGGAGGGGGGGGGGCACAGCCCTCAGACATAAAGGAATCTAGAAACATTAAAATGCTACCTAGCAGAGCAAACTACGGTACCCAACTTTTTGGGTGTAACTCGTTCTCTTTCTGGACATCAGAAAATCTACATTAAGAATAATGCACGTTTTCTCGAAAAGGCCCAGAGTTTCAAAGGTGTTTAGTATGGAAAGTTCTGCTAGAATTGTTTGGGTAATTTGGCCCTTGAGACCATCACGAGTATCAGAAAAAAGTCACCTCTTACTTACCTGACAGAGGACCAGTTTTCTTTTTTCTTCTTGCTATGGATGCATGTGGTTTAGTCTGCTGCTAAAAAGTATAGAGGTGAAAGCTGGCATGCGTCCAGGTGAAAAACGACTCGGCAATGGCTGCCCACTTCCAAGACAAGGGTCACCTTTCAAAGCAGTCCTTTCTAACAACGAAACAGCTGCACATTAGTTATTCTAGCAAACCGAAGTAGGGAAATGTGGAAAGGTGGTCATATTGAACGTAGGTAAATATATTCGCCGCAGCACACAAACATCCAGCTTGAGGCCTACAACGTTATCTTCACTGGTGATCTGTTAGTCACCTCAGGCCAGCATCAACCATCACCGAGATACAGTGGGTCCAATGATGAATGCAAGAAAGTGTAAAGTAAGTCTTTTCACATCCGATACTGAGAAAAGCCCATGCCAGATGTAAGCGGAAGATGAGCAGGCTAAACTCAGGACAAGACAAAGAAACCTGCAGAAAATTGATCACCTTTCTGAGAGATGAGCTCACATGCAGAGCACTGCAGAATCAAGAAGAAGCAGACAACTCTGGGAAAACCATTTGGTCCTATTAGATAATTATCCAAAAGGGCATATTTGTTCTACTCGAAGCATGAACGGAAAACGTTGAACTTATTTTTCCCACCTGCAGAAGGGAAACATCCCCAAAAGTTTACAGGACAAACAGGTTCTAGCTTTTTACCAGTTGACACGGTCTTCTATTTTACATTTTTAAGTCTAGCTTGGCAGCACAGCTCAGGGGTGTAAATTATCAAAACAACGCTTCTATTACTCCACCACTTAAATAGATACTATGCTTTATTGATATCATTCGTATTCATAATTGAAGTACATTAATTTCATATGAATGTAATCAGGACAGACTGGGAACACAAACCAGCTCTGGCAACTCTACCGGACCGGACTGGTGTGGGGGGGGGGTGAGGGGGGGGTTCTAGTGAGAAGCACCACTGCTTCTGCTTTAGCACTGCTACCATTTTTGTTACAGGGGGGCGATATTGCAGCACTGCTGCAAAACCAGCCCTAAAACATTGTAATATTGGTTCATACCCAACTGACATATTTAATTTACTTATAAGTCCCTTGTAAAGTGTACTACATGTGCCCAGAGCCTGTACTGGTGGGCCTGCAGAACAGCTTGTGCCACCCACTTAAATAGCCCTCTAACCAGGTCTCATGCCTGCCACGGCAGAACCTGTGTGTGCAATTTACTGCCATTTCAACTTGGAATTTAAAACCCTTCGTAAAGCCTTAAACTCCCCTTTTATTACACATATGTCACCCCTAATGTAGGTCCTAGGCAGCCCATAGGGCAGCGTGCTGTGTACTTTTATGTTTTTTATGTCCTTGTAGTAATAAACTGCTAAATTAGTTTTTCACTGCTGTGAGGACTATTCCTCTCAGAGGTACACACTGGGAATTCCTTAAAAAACCCTTAAGCAGTGATTCTTGATTAGAAAGGAGTAGCCTCATGTTTCATATCTTTGGATTGGTAATGATAAATCCTCTTTACTGGTAAAGATGGGTTTAACATTACTATTTTAGAAATGCCACTTTTAGATAGTGGGTATTTATCTGCTCTTACTGCTGTGTGTGCCTTGCAGCTGGTCTCCAATACACGTCTGACTGGGTGATAGCTACACTTTGTGCCTTCCCTCCAGTCAGCCACAAACCCAGGAAGGCTAGGTGTGGCTGAGTACCCATTTACATACATCTGCATTTTGATGGCCCTTCCTGGGCAGGAAGGGAGGAAGCAGCTAACACACTTCAATAGCTACTGGCCTGACCCCACACAAAGGACTGATTACCTCCATCCGGAAGTGGCCAAGATACTTGCAACTTGGATTTCAACGCATCTCCTGTCTGGGTATAGCAGAACAGGTGCATCGACCCAGTTGCAGGAGCAAAATCAGTGCACCGCCTCAGAAACAGCGCTTTGCCTCCAGAGATCGATGCATTGAACAGCATATCACTGCCGCTTAGTGAGTTTGACCCATCCCCTTGACTGCATGACAGAAACCACAGCAACGCTCAATGCCTCTTGACCCTGGCACCCGTATTCGGAACGGACGCATCGCCTTAACTGCATGGAGAAGATTGACGCATCCTGCCCCTGTGGTCCACCACATCGACGCATCTCGCTGTTTGCGACAAGGAAAGGTACATTGTTCACTGGGGCATGTATGGGTCCTGTAGCCAGCCGGAGCTCCATTGCGGTCGGACTGAACTTTGACCCGGTTCAGCGTGACCTAAAGTAACCATTAGTACTACTTGCTTCTAAGCACTTTGCTGCATTTATTCTTTCCAAATTCAAGATCTCAACTTCTGCTTATTGGATTTTTTCATTTTGGTCATGTTTTATTTATAAAGTCACATTTTATTTTTCTAAACTGTTGTGGAGTCTTTTTGTGGTGTTTTAACTGTGTTACTGTATGAATGATCGCACAAACACTTTACACATTGCCTTCTACGTTAAGCCTGCCTGCTCTGTGCCAAGCTACCAGAGGGTTAGTACAGGATAATTTAAGTTGTTTTTTAACTTACCCTGATTAGGATTGTGGTCCCTACTTTGATAGGGTTCATACCTCTGCCAACTAGAGACCCAATTTTTAACAATAAGCATCTCTATATATTTAGCTAAATTTTACACTTTTCGGTCGACTTACCATTGTATATGGCTGGCTTTACTGTGATGATTCTAGCCACATGCTATTGAAAAGTACGTCTTTTGAGATATGATAGTGTTAAATTCGTTTTGAAGAAAACGGACTTGAATATGTGCTTTTCCTCCTTCCCTTCTTTTCCTTGGATAGATATGATCATCAATTACTTTACTTTTACTATCGTGAATTGAAATCATTGGAATTCCATTTGGGGAGACAGCTCATACTTTTAAAAGTCTTAAATATGCATGTATACTTTAGAAGGGGATTGCGGACAGATGATACAAGGTTCTTTCACTCTATACACTACTTAATTTGGTTCATGAATGTTTATTGTTTTACAAAGAGCCATAAGGGTTATAAGCAACAGTATGTGAATCAACTCTATGGCTGGTGCATAATTGTACAATGGGATACATATGATTTTGTGTACTTTTCTTTTAAGTGGAGTGTGAAATCGTAACTTTGACAAGTCTGGCCCAGCATCAACTATTCACATATAATTGGTGTTTACACTATGGTGAAGAAGTGAAGTTTTGCTTACTAATTGATGGAATAATAGATTTTATATTGTGTGATTTCTAGTATTGAGGAAGTCAGTAAATGACAAAACGTGTTAGCGGGCTAGAACAGAATATCAACAAGATCAAATAAAGAAGACTTGGAATATAATAAGATTGACATTTTGAATTTTTTAAATTTGGGGAGGTAATTCGGGGGAGTTCTTGAGGGATGAATAAAATATTGTGGAAATCTTCCCCTGGATGAGTGACTTGTCCACTTATACCTCCCTGGAGCACCAGAGCTTTAACAATAAGGACCAGAGTGCAATTTCTGAATGCCGAAAGTAGCAAACTTACTCAAAAATGTATATTACTACAAAAGTGCAGTTTTTGAATAGCACTTTGTAGTAAGTTGTGTAGTGCTACTGTAGTACAACAAAGCTTACTACCAAGCACAGTTTGTGAATCAGGCCTAGAATTGCTTAGCTGATAGACGCACTGAAAACAATTTTGTTTTCACTGCAAAAGGCTTTAACCCCATCGTTGCGCCCGTCGGCCAACGCGAGCTCTACTTTGGTAGTGCTGCGCATGTCCGTTGGCCGACGCGACCCCGCCCACTCAATGGAACGCCCGCCACGGTAAAGGGTTAAAAACATTTTTTGGTGAACACTCAAAAATCAAGCTATATTTATTGGCTTTGCAATACTTGTTTAATATTAGTAGCAGTGAAATCTACTAATGACTAGAAATAAAATATTCAGTTATCAATTCATACATGGTCACAAGGGTTTTAATTTGCAAGAAGAAGATATAATAGTTTATCCATGCAATATAAAAAGAATCTGTTAATCAGGAGTTATGGCAGAACAATGAACTCTAACTGGAAACAAGTAATCATATTAATAGCGTGTAGCTCATTCTACGATATCATGAGATAAACCTATGGAGATTAGTTCTAAGTATAGGCGGAAATCCCAGCAGCTGTAAGTTGAGAGGCATCTCCATCATTGAAAGCGGGATTATTCTACTTTTAAAGACCGGCAACTGATGCAAAACAGCTTCTTACCTCCCAAATACTCATCAAAACAAATGGGAAAAAAATATAATGAACTAAATCGGTGGTACTACATCGTCTCACATCATGGCTTACAAGGAATATAGTTCTTGTGTACAAAGACGAGGTTTTCTTTCAAGGATAAACATACCAGATCAGCTATCCAGAGACGAGGTTTGGGTGAAACGCTTCAGCTTTATTAGGATTGAAGTGATGTTCTAAACAGAACCCCCTCCCCAAGCATGAAAGATTTGGACATTCCAAGCTGCATAGGAGTTTGGGGGGTCCAGAGGCACAAAACCAAAAGTCGTGAGGCTTTAAAGCATCTTAAAAGTAACTTCATTAAGCTCTACTATGGTAGCTCAGTGGATTGAGCACCTTGTTAACGAAGGCAGTGAGTAGCAGGTAGGAGGATCATCTACATGGAATGGGCAGTGGAGAAGAAGGGGGGCTGGGGAAATATGCAGAAAGCCAGGTCTATAGCTTGCATTTGCAAAGCTCTCAACGGGCAGGCGGGGGCGGAATTTAACACCTCTACCACCAGCTGGCCTGTTCCTCACCCTCCTTTAATTGGCTTGACGACAGCACAGAGCCAATAAAAGGTAGATCAGCCTATTTTTCCCCATAAATGACAACTTTAAGTTTTACTGGCACTTTTGTTAAAAAGAAAAAATTAAATCGCAGAACTTTTACAAAAGTACAGATTAAGTGTTTTTTTTCCATATTGCAAAATTGCGACATCGGGGGGTAGGGGTCTGCATATATCAGTTGGGCAATTAGTATAGAACATGGGGCATGGGGTGAGGAGCAGCTTCTAGCATGTAGGGTTTTAAGCAACAGAGAAGGCTCTATAGGTCACTGTTAGACTCTGGATCCCTGGTTGGCTGAGGTAGGTACCTTAGGTCAAGTAGGGACCCGCGTTCCAACATCAGGGTAAGGAGGGTCACCTTCTGAGATAGCCCCACTCAAAACACACAAGATGATGGACGGAATGTTGCACATTGGCAAAACATTCACCCCCAGTCACAGATCTGGGTTTAATCCATTGTTATTTTGCTCACCACGCCACCCCAGTTCAGACATGGCCATATGCAAATCAGTCTTGACCCTGTGCCTCATGGGAACAGTCCAGCCCGAACTGCCATGGCCATGTCTGAACTGGGATGGCGTGGTGAGCAAAATAACAATGGATTAAACCCAGATCTGTGACTGGGGGTGAATGTTTTGCCAATGTGCAACATTCCGTCCATCATCTTGTGTGTTTTGCTGTTAGCCCCACTCACCCCCTCGGTAGTTTGGCACGAGCAGCCAGGCTTATCTTCAAGGAAAATGTGTAAAGTATTTGCATCTACGCTCACAATAACCCAATGATGACACCACAAATAGACTTCACACGAGTTTTATAAAAACAAGTATAAACTTTATATAAAAAGATATACGATAAGACCACACAATATAAATCCAACATATGAGGTTGTGTAATATTTCTCCTGGCCGGTTGTTAATCCAGCCAGCCCTTGTAAGTTCTGGCGATATTAATGAGCACTTCTAAACATTCTCCTGTAATCCTAATATCATGTTATACAGTTCGTAATGCTAGAATCAGGTACTTTTGCAATGCAAAAATACTGTAAGCGTGACGCAGCAATCAGACACTCTGCAATGTAAAAAGAATGCAATGCGTAACGCAACAATCAGGCACTTTGCAAGGTAAAATAATGTAATGCGTAATACAACCACCAGGTATGTTGTTATGCAGAAATAAGGAAAGGGGTAATATTCTAATCAGGTAATTCGTTATGCAGGAATAATGCATTGCGCAAATCAGGTAGTTCGTTATGCAGAAACAAGGCAATGCGTCATACGACAGTCAGGTACTCCGTTATGCAGAAATGGAATAATGCGTAATACACTCAAGCATCGATCACTGTGCCTCAGGCGGTCTCTCCGCCTCTCCTTCTGACTTGTAGTCAGGCTCTTGACAGTTGCCCCCAACACTGGTACGATGTAATCAAAAGTACAGCTCCACACTCCGGCCCCTGTACGGCCACTCCCTTGGCAGTACGGGCCGAGATACGAGCCGAAGCAGAGGCTCACGCTGCCGACAAGAGAGAGAGGACGAGAGCGTCTCCCTCCGAGCCTGCGCCCCGCCCCAGGAGTCGACACACGTTACCTGGGGGGCACAAACTCACTCTCCTCTCCTCGTCCAGCGGCTGGGCCTCCAATGTAACTTTGTGACTTGGCAACGGCGGGCTCGGGCTGGCAACTCAGCTCCTCAGGGACTGCCGGTCCGGGCCGCTACAGTTACGAAGATCTCAGGCTACCACAGAGCACACGCACACAGCGTCGCTGAGACTTCCTTAAGCTTCGGGTGCACGATCACTGGGCACTCCAAACACAGGTCTCAGGCTGCAAGAAGATCATGTGCACAGCGTCGCTGAGACTCACTTTAACTCCGGTGCACACGATAACAAGGCAAATCCTCACGAAGGTCTCACGGTGCACAACACACACAGCATCGATGACACTCACTTGCATTCTGGTGCACACGATAACAAGGCAAATCCTCATGATGGTCTCACGGTGCACAACGCACATGCACACAGCGTCGATGAGACTCACTTGGATTCCGGTGCACACGATCACAGGGCACGCCTTACGAGGGTCTCAGGCTGCAACAAGCACGCACACACAGCTTCCTTTGGCTTAGTGGTTATGACTAGCACGATACATCAGCTGTTATGTTGCTTGTCCTTTACAGCGCCGGGACGCCGCTTGGCTGTGGTATCTGTGCGCTTTATAAATACAAAATAACATAACATAACATAACACAGCGCCGCTGAGACTCTCATGGAAACTGTTGTGTTCCTGTGTTTCCGAAACAGGGAGCCAGCTCACCTCGGGCCCTTGGGGATAAGTTACTTCAAGACACAGCAAAGTCCTTCAAGAAGGGGGGGACACAGCACACAGCAAAGTCCCTTTAGCCTTTCCTTGGTTAAAACATCAACCTGCAGGCCAGCCCCAGAACACACAGCAAGGGTCAGTCCTATCCTTCAGTCTCTTCAGTGGTTTCTTCCTTGGCAAAGGTCTTCTTGACCACGAAGTAGCTCCAGTCTTGTTCACACTTGATCAAGCCATTCTCCAAAGTTCAGGGGCCTCAGCTCTCATAGTTATACCCCTCAATGGGTTTGAAGTCTTTGCGTTTCAGGGGGCACTGCCCCCGGTTCAAACCAGTTCTGGTTGCCTACCTGCCAGTGACACCTTTCTTCCTTTGATTAGTGGGGGGTCTGGATTCTTAATCACTCAGCAGGAGATGGGACAATTATTTTACCTCTAGGGGCTTCTCCTCCCCCTACACTCCAGATGCAGGTCAGCCTGTTGCTGTCTCACCTCCTCCCCTGGGTCAAGCCATTCCCCAGATCCTACGGCTTTCAAATCCAGACAGTCAATCCACAGCCAGGCAGAGACACACAGAAATGTTAGAGCACAAAAACTCAGACACTTCTAAAAGAGTGGCTTCTAAACACACAATGCAAAAACCACCTTCATAAAAAGATGTGTTATTACATTGTGAGTTCAGGCATACTAAACCTCACCTTTCCATCTTAAGCCTTTGGGAAGATAGGCTGGAAAACACATTACACAGCCTCCCCATTCTGTCCCATGAGCAAGATGGTCTTCCAACAGTGAAAAACGAAATGGAGATTATTTCACTGTCAGGACATGACACATACCTTAGTACATGTCCTACCTTTCACATGCATTGCACCCTGTCCAGGGATACCCTAGACCTACCATAGGGGTGCGTGATGTGCATAGAAAGGGAAGGATAAGGTCTGGCAAGTGAGTGCACTTGTTAGAACAACATGGCAGTTTAACAAACTGCACGCAGGCAGTACAATGGCAGGCCTGAGTTCCCTTTTTAAGGCTACTTGTGTGGGTGGCACAAATAGTGCTGCAGGCCCACTAGTAGCATTTGCATTATTAGCCCTGGCACACGCAGTGCACTTTACTAGGGACTTTACTAGTAAGGCAAACATACCAATCATGGACAACCAATTACCATTACACTTTATACAGGGAGCACTTGCACTTTGACACTGATCAGCAGTGGCAAAGTGCCGAAAGCATCTAAGTCAGTCAAAAATAGAGGAGGTAGAGGCAAAAAGTCAGGGGTAATCACGCCAAGAAATGCCAGGTATAACAGTCACCCTTGGTGCCTTTGAAGGAAACATGAAACTTGCACTTTGGCAATTGCTGGCACTCCCAAGCACTGAAGAAATCTTTTCCATCAAGCCAAATTTTCCAGTGGCCTTTGGTTAATGATGCGAGGCCAGAATAACCATCAGCACGGTAAAAAAGACTCTTAAAACCTGTCCCATGGAGAGTCCAACACCTCCATTCCTGTTTTGCAGGATGTAAATAAAACCTTTTGTGAAGCAGAGGTGAAGGACCATTGTCGCCTCTAACCTACAAGAATGCATCAGTTTTAACTGATGGAATGGCTGGCGATTCCTCTGAAAGTTTAATTAACAAAGTTTGGAGTTACAGCAAAGATCCCCATGTAAATGAAAGATGTGAAGCACAAAGTCTTACCTTGTTTTGTACGAAAGCAGTTAAGAGCCCAGAAAACATTTCTGGTATGGCACACATAGCCTTCAACGGTTGTTTAATAATCAAAATTCTGGAATCCGTCCATGAAGGAAGCAATCATAGAGAAGATCCTTGCTCTAAGGGTGTACACTGGCTAGAAATCCTTATTAATTTTTGTTCTGTTGCCCGTCTTATGCTACTCCGTACTCAGGATGGTTGAAGAAGACAATGTTATCATCAGAGCATATGGTCAGCACATGCAACGGATATTTACTACCACTCACTCAAAGGGAATGAGACTGGTTACTTGGGTTTACATGCAATACAGCGTATTGGGAGTAAGGAATAGTGTTGAGAGGCAAATCATTTCTCTGGCACATGGAGGTGGATTACGTCTTTCTTTTGCATGAGGGGTCCAGACGAGTAAACGTTGTGAAAAGCGCATTATGTAACTCATCATGATGGGATGGCCCCCAAACAGCAGAAGCATCACTGAATGCAAAAGGGACAGCAAGCTTATTCTTCTGTTATTTGTATGTCATATATGTTAGAGGTTATAGTATTTTGTATGGTGGATGCGTGGAAGTGTTAATGCACTGTATGAAGTGGAGCGATGGCTTTAGTCAATCCCAATGAACACTTGATTGAAGACAGTTCCCAGACCACCCCGGCCAACACTGGATAACATGAATACTGTAGTCAGCCAACAGATACTGCCAGAACCACATTACAAACATTTGGAACATATCTCTGAAATTATTCCCCATTCAGGGGTCTGCAACTCGTGTTAGCCAGAAACTGGTGAAGAGATACTGACTGGAATTATTTATTCTGCCCCCGCTAACCAATGAAACAGTTTTCAATAAACTCTCAAGGGGGTCCCTGGTCTGCTCATTTACCATCTTGATGCAGCACTGCAGCCTCAAGATCACTCTTTCCGTTTGTCCTATGATTAGTCTGTCATGGCAATACAGTCTTTTCTGGATAGAGAAGATGCTGAATTGTAGGACTATAATGAGATGGTGGTGAAAATGAGTGATATCATTCTAACTAACAACTACTTTCTTTTTGACAACCGCTGGTTCCAGCAGATACAAGGAACAGCGATGGGCTCCAAGTTTGCTCCCTCTTATGCCTGTCTCCTTATGGGGTGGTATGAGAGAGCATGCTTGGGGCAAGGGTGCCTCCCTCTGGACTAATTACATCTTGTACTGGGGGAGGTACATAGAGGATATCACCTGCTTATGGTCTGTTACAGAGGAATAACTTCAAAAATATTTTTTGTTTCTGAACGACTCTTTAATGTTAAATTGATCATGTCCCTTAACAAAGAGTTTCAAATTCTTGGATATACAATTTTACACAAAAAGGGCAGTATACAAAGCACACTATTTAGAAAGAAAACGGCATGTAATGAGATTCTACACGCCGCCAGTGCCCAACCCAGTTCTGTCATCAATAATATCCCCTTTGGTGAGATGACACAAATTAGTCGTAACTGCAGGGAGGAGGACTCATTTAATTCCCATATTACTGCATCCAAACAGAGATTTGCCAGTAGAGGATATGCTAATAAGACTCTCGATAGAGCTGAATTTAGAGCACTTCGGCTGAATAGAGAGGACACATTAAGGGATAAAACAAAGAGCAAGAGGGCCAGCACCACCAATAACAAAGCCAGGTTTATCACTCAATATACTACACATAGTAGCAAGATTTTCAACATCTTTCGGAAGAACTGGTACCTCCTTACAGATATTCCTGGGCTCAGGGATGTTATTGATGGCAGACCAGCCATCACATACAGGAGGGGGTATCAATAAGAAATTCCTTATGTCCGAGCTATGTAGTTACACCTAAAAACACAGAAACTGGTTTACCAATGAAGCCAAAGGGTTTTATGTATGTCCATGGGGAAAGAAGAAAACTAAGACGTACAACTCACCAAAGCAATATACAATTGGACATTTTCTTAACTGCAATTCTACCTATGTGGTTTATTTAATTGGCCGCAAACGTGGCATTGTGTATGTCGGCAGCACGATTCGCTGCCTCAAAATAAGGATACAGGAACACCGCAGGGCTTTAAAAAACAGTGACGAGAGATATCCCATTACAAACCACTATTACAATGAACATCCCGATGACCAGACTTTTTGGTTTCACGCAATTGATCATGTGCCTGTGAACAGACGAGGAGGCAATAGTGAATGCCTACTTAGACAGATCGAGTCTAAATGGATCTGTCGCCTTAGGGCCACTCTGTTGGGTCATAACGCTGATGGAAAGATGCACTACTTTCTGTAACTGTGGGTCATAGTGATGAATCACTTGTGTTGATGCAAACTAATGGGATGTTCATCCTCTGACTATGCACTACCAATCTGTTTTTACAATAATTGCCAATCACCATACTTTTTGGTGATTGAATATTTATATTGTAAATTGTAATAGATACATGGTTTCAATCTTATTGTATCTATTTTCGATTTGGGTCTATCATTCACGTTTCTGACTTTAGCTTTTTAACATCTATAACTGATCTTTATTCTGGCTAAAAGACCGTGTTTTATTCGCTTATTCTTCCAACTATTTTGAGACAGTTAAATGCATTTTTGATGTTGTATTGTGACACATGCACAAGAATATTATAATCAGCACAATTGATTTGGTCTTTCCTTGCTATCCGTTCTGTTTCTACTTAATTGTCTTGTTATTCATTGTGGACACTCCAAGATGGCGACCATTTCCCCCCCAAAAAAACCTAAAGTTCTGGTTGGATTTATTGACGTTTTCCTGATACTTTGTTCACCCGTTACCCCTTTGAATATGGACTTTGTTTTGACGGTACTCGCGTATTTTATTTACGGGCACTATACTTGTTGCCTCTTTGATTATATGGTTAACATTACAATCCGGACTACATTGTCCGAAATATTAGGCTTCTCACTGCCTTCATTTAAATTAGCCCGCTTGTGGTTGGGTATACTAGCAGGACAAGTAAGAGATTTGTACACTTTATATACTGCCAACACAAATATGGCGCTTACATTAGCCATATTTCCATCGGTACGGGCTTTGTTTTGGTCCAGGACACCATTACGTCATTGGCACCACATACACCCTGTCAAATAACGACCGGTCAAGGCGCCCAATACGAGTGTTGTGAAAGAGAGATTACGGACGGAGGACGTATCGTATCAAACTAAGACTATGATATATTTGAGATCTGTAGCTTAAATTTAGATTGTAGTCGGGTAGCGTGTTCTTTTGGAATCATTGATTTGCAAGGCGATTTTTATCGATATTTACTCTGATTAAAGCATGTGGTCGGTCACTCGTTTAAAACTGCTGCGATACACGAGTTGCTGAGCAGTTCAATTCATGTTTTTTGTGATTATTAGACCATCTGTTTATTTTGGCATAACTCATTATCGTGGGTTATGGACCACACTGTAGTATTTTGGAATTTGATACTTCGAAAATATGTGCGATATATACTTTTCGGTCACAATTGCAAATGGATCCTATTTTTCACCTTCTTAGGATACTGGTCTATAATTTGCCATTGGCCGTTTGGAGCCTTATGCTGTGAACATTACAGATAGAATTTATATTTCATTGCTACCCAAGTGTCAGGTAAGACACCTCTCGGATTTAAGCTTATAAACCTGGGAAGTTTTTGTGTCTACTGTCCGACATATGACATACGGCAAACTACAGTCAATATCATTTTATTTTTCTCACTAGAATTTCGGATTATTGTCACTTACTTTGACTTTGGAAACATTTTAACATAGAGCGCTGACACACTATACCTTGTCTTGATATATGAGGTGAGAATGGTGACTTTGTGGTTATACTATATAGGCAGGACCTTACGGTCATTTCGACTTGTAGTTTAGAGATTATCGTCTCTGCTCAATTTATGTTGTCTGAAACATGACAAACCGCGAATGGAGGATGATATTTTGCCATCTTTTCCTCATGGATGCTTTTATTTACTTCTATTTAGGATATAAGAAGACTTTGTGCACGGATATATTGCACCTCGTATTGTTATATGAGGTGAGACTTATGGTTTTTGAGTTGGTTTTTTGGCTTTTAGTCACTATACATATGGTGGTTTGCCCGGTTGGTTATTTGGATTTTCTTTTTTCACTTAAATCTACTCCTTTTCTATTCTGTATCTTCTGTCTCCGTTTTACTCATTTCAATGGGTTTTCTCCCACCCTTTACTGATCCTGATTTGAATGAGTTCGGACACTGATGCGTATAATTATATGGAATTACCGATTTCACTACTGTGAGCTATGTGTGTCCTGATTGTATGTTTATATATGAATTTAATTTTTGGAGTCTTACATTATGTCATATATATGTTTTCAGCCCTGATGAAGTTCCCTTAGTGGAACGAAACACGTTGGCCGATATCCGTGTTTTACTATCAAGAACAATAAAAGGATACTTTTTGGAGACGTTTGGAGGATATTCACTTTGCTTTTGGTGCACCTTCCTTTTCGTATAAGGATTAGTCGGTTTCATGCATTTCTAAATGATATCTCTAACTTTTAGGCAGCAGAAAGCTGGATTTGGCCCATTTCAAAAAGCAACATTTCTTGTGGGGAGTGGAATTTGGGTAGACAGAAGACTGGGAATTGGAGAGCAAATACATTTTCAAAGTCCACAAGATGTACTTTTCCAACACAAGTAGCAGACATGGTGAATGAGCCGCTTTAAGGCTACTGGGCCGTGTCACTCTATTTACGCGTTGGCTGATCAAAACACACACACACACATTCTGTACATACTCCAGAAAAACCTATGACATATCTCTTGAAGAAGACCAGAAACTACATTATAATACTTCATGTCACTATGTGGTGGTTAAAAAGCTGTGTCTTTCTAGTCAAAATAAGAGAGATTTAGACTCAATCCCTAAACATACACCAAATGAATGTATGGAAAGTCCCTGAATCTCCCTGTACCACAGACAAATGCGCAGAAGCAGCATATCATGTGTCTTGGTCATTAGCAGCAGAAGTCCTGAACCCAATGAAGGTAACCACAAAAATGTGTAGAGCAGGCCCAGGGACTTTTCAGTGTGGCTACTATTATCGGCGGCATTGTATCAGGCAACACACAATTACAGTGTATATTTCCAGAAGACATGAACCAGTCCACATTAAATGCTAGAGGGTGGCAATAAGTTGTATGAAAATGGGGAGCATATCTATCTAGAGAACCACTTATTTCTTTGGCAACAATGTAGCTTCCAGTGCACCACTCTCTTGAATGTAAGTCGGAGCAGTAACAAATTAGAGGCAAACTATTGACTAAGCTAGCATTTACTGTTAACACAACCTACAGTGTCAAAACCGAACTTCAACCCTGGGTTTTGAGTCGAGACAGTGTAAGCATAAAGTCTGGAAGGTGGACCAGGCTCTAGATTTTTAAAATAGTTGCGCTCCAGATATGCAGTATGTGGCTGATACCATTATTTGATAAACAATGACATGTGAACATTGAAGGGGTCTCAACAGCTATACAACACAACAAAACAACCAATTATTTGCAAGTAAGACTAGCATGTTACAACTGTAACTTTGTTTAAAAAAAATAAATGAATATTTTATGGATACAAAGGAAATAAACATAGAGTGATCTCAGTTGTCCGCTCATTTAAATGCTATCTGGACATTCACAGTGATGAAAGCCACTGGCTGAGTGGGCTGACCAATTTCCCTATGCTGTGGTGAGTGGAAACAAAATGTGAATGACACTTGAATAGTCCAATGAACAGAGAGGACTGCCTGACAGCCCGGTGTATGCATATATGTATGTATTTTTATTATGTTATTTCTGGAAAACATGAATGTTTGACTAGATAGATAAAAGTATCCCGACGCCATCCCAAAGACTCCTAATATATTATATATACACAGGCACACATTTTATAACTGAAAAAAACAAAACAAAAGTTAAAGTGATGTTATAGTATATAGGGAAAACTAACATTTAAAAAACAAAAAACAGAAATTCACCAGTTATAGATTATTGAGACAACTATAACTTGGGCCGACACCATGCATTGCTTATGACCTTAAATATTACAACACCCATTACATGTTAAATGACATCATTAATGACATTACTGATGACATCTCTAATTAAATCACTAATGACATCAACATATTCATTGTGACACTGCTATAGGGTTTTTTTTACACCATAATGGGATTACATTGTTTAAGATTTCTGTAAGACTTCACCTGAACTGCAATTTTAAGTCAAGAGGTTGACCAGTATACAATTGCCACTGTAAATACACTTTCAGTTGGGCCCTATGGACAACAACCTGTAGTTTGGTAAAATACGCTACACATATTTCTGAGAAGGACATAATAGCAAATAATATTACAACCATGCTTACAACACCTGTGTGAAATAAACTAACTTTAAGTGGGGCACCCCCACATTCTACATTATTCAATAATCTACAAAGCCTCAAATTATTTAGTAAAGTTCTGGAAATAAACATGCACAGTGTATAGAATTTGTCTATCCCACTTCATTACAACAGTTTAGCATGGGCACATTCCTAGTTATCGACCGGTTAATGTATTGTTAACAGCAGATTTTGCCTTTCCGTCAGATTTTTTAAAACAGACTTTGGCTTTCTAAAATACCTCTGCAACCCACATCAGGTGCGCTCAGCCATTACTTTGTTTAACAATCAGTAGTTCTTCTACTCCAAACTTTAATGATTTGTAAATGGTGAACCATAAAACTTTTAAAATTCACAATTTCACTTATCTACGGGGCTTATGCTATTTCTATGATATTGACCTTTACGTGTACACTCAGTAACTCAATGCTGAACATGGCTTAATGTCAACAATTATGTCATTTAGGATGTCATATGTAAGGTCATGAGCAGTGCATGGTGGGGGAATAGGTTAAAGTTAGCTCAATAAAATATAACTGGTGAATTTCAGTGATTGCTTGTTTTTTAAATGTTTGTTTTTCTCTTATTTAAATATAGTGTCAATTTAAACTTTTCTTGTAATTCTTTTTTAGATTTTGTGCTTTTTAAACATTCGTTATTATCTTGTTTCAACACCTAGCTGTAACATCAGTTTAATCTTAAAAAACATTTGTGACTTTCTAGTGTTCATACCGAACTATAATATCACTTTAACATTTGTTTTTTCAGTGAATATACAATGGAGAGCTGGCAAAATGCGATTCAAAAGACTCGATAATGAAAAGCAAAAATGAAATACAAATGCGTCTAAAAAAACAGGAGGACATAATTAAAACAAGAAACGCATAAAAGTATGCAAGAGACAAACAGGACTACGAAACAGGTCAAATTTTTACATTTGCCAAAAAGTATGATTTTATGAAAAAGAAGCAGCAACCGCGATCAGAACTAGTTGGGGAACAGGGGAGAGTTAACAGAGCGCAGGATTCAGTATCAGAATCCAGCTCTATTCAAAGTGAAATTGACTCTGATGAAAGCAGCGGAATGAGACATCAAGGCAGAGAAGATATGGGTACTCTCACCCCAGAAGAGGAACTGGATTTTGCTTAGCGGGCGCGGCGTCAGACGCTCAGACCACGGAAGCCCGGAAAAATTTTAATTTAGCATTAAATTTATCCAGTAACATGATGATTGCACGATATATTTTAAACGTATATGTGAACTTGTTTACGTTTAAAATACATCTATTTATTAGAAATTTTCACCTTGTAAATGACCATGATGCCTGTTGCACTTTAAATCCCAGTGGAGTCTTTTTTCCATTTTCACTCAGTGTCCTGTGATGGTGTAATGTGTATAAAAACAATGACAAACTTTGTGTTCGTCAATGATCAAGCCCAGCCATTGGGCGAAACGCGTCATATATATGTGACTCCACATGCCTGCCTCGAAATACAGACAAGCTCCAGCATGCTCAGATTCACAAAAACAGCTTTATTGGCTCACAAACAGGTAACGCGTTTCAACAGCAACAGCTGTCTTTGTCAAGATGGGATTAAGAGAAGAGTTGTAGTAGCGATATAATATATATATATATATATATATATATATATATATATATATATCTCCGTAAATGAACTGTACAAATATTTTTAAAGATATTAGCAGTTCAAAAGCACATTTTTATGCTATTCTGAAGTGTGATGAAAACAAAGATTTTTATAAAATCAAAACAAATCAAGAAACCTTATGTGGGGATGTGCAAATGTTAAATATGTGCTGAAATCCTGTTCCAACACATTATTTCTATGCTATACAGTTTTATCAGCAATTTTCTGGCCATTTCAATAGAAAATGTACTGTTTATGACAGAGTACTCCTACATCATGCTTTAGTAATACATGTGCGACAGTGTGCTCCAAAATTCACCAGCGGCTACATACCACACCAGTGCCACTCTCCTGCTGAATGGGAGTGGCTCAGTTGCTATACTAGAGTGCGCTTGCATTTTTCACCATCCCTATCACTTCAGCGATGCAACATTAATGGCAGCACCCCCACTCTTGTTCCAGCACACTGCCACTCGGAACCCCTTGGCTAGGTTTGTGTACAGAGGTCCTCACTGAGCTGTGAGGAGAATGGTAGGAAACGACAGACAATCTTACTGTGTCTCCCTTGTGTGCTCACCTTCTGACATCCAGTGTGGGGCTGGGCATTTACAGCAGACAGTCTGGGCACGAGGCTAAGACAGCACTTATTATTATCTTTCTTTTGCAATGTTTGCTCGGTGCCCACCACACCCAAGTGCCAGTGAGAGCTTTGCAAACTTGATCCCTCTGTAGACTGCAAACATGCTACACAGCGAAAGCATCTTATTCACAGAAATGTGTGAGAGGTGTATGTTGTAATATTCTGGGAATATTTAGCAGTATTAATGTAGTTAGAAGGGAAATGAACAGTCTGTATGCGAGCCTGATGCCATTTTCTGTATTTCCAAACATTGAAAAGCTGGTCCAAAAAGAAAAGCGACTATACGAGTGTGGCAGAGTTGTCAGAGCCTATAAATTTGCATCACGTTGCATTCCTATATTTTGGAATAACTTCTATTTTGTTTATATTCAGATTAAGAAGGTATAATTTCCCACTTCTGAACAGGCAGATAATCTTTAATCACCGGTAGGGCCGCTCAAATTATGTGGTAAGGGAGGGCCAAATTCCTTAAACTAAGAGACAAGAAAAGGTCAAATATGTGCCATAATGCAGCACATATTCTGGCAGAATTATTTCACTATTTTGTCATTTTAATACGTATTAATATCGTCTGGACAAACTGAAATGTGACCAGTTAACCATTGAAAAGGGCCTGCAACTTTGGGGCATGTTTAAGTAACTTTTCATCGATTTCAGCTAAGAACATTTGTTGTTGAAATCAACAATTTATGAAGCAGATGGTGCATATGTGGAAAGCAGTGCATCCATAATTATGTAGAAAATGCAACAGCCACTGAATTTCATAATTTGAGTGCCACCGATTACAGGCCTCTATGCCCAAACGCTTGTGCCTGTGAATGCCCCTTGCTTCCACCATCTGCTGAATTAAGTACAGGTCATAATCAATGGTAAAATCCAGACTCTGATTATCTTCAAATAAGGCCCTTTAGTATGGACTCTGGGTAGCCCTCAGCTGAATAAAGGGTGAGTTTGCCTTGTATGCCAAGAGAATGTATTGAAGAACCTCAACATCCACTAACCGAGCACCTCTGACCTTCAGAGCGCCCTTCAGTCAGTGCTACATCTGCCTTGTATTCCAGAAGCAGGTATCGAAGTGCCAACAAAAATTGCAGTCCAATGTATTTCTACCGCCCGTAGCTCACTAAACAGGAAAACAAAATTCTGAATTGCTTCACAGTACTAATGGTTCATAATTGCCTTCAGTTGTCTGAATACTTTAGAGGTGTACATAAAATGTTATAGACAGGCTCGTACCTCTTCAAGTGCATGAACTGTTCACTTCAATCATCTCTAAACTGTTGCCATGTTGAAGAGGAGAATTTTATTAGAGAAATATGTCAAGTCTGAGCTCTTTAGACTTTACCCACCCTTTCACCTCCAAAAAAGGGGACTCGTTATGGGTTACCCATTAATTCTGATGGGAAGTCACAGAAGTGACTGAGCCGTTAGCATCAGAAGTTAAGCTTGAAGACTGCCGGTGAGTGGCATGCCACCAGGAGATTCAAGAAGGCGAAGTCTCCAGGGAGAGGACCAGGTATAATTTCCAAGCTTTGGCAGAGTCAGTCAGATTCCCCCAAAACGTTTAATCTCGGTTATCTTTCGCCCCCTGAATTAATTAATGGCCCATCCCCCAGTAACGGTAATCCTGTGAGGGGGGTATGTATTCAGAGGATTATAACAGGCCACTTGGAATGAGGACTAAATGCGGACTAATAAAAGGAGCACATAGCTCCATCCACCTCCGTAAAATTATGCAGCTAAACTCAGCAACCAACGGAGAAACAAATTACGTTGCAAATCGCAAACAAATAAGAAAACAAACTTTGCAGTACACAAATGTCACTGATATCAATAACAAATATATCAATAAAACAAGATAAAAACAAAACAATAATAATATTTAACGCACGCATGCTTCCTTGTATACTGGCATCTTGGTGACCTCACCACAGTAGAGAATATCACGGGACACCATATATACCATAGTGCCTTCCTCCATGTAAAGACATTTTACATGACAACATGGTCCCTGTGCTACTACAGAATAAGTGTTTTTTTCCAGAAAGATGGTACAAGAACTAAGACCGACAGCTTTATGCACTCCGTTCATTCCTGTGACAAACTTACATCGTCTTGAAGTCAATCCTGCACTGAAACCTATAAATAATTCTGTTGAAATAAAAAAAAAGCTGGTTACACATCAGAACCATGAATCACATCTATTCTACTTCAATTTCTCCTCTTGAGTCTTGCCAGTCGCAGTGATCTTCAGACTAATTTATGCCAACGGAATGCATCTATACCCCTCGAACTATGCAGCACAATAAGTACAGCGAGACCATAGCAGAGCAATCCGAAATACAGCCGGACTGCTCTAGAGGGAACATACAATCCCCAACCTCAACACCTGTCACTCGCTGCCAGGGATCAAACATATACAATTTAAAGTTATCAGCATGGTTCATTCATTGCTCCAAGAGTATGTACTGATCAACAAAGTGACTCAATACTCTCCTCTGAGACATCCTTGCCATCAATGCCATAATTATCAAGTCATCAAAATAAGAAAAGCAAGAGTGAGGGGAGAAGATTTCCTCCATTCAGGAATCTGCTCTTAAAGACAATCAGCCAACTACTTACAATATAGACAAGGGGCAAAGACATGATGGGTTCTCAAGAAAGTGAGGGAGACAAGTAGAGATTACATTCCCAAGAAGGCACTTGTACCATACAAGCACTCCAGAAAAAGTACATTGACATAATACAACAACTAATTTTAGGGAAGCAATCTGAGATGCAGAGCGCCATTAAGGACTACTTACTGAGACACCAACAAAAGGTGGCACACAGTAAAGCACTCTTGGCACCTTAAGGAAACATTTTCTTCTGAGCAAATGAAGAGGTGAGAGTAAGGACCCCCTGTAATTGAGCACCGATGCAGCGGAGAACAATGGGCCAGTCTGCTTGGAGGGCGTAGAGTTGTACACATGAGGTGAACACAGCAGGTTTAATCTGAGGACATCAGGGGCACAATCTACAACCATCAAGCAGAGCAGTGGCAAGGATGGGAGCCCCACTAGTCATTCTGAATGCTCCCAATTGCTGTATTTCAAAGTTCACTAGGCATGATCCATGTACAACCGCTTTGAAGGATCAAGAATGTCCTTTCTTGCCTTTTGTTTCGCATTAGCAATCCCTTTGTGTAATTTACATACAGGTCGAAATAAATCTGAAAACAGTGGTCTTTGAAAGAAATTAAATAACCTTTTGCCTACGAGATGGGCGTGTACTTACTCCGTAGTGCAGTGATACCATTTGTTTGGTCATGTTACACGACATCATATCTTTCTCAAACAAGGACGGAAAGCTTCATGGCCAGCGAGTGCATCTGCTTTCTTTGAAGATCCCTCGGGAGATACTAAAAATCTGGCAAATCTCTTGAGCCAAATCCTCGTGTTTGTCAGATGTTCTACAAATTCCTGCTGCACTATGTCAGAAGTACCATCTGATTTACAAAAAGATCTTCTAAATCAAGAGGAGTTGTGCCCAATCCACGAGTTTCTGCACCTCACACACAAAACAAGTTAATGGGCAATATCCATCCCAGAAAACAGAACGGGGCAGGCTTAGAGAGGAGCGTAGCAGACGTCACTTCTATTGACCAGTGACGAGCTTTGGAGCCAGAGCCATTTTGCAGAGAAATAATGTGAAAAAAGATACATTTTAATGGCTAAAAATAGACCTCTCTCTGTGATGTTTCAGAACTGAGCAGTACCACATGTAAATGAAGAAGCTTCTATTATAGTTTTACAACGGGATACCTTTAGCAGTTCTTCCTCTATTTCTACAAATGCTTGTCGCCCACAGTGCAGTTTCTCCCCTACCCTACTCTTAACTGACCCTTTTCCTTTCTCATGCACGGTCTGGGTCTTTGGAAACAAAGTGGTGGTTAGTGTCTGGACCACCAACCAGCTGCCCCTGGATCCTACAGTTTTCTGGCCATCAATGATAGGACGTAACATCCTCTAAAATGGATCTCCCTGGTGTTGGCTGCCAACCTTTTGGCTTTGTCAATGCTTGTTTTAACAAGGTTTCTGTAAATATTTCTTGTTGGGGGAGGTCACACACACACACACACACACACCCCCCCCCCACACCCCCCACACCCAACTTTATACAAGGATGTGCTCCTTGAGAAAGAGCAGAGTGCCATAACTCACTGAAGTTATCAAATCTCTGAAGTGGGGAGAAGGAAAATGTTAATGACGCAACAGACCAGTGGATGAAGAGGGCTAGTTGAAAGCCCCTTTAAGTAATATATTATTTTAGTAAAATCAAACGGTTTTGAATCACAGCAGACCTTAAAAAAACAGAAAATGGGAATGAATGAATGTGTGAGAGCACCAGAGAGCATTTACCTCAAATTGTGCACTATAACTGAAGAGAAAACCCTTGTGGAAATAAAAGGACACCTAATGGTAATATCGGTGGACAATTGGATAATTAGGGCTTTTCCAAAGCATGAAGGATATGCATTAAGGCACAAATGAAGATGATAAAGTCCTGGCATTGTGCGATTATTAATAAATTAATTGCATTTTGGAAAAGTAATCCATTAAATGTATCAGTACATTATGCAAACTTCTACATTAAAACTGTTAGAGGGCAACACATAAGATGATGAATAGGTTAGTTTTCAGTAGACTCCCAACACAACAAGAGCAAAGTTAAAATTCATTATCAAGCAAATTAAACTATAACAAACTATGAGCATTAAGTACATTAGTTCGGTCGAAGTTTCTGCGTTGCTATTCATTAAGATATAAAAGGTGAGGTGTACTAATGCATTTTCTTGTTGCAAACCCTGATATTTACCGAATGGCAGGGTTTGCAGCAAGAACATTTATTTTTCAAATTACTAAACCCATTTAGTAATTCAATAAAACGTTACTAAATCTCTAAATGGGTTTAAGAAATCATAAGGAATCACTATTTGGATAGGGCGCATTTAGGGCGGACCTTCCAAATAGCAATTCCTTATGGTACATATTAATGTTTTGTGTCCAAAATGCAGTAGTACTCTCTGCACTAAAGTGAATGTGTACCTATGTGGATGATCAAAGAAACAATTTTTAGAAGAAGGCAGTGGTCCATGGAAATAAATTAATTTACTAAGGGAGAAGAAGCCCATCCCAAAAGGTTTTTAAAAACGGGTTTCCTTGTATGACTTTTCTAGGTTTTAGATATAGAAAAATGTAGGACTGATATACATAATGGAAACAGGATTTGCAAATACTGGGGTCCAGACAACAGGGTAGCGGAAGGACCAAGATGTGTTATACAACGAAGAATGGTTGCAGTAACAGGGAATATGGCTCACAAAAATGTATATCACTTTGTGTTGCACCTATTTATTCCATCAGATTACTGTTCCGTTAAAAAAGCAAACAATAGCAATACAAATTGCTGAAGAAAAAGAAAATAACAGCCAAGAGGTCCACTGCTAGACCTAGATAGAGAAGAAAAGGGAAGCAATTAAAACAGGTCTGGGATAAAAACAAAGGGGCAGGTTTTTGATTTACACTCAGTGGCTAGTCGTACAGGAATATCACACAGACCCCAACGGGTGGAATCTGTTGCCTCCAGCTGGCCCTGCATGCTTTCCACTCAGCTACCAAGCCCAATACCAATACAGTGATCTGAAAGAGTAGCTAGGAAATAATATTAAGTTTAAGTATTTCCTGTAATGTATTACTCAAAGTACGTCTGCATGCTTCTTCTTTGGATGCTTGAGCAGGGTTCACAGGTAGATTCTGTACAGCTAAATAGGTCTCAATAATCACACATTTTCTTGCTCATATAAGAACACATCAAGAAGGGATCCTGAGAATGTTGCTATGCTTCTAATGAGGAAAGTCTGCCATAGTGATGAACTTCCTTCTTGGAGTGTGCCAGTAGATACGGCCATTGCCTATTTTATTTGAAGGAGGGCAGCTCTACCTGCAGACTTGACAAGCTTTTGGATTGGAGTACCAACTTACATTATATATCAGAAAGGTCTCTCCAATACCCACAGAGAGGAAACGAGACGCACTCTACTGCAAGCACATTTTTATTTCAATCCAGGACATCAAATAGGAATGCCCCCCCGACGCGTTTCGATATGTTCATCTTATTCATGGGGTAAACGGCAGTTCAAACAAAGTGTGCCTTGCGACTGACGTAATTTATACTTTTCAGGCAGACGACCAATGGCATTCATTTCCAATGCGCGCTACTTTCCCAGCGCATTGTGGTCTTATAGTCTCTTGAGCAAGTCGCTAAGCACACATATTGATAAAACCCAAGTGGGATCACCTTTTCAATGTCCATATGAATTTCTCAAAACTTGCAGTCCCGAATGCAGCGATACCTCAAAGCCGCCGGGCCCTCTACGCAGACAGTCTGCGATGGGTCCGTCCGTCTGCAATTGCTCCAGGCGGTGCGGTCTCTTGGCGGCGGCGGGCTACGTCGTCAGTAACATAAGAAAGGTCTCTCCAATACCCACAGAGAGGAAACGAGACGCACCCTACTGCAAGCACATTTTTATTTCAATCCAGGACATCAAATAGGAATGCCCCCCGACGCGTTTCGATATGTTCATCTTATTCATGGGGTAAACGGCAGTTCAAAAGTGTGCCTTAATATGTATGTAAGCTGTTGAAGATTAAAACCTACAATAATTAAGAGTGCTTGTCAATAGGCAGGCTCTGCATTACACAATCTGACAAGTTTGTCTTCCCATCAACTCTCCTTTTAACGGGGACCGGGTGTGTCTTACAGATTGGTAAAAAAATAAGAAAGGTTTCATTTCTACTTCACACAAGGCTCTTTTAAGGTTAAGCCTACCAGACAACATAGCGGTCTGGTTTAAAAAAAGACCTATTGTCATCTTAGCAAGAACTTAGCTTTACTGTCGCTCTTATTTGCTTGCTTCTTATTCGACGGTTTGCCTTCTCCATCATATGTTTGTACCTGCCATGGAGCACAGCCTCTTTACTGGTGTCCTTCCATTGCTCAGTTTTTGCTTACACACTCCCAGGGAGTGCATGTGTTTTCCAGTGATCACCCTTCTGTGCTTTTACCCCGAGCTCAGTGTTGTTCTCTCTCATCCAAATGCTTCCCTCCCAATGTCTGTGTGCTTCTCTCCCCCGTGCTCCTTATTGCTCTCTCTCACTTATGCTCTTTTTTTCCCATCCTCAGTGTTGCTTTCCCTCGTGTGCTGCTTTTCCCTTCCCAAGTCCACTCACTCACCATTGCTTCACGCGCCCACCCTGCAGTCATTTTATATTTTAAAAGGGCTTTTACATTGGTTTTTTAATAATTTACCAATGGTGAAAGGCACTCGTGTCATCCTGGAAGCACACTAGAATGGTCACGAACGTGTGCTTGTGCAATGACAAATGCGTTATTACTCATGCGCATGCATACAAAATGACACCTGTCGGCGCCTATGTCATCTAACCATTTCTCCTCCTTTTGCTCATGGTGTACACCACACTGGTATAGCCAATGGGTCTCATAGATGACACCTATTGTGATCACCAACACTTGTTTAACCATGGCAACGGAGAGTGTGGCCTTCCCAGCTAGCTAAAAACAATCACCCTAGCTTCAGAAAGCTACTAAAACTTGGCACTTGAATGCCTATTCCTGTCCGTCTTCCAACCACTAAAGATTTTGGCAATGATCTTAGCATGTCATGTGCTTCCACAGTGCCAAGAAGATTGGAACACTTGTGTTCAATCAATACAAATAACATGAAACGGTACTGCTACTATCTGTGCTTCTAAGTGCAATTTCACAGCGCAAAATATTTCATTAACATCCACAAATTATAGATGCTGATTAAGTGAATCAGGGTTTGTATACATTTATGGATGAAGATGGAGCTTAGAACTGTAAATAATGCACTGGTGGGAAGGAGGCTGGTGGCTAAATTTTCAGCAGTTACCATAAGTAAGGAGTGGAAAATGAGAACTCCCTGTGGACAGTCAGGAGTATGCAGCATTTCCCATCTTAATTAAAGTCTCAACATTCATAATGAAAAAAAGTTGGAGTAAGCAGGCAGAGGCCTTTAGAAGAATGACTCAGCATTTCAAAGAAAATCACGATAGTGAAATCAAAGTGGTGGGATTTGTTGAAAGGATCAAAGAACATCAAAAAAGGAGGTACTTGTGAATGATGAGGGTGCCAGCCTAAGGAGATTATGTCATTATCAAATCTACGTCCAAGAAGACTGAACATCAATAAGGGCTCTCAAATGTTTCTGGAAATTAAATCTTTTCAGTGAAAGAAATCCGTTTAATTTAATTTCAAGTTATTCAAATTGTCGACCATATTTGGACAGATAGGTTGATGTAATATGCACAATAAACAACGTGATGGAAAGAATGATTGAATAAACATTCAAATCAATTGCTTTTTAATCATAGTGCTATTTTAGACTGAAACCAGTCATATGCAAACCAGTCTTGGTTCTTTTACTACATAATCAGCTCATTTCGAACTGACAGTCGCTGTTGATTATGGAAGACAACAATACAGTCGATCAACTTTCACCCACTGTGCCACTCTAAAGACCAGCCCAAAGCAAATTAGTCTTCGTCTTGTTCCCATAAGAACAGTACAAACCAAAGGGCCAGACAAACTCCTCTCCACACATTAACTCAAGCAACCCTAGCCTGGTTTCGGCCTACGTGGGCCTCAACAGTATGTTGCACCTGGACTCTTAGGGCACAGTGAACTCAAGACCCACTTCTAGACATATCTATGACACTACAGGTGTTTACTGCAACAACCAACAAAGTGAAGGAAGGAGTACTTTAAAGTAAATTCAACCACCGATGATCAATCAGGGCAACATTTCAGTCCGTTATTTTTGTCAGCAGTAGGACTCTAGAGAGAGACGAGCTATATGTCAGGCAAAGTCTTGGGAGCTCCTCGGGAGAGACAGGCTTCTTCATCTGAAAAATGCTGACTCAAAGCTGTGGAAGAGAGGATGGAGGGGTGGAGTTGTGCCTTCACCAACAATCCGTAAGGACTAAGTATCTAGTATTTGAATGTTTTACACAAAACCAATTGGAATCCCCTAAACATATTCCTTTTTCTTTACTACACTGCAAATGCACTCTCTGTCATGTCCCTACCCTGTGAACTCACTCTATTTTAGCAATATCATACTGTTTACAACATAGTTGTTTTAGTGTACGGTAGTAATTGCACTGTAAGTTGGGTGAGTATTTGTATAAAGGCAGAAAATCAGGGTGAAGTCTATCAAGTGAAGAGAAACCAGTAGTGCGGGGCATAGTCTGAAACAGAAGTGAAAATAGCTCCGAAATAGTGGAAGCCATGAAATGAGAGAAGGGGTTGTTGTGAAAGTTCGCCAGTAGGAAAAATAAATTACAGTGGGTGCAGGTTTACTTACAATCTTATCAGAAATATTCAATTTATTTTTCCAGTCGGTGGCTGCTGCTTTTCTTCATACTTAAGAGATCCAAGGGCTGTTACAGCGCATCTTGCAACAGGCAATAACTGTGTGAAGTCGTCCAGTTCGTGAATGTTGGAAACGAGCCAACACTGTGCTTGAGGCATGTACTTGTGCTGTCTTTCAAGGCAGCGCCTGGCTGCCCCGGTGCCATACAGAGCACTGTGGGCCCGTTCTGATGCTCTAGGAGTCCACACCATGACAAAACCAAGGGAGGCTTGCTGTAAATGTTTCTTTGATTCATTTTATTAGATAAACACGACAACGCTGCTTTCGAGGAGAAAAGCGTAACATACCACAATGTATAGCTCAGCTGTCCTCACCTGCAAGGAAATTTTGCGAGAGAGATCTCCTGATCCGGCGGGGGGGGGGGGGGGGGCATCTCATTATGGGCTAAAAATACACTTAAGCTACGTAAGCGGGAGCAAATTCGAGTAATAAATAAAGAGAAAACTGCTGAAATGGTTAAATCTCTTAAACGGTGTTACACTGCTCACAAATTCATCAAGAACTGATACTTAGGGTACTCTGGCTATTAAGTCAAATCCATTTATTTGTTGTCGGTTTTCTGCAGTTAGTCAGTTACAATTGCAAACCACAGGTTATATACCATTTTAAACCATACACTTTAAAGGGGTCGTTCAGTGAATCATGCCACAAGACATTTCACAGCCCCAGTTCGCAAACGTACCAAACAAAGTAACGTCACAGAGTGGTTACTGATGGTGACTGGCGCAGGAGTGCGTAAAGAGAACTACCTGTCTTTTACTCCTTGGCTTCTTTAAAGAATTCCTGTTTTATATCGCATATCTCGTTAGAATCGGCATTATGTAATAATCCGAGAGTCTAATAGAGTGCCCAAGAACTATGCTTTTAAAAACAATAATTGTAGATTTTCACAGTTGAGGTCCAGCAAAACCGGGAAACGGCCAGCAAATGTACCAAATTCTTATCTACGTCTGCGCCCAATCTTCAAACCATGAATAATCGTCATTTCGCTCTTGGTTTCTTTCAGCAATTTACTCAAAGTCTGTTTAATGCTTGGACAGTGTACACATCCTATTTTTGGTATAAATGTGATCTGTGCCCTGCCTTCAACGCATCGTTATATATGTAGTTGCATTTTGTTTGGTAAAACTAAAAAATATATATATATATGCTTATTTTATTTCTGTTCTTATACTAACTTCTGCATCTGAATCCCGGGTGCCACATGTATAAATCTAATCCGACATGTTCATTTTGATATAGGCATTATGTGTACATAGCTTCTTCTTTTTTTATTCTCTGCTGCTCTGTGTATAACATTATGCCTCCTGTTCTCTAGTGGGTTTTTTCATGAAAGGCTCTCTAATTATCAGTGGGTGGGTGGGTGGGTGTGGCACTTGTAAAATTAATCTATCAATAAAGCGAATATAAAACTGCAATTAACCAAATATAAGGAGCTTCTTGTTCGACACACCCATTGTGGTCTTGGTTTGGATTCACAGAAAACAGGATGTTCTTTAGACGCCAAAGTGATGTTTGGACTCTAATTGTGACAGTTGCTTTGGAATTAGCTCCCTTGTCTGCTAATTTCTTGAGTTGGAACTTTTTCATTGTATTCATGCACAAATCAGAATAAATCAAAAAGAGTACGATGTTCGCCAAAGCATCAAAACTCAAAATATCTTCCCATAGCTTTTAGAATTCTAAAATCGGGATCTCTACCAAAATTGACCCAATGAAACATCCCTGGTACCTGCCTGGCGGTGATGACGCGGATGGTGGCTATACCAATTTCACCGACTGCATCTGCTGCTTATGATCACCTTAACCACCCTTCCTTGGTGTCAAGACAGTCAAGAGTCAATGGTGGCTACATCTCCTTGTTAAAATGTATGTCTTTGAATTTGTCATTACAGCATCTTCCATCTCCATTACACGCATCTTTTGTTGACTAGAGTTACCTGCCCTACTTCTTCATTTCTGTTTGCCTCAGCGTCTCACATTGATTAAATTAGCTGCACGATTTCATACTTAAAAGGACTATCCTCGGGTGCATCTGAAGTTCACTAGTTATGCCATTTTAAATATTAACAAGGCAGGGTGAAGTTCAGCCATGCCTGCCATTTGACATAAGACTTTCACACTTTGCTACACAGATCAAACCTTCAGCTTTGGTATTTGAAAATTCCAAGTCCTTGGTGGTGTGTGCCTTCAATGAGATGTTAGATAGTGTGCAGCAAAAGAGCACCTATATTTGTCATTTGGGATTGAAATGTACTCAAAGATTGTTGGCGAAAGTTATGGAAGGCAAAGTGGACAAACATTTCAATTATAGTGCAGAATAGTGTAGAACCGTTGGGGTGACCAATGATTTCCAATCCTTACTCTCCTGATCTTCTCTAGTGTGACCGTCACACTAACCAATCACTAAAAACCAAAATAAATCTAAATACATGCTTCGAAGCTTAAAAACCTGTTAGCTAGTCTAGACAAATCTAAAGGGATCTGAAAAGTAACAACTCACAAAATATCTAAACAAATAATTGTCTATTACAGATCTCTTTACACAATACCTGCCCTTGCAAATGGCTCTATTCTATAGAAACCAACAATAGAAACTTTGAGGAACTTTAATGACTCCTCTTTTAAAACAGACCCTGAGACTAGCTAAGCTCACTGAACTGTACCCATCTTAGACCCCACCAGGCCACTCCTGCCCGAGAGCAAAACTGGGCTATTTTTGCCTTCTTCATCTAAGCTTTCCCAGGGAAATAAGTGCCAGTTATTAGTGTTTAAAGTGCATCAGCAAAGACTAATTGTTCTCAAGCTCATACCAAGCTGATTACACGACAATCACAATAGTGTCAGTATTTCCTAAATCAAGCTCAACTGCACACAAGTTGAGGCCAAGAATGATAAATGACACAATCACACAAACTGAACAAGCATTGGCATAGCCAATAGGTCTCGCTTTTGGGACCTTATAAGTGTTTAGCCATGCAACAGTTGCATAACTAAATACTTATAAGGTCCCAAAAGCGAGACCTATTGGCTATGTCAATGCTTGTTTCTGTTTATTACTGCTCTGTAGTAATGGCGGTGCACGGGTGCCACCATTACTACATAGAAGTAATAAACAAGAGGAAAAAAAAAACTGGCTCACAGAGAACATCAAAGCGGCCGTGCGGCCGCGAAAGTGATCGCAATCGCGATCAAACATCAAAGCGGCCGTGCAAGTGAGGCGCGCGCGCATACTTGCACTGTAGCTCTATGCTACAGTGGTAACACTTTTTTGAGCCCACACAATAAGTCTCGCCAGAACAGCACATGCGCTGGGTCAGGCGAGACCTAAAAAAGGAATAAAAAAGAGCTCAGGCCAACATAACTGCTACGTGCATCTATCAGCCACAAAGTCGAGATTCGGAAATGCATTAGACAGCCTGCTAGAGGAGAAAGGTCTTCTAAGCTAAAGCACTAAACTCTTTAAATAATCTACCGAGAGAGTTGAGGCAGTTCAAGTATGGACTCTTTCAGAAGATCATGCAAAGGCAATGACTCGCTCCAACCACAGCTGCTTTATCTTACTTCTTGATACAAGATCAACCACAGGTCAATAACAGAGGTAGCCTCATGCTAGCAACTTCATAATGCACTTGCATAATGTTATAAAAAGACAAAAGGACTAAGCCTTGAAGAACTCCACAAAAGGTTTGAAAACATGCTTATTACGTTCAGATATGTCCTATGATGTCACAGCCTGAAGAATCACTGAACATTCAACAGCATTGTAGATGGTCTCTTGTGACTAAGTTGTAATTTGACTTCCTAAATAAGGGGATCATGGGTAAATAAGCCCTTTACAACATAAGTAAGTAAATAACTATACATAAGATATTCTGCTTTTGTTAAACAACAGTGGTCCAGATTACAGCTGTACTCTATGACGTATTCCTTCTCAAATAACCTACAGCACTGTTTCTTCAACTGAATAAGAAAGGTGTGAACATTTAATACTCCAAGTAAAGAAGCTTTCACTGAAATTTCGTCTGTGCAAAGTTAAATCCCTTCTTGGAAGGGCACGAGCTAATGCAGTTTCAGCTGCAAGCAAATACTGTGCCCTGCAAAAGTGAAAGTCCTGGTAAGACATACTTGAGCGAGCAAAGGCTGGTGATTTGCACTTGGGATTAAGCCACTTTAACGTTTCCATCTTTTGAAAACTTTGTTTTTACAAGACATAAGCAACAAGATTTCTTAAAGAGATGTTTTTCAAAATCTAGCTGACTGAACAGCAGAATTAAACTTTTTTTTGATTATCAATTTTTGTTTTTTTAAATGAAAAAGTACCAACAATAATTGAGTGCAGTATATTACAGCAGTTATGAGACATCTCTACCCTACATATACGGGGGATGAGTTTGCAATACACGATCCCACAGAGTCCCAAACAATGCACATAGTTTCTGGAATTAGATATATTTATTCTAACTTTCCCAGCCATTTGCCCCAAACCATACGGTATTTAGCCGGACACCCCCTGGCCTCGAACATCGGCTTCTCTTGTGTTGCACACAAGTCTACACTTCTGCACCATTTCGCTATGCCAGGAGATATCAGATTTATCCAACTAGCAGCAATGTCTCGCTTGGCCACCATTATGGCAGTAGTAAGGAATTGTTTGCCAGCTCAGGAGCTATCTAATCTATACGTAATTCCCAGGAATATATTTAGGGGATTGTGTGAGACTTCCCAGCCAAGGACCTCCGTCAGCTCCTTTTCTATGAAGTCCCAATATTATGCAATGACAGGGCAGGCCCATACCATGTGGAAGAAGTCTGCCTGGTCGTGATCACAGCGCACGCATGATGCAGTTGGTTTCATACTTGCGCTAAAGAGGTGCTTGGGTGTTAGGTAGGCAGCGTGTAAATAGTATAGTTAGACCAGACGGAGCCTGGCTGAGGTGGCGACTGTTCTGGTTGCCATAAATGCGTCTCTTCAATCTTCCTCTTCAAGAGGTCTTTCCATTGCTCCCACTGGTTTCTTAACCGCTCTACTGTGTTTGGAGTGTTATTGGTTAGGGAGCAATGAATACGAGAGACACCCCCCTTTCCCAAGTTACCCGTCATAGTTTGTGCCTCAGGGAGACTGTAGTCTGGGAGCGATGTGCCATTTGGTACATGCATGTGGAGGGCGTGACGTAGCTGTAGATACCTATAGAATTGTGAGGGGTGTAGGGAATAACGGGTTTGCAGGTCCTGGAAAGTGCACATATGGTCGCCCGTCCATACGTCTCTCCAGTCTACTGACCTCCCGAAGCCAAGTTCCCTGCCAAAGTGGCGTATATTGGGTCAACGTATTCATCCATTGGGTATGGCGCAGGGAGGCGCGCCAGGCTAGGAGAACCGCTTGTGTCACAATTGGTAAGGTTCTGGGGATAGATCCCCTGTACATCATCGCCTGGATCTTGGGCAAGCCCAGGTTGCTCAGTTCTACTCTGAATGCTGAGTCCAATCAACCACCATTAAACCAGTCATGCAGCGTCAGTAAGCGGGTTGCCAGATAGTATAGATAGGTGATGCCCATGCCTCCATCGAAGGATGGAATCCGGCATTGGGACAGGGCCATGCGAGGTCTCCGCCCACCCCAAAGGAATTTAGTGGTCAGACTGTCAAGCTCTTTAAACCGGGTTAGTAGAAAGTGAAATGGAGTATTTTGACCATTGTACAGGAACGTGGGGAGTATCATCATTTTAAAGAGGGCAATTCTTCCCAGGGGATGGAGTGGTAACGTCTGCCACCTATTGAGGTCATCTCAGTGTTTCTTCACCAGTGCTGTGACATTGAGGGACCAGGCGAGATCAGGGAGCAAGGCCACCCAGATTCCCAGATACTTGAATGGCTGCCTTCCGATAGGTATCGTGGATTGCCAATCAAAGCAGTCCCTCGATAAATGGAGAGGGACCAGGACGGATTTGCCGGGGTTTAGTTTCAGACCAGAGATTTGTCCAAAGTGGTGCAGTGGCCAGAGGCAGTGGGGGCTGGACTGGGCCGGTTCGACCAAGAAAAGCAAGACATCTGCGTATAAAGCGATTTTGTCTTCTTCAGAGTTTGGCCATCTCCAACCCTGAATACGATTGTAAAAGGCATGCCAAGGGCTCCAGTGCGAACAGGAATGGTGAGAGGGGGCAGCCTTGCCTCGTACCCCTTTCAACGGAAAATAATTTAGAGAGTGCCCTGTTGACTAACACTCATGCTTGCGGCCGAGAGTATAACATTTTAATCAAGTTACTGAAGTGTTGGCCCATCTCGATCAGGACATCTTCTAGATACCGCCAGTCTACGGAATCAAACGCCTATTCGAAATAAATAAGAAGTGCTAAATAAGGTGTTAGTGATTGGCGATTTGCTAAGGCTAAGTGGAGGCGTCTGAGGCAGTGTCTGGTCCCACGAGATGGCATGAATCCACATTGGTTGGGGTGGATCAGTTTGGAAAGATACGGCTTCAGCCGGTGGGCTAGGATCGAGGCGAATAATTTTAACATCCGCATTTATGAGGGAGATTGGATGATATTCGGTGCAATTTGATGAGGGAGGTTGCGTTTTGAGGATAACCACAATGGTGGGGGTGTCTGTTTCAGGTAGAAATCAGCCGTTCTCAGCCTCTTCAGCAGATATGTTCAACAGGTGCGGGACAAGTATCTCTCGGTAGGCAGCGAAGTACTCCTGTGGGAGACCATCGGGACCTGGTGTTTTACATGATGCGGAGCGGGATATGGCGTCATTGATTTCTTCCTGGGTAATAGGAAGATCAAGGTCTTTTGCTTCAGCTTGGCTTAGGCAAGGGAGTTGGAGATGTTCTTAGGTGAGTAGGTTTGAGAGAGAGAGAGAGAGAGAGAGTTTGGGACGTTGCTTTGAGTAGAGTTTGGAGTAACAAGCAGCGAAGGTCTGGGCTATCGCCGAAAGTACGCGATAAACTGTATCTTCCGGGTCTTTGATCTCTGGGATGATACGATTGGCCATTGGGTATGTGGCCAAGCGGTGTGGAAGTTTCTCATTCTTGTCCCCCACCCATACACTCTGGCTACAGAGGATCTCCACAGTGGCTTGTCAGCCTCCATGGAGACTTGCTTGATTTAATCCTGCAGGTGCACGAGTTGCCCCTCTTATACGCCTTCCAGCTGTTCAGATTTTAAGGAGAGTTGCTTTGGTCTCTAGGAGAGTGATTTGAGTGTCTTGGGCTAGGCGCTTGAGTATGAGTTGACCCTTGTCGAAGCTACGAATAGTGGCTTTGCCTGCTTCCCCCATAAGGTACCCGGAGAGGGGACCGAATCACGATTAGTAAGAAGTATTGTTGAAGCTCTGCTCCTACAGCTTTCTTGAGGTCTTTGTCCTGTAGTAACCATGCGTTCATCCTCCTTATCGGATGAAGAGGGGGGTCTCCTACCCTCAGGAATGGGATGAATGATCAGATATGCCTCTGGGAAGGATGGTAATATGTCTGATTTGCTGACAGTCTAGTGCAGGCATAAAGATATGGTTGATTCATGCATGCGTGTGGTGCGCTGCAGAGGTGTGAATATATTGTTTGGTCTGGGGGTTCCAGATTCTCCAGGCGTCGCATACAACGAGGGTGCTTGCCCAGTTAGTGAGGAGTCGTGCGTGAGTGGATCTAGTGCCTTATGGCGAGCTCATGGTGTCGAGGCCTGGGTGCATGACTGCGTTTAAGTCTCCACCAATTTCCGTCAACCCTGGGGGTAATGAGGCGATAAGGTCTGAGGTGCGTTTTAAGGTCAAAGCGAGTAATGATGGAGGGGAGTATATGGAGAGCAGGTTGTGGGCGTTTCCTCCCATGGACTCTCTAAGGGATATGAAGCATCCCTGGGGTCGTTAGTGGCCATTGTAAGTGTAAATGGAAGGTTGCGTCGCATGAGGATTGCCACACACCGTGAACTCCGGGTAAACCCTGAGTGCCAAGCTCTGTCATAGCCATAGCGTGCTAGGAAGGAACAGTTATTGCCCATGAGGTGCATTTCTTTTGAATGTAATAATCATTTAAAATATAAGTCAGGAAATAAATGTTGGGGTTTAAGAGTAACAACAACCACAATATTCAGACTACACACCTTTGTGCTACTTCAACAAGAGATAGTTCCCAAAGTAAAAAGCCTGTGATTTTTAGAACACAAAGATGTTTCCCTAATTCCCAAAGGAGAGTGGTTTGTAAGCACTTATTTCTGTCCGCGCTATCACTTATTAGGTTTCTCCATTCTTGGCTTTCCCACTCTAAATTGACAATTATCAATGCGGTTCTAAGTGGACAATGATCAATGCGTTTAACTCTTCCAGGTTAGATTAAGGGAACTAAGCATCTCAGAGCCCTGAACCCTTACCTGCAAAAGAAGCAGTGCATAGTTTGCCTAGATTGATAATAAAAAACATAACACACTGACCAGAGAGGTGTCATTTGTAATCCATAAAGAAGCGGCTTCTTTCAAGCCACTGTGTATTGCCCATACGCCCTTTCATAGACAGAGGCATGAGTCTAAATGTTCAAAATGTCAGACTAAAAAAAATCAAAGTTCAGGCAGCAAGATATTGAAGACAGAGCTTTCTGTTGCAGGTAGTCACCATTTTGAACTCTCTTCCTCACGCCATTCATCATTTAGAGGCTCATATGTCCTTTATGAAGTCCTTAAAAAGTAGGCCTCTGTGTCAATAGTCTGTCTTTACTACCACAGAAATCCCTTTTTTGAGATCTTCTGTTTTGCACTGATCACTTTTTCGGATTATGTGGCACAGTATAAATGTCACCTCACCATCGTCATTATTTCCTGCCCCAAAGAGAAGCAGAGAAGCGACTTTGGGTAACTTCTGACACCTGATGCGACAGCATGAATGGAAGCAATGGCATATGGAACTTCTCAGAGAAGAAAGGGTACACCTGAGGCAACACCAGCAGTGCCAATACGCCCACACCTCATTCTGCTACTCCCCAACTGTCCCGTGCCTGTATATTGTTGGAGATGACATTTTGGAAGTCAAATGCTGTTGTCAATAATGAAACAAAATGCATACTAAAATGTATTGACCGATACAAACTCTTTAGAAGTAGCAAGGGTTCTAAAAGCTAATGAGGTTGACAACACAGACTGTAACCAACAATAGCGTAGATGCACTGATGCTTATCATAAGAAATCAGCACACAGATGGATCTCCTGAATTGGGAAACCCTTGAAATACCAAAGATGTACTTGTGGGTTTATGAAAATTCTCAAATGATAAGAAGCCATCAACAAAACAGGCAGCTCCTTTAGTTCTTAGCTTTTTACATAATCTGAGCGCACTAGGCAGGTTATTCCAGTCTGCACCTGCAAGAAAGAAGCAGTGATCTACCTTGAACTGATTTTGCAAGGAGGAATGCACAGTAAACATAACCCTGCACAGCTATGGGTGCAATGTACAAATACTTAAAGAGTGTCTTGGTAGCTGGATGACAAGTTATGGAGGCCCTGGTATGCCAAAAAACTCTGAATTAGTTATTTAACTTTAATGGGGATGGAAAATTAAAGAAGGGCAGGACTAAAAGAGGCCTAGATTTGATATATTTAACTCTGTGCTTCTGGGGACATGATGAAACCATGCATGTTGTATTTAAAAATTGTTTCTTTAAAGCTAATCCTGTATTACACTAACTGCTCCAATACCACAGCTTCCCAATGTTCTACAATATAAAGAAACCTGACTCACAGCTTGGGTTCTCGCTTTGCACACGACCAGCAAGAAGCGAGGCTAGCACAGTCGCCCATTTTTGCATGCTACTGGCTGATGATGTCCCTGGGGAAGTCTCATCTCCACTCTTTTACATGGAAGGGACAGATGAATTCGACTAAGAGCAAGGGAGGGCCATGAGCAAAACTGAGAGGAACTAAAGGTCAAAGAAGAGGTCTCCAGAAGCACCTTGGTTGTTTTATTCCTTCATCCTTCCACTCCCTATTCTCTCATCCCCATGCTAACCGGCTGAGGGCTTACAGCAAGGTTACCAGATGGCCCACGTCACCCGGCACACCGTTTTCCACTCATGGCCATTCACTAAACACAGAGAATTCTGGGAGTTGTGGTCCTAGTTTACCTCAAATGAAAATTAGGCACTAATGTTCTAATCTGGAAGTGACTTGTAACGCTAAACTGCACTGAAAAAGGAGGTCACTGATGACATGGTGCCATCAGGTAACTTTAACTCAAAGTGCTCCCCGAAGGCAATCGACAATAGAAAGCGACAAATGTCCCAAAGGAGGAGACTGTGAAAATAAATTAGGTCGATGGGGAATTCGGGATTCCCGCAGCTTCCATAGAAACTGCAGTTCCTACATACCTGGAACTAGTAATGAGAATGGAAAATTGAACATGTAAGGGAAAAGGGTGCGGTTTTCTTTTAGCATAATTGTGAAACAATAGCTTTCTAAGGAAAAGTCCTACGTAATTTTACATTTAAGAGAGAACCAGCATAACATGGGTCTGTTGTAGTTGTTATACTACCAATAAAAGTCAAGTTAATAAACCTGCATCTCGTATTTCTGCCATTCCCTCAAGACCCCATTAATGGAAAAAACAGTGCGTTAATTGCTAAAAAAAAAACGGATTTCAAGGAAAACTGCTAATTAGACACAAAAAATGGCAGCACATTAAGCTCTATATAGATGCATTTACAATTCATAAAATCAACATTCATTTGTATTTCAAGTTTTTGCAAAAAGTGCACGCGAGCTCTTCTGTTAGCTGAAAGATGCTGTGGTGAGCTCCACAGCTGCTTATGCAATACAAAATGAAAGGAATCGAAACAACATTTACGTATCTATTTAAGGTGTGTTTACACAAAGTACAGGGCAAAAACATAGCTGCCATCTGAAAATGAAAAGCGTTTGGCGAGACTCTGCAGAAGCAGGTGGCAGTTTGCGCGGTTGCTAGCACGCTCCTTTGTCTCTGCCCTCTAACCCCCAGAGCTCAGCGATTATGTTGGGTGTATTTACGAGACAGGTGCGCCTGGAGCCGGTCCCTGCCTCCTTTCAGGCCCTGCCTGCTCTGAGCTCGCGTCATAAAGCCGCGGTCTGTCCCTGTTAAAGTGACACTTGCATGGAGAAAGAAAGGCCTTTTATGATCAGTCATCGGTTTGCACTTTGCACTGTGCTTTAGTCTGCCAGCCGCAGCCTCCCAGCACAGGTAGCATAGATTCTAGCAAGAGTCCTTGTTGGTGTGTCCCCCCGGGTTAGGTCTCCGCCTCCATTCTCCTAACCACCAGAAGAGCTGAAAGTTGCACAGCTGAAGGGTGGAGCCACAAAAACAAGCTCCCATCACACGAACCACCACCCCCCTCAGATGATAACACCTGCCGAATCCCTCTGGTGACCCCTCGCGAGAGCACGGGACGCCGGCGCGCGCTGGCCTTCAACCCTCAGAAGGATCTTACCTGCACCGTGATGGCGTACACCCGTCAGTCGTTCACCCAGCGCCGACAGGCCCACCCGGCGCTCGCTGCTCGCACTGTCAGCGGTCTGAAGAGCCCCAGCCCTTGCCGGGCAGGCTGCGCTCTCGCCCCGACCTGAATTTCCAGTTCTCTTACATTGCTGCCTACTTGTCTTTATTGGCCTGCCCGTCCCACCCGGTGTCGAGTTACACGGAGCCAGCACTCGCAGCACCTTGCGGAACAGCCAAACATATCACATACCTGGATGTGTCGCTACCTGTTGACTTCATAGTTAACCCTCTCTGCGCCGGGCTCTGCGACGCATCCGCGCTACGCCGTCATAGGGGTAGCTAGGGACTTCCTTTCCCTGCAGGCCCCCACCCAAAGAGTTAAAATGCTAATGCAAAGAGTGGGGCTGTCTTAAAAGGCAGACGTTAAACACAAGCAGCTGCAGAGATGTCAAGCCAACGTTGCTGGTTGTAAGGTAACTTTACTGCAAAAGCGACATCGCTAAAAGTTACCATTTTTGTTCACTTTAACAAATAATGATGTAACGTGTCTTCACGCAAAACGCTAACAACTCATGTCGCTTCGCCTGTTGCACGGTAGTGTTCGTGCATCTAGTTTACTTTCACCTCACATCTCGGCACAACAAACTTCCCGTCGAATCTTTCCCCCGCATACACATGAAAACGTTCAGGCTCGAGCAGAGGTATCTTCTAAACCTGCATACAGCGAATTTACATTATATTTCTTGTGTAAGTAAGGAAATAGCTGTGATTACTACTTCAATGTTTATTAAGGTCAGATAGGCCCATAATAAAGTGCATCATCGCCAATTTCATATGGTGACAACAGCACTGTCTAATAACTATTTCCATATTTCTTTAATTATTCCTGTACCGCTCCAGCATTACAATTCTCTGTTTATCATTGACAGTTAAGATGCGGCTGGAAAATTTTACACAATTAGCACCTTAAATAGCCCAAGAGCCCCGCTTTTCGAATTCGATAAATTGGGGAAATTGTGGTATACGAAAGGGTTCGAGAAGTGGGACCTAATTGGGATTTCTAGAGTTGGGGATCTGCTGGCTAAGGGTGTGGTGAAATTGTTTGAGACGCTGCAGACGGAGTACGAATTAGGGGGTACTGAGTACTTTCGATATGCCCAGGTGCGTCATGCTCTGCTATCTGTTTTTGCCGAGGGGGAGGTCGTGCCTGAGTCCTCCCCTTTGGAGGACAGGATTCTAGATGGCCATATGCCGGAGAGTACAATCTCCTTGATCTACAAGAAGCTTGTTAACGTTCGGACAGATCTCCTCCTCGATGTGCGCGAACAATGGACTAGGGATGGTCTCGAGTTGGACGATGAGGACTGGCAGTATGCCATCTCCTCTCCGAAGGAGGTTGCGATCCCGGCGAGACTTAGGCTGGTGCAGCTAAAGATACTTCACAGGGTTTATGTTATGGGGCCCCGCCTGATCCACATGGGTTTTTCTGAAGATGGCCTATGCAAGAGAGGCTGCGGGATGCTGGGCACCTTTCTACACATTATTTGGGAATGCGGGGAGATCACAAAGTTCTGGAAACAAATTCATGATGTGATGGAAGAGGTCACGGGTATCGCACTGCTACCGGAGGCAAGACGTTGCCTACTGAACGTCTGGGGTCCCACCGACTATGATGCCGCGCAGACCCAATGGGTGACCCTGGGGAATATGGTGGCGAAGCGAGATATTGCGCAGCTGTGGGGATCCCAGAGACCCCCCACCTTGGTAACATGGATGGAAAATATGGACTGGGGCATGTTCCGAGAGAAAACGGTGTACAGTGCCCGAGGCCGCCCTAAGAAATGGCATAAGATATGGGGGCGATGGAACCACTATAGGGGTGATATTTGTGTGCCCCCGGCTACTGAAACGCCCGATGTGCAGCTTTCCCCCTAGCGCTATTTCCAACTTTAGATGTAAACCTACTATAACTTGGAGTCCATACCTCTGCTTTCCCCCCCACTCCTTTAGTGTGTTGCACTGACCTGCGGATGGGAGTGGGACCTCGCCCCAACTGAGAACTTGCGCATGTTTACTATATGCTCTGCCTTGCTTTTGTTTTGCATTTTTTTTGTTTAATTTAAAAACTAAAACTTAGTTACTCCTGTTCTATTGACATGGACCCTTTCACGTGTTGTTCTTATCATGCTGCCGGACCTCCGGGATGTCGGCTGAATAGCTGTTATCCTTGTTGGTATAAATAAAGGTTTAAAAAAATAAAAAAAAAATCGCCCAAGACCCAAATGAACGACAAAAACACCCCGTTATAAGCACACTCTAGGCATCTTTCGTTAGTGAGTGAAGTATTTTTAAATCAAAGGTTTTAAATAACTTTTTTTCTCACAGAATATTATAGCGGGCAATATAAACTGGGAGAAGGATTGGGGGCGCAGCGGGGAAGGAAACGCTGCTTTCTGCTCCTCCTGGCCAATGGGATACAACTGGAGGATAAGGCATGAGAACTTTGTACAAAGGGGTGAAGTGGAGTATAGGTTGTATGCAGTATAGTGTTTAGAACATAAAAGGCGGTGATGGATGTAGATGGTGGTATATTGTAAGGGAGTATGTTGTGTTGATGTGGGAGGTGGTATCGGATGTAAGGTTTAAGTTGTGGAGTAAACGGTGTAGTTGTTAGTGGTGATGTAGATGTAATAAAAGTGATGTATGGGGATGCAAGCACTGGAATAGGTTGTATTTATATGGGTCTATGTGATGGTGTGCATGGTGGTGTAATAAGCCTGTGGTGATGTAAAATGTAGATGCGCAGAGTTCCAGGGAAAGGTTTACATGGTGGTGTAGAGGGTTGTGTATGGTGTGGTAATGTTGTAGATATCGGGCAATATTGTAGGTTATGGTGGAAGGTGAAAGTGGTTATGTAGTGGTGTAAGGAGCAATAACTATGCAGTGCAGGTGAAAGGTGGGGGGTGTATATGGTGCTATAAAAGTAGAAGGCATAGGTGAAAAGTGCAGTATAACGGTGCTTTAAGGTATTCACCCGGCAAACTGCATGAAATGGTGTAGAGAGTAGTGGTCTTCCAACTGTTGCTGCAACTCCCCCCCCCCCCCCAATCCGGGGAAGGCTTATGTGATCCGTGGTGGGGGGACGTCAGACCATGTCCAGGAGATTCTTCATGCGGATAATGCTTTGTTTTTGCTGGAAAAACCAGAACCGCAGAAACCCACCGTGTAATGGGCCAGTGCTAACATCTTCTGTTGTTCATATACTGGCTGAGAGTAGGTGTCCAAGGAAGGGCCTCCAAATGATACTTTTACACTTTAGTAAGGCCTGGCAACCAGAATAGTATGTTGGCAATCATGTATTTTATTGCATTTTTAAAAGGGATAAGTGCAATGTTAAATATGTTTATACATATTTAAACACTGCCAATTTGATAGAATAAATGCAAAAAATTGTAGAATAATTGTGAAAAAAAGGTGTTTTCATTCTTGGGGGCCCCAATTATTTTTATTGATCCTAGAAACACTTGTGTCCCCCTCCCATGACAATGCAACTAGCGAACTAAGGGACGAGTCAGTTGTCACGTGGACCCTATATGTGACTTAGATTGAAGCAACATTATAATATATTTATAATCTATTAAATTAAACATGAGATGGTTGTATAGCGCACATCTTGAACTCACATATTTCGAGTTGCTCTCATATGTGATAATAATATAATTGACACAATCACACAATTTGGTTAAGCAGCGAAGCCGAGTTTTATCCCAGGTTTTCTGGTTTCATAATGAGCAATTCAGCCACTAGAGAGGCATCTCTTCCCATCTCTCCTTTTTTTATTTCAAAGGTTAATACTTTGTCTTTAAGTCTTGGTGCATGAGGCTAGAGCATGGGTGGCAGGCAGAAGCCACATGAAGGCTCAGCCTCTTTTGTGCTCGAGGGACCAAGATAACCACAACTGAGCCAGAAACAAATATATGGCTCAAGATGTCAGTGTCTCTCCCACCTCTAGACTCCTGCACCAATTCAATAGTTTACCTCTAGTGGCTATAAATTCTTCGCCATACCAAAACTAAAATCAAAACTGAACCAATATATTGGATTGGTTATCATTTCTTTGTAAACAGTAATTGATGCCTCAAGTGGCCACCTGATGCTGCCATTTGATAACATTCAAGGCACACAATAGCTGGTACAGTAAGCTTGGATGAGATTAGTGCTAAAAGTTTGGAGGTTATCAAGGGCACAGACAGAGGAGGCATGTTGTTACACTGAAAAGGGTCTACTTATAGCTCTTATTTTTTTTAGGTCTGACCTAGAGACGGCTTAACCGGTCTCGCAAGCCTCATTTAAAAAAAAATATATATATATATATATATATATATATATATATCCTCCAAAGTTGCTCCAGCAGTCTGAGGCCGCACTCCATTGAAGGTAAGAAACATCTTTATTAACTTATTAACTTGTAAAACAGACAGCTTCCCCTCCCGTACTTGTGTCCCTGGCCTGACGCGTTTCAATGGAATCTTCCATCTTCTTCAGAGGCCTCCGTGAGCAGGAAAAATAACGTGCATGACCCGTCGCCCCCGCATGCTCTTTAAAGTAAAAGTACCTTTAATTGGCCCCCGGTGTGCCAATTGTTCACATTGCATGCTGGGCAACGTAGTCCATTTAAACACAAATTACACCCTCCAGTGGGTTACATGCTCACGTGTTTATTTCGGGACAAATCCTGCAGCCCATATTGAGCCTCTGGAGAAGACTCTGTCTATTTGAATCTGTACGCCTCCAAACGCCCAATCCAAGGAAAAGTTCATCCTCGAGTGGACCCGGTGGCTTTTCCCCGGGCGGTGCGTTGCCCCCACGGCCTGAGGCACGCCGTGAATCATAACCTCCCAAGTTGCTCCAGCAGTCTGAGGCCGCACTCCATTTAATGGAATCTTCCATCTTCTTCAGAGGCCTCCGTGAGCAGGAAAAATAACGTGCATGACCCGTCGCCCCCGGGTCCGCTCGAGGATGAACTTTTCCTTGGATTGGGCGTTTGGAGGTGTACAGATTCAAATAGACAGTCTCTTCTCAAGAGGCTCAATATGGGCTGCAGGATTTGAATTGACACTATATGCCAAGCAACCGTGCCTTATTTTTGTTGATGGTCACATGGACTCCTTGAATCAGCGCATTGATCATATATCCTCCAAACTTATGTAGGACAAGACAAGTTTTGGGACCATCTCACAGGGGTCCTTGCCCCATTTGCTTCCATACCATGGGTCCTGGGAGGAGACTATAACTGCACGCTCGACCTGAACCTTGACCGCTCACACCCGACTCCACCGCACTCCCCGGCACATAAGCAAATTGACAGGTTCCGGGCTTGGATTACACACTGGTCGCTCACCGATGCTTGGCGAATGCACCACCCCCTGATCCGATTGTATTCCTTCCACTCCATCCCACACAATTTGCGCGTCCGTCTGGACTGATTTTTATGCTCGGCGACTATATTGCCCAAGATTACCCACACGGACTACTTGGGCAGGATCATATCCGATCACGATGCTCCCATTCTCCAGTTACACTGGCGGCCCCCACACCCGCCGGTCCCCACCTGGCGCTTACCGCGGGACTGTCTGTCGGACCAGGTCTTTCGGCACGATCAGGAGAGTAGCATCCAAGACTATTTCACACGCAATTCGGGCACAGCATCATCCAAGTTAATGGAATGGGATGCATTTAAAGTGGTGGCCCGGGGAGAGTGCTTGAAGCAAATAACGGGAGTTAAGCGCATACTAGAACAGGCTCTCACCACTGCGGAGCAACACTTGGCGACTCTCACCAAACGGGATGTCACATCCGAAGGGGAGACGCGGCGTATAGTCGGAGCCAAAACTGCCTATCAAGCTGCCTCCGCGGATTTGCGAAAGTACAACTTCCGATCATACGCTACACGGATGCATAAAGAGAGGGACAAGACAGGCACTCTCCTGGCGTGGTTGGCCAGGCAGGACACGGAGGCCAAGCCCATTACCGAGATACTGGACCCTGGAGGGGTGTTAGTGCGTTCCCAGGCGGGGATTCTTGGGGCTTTCCGCGACTACTATGCGGAGACATATAGCGACCCGCCTCTACCCCACAAACTGTAGTGGATCGATTTCTCTATCCTCTACCTATCCCAACAATCACAAGGACAGAGAGGGAGGCTTTAGACTCCGCAATAACCTCGGTAGATGTGACACGGGCCCTGCATGCCCTAGCCCGAAATAAGGCTCCGGGACTAGATGGGTTCCCATTAGAATATTACACGACATTCTCAGTGCACCTAGTCCCTCGCTTGGTAGAGGTGTTTGCGGCGGCACGGAAGAAGGGAGAACTACCGAAATCCATGCGAGAATCCGTAATTGTGACGTTCCTGAAACCACAGGGACCCGCAGCAAATGGCCTCCTATCGCCCTATATCGCTGTTGTCCGCCAATTACAAACTCCTCGGGAAGACACTGGCGGATAGATACGTCCAAATCATACGCTCCCTGGTCCACCCGGATCAGTGCGGATTTATACCCGGCAGACGCACATCCCAGAACATACGTCGAGTTTTCCACATCCAGGATCAGGTAAAGGGGATATACCCTCGAGCGGCCTGTCTCATCCTAGATCTTGAGAAGGCCTTCGATTCCCTCACATGGCAGTTTTTGTTTTCGGTGCTGCAGCGAGCGGGCATTGGGCCCACCCTCCTAGCTTATACGCGCCTACTGTACACTGGGCTGACTTCGCGGATGCGCCTATGCCGGTACATATCGACGGAGTTTGCGGTTCAGAGGGGCACGCGACAGGGCTGCCCGTTGTCCCCTCTACTTTTTGCTCTGGCGGTGGAGCCTCTCGCCATACGACTTCGGCGGGAAGGGGAGAGCTGGGGCATCCCGATAGCAGGCACAGTGCATAGTGTTTCCTTATACGCTGATGACTTGTTGATTTATGTGTGGGACATCACAGACGACCTGACTCCCCTCTGGGAAACTCTGACGGAATTTACCGCTGCCTCGGGACTACGGGTGAATTGGGATAAGTCCACGATATATCTGCTGCATCCGGATCTGCCTCCGCGGGAGGTTCACCTGGGTGCTCAGCGGGTGCCCTGGAGCGCGGAGGCCCCCCGATGCCTTGGGATCCGTCTCTACCACTCCTCCACAGATATGTTAGAGGGTAACCATAACAGGGCATTGGCGAGTCTTAGGGCCACGGTCGGATTTTGGAAGAGCCTTCCACTGGCTCCAATTGGGAGAGTGGCATTGGCCAAAATGATCATGGTTCCAAGATTGTTGTACTTCTTTACCAATCTGCCGGTAATCCCGCCCAGAGCCTTTTTTCGGGACCTAGACTCCCTCCTCAGTGCGCTCATTTGGGGGTCCGCTAGACACAGAATAGCCCTGACAAAATTGCAGCTGCCCACCACACAGGGCGGCTTGGGAGCCCCCTCATTCGAGGCCTACTTCTTGGCAGCACAGCTGCAATGGCTGTCTCACTGGACGGCAGACAGGTATACTGTGGAAACTCATGCCATCGCAGGACGGATATCGGTTCCAGAGATCCGTCGCCTACTCCTCCCTGGCACTAAACCAAAACGCACATATCCTCTATAGGTGTCAGTGGCACGTAGGTGTATGCTACGGATACACCGCATGTCCCCGGGGACTCCGTTGTACTTCCCTCTACTCACTCTGGTGGGATGGCCCAAACAGGAACACTACTACACAAATAGCGCGCTTCGCACGTGGACATCGTGTGACTTAACGGAGGTGGAGTCCCTTTTCGAGGACGGGCAACTACAACCGTTCCACAGCCTTGTGGAGAAGTACGATCTTCCCCCGAGACAATTCCTGCTTCACCGCCAACTCCTAGATAGCTACCGACCGTATCAGGACCTAATCAAAGGGGAACCACCCACACATCCAGTTATCCAAACGATTCTACACATGGGAGCAGGGCGCCATCTAACTACATGGCTTTATAAAGCCATACGGGAACTAACTAATAAGCCACTGGAGACCCTGCAAGCCACCTGGGAGGCTGAAATCGGGCGGGTGCTCCATGAGTGGGAGAGAGCTCCGAAGTACCCTAAGAAGGTCTCTAGAAACGCACGCTTTAAAAACATTCAATATTACATCCTGCACAGGGCCTATTTAACACCTGCACGCCTCCAACGATTCTACCCTGACACTCAGTTCCTATGCCCCAGATGCCATGAGCGGAATGCAGATTTCCGGCATATGTTTTGGAATTGCTCCGTCATGAAAATTTTCTGGCACCACATTCACACTGCTTTGCGTACCCTCACAGGGCTAACCTGCATGAACACATGGGAGGCCAGCGCCATAGGCATCTTTCGTGCGGTGCTCTTAGCCAAACGCAGCATCGCCATGCATTGGCGTTCCCCCACCGGTCCACCGTTGGCGGCTTGGGTGGGAGCTACTCACAAGTGGGCGGTTGCGGAGGAGGAGACATTGCGGGAGGAGGAGGTGAGAGGGATCCGCAAACACCCTATATCAATGGAATGGGCCATGCTATTATATCAGTTCAAGCAGCTATCCCCGGGAGCAGACCCAACAGACAGCCCGCCCACATAGTCAGTCCTGCACACACAGTCACAGACCCTGCCTAACTAATCTCTCGGAATCCCGACCACATGAGCTCATAACAAGCCCCAGTATCAGATATGTTATCGCAATTTTAGGTCGAACCAAATGGGATAGGCAATCATGAGTCACAGAGGTGCCTTACCCATACGACGTTTCATACCCTCGCTAGCATAACTGGATAAGTTCTTCCATGCCCGTCCCCTAGTTTATGCCTGCGTTACACCCCAGTTCCTGTGCCATATCTGGAACCCGAGACAGCAGGGTATATACATCACGATATATCTGTACATTGTTTACGCTCTCCGTTGACGAATCACCAGTATATACAGTTGCTATGTACCACTACTGGATGTACAATCTGACATGACTATTTGAAAGTTTTGTGTGATGTACAATGTGTGAAATATGAAAATGGCAATAAAAATAAGTTTAAAAAAAATATATCCGCCAAACTAGACAAGCAAGCATCCAGGCTAACAGAAGCAGAGCAAAGGATTTCGTTGGCGAAGGGTGAAATACAAGCCACGGTCCGAAAGTGCTCAGATATGGAGAAACTCCTAACCATAATACAAGCAAAAAATGAAGATATAGAAACATGCTCACGGTGCAATAATCTGCACATAATAGGTCTTCTAGAACCAATGAATACAGGAAGAATGGAAATCTACATGGAACAGATGATTAATGATCTAGTTGGCCAGGAGAACATGTCCAGTATAACGGTAGTAGAGCGAGCACACAGATCGCTGATGGCAAAACTCCAGCTGGGGGCCACTCCGCGTCCTATCATTGCTAAACTGCTCAACTACCGCAATCGCAACGCAGTGTTGCGCAGAGCGCGGGAGAAGAAGGAACGCCGCTATCAAGAATATCGTGCAAGGTTCTACCCAGGCTCCACTGCAACAGTTCAAGCAGCGAGGAGAGAATATCAGTCTATAAAACACCAACTACAGAAAGAAGACATTCCATATGCAATGTTATACCCCACCAAACTGCGCATTGACTAAGGGGAAAAGCCAAAAATATACATAATCCCAAAAGCTGCACAGGATTTTTTCAGATCCATCACAAGACGCAAAAGAAACCAACGCTCTCAAGAAGGTGAAGACACAGACCAGTAAGTTAGCCTATAAGAAGTGTAACCAAGCTAAGAAACTCCACCGGGACAAGGGAAGGCGAGGCACAAATGAATGGGGGCTGGGCCATGACCTCGAGCTCCAAACCTAATGAAAACTGGCGAACTGGCTCGCCTGGCCACCTCCAGGACTGGAAGGAGACTGAACTCCTGCGCCCCCCCCCCCCAAGCGTGTGAACACAGATAGAACTGATAAGTATATTGTTACTGAGAGACCGAACTATACCCTTATAAATTAGACAGTAGTGTTAAGGGGAATTTGTCTTTAGCATGTTTGGGATGCTGAAGTGGGAGGGGGCTTAACGGGAGGGAGATTATGTTGACTGTTGAGGTCGCCATAGCTTATCAATCGCGTATGCACGGGGAAGATATTTGGTTAACATGAATGCAGACACAAAAAGTTCCCACATCTAGATGGCTACAGATAGAATCTCTGGTAAATCTCCTTCGTAACATGGAATGTACGAGGCCTTACCAGCCCCAAGAAAATAAGACAGATAATGGCCTAATATTCAAATAGCACTTCTTCAATAAACACACCTTACGATGTGCACAGAGGCGAGGGTGGGTACCCACTGGGCGGGGGCCCAGCTAGCATCCTCGTATTCAACATACGAAAGAGTGATACTGACGCTCATAAAAAAAGGCACACCGTTCATGGTCCCACATGAAATGCTATGCTATGCTATACTTCAAGGCCGCATGCATGGCACACTCCTCACAACAGTAAATGTGTATGGGCCGAACATAGATGACCCAGACTTTTATGTAGACATACTGAACGCCCTACACCCACTCCCAAAATCAGAAATAATATAGGGGGGAGCATTTAAACAAACATCTGGACACAAACAAAGACAATCGGCCCCTCGCGGCTGACACAACAAAAGGTCGACCCGAATTATCGGAGAAGGGATGGATGAGATGGGCTTGGTGAACGTCTTGAGAATCCACAATCCAGACCGCTTAGAGGGCACTCATGCATCATTGGCCCATGGGTCCTGGTCCCGCGCAGATTACTGGCTGGCCACTATAGGAGCCAGCGCATGGGTGACAGACGTTGGGTGATTAGCAAGAACACTATCTGATCACAACCCCGTCAAGCTCAGTATACAGCTTCCAACATGTACCCCCTCGGCAATTTACATGGAGACTCAGGGCCGACGCGTTACTCGATCCGGTGTACAGGACCGCTATCAAGGATGCTATTATAGATTACTTTGCTACAAACATGGGCTCGGTAAGCGAAGCCTCCACACTTTGTGAAGCATTAAGGCCACTATAGGGGAAATTTGTATAAGCACAAGAATACTAAAAGCCATCCGCAGACAACTGCAATGCACAGAAGAGGCCTTAAAACACTTACAGCAGGAATACAAAATCAGCCCACGCCCGTCACCTTAGCAAATATAAGGGAGCACATGACCGGATATAATGAACTGGCAAAAAGGGAAATACAATATCTAGCTAAAAGGCATGACGTGAGAGCGTATGAAGAAGGGGGGAGACCTGGGCACAATCTAGTCACTAAAATAATGGCAGACAAAAGTCACCATCACAAAATAAAGATCACGGGTGATGATGGGGAAGATCATTATGACCCCACTGGAATACTAGCACAAATTAAGCAAGTCTATGAGGGAATCTATGTTTCCTGTGAGAAGGTAGATATAGATGGGCTAGACAACTACTTATCGGATATTGAGCTCCCCTGGTTATCATATGGACAGATTGAATATTTATGTCAACCTATTGAAGCAGCTGAGATACGTGAGGCCATAAGCTCTTTACCAAACAGGAAAGCTCCGGGTCCAGACGGACTCACAAGCAAATTTTATAAAGCATTTGTGGATCTATTGGTGCCACACATTTTAGAAATGTATAGGGAAGCATTTGGAAAGGGAATACTCCTGTTTACGTAACGTGAAGGCTTAATAATAGCTTTGCTAAAGCTCGACAAGCCCTCGATGAAGTGCGAGTCCTATCGGCCCTTATCCCTCATCAATATAGATGCTAAAATACAAGCACGAAAGCTAGCCCTCAGACTTCAACCTTTACTGACGACAATGATACTGCCAGACACCATGCACAACTTGCGCACGATATTTGCACTATATTACCAGCTTAATCCGGATCTCAAGGCTGCTGCGGTAATGTTGGACGCTGCCAAAGCTTTCGACTCTATAGAATGAAGCTACGTGTTCTGAATACTTCAACGAATGGGGCTTCCCGAGGAGCTTGGAAAATTGATACGGCTGTTATACACATTCACAGTGGCAAGAGTACGTAAAGCTAGGTACAAGTCAGAACTGCTCTCTATATATAGGTGTGCCAGACAGGTCTTCCCTCTGTCCCCGCTGCTGTTCTCTATAATGATAGAACCGCTTGCATGTATTATACGGCAGAAGCATGGGGCATCGGCGCTGCGATTCAGACAGAGGCCAATTAATATTTCCCCGTATGCGGATGACATGGTGCTCTATGTCTGGGAGCCGGACACACATCGCACGCCAATTCTGGAGGAATCGGAGTACTCCTGTGTTCAGACAGAGTCCCTACGTCTAACTGTAATCTACGTATAATTCATTTTAAATATATACAACAAATGTACTACACACCTGCTAGGCTACACAGGTACCGAATCAAAGAAATGATATATGCCAGAGGTCTGGGAGGGAAGGTGCAGATTTTATGCATTTAGCATAGGAATGTATTCAGATAAGAGATTTCTGGTAATCTGTGGTTCAAAGTGTAAAGGACATGAAAGCCGAAACAATGCAATGCAACCCGCATGTATGGTTGTTGGGCCCGATTCCAAAAATGACGGGGAGCATATGTAAATTCACAGCAGTAGCAATGTTAATGGCCAAGAGGCAAGTGACCATGCACTGGAGGAAAAAGTCAGTGCCCAAGCATCAACAATGGATTAAGGACATGGTATATTGCAAACAAAATATTGTCCTCTACGTGGAAGAACTTACAGAAACCTCAAGGCCTAAGGACATATGGAGCCCGTTGTCAGAGTATCTAAGGGTAAAAGCCGCCTCAGAGCCAGACGATGCTGTCTGATTGAAGCAAAGGACGATAATATTACCCAGTACAGTAAACGCTGAAGTTAATGTATGTAACCCAATTGACAAATGAATGTTGCAGAATCGATGTAGCTATGATGTATGTTGACGTTGTTAAAGAGATGAACATGTCAAAACAATAAATAAAAAATAAATATGACAAATGAAAAAAAGATGGTGGCATTTTTCCTTTTCTTATTACTGTTACAAATAAAAAAAGAAATGTAGGCTGCCAAGGCAAGACCTATTGGTTTTGCCAATATTAGTTTATATTTGGGAGTACAGCATCAAGGCACCAGCAGGGAGGACTTTTTGAACTGCCACATAGCAATTTTTGTAGCAGACCACTGGAGGAATGTGCCGATGGAATATTCGAGGAACTTGATCACAATTTTCTTCTGAAACCACAATCAGTGTAGTGACCCAAGTGCTGGAGCAAGGTGCTCTCTACACCCCACGCAGATGTCGAGCATACAGAACCATCCTCACCATGTTGGAGAAGAAGCATTAAGTAGTCCAGAAGGTTATATTTATATTACTGGTGCAGTCAATAGGCAGCATAACCAACACAATAGAAGATTGAACATCAGAGGGAAAGCCAGTCGGTGAAAAAATATTATCAGCCTGCAAAAGAAGACCTTCTTTCGATGCTTACCCTTTGAAGTAAAAGAGCTGCGGGGCTCTCTATCGATCTTCATTCCCATATTCTTATTCTTAAATGGGACCTGAGGTGGACGAGTACCAAAGAAGAGGGGTGGCTCTTCGTGTCTATTCTGTTGCAGCAGTTCCCACTAACAAAATCTAGTTTTTGAAGACATTCATTGTGAGAAATTGGGTTTTTGGCTGACTGGGGTGTGAGACCTGGTCAGGCAATAGCCACAATCCCATTGTAGAGTGAATCACCAAAAGTCACTAAATTAACCTGTGCTTAACCCTGGGTAGCTTGGCACAAAAAGAAGTCAGGCTTAACTTAAAGGCAATGTGTAAAGTATTTATGAAGGACACAAACACAATTGAATTGAAAACACAACACAAGAAAAATCCCAAACCAATTTAGAAAATTAGAGTAAATTTTGATTAATTATTTTAAGCCAAAATGACAAAAATCCAATCCGTAGAACCGGAGTTAAGACTTTTTAAAGTTTTTAAGTGAAATCTAGCGCCTAAAAAACCAAAGCGCCCACCGCTGACATCTAGACACGCAAGACTGGGCCAAAGTTGAAAGTTAAGGCAGACTGTAATGAAGCGCAGTTCAGATACAAGAAGTGGATTGGGCCCGGTCAGCGCTTACCTTCAGACTTAGAAACATTTTTGAAGAAAAATGTCTGAAAAGGTAAAGGTCAGCGGTGCAGTGCTGCAGGAGTCCAATGAGGGAGCGTTGTAGACAGATGGCCTTGGGTCGAAGCCAGGGGGAAGGTTTCTATGTTGGGACTCAGTTGCTGAAATGGAAGTAAAAAAACTAGCGGGATGAGGCAGAATGGTGTAGTCGAAGACAGTTCCACGAGGTTGGATACCCCTTAGGTGAACGATTGCTGAAACAGATTTGCTGCTGCGGGAAGAATGTAGTGGGAGAAGCACCTCGGGTGGATTGGCGAGCAGGTTGTCCCAGTCTAATCCTGGTTCTCACAGCGCTTTATGGCCACATTTTGAGTCCTCAGTTTTGGGAATTGGCCATGTGAGCGCCTTTAGCACCGAAACCAAGGATCCTGGACTGATGGGACCTCTCTAGTGGGTTCAGGACTCGCCCAGGCTCGGTCCAGGTGCGGGTTCAAGATGGTGGGAGCCTGTTCTATCCCTGTGGGTCTGAACAGGAGGCCAGTAAACTTGCCCTTAGAGTAACTTCTGGTAGTCCTGTGTGCAGGGCTAAACACCAGGGCTGGCCTCTGAGGGTTCAAGGCAGGCTCCGGCAGCAACACAGTCATTCCAGGTACAGCAGCAAAAAGTGAGTGCACACCAGGTCACAGCAGCAGGCAGTCCTCTGAAAGTTCTTCTGCAAGTCCTGTAGTGAACTGAAGAGTGGGTCTGAAGGTCCTATTTTTATACCCTGGTGCAGGTTCTTTTAAGTGCATGGGCTTCCCTGCCTCCCCTGTCCTGGCTCCAAGCTGGTTGCAGTGACAATACCGTGTTGTTAGGCTCTTGGTGTGAATGCAGAGCAGAGGATATTCATGTGTAAATGGGGCTGTGCTCAGCTCCGCTTCCCCTCATTTGTTTGCGTAACACTCCCCTCACCCTGCCAGCAGATGGCCCGTTCAGGCACACCAAATTACCCTATTGTGGGACTGTCTGGGAGGAATTCACAAAGTCTGTTGGTTACACCCTGTCATGTGACCCAGTCCAGGCTACAGGCACAATAGGGTTAAGGGCAGGAAAATACCAATTTTCTAAAAGTGGCATTTTCAAAATTGTAATTAAAAATCTAACTTTAAATAGGGGTTATCATTACAATTTCATAGGTACCAAACATTACATCTTTCTCCTCTCAATTAGGAGTTATAGCTTATTAAATGTAATAAGGAATCCCCAATGTTATCCTATAGAAGGGATAGGCCTCACAGTAGTGAAAAACTAATTTGGGAGTTATTCACCACCAGGGCATTTAAAACTTGAAAGTACATGTCCAACCTTCAAATTACACAGTACCCTGCCCTATGGACTACCTAGGACCTACTTTAGGGGTGACTAATATGTAAAAAGGGGGAGATTAAGGCTTGGCAAGGGTGTTTAAATGGCAGGTCGACATGGCAGTGGGGCACTGTATTCAGGCTGCAGTGGACTTGTTTTAGAGGAATACTTAAGTGGGTGGCACAATAAGTGCTGCAGGCCCACTGGTAGAATTAGATTTACAGGCACTGGGTATATGTTATACTAATCTACAAGGGACTTATAAGAAAAATAAATATACCAAGTAGGTATATGCCAATCAAAACATGTTTAGGGGAGTAAGAATAAGCACTTTGACACTGGTTAGCAGTGGCAGGAGCACAGAGTCCTAAAGACAACAAAAACAAATTCATCAAAAAGTGGAGGGTAAAAGGCAAAAGGTTTGGGGGTGGCCCTGCAGAGGGGGTCAGGTCCAAAAATCATCTAGAACCATTTCTTCAGTATCCACAGACCTATTACTTCAGTTAGGAGGCAGTTGGTAAAACTCCTTATCTCTTTCGAAGCAACAGATGGAGGTGTCTAATGAACTAATAATACTTGTGTAATAACTTCTCCCTGCTGCTTTTCTTTTTAATGATTTATTAAATGTTGGACTGTAGCCCATGGACAACTTCCAAGCATCACTATTCAGAGAATCATACAAACACATAATGACTCACATACGCAACACAATATTCAAATGTCTCCCCACTCCTCCAATGCGCTTACTTGCAACAGCTTCCCTTCCTCAACAGCTTCATGGAAATGGATTAGTAAGCAGAAAAAGGTTAGGAAGGCAAAAACCATGCTCCATGCAAACAGATTAGTAATAATAGATTGGTTAAATACAACAATTACTCAGGAAGATTAGTATGTCACAGTATATTGTGTAGAAAATACCACTTGACATAAACAGTGTGTCCTAAATATTGTTTGTAGCAAATATTGTCCCAGTGGGTGTACATATTCTATTATTTATTCAAATGCTACAGTAGTTAAGAAACTGCTATTTAGGACAAAATATTAATGTTGGGCCATATTCTGACGGTGATATTCTGGCACCACACCACTTGCAGTCCAGCATTTTAAATATATAACTGCCTAGGAAACCTTTAAGTATTGCAATTTTTTGAAAAATACTGTATGAGTCATTGAACGACTCGCACCTAATATGAGAACATTTATTAACTCCATTTTTGCATGCAACTACATGTCCAAAACCTGCTTGTTTTCAATGCTATTACTAAATGCCGCGAAAAACTCCCTAAATCTCCACTATTGCTTGATTAAATAACAGCATTATGAAAAGGACAGCAATATGGCTGTTTGCCCTATCTTTAAGATGCATCACACTGCTGTAGATACTGCAAAGTGTGTGCATTATGCATGTGAAGGCCTAGGCTGCCGCCAGTATGAACTTGGTCCTTGCTCGCTTTTTGCACTTTTGCCCTAGTTTCCTGAAGTTTGGAGGGGTGGTGAGAAGACCTCTGTGCAAGACTTGCCCTCTAGTCTGGATGGGGCAAAGGCAAGAGGCTGAAGCTAGTCAAGTCCCTGTAAGCCAGTCGTCTGAACTGTTTACGCTTCCCATTCCTTCATGCCAAAATACATTTCCTTCACAAGCTTGTTTGATACATGGGAGAGACTTGTTTATTTCTGGTGCAACACTTGGGTGTCCAGAGGGTTCACGGATGATTTGCCTGTGTGTTGCATGAGTCAAATTAAGGTTGGTTTGATGGCAATGTTGACATTCTGGCCTTTGCCTCTAGAGTACGTCACTGGAATGCTTAATTGGCATATTTTTTTGAAGCATGGTAGTGTCCGGGGTTGGTCTCAGGTGCTCTATTCCTATATGAATGTAGGTGATTGCTTTCTGTTTTATGGCTATTAATGTTGAAAAAACATGGAGTGAACTGTACCCAGGGAATGACTATATCTAGCAAAAGTTTATATTGTTTTATCACTTTTAGGAGTATGCTGTGTGCAAATGAGGTATTCAGACCACACATATCCCTACCTTAAACTCAAATCCCTACACCTGGGTTCTCCAAAGTCGGCCCTGGAGGGTTGGATCCATGCCAGATTTTTAAGGCAACTGCATTTATCTAAATGGGGATATGTAAAAAATCGGGCATGGATCGGCCCTCCAAGACTGACTCTGGAGAACCCTGCCGTACACCGACACAAAGGTAAGAGGAGCTTATCACTCAAAAGCTGCATTTTCATTCGCTTGGAAGTCATATCTCCCTTGAGGAGGAACAGTTTATCATCAGGGGCCTGTAAAAACACGAATGTGAATCAACAAAGGAGCGGCCCCGCTTACCGAGCTGCAACTGCGTAGGTGGACGTGAAGCTGCAGTCAGGCAAGAAGGGAGTGGGGAGTCTGTGAGACGCACACAGGCCTTTCATACCTCTAGGTAAAGCACCTTCACACCCCAGTCAAACAGGCTTTGCCCTTAAACACAACCATGTGTTGTAATTGTGTACACGTGTTGGGGTGGCGCGTCGGGTTGTCTTGTCTGGAAACACCTGGTTTAAGGCTTGAATTAAAATTACACATAAAGGAAAGGAATATCAAAATCAATACTGAGCCTATTGGAAGGGAGAAGAGCCTGAGGCAAGCAGTGTGCGTGCTGGACGTGAGCCAGGGGTCAGAGGGCAAAGCAGGGCCCATGATGGCGGCGGGAAGGAATATTGCAGATATGATTCATTCGTGCCTGCCTGACCAAGAAGACAACACAGCCATGTAGGAATCTAGACCCAATACAGACCCAGTCTAATTTGTTTACTGGGTACAGTGACCAAAAAAGCTTCTCATAATGTCTACTTGTATAGCGTGCAGTTGAAACTGAACTGCCCCCAGGCCCTTCAGTAACACGTGATCTAATATCCAACCACGGTACTCATATATACCTCAGACGGATGAAAGGCAGTCTTGCTGAGAAGCACAGGTGTGATCTGTAGGTAGATTCTGCACGGTATGCTGCTACCGAAATATTTCAATCAAAATATCGTCAGACTGAAATATTGAGTCCTAAGTACCGTTTACCTAAAAATCGTCCCACTGGAGTTTAAAATAGAAAAGCTACACTGAATGGGATTATATTTTGTAAATGATATTAGTGGCACAATATTTTTTGTCAGACTATATGTTTGCTACCACCATTCTGAAATACAACCTGTGCAAGTGCTCAGGCGCCCGAGATCTCTGAGGCGCCTGAGGGAAGGAAATACACGTTGTGGCATTCAGCGAGCCCAACTGCATCTATCTCCAGAAACCATTAGTACAGAGAATAAAACAAAGACTGAGAAACAAGCAAAGGATTAATAATTATAAAGAAAAAGAGTTACTCTTGTAATAATTTGTAGTACTTATTTCATCGATAGGAGAAGCCCAAATGCTTTCTCTTTCAGGTGACACTGATGTATGGAAAAGGTGCATCAGGAAATGGAATTCTTTTACCAAGTATCTTGAATAAAAACATTGGTAAACGGCTTCTAATAAAATATTCAGTATGAAGAGAGAGACTAAAAGTAAAGAATAACAACACTATGTAGAATGATCTCAGTAGGCCCCCCTCGAGACTTTAGATCACAGAAACATTTCCAATGAGCCCATCAACCTGTACTTTAATTAGACAAGGTGACTGAAGTTCGTGGATGAGCCATTAAAGTGCCTTGAAGCGTGTGTTTGGTGCAGAGTAACATTTGTCCTGGTTCAAGGGTGGGGGTTGTTGCTTCTTTTGATACGTAGTGTAAATCTTCACACCCACTGCTTGTCCATAGGGTGGGAGTATAGAACGGCTTAAGGTAGTTAAAACGGGGATGAAATGGAGGTACCTCTGCAGGAAGTGACCGGAAACAAACGGAAGCTGGTCGGAGCAGCCTGCAATCGGCTCTGCTCCAGAGAGGATTCAAGCAAACCGGCTGGATGGACACATTCAAGCTGTAGAAAACGGCATAAATATATGGTTATGTTCTTCAGTTTTATGAGATATCAAGGTTAGGGCAGCAGCAAACCAGTGCCAGCATCCAGATTATCTCCTGCTGAAGGAGCCAGTGAAGGAAGGAATTAGCCCTGTGTAGTGCGGTCACTAAACCTTAGGGCTTTAAGGGGGGCGGTACTGCCAGTGCTGAGCACACTTAGTAATAAACAAGCATTGGCAAAGACAATAGGTTTCGCCTATACAAGAGTTATTGGCTTTGGCAATGTGTTTTACCCATGTTGTACACCAGCAAGTTAGTGTCGTAGAGGGGATGGTGTGTAGTGTAGTATTGTGGAATGGCTAAGAGTTGAGTAAAGTGTCGTGGAGTCAAGTGGCACAGAGTGGAGTCGCGTAGAGTGGTGTAGAGTGTACTGGTGTAGTGTGCATTGACATAGAATGTTGCAGAATATAGTCGTGTAGAGTGCAGCAGCATAGAATTCAGTGGTGTACAATTCAGTGGCATAGAATCCAGTGGCATAGATTAGAGTGTTGCATAGTAGAGAGCAGTGGCATAGAGGGCAGTACTGCAGAGTGCAGTGATGTAGAACAGAGTGGCATAGAGTACAGTGATGTACAGTAGAGTGCTACAGAGTGCAGTGGTGTACAGTGAAGTGACGCAGAGTGCAGTGGCATAGAATGCAGTAGTGCAGAGTAGAGTGGGGTAGAGTTAAGTGGCATAGAGTGTAGTGGTGTAGAGTGTAGTGGTGTAGAGTGAAGTGGTGCAGAGTAGAGTGCAGTGGCGTACAGTAGAGTGGGGGTGCAGTAGAGTGGACTGGTCTAGAGTTCATTGGTGTAGAATGTTGCAGAGTATAGGGGCATCGAGTGTAGTGGCATAGAATTCAGTGCCGTACAATGCAGCGTCATAGAATGCAGTGGTGTAGATTAGAGTGGTGCATGGTAGAGTGTAGTGGCGTAGAGTGCAATGGTACAGAGTAGAGTGGCATAGAGTGTAGTGGTGCAGAGTAGAGTGGCATAGAGTGCAGCGCTGTAGAGTGGTGCAGAGTAGAGTACAGTGGTGCAGAGTGGAGCAGAGTAGTCACAGAGTGGAGTGCTGCAGAGTGCAGTGGTGCAGAGTGCTGTAGTTCAGAGTAGAGTGACAGAGTTAAGTGACGGAGAGTGCAGTGTTGCACAGTAGAGTGTCGTAGAGTGCTGTGACGTAGACAGCAGCGGCATAGAGTACATTGGCGTAGAGTAGATTGTTTCAGAGTAAAGTGAAGTGGCATAGAGTTGAGTGGTGCAGGGTAGAGTGCAGTGGCGTACAGTAATGGCATAAAGTGGTGTAGAGTGCAGTGGTGAGGAGTTGATTAGAGTGGCATACAGTGGATTGGTGCCGATGCATAGAGTGGAGTGGTACAGAGTAGAGTGCATTGCTGTAGAGTGTATTGGCATAGAGTGCAGTGGTGCAGAGTGCAGTGTTGCAGAGTGGCATAGAGTGAGTTGTGCATAGTAGAGTAGAGTGGAGTTGCCTAGACTGGAGTGGTGTAGAGTGCATTTGCACAGAGTAGCAGAGTGGAGTGGCGCAGAGTGCAGTGGCATGGTGTAAAGTGGAGTGGTGCAGAGTGCAGTGCGGTGGAGTGGTGTAGAGTGGAGTATGCACGCTGTGGTAGCACACAGCCATTACAGGCAATGTGTTTTCAATTGAAATGGCCATGACGTTTGCACAGATACAGAGTTTTACTAACAAAACTATACGACATACAAACGATAATGTGTGGAAATAGCATCACCTAGGGTATTGATTTGATCATAATAAAGTATATGTTTCCAACACACTTCAGAATTAACAAAAAATGTGCTTCACTTGTGCTTTGCCAATTCTGATATATTGTGAAATACTTTCAAAGTTCATTTAAATGTTGTTGTGTGCTTGAATAAAACCCTTCTTCTACCCCCGGTATCCAGCAAGATTCTCACATAAATCCTTTCAGTTTGAAGTAAGAGGAAAAAAGTACACACCAAGCTCCCTCAGAAGACAGAGCGTGACATTTGACCTCTGTCCTATCTTTGAATGCACAGCAAATGTGACAAGGTAAGAACAAGCTTTACAGAATTATTTAGAGAAAGGAGCACTCGTGGAAGAATACACAAGAGGTATTGTGCAACGGCTTTGCTCTTTGGAAGGGAAGTACTGAACCTGGCCAGCCTAAAGCAAAAAAATGCTAACAAGTAGAAAGCCAGAACATGTGAGTTACAAGCCCCAAAAGCAATGGTAAGCAATGGGCAGAATGAATTCCCAGGGAAGCTGTCTAAATGTCCCCAAGATATCTTTAGCAAACCAGACAGCTGAATGGGGCACGAGTGGGAGAAAAGAATGGAGGAAGACTGCTGGAAAATCCAAAATCGTTCATGGAGTATTTAAAACAAAAGAAAACAAGCATTTACAATGCAATGGTCTCTGCAATATTATAGGTAGAGCTATTGGTATTGCTCATTATTTTTTATCATTATTGTATCCCTAAATAAATGGCATTGTCATTTCTATTGGCATTAGATTTTTTTTTTGCATATGTGATACCTATTGCATTAGCAGAGAGAGAGTGAGGTAGTGAGATAGAGAGAGTGAGGTATTGAAATAGAGAGTGAGGTAGTGAGAGAGAGTGAGGTAGATCGAGAGTGAGGTAGTGAGATAGAGAGTGAGCTAGATAGAGAGTGAGGTAGTGAGTGATGTGATGTAGTGAGATAGAGAGAGAGGTAGTGAAAGAGAGAGTGAAAGTGAGTTAGTGAGATAGAAAGAGTGAGGTAGTGAGATAGAGAGTGATTGAGGTAGTGAATGAGAGAGAGTGAAGTTGTGAGGTTGTGAGCTAGAGAGTGAGGTAGTGAGTGAGAGAGAGAAGTTGTGAGATAGTGAGATAGATTGGAGTAGTGAGGTAGAGAGTTATGTAGTGAGAGAGAGTGAGGTAGTGAAACAGTGATGTAGTGAGGGAGAGGGATGTTGTGAAGTAGTGAGATGTAAGCAGAGTGGTGTTGTGATGTAGTGAAAGAGAGGTAGTGAAAGAGACAGTGAAAGTGAGTTAGTGAGATAGAAAGGCACAGTAGCGACCCCCAGCTCCCCAGGTAAAGACGAGGAGGTTCTTGGCGCCGAGAGCAGTGGCAGGGTAAGGGCTTAAGCAGCGGGGGAGCGGATGCGATCCGGCGGCTAGATTGCCGACCTTGGTGCGGGAAACCAGAGTTCGACACTCGGGGTCGCGTCCACATCTCGTGATCCTCGCTAAATCCCTTAACCCCCCCTCGTGCCTGAATGCGCAACGTAACCGGCGCGCATGTAAAGCGCTCCAATACCTTCGGGCGAGTTCGCACTATATAAATAAAAAAAATGAAACAAAAGTTAGGACAAGTACTTTACTAAAGCTGGCTCCTATTACTCCTTTTTTTTTTTTGGTAAAAGATTTTATTAATTTTTCACACCCAGGGTCCTGAAGACCAACATTACACATATGACCAGCAGACGAAGAATCCCCCCTCAAACTACACATCAGGAGCAATCCGTTCCACTGCATTCCTACCCTACATCCCCCACCCACCGCCCCCTCTACCCCCACCCCCCCCAGTCAGTGTGCCCGCAGTAATTCCTCATCAGCCACCTTCCATCTGGCCCTATGGCCTGAGACGTCCCAGCTCCGGGCAAACGGGCAAACCCCTGCTAGTATTCAGCCCGAGAGAGAGGGCCCCGCCGTGACCTCCCTCCGCAGCCCTGTTCCCACCTGCGCTCTTCAACCGCTGCCCAGGTAGAGTGCAGATAGCAAGTCCTCCATGAGTGTAACTAAGTGACCCCGTCCTGCATGTACTCCCCCGTGGCCCCCACCGACCCCGTCCCAGGTTCCACTCCCCCATCCACGTCTACAGAATCCCCATCATCCACAGCCTCCACATTCCTCGTCTCCCAGGAGCGCAGCTCTTCCACCAACACCCCCCACGCCCTCGCCACATCCAGCACCTTCTCATTAGCGGTCCGCCTGGCCATCTGAAGCCGAAGCGTCCCTTCGCTTTGGCTCCTATTACTCCTTAATGTGCACCGGCATCCCCTCATTCCGAATGCACCGATCGTAAAGGAGTCTCCCCCGAGTGGAATGCTAAGTGGACGCCATTGGTGCGGAGGGCGCAGGAGTCGGTGGAACAGATGCAAGCTGTGGCCTTAACTCTCGTGATCCTGGGTAAGTCACTTAACCCCCCCCTCGTGCCTGAATGCGCAACGTTACCGGCGCGCATGTAAAGCGCTCCAATACCTTCGGGCGAGTTCGCGCTATATAAATAAAAAAAAATAAAAAAAGTTAGGACAAGTACTTTACTAAAGCTGGCTCCTATTACTCCTTAATGTGCACCGGCATCCCCTCATTCCGAATGCAACGATCGCAAAGGAGTCTCCCTCGAGTGGAATGCTAAGTGGGCGCCATTGGTGCAGAGGGCGCAGGAGTCGGTGGAACAGATGCAAGCTGTGGCCTTAACTCTCGTGATCCTGGGTAAATCACTTAACCCCCCCTCGTGCCTGAATGCGCAACGTAACCGGCGCGCATGTAAAGCGCTCCAATACCTTCGGGCGAGTTCGCACTATTTGAATAAAAAAAAAAAAAAAAGTTTGGACAAGTACTTTACTAAAGCGGGCTCCTATTACTCCTTAGTGTGCACCGGCATCCCCTCATTCAGAATGCACCGATCGTAAAGGAGTCTCCCCCGAGTGGAATGCTAAGTGGGCGCCATTGGTGAGGAGGGCGCAGGAGTCGGTGGAACAGATAGTAACAAGCACACCACTGCCTTTCTCCGAGGCGAAGCAGAAATGCCTCGGAGAATCACAGCGGTGGTTTTCAGATTCGGGGGCGTGGCTAAAAAGTGGAAAGAAGAGCAGGGAACACGCCCCCGAATCTGAAAAAGACGGAGCCTATTTGGAGGGACGGCTCTCTCCTCCAATGGCTGGCCTCCGTTTAGGAAGCCAGCCAATGGAGGAGAAGCAAAAAGAGAGGCGGGCTAAATAGCCACTCTAAGAATCATTAAATCTCCGGACTTCCGGTTCTGCCTTCGGCAGACCGGACGGTCCCTCGACCTAAAAAGAGTTCTAGAAGACCAGCACCTCTGGAAGAACAAAAGGACCCAATCAGAGAGGTGGTAAATTAGCTATGCCCCATGGGAGGGACCAATACAAGCCAGACAGGCTAAAAATAAATAAATCCAGTGACTAGAAAATGTGCAAAAGTAAATGACAAAATAATAATCCAATGATAGTCAATGGGCAGAATGTATTTTTAGGCCAGCTTTCAGACTGTCCACAAGAAGTCTTTTGCAATCAGACTTCGACTTAATGATGTGGAGGGGTGAATGGAGGCCAAAGAGACACTTATCAGGACACTTCATTTCACCGACGTTGTGTAACTTACAGTCTCACTTTGAGAACTTTTTAGTACATCATGTTATTTGTGAATTTACCAAGAATAGAATTCTAGTTGACATGTGCAGGCCCTTAATTACAAAGACCACGCCTCTTATAAATCGATTCTTGGCTACACGTTTCATCCCACTTAAAGCCCATGTTGGCTCTTGCCGTACTATTCTGTATGAACTGCAGTGTCTGTATTGTTCTTTTGGGAGGCCCAGGCTTGGGTACTGAAGCTTACTTCAGTTCAGGCAGAGGGCGAGCAGCACATAAAGCAGTTTGTGAGTCTAGGGAGGAAAGGAAGGGACAGATTCATCTTCGCAGCCTCCACTAGATGACACAGGTCTAATGCAGCACACCAGGATACCCTTCCCGGGTGATACCCTCTTGGGTGATGGTGCGCTCTACAAATTTGCATAATATAACAATTTCTCAGCTGACCTGTGGTTAGAGTTGGCCAAAGGACTTTCTCTGACTCTTTAACAGGGCAGGTGGCCCCTTTAAGGCGAGGCATGTTGGCTAGAGCGTTACCTTTGTGGGCCAAGGAGGACACAACTTATTTATATCTAACTTATTTAAAGTATCCAGCAAGGGTTTATTTAATTACACTCTATTTTACATTTTAGAAAAGATGTGCTAAGACTGATAGCACTTCAGGAAAGATTCTTGGGCACAGATCATGGCGAACTGGATTACACAATTTTCTGCATCCTTTAGTTGTTAAGATCCTCTTCTTATTTATTTTCATACAAAATAGCGTCATTTGAAATGTCTGGCTGCACGCATCTAGATTTAGAAGCAGATACATGTTTGCTCTCCATGTCAGAGCTTCCTTATGGCTATAAGGAAACCCTGTAGGCCAGAATTTCTTAACATATGGAGTAACCTCTGACAATCAGCCCTTAGGGGGTAGTAGAGAGAATTTCCCTTACACACATTCCTTTTGCACCAGTCTTGTAAAGCTTTTAATGCAAGGAACCCTGGCTACTGGCATCTATGATGGGCAACTTGAATACTCTTAATTGACTACAAGGTTGTTTATGCCTATTGCCAATTGTTGTTTGCCATTGCTTATGTTCCTGACACCAGGTGCTCTTGACTGAGAGTGGTCTTTGGTCAAGCGATTACCTTGCAAAACTGTCGGTCTAGAGATTTGCTGCCTGGCAGGCATCAGTTTCCGCCATGTCTGGCAACACACTGCACAACTGGGACAGACTCTGTGTAGACTAGGGAGGAAAGTTGCTAAAACAGAACATTTCTCAGTCTATTCTTGATGCAAGTCGTGGACTGATGTTGTCCCTAGCAATATTTGTTCAGGATAACTGTAAAATGCACACATTTGGATTATAAATAGGATTGTTTTTTTTTCTTTAGTGTGTTCCTAGTGATGGCACTTCAAGATAAGCCCAGCCAGGCAGCTGTAATCCTGGATTTGGACAGAAATGCACTTCGAAAGCGGTAGGACTTTAGATTTACCTCTGCAAGTAATAGATAGAATCCTTCTGCAAGTGATGGATATCAAAACTGGACTTAAAGACCCTCTGACGATTCTGCAATGTCGCTTTTTAGTTTAAATACAAAAATTTAACATAATGGTATCGACCTAATAGAGTAGTGACCTCAACTGCGAGAATATATTTTCACAGTGGATACCGCACATGCGCCAGGTTTCGCCCCCAACCCAGTTAAATTGTCAAAGAGGCCCACCCTTTAATCAATTCACAGGAGAATGGCTTAATTTTCTACTCTACGCCACCTGTGCAGTAATTACCGATTGCTTCTTTGCACATGCTCCTGTACTGTAAATTCAGTCACGCTCTTAGAGAAAATCTCCTTGGCTATTTTTCTAATATAGTGATTAATGAAAAGCATGGGGCACTGACATATAGGCTCACAACCTGTGATAAGCGACCGAAGATGGCATTCTCGATTGATGATTTGGCTAGTTTGGAAGTTTACATGGCTGTAATCATCTCAGAAAATGCGTAAATGGTAAAGAAAAAAAAGAAAAAAATAGCATTAAGCAGGTTCAAACTGCTCCTAATTTTACAGAAAAGAAAGGCCTATTCACAAAGGCATCTTGGAGTAAGTAAAGTAGTACGCTGGTCGTACTTTTTTACACAATCTTACTTGCCTTTGAGAATAAGGTTGTAAACATCTAAAGCGGAAATAAAATGGGAATTTTCAGGGGCTATTCATATAGTTTTAATTTAAATAGAAAATGTTGCGGTCTTATTGCACTTTTAACAAACACTGGTAAATCCAACAGAGTGGGTGTTGGCTTCTAGCAATTTGGCTTTATCCATGCAGGTTTTGTTTTTTATTTATTTTTTGAGAAACACTTAATTGTTGGAGAAGCTACTAAGCCCTCATCAAGGTAAAAAAAAAAAAAAAAAAATTGGTGAAAAGCATAAAACATTTTTTTTATCTCAAAAAGCACACATTGCTATATGGTTTATTAGTCTGTTGCACTGAAGAGAATTACTATGCGTGCGCATGTTAAAGACCAAAAGCTGTCCCTAGCAGATAAGTTAGCCAACAGCTAATGTAGGCTGACTGACTGACCCATACTGTCTGCTGTAGTGGGTGGAAGAAAAATTCGAATAATACAAAAAAAGGCCAATGTATGAAAAGGGAAGACTGAAAGTCCCTATTATTAAGTACACATATACTTTTAGTAAAATTCAAAGGTCTTGGCTAATACAATTCCAAGTAAAAGGAAGTTGGATGTTTCGATACAATAGGCAAAGGCATGCATGAGAAAGAGTACTGCAGTGCTACTTGGTGTACTCATTCATGCTTTTGTCAGTCATCCCCATAGTGATGTACAAAGGATCACGTACAGTCAGGATAATAACCCATTCCCACATCTTTGAAAACTGACAACTTAATGTAGCCATTGGAACGCATTTCAATCTTCCAAAACTAGGAGAATCACAAGACATAGCAGTGTCAGTACTGCAGCTATTTTTAGGATTACTGTAGGATTCCAGCCATATGCTATCTGTGTACCACCATACCAATTCACATTACAGCAAGTGATAACACTTCCGTGGTAAGCCACTGAATCTTTGTCCAACACAATGAATAATTTGAATTAACTTGCAAGTACTCGTAGTCAATTCGATTCAGGTCTATCAGTGAGTACAGTGGATGACTTTGCAGTGTATCCCACAAACAAACATGCTGGATGACGTCAATACGGCTTTGATCATCCGTTAGGTATCAACATACATCCGACCGGGCCCCAGATGATGCTTGTGTTACCAGTTAGGGGGAGGCTACATGAAGCAGCAACCATTTATTACTTAACAAACAAATTATAAGCTTGTTTTTAGGTCTCATCTCCGCTTGCAACGGATATTGTATCCAACAATTGACTTGCAGTCTGCCGATTAGCTCTACATTCTTTGGCTTCGCTGTCATCATATTTGCTGCCTTCTAATTGACCAGTACATGCTGGCTTCACTTCTTCTTTGGCTGAAGCATGGACCAAGTACTAATTGCTTCAGCATGATTCTTGTCCTTCCGCTGATCGCGCTGTAATTGAGGTACTACATTTATGTTTTTGTCTTTTCTGTTGTCTTTGTTGAACCTCTTGCCATTTGTAGCTATGTTTTACTGTGCCACATGCAGTTCAAAGAAGCCCTTTTCTCCTTTGAAATGGATGTTTCTTGGGTCAACAGTTGTTATCTACTTCTATTGTGAAAACAGATGTTATGCGCTTCCTAATTAGTTTTCACTAAGACTTGGACATGGGTGCAATTCCTTTCTTTATGTGATAGGATTTTTTGCCAAATGTAATTTTTTCTTCTTTTTCACACCGATTTGCGCAGAATCACAGAAGTGTTGTGCCGAGACCTAACCAGCCCTGGCATTGGCAAAAAGTCTCACCTTTGAAACTATTGGCTTTACTATTGTCTTTTGATCATGCTGTACAGCATGGGCACTGTCGATTTTTGCAATGATTCTAGCCAAACTAAATAGCAGCATGAATGCTGTACAGCATGGCTAAAAATAATAATAAAAAAGACAGTGATGCATCCAGTGCTAATGCACTTTAAAAAAGTGATTTAGCACTGGATGCGTCATAGCATGTTCTTAAATTAGTTTTTGCCACACTGCAAAGCATCGAGCCTCTGTAGAGCATGGCTACAAAACATTGCCAAAGCCAAAAGATCTCATGGGGGGTATCTATTGGCTTTGTCAGTACTTGTTATATTTCGAGACCACACTTGTTTGTAAGTAATATCGTACCTGAATGAAATTAAGGAATTCTTAATTAAGAGGATTTTATTTTTATCAGAATTTTTTATAGAGCACATACTATAATGTAATAGCATTTGTTCAAATTCATATCGATAGCAACTGTTACTATTTCATAATTTAATGGCACACAATTGTATCTACCTGGGAAGTCTGACAGATTAAGTTAACCTTGCAGATGATCTACATATCACACCGGTAGTCAACAGCGACCAATTAGCTTATTGAGCCTTCTTATCAACTTTAATTTATACATCAAACTTTATCAGGATATTCCTAGATGGTTCAACAATATTACTCCTATTTAGAGGCACAAGTATAAGCCTCTCAAACAGTAAAGGATGGTTGAGAAGAAGTAATCGTCTTAGGCTTTGACAACGCCCAGTCGATGTAGTATCATATTTACTTGCCGTGCTCATATGGATAATCTTAAAGTGGTAAGGATGTTAAAGAAAACAGGTAAAATTTTTAGGGATTGCCCAACAGACCGCGCAAGCTTTCTGGTTGTAAAAGAGTTATTGTGAACATACAATGGGCATGCAGCCGTCCATTTTTAGGTCTCGCCTGGCGTTAGCAGCACGCGTGCGCTGCCATGCGAGGGCCTTTTGGAATCAATACGGATTCCATGTCCACGCGTACGGGTGAACAAAATGTGCATGCGTATGGACAAGAGATGTGAACGCGCGCGCACCAAACTTCCCAGAGTTGCGCTCTTCATTTTTCCACCCGAGCAGTCAGGCAGAAAGAGCGATTCGTCTGCTTGACTTCTGCCGACGGAGTCTAGCAGCCTTGGGACCAGTCTGCCTCTCCTGCCCCCTCCACCCCGAGCCGTGCTACAGCCACCGATGCTGCGCCATCCCTCTGTGGCATCCTCCGTGCGTGCTCCTGCGCCATCCGCATGTGCCTAAGCCCTAACCCTCGTCCACCCGACGGTGACCTCCAGTTAAAAAATAATTAGAGAGGCCGCAGCTTGGGCCTCTCTCTCACCCGACTGGCGGCCCCCTCTGTGAATCCGTCACAAGCCACCCTGGGTCTCCCCATTATCCAACCGCCTCACCCGATATGGCTGCTTCTTCTGTCACAAGCCCTTTCACTTCTTCACAGCCTCCCTTTTAATCGCGCCCTCTTCTCCTTTCTCTGCCCTGTCTCTCACTCACACATACTCTGTCACTCCCTTTCTCTTTCTTCCTCTAAATTTGTCTCTCTGCCCTCTGCTTTTCTCTCTCTCAAATTTCCTCTTACACTCGATCCGTCTCTCCTCGTCTTTCGCCCCACCTTCTCATTTTCCATAGACGTGTAGATACAATTCCTACTGCTCTTAAAATGGTACCGTAAAACACAACTTTTTTGATCCCTCTTTAACACCCCCACTCCCGCTCATGCCATCACATTATGGCCCCTTTATTACCCAACCCAGGCTGCCTTCTGATGGAAAAGTGACACCAAAGGGCAATTACACAGTCACTACAGCCGACAATATAATGAGGTGTTGGGGGAGCAGTAGTACAACAAGATGTTGTGAGGAAAGGGTGCTAAGGGTCTCGCATCAAGAATTCATCGGAACAGAGGTCCCCTTGTCTATAGTGACACTCCCTCCCCTCCCCATCCACCAAAGTTGGCTTCCACTGTTCTGCGGCATGATTTACTGTGAACAGATATGGACACTTAAAATGTACCCCCATTTTAAGTTGGAGCTTTCTCACAGTATTTCAGGCACTGGGAACCCAAAGCTGCAGGGCAAATTTGTCGGACCAGCTCCCTGGAGGAGTGGGTGGCGTTCAAGTTGAGCTATTGGCATTGTAAATGACAATGGCATTTAATTATGTGTTAACTAGCAACAACAAAAACAAGCATTGAAAATGCAATAGGTCTCGCCTTTGACTAAGTTAAAGCCATTTGCTTTGCTAATGGTATTTCCATAACAAAGCAAATGGCTTTAACTTAATAAAAGGCAAGACCTATTGCATTTTTAATGCTTGTTACCACTTGTTGTCATCTTCATTTGGTGGCTTCTTATTCAATGGCTTATCTTCCTCTACGTGTGTTTGTCTTCCACTAAAGATAAGCCTCTTTATCCTTTCAATGCTCACATTTAGGGAACTACTTTTTTTTTCATGCAGTACTCCACAAGAGTGCATGTGTTTTCTGTCTCTCTCCCGTATGTCCTACTTTCTCCCCGCAAACGCCCACCTCCCTGCAATGTGTTGCTTCCTATCCCTCTCAGCTCATCTGTAAAATCATGCAACAGGTATACTTTTGCTGGGGCAAGGCAGAATACAAGACTTTGAGGGTTGTTTTGGTTTTATCTCGTGCATTTCATATATTGCATGAAAGTACAAGCTTTGGCACCAAAGGCTCTTATGGCGCTAGGAGAAGGGTCACCTGCTGCACCCGCTTAGCTGGTGTTTGAGGCAGAAGATGTACCTAGCATGACACTTCTCCAGGAGGCCTATAAATCTGCATCCTTGGATACTGCAGAATCAAATCAAATAGCTAAATCCTATTTTAAGTAAATTATGGTTTGGTAAGTGTTCCCCTTTACTACTGACACTTATTTGTTCTTTTTAAATTCTGTTTGGAGTTTCCCAAGTCAAACGTATTAGAAAAATAAACCATAACATTTATAAAGATTGAAAACAACGAATTCAGTGTACAGTTGTAAAATACCAAAAGGTGTGTTTGTTTTTCCTCCAGTATTTCTTCCTTTTTTTAACAACACTTTGCTTACAAACATTGGCAGAGCCAATTGCTTAGCACTTGCATTATAAAGGCAAAGCTGGTTTCATTTGTAACAATGGTGACAACCAGGAAGGATCCTTTGTTGATAGCAGACCTCCACAGTAACATCTGTCCTCCTGCTCGTGGTTTAACTGACAGGAACCAGAGCTCGAGATATGCAACAGAAGCAGCATGTATTTCCGGGCTGAGAGGACGGCCTCTTTCTCAAAAGCTATAAATAATCCGTGAAGGGTGGGCTAGATGAGGGCTCACGCATGACACTGCACCTAAAGATGAACACTGACATTTTTTCAACTGACTTAAAAAAAAGGCAAAACAGAAGACCATACGAGGAAGCCGATATCTGCCACCATGTGAATACGGTGGGGTCATTTGTAGGTCTGACAGAGGCAGTTTAAGCAGATTGCAACCTGATGTAATAAAAAATACACTCATATCTACATATATGCATAATGGAATTTGGTTATCCCTCTTCACCCACTGTTCTGTTGAACTGTAATTTGCATTTTTCTTCCACAGCTACGGCATGAGACAACGGGTCAGACCCATCTTTGGCTCTCTTGCACTCTACGCGGAGGAATTAATCACATGACCACGTGTGCCTTAAAGAAATTTACTGCCGTGCCTGGGCTTTTTGCTTATCCATTCTTTATCCTTATTGATTTGTGTAGTTATACTTATGTGCTTACCTTTGTCTGAAGATTACAATTCAAAGTGAATAGCAAGTTTGTTTTTCCCTAATAAGTACTGCTTTTTTTCTGTGATCTGCGTTAAAACTAAACAAGCATTTTCAATGCAATAGGTCTCGCATTTGCGAGAGTTTGAGCTATTGGCATTGTCAATGACAATGCCTTTTATTTGTGTTTTGAAAACACACTTCGTACTATAGTCGTTGCTTACAAGAAGCAAGGCTGGCAGTAAAAGAGACGCAATTACTTCCAGCTTTGCTTCTCCTAAGCAACGACAATAAGTACAAAGTGCGTGTTTATGCACCGCTTGCAGGCTTTAAAAGCACATCAATAAAAGGCATTGTCATTTACAATGCCAGTAGCTCAAACTCTCGCAAATGTGAGACCTATTGCATTGCAAATGCTTGTTTTATGGGTGAAAGGTAGTTGTTCTGGGACAGTGGCACTTATGCTGCACAAATATTTACATTTAAGAAACACTTTAGGTGTGACATTATTACTCATTAAATGTGGCAAGAGAGAATTTTATGAAAAGCACGTAGCACTTTCATCTATCTTGTGCAAACTCCCCTCGTATACAAAGAACACCTACAGCACAGACAGCAGCAGTGCAAAACAATCAACAGCAGAATGATTCTTTGCCCACATAAATGATACAGCATGGGCAACAGCAGTGTAGTATCTGACAATTAGAATATGTACGGCATGGGGATAAGAAGTGAAAGCTTCGGAGTCAAAGGGTAAGACTAAAGGTGGTGCACGCTCATTTTAGTAGGGAAGAATCGTTTAATCCCAATGGGTTGGTTTCATAAGCAGAGGGGACCGTGAAGTGGCGTAATATAGTCGCTTCTGGGATTGGTAGCTCAGGGGGGTTAAAAAACTTTAGGGGTAGAGTCAAGCGCTTTCCATAGCTTCCTATGCCTGGGTTTCCAAGGGGAGGTGTTTAAGGCAATATTGTCCGCTCCTCTTAAAAAATTAACCATTCTTGCCAAATTTTAATGTGATTTTCCCAAAACTTTTCCAATTACACAATACTATTTTACACTCCAATTTTAGCATTAAGTCAAGCAGATAGAGGTCATCCTCTCCCTTCAGATCTGGGTCCAAGACGCCGGCTAATATATATGATAGCTCTTTAACCGGTGAGATGTTGAGTGTCTGGGAAATGAATTTGAAAATTTGATTCCAAAAATGTTGTAACATAGGACATAGCAGGAGCATGTGAGATAAGTCACCGGTATGGGATTAGCAATTCCAGCATAGTGGAGACTGCGTTAGTTTTAGTTTAAATAGTCTTGCAGGGGTCCAGTAAGTCCTATTTATGATCATGAATTTTTTTTGTGAAAAATTAGGGGAGATTTTGTGTTTGAAAGGCATTGCATGTATTCGCGGCCAGTCCAATGTAATTGGTTTGCTGTTCGGTCCTGCCTCCCATTTTGATACATTGCTCAAATGTTGCTTACCCGGCAGGGTAGAAGTAATTTGTAGATCCTTGAGACAACTTGGAAAAGTTTTGAGGGAAGTGAGGGGGGGGTTAATAATGGAATTAAGTTTGGAGATCTATACTTTCAGCTTCAGAAAGTTGTAAAAATCTAACTCTGTTAAACCTTTCTCATTTTTAAGTGTGGAGAAAGGAATAGGAGAAGTCTTAAAGTATAGGTCCTTGACGAAGTTAGTACCCTTGCAGGACCACTCTTCCCAAAATATGGTTTCTTTATTGATTTTTATCGTGGGGTTGTTCCAGATCACCTGTGAATTTGAAGCACCCATTTGTGTTATAGAAAGGGTATCCAGCCGTGTTAAGGCTTTTTTAGTGTTTATTATGATATAATTAGAGTGCTCCAGTTTAGTGGTCTGCATTGTCATAATTGCTTGGAGGGGAATTCCTTTAGTGAGATTTAATTCTACATCCACCCATTGTGGTTTGTAATTAGGGTTATCCATAAACCATGATGCTCCTTGTCTGCAAAGATCTGCTATTTGATAATTTCTGAAATTCGGTAAGCCTACTCCTCCATTATTTTTTGCGAGCCTCGACTTACTTGTAGATATCCTTGCTATTGTTCCCTTGCCATATGAAGTTGCTGATAGCATTATCTACCTTTTTAAAAAAATTGTCCGAGAGCACCATGGGCAGCATACTAACGAGATAATTTATGAGAGGCTAGATCATCATTTTAACCATTTTGAGACTCCCCCACCATGGTCCATCAGCGTGCACCACCTTTACTCTTACCCTTTGACCCAGAGCTCTAACCTCTCTCTTCTTATTCTCACTCCCTTCTTACTACTACTATTTTCTGTTCATTTTTTACCTTTGTCTTTCTATCTCTCTTGATTCGCTCCATGCTAGATAAAGGATTATCAATAACTGCAATGACAATAATGACAACCGGATTCAATTAGACTGTTCCTCACTGATCATTACAGAGACATGCGTAATTCAAGTATACTGGAAGACTTGGACACTATGGCTTGATTGCAATCCAAAATCTGTACCCTAACTAGTTTGGTTATCCATTGCATTTATCCAACTACAATGTACCGCCTGAAAAACCTTTTAAATGTCCTCTAGCTATGCTGTGTATGATGTACCTGTACACCTTTGTCCTGTCTTTTCATTTATTTTGTGTCTGAAAAGAAAATCAATAAAGGTCTTTGATATCAGAAAGAAAAAAAAGTGAAAGCTTTTCTAACACACACACACGAAGCAGCAGTGTAGACTTCCCTTGCAAACACTTAACGGATGCAGAATCAGCAATGGCAGCATTAGATTCTCTCACACACAGAACACATGCAGGCATCGAAGCACTCCAGTCACAGAAGATGACAGCTGCATAGAAACCAAAAGAGTAAGATAGTCTCAAACAAACGACAAAAAAAAACAGGCTAGGAGCAGTGCAAGTTATTTTGCGCAAAGAAGAGAAACAACACAGACATCAGTCCAAGCTTCCACCACACACACACATGTGCACTTACATCACAAGCACAACAGTGAAAGCTTCCCTCACACACAAAGAGGGGATACAACAGTACACTCTTTCTTCACACATACAAATCAGGTACTGTGTTGGAAATGGCCCTTTTTGCAGGGTTATCCCCAAACTTTTTGCTTTTTCCTCCTATTTTTCCCTGACCGGTTTGTGTTAGTTTTAGGACTCTGGGCACTTTACCTCTGCTAATCAGTGCTAAAGTGCATATGCTCTCTGTGTAAATTGTGCTATGGATTGGTGTTCCCATGATTAGATATTTGATTTACCTGTTAGCCCCTAGTAAAGTGCACTGCGTGTGCCAGGGCCGGCGAATTGACTGCTACTCGGTGGCTTGCAGCACTGGTTGTGCCACCCCCGTGAGTAGCCCTGAAAACGGTAACTCAGACCTGCCATTGCAGAGTCTGCGCGCAGTTTGTAACTGCCATGTCGACTTGGCCAGTGCATACACAGGCCGGTCCCTAATCTTCCCTTTTCTTACATGTCAAACACCCCTCAGGTATGCCCAAGGTACCCCTGTGGGCAGGGTGCAGTGTATGTGAAAGGTGGGACATGCCCTGGTGTGTGTGTGGCATGTCCTGATAGTGAATTACAGCCAATTTAGTTTTTCACTATTGCAAGGCTACCAGTTCCCCATAGGATAGAATAGGAGGTTTGTTTATAACATCTTATAAACATAACTGGTCCAGGGAATTCGGTAAGAAAATAGAATTTAGTATGCCTGAACTCAGAATCTAAAGATGCATCTTTTAGAGAAGGTGATTTTTACATTTTGTGTTTGAAAATACCACTTTTAGAAAGTAGGTATTTTCTTGCTCAGTCATCCCGTGTGCCTCTGCTGGAATGTGGATTGCCTGTCTGAGTCTTGGATGACAGAAGGCTGGGGGGCCGGAGGGGCACCAGATAGTCTAGGGAGGTCAGGAAAGGGCTGAATAGACCTGGGCTGCGATGGGGGAAGAGGGAGGAGATTTCCTTGCACCTCAAAGGGCCTGGTCTGTCTCTGACAATGGCGTCTCCACCTCCTGCCAGGAATTCACACCAGAGAAGGCAGAACTGCTTCTGACCAGGCACAGACACCCTCTCTCTGAAAGATCAAAGGATTTTTGGATACAAATACTGGGGCCCAGGCCCCTGAACTTTAGAACTCATCTGGAACAAGAAGACTGCCAAGAAGAAGATCCGGAGAAGCTGCGAAAAGGAACGACTGCTTTGCTGGTTGCTTTGGTGGGCTGACCTGCAGTAGCTGCTTCTGTCTTGGGCAGTGAAAGGCCTGGACTGGACTTTCTGCAACCTAATTTGTGAGTCTCTCCAATGGCTTGAGGTAGAGCTTGCCCCCTGTTCACGAAGTCTCAGGAACAGCAAAGACTTCAAGTCCTTCGACCCGCAGCACTAGGGACTGTGTGTGTTTGTGCTGCAACCCGAAGAACACCTACTCGATGACGTCTACGACGCTGCTGCCGACTCTGTGACCTGAAGGCACCGCATAGGGCACCTCCGCAACGCAACCCTGGTCTCACCGACGACACCTGTTAACGCCGCCACCGGGCAGCTGCTTGCACGGCGACCTGTGGGCACTGCACTTCGCACTGCCTCGCTTCAGCCCCGCAGAGGGCACGGCCGCACCGCAACCCTGGTCTCACCGACGATGACGCCACCCAGCCGCTGGTAGCGCCGCGACCTGTGGACACCGCACTCCGTACCACCTCGCTTGACGCCAAAGCTTTGGCACCGCAGAGAGCACCGCCGCAACGCAACCCTGTCTCACCGACAACGCCTGTTGATGCCGCCACCGAGCTGCTGCTTGCACCGCGACCTGTGGGCACCGCACTCCACACCACCTCGCTTCACGCCGAAGCTTTGGCACCACAGAGGGCACCGCCGCACTGCAACCCTGGTCACACTGACGACGCCCGTTGACACCGCCACCGAGCCGCTGCTTCCACCATGACCTGTGGGCACCACGCTCCGCAGCACCTCGCTTCACGCCGAAGCTTTGGCACTGCAGAGCACCACAATGCCACACCACGACCCTGGTCTCACGACGACGCCTGTTGATGCCGCCACCGAGCCGCTGCTCGCACCGCGACCTGTGGGCACCGCACTGCCTTGTTTCACGAGAACGCCTTGGTCTTCCTGACGCCGCCACTTCCTGCCAAAATTGATGCCGCTGCTTGCACCGTGGTTCGAGGGCACCGCTCGTAAGTCACACGATGCACTGCCCTCATCCTGCACCACTGCCTTGGCCTACTGACGCCATCGACTCCACTTTGTCAGCCGACAACAGCGCTTCAGCAACGACGATGATGCTGCTTGCACCGTGACATTCTAGCATCGTGGCAAGCACCGCCCCTCATCCTGCACCGCCCTCATCTCGCACCGCGACTCTGGTCTCACCGACGACGGCATCTGACGCCGTCACCGAGCCGCTGCTCGCACCGCTACCTGGGGGCGCCGCACGCTGCACTTCGCACCGCAGCACCAGCGCTCCTTATTCCATCAGAGAGGAGCTCGACCTGCAACGCGAGTGACTTCAAGGGCCTCAACGTCCTGCATTTCTTACAAGTACTGTTTGCGGGTCTTCCCGACACCATAGCTGGCCCGCGACCAGCCGTAACTGTTGGATTTGTTGTTCACGACGCCAGGGTAGCCCGGACGGAGCTATCCACACAAGCAACTCAGCGTATTTTTGAACTGTGAACTTTTAAGTAGAGTATTGTGGATTTTTATCGGTTTTGGTCTTGTATTAATTATATAAAAATATTGAATATTTTTCTAAACTGGTGTGGTGTCCTTTTGTAGTGCGTACACTGTATTACTGTTGGTTATGTGCAAATGGTTTACAACTGCCTCTAAGATAAGCCTGGTTGCTCGTGCCAGGCTACCAAGGGGGTGAGCAGGGGTTATTTTAGACGTGTAACTCCCTTATCCTGACTAGAGTGGCGCTTTTTGCCTGGCTTTGGCCCATGCCGTAGCCTGCCAAAAATCCCATTTCTAACATACAGCAATAGTCACACTTATACAAAACAGACATAGCCTGGAAAGCAGCTGCATCCGTTTTCCTGTCAAACACAACAAAGGCACCGGGAGTACAAGCTTCACTCACACATAGACACAAGTGCAACCTACAGATATCCAGAGCAAGCTTGCACCACAAAACGGGTGCAGGAAGGGCAAAAGAAATGTAATCTGCCCTCATACAAATGCAACTAACAGTAACTAAGCTGCAGCAGTGCTGGCTTCCTCTCACACACAAAGGAGGCGGAGCATGTGCAAAAGTGGTGCAAGCTTCACTTGCTAATATAGGTGTACATCATTTCAGTCAGCATTAGCCCAAGGTTCACTTGGACAGACAGAATATGTAGAGCACACGCAACAAAAGTACAAACTCGCCTCACACGCAGAACAAATGTATTGCACCCAGAAGCAGTGTAACTTCCCACGCACACGTGCCAGTGACAGCGGTTGCACCAGATTCTTCCAAAACACAGACAAGCTTCCCTCACGCACAAGACTAGCGTGGGCAACTGAAGCAATGCAAGCATCAGTCATGGGGTAAGCGCAGCATGGATAGCCACACAGCACATGGACAGGGCAGATATTTTAACTCCGTATATATTAAGTTCCTGTGGTGTGTAGAGTTTTGTTGATTCTAAACGGGTTGTCAACTGCAGACTCTACGCATTTTCAAGGCAAACCCCAGTTCAAGCCCAGTTAGTCCTGCCTGGTTTGATTCCTCTGCGGCTTGTCGTCGTTTTCTGCTACAGCCAGCAGCCACTTCCGAAAGCAACTTCGCCTCCGCTTTCCTGCTGCAGCGCTTTTAACAACAGTCTCCCGCTTGACGTTTTCCGTGGGAGTAGAATTGGGGCGGGGGAGACCCGATGTCTAACTCCCAGGCTCATCACTCCTCAAGTGTTCTTCCGAATTAGGTCCAAGTTTGCACCTGCGCTGCCCGGCGCCACCAGCTCTCCAAACAAGACCATAAACGCTACGGTTTGTTAATGTGAAAGCGCTGTGCAGATCTAAGAACTCTCATATTGAAAAACACAGCGCCGCAGTTTGTTAAAGTGAATACGGCATGGAGATTTAGAAACTCACATATCACAATGAACGCCCCGGCTTGGTAAAGCGAACGCGCCGCAAAAATCTAAGTAGTACCATATGAAGAACGTTGCGCCGCTGTTTGTGAAAGTAAAAATGCCATAAATATGTAAGAAGTTACATAACGCACAATAAACGCCACGCATTGTTAAAGGGAAAACGCAGTGAAGTGGAAGAAGTCACATACCGGAAATGCAGTGTAGCTGCCATTGTCCTGAACAATGTGTGTATAAAATAGTACTGAACCAACATCTAAATCCTACCATGTTACTCCACGAGTGCAAAATCCAGTCCGGATGGGCGAGCCGAAAAGGAGACTGGGAGGGAACAAACAAGCCTCACTTCAAATAGAAAGCGAGCATTTAGCATAAAGTGTGATGCGTGCCAATAAAAAGCTGGAGCGGAGCTTCCACTCCACTTCCGAAATCGCCTCGATTACAATAGATCTAGCAGAGCGAGCAGTGTATGCGCTGCGACTCTAAGCAAGAACTAAAAACGTTACTACACATGTTCAAAGTGTCAGCTAAGAAGAAGCTGCACAGCTGTATTAAAGTTATCCGAGTTAGTTAATTTAAATGTAACACTTTTATCAAGAGTGCTCCTATTTGGCATCCCAGATAGAACACTTCCTATTGTGGCTTCATGAATCCCTTTATAGGGAAAAGATACATCTACAGGAGCGCTACTTGCCAACTAACTTAAGCATGGCGCACCTTGCAATGTTATAAGAGGGCCAAAATACACCATACTTAATGGCAGTGATGTCACAAAAGTCTGTAAACATTATTGCAAATGCATTGGGCAAGGAACTCCCTACATGACGGAAAAGGAGATATGGAAAAAATGAAAACCAATGGCCGAGACTGCTGGGTGGACTGAAGGAAGTTGCCGGGAACTGGGAGATCTGAATGAGGGTGAGGTGCTGTTAACTTTGATGAAGCACAACACAGGTTCTCAGTGGGTCCAGGTCAGTTTTTGATACTTGAATAAAAGACTGCGCTGCTAAGTAGTAATTGGGAGGATTCCATGGGCGCTCCCTTTGGGAGTCGGCCACAATGAAAACCATTACCGAGCTCATACAGGGAGGTAGACCTATATCAAGGCACATTGCAGGACCGCATACTTAGTTCCCCTGAATATCCGAACTAAAGGGAAACAAGATCATAATATTCCATTCTCAAACTAGCTTACGATACTGACGTATCACAAGATGGTGTTTGGTGATGCAAGGATCTGCCTCAGCCGTTTAAGATACTCCACAGGGCATATCTCACCCCACACACACACCCTAAGCAGGACACATCCAACACGGTTGTGGCAATGTTCACGCCGCCATCAGGAAGGGGTGGATTTTCTGTACATGGAATGGACTAGCCGGGTGGTGCCTTGAGGAAGGTAACAGCAGTGAGGGTTGACAGCTCCTTAATGCATTATATTTTGGGATTACACCCAAAACCTAAAAAGGCTAAGATTCGGTATAGGTTTGTGGTATTAATATTGCTTTTAGGCAATCACAGGATAATTATATGCTGGCTACATTCGCAGGCCCCCTCACTAAAACTGTCAAGAGATCCCTTGAGAGGCTTTAATATTAGGAAGTTGTGATGAAAATGGTACACATGTTTCGTAATCTTAGGACTGCCTGCCTCAACATGCCAAGCCACTCTGAAATTGCAATCCGTGCCTGCAGACATGTGTGCTAATGCTTTTCTCGTTCCTAGAATAAATGTTTGCGGATGCTCCAATGGCTGTGCTGTACCAACCTCGTTGTTTATTTACAACAAATAAAATGCATTTAAAAAAAAGCATTTTTATCAAAACCATATGGTGGCCACATTCTGGAGACATCACTTCCTTTTTTTCTTTCTTTTTCATTTTTATGTGTATGCAATACTTTTATATTAAAGTAACTGCACCAGCTACCCAAGGCTCCTCCTATTGGCTTTTCCAGTGCTTGTTTAGAATTTCAAGGCCCAAAGCTATATTGTAAAGCGCAACCCACTGTGCAGTCATGGATAAGGCACTCCTAAGAAGGGTAAAGCCATGGGATCAGCACACGTTCTAGACTGATTTCTAACCAAATGTGCACAAGCTGAAAAAGATTATTCAGCTGTAACCCAAAAACTAACAATAAACAATTGAGAATAATATTCTTTAGGCTCAGATGCGACTACTGCATATAAATAAATACTCAGTGGAAGTCAAACGTTGGGTAAAACTACATTTGCTCCACAATTGTTCTTCAGCTATTAAACGAAATCAGTATTTCCTCTGCATCGTACAGTCCTCTTATTCTTGAGAATACTGTACTAGAACTGGATTCTGCTTTTCTTGATGAAACCCAACACCATTATCCAACTTATGAAAAGGGCTGTATTTGTCATGCTGGAGGTAAGCTGGCCAGCAGCTCTCATTATTATTGCATTATACACATAAAGGGCAGATTGTTAAGGTAATCTTAATTATGTTTTCCCCAACGCCTCATCATTTATGGTGCTGGAATATTTTTCAGAGTAGGAGAGCTGTCATCAATGCTACATCACTGTATAGCAAATGAGCCACGTCTATTCAGCAGGAGAACGGTGAGGGAGTAGTTTGTAGCTAATTGTGCACGTTGCCGCAAATATATCACTAAAGCATGGTGTGAAAGCACACTGTCGTTTACAGACAGCACATTTTCCACTAAAATGGCAACACAATTTGAACAGACAATTTGCACAGACATGCAGATTTACTGATAAAACGCTATAGCATGCAAATAGCGATGAGCGGAAATGAGGTTTCAGCAAATATTTATCATCTGAATGTCACCAAGTAAAGTGTCTTGAATTGTATCCTATTAAAATCTTTGTTGCAGTCACACTTTAGAGTTACAGAAGAGATAAATGTTCTTCATTTGTGCTTTCCTAACTATTGATATGTTTTCAGATATTTGTACAATTTGTGTCAGAAAGCAAAATTGACATCCTACAGCCTTTCCTTCCACTCTCCCTGTGGCCCAGCCAAACAGTCCTATAGTTCACATTACAAAATCTTCTAACTTTGCAGCCAGAGAATGAAAGGTAAACACCATTCTACATGGTAATAGAATAAGCAGCAGTTTGTCAGAAGACCTAGCCTGACAATTGACCTCGGTCTTTGAACGCGCAGCATATGTGACAAGATACAAACAAAATGTAAAGCCATCGTAATGGCTCATTTACCTTCTGAACTCCAGCATGTTTCTCCTGGGAGTCCCTCAGCACCCCTCGCACTCCTACTTCCAGTGCCTATGATTTGCAGCACCAAACTTTGAAATATAATATTTAGTAGCACGAGCAAATTTTTCCATACAATGGATGTACAACACAAGACTGGGCCCACACAGAAGGCTAGAATAGGACTTGGCTCAGCCACATAAGCTATTAAACATAATAATCAAAACCCCTAAGACCACAGGCTGGAATACACATGGTAGACTAAATGATATGGGCATGGTCACAACTAGCTCAAAAATGCGGAGTGGATATACAACACTCAGCTTATATACAATTAGTCAACAGCCCTAAGCTATAGCTTACGAGCCACTAATGATGAAAGAATTACACAATAGAAAGCTCTTACATTTAGGGGATTTATACATCAAGAAACAATTCATAGCATGTACTGACTAATCCTTACAAACATCTCTAGTATACTTAAATAAGCATGGCAAAGAACTGCTGGAAGTTCAATCTCAACCAGCTGGATAAATAAACAAAATGATTACAGCTGCATGGAGGCAAGTGTTTTTTTCTGGAATCACACAACTTCTGCCCAATCAACATATGTTCTTTGTTCTTTGGCTCTAGTGAAGCTCACATAATTGTCTGGCGACACCTGTACTGTCAAGCTAGACATGAAAAAGGGCAGAAGGTTTGTGGGCGTTGCGCTTTTACCAGGTGAATGTCGAATGGCCATAACATGAGGTATGAGGAAACCCCGAAATCTGCTGATAGCCTCAAGAACTTGATTACCTGTAATACAAACGCCAAAAGCTATGGCCAACTGTTACCAGAAATGACTAGACCCAAAGACATTTGGGATCCACTACAGAAATATTTGGTTGCCAAAATAGTATAAGAATCCATTAGAATGGAATACAGCAACCACTCTGAACACTAACCAACTAAGCTCTAGCGAAAGCTGAACAATCCTTCAAGTTACAGAGCTGCTCAGGGGGTAAGTCCTGAATACATGATAGATACCCATGGAAAGGAAATGTAAATGTGTTTCATAGCCTATGATGTTATATAACATGCTGGTTACAGATAGGTCTGCAATGCTTCCAAGGGGAAAAGCTATAAAGAATAAAAAAAAATTGTGAAACCAATTCTGACTAATATTTTCATGGTTTCAACTGGTTGACAAAACCAGCCTGGAGAAAAGCCATTCTTGAAGAAACATTTTTTTCAGGTTAGATTTATTGTTTGGCTATATAAGGGGGGCTCCCCTTTCTTCTGTTTTCACCCATTCATTTTAGTCGTCTCCTTTCGCTTAGTACCCTTAGGGTTGTTCTCCCTTCTCTTCTTAGTGCTCATCCTCCTGCCCAACTCCCCAATGTATAGGTATCGGCTCCAGACTGCGCACAAGCGCTGTCTCAAACCGAGACATACTGTATCTACATTGTGTGCTTACAGCCCGACCATAGGCTTCCCATTTGCTTGTACAATCGTTCCTCAATTTTTCGTTCTCCCCATTTGTGAAGAGCATGCATACGTCATGCCTCTTCCGGTGTATAGCCCTCACCGAGTGCACCAGCCAACTACTTTTTAACCTAGGTAGTGGCAATATTTATCAATTGTTTTTGGGACTACTTTATTATATTTTTTGATCAGTGACTCGTACCGCCACACACTAGAAGCGCTGTTGTTTAATTAGCGCCAAGCGTCGATTTTATTATTATTTTTTATCCAGTGCCGCTGGCTTCAGCTACCGCTTCCTACTCCTGTACCGGCCGTGATATGAAGCCTCAAGCGCTCTCCCCTCCGTGACACCCCCATATCAGGTCTTCACATGCCAGCTAAAACTGTTCTCATTCTGGGCTTATTAAATGAGTACTGTTCACTGGGGCAATAGTGAACGGCCAGTGAGTTGCAGCAGTAAGATGTATTGGGAAAGTATAGGGTGTACGTTTCTTTTAATTTAAGAAAAAGTTTAAACTTTTTAAATACCACACAATCTGTTAATCCATCAAACACATTTTCATCCCCTCCTTCATTTTTTTCTTTGAGTGCCTCGCTACAGACAGTAGAAACGTTTTTAATGTCTGATCTCACAGGAGGCAAGGCGTTCATCTGATCACTGCTGAAGTCGTAGTGTGATCGTTCACCAACCCGTTCCTCACTTACAGAAATAGTTCATTGTTATGATTGCACTTAACGTTTAAATCATTGAAATATTTGCATTTTAGGTCTCGTTTTTTGTAGGCTTGGAGTGTAGGAAAGTGGATTTCTGTTGCAGAAACCCCTACACTTTTTGCCTGACACTTCATGCACTTTGACTTGATGTGCCCTGGGTCCCTGCCAATCAGGTTCCCAAGGCATGTGTTCATTAAAAAAACTGGACCTCTGTATCCACAATTGGCACATCTCTGGCCACAGGTAAACCCCTGGGTACCATGGTTACCAAGGGCACTGTGACCAGGGAATTCCTCTAAGGGTTTCAGCACATATTGTGCCACACTTAGAGACCCTGCACCTTAACACCCATACACTGCCATGACAGGCTGCGTGTTTTGAAGTAGAGAAAAGTGAAGAGTCCACATAGCACAAATCCCGTTGTGCCATGCCTGTAACCCATTGCATGTGGCCTAGGTAAGTCACCCCTCTAGCAGGGTGCACTAGACCACAGGTGAGGGCACACTTGCAGGATCATTGTACACCTACAGCGTGTAAGTCCATTCTTAGACATTGTAAGTGAAGTAACGGCCATAATGAGTATTTGGTCTGGGAGTTTGTCATTACGAACTCAACAGCTTCATAATGGCTTTACTGAAACCTGGAAACTTTGGTAGCAAACTTCTCAGAACATTAAACCCACACTGATACCAGTGTGGGTTTAAATGTAAAACACACTCAGAGGGCAACTCAGAAATGCTCCCTGAAAAACAGCCAGCCCTGGTGTGGTTCCTGAATGGCTACCCACCCTTAGACAACACGAGGCAGGTTTCTGGACTCCTTGGTAGAGGGCATCCGCTCTCTGGGTCCAGGAAAAAAAGCCAATCCTGGGCAGAGGTGCCATGCCTCCTCCCCAGGATGGGCTGGGTCCATGAAAAGGAAGCTTCAAAGGCCTGCCGACTTTATTAGCTGGTCCTGCCTTTTGCTGCCCCCAGCAACTGGCTTTTACGGGTTCTGACCCCGACTTTGGGCAGGAGAATCGGTGGGAAAACCAGGTTAGTAAGAGAGGTGTGCCCACCTTTGCCAAATCCACCCCTTAGAAGGGGGAGGCCAAGTGACGAACACATCTCAGTCTCCTTCATCTTGGAGATGAGGTGACACAGCCAACCAGAGAGAGGCTCATGCCCCCCTCCCACTGGAGGGTGGCATAAAAGGGGGTGTACTCACCCCAAGGAAGGGACCCATTAGTCTCAACCTGCACACCCCTGTAACACCCCTACATTTAGTATTTAGGGGGACCCTGAACCTTGCCTCCTCTGATTCCTGCAACCCTCGAAGAAGGACGAAAGAAGTCACACAGCAGAGGAGACTGTAGAAAAGAACTGACTTAACCCCCAGCCCTACCGGCTCGTCTATAGTTTTCAGAGATCCTGCACCAAAAGTCGACTTGTCCTGCAGCCAGCAACCTCCAGAACCCCTGGGAGGACTATCTGCCTTCAACAAAGACTGGATCTCCTGCTATCAGCAGCTCTGTTCAAAAGAAATTCCAAAGAAAGACTATGAGCCCGCGGAGGACGAAGAAACTAGACGCCTGAAACCACCACTGCACCCGTTGCCTACGGCCCACGTGCAAGTGGCCCACTGGTCCCACTGAGGTCCCCCAGTGCCCCAGAGTTCGAGTCCACCATGGGTGGACCCCTACAAGATTCCCCGACGTCTCCTGCAGCCCTGCATGGAGACCCCCCCAACCGCCAGTGGCCCGGTAAGGTGAAATCCAACATCAAAAAGCAACCCTGCATCCAGCCGCCTTGCGCCCTGGAGAAGAGGACCTGAGGTGCACCTACTTTCTTGAGCCCTCCAACTTACCTGCCCAGCTGTTGGTTCCTCCTGGAAGCCTTCCTGGACCAAGCCGAGAGCCAAAAACCCAAACCGGTAATCTCCATAGGAATGCACTGGGCCCCTGACACCTCCTAAGCACCCTGCGGTGCTTAAACCTAGGACCTTTGCTCTTTCAACCGAGTAGCCTGCTCGTAAGCAACCGCTGACCGAAGGCCCCCTAGTCCATTGGGCTAACATTGGGCACCTACAATCTCTGCAAGCGGCGTCAGTAGTGCCGCTGGTGGTGCGATTTGAGTGCCTAACTGACCCCTGGGGAACCCTGGTTCTAAACCCCAAAAGCTATTCTTGTAGGACATTTACTTACCTACAAACCTATAGGAACCAATGTTATGAGTTTTGTTCCAAAAATGTTCTGTGTTGAACTGACATTTTGTATGAAAACCAAAGTAACTTTCTTTGAATCATAAACTGCCGTACTTACCTGTATTTTGTAAGACCCATTGTGTGATATCTAGGCATATCACCTTAAGTAGTCGAAGTAACTGAAAAGTTATCTAAAAATAATCAAAAGTAATTCCTATGTATTCTAAACTGTTTTAAAAGCAGATACAAACTTGTAACAATTCCAACCATTCACAATTGCATTTCCTTGTAAAGCTTTGCATTTTAAAGTATATTCTACTTCCCTGTAACAAGTCCTGCTTGGTTCTAGAAATAAAACACAAGTATACTTACCTAATTGGTCTGGATTTCCTGGATTGAGGATAACCTTCAAACTCCTCACCCACGCACACAAGGCACTCCACAACACCGGACCAACGTACCTCAACAGCCGACTCAGCCTCTACACCCCCCACCCGCCAGCACCGCTCCACAGAACGTGCCCTCGCCACCGTCCCCCGCATCCGAAGTGTGACCGCCAGCGGCTGATCATTCTCTCGCCGCCAAGACATGGAACACCCTCCCCATCTTGAGACCCTCGTGGGTATGTAGTGCGCTTTACAAATGCCATGATTGATTAATTGAATCTGTCTCTAAGTGTGTGCCATTAGCCTTGATTGAGTGAATACAATAAATGCTTAACATACCCTCCTGATAAGCTTAACTGCTCGACCACACTACCACAAAGAGAGCCTTTAGTGATTATATAATTTAGACTCTGCTATACCTCTGGGGATCCCATGGACTCTGTGCACACTATACCTTACTTTGGTATAGTATATACAGAGAAAGCTTCCTACATGGGGAGATTAAAGTTGTACTTTTTTGCAGCACTTAAGCGTTGTTTTGCTATACTGACATTCCTTGCTTTATCACAGTTTAACCCCCCCCAACCAGCTGTTACCATTAAATTATCCTGTCTTCCTCCCACCATATAATCACTGCCATCCCTCATCACTGCTTTGTAAGGACTGCCAACACCATCCTCTTATCACCCCTCCCCTTTATCTGCCATCGCCTCACTCTTATCATACTTTTTTGTCCTCACCCTCCTGCCATTGTCTCTTTGCCACCCACATGCTCTTTAATCACTGTAACCCCTCACTCCATTATGTGCTCTCACAATTCCCTGCCTTTAACATAAAAACAATCACCCTACTCACCCATAACACTCCAATCTATTTCCTGCCAACACCCTCCTCGTCACCACCCTCCTGCAATCATTCCTCTGCCACTACTCATCCCATATCTTCTGTCAACCCCAACTGTCAAATGACGCCTTCCCATGCCTTCACCCCACAGACTAACCCATCCTCTGCAATCACCCTAAGTTTTAAATGACATACCCTCTTTCGTCCAACCCACTGCCATCACCCCACTCTCTCTGGTCATCGCCCTCTACTTTCTTCACCCCATCAGTCATTACCCTAACATCCCCTGCCAGCACTTCATAGCAACATCTTTCCGGATAGTTTTCTGATTTTCCTACACAGCTCTGAGGAACCTGATGGGATCTGCTGCAAAGGAAGCTGGACAGGAGGATGGGTTGTACTATTCCAACAGTCCTCTCTCCTCACCGTTTTTTGGAGCAGATCTAAATGCCTCACTCTAAGACACATGCTGCTGTGGGCCTGAAGCAAGGATTCTAGTGGGATAGGAGGCACTGAGCTGTTGCCAAGGTCTCTCCTGCTATGGTCAAGGTCTCTCCTCCCATGGTCTGAGAGGCAGTGGAGTCGAGTATGCCTGTAGGTGAACAGAGTCGCTACTCACCCACAATACATACTCCCTTGCCCCTCACTTCTACTTAGTACAACATTCCTATGAAACACAGCACTCTTGCACGCTCTCCCAATGTATTGGATGGTGCATTGATCTATAAAGAGTATAAATGATATACTCTTTATAGGTTAATGTACTCTCTGACACATTGTGAGTGCATCCATCATACATTTACGCCCTTTTCATAGGCATAACTGCCAATCTTCATGTGTGACATAACCTATCCAACGTTTCTGTGTGCTTTTGTGTGGCATACCTTTACGTGTAACACTCTTAGTGTCACTGTCTCGAGTTGAGACAAGTAGTGAAAATCATGTAATGGGATAAATATCAGAAAGTACCACGTTTGCACTCATAGTCGCCCTAGAGAAATTACCTTGAAACTACTGGAAAACCCCGAAGGGCTTATGGACGGTCACTGACCTGCTTTCCATAACATGATCTTATTAGAAACAATTATGGCGCCATGATATTAAAATAGTATTTTAAACTAGTCCTCGGGACTGAGTATATTTTCTTAAGGCTGCCCGCATTTCTTTACAGTACACTCAATCGTTTGTCACCTATGCGTGCCCACTCTACCCTTTAAATGCCGACCATGCCCTGTGCATGGTGTTTTCCCCGTGAATGTTGCCCAATGCACAAGACGGACCTCTGCATGCTACCTTTGAATGCTTCCCTGCTGACTCTGTATTATGCATGCTCTGCGCATGCTCTTCCTACTTGTTCACACTACCCTCTCCCCTTTGTACTACCCTACGCCAACAATATGGCGCGGTTAGCAACATCATAGGTTTAAAAAAATATATATCTTACTTAACCAGGGTGCAAAGCATCAGGGATGTTATACACCATAGCTAAAAACCATTGACAAACACCCTTCAGGCAGAACAAATAAATCTAAAAGAATCCAAATTACTAACACAGATTTCACCAACATATCACGAATACAAAAAAATAATTTATTAAATACAGAGACAGTGGAAAAGCAACTAAAAGACGTTCATATTGGCAATACAGATAGATCTCTGATTGCCGAGACCTATTGACTTTGCCAATGCTAGTTTATTTCTATATCACCTTAACAAACTCCCCTACACCATCTTCGACTCCACCATTCTCTTTCTTTATCTTGTTACCCGTATTGAGTCATCTGTTTTCTGTTTGTTTACCGACTAGGTAGCAGTAGACATAAAAGAAAGACTACTGCGACCCCCATCACCCCTCCCTCACCCTTTTTAGGTCTCGCTGGCTATTGCGTAAGCAATCGCTCAGCGAGACTCTAGTAAGGGGCTCCCAAAAGTGCTCCCAAAAGTGGATTGCATAGCGAGCACACGCACAATCACGTGCATCGTGCCGCCATGCAATCCGCTTTTGGCATCGTACTTCAAAGGGTCCGCTCCCCCGCCTGGAATGCGCTCCCCCGCCAAGTGCGCGCGCCTCGCTCCGCCGGGCTTGTCTTGTTAGAAACATGCAAGCGTCCTCCTGATAACCGGCAGCTCAATTTGGCTCAGCCGCCCCCCGCCCCACTCTTTTTTTCTCCACATTTCCTATTTCCGCAGATATCCTGCAGATGCCTGAGAGGCTTTTGTTTTACAGTGAACTTTATATAATGGTGTCTTGAAATTCGGGCTGCAATTCCGAGCCTGCGTAAAATGCCCGTCTGACTCTACATGACGTGTATATTAGACTTAGACGTCACAGTTAAACCGAGCTAAGATTGACGCTGGCAAACCATCGTGTTCAGTACCCGAAGTACTGATTTATATCACCTAGAACAGGTGATCCGGGATCCTTTTCGTGCGCCACAAAAATCCTGCCTGTGACACATCTTGTGTTAGTGTGGTTCTTTTCTCCGCACCAGGAACATGTGCAATAGTTTATGACTGAGTGTTGCTTAAACAATGATCAAACTGATACTCAGCAGTGAATGAAGTGCTGCTATTCACGGCGCAGAGCAAACCATTGATTTTAAAATGAGGGAATAGTAGAGATGAGCACGAAACTGTGTAGGGTCCAATTCCCACTCTCTCCCCAAGTTCTCTCGTTTTGCCCAGACGCTTCAGTGAACGATATAATATCATTGATTATGGATGTTGGGGGCTAATAGTGGATTGCATGGCGAGCACGCGCACAATCACTTGCATCGTGCTGCCATGCAATCCGCTTTTGGCATCGTACTTCAAAGGGTCCGCTCCCCCGCCTGGGATGCGCTCCCACGCCCCCGCCAAGCGCGCGCGCCACGCTCCGCCGGGCTTGTCTTGTTAGAAACATGCAAGCGTCCTCCTGATAACCGGCAGCTCAATTTGGCTCAGCCGCCCCCCCACCCCCCACTCTTTTTTTCTCCACATTTCCTATTTCCGCAGATATCCTGCAGATGCCCGAGAGGCTTTTGTTTTACAGTGAACTTTATATAATGGTGTCTTGAAATTCGGGCTGCAATTCCGAGCCTGCGTAAAATGCCCGTCTGACTCTACATGACGCGTATATTAGACTTAGATGTCACAGTTAAACCGAGCTAAGATTGGCGCTGGCAAACCATCGCGTTCAGTACCCGAAGTACTGATTTATATCACCCAGAACAGGTGATCCGGGATCCTTTTCGTGCGCCACAAAAATCCTGCCTGTGACACATCTTGTGTTAGTGTGGTTCTTTTCTCCGCACCAGGAACATATGCAATAGTTTCTGACTGAGTGTTGCTTAAACAATGATCAAACTGATAGTTAGTAGTGAATGAAGTGCTGCTATTCGCGGCGCAGAGCAAACCATTGATTTTAAAATGAGGGAATAGTAGAGATGAGCACGAAACTCTGTAGGGTCCAATTCCCACTCTCTACCCAAGTTCTCTCATTTTGCCCAGACGCTTCAGTGAACAATATAATATCATTGATTATGGATGTTAGGGGCTAATAGTCAGATTTGACTTCGTGACGTGAAAGAATCAACAGGACGTTAAGCCTCATTTCGAAGGCCAGATGTGTAGGCTTTTGAAATATGTCCCCAAACCAAACGTCGCGTTGGCTGAAGACCAGCCATTTCTCCAGCTACCCGTGGCATCAAATTATGCGACCTGCAGTCAACAGGCATAAAAAGGTGGGCGTACACCTGAGACTCATACCAGCTGTAGAAAATACTTACCTCACAGGAACGATTGTAAACACCAGGACATCACAGGTACTGTATTTTTTTTTGTAATTGCAGTTACATAGCGCTTCATACATCTGATGAGGTACCAAACGCCTTTTGCTTGGTTGGAAGAGTGGTCGGTGCTTATTTACAAGCTCCTTGCGTCGTTGGTACGTCACTTTTAATATGGGAAAAAGTGTTGTATCTGCAATGTGGGCAACGTCAGTAGTGTTCTAATGTCATGTGTGAGGATAGATAATGTGCTGTATTTTCGTCACTGCGCCTTGACGTGGTGAAGCAAAACAAGTGAGAGGCGGTGTAGCTCTCAATAGTGCAGCAAGTGCAGTGGCACCAGGGCTCAGCGGTCAGAGGAGTGCACAGCACCCCTTTTTAGGTCTCGCTGAGCTAGCGCATGCGCTGCCCTGCGAGACACTTAGTGGATTTTTAAAGTGCTACCAGAGGCCTTTCCTGGACTCAAGCTTGCGTTCACAAGCGCGTGCACAGCCGCCATCTGTCTTTCCTCTGTCTGGCCGTCATGGCTCATAAAGCACAGCGCTCTCCCAAGCGCCTCGCTCTGCCCCCTCCCCCACCACAGACCGAGCACGTCCCTGCGATCACTTCCCGCTCGCGATCACTTTCGCTTTCACGGCCGCTACTTTTACGGCCGCACGGCCAATGCTTGTTATAAGTGTGCATATGTGGAAGGGGACATCTATTGCCTTTGCCAAGGCTTGCTATATATATACAAATGAGCTGCCTGACCTTACGTGTTCCACAACCGGTAGCACTTGGACCACTTTTGCAATACATCAAAGGAATCACCAGCTCTTCCTCTTGGGGTCTAGAAATGTGTGAAAGGGACCCGTCTTCACCAAACTCTTGACGCCGATGATGTAATTTACCAGCTGAAAGCTGCCATGGGGCCTTGATCTTGTTAGCGCAAGTTCTTTGAGCAGACGGCACGTGACACATCCCCCATCCCCACTGCCCGTGCTGGGGGCTGTTCGCACCTTTCCTTCGGCCGCTCTCATAGAGAGTTCACACTGGCATCTGTGGGCTAGGAGAGACAGCCCGGCGGCGCACACCTCCGAGAGGCCAGCAGGTACGTGAGTGAGACCCATGTCAGTCATCAGTCTGCCATGTGATCGCCATTCCCAGACCTACTCGCCCTGTCAGGCGATCTTTGAAACAATTTGCAAGTGTGACTGCCCTTCCAAGAGCCTCCCATTCAGCAAGACATCCTGTTGCCAGATTTAATGCATTCAGCTTCAGTTTTTTGATTGAACAGTTTAGTTGAAATTGTTCCACAGAAGTTGAAAGCTTTGAATTTCGCATATAACCAAATGCACGTGGCTATTATTTACGCAGTTGTTGGGCAGCCTTAAATTCTGCCACATGGCTCTGAACGTATAATGGGGACCCCTTTAAGATTAAGGGATAAGCACTAACTCACTAAAGGAAAGCAGTTAGAAACCCTGTTTATATTCTAAATAATTAAATAACAGCACATACGTGCCTTTGCCACCTGCACAGAGGTCAGTCATTGACAAAGATCATGTTTTTCCCCTTTGACCTCGTGAAAAGGATTTTCTTAAATGTCGGTGAGCTTAAGGGGCCCTCTAGCAGTGTCACCAGCAGAGCAAGAGTCCTCCACACAGGATGTGTGTATGCGGCAGGAGGTGTGCGCGCTCTGGAAGCTGACTGCATACATGCACAAACAGCAGCTGCTGTACTGAGGGCACCATTCCAAGCTTCCACCACGTGCAAAGAGCAGCAACTAGTTTATAGTGCTCTACATGAGTGCCCATAGTGATAAGAGCACCATTGCAAGCTTCCACCATGTGCAAAGAGCAGGAACAACAAGCATTGGCATAGCCAATAGGTCTCGCCTTTGGGACCTTATAAGTGTTTAGCCATGCAACACATGATGTTGTTGCAACAAGGATATTGTGCTGGATAACTAAACACTTATAAGGTCCCAAAAGCGAGACCTATTGGCTATGCCAATGTTTTTTTTTTTAGGTCTCGCCTGACCCAGCGCATGCGCTGGTCTGGCGAGACTTTTTGTGAGGGCTCAAAAAAGTGCTACCACTGTAGCCTAGAGCTAAAGTGCATGTGCGCGGGCTGGCGCGCCTCACTTTCGCAGCCGCACGGCCGCTTTGATGTTTGATCGCGATCACTTTCACTTTTGCGGCCCCCACGGCCGCTTTGATGTTCTCCGTGAGCCAGGTTTTTTTTCCTGTTTATTACTTCTATGTAGTAATGGTGGCACCCGTGCGCCGCCATTACTACAGAGCAGTAATAAACAGAAACAAGCATTGGCATAGCCAATAGGTCTCGCTTTTGGGACCTTTTAAGTATTTAGTTATGCAACTGTTGCATGGCTAAACACATATAAGGTCCCAAAAGCGAGACCTATTGGCTATGCCAATGCTTGTTTTACATTTTCCAACACAGATAATTCTGTTTTCGGCTCTTTGACATTTATCCATAAGGGAGTTTCGGTTCCGTTCAGTCTGATTTCTTAAGGCTGACTTTCTCCACGATGGAAAATCGTCTAAACGAAACTGATCCCGGTTTACTTCTCATTGGCATATGTTTCCACTACAAGTCAGTTTTAACACTTACAAATGCATCTGATGCTTTCCAAATAAATACATCAGGCTAGAGGCTGCAGTGCTTTGGCACAGTAATGAGAGACGCTGATTGTCGTTTCTGTTAGGGAGACGCTGATTGTCGTTTCTGTTAGGGACAGTGTAGTGTACAGCCATTCTCGAGGAAAATAAATCACAAGAACAGTGAACTGGCTAAAATCCAAAGATGACCATCTAAATCATGAACTGCTTTTTATTTGTATAAATACAGTGTATTACAAAAGCGCCATGCTTGGTTCAGGTTGCTGATTACCAGGTCCACAGAGGAAGGGGGAACAGATGTTCTTCATGAAAAATTCAGGAGCCACCTTGGCTCCTAAAGTCATGAGAGCGTTGGTTTCAGGACATAGCAGGCAATTATTGCCTGGAAAAAAGGACACGCGACTCGTTTTTTTCAGGAGAGGAGTGGGTCGATGCTTTGCACCTTTGTCACATTTCATACCTAAAATCATGCCTCAAAAAAAAAACCTAAGGAGTAGATAAAAGTTTAAAATTCAAGCAGTCCTTCTAAGACAGTCTAAAAATAGAACAAGCTTTGGCTAAACCAGTAGGTCCGGCAGTTGCTGCCAGCCTTTTGTCTTTGTTGGTTTTTGTAAAACGTTATTTTCTGAATAGTTATGGATCTACCACATTTCCCCATAATCCACAATGTGCAGCATAATATGCAGATTTTACACAAAATATGTTCCAAGGTCAAACGGTTCAAATGTTACTAAAAACGTGGTGGCACGTGTTACAGTGCAGTAGGAAAGCCCTTCAGAAAGGTTGACTGGTCATCTTTCAGTTGCTCATTGCTATACTTGGGTGTGAAACTGGTACTAATGAGGCACAACCTTTACCAAAATAATAAAGTAACACTATCAAAAAATGTGCTGCATTATGCCACATAATGTGCATCTTCTTGCCACGTAATTTAGTCAACCCTCCCACGTAATTTGATCCTCCACTGCTGCATAATTCCGGTGGCTAAAATTCATAACATAACACAACACAACATAATTTTTTTATTTTTTTTTAAACACACTTTATTGGCTCACAAAACAGAATACAGTCAATCCCCTTCCCCATTACTCCGCCCTCCAGCCAATTCAGAGCGTAGAGCAGTGACCAGTCCACCAAACTGAACACAACACAACATAATAGCCTTCTTAGTGTAATAAACTAGGGGGCCAGAGACCTGGCGTGCTTTTTAGAAAGGGATAAAACGCTTTCTGACAGCAGAGAATACTGCAAGTACATTAAATCTGGCTAAATTGTTTGAATTATTCAGAACTCTGTGCGAAAGGCCCTTGTGTATCAACGCATTTCTCAATAAACAGAGAATGAGAAAAACCCTTGGACACATCAGACACTAGCTCTTTTGTAACCTGTAATTTGGAATGGCTTTTTTTGCCACTGATTAATTGTTTTGGAAGAAGAGTGGCAGAGAAATGGGCGAACTTACCATAAAATTTGCAAAAACCTTAGATAAAAACCCTGATTTGATTTTATGACTGAACCTGCCCTTATCATAAGCTGTAAAATATTATCAATGGGCATGGATTTCATCACAGTTGCTTAAAAGAGAATTTCCTTAAATTCAAAGTCATTTTGAAGCCTCGCCCACTAGAAGCCTTAAGTGAATTATTTCAAATTAGGTTAAGGCTCTAGGAAAAAGAAATTCCCAATCAAGAAGCACCTGAGCACAAGTAGGAGATGCCATCTTTAGAGATACAACTTAAAGCAGCATTAAATGCCGCTTCTCCCCTTTGTATGTCGGCCTTGTCTGCAATGTGGATCTTCTTCTGCTCTGTACTCATTTAGTGGTTGTGTTTCAGCTTTCCTACTTTTTGCAATTCCCAAATATTCCTAGCGGTGCAGATGGAAAACAGCACCAGGTGCGCACTCCTGGGAAGGTCAGGTGTATTTTCCAGCAGGTTCCTGTTCTTGCTGAGCGGAGTTCTCCATAACAAATAACTCCGCGCAGTAGGAAAATGATTTCCTATGTGAACATGTTAATTTTTTCCTTCATCTGAGGAAACTTTTGCCCCTTGAAGAAAGCCCTTCCCCTGCGCCGCCAGCAAATTTGGGGGTAAACCGTTATTCTTCCCATCATGGAAGGGAGGCTACTCTAGCCTACGCGAGAGGCTTTTACAGCCCCTTAAATGGCTATAGATACTCAACCAAAGCCTTTGATGGTGGGAACAACAGGCTGATTCCTTTTCTTAGTGTTTACCCTTTTTAGTCTTTTCCAAGTGGCTGTTAATATTTCGCTTTCTCCTTTGGGATCAAGGTAATCTTTTAGACATTACCCTTGTGTTACTATGTAAACTAACAATTATGGAGTAAACAACGGACACGCAGGATGGACAAACACATGCTTGTAAGGTCTTGCACATGCTAGCAACTGGTTGCATAATAACAAGGTACTGGAGGAGCCTAGCGCGCAACCAAGATGGCCGCGTAGGCACAGGGCTCCCGAGGGCCTCCACAACCTCCCACGTCTATCCTGAATATATCCTGATTCTATCGACGGGCTTCTAAAGGCGAACCTATGCGGAGGTGATACCCGTTGTCCAAATTCAAATCGGACTTCAGGAACCGGGATAGCATCGATTTCAAGTCGGCGGCCTACTCCTGACCTTGCCCCGGATTCGAGTTGGCATGGTGCCCGGGCAGAAAGTGAACAACAACGGCCTGCAGGACCCGGGCCGGTGCGCACCCCCTACTTTCACTTTCGCTTTCGGGTCTCCTCGCTGAAACTGACGGAGGGACCCCGGATTGTCAGCATACATTGATAGTGGGAAGATCGGGTATCCTGCCTGAATCTTGGACCCTAGTCTGGACCGCCTTTCGTGATCGCCGAGGCTCCCTAGATCGGCTCTCTGAGGATTGCTAATCGTGTTGGTGGACGATAACCTTGGCGACCATCAGACAATGGCGGCTAGATTGGACGGCGACAAGCAAAAATCCAAGACGACTAGGCGGGGAGCTCATACCCAAGCTAATAACATGGACCGCTATACCCAGCCAAAAGGATCTCCTAGTGGCCTGCATAAGTCACCGGAGAGATCCAAGGATGGCCCGGGATCGTCTACGGAGTTAACATTGCAGGACGTCATGGGCGCCATCGATGAGATGAAGGCAGCAGTCGGCCAGCAATTCGACACTTTGGCCCATAAATTGGACACGGTTTTGATCGACGTTAAACTTGTCAGAGCGGACCTTTCACAAACGAATGAAAAGGTCAAATCCTTGGGTCTGATAACGTCAAGTCTGGCAACGGACGTGTCTGACCTGCAAACCGAGGTTCGTAATCTGCGGACGTCCAATGATTTGTCTGTCCGTCGCCTGGAGGATTTTGAAAGTAGGGCTCGGCGGAATAATGTGCGCATAATTGGGGTACCGGAGAAATCGGAGGTCCCTGCGGCTGACCTCTTCGTGGAAGACCTCGTGATCAACCATCTCGCACCCAAGGGATTGAGTAAATTCTTTGCGGTCGAGCGGGCCCATAGAGTTCCGGGTGGTAAGCCGAAACCGGGCGCTCCCCCACGGCCACTCATTGCCAGAATTTTTCATTTCAGGGACAGAGACGCTATCCTGCAGGCCTCGAGGGTGAGTGGGCCGACGAAGTTTGAGAACACTAATATAAGTTTCTACCCGGACTTTACACAATCGGTTCAAAAGCAGCGACAGGGGTTCATGGGTGTTAAACGGCGACTGAGAGACATGGACCTGAAATATGCGATGCTCTTTCCGGCCAGGTTGCGAGTTGAGTTTGAGGATCGGACATATTTTTTCGATCGGCCGGAGGAGGTAGGAGATTGGCTTGATACCCTGTCCCAGCGACGAAGTCGAGAGGGACCGACCGAGGAGAACGGAGTGGGCCTGGCTGGACAGGAATAGACTTTGGTTCCCGGTGACTGAACATTGCGATGACACTTCCATATGTTGGTTCGATGTTTTTACTCAGTGCCTTATCCTTAAATGCCCGGGGTTGTGGGGTGCTCAGTGAGGCTCTTTCCTCCTCTGGGGTTTCCCCTTTTTGTAGCTTAGTTAATGTTAGGGCGATAGGCACACTGCAAGTTGGGGGGGCTACACGGGCTCACGCAGGGGTGCAGGGAGGGGGGAGTTGTAACGGGAATGTGGGAGGGGAGGGGGGAGTTGGGGACTGTTTGAATGTTCTACAAGGCAACGTAACGCTATACGACTGGTGGTCGGGTTCGTGTACTCTGGGGGGGGGGGGGGGGGGAGTTGTGCGCGGGGTTGGGATGGGGGGTAGGGGATTGAGAGTACTTTCGTGGAATGTGAATGGCTTGGGGGATAGGATTAAACGTGGAGTAGTGCTGCAGTTCTTGAAACGGCTGTCGCCAGACATTGTCTTTCTGCAGGAAACGCATCTCATTGGGAATTCTTGCCATGCTATGAATAGGCGGAGTACCGTCTCGTTGCTCATTCTGGTTTCACTTCTGGCTCGCGGGGGGTGGGCATCTTGATTAGAACCTCTCTCCCGTTGGAGGTAGACGATGTGATTCATGATGCTAGAGGGCGGTATGCTGCACTTGTAGGCCGATGGGAGGGCAGAACTGTATCGCTCGTTTCTGTATATGTCCCACCGGGGTTGCAGACCATAACTTTTGCTGATTTGGGGCGAATGGTCTTGGGGCTCCCGGGGGGGGTTCTGGTGATGGGGTGCGATTTTAATTCTGTCGTATCCGGTAGGGCGGATCGTCACCCTCCCAGGGACCTCCCGGGGGCACAGGCCTGGCTGAGTGGGTTTATAGATACCCTCGGGCTGATAGATTGCTGGAGACTGATGCACCCGGGGCAGGCGCAATACACTTTCCACTCAGGGGCTCATGGCAGTTTATCGAGACTTGACTATGTCCTTATGCCGGCGGCCCAAGCTGTGATGATTAGGGAAGACATCTGGCCCGGGGTATTTCTGATCATTCCCCACTACTGTTGCACATTGAGGTCATCTCCGGGGCTGAGGGGAGGGTAGCACCGATTAATCCCTGGTACCTGCGTAATCCTAAAATCCGGGCGGACCTGGTCAGGTCCCTTGAGCGCTATTTCAATGAAAATGTGGGGTCAGTGTCATCTGCTGTCTCGTTGTGGGAAGCCTTCAAAACAGTGATCCGTGGGCAAGCACTTTCTCTAATTTCCCACTCCAAGAAAAGCAAGACTGAAGAGGTGGTTCGCCTTGAAAACGAAATAGCCAAGTTGGAGGGGGACCTGGAGTTGGGTGTTACGAATGATAAGTTGCATGTTCTCAGTCTCAAGCAGGTTGACTATAAAGCGTTGGTTACTGATGCTGCCAAAGTGATGAGTAGGGAGCAACAAGGGCGCTTATACGATGTGGGGGATAAGGCTGGAAAATTGATTGCATGGTTGGACAAGAAGGAAAGAGCGAGTCGAGTGGTGCCGGTTATTGAGAGAACGGATGGCGTGCGTGTGACTGACCCTGTGGAAATTGTTGAATGTTTCGCGACTTATTTCCGCGAAGTGTATTCTCCAGTCTCGGATGGCCTTGAGGATGACTCATCTGTTGCTGAGAGATATTGCGTTGCTGTCTTTGTCAGAGGCGGACAGGGTAAATGTAAATGTAAATGTTGTAGACTTGTAAAGCGCACAGCTGCCCCAGCAAAGGGGTACTGACGGTACTGATGGATGCGACGTTGTCGCCTGATGAGATTGCTTTGGCTATTCGCTTGGTCGCTTCTGGCAAGGCCATGGGTCCCAACGGCCTTCCCATTGAACTGTATAAGCTGCGCCCGGACAAGATGGCGCCTCATCTCTGCGACATGTTTCTTGAGGCGCGTGAGGTGGGCTCCCTCCCCTATGATCAGCGTCTCGCTACAATAGTCGTGATTCACAAGGAGGGGAAGCCACTGGATCGGTGTATTTCTTACAGGCCCATCTCATTGTTAAATGCTGAGCCTAAAATTCTGGCTACGGTTTTGGCTAATCGTCTGGTTAGGGTCGTTGGTGACTTGATCCATCCGGACCAGTCCGGTTTCATACCCCACCGTAATACGGCTCTGAACCTGAGACGTCTTCATGGAGAGCTCGCCAGAGCGGCGTACATACGTGAACCGGCCGTTTTGGCGTCCTTGGATGCCACAATGGCGTTTGATACCCTAGAATGGCCGTATCTTTGGGCGGCGCTCGCGAAATTTGGTTTTGGCCCCGGGTTTATCGGTTGGGTGATGTTGCTGTATAAGGAACCGTTGGATCAGGTAGTGGTGAATGGCAGAGCGTCGGCGCCCTTCGAGTTGGGAAGAGGCACGCGGCAGGGTTGTCCATTGTCGCCCCTCCTCTTCGCACTTGCATTGGAGCCTCTGGCTGCCTGGTTACGATGGGAGCCCTCATTGCGCGGCATTAGGTGGACGCCTGAATTTGAGGACCGCATCTCTTTATGCGGACGACATTCTCCTGTACCTCACATCTCCTCTGCAGTCTTTAATTGTACTAGTCGATGTTCTGACCTCATTTGGTCGCAACTCCGGTTTGGTCATTAACTGGGCCAAGTCTATGTTCTCTCTGGGGATGCTCCTCTCCTCCCGCGTGGCTGCCCTATCCAGATTTCGCAGTCAGGGTTTAAGTACATGGGGGTGTTCATACCCTTCGACCCTGTGGCCTGTTATGAGCGGAACTTACTCCCCCCACTCCAACGACTGAGGGCCGACGTCTCGAGGTGGCGACGGCTCCCGCTTTCGCCGCTCGGACGCGCGGCGTTGTTTAAAATGATGTCGCTACCACGATTCCTATATGCACTGCAAAATACACTCGACGTCATACCGGCCCGCTACTTCCGTGAGGTGGAGAGCTTGCAGAGGCAGTTGTTTTGGGACGGGCGATCGCGAATCGCTCTTTCAAAATTGACACTCCCTTGGTATGATGGGGGTATTGCACTCCCCGATATCAAGCGATACTATTGGGCGTCCCAATTGGCGGCGGTGAACCACGGGATGTACGGACCGGCCCTGAACCCGGCGTTCGAGATGGATAAAATGCTATTGCCTGGGGGGGATTATAATAGAGCACTCTATTCGAAGTCTCCTGGTGTGCAGTTGACAGGCCCAACCAAGATAGCGGTACGTGTGTGGCATGCTGCTAATGCCGCGATGGGTTGGAAGGACCGCCTGACTCGAGCGACTCCACTGTATGCTTCAGAAGGGCTGGGCTGTTTGTGGAGAACTAAAGGATTTGAGAAATGGGATATGATTGGCATATGTAAGGTGAGTGATCTCTGGGTGAAAGGGGAGCTTAAAACGTTTGAAATGCTGAAAGCGGAATATAAGCTGAGCGATAGGGAGTACTTCCGGTATGCTCAGGTCCATCATGCGTTGTGCTCGGTTTTCCCTGATGTTACTGCTATCCCGGAAAATTCCCCACTGGAGGACAGGGTGCTCGATGGCTACGTGCCTGACAGCACAATCAACTTGATCTATAAAAAACTTATCAACGACCGGGCAGACCTGTTGACCCACTTGAGGGAGATCTGGGTGGCTGACGGTTTGGAATTAGATGATGAGGACTGGGTCTCGGCAATAGCCTCCCCGAGGGAGGTGGCAATTCCAGCCCGCCTTCGGTTCGTACAACTAAAGATACTCCATACAGTGTATGTCACTGGTCCCCGCCTGATGCGCATGGGTTTCTCCGTGGATGGGATGTGTAAGCGTGGCTGTGGTTCGCTGGGTACTTTCCTTCACGTTATATGGGAATGCCCTGAGGTGGCTCACTTTTGGCGTCGGGTGCATGCTGTAATGGAAGAGGTCACTCATGTTGCTCTGCTTCCAGAAGCTAGGAGATGCCTGCTGAATGTGTGGGAGCCAAACGATTATAATGTGGCGCAGACGCAGTGGGCGACTTTGGGAAATATGGTGGCTAAACGAAACATCGCACAGTTATGGGGTTCCCAGAGGTCGCCCACGGTCTCGGTGTGGAAGGAGAATATGGATTTGGTGCATGTTTAGGGAAAAGACGGTGTATGTAGCGAGAGGCAAGCCTAGGAAATGGACTGGGGTGTGGGGTCCGTGGAATTCTTATCGCGGAGACATCTGTGCCCCTCCCCTGGCTATTGTATTGGATGTCCCTTTGTCCCCCTAGCTGACCATTCCTCATCCGTTAGGTTATGAGTAGGTTACAGTTTGATTTTTCCTCTGTTCCCAGGCCCCCCTCCCTTCTCTGCCGCAGGTCATTGATTTCTTACCCCGGGGAGCGCGTCCTGATATTCACACTGCTTATTGCCTTGTTTGTGTGTAATGTTTATTAGTTTTAAATCGAAGACTGAAACCGTATTTAATATTGTCACTCAACTACTGCTTCTGCCTTCACTGGGAGTGCTGATGGACTGACGGGATCCTCGGATTGACCAATCTGTATAACGGTGGAATGATACATCTCATGCTAATTAGTGGCCGGTCCAAAGGGTTGTAGGCCCATGTCTGTAACTCTTTGAAGTCAAATAAAGGTTTCTTTAAAAAAAAAAAAAAAAAAACAAGGTACTGAGATTTTCATCAATTGAGGGGTGAGGCTAATGGAATAAAGTAGTATCAAGACGTGCCTTTTTAGTGGTGGTCTGTGTGACTATTCAAGTAGAAGCAGGGGGTATGGGTGCCAATGGCTGCTCAGATAGGTTTAAGGTTTGGAACTTTGGATGGATTTATTTGTATCAGTATTGGAACAGAGATGGATACACCAAGTAAAATCGAAGGAACCTTTTCCTTAGCACTGACAGGAAACAGAAGGCAAAACGACCACAAGTAAGGACCTGACAATACAGTACAAATTGATAAAATGCAGGGGTCTATGAAATGCCAATGCCTTCCTTCGTGGGGTGTTTACTGCCACTGAATCGAGGTGCCGCAAAGAGACGCCATTGTAATTCCTAAGGTGGCAACTGTGGGCACTTAATGACTGCACTGGCTAAAACATTAATTAGCATGAGGTTAGCTTCAAGATTGCATACAAGGTGAGAAGTAGGTGGTCAAGATATATGGTGTAAATAGTGCTCACTGAAGAAAGAGGGAAGCAACCCCCAGACATTAACTGGGTACAGGAGGTGATGGTGAATGTTCTGTGGTAATTGCCCTCTAGAGCTAACTTAGGAGCATCAGACTGAGTAGCAACCCACAGGCTTGCACTAGATACAGAGCTCAGTGCCTCCCATCCCACTAGAATACATAACCATTGCTTTATACTTTCCACAAAGGTTATAGAGGAGCTACCCACATGTGTGCACTGGATACAAGCAGCCAGAATAAATGCTCTGTAGGCTTGATTCAGGCAGCAAGTTCTCCAGAGTCTCTCAGTGACCTGCCTCGTGGCAAAAATATAATCATTATCAGGGGCTGCCAAGAGTAATAGTGCTTAAGTTAGAGTAATGCTGTGTAAGGTTGAGTGCAGATGGATTTGAAGGGTAGAAGGGGTTAAGTACGGGATGGGCAAGGTCAAGGAGCTGCAGTTCTGGCCCTAGACCCTGCCCTGCAGTAACAGAACCCAAACAGGGCTGGAAACCTCAGATGGAGAGATTAAATAGGAGGGAAAGAGCTGGGTGACTAGGAGGGAAGAGCTGGTCAAATGACAGAGAGTCAGTGTACTGTGGCCATAGAGGAAAGAAGCAATGGGTGGGACGGGGAGGGGAGAAGCACCATCCCAGTAAAGGGTACTCTTGCAGAGTCTTCAATCCCGATATGGACTCATGAAACCCAGCCCATGATGGTGGCAAATATACATGTCTGAATCCCACAGCAACTGGCAACAAAGGCCTAGGGTCCCCAAAACACAGACAAGCAATCAGATCCTGGAATAAAGATACAATAGACAAACCTCAAATTCAGCTATAATGCAACTGACAATATGACATATGCCGATGATCATGGGGGATAGGTTGAAAATCAGCTCAAATAAATCTCTATAGAGACTTTTTCATGCACCCTGGCTGGATGAGAAGTGTCTGCCGTTGTAGTTGGGTTGGGGGACAGCACGAATATCCCGTGGTCCACATTACACAAGTTAGAACTGGTTGGAGGCTAGGGAAGGTTTGTGAGGTTATGAAGCAAGAACGCAGGCGGGAGTCCTGGGCAACCGTGTGATGTGTTTGTGAGCATGAGTGAGGCTGGAGGCTAGTACCACACAGAGATGCCCATGACCCCACTTTGGTATTTTTCAAATCCTAACAGCTGATAACTCTAAATGAGAAGGGAGTGAGGATGAGACAGCATGACAGTTTGTGTCTATCTCTTTCCTCAAGGGAAGACAGGCGCTGCTTCTCAGAGTGTATGCCGTCTCTGTCGATTCAAGGAAATCCCTAGGGCCCTGAACATTTCAGCATTCACTCTCAACTCTGCAAGGGAACCTGAGCAGTCCCACCCTATTCCTGTGATTCTATTGAGATTTGTACTGATCACTCTCCAAGGATCCCTAACAGTACCTTGGCTCCTCTCCACAGACTCAGGGGCCCAGTCTTTTATCACTATTACAATAGGTCCCAAGTGCTTCCATGAGGTTAACTTATCTTTCCACTCGACAAGAAATCCTTGCTTTCCTTTTCATCTGTTGTGAATGTAACACATGCACAACAGTTACATTCACTTGCTACAGGTTATTGTTTTACAGAATAATGCAAAACTCAGAGGGTGTAAGTTCCCTCCCATGCTGCCCTCTACAGGTAGGTACAGTATATCAACACCGACTTGCATTGATCTTTTAATATGACAACTTTGTGCTTATCAACACCTCCCCAACCAAACATTCACGAGAACACACCCTTAGTTTTGGCCAGACCTCACTTCACTACAAACTCTTCAACGAAGTATATTCCAACCGTGTCTCTGCCTCCCTTCCATGGTTACCAGTTCCATGTCTCTCTCAAGGTAACTCCCAGAACAAGTTTGAACTTTCCAATCTTGTTCGGACAAGCACTAGACGTTTTCATACAATGTTTCCATTCTCGTATTATTGACTGATGTTCTGTGCACATACAAAACCACCATGATAACAAGTATTGAAGTTCAGTAGCGTGTATCCAAAATACACTATAAACATTTAATTCAAACAGAATGGCTACTACTACAGGGCACACTTCAGCATCTGCTGTCTGATCGATAAGGCACTGCACAAGAGTAAATCTCAATGTTTTGCATCTCAATTCAAGGTGTCCAATAACACCCACACCACTAGGAGCACAACCTTAGCTAGGCTTGAAATCCAAAAGACTCAAGTCAAATTAACTTTATTCAGGACACACGGCCACAAAAGTTTCGACAAACAAACAATACAAATTTAATATACATTTTTTCCATTAAATATTAAAAAGATAAACGTTCCTTTATAAGCTAAAATCATACTTCTACATTGATGTAATAATGGGCATAGAATTTCGAATTAGTTTGACATAAAAGCAAGGAATACAGATCATTTCCTCTCCTACCCAATTATTGCACTTCGTAGCGTTTCCTAATACCCATTGCTGTTTTAATAAAATTTAAAACAGCAGAGCAAATAACAGGTTTGATCAGCGATTGCAGATATCTGTACCCCTCAATATATGTACATGGGCAAGTATTCATTAGTAAGGGTACCAAAAATCTACTCCTTGGTTCTTTTTAAAGTGCACTAAAAAGAGTAAAGTGCAAGGTGCTCTGGGGAGTTCTATTGTCGCATGGGCAAGAAATAAGGTTGTCCATCCACCCAGATTGTTTGGGGAACACTACCAAAAAGTGCGGAGGCCTCCCCACTGGAGGACAGACTCCTCACGGATCACCTCCAGAAAAGGGCCATTTCCATCACTTACAAGCAAATAATAAATAACCAGAAAGACCCAACAGGGACACTGAAAGAGAGATGGGAGGTGGACCTGGGGGACCTAGACGAAGACGACTGGCAGGCGTCCCTGGCATCTTCAAGGGAAGTCGCAATACCCTCTACGCTAAGATTACTGCAATAAAAAAATCTACACTGCATATACTACACAAGAACCCTGCTACACAAGTTAGGCAAGGCAGATACTCCTCTCTGCCTCAGAAAATGCGGTGCCGAAGGCACCTTCTTGCACACACTTTGGGTTTGCCCGATTATAACTCGCTTCTGGGAGGCCATCATACACACAATGGCACAAGTTACCAGAGTACAGATTCTGCCTAACCCAAAGCGATGCGTACTTAACATCTGGGAGCCTACGGATCTGAATCACACAGACCAAGATTGGGTAACCCTAGGAGAAGCATTAGCCAAACGTAATATAGCGCAACAATGGGGCTCAGGACTGTCCCCTTCATATCAGCAATGGTGCCGGGACATGGACCGCACGATGGTAACAGAGAGATCGGTGTATATTCACCGGGACTGTCCCCAAAAGTGGACTCGTATATGGGGAAAGTGGAAGCGATTCTGGGGCGATATCTGTGAACCTCCCCCAATAGAGCGGGAATCAGACGATAGTGACTGATAGGGGTGATTGGATGGGACAAGGTATGCACTACCATACGTAAGGTGTTACTAAACATTAAGTGATGCTCGATGTTTATGTGCGGTTACGCAAAATGTACCACCACTGAAGATATTTAACTTATTGTTGATATTTGCCACTGAGTGCACCACTGTAATATTGTCTGATCGTCCATGTATGTTTTAAATGCAAATAAAAATGTTTTAAAAAAAGAAAGAAAAAGTGCTAAGGCGGAATCTTGTTAAGAAAACACGCATCTGGCTGTTTGTTGTAAAGGATAGGTAATATTGCTGTTTGGGCATGAAAGGGCAGCTGGGGCCGAGTACCTCCAGTTGTAAATTACCCGAATTTACCCAGACCCTATACTCCTCTTTAATGATACCCTTTGCATTTGGGGGGATACTCGACGGGGTGTCAAAGTACTCCACCAACCCAATCTCGGATAACCTATCCCTCACAAACCAAAGCCAGGGAATCTTCACAGACTTATCCAAATTAATACAGTCTTCTGTGATCTCCCTGGAAAACTGTAACTCTTCTGAGACCCAAATTTTGGCCCACAAGAGCAAAGGGGAAGCAGCGATGCGATCTTTTATGCATTCCATCCCCACTTCTCGATGAGAAAATGAGGTGGCAGAGCTGCTTGTAATCATCAGCAGACATTTTATAAACTTGTTCTCCACTACTTGTAGCGAGCGCCTTCTTTGATAGCCCCATACGCCCGCCCCATACGATGCAACTCACAAGCATTTTGCATTGTATAAGGTAACCAGCTAAGGCACTGGCTTATGGCCTAACTAACAGGCGAACCTAAAGAGTCCCTCCACTACTCTACTTGTCTGCTGTGCCCTAGCTGTAATCAGGGAGTCTCATTTCAAATCCTTGCTAAACATGATCCCCAGGTATGTGAACTGTCCACCCTTTTAATGGACTTACCCCTTACATTGAAACTTCTGGTTTGAACCTTTTTTGGGCCCCATACCATTATGTAAGACTTTGAGAAATTAACCCTCAAATCTAATGCCGCCATAAAATTTGTAAAGGCGTCCAGGGAGGTTTGGAGGCTATTGGCCGTCAAGGGCATGAGTACAGTATCGTCCGCATACAAGAGCAGCGGAACTGGCTGACCTTTAATGCGGGGAAAATCAATTTTCTTGGCTAATAAAAACGCTTCCAGGCCATTCATATAAGTTAAAAAAAGAAAAGGAGCTAAAATGCACCCCTGCCGCACTCCTTCGGTTGAGGCAATAGGCTTCGTCCTTTCCCCGTGTGGTCCAAATCTTATGGAAACAGATGTATTAGTATGTAGCCATTTTAGGAGCAGGATTAGTGCACTTTCAAAACCCATTTCTGTCATTAGTGCCCACAATTGACCCCTGTTCACAGTATCAAATGCACAGGACAAGTCCATGAAGGCAAGGTGGATAGAGCCTTTGCCTTCATGTACTTGCCCATGATCAGGGACAAATTTAGGCATTGCTCTGTTGTTCCCATTCCCCTCCGGAAGCCATACTGTGACTTTGAGATGATCCCCTTACTAGTTGCCCATGACTCTAGTCGGGCAAGAATTACCCTACCCAGTACTTTAGCGATAGAGTCAATAAGGGAAATAGGCCTATAACAGGCAGGGTCATTTCTGTTCCCTTTTTTAAACACGGGTATGACTATGGCCCCTTTCCAGGATACTTGAAATCCAAAAGACTCACAAAAAACACACGTCAACCCGCCTGCCTATGGACTGAGACTCGGGTAGGGCATCCTATTGCATCTTGTTACTTTGTTAATACGTTTAGGAAAGGTCTCAAAACCCACCTCTTCGCAATCTTCCTACCATCATAGACTGCATCCGTTGCCTCACCGCACTATGATACTGTGTGCCTGATCTCTTCTGTATTTTTACACATGCATTGTCCACAGTTGACATTCAAAAAGACGGCATTTTGGCTATACATCCACTTGCAAAATAAGACACTACATAGCTTGGGACAAAGTTTGCACTTGAAAAATAACCCCAACAAAATATAACAAGCATTGGCATAGCCAATAGGTCTCGCCTTTGGGACCTTATAAGTGTTTAGCCATGCAACAGTTGCGTAACTAAATACTTATAAGGTCCCAAAAGCGAGACCTATTGGCTATGCAAAGCGGCCGCGCGGCCGAAAGTGAAAGTAATCGCGGTAAAACGCGGCGCGCGCGCCCGCGCACATGCACTGTAGCTCTAGGCTGCCCTGGTAGCACTTTTTGGAGCCCTCTCAATAAGTCTCGCCAGACCAGCGCATGCGCTGGGTCAGGCGAGACCTAAAAAATAATGAAGCAAATCCACCCCTTTTACACATTTTTTAACTTTTACTGTTGTTAATGACAGTGAGAACGGGAAAAAAACGGCTTCTAGAGAAGGGTACTCGTGTCCCTAGACAAGGGCTTCAAAAAGGTGGTAGGAAGGTAGTAATTCCATGAACCGTCATGATCCACCATTTCCAAAAGCAGGCATTCCTCTTTAAGGAAACCATCGAAGAAGGTGCACCCAGCTTCCAAATCAGGAATATCCTTCTTTCAGATGTGCAGCTGAGAGGAAAGTGGGTGTGTCAGTCATGACACCCAGGGGCATGGTTCTCATTTACCAGGTAGAAATATTGTCTTAGCTTCCTTTGTGTACCTGAAACACAACACCTCAACACTTTTAAAGGATGTCAATGGGAGTAAAATGGAGCAAGGGAGAGGGGTGGTATAAACAAAACATGACAGAGGAGATACCCGATCCACAGACAGGTTCATACACAATGGGCCACAGTTTGAAAAGGATCTTCATTTTGTCCTCCTAAGTATGAGAAAATATTGTCAAACAATGCACTTATGTTACAGACACTCATTATATAATATATGATTTAATCTACTTGCCCCACACTCATATTGTAGATCTGTCACACTATTCACACACCGGCTGAACATCAATCAATGCGATGTGTACTGCAGGTTGTGCTCTTAGAGACACTTGTGAGACCTGCGCAGTGGAGTCCTTGTTAGTGGTCACTGCTTTTGGGTATCCAGACTCAATATATACTGCCCTGCCACCAGATGGTACTGGCCAACCAGAACATGCAGGGTGCGGATTCCTGAAGAAGTCTGGTGAAATGGAGTGGATCTGTCACAATATTAGGCGGATTGATACTTTTTTTCTGCAGATGCTCGTAAGAGACGGCCCCAAGTATGAATGTGTGTATCAGGGATATCCTGGCCTCTAGTTATTTTGCAGTGGGTTATGTTCTATGTTGGCTGATACTTTCGCCACAATGATTTCTTCTTCTTTCTGTATACATATTTTGTTTACTGAATGTTACGTATTGAACATTTCTGACTTGAAATAAAAAAAATGATTTAAAAAAATATTTTTAAAAAGGAGTGGGGCATCATTCTACCACTGCAATGTCATTTCCAAAAGGTGCCACAATGGAGCATGGTCAAAAATGAAAGTGCTTGGTAGAGGGAGTCTTTGTGCTATCTCCCTGAGTCCCAGAGAGGCAGGAGTCCCCAGAACATCTCACACCCTTGTTGCCTTCGGTCAGACCCCCTAGACCCGCCAAGGCTCCCCTGGAAATCTGACAAAAAACAGACCAGCATACTCCTGCGTATTTCATTCCGCCTCTGCTGTCTCAGTATCGCTCTTATGTAAGGAGATTTCAGATTTCCACTCCACAGCTCCAATTTGCAGGATGAGTTTTAGTGCTTGCAGGACGACTCTAGGCACTTTAAAGTCTGATGATATGTGCCATGTCAGTGACAGCAGCCGCTCAACACTCGTGTTTTGGCTACTTTGATCAGTTGCTAGGCCTCAGGAACGGTGCACTACTAAATTTCTGGGTTGAACGGATAAAACAATATTTTCAAATATAGCCTTCTAGAGAAGGTTAGAAACAATATAGCCAACAACAATTAAAGGGCATAACGAAGCCAGTTTAAGCTTTACTGCAAATAGGATAGCTGAACCTCAGCTAGACAGCCACACAAAAAAAAAACTTGAACAAAATGGTTGCAGCGAGGAGGCCTAGAAAAGAAAGGTTTGCCTCAGCCAATGTCATGTGATATGACCTATGTATTTTCAAAAAAGGGTCCTTGGTGTTTAAATGTTGCAGCAAAAATTATGTTTAAGGGTTTTATTACACATGGAAGAACAGCAGTTTTCGACCACTGCAGCACTTTCACCTTTTGTGGTGCTGCAATTGTTCAATAATGCAACACGACAGTAGCAGCTGACTCTTGTGCAGAGCACAGTAAACTGGGAAAGTTCTTTTACGGTCTGGCTTGGCCTGGAGTCAGCTACAGCCAGCCTAATGTGTCAAGACATTCATGAATAAGTCACACACATACAGGAGCTTTCAGTCAGACTTTTTCCATTGGTGTGTTCAACTGTCATTCACGTTTTGCTTCCAACGCCCAAAGCGTACAGCATGCGACAATGGGTCATCCCACTTCAGCCATTGGCTTTCTTCACTGTGCGTGACAGTATTTGTTTGTGCACACATGCACATCCACCTAGTAGTGCCAAAGACGATGTGCCAATGTTTACTGTAATTTCGACTTTGAGGTCATTTTTATTTTATTTTTGGAGTGAGTCACTTTTTACTTATTTTTTTGAAAACATATGCACGCCACCTTAACACAGTGGTATTTTTGCTTTACTACTTTTTTTTTTTTGATAAACTTTTTATTGGTTTTCTTAGAGCATAAAGAACAATCTGTGGCATAGCATAGCTTGAGAATCATTACATCAGTATACATAATATCAGTCCACATCAAAAACAGCACGACCATCAGTGTCAGGTATAGTATCTGTACTGGAAGTATAAGCACTCCAGCCAGGACCACAACGGCGACCCTCCATCTCACAGTCCATCCCCTCGTATGCCTATTCACTAAGTTCTGAATCCGAGTTGTCCCTCGGGGGCTCGCAAATGTCTCCTCGGTAGCTATTCCACGCCCCCCATATCTGTGCCCATTTCTTGGGGCATCCCCTATGGATATACACTGCCTTTTCAGCCACCATGATGGAATCCATGTCTCTAAACCACTGGGGGAGGGTAGGGGACTGGCTGGACCCCCACTTCTGCGCTATGTTTCGTTTTGCAACCATCATGCCTATTGTTACCCATGTTTGCAGTGCGCGGTTTAGGTCAGTGGAGTTCCATATATTGAGGAGACACCTCCTGGGCTCCGGAAGCGTGGTAATGTGTGTTACCTGCGAAAGTGTACGCATGACCGCCTTCCAGTATTGACTGATTATGGGGCACGTCCACAGGGTATGAAAAAGGGTCCCCTCCTGCCCGCACCGCCGAAGACAGAGGGGTGAAGCCGTCTGCTTGAGGTTATAGAGGAGAGTTCGGGTATAGTACGTGCGGTGTAGTATTTTCAGCTGTATGAGCTTGAGTGTTGATGGTATCGCCACCTCCCTGGGGGAAGCTATGCCCCCCTGCCAATCCGTCTCGTCACAGTCACCGATCTCTCCCTCCCATCTCGCTTTCGGGGCCAGCAAAGGGTCCGGCTGATTGTTTATGATTTTACGATATGTCAGGGATATGGCCCGCTTGGTAAGGTGGTCCGTGAGGAGTCTATCCTCCAAGGGCGAGGCCTCCGCCAGTCGAGTGCCCGGCGCTATCTGCGCCTTGAGCGCATGTCTGACTTGGAGGTATCTGAATCTTTCGGCCTCATCCAGGTCATACTCAGTCTGCAACTGCTCGAAGGGTATCACATCTCCCCCCCCACCAGAGGTCCCCCACTCGCGAGATCCCTATCAGGTCCCACTGTTGAAATCCTTTAGTATTGCGCAGTCTACCCAGCCTCTGCACGTCCCACAGCGGCATGGCCTGTGTTATCTTTCCATCCCAGCCCAGGTGCTTCTGCGCCTCATGCCATATCTGCACAGTGTGCGCCGTCGGGCCTGTCAGGGTGTGTCGCTTAGTTTTGTTATACAATGCCCCCATGACGCCGCCCTCGCCCAGCAGATGCCTGTCCATACGGTATGCTGGATCATCACCTGGCGCGTGCAGCCATTGGTTTACCACCGCTAGCTGCGAGGCCCAGTAGTAAAGTTTGATATCTGGGAGGGCAATGCCGCCGTAATAGCAGCCTTTCGTCAGTTTACGCATCGCTATTCGTGGTGTCTTGCCCTCCCATAATAAGCTGGTAACCTCAGCATTTATTGTTGCGAAATACGCGTGGGAGACCGGAAAGGGCGTATTTTGTAGGGCATACAGGAAACGGGGGAGAGCCATCATTTTGAAGAGGGCCGCTCTTCCCAACAGTGTAAGCGGCACGGACCGCCAATGCCTGACATCACGGCGAAGCCGCATAAGGGGCTGCGCGAGGTTCTTTGCGACGAATTGCGACCTGTCGGTGGTGACATAGATCCCCAGATATTTGAAACCATCTCCCGCCATCTGCATCCCACATTCCTGTGGAAGCCGCGGCGGGGGGCCCCGGAGCACATAGAGACACGATTTGTCCCAGTTAATGGTATACCCGGACACTCGGCCATAGGACGCGCAAACGTCCAGGAGACAGTTAATGGAGCTCGCCGGCGACGCCAGGTAGAGCAGGATATCGTCCGCGTAGAGGGATTGCTTTACTACTTTTAACCTTTCAGTGACCTCTGCATACATTTGAATAAATATCACAAACCTTGATACGCCCCGACCTGTTGGTTTTGCCAATGCTCGTTTTATTTATCTTTCCGGTTGTGGGCAAGGCTGAAACATTTACTGTGCCAGATACCATCATCTGCTCTGCCAACTAACTTCGCCTGCTGTTCTTCCCAAATTGATTTTACACTCACTATAAGGGAAATGGAATGCAAAATAATCAGCCTAAAGACTGATGGGTAGGGACTTCGCCTTTTTCATTACATGCTTTTGGAGATTGTTGATTAATTCATCCCTTCGGCATGCAGGTCCCTAAATCTTTCATCTACTCCAGCCACTTCTTAAAGACTGATTTCGAGATCCCTTAGTAGCTTGACCCTTTTGTCTCAATCTCGCCATAGCTATGCTGCTTGACATCTGTGCTGGGACGTCCCTCTTCCTTGCAATCAACATCAAGTGAAGTTTTTTATGTGGGCTATACGCACAACTCATCAAATAGGGATGGTCATGTCTCTTATTCACCCCTATCCTATGCAACCCTGTGCAAAGTGAACATGAGTGACAGAAGTGTTGTTGTTTGGGCTTTAGACATTACTCTTCAGCCTTGCATGCTAATCACGTGTTGGCGTTCCTTCCAGTTATATTACTAGAATTAAATATGTATATTCCACGTCTATACCCCACACTTTTCATTATTTTTCCACTGCTCTTCAAAGAATACCTCACCCCTGTACTGAACCTCATCAGATCACACAACCTATCCTGCTTCAGCTATGGGGGCACAAACCAGTTTACCATACATTCAGAAAACCCTCCAGACCTCAACACCTGTTCCTTAGGTCAAGCCCCTTATATGCCCTAAACCCCCAACACACACAAGCAGTGGTCCACTTGATGCTTACTCAATTATTTAAAAACTCTGAGAATCTTACCTGGAAAACAGGACAGTTATCACCTCACTGCTACCTGACCTGAGCAACTCTGTGTCCCCACTATCATGACAGAATTGATGACTTTGGCCGTGATCCCAAACTCTAGCCCGTTGCATGATCTACTACTAAAACACATGATCAACAGTACACACAAAACAAAGGCTATGCTACATCTTCCCTCAGCTTGGCATTCCTTACAGGGTTCAAACCACTATCACCTTGATGTCGTCATGCCCGGATAACACCAACGGATTGTACCCATCTACTGCAGGCTCCCGACAAACCAAAATGTGGCTGCCAAACAACACCTATATCTACTCATAAGTGACTTCATCGATCTAGTCCTGCAAGCTCTCTGCTCTGTGCCTAACGCCAGATGCAGCTCATTCAAGGCTCTCTGATGTGTCCAAAGGGCTACCCACAGAATAGGGCCCACTTTTCTCCAACTAAAATAACAGCAATATGCCCAAAGAAGGATGCTCAATACCAGACCGGCTCCACTCTTGCACCATCCTCACCTTCAGAAAAATTAGTGCCCGTCGGTGCATCCTTCCCTGCACAGACAGTCAAGCTCTGAAATCCACTCCTGGCAAGGATAAGGATCATCCATAAACACCTAGAATTCAGCGGGGTGGTAAAGCCTGGTTGTTCTACACAGATGTTTCTATAACGCTCTGGTTCTTTTACAGGGGTATAGTATTCTTACACTTGCCTTACCCTATCCATTTTACACTCCTCCAACATACCACATGCAGAGACGCATCTACAAGATCACCATACCATGGTTGAGCACACTTTGAAACCTCATGTACAACATTGAAGACTTCCCACTTAGGCCAGACTATAGCCCACACCCTACCAACGAAGCAAAAGCGCCGGGACACTTTCTTACACAACTGCATGAAGGTGCCAAGTATGTGCAAATGCAACTATCTCTGGTACATCTCTATGCTTTAAGCCATGCTTACATCCAGTTCACTGTAACACCCTTATGGCACTCGAGTTAACCTAAAGCACAAACCCTAACTTTTCCCACATTGGCCACTCGATAACTCTACGCTCTATTTCATCAAATGGAGTAACCTCTTACTCTACCACCCAGAAGCACTTTAGGTCTGATCCAGGGTCTGGGGCACTATACCAATACAACAAAACAATCCTCCCTGTTTCAAATGGCCTCTGTTGATCAGAAATAAGGTTTAAATCATTGTGGCTGCCAAAAACTCCACATTGCTGAATAGCAAGTAATGATTTACCTAGGAGAGAAATGTATTTTTTTGGCTTTCTCTCTAGTACTTTTTCAACACGCAGGGTTTTCCACATTTGCCCCCGCCAAGGGCAAGATCTAGGCCAGGTTTTCATGCCATTCACCTGGGATAAATTAACAACCTGTTAAACAAAACTAAAAATATGCGTTGTCAGTGATTATCCTCAAAGTCTGGCATAAACGTTGTCCTCGTGGACCAACATGGGATATCGCATCAGTGTGGCAGGTCTCTAATCAACTATGACCTTCACACACAGACAACCTTCATGTATGGCATTGGAATCAGTAGCTAGGTCTCCCTGCCCATCTGTGCAAAGCACAAGGCACAATCGCTGTCTTGTGTACATGACAACACAGCTGAAAACATCTAGAGAGGTTTCTATTTGAAAAAGATGCAAACCAATCCCCAGCATTTCAGAATTTACATTCCGCGCTCATGCCGCCCAAACACATACTGGCTGACGACACTATTTTGCATGGAGTCACAATTCAGTATTTAGCTTCCAAATGAATTTCCGTGACTGCTGACTGTGAGCAAAATTAGTGTATTTCCTTAAACATTTAGAAAATCTTATGAGGAAAATTATAACCTGGACTCCTCTGCTTTGGGATGGCAGGTTAAGCAGGTGTCTTAATCATATTTTCACTGAATATTTTAGCCAATGACGTTAGTGTGAGCTAGTTCATTCTGAAGATCAGACAATTGCCTAGACTCCATTTACATAAGGATTTTTTATATTAAATAAAACAATCAAGTGCAAAAATAATATAATTGTGACTAGAAGGATAAGGGGGGGGGGGGGACAGCAAATGATTTCAGATTTTAATCCTTCATTAGGGACCTTAAAAAACGGTGACAAATGTTGTTTCAGTAACTTTGCTTATAGAGGGGGAAGGAGAGGCAGGAGTGTTTCCACCTGTCAAAAACAGGGCGGTAGCACAGTACCCTGACAGCCCATTTCCTTCAGATGCATTCTGATAAATGGAGTGATGGTAACACTTGCTCCCATTAAACAATCTTTTGTTTTCAACATGGTTGGTGGAGCCAGTGCTGAGCATCTCTAAGCGTAAGTTCATGTTTCAGGATAGTTGTCCTTCATCAGTAGAGAGTAATGCATACAGACCGAGGTGCTGGAAATGCTACTCCACAGTCTATTCAAGGCACATGACCACTCTTTGAGCACAGGAGCATCACTCAGAGCTTTTCAGCTCAACCAGCCCGAGGGAGCCTTATCAAACAAAAACGCTCTGCCTTGCCATCCCACCAATGTTCAAGTGATGGTGATATCATTAATGTTATGATGTCACTCTATTGGATCAGCAGGCAGTTGCACCGCTTAAAGACAACACCTTTCCACAGACAGTTGAAAGTGGTGGTCTCTGTTCAATTTTATGCAATGTGTTTACTATCCATCAACCATACATGTCATAAATCGACCTCAAGACTACAGTCCACTCTGTGTGCTGGATAGGCTGGACTCTCGCAAGCTTCTCCAATGATGTCTGGGTTTAGGTTCTGTTTTTGTTGGTATTTTAGGCCTACATCCGTCCTATCCGAGGAAATGTATTTGCCTTACCACTCTGGTGAGGCCTTTTCACTCACAGGACGGATGCCTCGGGTGCACAGTTTTTTTCTGGTCTCCTTCGGAGGATTGGTCTTTACCTTAAGGGTCTCAGTTCTCTGAAAGGTGATTCCATCCAACATATACATGGCTCCTAAACATGCGCTGTTTCTGATGTTTTATTCACAACAGGCTCTTTAAATAGGCTTTCTCCGGTTAGCAAGTTATATGGGGGAGCTCATATGGGGTCTAGTTGAAGTCCTCTGCATCCAAACTTCATACCCATGGCGCTCTAAAGCTCAGCATCATGGTTCGGCGTGACTAAACGCTCAAGTAAAATGCCCTGATAGTTTAAGGTTAGGGGTAGGTAGAACAGACGTGAACAGACAAAAAAGGAAAAAGGTATTAAATTTATGAGGGCAAAATTGGAGAAGAGAGAGAAGCAGAAGCACAGGAAAACCAGAACGATAAATCTATTCAGGCAAGAAAAAGTCAACAAAATATTTTTAAAAAATGCTATTATACCATAGAGACTGTGGTTTAACATAGTTCATGGCTCACAAGGTAATATGAAAGAAAATGTAGAAAGGGAGCACAAAGAAGAACAAAGTTGCTGACATTTAAGGGTTGCAAATAAGATGGGATGGGGAAGAAGATTAGCAAAACAACTGATTTGTGGAGCCAACCCGAGTACACGATGTTGAACAGAAACATTTTGGAATATGCAATATCTTACTGCGAAAAAACAATTTAAATTTCAAAGTGCAATGCTGTAAGTGGATTTATTTTGATATTTTGATCTTATTGCCTCCTTTTAGGGTACTAGATTTAGTGCATGTAAACAAAGAAAAAAATAAAACTTTAGAAAAAAAGTCAGGACAGGACAATACTAAACAACCTAAAGCAGTAGCCAGTTTCTAGCTTTATGCTATGGTACAAAACGGGTGTCTCAGTACAACACAACTTGACAAAGCTTATTGAAACTAGAAGGAGTAGTCTTAGAGACGAGAACGCTGGCTAAAATGTTGTGTGTGTGTCTACTCGCAAGTCAATGTTCCTCCAAATACATCACGTGATAACCCAGTGCCAGCAGGTAGATGGTGCATGTGTAGCAGTAGCGTGCGAGTGATGCGACAGGAAAGATCCTCTAACGGGCCACTTTTCCAAGCGCTTCTCTCAGTTCCAAAACTATGAAAAGATACATCATCACAGCTGGATATAGTAACATGGCAACTTGATCTCCAATACGAGATTCATTTTATGGTGACGTCAGAAGTGTTAAATGTAGAGTTTTTACAAATATTTTTTTATTGAAACAGTTATAGAACTTTTGTATAGGATTGAAAAATCCCATGTGGCAAAGGTTTATTTTGTGCATTGTGGAATTGTATATTTCTTTTTACAACTGGATTTTATTTGCAATTGTTTGTGTGGGTTGATTAAACAGGTGACACAATTTAAATAACATGGTAATCCTGAGCTTGAGAAATCTCTTTTTTCAAAGAATCTAAGATTGATGAGATTGCTAAAGACCTAGTGAGATCACTGTTGTAGAAACTGGTCTTTACAAATCCCCCAACTTATAAATACTATTTCCAGATCGTTACAGGGTACTAAAGATCAAGAACTGTCCCTAAAAGCTGAAGAATGACCAAGCCTGGTCACCAGCCTGAAGTAATGGTTAACGCCTGTGAGGAAGTGTCTGTCGCAGCAGAGCAGACAGAAGGCCGACATCAGGTGTGATTTACACTGTGCACAAGGATGGCAGACACCTGTCAGGGTTTCAGATTTAACTCCTGCATCCCTAAGGAAATGATAATCTGATGACGCAGTGTGGCGGGTGATAAAATACCAGGAAGAGGCAGGCCAAGCAAAATGCATACATGAATCAGGAATTTGATACACCAGCACAGCAGTAGACAAGTGATGGTGAGACCACACCAAGATATTCAAAGAGGCTACGAAAGAGGGTTGGAGCCAAGGCTGTGTATGCTTTACTTAATAACAAAATATCACTAAAAAGTGTACACAGATATTGTAGTGAAACAGAACAACATACAAGTATGTAATAAACTGAATAAAGATTTATGTATCTATATAAATATAAAAAAAACTGTCACCTCTCTTGTAACAGATTCAAGAGCTGGCTAAAGTAGACATATTAAACTGTGATTCCTTTTAAGGAAATATTTTGAAAGCGGGTACTAAAGATAGCAGTTCTGATTGCGAATGAAGGACTACAGAAACAGGCTTTCGTAATTTAGCCAGATAACCAGAAAGGGGGCAGTTCATGAAGAAATTATGTTTCTATGCACTAACACATTAAAAACAGACGTTCTGGCTTTTGTCAATGCTCCGTGGTGTAGTGGTATTGGTGGTTATATCTGTGGTGGTAGGACTAGTAATGTGATTGTCGTATTGGTAGTAGTGGTGTGATATGGACTATAGATGTATTGGTGGCACTAGCGATGGTGGTAGAGGTACTGGAGGTGGTATTGGTGATATTGGCTATGTCTGGTGGTATTATTAGTGGTGATATTGATGGTGGTATTCCAAGTGCTGGTTGTGGCAGCAGTGGCGTTAGTGGGATTTGTGTTGGTGGTGGACTTATTGGTGGCACTGGTTTGTATCTGGTGGCTGCAATGTACTGTAGTATTAGTTGTTCCATTGATTGGTGGTGGTCCTTGTGGTATTGTAGGTGTAATTTTAGTGGTAGCTGTATGGGTACTTAGGCTTTATTACTAAGAGTATTTTTAGCAGTGCTGGTGGTGCTGGTATTGGTGGTGACATTGGTTGCTGCATGGGTTTGGTGTTGATGTGGTATTGGCGGTGATATTTTGGTGGTGGTATTGTGGTGGGGATATCATTAGTGGTATTGAAGATACCATTGGTGGCACTGAGTTTGAGGTTGGTGGTATAAGTGGTGCTGTTTGCATTGGTGGGACTGCTGTGATGGTGTCGACAGTGGTTCTGGTGATATTGTTGGTGGTGCTAGTAACATTATATTGATGCTGATATTAGTGATGAAAAGGTATTGATGGTTGCAGGATTATTGGCGGTGAGGAATTGACAGTGGTGAGGTATTTAATGGCAGTGGTGGTATTGGTAGTTGTGGTGCTGGCTAACAGACATATCCAGCAAAAGTACTTATGTGCACCCAACTTCTGCATGTGGCAAGTTCTTTAGTCAGCTCTTATATCTAGAAGATAAATAATGGGATGCAGTACAAATCACCCAAGATTATTTGATAAACAAGTGTAGCTGTTTCATTTTCTGTGAGTTGGCTTCGTTTCACACAGCAGTAGGACTAACATCAAGGTGCTCGATAGTAGGGGAGCTTTACAGTTTGGTTTCTGTCCTGCTTAATTGCATTTTGATCAAGGCTCACACGTGGCCATCTTATACACCTCCCAACTACTTTTTGATTATAAATAAAATGTCCTGACCCCAAGGAATGCCCTACGAACTAAAACAAAAAGCAATTAGGAGACCATGTTAGTGACAGGCTCATACTCCAGGGAAGAAAAAACGTTCCACAAATGATGCAGGCATAAAATAAAAACAAGACTGCTTTCTGTATACAATGCAAGCTTGAGGTAAACAATTGAACGTGACAAAAAGTGAGATAGTAAGTCGTACTTTGTAGGTCTAAAATAGTGCCTCGTGCATCACGAAGCAAGCACTTCAGAGGAGACAAATGCAATCTCAAAGACTAAATAGCATGGCTGTGAGAGACAAAATACTCCTCTGGGCTGAGCTAACATGTGAATGACAATGTCTCAAGTCGATTACTAAAAGAAGCTGATCCCCCCCTCCCCTCCCCCCCCCAAAAAAAACCAATGTCTGTAATGGTCTAACCCAAAGACCACTCTGATTATTGTAGGTCCATCCCAAAGACCACTCTGATTATTGTAAACTATAGGTCCTGTCAACCGCTGCACCGTCAACCAAGATCATAAAATATAGGTCAATACAACACACACAGCCACGGTATGAAAAAATTGCTTAGTATCATTTGTGTTACATGGGCATGCACTTGTGGCAAGAGAAAGGGCCCCCCATTAATACTTTTGTTTCCCCTACCGTCCTAAACCCCTTCTTATTATCCAGGGCCCAAAGGTCTTGTTTTAACACAGCCTGTGTTCTGATCACCTCACTTGCCAGAACGTTAGAAAACTTGAAATCTTGACTCTTCTATCAAACATGCAGACTGGAGCCCATAACCCATTACCCTCCACACTTGTGTGCTTTGATGCTACGGTATACTAGCGGCTACACTGCAGTGTTCCAAGCGATACAAGAAACATAAACCGATACAAGAAACATAAAATAAAGCCCTCCCCTTATACCTAGATTCTGCTCCCCGCATCTGCATCCCTGCCCTGCACTCGCCACTTGCCTCAAACCTTATTCCCCTCTCATCCCGTGTCCTGACAAAAACCCCACGTGACCTTTGACCTCGGCATTTTTCCCCACTGACTGAGAATTCCCGCGTGCACACACTCCTAAGATTACGTCCTGCCAATGTCCACAAATAAAGCTTTGACCTCACAGCATCATTTATAATACTGTTGATGTCTGTGCATAAAGAAAACACATTCGGTGAAAGAGGGTTACAAACAGATACATAATAGATGTACCGAATAAATAAAATGGCTTGCCGTTATGTTGTCGCTGCGTGCGCCTCCCTCAAAAGCAACATTCAGCATTAATATCCTTCCTGACGAAGCACGCGGTAATCTGCAACGGGATCTCTGCAAAAGCCAGCCTGAGGTCAGCAAACATTGTCGCAGGCAGAACAGCAACAAGGGGTTTTCCACTAGCTCTACGTCTGCAGCCTGGAACCATTCAAGGGTCAAACCAGAAGACGGTTACACAACACCACACCCCTTTACTCCGTTTAACACAAACTAACCTTCCTGACAATGTGCGGTATTTATCGTTTCACTCTGTTTGTCATTTCATTAGACAGAAACTGAAACGGAAAATAGATTCTGAACATCCAGTCTTTCCTGGTTGAAGCGAGGCTAAAGTGAGAACTCATTGCTATGACCCTGCATACAATATCACTGGCCTTTCTGATTTCTTGACTTTACCTCTAACACAGACTCCATGAACTTGAATTTTTCTTAATATGTCAGTAAAGGGGTGCCCTTTATTTTGTTCCTTCCCGCGCATACTGACGCCAGACTTAACTTTTAATAGGAACGTGACAAAAGTAACTGCAATTAAAAATTTGCAAACATTCGTGACAAGAATTTTCAATTCTATTAAGGACAAGGAGGCGAGGATTATGCTTTCTCATTTCTTTATTAGAAATGCCCAGCAGCCAATCAGAACCGTTTGTGAAACGAAAAAACGACAGTACCCATGAGCACCAGGGTACCACGTGACCAACCATAGAGTCTGTCATATAAAAGATACAATAGGAGAAAGTACGTCCTCTTTCTTTGGTGAGGAACAGTTCCAGGAAACATGAAGTCCAATGGAAAACGAAGAATGCCAGGTAACAGAGTCCATCAGCCACAGCCGGTGATCATCCTGACGCTAGAAACACAGCAAACGCCGAACAGGGGAGGCAGCAGACCATCCAAGCGGAGTAAGCAGGATAAACAGCAGAGTCACTATTTCGGGTCAGAACCTGAAAAGAAAGTACAGCCGTAATACTCATCCGATAAAGAGAGTGAAGGCAATAAAAGGGAAGGGTAAACAGAGAGAAAATCAATGCATTGTCATAAATCAAATGCAACTGTGACAATGAGAAACATGAGAATCAAACATGACTTTGGGTGGGATAATCCTCGCCTCCTTGTCCTTAATAGAATTGAAAATTCTTGTCACGAATGTTTGCAAATTTTTAATTCTATGTCAGGACAGGAGGCTCCGATTATGCTTGTTCAAAGCTGATCCACCACTACAGAAGCAATATGTTCGATAGGCTTGTAATAAAAGGTCTTGAACATAGAATCAGAAGACCAATCTGCGGTTTTCATGATGTCCAGTAATGAAACACCCATCGAGAACGCTTTAGAGGCCATGGCCCCGCGAGCCGAATGAGCACCAAAAATGGAAACATCAATTCCAGCCTCAGACAAGAGCCATCTAACCCAGCGAGCTAAAGTAGCAGGAGTAACAGGACGAAAAGGTTTCTGCAAGGCAATAAGTAGTTGACCCTGTGTATCAGAACGTAAAGGGGCAGTACATACCTCGTAATCCTTGACACATTGAACAACGCAAAGGTTGGGGTGATGAGGAAAAGAAGGATAGGTAACCGAAGAGGTAGCAGTCTTGGTGCGTTTAGAAATTAGAAAGGTGACACCCTCAGGTGTAAACCTACGACCTGCTAAGTCTAACGCACGCACATCAGAAACTCGTTTGCAAGAAACGAGACATAACAGCATAGTCAATTTAGCAGAGAGCTGCTTGCGAGAAAGTAATGAATTAGAAGGCCAAGCCTCCAAAAATCTCAAAACAATGGAGACATCCCAAAGCGAGACATATTTAGGGCACGGAGGATTCGCCAAACGAATGCCCTTAAGCAATTTAGAAATTAAGGGATGTTCACCCGCCGGTTTGCCATTGATGGGAACGTGGGCGGCAGAGATGGCGGAACGGAAGTTGTTGACCGTACGATAAGCCAAACCAGAGGAAGCGAGAGAAGCTAGAAAATTAATAATCAGAGCCACATCTGCTGAAGCGGGATCAACTTCCCGCTGAATACACCAGTCACACCAACGTTTCCATGAGGCTCTATATCGTTTGTGAGTACTGGGAGACCAGGCGTCATTGATGAATTTGGAAGCGTCGCATGAAAGGCCTGGGAGCGACCAGCGATCCCCGAAACTCGGCATGCCAACAGAAGAAGATTGCCGGATAGGACCAGGGGATGCGGATCGCCTAGGGGATCCAACAACAGATTCCACTTCTGGGGAAGAAGGAACGGGACCGCACAACACATCTCCAGAAGATCTGGGAACCATGCTTGAGCTCTCCACAGCGGAGCAATGAGAATTAGCTCTGTTTGAAAACGTTTCGAGTAGGCCAGAACCCTGGGAATCATCATGAACGGGGGGGAAGGCGTAACACAGAGTGGACGGCCAAGTCTGAAGAAATGCATCTGTGGCCAGGGCTTTCGGATCCGGCCTCCAGCTGAAGAATAGAGGGAGTTGAGTATTTAGTCGAGACGCAAACAGATCCAGGTGACATTGACCCCAAGTCCGACGGAGAATGCGAAAAATGCGCGGGTGAAGGCGCCAATCGCTGAAGTCGCGAAGATGGCGAGAGTTCCAGTCCGCAATCTGATTGCGGCAACCGGGAAGATATTCGGCAATAACTGTGATCTTCTGTTGAAGACAGAAGTGCCAAAAATCCTTGGCGATCTCCGCCAAAATCTTGGATCGTGTTCCCCCCAACTTGTTGACATACCGGACCGCTGAAACGTTGTCCATGCGGAGAAGGATACAACAATTGGTCTGATGATGGGAGAAGCACCGAATCGCAAAGGAACCCGCTAAAAGTTCTAGGCAATTGATGTGAAGAGACAGTTCCTGGGGGGACCAGCGACCCCCGGTGGAGATGGGACCGCACCGGGCTCCCCAACCCCAAAGACTGGCATCGGATTCTATCACCAGATCCGGAGCGGAGCCGAACAGGGCTCGTCCATTCCAGGCCTCCATGTGGTCTAACCACCATTGCATCTCGCTCTTCGCATCCTCGGAAAGAGGAATCAGATCTGAATAACGAAGACCTTTTTGGAGATGACGAATCTTCAATCTCTGAAGTGCTCTGTAGTGCAGAGGGCCTGGGAATATCGCCTGAATGGAGGACGCCAATAGACCGACAACACGTGCTAACGATCTCAACGACACATTCTGTCTGGAAAGAACAGACCTCAATTCCCTCTTGATGTACCGAATCTTTTGGTGTGGTAATAAAAGTTGACAGGATAGGGAATTCACTTGGAAACCCAGAAACTCGATTGCTTGAGTAGGGTTCAAGATAGACTTCTGCGGATTGACTAGAAAACCCAGGGATTGTAAAAGGTCGATAGACCATTCCAGGTGTGCTAATACTGTGAGGGGGTTGTCCGCCATGAGAAGAATGTCGTCGAGATATATTATCAGGCGGACACCCCGAGCACGCAGACATTCCACTACGGGCCTCAGAAGTTTCGTGAAGCACCAGGGTGCTGACGAGAGGCCGAAAGGGAGAACCGTGTATTCGTACCAAATCCCCTGCCAACTGAATTGAAGAAAACGACGATGAGGCTCGTAAATGGGAATCGAAAGATACGCATCCTTGAGGTCGAGCCGAACCATCCAGTCCCCCTCGCGAAGAAGATCGCGCAAAAGATGGATCCCTTCCATTTTGAAGTGTCTGTAAACGACATTTCCGTTGAAATCCTTCAAGTTGAGGACCAGACGATTGCCACCCCCTTTTTTCTGAACCAAGAAAACATTGCTGATGAACCCTTGTGGGTGGGGAACAGTTGAAATGATTGCCCCTTTGGCGAGAAGGGATTCTATCTCTGCCGAGATAAACTTTTGGTCCTGAAGAGAAAAATGTAGAGGAGTTGGGGGGAGGGATTGATATTGGGTCTGATAGAATTCTATTTTGAAACCTTGAACAGTTTGCAGAACCCAAGCATCGTTGGAGATTTGACGCCAGTTCTGGAGAAAAAAAAACGTATTCTGCCCCCCAGAACCACCTCGGAAAAAGGAATCAAACTCACCTGAGGTGGAGGAGGAGCCTAGCGCGCATCCAAGATGGTCGCGTGAGCACAGGGCTCCCCGGACCCTTTCTGCTCCTCGGAATATATCCTGAGACTATCCTGATTTGGTTTATGGAATCTGGGAGATGAAGACCAGCTGATCTTATATCTCTTTTTAAAACTCTAATCGGACCTGGGAATCCTGAGTTGTCGTCGTCGGAACTTTTGGGACCCACCCGACGGAGGTGGCCGGGGTGAAGGTGACCCGTGGGGCCGGGCTGCAATTGAACAACAGCGGCCTCAGCGCGGTGCCAGTTGCCGATTCAGCACTTTCGGTTTTGGTTTTGGCCTCCAGGAGATCAGCTGGCGTGCGTGCTCAAGGTGGCGAGGTGCCTCCTGGGCCTCTGCCCGAGGCTTGCTTCCCTCTGCTACTGGTGGGCCTAACGCCTCCGACCCCTACACCGACAGTTTGTGGTCCTTTTGCTGGCGCCCGCACACCTCTTGATCGGAGGTCCCATTGAGAGACTGCGCTCACATGGCGGGCAAAGGGGGTCCGGAGGGGCGCAAGACCAAGGCTTCTCTGCGCGGGGGGCCGGTCCAGAGCAACAACATGGACCGCTACACCCAGGGCAGGGGGTCCACTGGCGCTGCTGGCCTCTCCCCGGATGCTGCAGGGGGAGGCACGACCGTCTCTGCGGAACCTTCCCTGCAGGACATTATGGGCGCCATCGAGGGCATCAGGGAAACCATCGCGACGCAATATGAGGCCCTGGCCCGTAAGATCGACACTGTCGCGATCGATGTCACCCTGATTCGGGCCGACCTCTCCAAAACTAACGAGAGGGTCCAGGCCCTTGATACACGGACCTCCACCCTGGGTGCGGAGGTGTCGGATCTGCGGGCCGCGCTTGGGGACATTAGAGTGGTCAACGACCATATGGCCCGGCGGCTTGAGGACTTCGAGGGACGGGCCCGACGCAACAACATCCGCATCATTGGTGTACCGGAGTCCTCCGACAGCCGCCCGGTGGACCTCGTGGTCGAGGAACTTATCATGCAACAGCTGTCCCCGGCTGGCCTAAGCAAATTCTTCGCCGTGGAGCGGGCCCATCGAGTGCCGGGCGGCCGGCCGCGGCCGGGGGCCCCCCCGAGGCCTATCGTGGCTAAACTGTTCCACTACAGGGACCGCGACGCTATTCTGCAGGCTTCACGGACCCGTGGCCCGGTCCGCTACGAGAACTCGACCATCAATTTTTATCCGGACTTCACGCAACTGGTCCAGAAACAGCGGATGGGATTCCAAGGGGTGAAGCGCCGTCTCCGCGAGCTAGGCCTGAAGTATTCGATGATCTACCCGGCGAAACTACGAGTGGAGCATGGAGAGCGGACAGCCTTTTTTGACTCTCCTGTGGCCGCAAGTGACTGGCTGGACTCGCTGCCGGACGGGGGTGGCCGGCCCGGGCCCTCTGGGGGCACCAAAGGTGACGGGTCCCCTTAGACTGACATTTGGTCCTTGCTTCTGCGGTTTTGCACTGTACAGTTGGGTCTTACTCTTTTGCATACTGTGTCTTACCAGGACCCGTGAGGGGTGCGGGCGGGTTCGGGTCCCTTTCCTCCTCCGGGGTCTTTTTGTAGAATGGGGTTAGTGGGGCGACAGGCACACTGCAAGTTGGGGGGGGTCTTTGGCCCGCAGGGGTGCAGGGTGGGGGGAGTTGGATTTGGGGTGGGGTTGGGGGGGAAGAGGGGTTGTTTTGTTGTGTGTTTTTTGTTTACAGGGCGAGGTATTGATTTTTGTCCATATTTGGGAACTGTGCGGCGGGCTGGGGGCCTCTTGATCTATTGGAGGGGATGGGGGGAGACGGGTTGAGGCTTCTGTCATGGAACGTCAATGGGTTGGGGGACCGTATTAAGCGGGGTGTTGTACTGCAATATTTGCGTCGTTTGACTCCTGATGTGGTGTTTCTCCAGGAGACGCATTTGGTCGGCAATGTCTGCCATGCGATGAACAGGGGGGGATACCGCCTCGTAGCCCATTCTGGTTTCACAACTGGCTCCAGGGGGGTGGGCATTCTCCTGCGAACCTCCCTTCCGGTGGAGATCACGAGGATAGTCTCGGATGACAGAGGGCGCTATGTGTGTTTGATTGGGAGGTGGGAGGGGCAGCCCCTTACCCTGGTTTCAGTCTACGTCCCCCCGGGCCTCCAGAACTCCACCTTTATTGACTTGGGTCGAATGCTGCTTGACCTTCCGGACGGCCTCCTGCTCATGGGCGGGGACTTTAATTCTGTGGTTTCGGGTGAACTGGATCGTCACCCACCAAGGACCCTCCCCGCTGCCCAGTCATGGCTGGGTGGGATGTTGGAGACCTTCGGCTTGGTGGATAGTTGGAGACTAATGCATCCGACCCAGTGTCAGTTCACCTTTCATTCGGGGGCGCATGGGAGTCTCTCCAGGTTAGACTACTTCCTTATGCCCGCGGCGCAGACTGGTGGGATTCGAGAGGTCAGACACCTGGCGCGTGGTATCTCCGACCATTCTCCGCTGTGGCTTCTCTTTGACACCGGGTCGCGGTCCGCGGGGCGGATAGCGCCCATTAACCCCTGGTACTTGCGGGACCCTGGGACTCGTGACAACCTGGTTAAGGCCATGGACCAATACTTCAGTGAAAACGAGGGGTCGGTGTCGTCTGCGTTGTCCCTTTGGGAAGCCTTTAAAACTGTGATACGCGGACACGCCCTCGCCCAAATAGTGGTGGCCAAGAAGGTTAGGAGCGAGGCGGTGGTGAAGCTGGAGACTGACATCTCGGGGCTGGAGTCGGCCTTGGAGGCGAATGTTACTCCGGACGGGCTACATGCCCTTAGCCTGAAACAGTTCGAATATAGGTCCCTGGTCACTGACGCGGCCAAAACTATGTATAGGGAGCAGCAGGGCCGATTGTATGACGCGGGGGACAAGGCGGGAAAGTTGATTGCGTGGCTGGACAAAAAGGAGAGAGTGAATCGTGTGGTCCCCGAGTTGCGTGCTGCGGATGGTGTGTGTGTGACTGAGCCGGATGAGATTGTGGAATGTTTCGCTGACCACCTCCGGGCGGTGTACTCCCCGGTGACTGACAGGGATGAGGATGACTCTCGCCTCCTACTGAGAGATATTGCTCTGCCCGGCCTGTCCGTTGAGGACCGGGAGCGGCTGGACGCCCCCTTGTCGTCGGATGAAATAGCGACCGCGATTCGTTCCCTTCGCTCGGGCAAGGCTATGGGTCCTAACGGTCTGCCCATTGAACTATACAAATTGCGTCCTGATAAGCTTGCGCCCTTCCTCAGCCGCATGTTTCGCGACTCTCTTGCGGCGGGCTCCCTTCCGGCCGACCAGCGCTTGGCCACTATAGTCGTTATCCCCAAGGAGGGCAAGCCGCGAGACCGCTGTACTTCTTACCGGCCTATTTCACTGCTCAATGCGGAGCCTAAAATCCTGGCGAAAGTCCTGGCCAATCGATTGTTGAGTGTCGTGTGCGACCTTATACATCCGGACCAATGCGGCTTTATCCCGCACCGCAACACCGCTCTTAACTTGCGGCGTCTTCACGGTGCCCTTGCCAGGGCGGAGTTCCTCTCCGAACCGGCCGTGCTGGTTTCTTTGGATGCCACGATGGCCTTTGACACTATTGAGTGGCCATTCCTCTGGGCCGTCTTGGATAAATTCGGCTTTGGAGAGGGATTTATTGGCTGGGTGAGGCTCCTTTACACGGGACCCATGGCTCAAGTGGTGGTGAATGGGCGGGTCTCTCGGCCCTTTGCCCTTGGCAGGGGCACGAGGCAGGGGTGCCCGTTGTCCCCGTTGCTTTTTGCTCTCGCCCTGGAGCCACTCGCTGCCTGGCTCCGTTGGGAGCCCTCGCTTAGAGGGATCCGGTGGGGCCCGGGCTTTGAAGATCGGGTCTCGCTGTATGCGGACGACATTCTCCTGTATCTCACCTCACCACGGCAGTCGCTCAACGTCCTCTTTGACGTTCTGACCTCCTTTGGGAACAATTCGGGTCTCACGATCAATTGGTCTAAATCCTGCGTTTATCCCATCTCTGGTGGTCCTCCTCTCCTGCCGCCTCGGCTCCCGATTCAAATATCTCTGAGCGGCTTTAAGTACCTGGGGATATACGTTTCGCTGGACCCGGCGGCTCGCTATGAGCAGAATCTCCTGCGTCCACTTCGGCGACTGCGGGAGGACACGGCCCGGTGGTGCAGGCTGCCCCTGTCCCCGCTGGGTCGGGCCGCGCTGTTCAAAATGATGTCCCTTCCCAGGTTCCTCTATGCACTCCAGAACTCCTTCGACGTTATCCCAGTGGCCTACTTTCGGGAGGTGGAGAGCCTGCAGAGGAGACTGGTGTGGGACGGGCGGGCGCGTATTGCTCTTGCCAAGCTCACTCTCCCCTGGTATGACGGGGGCATCGCGCTTCCTGACATTCGCAGGTACTATTGGGCCTCGCAGCTATCTGCCATTAACCACGCCACGTATGCGCCCGGCTTGAATCCGGCGTATGAGATGGACAAGTTCCTGCTTCCCGGCGGGAACTACAACAGGGCACTTTATTCCCGCCTGGCTGGCCGGACCCTTACGGGTCCTACTAAGATTGCTGTGCGGACCTGGAGGGCTGCCACTGCGGCCATGGGCTGGAGTGAGCGATTAACATGTGCTACTCCCTTGTTTGCCTCCGACCGCCTGGGCAGCTTGTGGACCACGAAGGGGTTTGACCAGTGGGACACGATTGGTATCAGCAAAGTGGGAGACCTGTGGCACAAGGGCGCGGTCAAGACTTTCGCGGTGCTCCAGGCAGAATACGAGCTGACCGACAGGGAGTTCTTCCGCTACGCCCAGGTTCGACACGCCCTGCTCTCGGTCTTCGGGGAGGGGACCAAGATCCCTGTTTCCTCGCCCCTCGAGGACCGCATACTTGACGGACATGTCCCTGATAGTACTATTTCTTTAATTTATAAAAAATTAATTAATCACCGGGCGGACCTTTTTGTGCGCCTTCGGGAGGCTTGGACTGGGGATGGGGTGGAATTGGACGACGAAGATTGGCAGTCTGCACTGTCGTCCCCCAAGGAGGTTGCCATTCCGGCTCGTCTCCGGTTGGTACAGCTCAAGATTCTCCACCGGGTGTATGTGACGGGTCCGCGCTTGGTCTCGATGGGATTTTCCGACGACGGGCTCTGTAAGCGAGGCTGTGGGCTCAGCGCCACCTTTCTTCATATCCTTTGGGAGTGCCGCGAGGTGGCGGACTACTGGCGCCGGGTCCACACGGTTATGGGACAGGTTACTGGGGTTGTGCTGCTGCCGGAGGTGCGTCGCTGTGTCCTGAATGTGTGGGAGCCCAATGACTACAGCGCGGCTCAGACTCGGTGGGCGGCCCTGGGGAACATGATTGCCAAGAGGGACATAGCGCAACTTTGGGGCGCCCAACGGCCGCCCACCGTGTCAGTATGGAAGGAGAATATGGACTGGTGTATGTTTAGGGAGAAGACAGTGTATGTGGCCCGTGGCAAGCCGGGGGCATGGGGTAGCATTTGGGGGCAATGGAACGCGTATCGCGGAGGCATCTGTACGCCCCCCCTGGTAGACACTGATATCGCCATGTCCCCCTGACCCTTGATGGCTCCTGGCGCCTTTTGGAACAACTACATATGGACGTTCATCTCCCTTGACCCCCTCCCCCCCCCCCTCCGTCCCCGGCCTCCCGGTACTCCTCTCTTTAGCGGATTGCTCAATTGTCCTGACGGGAGTTTCCCGGGGGGAGCCTGATCCGCACTGGTTTCCCTCATAACTCGCCTTTTGTTTTTATTGTTTTTCCTTTTGTTTTTGTGATTGTTGGACTTACGCTTCCTGTTCCTCGAGAACTATCTGGAGCCACGGCGGGGCAGCGCCCTGGGAACTGATTGTAGCCTTGATATGTGTAGATTTCCTTCTGTACCTAGCGGCCGGCCCGGGTGGTTGTAGGCCCGTACTTGTAACCGAACGATTGTTCAATAAAAACTTTTTCAAAAAAAAAAAAAACTCACCTGAGGTGTTAGAGTCTTGATAAGCACCTTGGTTGCCACCGGAACGGCCTTTCCGGAATTGACCTCTCCCCCTGCGGGAAGGATAGAAGTTTGAGCGGGAGTTGTAGCCGGAGTCCTGACCACCGCCTCTCTGGGACTGATAACCCCTCTGGGAGGAGTTATTGGAGCCACGGCCGAACGAGCGTCCCCTATGTCGTCCGGCCCTGGCAAAAACCGGACGAAGTGCACGCTTGATGGAAGCTTGAGCCTTATCCAAACCGCTGAAGGTTGCAACAAACTTAGTGAGTTCCTTAAGAAACGGTTGGCCGAATAAAAGACCTTGTGCCACCGGACCAGATTCGGAAGTAGAGAGTTCCGCCAATTTGGGATCAATTTTTAGAAGAATAGAGCGGCGGCGCTCACTCGAAATTGCACAATTTGCATTGCCTAACTGGCAAATAGCCCTCTGAGCCCATTCTATGAGTTCATCCGGATCCACAAGGGAGGCAGCTTCCTTGGCCTGAAAGCCAAGATCAAGAATCTTGGTGAGGGGTCCCATTAAATCCAGCATTTTATCCTGACAGGAACGCCAGGATCTATCTAGACCCTTTTTTGGGTCCTTTGCAAACTTTTTCAAATAGGAAAGCATTGTGGGGTCAATTTCAGGGGTGTCTGCCAGGTGATCTGCAAGATCCGGGCGAGGGCACTCGGAGCGGAGGCGAGCTCTAACATCCTTTTCAAAGGGTTGACGGATGTGCGCCTGGACATATTCCGCTACCGCAGGAGAAGGAAGCCATGAAGACGAATGGGGGTGACAAAGCTCCGATGGTTCAAAGGTCAGGACCTGAGGGTGAGTAGCAGCGTCCACGTAATGCTCCTTGCGAGCCTTCTTGCGTGGTGGAGGAACATCCTGGTCAGAAGAGGAAGAAGGAGGACCTTCAGTGTCAGTCTGGCAGCCTGCCGAGGTAGAAGCGCTTACCAATGGAATGGAGGAAGCCTTTTCTGAGGCTAGAGATTTAGCCAAACGTTTAAAATCCGACCTATGCGGATTTACTGGGGACTTAGAAGAACGAGAAGAAGGCAACCAACCCTGTTGCTTGGCATATTGCGTCAAATGACGCTTCAGAGGGTTAATAGCGTGGACCAGGGCTTTATTAACGGAGTGCTGAACTCCTTGGTCCAAAGCCTCTACTAAATCCTGCTCGAGGAAACTAGAGCCCTCTTCCTCAAAGGAGTAATCCTCTTCATCAAAATACTCCTCCATTTTACCTTTCTCCACAGTAAAGTGAAATTAATGCCCACAAAATGACACTCCAATGTCAAAATATATCACAATGCCAAAGGCACAATTCAGGGGGAGTGAAAAAACCCCACAGCAAGCCACTTATAAGGACAGAAAAAACCTGACCAAAATATAAATAAATAAATTAATTGTGGAGGGAGGGCTTGCTGACAGTCACTCTAGGCAGAGCCTATGCGTTATTGTACAGCCCCAAGCTTTAAAACAGCAAAGGGCGTCGATGGGGCTGAAGATAATTGAGGCAGTGGGCAGCGGTGTGAAGAACAACCGATTCTGTCAAGGTCCGTGTGAAAACACGATTTGTAAACAAAGAAAATGGCCGCCGCGCATGCGCGGTAACGGCCGCCTCAAATTCAGTTGAAAACAGAGAAGCACGCGCGCTAGCGCGAGCTTCTCAGCCCCTTAACTCCCACTCCACCAAACACGGACACCAACGCTCGAACGAGCGTCACGCCCTGGGGAGGTGAGACCACGCTCCCTGAATATGCACCGCGCGACAAGCGGAGATAAATAAACCGCGTAAGACAGCGCGCAACAATGTATCGAAGCAATAAACAATGATTAGCAAGCGAGCGCGTCAAAGCGGTAACACACAGAGAATAATGCAACAATGTAGCAAGAGTAATGTAAAAAAGGCACTTAACTGGCTGCGGAGCAGCAAAGAAAGAGGACGTACTTTCTCCTATTGTATCTTTTATATGACAGACTCTATGGTTGGTCACGTGGTACCCTGGTGCTCATGGGTACTGTAGTTTTTTCGTTTCACAAACGGTTCTGATTGGCTGCTGGGCATTTCTAATAAAGAAATGAGAAAGCATAATCGGAGCCTCCTGTCCTGACATAGAATCGTTTATTACAGGTGACTCGTGACGTCACGACGCCGTGCGTCTCCTGCACCGGCGTTTTATCCACATTTATGTACTGAACGCGAGACGACATGCAGATGGCCGCCTGCCTAGCGCTCGCCACCAGGGGCGTAACGCAGGCACTACAGTGCGGGGCCAAGCGGGCCCCTCTCAGTATGACTAGTGGCGAGAGGGAAGCCTCGGGGCCCTTTCCTTACTTTTTGCAGAGAGGAATGGGGCATCATTTTGTTTTACGCCAAATCCAGCCACATTTTCATTGTCACAAGACCACAAATTCAATTTAAGCTAATATAGCTGCTCAAAAAGAAAACAAATAAACGGCTGTCAGCTGGGACATGCGGTAGTTAAACTGTTTTGTCTCGTGCATGAAACCACCATGTCATATCGTACAATATGAACTGACTACCTAGTCCTCAAAAGAGGTTTGCATTAGACTTGCTTCTCTTATGGTGTATTAACATTTTACTCTGCAAATTATTATATAACTAGTGGTCATGGTGACATAAGTGACCGCAAAGGGTGGTTCTCTGTTTCCGCAGCTTTCCGAGCAAGGCTTGCTTGCCACTGGTCTCCTAGAGGTGGGTGAATGCACATGGATCTAAATCGCGCTTTTAATCACAAAATATCTGATTAATCAACTGTCTTCAAATCTCCAGAGATGCAATTTTAAACAATTAAATACTCAGAGGCTTTTTAGGTCTCGCCTAGGCAGCAAATGTACTGCATGCTCCGTCTCTTCAAGACATGCCGTATCTAGGTTGTGGGCTTTAAAAAGCGTCATTGGTTCCTCTTACTGTCCTTTAGAAATGTTGGCTTTTCATTGGTGAATAAAGTTAGTAGTCCCTCTTTTGGAATTTTGTATCCTCCATAAAGCCTTCCCCTGTTACATGTGTTCTTACTCTTTATGCTAGTTATACTTTGAGATAACAAAAAACAATGTCTCAACAGGAAAAATGAATAAAGGGACCAATCAAAACACGATTCAATCAAGGGAAGGGCAAAATTAAGAGAGATCCAAGGTAGAGAAGGAACAGATTTAATAATTAGATACACAAAGGTATATACAATTCAAAATAACCATAACTAACACATATGCACTGACAAAAAAATGAAAAAGTGAACGGCGCAGTGACAGAAGGTGTGGAAGTGACAACACGGTACGGCGAAATGATTTGAATAAATTCAAGGTCAAGGAGAGTTATATACAGTTGGTAATTTACATATATACATGAAGGTCTCACAGGACCCTGAGGTTAGCTGTAAATAATGTTGTCTGGTCGACGACGTTTCAACCTCCATAAGTTGAGGTCATCATCAGGACTATGGTTATTGCATTTTCCAAATACCTGTGTCCGTGGTCCGAAAACACTACAAGGTTAATTGCAGGGAGAGGTGGATCAATTATATAAGGTCCAGCACAGTTAGAAGGGGATCATTGATTGTCTGTGGCTGACAACAGCGAATTGAAGGCCAATGGGAATGATAAATAGGTCCAGTATTGTTAACAGGCAACCATCAACGGTGGCATTAGGTTAAATAATGAAAGGGCATCCAGCGGTGGTTAATTCCGCAATATTAGAAAGGAATCGTAACCTGCCAAACAACGGGAAAGATTCTCAGTGTAGGCGGGGTTGGTTGCCAAACAACGGGATCAGTCCACGGGGCTTAGAGTAGTCCGGGCATCGGGATTAGTCCGAGAAAGGCGCCTCGGCAATGGCAATGGAGACGTCTCCATTGCCATTGCCGAGGCGCCTTTCTCGGACTAATCCCGATGCCCGGACTACTCTAAGCCCCGTGGACTGATCCCGTTGTTTGGCAACCAACCCCGCCTACACTGAGAATCTTTCCCGTTGTTTGGCAGGTTACGATTCCTTTCTAATATTGCGGAATTAACCACCGCTGGATGCCCTTTCATTATTTAACCTAATGCCACCGTTGATGGTTGCCTGTTAACAATACTGGACCTATTTATCATTCCCATTGGCCTTCAATTCGCTGTTGTCAGCCACAGACAATCAATGATCCCCTTCTAACTGTGCTGGACCTTATATAATTGATCCACCTCTCCCTGCAATTAACCTTGTAGTGTTTTCGGACCACGGACACAGGTATTTGGAAAATGCAATAACCATAGTCCTGATGATGACCTCAACTTATGGAGGTTGAAACGTCGTCGACCAGACAACATTATTTACAGCTAACCTCAGGGTCCTGTGAGACCTTCATGTATATATGTAAATTACCAACTGTATATAACTCTCCTTGACCTTGAATTTATTCAAATCATTTCGCCGTACCGTGTTGTCACTTCCACACCTTCTGTCACTGCGCCGTTCACTTTTTCATTTTTTTGTCAGTGCATATGTGTTAGTTATGGTTATTTTGAATTGTATATACCTTTGTGTATCTAATTATTAAATCTGTTCCTTCTCTACCTTGGATCTCTCTTAATTTTGCCCTTCCCTTGATTGAATCGTGTTTTGATTGGTCCCTTTATTCATTTTTCCTGTTGAGACATTGTTTTTTGTTATTACGTATATCCGGTCTCAACTGGGTTAACGGGCTTGCTCCTGTTTTTCTTGTATAGTTATACTTTGAGAGCACTCTTTTCTTGGTTGGCCTGCCTCTGCTCGTTAAGTGTTGTTTACTTGTGCGTGAAACTATGGTCCGCTTGACGTCCCTTATTCTCCTCGTGCCCCCCTCCTACAACACTGCTCACAAGTCCCTTGCCGTCCCTTAATCTCCCAGTGCCTCCCACAACATGGCTTGCAGATCCCACCACCCCTCCAAGGTCACTGCTCATTTTTTTGTTTGTTTAATTTATGCTTCATTTGCACTGCAGTGCCCTCATTTAATCCCCCTTTGCCATCTACCCCCCACAACACTGCTTGCCCGCCCCAACCTCCAAGATCGAAGAATAGATTTTTTTTTAATTTGGTAAAAAAGGGTGCAGTACATTATGTGGCCAAAAGAGGTCCCATAGAAAACCTAATGACAACCTGTGGCACTGCACCCTGCTTTGTGCACATCAGAACAGTAATTGTTGCGGTACCCACAGTAATGTGCTGCATAGATAAATGCATATAAGGTCCCAAATGTGAGACCGATTGCAAAATGTTTGTTTTTAAAGTGCATATAACCAAGCTTACAACTGCATACAAACAAAATGCTAAAAAGAATAGCAGGATTATTCACAAATATTTAATTTTATGTAATTTATTTTCTTCTCTTTAGTTTTCCAGGATGGCTGTGTAATCATTTTATGTATTTCCCTGGTTTAATTCTCTGTAACTAACTTTACAGTATTTCAGAGGCGCGTACATTTGAGAGAATAAAGTATTGCTGGGGGTACTTTATGGTGTCTGCATTATAGTTATTTGAACAGAGATCAATATCCTTTCATAATCAAATGGCTTCTTCTAAAAAGTATTTATCACAGTCAATTGCTCTTTGAATCTTTTTTAAAAAGATCTCTTTAGACTGACATTTAAGGCCCCAAGGAGCCTTTCTCCAATTGTACAAGCTCTTATTATTAATAATAATCTAGTATATGGAAAAAAAAATATTCTCAGTTATTTGTTGATGAGACGATAAATACTCTACTTCGGATTCGGGAGCAATATGGTCTGACAAAACTATTAGCAGCACAGTACTTACTAGGCAGAGATTTCACTTTTAAATTTGACACTACGAATACTTAGGGGTCCATTAGGATGGCGGGCGGACTTCAGTCCGCCCGCCACCCTAGCAGTGCTGGGACCGGCTGGCAGTGGTGTGGCAGTCCCGCACCGCCAATTATGATGCGACCGACACCGTGGCGGTCGCATCCCGCATATTCAACATTGAGGTGGGCGGTGCTGTGAGCAGCACCCGCCACAATGCAGAAAATGCATGTTGTGCATTGGCATGCACAACGTGACTGGCACCGCGCGGTGCCTGCCACCTTGTGTATGTCAATGTACCCCCCAAGTGCAGCCCCCCACCCCCTCCACCCCACGGGGGCTCACAACGGGCCCCCAAATCGATTCCTGCATGCCTTTCCATGGCGGAGTCTCCGCCATGGAAAGGCATAACACCGCCCACATCATAATATGGATGGCGGCCTTTTCCGCCCGGTAGGCAATCGTGACGATTGCCTACCGGCAGAAAAGCAGCGAATGGTCTTTCCGTCTGCCGCAGTTCCCCCGCCATTCTAATGTGGCGGGGGTAAAAGGCAGTCTGGCGGGATGGTTTGGTAGGTGGATCGCCACCGCAGGTCGGGCGGTGGCGACCTGCCCGCCATGCTAAGAGGCCCCTAAGGGTGGAGGCACCTAACTCAAGTCACACAAATAGAGTACTTACACTGTATGCTATTTGACGATTCATGCGAAAGGTTCCCTCATAAAAATATGCGGAGTCAAGACCACCTGTCATGTCACATCTGCAGCCCTGCAAGATTCAGTATTGTAATTTGAGGCCAGCAGGAGATAAGATATTTTGGAGCTCAAGACCGAACAGCGGATTAAAGGTGGGTGAAGAGTGTACTTGCAGGCTTCCATTTTGGACGCCACTAACATTGTAATGCTGTAGAACATGTGATGATGTACTGGGAATGCTTACAATATATTACACACCTCTAATGTTTCTTATGGTCGCCAGCTGATCATGTAACAGGGATAAGACTAATGAAAGTTGCTGGATGCCAATGATACAATTATTGACATTCAATCCAGTCAGGATTGATTCTAAGACCAGATCGCCACCTTACCTGTGGTCTAATTCCACTAAATCTGCATGCAAACACCTGCCTGGGGAGATCAAGAAATTCCTAGCTATATATTGAAGCAAGTCTATCAAAAGTGCTGTTTAGCTCATCAATGGGCATTAATTTCTCTTCTATGGAGGCAAATTCAGAAGCTGAAAAATCCAGAAGGGAGAGACAAGACCCTAGCTGTTAATTTACAGGAGAACCGAACCCCCAAAACATTAGGTGCAAACAAATGAACACTGGAAGAAGATCTGCATGAAAACAGCATTACTTCTGTTCAAAGTGTTAGGTCCTTCTCAGACTTCTTTCTTGTTTAGGTATTTTCTACATGTACATCTGCCAGAACATTGACTTTAAGAACAAAGGCTACGTTTATATTAACTTATTACTTTATGAGGATGCGCTCTTGATGAAGACTCAGGAAGGCATGTTGTACTGTCCACCCATGAAGCACTAGACAGTTTAGTACATGTGTTCCACAGCACACTTCTGCATGTTTTACAAAACGTACACCTTACCTTGAAACTTGTAAAGGCCCCATTAAGTCATACAGGTGTGCTGCTCTACAGGGGTGCCAGGTTAAAGGCGCAAGGCAGGATTGTTGCTGGTATTTTTTGCTGTAAGTTACTTGCGACTTGGTCCCCACAAATTCATTGCATCTACCAACCACAGAGACTTTGCCTCTGCTAGGTTGTCAGGTTAGGTAAGACTGCGCACACACATATTAGTATCATTGCCTTTTTGACAGCTTGTCACTACACCTAAAGGGATGGGATGAGGGGGAAATCATTGGCTGTCTCTCAACATGTTTGCTGTGAAGTTAAAAACTTAAAGGTTTTCAACAAGTAAAGGAGAAATGACTTTGGTCATTGTACGTGACTATATCAAAGACGCAGACTAGAAGGAGGCTGGTCAAATGATTGTCTCTTTAAACAACAGGCTATGCAAAACATGAGCTGATGTACTCCTCACAGAAAGGTCACTTTACATATACAATACGTACAACTGTGAGGACAGCAATATGTGCCTGTAGACATATGTATCATGCAGGAGCACATGAACTGTTTTAAGTTCTGGCTGGTGATCTTGTTTTGAACCTAACGTAAGCACCTTATAAATACATTATTCCAAATGTTACCTCAGTAGGTGGTGTGGGTGGAAACTATATGTTATGTTATGTTATGTTAATTATTTGTAAAGCGCTCAATTCACCCTGGGGCATCTCGGCGCTAGCTAGGGGATTGTCCTGAGAGATTGAAATAGGCCGGTATAATTTGGGTCTCTTTGTTAGAAGAGAAAAAGCTTTCAGCCGTTTCCTGAAAATGCTGTAGCTTGGGATTTTGCATAAAGAGGGAGGGAGCTCATTCCAATATCTTGGCGCAAGATATGATAAGGCTCTACCACCGGTACGGACGAGGCGAATTCGAGGGACCCGAGTAGAAGATCTAAGATTCCTACAAGGAGAATATTTTAATATTTTTTTCCGCAAATATAGGGGACCTCTTCCGTTCAATGCGTTACATGTAAGGCAGCAAATCTTAAAAAAGGATCTCTTCTTCACTGACAGCCAATGCAATTCCCTTATCAAAGGAGCCGAGGATGAGCCTGAAGGACGATTTGGGATCATCCTTGCTGCAGTGTTTTGTACTACTTGGAGTTTGGCCAAAAGTGTCTCTTCCACTTCAGCCAACACAGCATTGCCATAGTCGAGGCGACTAATTACCATCGCCTGGACAACTGTTCTGCGGTGGGGGGTAGGCAAATAAGGAAGAATTTTCCTAAGAAGCCGGAGACCATAGTAGCACGAACTCGTGGTAGTCGCGATGTGATCCTTCATAGTCAGGACCCGGTTCAATTTTAGACCCAGATTTTTTACTGACTGTTTGGGGGAGGGGGCCAGGCCCAACTGAGCGGGCCACCAATCCTCCGACCAAATGTCCATGGCTTTACCCATTAACATGACCTCAGTTTTTTCCGGATTCAACTAGAGACAATTTGACATATGCTTTTCTGAGCAGTGTTGCCCCTTTTCACACATCAAGTCAGAAGGCGACCCAGTTGACATCAGTGGCTATTTTGGACAATCTGTGGAGACCCATTTACTTTAGGACAAAATGTGAAATGGATACCTGACCACTATACAGAGTACCCACACTGGTATGGCAGACTGCTAGTTGGAATCCTGGAATCAACACTGATCTACGCTGACACCCGAACTTCTGGCATCAATCTAGTAGTCAACAAAGGAGCACACCAGAGGCTACTGTTGTGTTCACAGAGGGGACCTGAGCCTTGACAAATGTGTGACTAAAGGAGGGGTCCCTCCCCAGTGTTTACTACTAGATTTGAACCCAACATTTTTAGGATGAAGTACAGTTGGACAGTGAGGTAAGACCTGTTCTTACCTCTATGTTCGAATTAGTTACTAAAGGACACAAATAGGGGTACCTTTGACTATCCTGATGAATGCCTTAGACCTTCCTATGAGGGATCATACTGTAGCTGAAACATGTTGTCAAAGGAAACGTAGAAAGGATGTTCGAGACTTAAATTCATGGCTAGTGCTTTTAATCCAGCCTTGGGTACCCCAAAATAAAGGTAAAGCCTAGGCTTTACACAAAGGTCGTTTTATATTAAAAACAATGTGGACCCTTGTATGACCAGAAGAATATTTAATCTGATCTCCCTCTATACGAGGTCGAGACCACCATGTTAGCATCATCTTAACATGGTGGGACGGACTGGCCTATGATTAAGTATGCCACAAAGAGTGGGTGAGGCGTTTCCGTCCAAATCTTTTTCACTTCCCATTTTCCCTCAGACAGGACTCTGCTATTCGGAGAAGAATACAGGAATGGGTTCTTTGCTGTTCTGTATATCCTCCACCTTCCTCCTGCACTCTAGTGCTAGTTCTTTGATCCACTCAATTACTGAACCAGCATAGGCTCTTGAATCGCACTGAATACCAACTTTAGAATACAGCTCAGTCCAGGCCAATTTAGGACGTTAAGCAACAGTTCCTAGATAACAGTTAGGAAGGTTGAACTCTTCAATGCACAGGATACTCACACAACACCATGGCTGGGAATCACTGAGTGTTTCCCTAAGGGTGATATTTGCTCAGCTACAGCACTGACACCAGGTGTATTATCACACAGCTAATCCTGACCCACATTTACCTCTCCTCACCACATGCTATATCTTTGACAGACTACCCTTCTGCCCAGACTGTAAGACTATCACACTGCTCTAACTACTGATACAGACCTTACCTTCCCAAATGACAGAATATCTAAGTTCCTGGTCCTTGCCCCTTACCCTTTACTCATTATTCCCGTTTCGCGTTTTAACAAGAAGTCATTAGCACTCCTTTAATTGCTAATGGCACGACACATTTCATCAAACAAAAAAAGTCCTGTACTAATTGAACAAAAAATGCTGCAACATTGCATTGCTATCATCCAAGAAACACAGTTATTGGATGGAAAATTGACTAAACTGAAGTGTAACTGGATGGGAAGGATCATTATCAGCCTGTGGTGCTGCATCAATGTTAAGTCACTGAACTCATAGAGACTGCAAAATCCAAGCATCGCACAAAAAACAAGTGTAACAAATTAACCATGCACAAACGGCAAGAGTGTGGTAGGTGTGTACTAGGTCGGTGGTTGTAAATTCTGAAGCACACTCGCAACTACTAAAGCTTGGTGTGGTAGCACAGTGTTATTTACTGTATGCAAATTCTCCATTGAAATGGTCACTCATTTTGCACAGACATGTATGTAGTTTTACTGATAAAACTATATAGAGTACAAACAATAATGTGTGGAAATCAAGTATCTCGATTTGATGCTAATAAAATCTGTGTTCCCATTACACTCTAGAATTTGAAAAAAGCGTTTTACTAGAGCTTTCCGAACTGCTGATATATTTTTAAATATTTGTACAGTTAATTTATAGGCATTTAAATTGTGTTCTACATTAGAAATAAATCACATCCTACAGCCTTTCCCAGCAAGATTCTCACATAGTTTCACTTTACAAAATCCTCTCGCTTTGCAGTCGGAGAAGTTCTTCGTGCCCTTGCGCAACTCACCCCAGTAATCACTGAAGGTCTGTATCCCTACAAAGCAGATTCACTCATAACTGAGTTAATTGAGATGGCTGTTGTCCTTCATAGATTCACTACGCGCAGGAGGGGCCCAGTGCCTAAGCCCATCCTGCACTCAGCTGAGCTGCTACTTCAATAAAGTAGCACCTCAATCAACGGCAGAAGGGTTGGTGGTCCACGAGATTCACTACGTGCAGGAGAGGCCCAGTGCCTAAGTCCATCCTGCACTCAGCTGAGCTGCTACTTCAATAAAGTAGCACCTCAATCAATGGCAGAAGTGTTGGTGGTCCACGTTGACACCTGTCACTGTGGTCGTTCCTACCATGTTGGCCGCAGTCATTCCCCGTTCCCTTCTGTAGCTTCTGCAAGCTTTCTCTTTGCCTAGAGAGTCAGACAGAGATACAATTTCTGCACCTCATTTCCAAATTTTCTAAATTCTTCATGGAATTAAGACATCTAAGGTTTCTGCCTACAAATCTACACCACATATTTGGACTGACTTTAGTAATGGTTAGTAAAAAAGCTACCATCAACCAACGCAACTACAGTGAATCTTTTACTCTAGTATAATACATTTAAGACATGCTTTTGTAAGTGTCAGATTTGTATCTGCCAATAAGGGCCAATGAGCTAAAAGCGTGACCTTTGGGACTTCGACTAACGATTAAAATATACAATGTGTTAAGAGCCTGCAGTTGTTATCTGGTGTAACTTTCAGGCGCAGAGTTCGAAACAAATCACTGCCAATTCTTCAGCATTGCATCTTTTCAAGGCCAACAATTTGAGTGCCATTAAACTGAATAACAGAAACACTTGTCATTTACAGCACTTAGAAATAACAAAAACTGCAACTGTGGCCTATGTAAAAAACGTGTTATGTTATTACATATCTCGATTGACAAACACTTTTTGGAATGATTTATTGAGACCGTTTCCTAAAGAAATGAAATAGGCACCTGCTAGCTTCAATTCTGATCATAAGAATTGTGATTAGGGCCCACTGGCTTGGAACACGCTGTAGACAGAATACCGATGGCTGGATGGGATTCCTTTGGGGGCACCGGCCAGACCCAAACTCTGTTTGCACTGGATCTGCAGATCAGAAGTGTCGCATTATATAGATGGACCGTGGTTTTGTGTTAGATTATGGGCTGAGCGATGCCTTGATTTTGAACATACTGGGAAATAGATGCACTGCAGAGTCATGCCACAAATAAGGAGACAATCCTGTGCTCAGCAAACATGGAAGCGCAGGGGGGCCACTCACATTCTTTGAAAGCTTGTATGAGTGAATGTAACTAAGTTTTGTGCTTTTTACTTCAGCACTGAAATGTCGTTCTTAAAAGGTAGAGGCAAAATTAAATGCAAAGAAATGCATTGGTTTGGATGCATTTCACATAAATTTCACTTTAGAAATGTTGTTTTTAGGTCTCGCCTACAGACAGTTTTTACAATACAGATACTTAGAGTGGGCTTTGGTTCAGGACAATTGCATATCATTTTGGCTTTCATGTCAATCTATTACTATTTTTCTATTCAATGGCTTTCCTTACTCTTCCTGTGTTTGTCCCACCCGTGGATCATATCTTCTCCCTTTCTTTTTGACTCGATGATTTGTATTCTTCCATGATTCATATCAGGGAACTACTTATTTCTTTTGCCTTGAGCATTTCCTAGCAATGTTTTCCCTGGTGGTGTCAGTTTTCTTACTCACTCCCCTATGTGCTGCTTCCCCCTCACATAGTGCTCCCCTGCACTCTATATATTACTCTCCACCCCTCCCAGCTGATCGGTAAAAACACTGCAACAGGTTTATTTCTGCCGGGTTTGAATAAAGAGCAAACATTATTATGTTGGTTTTGTTTTAGCTCATGCCTTCCATCTGTTACTTTAAAGCTCATGCTTTGGCACTAAAAGGCAGCATTTATGGTGCTTTGAGAGGGGAAGGCTGCTTCACTCACTCAGCCCCTGTATTTGAGGCAGATGATTTACATAGAGTGACTGGGGAGGAGATGATCTCTTAGAGGCCATAAATGTGCTTCCAGGGCCAAAGCATTTGTTTCACTTCCAAGATGTGTGGAAAGTAAATGGCAAGCTTTTTTTCAAACTTTGACGCGTTCTTTTAAGTACATGTATCTAGTCCTCTGTGTTGTTTCTAAGCTGGATCCCGTGCAATAGGTTTTTAAAACATTATTCAGCTTCCTGTGTGAAATGTGAAAAATAGACTAGGCAGACTAAGCAGTTTATAAAGACTAAAATACGAATTCAATATTCAGTTTCGAGATATCTTAAAACAATGTGTGATTTTCCTTCAACATTTTTTTTTCTTTTACTTTCTTTAAGAATGTGTTACAAACAGGTTTTGGTAAAGCCAATAGCTATGCATTTGCATTATAATAGCAAGACTTGTTAGCTTTGCCAATGCTTGCTTTGTAGGTTTGCCAATTGGGACACTTTATCTTTCCCGGCGCAACTTCTTTCCGCCATAGTGCCATGTTTTTCTTCAACTTTCTGCCGATTGTGGTCCATTTGCTCGTTTCTTTCTCATGCAACCAATTTCTTCATCTGCTTCCACTTCCCCAGCGGTGTTCGGTATCAGCGAGTTAGGTCTGTGGTGAGGTATGTCTCAGTTCTGTCTTTCAGAAGGTCAGAGGAGAGATAGAGGTGAGAGGGAAAATGTTCCTGGCATAGGGTTCTGTATCACAGTATGACCTGCCTCCAGAGTGCACGCGCTTTTACCTGGGAACAGACAGCAAGGTGGTTGTGCTGGACCTGGCAGGCTGAATCTGACGGGGAGAACCGGTCTCTCCATGCGGTATGATTCTTTCCTCATGTGTAGGTCTTGTACCCCCGAAATAACAGCATTACCAGGTGGGGTAAGTGAAACTGTTTATTAAGTGAAAATTATCCCTGAAACGAGAGCGCAGCTATCCCTCGGCCAGCCCTAGTGTTACTGACTTCACTGGAACACCTGCAAGATAACTAGAACCCAGAATGCAGGCTAATCCACAATCCACGTTCTCACAAAGTTCTTGCTTACAAAGCACAACAGTGGGATCCTTCCTGGGATATCAAGATATATAAACTGAGTTTCTAGTTTGATAGAAATTCAGTGAAACTGTGTGAGGATAGCAGAACGGTGGCCCTATCCTACCCTGGTTTATGTATTTTGTGAAAGCTGTAGTTTGTGTAGGCCAGAGCCTGAAGACTAGAAAGGTGAGGCTAAGGGTATCAATTTAGGCCGCACAAGAGCTTGGTTTAAGCATGGCTTCCAAAGTGTTATGGTGGAAAGAGTGTTTTCAGTTTATCAAGAAAGGTATGGTGCCATGCCAGGTGCAAGTAATTTTTCGTTTATGTGTTAGGCACGAAAACAGTTGAGAGATTCAACAACATTCTCAGGGGTTTTGGTTAAAGACTGTTTCCAGGTTCAGTGGGAGAGGAGCACCCTAAAATGGTGCACAGACAGTATATTGAGTCTGAAATGTCGACATAGACAAATAATGAACTGGAAATATCATGATACAGAAATATCGACAGCAAGAATATCGTGGTCAAGAATATCGACTTTAAGGTAAGAAATATCGTTTTTGAAACTATTGAAGTCATTAATATCGTTTGCAAAAATACAGTTGTTAAAATATCGATTTTTTAAATTAGGGTTATGTATTTCAGTATGTATTTTAAAAGTATGTGATCTATTTTTTGTAGAAGTATTGCTTTTGTTTTTAATATATGTTATATTTTTAGTAGTTATGAATTTTATGTTAATTAAATTTTGTGTTTTTTAGTTCTGTAGCGGGTTGTGGGTTTATAGGGAAATAGGGTGTAAAGTAATTTAATTATAATAAGTTAGTAGTTTTTTTATTTATTAGTATTTATTTAATTTAGATTTTATAGTGTTATTTCTGTGAATTAATTTATTATTCATTATTAATTGTTGTTAATTTGTATTAATTAATTAGTCATTTTGTTGTGTTTTTTTGGGAGCGAGCTGTGGGTTTATAGGGAAATAGGGTGGGAAGTAATGTATTTATAATAAAATATTAATAGTTTTTATGAATTAATATTTAATTTATATTTTATAGTGTTAATTGCGGAAATTAATTATTAATTATGTATTAATTGGTAGTTAATTATTATTTATTAATTGGTAATTATGTTAATTGTGTAGTTTGTTTTAGGAGCGGGTTGTGGGTTTTAGGGGAATAGGATGGGAAGTGATTTAATTATGAAACATTTATTCATATTTTTTATTCATTAATATGTATTTAATTTATATTCTATTGTGTTAATTGTTGGAATTCATTTATTATTATTTATTAATTGGTTATTAATGAATTGGTAATTGTGTAATTTTTTTAGGAGCGGGTTGTGGGTTTATAGGGGAATAGGGTGGGAAGTAATTTATTTTTAATTAATTAATAATTATTTGTTAATGCTAATTCATTAATTAAAATTTGAATATGGCAATTGTTTAATAAATTTAAGATGTCAGTTGTGGGTTTATAGTGGTAAAGGGTGGGAAGTAAACTATTTTAAATTATTAAATAAGTTGTTAATTGATATTAATTTATTAAATTAGTTATGGAAATTGTGTAATGATTTTTAGATGTGGGTTGTGGTGTTTATTGGGGTAGAGGGTGGAAAGTAATTTATATTTAATTAATAAATAATTAGTTGATCATTAATAATAATTGGTAAATTAGGGTAATTGTTAATTTTTATTTTGTGTGTGGGTTTTGGTGTTATAGGGGTAACGTTTGGGGAGTAAATTAATATTTATCTGTTTTAATATGTTTTTTAATTAATAATATTACTTTACACGATAATTCATTATGTTAATTATGGAGGTACTTTTTTAAAATTTAGATGTGTGTTGTAAATTGTGTGGTGTTATAGGGTAGGAAATAAAATAGATTACATTTATGTAATAATGTTTTTGTTTATCAATAATTTCTATTTAAAAATAGTTATTTGTTGCAGGAGGGAGGGAGCTGCACGATGACTCGGAGAGGGACGGCCCGCCTGCTACACGCAGTCCTGCGACTGCCCCCACGGGCGACCACGTCTGATGCATCTCCTAACCCCACTTATACCTTTTCCTTTCAACGCATGCTGCGCACAGCGTTTCAGACTTGCCCTGACATGCCGCACGATTTCGGATGTGCTTACACACCACGCGCCGGATGCTCGGGAAGGGTGGCCGGTGGTTTCGTTGACTCCCCCTGACTCCTGGGTAGGGAGGCCCTGATTCTATGATGGCGCGTGCAGCATAGCATTCTAGATAGTAGCACCAAGTTTCTAGTTCCCTGATTAGCTCATATTACACCCTCCCAGCGCAATGGACTGGCTGTCCGTGGCGGAGCTGTGCCGCCCCTTGCTCCTAATTCATACTACAGTGAGATTCGCCGTACAGCAGCTCCGCGCCGATCAATCCTTTCTGCCACATACTGTGTATGGTGGACAAATCCTGGGAGGGCATCGATGTTTGATGTTTTGTGGTTCTTAAGTTGGTTAATACAGATAAACGAAACCTCAACTACCTGCTGTTGACTTTACATTGCTTTGTCACTACGCATCATTGCATATTTGTGCAGTTTGTGTTCTTACCCCGCTGCCGGCCCTTAAGGGTTGTAGGCGTTTGAGCTGTGTTAAATTGTGGATCCTAGTTAGACACTGTTCGTTGCTCACGATACTGCATTGCCGCTACCGGCCTGTTCAATCAGGTTGTAGGTGATGAGCTGTGTAAGATTTGATTGTGACCAATAAAGGTTTTTTAAAAAAAAAAAAAGAATAGTTATTTGTTTAACACTTTCCCTACTGTTGAACTCACTGGAGTGGGAATAGTAATTTTTAGCCCTGCGCTATCCAACATTTTCCCTACTGTTGCGCTCACTGGAGTGGGAATAGTAATTTTTAGTCCTCCACTATCCAACACTTTCCCTACTGTTGCACTCACTGGAGTGAGAATAGTATGTTTTATCCATTCGCTATCCAACACTTTCTGTTGCACTCACTGGAGTGGGAATAGTCATTTTTACCCATCCGTTAAAGCACTTTCCCTACTGTTGCACTCACTGGAGTGGGACTAGGACGTTATCCAACATTTTCCCTACTGTTGCACTAACTGGAGTTGGAATAGTAATTTTTACCCCTTCGCTATCCAACACTTTCTCTAGTGATGCACTCAATGGAGTGCAAGATGTAAGTTTAAATACTATTAAACAGTTTAATGTTTTATTTTATAGTATATTGTGTTTTTATATTAGATTTTATGTTATAGGTATATATATATTTGTACATTTTTATAAAAGTATAAAATAAATTGAAATGAATAGTTTAATTGTTTTAAAATAAATACATACATATATATTACATTACCTACTGGCGGTCGCCAGTAGGTAGTTATAGTTAGGACCACGTTTCCATAGGAAAACCTCAACATTCTATTTTGAATAACTTTGGCGCCGGTCGACGAATCCTCGCGAATTTCTCAAAATAGGTGGGGCGCTACGCTCCGCTCCTACCCTGAAAGTCTCGGGGGGATCCGTCAAGCGGGGGCTGAGATAAAAGGGGGGTCCCAAAACGCGTTTTTCCCATGCATTTTTCCATAGGACCTTTAGAACGAGCTACAGCCCGAACGGCTGAACAGAATTACTCAAAATTTGGCAGAGAGGTAGTCCCTAGGTCAAGGAAGTGCCTTTTGTAGGTCTGGTGTAAATCTGTTCAGTATTTCCGGAGAAAATAGCATTTAAAAGCATATATATATATATATGCGCGCAGGGTGCGCGCACCGTGCGAGCACCGTGCGAGCACCCTAACGTGCGCGAGCGTAATTCTGATTGGTGGTTACATGTTAGTCAACGTTCGAATCGGTCGAAATCAGGAAGTGTCGGCCGCCATTTTGTTTGTTTTCAGTGCGAGAGTGAAAAAGGAAGGTGGCGAACGTGAAAAGGGGGCAGGGTAGAGAGTTCCTGACCCCCTAGCCTTTGTCAGGGGGTCCCTGAAGGACCCCGAAGGCAAAAAAAAAAATTTTTTTTTTTAAAAATCGCGGGGGTGCGCGCACAGTGCGCGCACCCTGAAAAACACAAAAAAAAATTATTTTTTTTGCAAAAAAAAAAAAATAATTCGCAGGGTGAAAACCAAAAAAAAAAAAAATAATAATTAATACGTAGTTTATTGTAAAATAAATATATAAAAAATAATACATAAATAAATTAGCATTTAAAAAACCGTACAAATTCACTGAAAAAACCATAGGTTTCACACACGTTATAGTTAGGAATTAGCATTTAAAAAACCTTGCTAATTCACTGAAAAAACCATAGGTTTCACACATGTTATAGTTAGCTGGACATTTTACTGATAAAAAACCAATGAAATTCCCCCGTTATAGTTACTGTAGGCAACTATAACTCACGCGACCGTAATCCTCTGCTGATGACATATGTGTCTTTATGAAAAAAAAATATTTGTAATATATGTATAGCTAAAATTTAATGGAAGAAGACATGGGCAAATAAGTGTCTAAATACAGTATTAGCATCAGCAGAGGATTGCAGTCGCGTGAGTTATAGTTGCCTACAGTAACTATAACGGGGGAATTTCATTGGTTTTTTATCAGTAAAATGTCCAGCTAACTATAACATGTGTGAAACCTATGGTTTTTTCAGTGATTTTATATATGTTTAAATTTTTTTAATTACATTTATTTCTTATATTTGTTAAAATGTATATTGAATCTAAATTTTTTAAAAGTTAATTTTATTATTCAATATATTTAACATTATTTTTATATATATATTAAAATCGATATTTTGTACATATATATTTTTTACATCAATATTTTTTCTCTGTATTTTTATACTTAACATTATAAATATGGGATGTCGATATTTTTGACATCGATACTTACAACTCGATATTTGTGTATGGCGATATTTTGGGGGTCGATATTCTATCAGTGAACCCCTTAAAATAATGAAAACCAAGAATAAAAAGAATGTCAAGAATACCTTTCCAGGTAAGGGGCTCTTTCTGTCCCGTACAAGTAATTGGATCACACGTGAAGAGAGAGGAGACACAAACATGCAGGACAGGTCATGTTTCAGGGATTACATTACTTATGGGGTAGAAATCTCAAATAAAAACTGAACAACCTACAAGTCCGCCATGCGCTGGGCTCCGTCTTCCCGGACGTCGCATCCATTCCGGAGTCTTCCCCCCTGGAGGACAGAGTGCTGGACGGCCATGTACCGGACAGCACGATCTCCCTCATATATAAAAAACTGATCAACGATAGATCGTGCCTGCTGACTAGTCTCCGCGAGGCCTGGGTTGCCGACGGGCTGGAGCTGGACGGCGAGGATTGGATTTCCGCGGTGGCCTCCCCGAAAGAGGTGGCCATCCCGGCTCGCCTTCGTTTCGTCCAGCTCAAGATCCTTCACCGGGTTTACGTGACGGGGCCAAGGCTTCTGCGTATGGGTTTTGCTGGTGACGGACTGTGTAAGCGTGGCTGTGGTGCGCTGGCGACTTTCATGCATATACTGTGGGAGTGCCCGAAGGTGGAGCGATTCTGGCGTGGTGTGCATGAGGTCCTGCGTGTGGTTACGCGTGTCGCGCTGCTGCCTGAAGCGAGGAGATGCTTGCTGAATGTATGGGAACCGAATGACTATTCGGTCCCGCAGACGCGGTGGGTGACTCTGGGATACATGATAGCTAAGCGTGACATTGCTCAATTGTGGGGATCCCAGAGGCCCCCTGCGGTATCGGCCTGGAAAGAGCATATGGATTGGTGTATGTTTCGTGAAAAGGTGGTGTATGTGGCGAGGGGTAAGCCTGGGGCGTGGGTGAAACTCTGGGGCCCCTGGAACGCCTACCGCGGGGGTATTTGTGAGCCACCACTGCTACCGGCTGCCTCACCTGTTCCGTCTCCCTAGACGGCCCCCCTCCCTCGGCCGCGGGCGCGCGGTCCCCCCAGTCCCTGACCTACTCCCATTCCCCTCCTCAGAGTTCTGCTGCTGGTTTGGATCCCCCACTTATGGAGCACGTGCTGTCACTTTGGATCGCGGGTTGCCTTGCGGGTGTGGTTTTTTGGTGTTGTTTTGTTTCAAGAAAAGGGAACCGTACTATGGGCTTGGAGCTGTGTGGCCTGCACCACTGATTACTCCTGTTTCACTGCTCTGCACTGCCGAGAGACTTTTACTGTATGTATGCAATATGCTTTTGTCATTCTAGCGGCCGGCCGGGTGGTTGTAGGCCCATACCTGCAACTTTTACAACCTGCAATAAACGGTTTCAAAAAAAAAAAAAAAAAAAAAAAAAAAAAAACTGAACAAAGCAAAAATCAGACTGCAAAAATCTCTCCAGATGTGCCAACAAAACTAGAAGGAAAAGTGAACGTAGTCTCTCAAAAACCTGTAAACAATGCACGGCAGACTAATTCTCTAAACTGGAAGAAATGCTGAAAAATTGGTCAACCTGGCAAAGTCAGATAATGTGGGAAGTGTTTAAAGTGATGGCTTGGGATTATTTTACCGTCAGTATTAACCCAAGTGAGTAAGACCAATCGATTAAACTAAGAAATATTATTAAGCACCAGCAGAGGGGCACTGAGGCCAGAGATGGAGGACTTGGGACTGTTTTGATCACTTTTTATCTAGGCATCTATAAACAGATTTATTAGGCCACAGAGCCCTCTTTTCCATGACACTAGCTTTGATACCACGTCCAGAAGAATGGAAACGTTAGACGTGCAACCTCTTATAGTGATGGTGATTCACGAATCTATGTCTTGTCTACCAAGGCAATGAGTACAAGACTAAGGGGGCGATTACGATGGCGGACGGATCGTGTCAGGGAGTTGGACTGCCCGCCTACAAGGCGGCGGTCCCACCGGTGGTATTACGATGCTACTGCCACCATGGCGGTTGCATCTACCATCTATAACATTGCGGCGGGTGCTGCAAGCTGCAGCACCCGTCGCAATGTTAAAGATGCACGATTTACATTTCCCTGCACTACATGGCAGGCACCGCTACATAGCAGGCACCACGCGGTGCCTGCCACTTAGTGCAGGGACATGTAGGGGGGTACCATGGGTATCCCCCCCCTGTGCCTCTCTCCACCCCGACCCCACGGGGGCCCGCAACAGGCCCCCAGATACAATCCCCGCCAGCCTGTGAATGGCAGTTCCACCACCATACACCAGCTGGCGGGGATGCAGCATTGTAATTTGGCGGACAGTGTCTGCTAGGCACCGCCACCATTTTACGGATGCTGCCCGCTCCGCCAGGCAATTGGACGGATTGCCTGTGGCAGATCCGTGGCGGGCGGTCTTTGTGCCCGCCACGGTCGGATTCCCCCCGTCATCCTATTTTGGCGCAGGGAAAATTGCGGTCCGATGGCAGAAGGCCAGTCACCGTGCGGCTGGCAGGCCTTCCGCCATCGTAATGACCCCCTAAGGATTCACTTCCGCTCTAATGGTTGCAGCAACATCATTCTTGGAGAAACTAGGGGTCTTTAAAATAATTGCTAGACTTGGGGGATTGCACGGATCATGTAAAATTATCAAGGCTGTTTCTATGATAACATCATCTTAGTTTCAGCTCATATTTGTACAGATACTTATGTCTGCTACAAAGCATTAGCCTTTGACCTTTGTGCTCCTTAAGGGGATTTTTTTTAATTAGGAACATCAGTAGTACATTATGATTTGCTTAGTACATATTCAGCCCTCTCTTTTATGGTGGCTTAATAAAACTGACAAATTTAGTTAAGTCCTGGGGCAACATAAAGTTATTATGATGCGCAATAGAGTATCCGGTGCATTTTAAATGTTTAACATTAAAAGTAAAAGGTTTGTTATAACTCTATGAAAACATGGAAGCCTGGTGCTTTTGTTAAGCTGTCAGAGGAATTAAGCATATGGATCACTCGTGCACAGTCTGACTGCATATGGGGCCTGCTAGACTCAGACCCAAGATACTGTGCTTGATCAAGCGGTACCCTTGCTCTTCAGGAAGTCCATTGTCCACTTTCGTCTGTTAAATTGTCTCTGTTGGCAAAAATAAAAATACAAGCCTCACCATGCGGAGAACTGTTCGGTTAACAGTAGAAATGGCTGGAGCTGATCTCCCCGGCACTTAGAAAAGTTGGGAGATATAGATTTGTGAGTTAATGAGTTGGAGAGACGTTTTGATCTGTGCATGTGGGTGCAGCCTTCATTGCATCTAATGGGACTGCCATCAGCAGCAAAGGGGTGGGTATGGGGGGGGGGCAAATGCACAACTCTCCTTGTTCCTTTCGCAGCACCCAGAGCTGCGTTCTAAACTCCTGGTCAATGTTGATAAAGAATGCGGCGGTGCCAAGTAGGCATTTTTATAAGCATTAGCTGGCAGGTTTTCTAAAGGCAATATTTATGTTAAAAATGTAATATGATTTTACTTTCCACTGGGGCTTCCCTGGTGAAAACATGATCAATTTCTCTTTCACTAGGGGTACAGTAGTGCTTCACAATGTTACTAATTCTATTTATTTCTTCAGTTTCAAAGCAAGCTTCTTGGACTCCAAGCGAACGAAGGTGTTCTGGCAAAGGGCAAAAACAGTAATTAAATAATGAAAGGGAAAAGGGAGACTCCCGAGGATCACCCTACAGCACGGGGTTTGTAGATTAATCAAAAGGTAATATGGGCATGGTTTACTGTGAGGATGGAGAGAAAGTAATCAACATCTCTCTCAACAGCAACCCTAACACCAGCATGATGATGGCCAAGAGTGTTGAAGGACCAAGAAGGCGAGAGCCAGGACACCACCACGATAAACCTCCACACTTAGACTGCTTATAAAACGTCTGACGTGTGTAATAGAGAGTTTTAGGAATTCCTATTCCATGAATTACAGTTTGACTAAAACAGAGCACATTGATTGTGCAATATTTGTTCTTCTTATGAATTAAAACATGAAAACTGATTTTGCCTCAAAGTGGAGAAAAAATGTTTTCACATTTTTTTATGAAGTGAACAGAGGATAACAGTTGTGAAATCAATTTGATTTTGAAAGTGGGAAGAGAGCAAGACTCATTGAGGATGTAAGTAGTGGAAATTATGTCAGTTGAGAAGGAATCAGTAGAAAGAAAAGTGCAAGTGCAAAGACGTTTGCAGGAAGCACGTGGTTGTTGAAGAGATTTAAGCAGGGCTTTAAGTGGGCCGGGTCTGTCCGGGTCTGAGCACCGGCAGTTTTTTTTTGGGGCCCTCGAAACGGGTCTCTATCGGGCTCTATTTTCGTGGCTACTAAAGGTAGTCCGTTCTTTATTTTTTTTTTCGGACCCGTTTTGAGGGCCCCAAAAAAAAACTGCCGGTGCTCAGACTCGGCCCACTTAAAGCCCTGGATTTGCCATATAATCCATAATATGCTGCCGATTTTAACAAAAACAATTTTGTTTTTAGCTCAATCGGATCAAAAGTTAGTATAATTGTAGTGACCCGTGTTGCTATGCATTGTGGGAGGTGAATGGTCCATCTCCGATGCTGAGTAGTGTGACTTTGGATACACTGTGTGATGTGAAAGGTTTATAAGGAGTTTACCTCGGAATCACACTGTGGGGTGGGAGTGGTTTATTCCCGAGTACGATATGGGAGCCGAGTGGCTGGTCTCTGATGCATAGATGTAAGGAATATGTCCCTGATTGCACTGTGGGAGGCGAGGAGTCTATTTCTGATTACACTGCTGTGAGATGTATCTGTCGCCGATTACACCGTGGGGTGTCTTCTCCCTTGTCACCCTGTGAAAAATGAATGGCGTGTCCCGGATTACACTGTGGGAAGTAGTTGGCTCTTCCCTGGTTACACTGTGTGAACTGGGCGGGGGAAGGGGGTCTGTCCAGGCTTACACTGTGGGAGATTGGGGGAGGAGAGGTGAGTTGTGAGACGGAAGATGTGTTCCGAAGCTCAGTGAGGGAAGTGAAAGGTATGTCACTGATTACTCTGTTTTGATGGGGTCTGTCTCTAATTACAATCCGCCATATTAGAGGGCTCTGTCCCTGGCAATGCTGATGAAGATAGTGGCATCTCTGGAGTCCTGTTTACGCTGAGATGTGAGGATAAATCCCGATTACACAGTGGGTGGCTGGGTGCCTGTCCTCGATCACACTGCAGGGTTTGAATGGCCTACCCTCAACACACTGTGGGATGTGAGTGACATGTCCATGGTCAGGAGGGATTTGAATGACCTATTCCTAAATACACCACGAGAGGTCAGTGGTCCGTCTCTGATTACACTCAGGGATTTGAGTGACTTGTTACTAATTACAGGGGGGAGGGGGGACAGTGGCCTGCCCTTCTGGTTGGTCGGTAGCCTGTCCCTGCTTGCGTTGAGGAAAGTGAGTGGCCTATTCCTGATTACTCTGTGGCACTTGAGTGGCATGTCCCTGGTCAAGCTGAGATTGAGTGGTCTAACCATGATTACACTGTGGGGGTTGGTGGTCTGTCTCACTTCATACTGTGGCATTGAGTGGCTTGTCCCTGGTTACGCAGTGGGGCATGGGAGGTCTGTATGATTAAACTTTGCAAGGTGAGTGGTCTTCCCCGGACCACACGGTTGGGTGTGAGTGGCAGGTCCAGGGCTTTAAGTGGGCCGGGTCTGTCCGGGTCTGAGCACCGGCAGTTTTTTTTGGGGGCCCTCGAAACGGGTCTCTATCGGGCTCTATTTTCGTGGCTACTAAAGGTAGTCCGTTCTTTTTTTTTTTTTTTTCGGACCCGTTTTGAGGGCCCAAAAAAAAACTGCCGGTGCTCAGACTCTGCCCACTGTTGCTGCACTGTTAGGCAGTGCTTTAAATTGAAAAAGAGAAGTGCCGGTACTCACCAAATTGATAGGGGTGAGCCTGGGAGGTGCGTGTCTGGGGGCGTGGCTTCAAGGCAGCCTTGTACACTATCAGCATTTTCTTCTTCAATGTTCAAAGTGCCTTTGGCCAAGTTCTGCCCATAGCTGCAGGGTGTAATTATTAGCGTTTGTTGTAACTATATATAGCGTGAACTTAGCCCGAGGGCATTAACATGAGAAGCAGAAGTTTTACGCGAAAGCAGACTTTTTTTTTTTTCAAGGCACTCTGACAGACAACGGATCTGCAAACTTTCCCTATAACTCACAGCGCGACAGTTCCAATGTCGAGACCTCTAGCTTAGAAAAACACAGGTGTCTTCCTGTCCTGTTGCGCTGTCAGGGTGTGAGCAGGGCCGGCCTGTTTTAACACCTCATTGTCCCTTTCTTCGCGCTCCTTTCACCATCTCACCCCTGCTGATACACACACCAACAGACCCATCACCGCGAGGCAGCTAAACTATCGGTGATTTAGGTGAGCTGGGGAGGTCCCGAGGCGTTTGGGTTCAGGGGGCAGTCACTGCTTAGCTCAACTCATGAAGGACCCCCTGCTGCCGCATTTCAATCTCTATTAGCAAGGGCGCCAAATTTCTCTCCGCCTAAGGCGCTATCTTATCAAATGCCGGCTCGGAGTGTAGGGCTGCAGCCGCAACCTAGCGCCGGAATCCACTCGACATTAACTGTCAAGCACCATCAGAGCTGAAGAGAGGAATGGATTTGCTGATGTTGCTTCAAGCGACACCTCCTTCCAAGGTGTTAAGCACACAGTGCTAGTTATTTTGATTTAGACCACGCCCCTACTCGGATAGGCCACACCCCTTCAAGACATTAACCACGCCCCTTTTAGAGCACCCCCAATTTTTTTCCCCCACTTAAAGCACTGGATTTAAGAATGGCATGCCTGGACCGATACTTTAGCAGAACAGGGCAGAACAGGGCGTTCCAGGGACATGGCCAGCGGCCACTCCTCCGCTATGGCGGAGGAGCGTCACACCCCTCCCCCAAACAATGTCAGGAAAGTTAAAAAAACTAGACTCGTTTTAGTTTTACTTACCTGCCGAGTCTTGGGGGCGGGACATGAGGGTGACAGGCACTGAGGGGAGTAGTAGTGCACTCTTCACTGCGCACGGCGGGTTGGCCGGCCGTCTCATGCCAGCCAAACCGTGCAGTGAAAGCTCTCTCCAGCCCAGCAACGCTGCTGGGCTGGAGAGAGCCGGCACAGACTCCCAGTCTGTCCTGGAGCGTAAATTGAGGGTGGTCAGGCCAATCCTGAAGCTGCTCTCACGCGTGAGACAGCAGCTTCAGGATTGGCCGCAGGGCATTCTGGGAGCCTGTGCCTTCCTGCAGTGAAGAGGAGTCGAAGAGTGCAACAGGGACGGCTGCAGGGGAGTTTAAACAAATAAATATCCCCCCCCCCCCTGCACGACCCCTATGCCTCTTCCTCCTGTCCGCCCGCCCCACCACTCGTCCAGGATACCACCTGCTCCTGGACATGGTGTCGATTGAACCTACAGAAAGATGTGGGCAGATAACTGTGAATAAGTGAGGGAGAGGTGGTAATGAAGTACACAAATCGAAGTGCAACATCTTTAGCTCCATATGTATTTGTGCATATAATATAATGAATGGCAGATGTTATTCAGCATCCAAGATAGAGGACAGAATATGTGGCATACCTCAATTATGCAGAGAAGCAAAAGGGAAGCGAGGGATGCTACTGAAAAAGGGAATGCCAGGGACCTGGTGCTGAGAAGGGACCCTAGTTCACTTCCTACTGCCTAAGCACCCTTTCACCATGTCTCTAGCTATACCCTCCACATACACCCCCCCCCCATGTTTCCTGCACATATCAGCTGGTCCTCAAACTGTTGAGAAATACAGGGCTGAGGATTGAAAAGTGAGGATTAAAAACTGAAACAGAACTCCTCATGCCAATCAAGGCTCTAGTGAAAGGGCGAACTCGCCCTGTTTTAGGCTCTTCTCATTACATCCTCAGATCGACTGAACCAGCACATTCTACCACCTTCTGACCTACACATCTCTACCTGCCCCACCCCCACCGGTGCACCCTGCCTGTACAGAGGCCCGCTCGGACCACTCTTGAAGCCAGAAAAACATGTCACAGGTGCAGAAACAGCCATAACAACCAACAAAAACGCTGCAAAGCTAATCCCTTGAGCAACAGGGCAAGCCTTCCCTACCCAGGCTGCAGTGGCAGGCCGCTTTCAACTGGAGCATTATTTACATAAAGCACGATTCCTTCCTGGCCATCTGAGTTCACCTCTCAAATGGTTATTAGTACACAAGCTCTGTATTGTGCTTCATAGTGAAAACATTTTAATCCGCTGTTTCTATCCCGAAAATCTAACTGCAGCCCTGGCATTACCCTCGAGTTAAAATGGAGCATAAAAAAAGACTCAGATACAACCACAAGACTTTCCTTACCATTACCAGCTGTTTTGGGAGAAATGTCAACATTTCCCAGCTGACATTGCTATCAGGCTGGTCTATTCTGAATTTAGTGTGAACCCTCCTGCAGAAGGATTCCGTCACATAATTGTTGTATCACTTTGAAACAACAATGTACAGAGTTAAACAGGTTTTCTTTGGAAAAGACATTTATCTTTAAAGAACAGTGACAAGATTTCCACGTTTTTTCCCATTTAAAAATGTTTTATAATCTGTATGCCTCGAGTGAGGTGTTCTTGAAGGGCTTTTTCCCCATGGATTACCATTCAGAATAAACAGTAACTACAAAATGGAGGTTCTTAAAAAATCCGAAATTATCGCATGAATGAACTCCTCGTGACTGACAAATGCACTGGAACACGTCCTACATAGGTGTACTGAACAAGTTTACTGAACAAGAGTTCAACATAATTTACACAATGCAACGTCAGAGCCTTATATACAATGATTATCAAAATGGAGGACCTGAATGACAGCATTCATTGTACACCCAATGGCAAAAGCCCTCGAATGAATGATATCATGATGTACTTATTGCAAACACAAAAGGAGCAAGACTGTACCCTATGACTTTTCGCTGTATTTAGTTGGTCACAGCTTCACAGCAACAAACTCAGGAGTATGGTGCAGTCCCTGTAAGGTTAGCAGCCACCTGTGGCAGTTTCAATTACCTCAGAAGGGGTGCACTTGACTGACAGATCAGTAGGCCCGGCCGCCATTAATGAATAGAGAGGCGTGGAACCGTCTGACCTGTGGCCATGGCTCCTGACACACATGCTCTATTCAGCAGAGAGGCGGAACAGGTTTTGCAAAGAAGAGGGCAGGGCTGCGGCGAGAACAGCGGTCGCCTGGCAACAACAGATGGTTTGTCAGATTTTGCCTGGGGTTGTACCTAGAGAATATTTGACGGCACCCAACTCTTCATATTCTGTAATACAAACAGGATCTTTTTTTTCTCTGCTTTATTAGAAGTAAATGTTAAAAGCTATTCGAGATATGATTGCATTGGTATCATATTCTGAGGGATATAGAAAGAGCCGTAAAGGAGTTCTTCCCTGTCCTCGCCCATATATTGTTTGTAATATACAAAACCTGTCCTGTGAAATATGGGTTTCCTCATCGTACTGACAGCCCCTCCCCCCTGCAGAAATTGATCATTAGAGCCACTACAAATGAGTGGCAATAGAGGACCAAATTATGAGACAAGGTCTTCTAAATTATGAGAAAGATAAATTGTGATGAATTATGCAGCACATTCATTCCATAGGTTGCTTTATTTTGGCCCATTTCTGCTAGAAACAACAACGTTTGTTAAAATCTGCATATTATGTGACAAGTATGGTAAACTTGCATAATTCCACCACTCCTTATCACAGTCCTTTTTTTTTTTTTTTTTTTTTTTTTGAAACCGTTTATTGCAATCTCAAGAATATACAAGTATGGGCCTACAACCTTCCGGCCTTCTGACGTTGCAGAGAAGCAAAATCAGGAGGTATCAACGTCGTGGGCCACATCGCTCTGACCCCACAATACGGTTTCATTTTATACAAACAACACGAAAAAACCACACCCGCAAGGCAACCCGCAATCGAAAGTACAGTCCTTTTTTTTTATCAACAATCTATTTATGAATGGTTAAAAACATCATTCCAATTCCAAACAGTGTCCATTTTTGGCTGTACCATGAAAAGAACAGCTTCAACAATCTGTTTCTTTCGAAACAGAATGTGTTTTAATACTGAAAAAGGTGTTCTTTGAAAACTTCTACATTCTTAAAGGGAAACGGAGTATTGTTCCCTTCTTTTTAAAGCCGACAACCAAACCATGCACTGCAGTAGTTCACTTACTATTTTCTATACACATTTTCATGTCTGAAATCCCCCCCAAACAATAAAATAAAATAAGCATGTAATACAAAAAATACACCATGGATAATTTGTAATTTAGTCATATATTACCATCTCAGGGTTGTGGTGACATTTACATACCACATGGCTGCCCGCCTTGTGGTTTATAATGTCACCAGAACTCTACAATAGCAATTTCAGACCATATTACACGGTTATATATATATACATATGTATGTGATCAATGCCAGGATAAAATACATAAATCGGTGTGACTGGGTTCTCATTTTTCAAAAATGTTAATTCATCTGGTGACCGCAGTCACGCATTTTTCCAAACTATAAGTTTACTTTTGTACTCATTGCTGATTTTTCTCAACTTAGTAAAATCACTCCGGCAATAGCAATTGGAATCAGTTAGCTGGCTCAGGGCCTCCTGCGTATAGCCCTTGATGTTCCATAGAACTAAATTGCCTCCCTTGTCCGCATTACGTACCACTATCTTAGTGTTCTTTTTTAGTTTAGACATTAATTGGTGATATTGTAATTCCTGCTTATTTGCTTTGCGCTTCTTGGTGTTGTGGATTTGGTAGTTGAGGCGTTTTATACTGGTAACCACCTGGTCATGAAAGATATCGATAGAGTCTTTCAACATGATGGGATTGAATGTTGAGCGTGGTTTGAATGTTGTCTTTGTGTTGGACGATCCTGTAGCGCTGATGGTGATTTCAGTGTCCTCTAGAGTGGGACTAGAGGTTACATTTTCAGTTATCAGATCCTGCATATCACATAGTGTTGCCAATTCAGAAGTATCAAAATTGAATTGAGAGGGAGGATCATTTTGTTGTTCATGCTGGGCGTCTCCTGTGAAGGTTTCCATTCGTTTTTGGAAGTATTTTTTAAGTTTTAATCTGCATACACCTCTGTAAACGTCCATTCTTGCGGCCGCATAGTCAAAGGAACTATACGGACAGAAAGATAATCCGAGAGCAAGCAATTGTTGTTCTGCTTTGTTTAAAACTACCTCTGTTAGATTTATAACTGTTGGAGCCTCGTTATGAAAGCCTGCCGTTACCGTCTCCGGTTTCTCCTTGTTTTCCGCTTCTGTTGTCCTTTGTTGTTTGGTTCTTCGTTTGGCTACCCGCCTTCTGTCCATGCATTTGGTGGTCCTGGTCTTTGTTGTTTGTTTGCCTGGTTTCTGGGGCATAGGGATAGTAGCCTTTCGCAGCATAAAAAATCAACTCCATCTGTGAGTGATATTTGAGCTGGTACCTGCATCATTGCCTGTCTGCGAGTTTCCACTTCTGTCTCGCTTTCGACGGCAGAGCTTAAATCAGAGTTAGATATACCTCCATATCCTGCTCTTTCATCCCGTTGACTTAGTTTTGAAGTTTGATTTTCACAAAATTTGGATATTTTATTGCATCATATTTTTTTGCGAAAGTAAAAATGCGTCCGTTCTCATAGTTATACCGGTCCGGGTGAAACTTGTACGCTTTCCTTTCCCTGATTTTGTCCTCTTCTCTCTTCAATCGTTTGTTCATTTCCTCCTTCAATCTGGTGGTTTCATCTGTTTGTTTAAATGCGCTAATTTCACCATTTAATTTCTCCATTTGCTCTTGCAGATTTAACTGGTCCTTTTCAGCACATTTGACTAATAAAATGAGCAATCTGCGTGAGGAATCTAAGTTGGTTTCTGCCCATGCCTTCATCATGTCTCTGTCTGGTGTCTCGTAACTTGGGACGATTAGTATCCTCAGCCCTCTGGGTACTCGCCCCACATCGAGGTATTGTTGTAAACATTTTGTCTCCCACCATTTGTTTTGTTCCATTCGCATGGTGTTTTCCAACAATTTGAAGTGTTCCCTAATTCTTGGATTGCGAGCCCCTTGTGCTGCATTGTGGGTGATTGAGTCTGTTATGGGAGCTTTGTTGTCGTCAAACATGTTCGCTGCCGCCTCCTCCCGTTCTCTAAGCGCGTCAGCTGACATTATGGTTTGCAAGAGCCAATTTTCTCAAATTCGTGGATACTTCCGTAAAGCGACCCACACTCGTGCTGGCTTCACCTCTCGTATCCCTGCTTTACCTCTTAACCCAGCTTTTCAATAAACACTAGCCTCCCCCTTCCACTCCACTTACAGGATAGGCGCCCTCCGCGCCCTCTGACCCGTTTTCGCCTACCTGACTGTGGCTGTGGGGTGTCGCTATCGTGAATCACTGTGCTGGGGTGGCCTCGCCGCCAAAAATCCTCCCGGATTGTGGTTGATGCTTGATCCCAAGCAGTGGCTCCTTTGGCGGCAGCAACCATCTGTCTTCCAGAGGGGGTCCGTGTTCAGCCGGAGGAGTCAGAACCGGCTGTATCTATGCGTCGCACTCCACCTATGCCTCGCCGATTTTGTCAAGAATGTGAAGCACGGACCCTACTGATGCAGTTTCAAGTTTTATTCCGCTCTTGAAAAGACCTCAGCTGCCCGCCTTGTGGTTTATAATGTCACCAGAACTCTACAATAGCAATTTCAGACCCTATTACACGGTTATATATGTACATATGTATGTGATCAATGCCAGGACTGGCCAAAACGCGTCATATTAGCATTGAAAATAAAATAATTTTGTGAGCAGGAAACATCGGTGTCCACTCCCAACTTTTTGATTCCACAGTGGGATTGTGATATATACACACACACACACACATTCACATATGTATATATATATATATACACATACACACACATAGGTACGTCTACATAGCCCCTCTTGCAGCCATCGTCAGGAACCACAGACTCAACATCGTCTCCTATGCAGAGTACACCCAGCTGATCCTCTCCCTCACCAACGAACCCACAGCCGCCAGTGACAACTTCAACGATGGGATGAAGGCAGTCGCCACCTGGATGAGAGACAGCTGCCTTGAACTTAACTCGAACAAGATCGAAGTCCTCATCATGGGACCCACCCCCTTCACTTGGGACAACTGCTGGTGGCCGCCGCACTAGGAACACCCCCCACACCCACGGACCACGCTGAAAACCTCAGCATCATACTGGACTACTCGCTCACAATGAACCGCTAGATCAACACAGTCTCCTCATGGTGCTTCCACATGCTTCACCTGCTTCAAAAGACCTTTGAATAGATCCCCACCGAACCCAGAAAGATGATCACCCATGTGCTCAACAACAGCAGACTCGACTACAGCAATGCACTCTACGCCGGCGTCGCCCAGAAAATCTTTATAAAACTACAAAACATTCTAAACACCGCAGCCAGACTGGTCCTCAACATCCACAGCCACATCACCGATCACTTGAGAGAACTCCACTGGTGCCCAGTCAACAAAAAAGTCCCTTTCATACTCCTCACAAACGCTTACAAAGCCCTCCATGACACAGGACCAGCATATTTGAACCACCGCCTCACACTCCACATACCCACCAGATGCCTCAGCTCGACCCAATTGACCCTGGCCACCGTCCCACAGATCAGCAAGACCAGGACCGGAGGAAGATCCTTCTCCAAACTCGCCGCCAAGACATGGAACACCATGCCTCTTCACCTCAGGCGAGCCCAATCGCTGACCCAATTCAGGAAGGATCTTCGACTGAACCCCAATGCCTAGACAGATCAGCAGCCCCCATGCCATGTCAATATTACAGACACAGTGACAGGTTCAGTGGCATAACACAAAATGATAGGACCCACCCCATGCCAAGCATGATGGGGGGGCCCGATAAGTCTCAGAGTGCACAGATATTAATTTGTCAGGAGCTCAATGGGGTCCCACTGAAGGGTTGGGGCCAAACTATACTGCAGGTGGCCTCCTTGGGAAAGCAGAGTAACTTTACCGAGCTCTTACCTATTTCTTAGTCCATGCTATTGCACATATTCTGCAAGGCATGCAATGGCACGACTTTGAGCGGTGAGGGGGACCTCTCCAAAACAAGGAACCCTCGGCCCCTGCCACTATGCAGGGGATGTGTGGACCTCCGTTACACCCATGGATAGGTTAGCTCAGAGTTTTTTCACGGAACTGGCGTGTTTTGTTTTCTTAGTAACTTTGGTACTGTTCGATGAATCTCCATGAAACTTTACAAAAAAAAGTACATCCAGTTTGGTTTCTTCATGGCAAACTTTGTCGAGATCAGTCATAAGATGACCAAAAAACATTGGCAGAGCCAATAACTTTCTCGTAGGCGAGGCCTACTGGGGTTGTCAATGCTTGTTACTTGACCAAATGAGGTTTAGGTGCTGGGTTTTGAATGTCTAACAGAAAAACAAGGGAGTTCTACTGGTTAAAAACCAAATGAATTTGAAAGGCACTAATAACGTCCTGCGAACCACCTGTTATGTTAAAATTATTTATAGAGGGCACGTACACCTGTCGGTTTCTTGGCGCTGGTGTAATCAGATGTAATGTTTACTGCAATAGTCTAGTATCTGTCGAAAAATCCACAATTCAACAATTGGAGCCAAACAAAAAAAATAACATTTTCCACCATGATGGCAGGTCACAGTCGCTTTTGACTGCTGCTGCAAAAAAACTGTCATCTAGCTAGAAACTGCTTATTACTGTGGACATATGTTGAGATATTGTCCTATTTATTTTCAAAAGATCTAAAAATAAACAAAAATCAATCTGACTTTTTCAAAAACACTGTTAACAGGTTTCTCAGTGCGACTGCTATGGTCACCACTAATCCCAAGCTTTCCTCAAGAACACTCACTGTTAAAGGTCATGGAATAATTACCAGAAAACATGTATTTACTTTTCCGTAGCCTAGATATTGTTTATGACGAGGGCAGGCAGGCTCGGTTCGGCAGAGGAAATCTCCTGCCGGAAATACTATTATGTTGCTGATCCTTTTTTTAAAAAAAAAAAGGCAGTTAACTCTTTAGGAGCCTGTGTTATTTTTTGAGTTTCAATAATTCTCCCATGCAGCACCAGTTTTCACAGCTTAAACCTTACCAGTGCCATTTATAGACACATGCAATAGGCAGATTCACATTAGACCTTGTAAGTAAAAAGAGTAAAGGTCATAAAATATTAAATGTGTTTGTTGCAGGGAGCTCCAAGCCCTAGAGTTGATTCTCACAGTAACTTTGTTTATTGCTTGAGAGATTATGATAAATGCAGGAGCGGCCTGAGCAGGTAAGGGCAGTAGGGCCGGGATTCGATAGACGACCACGAGGGGAAATTAAATAAATAATTAATTTTCCTTCATTGCCATCTGTCGAAATCCGCCCCACCGCTCTTACCTGCACGGACCGCGGCTGGATAAATGCCGTTTTGTGGTTCGCTTCCACTTGCAGGGACGTAGCAGCGAGAGTCAGGGGGTGTAAATCTCAAATTTCCCAACTAAAATGGCGATGGGCCAAGGGGCGGAGGGGTGAGATGACCAAGGTTCGGGATGGACTGTTCACGTGAGGAACAGAGTCAGTACTGACTTGTATTATGTGGACCTCTGTCTAAAGTGGCATAATGGGCGAAAAAATAAAAATAAAATAAAATAAAGGTTTGTGCAAAATGTACGTAGCCTGCTTTTACCTAATTACGTGAAATTATAGCAAAATTGTGCGTAGGTATGAGAAATACAAATCTGTCGTTTTGCTCTATGTTACCATGAAATGCATCCTCACGTTAATTTTTGGTGTGAGGATGCACTTAAACGAGAACAACTGGCACAACAGCCACTCACATTCTCTTATTCCTGTTAGCTCGTGGTAATTTTTACTGCAAATTGTATAATTTGCTGCAAATTGTTACCACAAATTGAACCATTCGCTGTAAATAGTCACTGCGAATGCTGCATAATTACGGAAAGTGGGATCATGTCATTTTAGGAATTTCACATAACAAGAGCATGCAAAATTCCAAAAATTACAGTAAAGCGTAATTTAAATTAAGCCAAGGCCTAATTGGAATAATACCCCAAGCGATTCACAGTGGGTGGACGATTTCCAAGAATTTGCCCCATCACCTTTAGGGTGTCTGTTTGCCTGTAATATGCCTGGAAACCTGGGAAGGCGTAGCTTTCGAAGCATACTACTACAAAAGTTTGTGAATTCCAAAAATTAGTAAATTTACACACCTTCAATAAATACATCTATGGGTGCAGATTTACGACTTTGTTTGGTAAACAAATTATTATATACATTTAAATTCCGGATCTAAATAATGAAGAAGTTAAAACCTCTCAGTTAAAGGATAAAAAAGAAAAACCTACACAGACATAGCAGATCCGATTCAGGTCCGCAGGCCCAACTACCAAGGCAAGAATACATTTATTTGGGGGGGTCTCACACCCTAAATAACCCCCTAAAGCAAATCCCCTGGTTCCATGCCTTCTTGTCAAGCAGTTAAAACATGATAAGATACTCTGGGGGAATCTAGGGTTACTACAGCACAGTGCTACTGAATACTGCTGTCTCCTAAACTGAAAGGGTAGATTTCTCTTCCTTTTAGCATTTTCTCTCACTTGATCTCTCCCCCGGTCACTTGTCATTCAGATCTAAGCCCAGACGTAACCATCCCTCTTTTCCTTTCTTCTGGAGGTCAGACAGTGGTCCAGCCAGCCCAATTTTCTACAAAACTACAGGTGATAATGTGCATTCGATACTGAATACATATGAACACATTTTTAGATTTGTCTTTTGAGACAGCTTTAGCATCTCGCCAGAATATTGCTTTTCCCAAACATTCATACATCATTTTCATACATAGAGGACTTTTTGTCAGCGGGCTTCATCTACTGATTTATTAAACTGTCATTCATGTTTGGTTCCACCCACCACAGCTTGGGGAATGAGTCAGTCCACTTTACCTATTTGCTCCCTTCACATTGAGTGACTACAAAAAGCCTGTGCACATTGTTCACATCCGCCTAAAAACAGCAAATTTTTATTCAATTACATAGCTGGTTAAAAATTACCTTTTTATTATTTTTTTCTCTTTATATAATAGATTCTTTGGCTCAGTGCTTCGCTACATATTACACCGCCCTTATGCGGCACGGCCCTCCTCTCTCTCACTCCCGGGTTGCTTCGGCGAGAATGGATCCCTCTCCCGCGCCTCAGTGACTTCGAGGCAGAAGTGCTTAATCTCCCCATCACCCTGGAAGAGGTTCATGAGGCAATCTCTCGTATGGCTTCCGGCAAGACCCCGGGGCCAGACGGAGTCCCACAGGATTTTCATGCTGCCTACCGGGATACGCTAGTTCCCCATCTGTTGGAGCTTTATGCAGAGGTGGCCGATAAGGGCTCATTTTGTGCCGAGACTGACACAGCCACCATCGTGGTGATCCCCAAGTCTCAGACCCCCTCGAAGCACTGTTCTGATTATCGGCTCATCTTACTCATTAACTCTGAGCTCAAGGTGTTCGCAGCCGTCCTGGCTAACCGGTTGCGGCCATATCTGGCCAAACTGGTCCACCCCGACCAGTGTGGATTCATGCCCTCCCAGGGCACTAGACACTGTCTTAGGCGTCTTCACCTCGCCTTAGTGAAACACCAGTGCCTGACTCCCTTACTCTTGTGGACTTTGAGAAAGCTTTTGACTCAGTGGACTGGCGATACCTAGACGCAGTGTTGGCAGAAATGGGTTTTAGTGCCTTTTTTTGCAGGCTTGTGCGAGCGCTATATTGCCGACCGAGGGCCCGGGTGCTGGTTAACTGAGTCCTTCCCAGTCCAAAGGGGCACGAGGCTGGGATGCCCCCTTTCGCCCCTCCTCTTTTCTTTGGCTATGGAACCTTTTGCATGCCTCATATGCTCTGACGAGCGCATTCAAGGGCGGAGATGGCCTTGTTTCGAGGAAGACAAGATCACCCTTTACGCGGATGACGTCCTCCTATACCTTGCAGAGCCTGCGTTGTCAGGACCCCCAGTGCCTTCGGGCGCTGAGTCTGTATGAACAGACCTCTGGCCTTTGGTTGAACCCCGCTAAGTCCATTTTGGTCCCCCTCCACCTTTTGGGAGAATGCTTCGATTGGCTGTCCACGATTAACCTCCGACGGCAGTCCTTCAAATATCTCGGGACATGGGTGGCCCTCCTCCCAGACCTTGCCTGGGTGCTCAATGTAACGCCCATAGTGACAAAAGCCCGGGCTGATCTCCTCAGATGGCAGGCACTGCCGCTGAACCCGATGGCCGAATCACCTTATTCAAAATTATGATACTGCCCAGGTTTCTCTACATGCTCCAAAACACGCCTCTCCCCTTTTCACGTGCGTGGTTCCGGGAAATAGACAGCCTGGTCGTCAAATTCCTATGGGCGGTCAGAGGCCCCGGTTGGCCCTCGCCCAATGTCGGATCCCGCCCTTTGATGGTGGTATGGGGATGACAAACCTGTACCTTTATTATCTAGCTACTCGACTCCTTACCCTGCATGACTGGTTTAATGGGGGCTGGTCGGATCCGGCCTATCGGCTGGAGCTACACACCTTAGGCTTACCCAAGGTTCAGGGGATGCTATACGGAAACACCGTTCCCAAAACCCTACCCGAGGTCACACGTGGGGTGTTTCTGGCCTGGCGGGTCTTTTTGCGCCACACCCACTGGTCGGGCAAACTGACCCAATACACTCCATTGTGGCACAGCGCCCAGCTGGGGGGGGAGGGGGAGGGGGGTTGCCGGTCTATCTGGATTCCGAGCTTGGGATCGAATAGGGATCTCACAGTTGGGGGATGTCTGGAAGGGGGGCAATGTGCGCACCTTTCAGGATCTTCAGAACCTGTACTCCCTACATCCCTCACAGTTTTACCGCTACCTGCAACTGCGTCACGCTCTCTACTCACACATCCCAGAGGGTATGTCCATTCCTGAATATAGTCCGCCAGAGGCCCAGGTGATGACTGGCAATCTTGGGAAGGGAGGGATCTCCCGTATCTATCTCTCCCTCACGAATAACACCCCCAACACACTTTCACAACTCAGGGACAGATGGGAGGGATGGCTTGGGCCCTTGGATGATGCCGACTGGTGAGACGCGCTAATGGCCCCCAAACTAATCACAGTATCAGCGCGGTTTTGCTTGATCCAAACATACTATCTGCACACTGCGTACCTTACACCGCTGCGCCTTCACTGCGCCGGGCTTCGTCCTGAAGCATCGTGCCCATACTGCCAGCACCCACTGGCTGACTTCTTCCATATGGTATGGCAGTGCTCTGTCATCACATGCTTTTGGGAATTGGTTACAGGGGAACTTACCAAGGTCCTAGGCTGGGAGGTACCTCTTAGTCCCACAACTGCGATCTTGGGACTTACCGATGGGCTAGATGGCTCTAGAGCGGACAAACTTTTCCTGAATACAGCCTTGATGGTGGCTAAAAGAGACATTGTGACGAACTGGCCGGCTTTGACAGCCCCTACCATGACATGCTGGCGCATGAGGGTGGACTGATGCGCGGCGCAGGAGCGACGCCTATATGAATCCAGAGGATGTCTGAAGAAATTTCGTAGAGTGTGGGGCAAATGGGTTGGGGCGATAGACGACTAATGTTTTCGCTTGACCTTTGCAGGATGTGGTGGGTGTTTTTCGACTTCTGCTGCTCACTAAGAGCGTGTACACAGTTTCGCGGATGCCATATTCGTCATATGCGCTGGGGTCTGAGCTGGCTGTTGATCTCTTATTTTACTATGTAATTTTCTGAAAAATCAATAAAATTGGTTATCAAAAATATAATGGATTCTTATTTTGCATTCATTTTGGGATCCGAGTTAGTAAATGCGGTTACAAAGTGTGTAAGTGACATTGTAAAGCCCTGTGAATGGAGTACTCGATCAGGCCTTTATTTATTCTTGTTGCCTTCACAAATAAAAATAATAAAAAGCAAGGTACAACTGAAAGGGTTGTTATTAAAAAAAAAACCATTACTAGTAAAACTGCTGCATCAGTTAATGTTTTCAAGTTTCAAATTTATATCACAGGCATATGGCAGCATTTTCTCATGGCATGTGCTTGCAGAAAAAAAGTATTACACCAGCTGGCTACGTCCAAATGTTGGGATTTGCTAATGTTGGTTTATTTACTATTTCATGCCACCAATGGTGTCTCTGTGCCCAGTAAAACAAAGTTTTAACAATGCCCAATTCAATGGCTCTCAATGTACCCAATGCATAAGGATGTAAGGCTGAGTTTGCTTTTCTGGGATTCAAACTGGTCCTCAGCAGGTCACAGTAAATGCCGGTGGCAAGCATTTAACTCACTGAGCTGCCCTGCCAGTTGGGCCGTTTATATTCCTCAAATGCTTCCACCGTGGTTAAAACAAAAGATTACCAGATAGAAAAAGCCTGACCGGGATATCCAAGTGGCTCTAAGTTGCAAAAAAGAAAGCACAAAGTATCAAAGAGGCACACTACCAGGGAGCAGCACTTGGCTACTTATGCATGGTGTTTGTTACTGTGTCATCTCCTCCTCATCTACTTCTCCAGTGGACTTGTGGGTGTGATACAAAACTCAGACGGACACTTGACGCTGAGATGGGCAATTCCTGGATAGTACGGTCAAACTTTCGCTGGCCAACAACAGATCCACTCTCTACTAAAAATCAAACCAGTGCTACCGGGCAAAGCAGAGCCAGCTTGAATTTTTAATAACTCAGACCAGTGCTACCGGGCAAAGCAGAGCCAGCTTGAATTTCTAGTAACTCAGACCAACCCGTCCGTTTATGTATTAATTTTGATTTACACATGCATGAAGGACTTGTTAGGCCTGCAACGAGGCAACGTAAACTTTAACCAGACATTGAGTCGGCTTGAACTACAGGGATAGGAAAATGACACACACAAAACACATAAATGAGGGGCAACACCTATATGGCTGCTTGAACTGTGGCTCTTGTTTTCGTGGAGTGAGTAGTTCATTGGTTGACTGATGAACACAAATGTTCCTTTGCAGGGAATGATGGACGAGCTGTGAATGGCTCTGAAGACTGAGAAACGTGTCTTCTGGTTGTCACCTGCACTACGATCTAACGAGGATTATTGACACCATCCCTGACTAACCACTGTGGCTCAGTCACCATCCTTGTTAAAGTGTTTTGCAACACATGCCGTCAATTAACTTGTCCAATTGGAAAGATTGTACACAGGCAATTACCATCATCCACTGATGGGGAGACTGGAGCATTGACCATTGTCTTTAAGTCTGAAGAGGGCAGAACATTTTAGAGTGTGCTATTTTAAATGCGAAGGCAATAAGGACTAGGGTGATCACAATGCGAAGTTGGCTGATGAAGGACACCGTCTAGAACCATCATGCCTGACAATGACTGAGATGAATCCAACTGATCCCAAAAGAATCTGCAGATCACCTTTCCTCTGCACTGGGCATCACTTTTGCTAACCCAAACTGTCATAATGGGCAAGTGGCCTCTCGCCATCTCCGTTATTTCGACTGGCAGGAACCAGAGGGGTTCTGAGGTCTGAGTCACTCGTAGGTTGTGCATAATCCTAGATATTTTTATCTGTATCTTCAGATAGCTGGTGGGGTCATGTGTTGAGGGGGATGGTGACATGTGTAGATCATTTCCTAAACTTCCACAGATTATTAGAGATGGTCGAGCCAAATCCTTCCATAACATTTTCAAAGCCTACCACTGGTCTACTGAGATATCTGCGAAGAGCTGCATCCAGCACACAGTAGAGAATTAATCAATTCCAACGAACTAAAGAAAGCAACCAACCGCCTCTTCTTTCTGTGTGAAAGGTGTATGCAACCATAGACATTGAGGGCTGTAATCACGCAGAACTTCCGGGCTGTCTGCAGCCAATAAGTGTATATAGCTTGAATCTTGATGACTAAGATTAACCCAGTCCTGTAAAACATTTTTCACCGTTGCCCTCAAATGCCTCTTATGGACACCCCTGAGTATGTGATCGGCTGATTACAGATCTGCAACTATTTACACGGCAAGAGTGAATAATATGGCTTTTCTGTATCTTACATATTATACGCTATATCATTATAACATTTCTCATTACTTTGCAGACAGTAATCGTGTGTTAACTTGTGACATTGGGCTAGTGGGGCTCTAGTCCTACCTCATCAGTGCAGCCATAGCATTCTGTCCTACCATGAGCTTAGCAGCATGCTTCATTTGTGCAAAAATAACACTCGTGCACTAATGGTCATAACAATCCCTGGCGCTAGTGATGGCATCACTACCTCGTACTGATGATGACTGCACTCAAAGGTTTTAATAGGGATGGCTGCACATCTGGCATTAACAAAGTTAGCTATAATAATGGCTGCACACTGGCATTAATGGAGATAGCACAAGCTAGCACCAACAAAAGCTTCAAACCCCGGAATTAACAGAGACAGCACAAGCTAGCACCAATAATAGCTGCACACCTGGCAATAATAGAGATTGCAAAAGCTAGCACTAACAAAAGCTGCAATCCCTGGAATTTACAGAGACAGCACAAGCTAGCACCAATAACGGCTGCACCCCTGGCATTAATGGAGATAGTACAAGCTAGCACTAACACAAGCTTCAAACCCCGGAATTAACAGAGACAGCACAAGCTAGCATTAATAACGTCTGCAACCCTGGCATTAATGGAGATAGCACAAGCTAGCAATACCAAAAGCTGCAATCCCTGGAATGTATAGAGAAAGCACAAGCTAACACCAATAATAGCTGCACACCTGGCAATAATAGAGATTGCAAAAGCTAGCACTAACAAAAGCTGCAATCCCTGGAATTTACAGAGACAGCACAAGCTAGCACAAGTAACGGCTGCACCCCTGGCATTAATGGAGATAGCACAAGCTAGCAATACCAAAAGCTGCAATCCCTGGAATTTACAGATCTGTTGACTGGGTGTGAGTGTTTGATTGCTTCTGATGCTCCGTCCATCACCTCCCCCTTTTGTACCACTTTGTTCGCCATAAGTTGGCAGGGTATGCTCAGACGTGAGTCCCTTGCTCACTTTGCCACTGGATTCAAGCAAGCCTGGCTGAAGACGGCTGAAATGCCAGAAACCGGTCCTGGGAAGCTTGTTTCCGGTCCAGGGAAGGCATGGCTTGGCAGTTCGGGCTGGACTGTTCCCATGAGGCACAGGGTCAGACTGATTTGCATATGGCCATGTCTGAACTGGGGTGGCAGAGTGGGCTAAAGAACGGTGATGGATCAAACCCAGATCTGTTGACTGGGTGTGAGTGTTTGATTGGTTCTGATGCTCCGTCCATCACCACCCTTTTTGTATTAATAGAGATAGCACAAGCTAGCACTAACAAAAGCTTCAAACCCCGGAATTAACAGAGACAGCACAAGCTAGCACCAATAATAGCTGCACACCTGGCATTAATAGAGATAGCACAAGCTAGCACTAACAAAAGCTTCAAACCCCGGAATTAACAGAGACAGCACAAGCTAGCATTAATAACGTCTGCAACCCTGGCATTAATGGAGATAGCACAAGCTAGCAATACCAAAAGCTGCAATCCCTGGAATTTACAGAGACAGCACAAGCTAACACCAATAACGGCGGCACCCCTGTGGCATTAATGGAGATAGCCAAACTAGCACTAACAAAAGCTGCAATACCTGGAATTTACAGACAGCACAAGCTAGCACAAATAACGGCTGCACCCCTGGCATTAATAGAGATGGCACAAGCTAGCACTAACAAAAGCTGCAATCCCTGGAATGTATAGAGAAAGCACAAGCTAGCACCAATAATAGCTGCACACCTGGCAATAATAGAGATTGCAAAAGCTAGCACTAACAAAAGCTTCAAACCCCGGAATTAACAGAGACAGCACAAGCTAGCACCAATAATAGCTGCACACCTGGCAATAATAGAGATTGCAAAAGCTAGCACTAACAAAAGCTGCAATCCCTGGAATTTACAGAGACAGCACAAGCTAGCACAAGTAACGGCTGCACCCCTGGCATTAATGGAGATAGTACAAGCTAGCACTAACAAAAGCTTCAAACCCCGGAACGAACAGAGACAGCACAAGCTAGCATTAATAACGTCTGCAACCCTGGCATTAATGGAGATAGCACAAGCTAGCAATACCAAAAGCTGCAATCCCTGGAATGTATAGAGAAAGCACAAGCTAACACCAATAACGGCGGCACCCCTGTGGCATTAATGGAGATAGCCAAACTAGCACTAACAAAAGCTGCAATCCCTGGAATTTACAGAGACAGCACAAGCTAGCACAAATAACGGCTGCACCCCTGGCATTAATAGAGATGGCACAAGCTAGCTATAACAAAAGCTGTAATCCCTGGAATTTACAGAGACAGCACAAGCTAGCATTAATAACGTCTGCAACCCTGGCATTAATGGAGATAGCACAAGCTAGCAATACCAAAAGCTGCAATACCTGGAATTTACAGACAGAACAAGCTAACACCAATTATAGCTGCACACCTGGCATTAATAGAGATAGCACAAGCTAGCACTAACAAAAGCTTCAAACCCCGGAATTAACAGAGACAGCACAAACTAGCACCAATAACTTCTGCAACCCTGGCATTAATGGAGATAGCACAAGCTAGCAATACCAAAAGCTGCAATCCCTGGAATGTATAGAGAAAGCACAAGCTAACACCAATAACGGCGGCACCCCTGTGGCATTAATGGAGATAGCCAAACTAGCACTAACAAAAGCTGCAATACCTGGAATTTACAGACAGCACAAGCTAGCACAAATAACGGCTGCACCCCTGGAATTAATAGAGATGGCACAAGCTAGCTATAACAAAAGCTGTAATCCCTGGAATTTACAGACACAGCACTAGCTAGCACCAATAATGGCAGCGCACCATGGCATTAACATATACAGCACAAGTGGACGCTGATAGTCGCTGCACTCCCACAACAGTGCACCAGAAGACTCGAAACTATGCAGGCATGTGATAACAGGATCTAAACTTAATTTAATATACTCCTTACATCCGAGTTCACTGTATGAAGATTTGCCCTACTGTTTCATTGAATACAACTTACAGAAACATATTCTATCTATAAGAGATTTGAGCCCTGACTAATACAGTGAAAATGAAACAAAAAGTGATTGTTTTCTGCATGAATTGTATCTGTGAGAAAGAATGAGATATGTGAAGTATCAGGGTAGCTGAGATTTTAAGCAGGCCCCCCCATGCATTGCAGTGCAAGTACTTTATAAGAGGCGGAACGGTTCACCAAACCTGCAAACCAGCCAACAGAATATTCCTCTGGCTATAGCCAAAGCCCACGCTATGTATGTTTTAATTAATTGATAACAATCGGTCTATACAACTACGTTGTCAAGCCACACCTAAAAATCACCCTACGTTTAGTAACCATAAATGGAAATGACCCTGGTATATTTTACAGACGTCTTTCGTGATCTTACAAATCCTGTTGAGGCTATTTTGGGCCCCTGTCCACTTCTGACGAGGTGACAAACGAACAATGGTAGTCAAGTTCTTAGCTTTTTTAGTTGATTGACTGCATCGATTTGATTTATTTTTTATACAGCGACCGGTCTCCGACGGGCATGCTGTCATTGAAGGACAGTAAGAAACAGTGAAATCGCACGAGAGAGATCAGGCTAAAAGACGTGCAACAAAATAAAAAAGTTCTTCACAGTTTGCAGTAAATGACAGGATGCCTAGACTAGTTTGGCTTCAAACACTACCTCAGATTGCTTTTGACCTTCGACCCACGAGAGCTGGCTCCACACTCCGATGTCGGAATATCCATGAGATAAATTTGCATATATTTTACCTAAATTAGCATGGTTACATGGTCAATGACAGTCCTGTAAGCTAGGCCACAACTGTGCACACCTCTGCACTCGAGGGTGTGAACTTGGGGCGCTCCCGTCACTTTCTAGGCACCATCCTAATGCATGATTTTTTTACTGGTTTTTGCTAGTAAGAATAGGCAGATGTTTGAGTTCTGGACCACAATCTAAAGGTCACACCATCTAAAGCAGGACTGTCTGACACACGTCAAGGTCTAGAGATCCATGCCTGAGTTCCACGATAAGCGCTGTATGTAAATGTATAGTTTGTGGATATTTGGCATGGATATATATGGTCCTCCAAGACCTACGTTGGACACCCCAAAGCTATTAAGCTAAAGATGTCAAGGATACTGTCACATTGTGACAGGGAAACTTCCAATGAGGCATGAAGCAGTACCACCACGACCTTATATCAACATCTTTTCTTTGGAAAAGGCACACTTTCTATTTCTGTGCATGTTTGATCTTGCAATGAAAGACTCTCATGCTTTGTTTTCCTTTTTGACCTTTTTCTTTTCTTTTTTGTGTTTGCTATCGTTCTGTCTGCTTTTGCTCAGCAAAATGATCTTAAATCGCATTTTTGTCTTGAATTCGCAATAGTAAATATTAACAGGCCTGACTTCGATAGGCTTATTATTTTTGAGACAACTTCAATTTTTGATTCTAATTAGTAGCAGCGTGCTGTGTACTGAAATCCTAAATTACAGGTGTTGGTTATGTACAAATTAAGAGTGAAAAAAAGATTCTTCTTTGACACCAACACATTTTCAAACGGAAATAGATTTATTCTAGGTAAATATCATAGCCATTTCCAAATGAGGAACTCAACAGTGCTCACATTACCCAGATCCATAAAGTGGAGAATGAGCTCTTCGACTTAACAGAACTTATTCCAGCTCAGATACCAGACTTAAGCTGGGCGACTGATTACATCATTAAGTGTTTGCTTCAGGACAGCTTAAGAACATAACTCTCTACCGTACTGCGAGGTGCAAAGAGCATTCTACATATCAAGTGTAACTAGCCAAGCTCTGCCATTTATAAACAGTTAGCTTTCTATTCTGGTGACCATTAAAAAACACTTGGCCGCACGGCCCAAGTTATTTTTTCACCTTAAAAACTATAATTCCAGGTTATTTACATAGCGGAACCCAGTGTGGTATAGTGACCCTACATCATGATGCTTCGCTGTAGACCCACTGACAATTGAGGGATGGTCCAAGACAAACACTCCAAGGAAAACAGTGCACAGCTTAAGTGGGGATTTCTGTTGCAGTGTTGTCTTGTAATAAAGAACCTTGTCTCCTGCTAAACAAGTGCAAAGCTCTATAGGGAACAACCAAAAAACCCTGCGCGACTGGGTGTTCTTTAGGAACGAATGTCCTGAAGTAGATAATTCTTGATGCAGAGGAAACTGGGTGGAGTTGGGGCATCTGGAAGTGCCAAGGCTGGATCACGGTGCATAGAGCGATGGAGTGTAGGGCAGGGGCTTCTATGAAGAGATCTTTACTACCACCTAATGGCAGCACCAAATAACAGAAAAAAGGTCCATATGTTATTTTTTCAGTGTATGGGGAGAGACCCAAGGTAATCAGCTTCTTGCCTAGGATCCTTAAAATCCTTGCTCTGTTCTTGGTAGGATGAGGCTTTTTGTATTTCATTTGCTCTGCAGCGCAAACCTGGTAATAGTTCCACTGAGCTCAATACAAATACAGATGGATAGATTTTTTAAACATAAATTACTGTCACTTTGGGAAACAGGCACATCATTTCTTAACACAAAACTGCACTTGTCAATTGCTAGCGTGATCGGAGCATCTGATTATCTTCAAGAATCCAGCACTTGAAATGACATGTCCTCTGTGCAAGTCCCCCTACAAAAGACAGAGTGCAAGACACGCCATACTGTTGAAGGGAGTGGTACCGGTAATAACAACTGCACAGTTAGAATTTACAATAATCATGTAGAGGTGCCGAAGAATCCTTAGATCAGTAACCTTTGAAAATGTTAAATATGACATACTCAATTGCACTGACAACAGAAGGTGAGATGCTTTGTTTCCACAGTAGATTAGGAACATATACATAGATCTTTGGAAAGGATTACTGCTGCTGTTCATCAAGTATGCTGCAATGGAGGGATTAAGCGATAACGCCTAGAAGAGAGCATTATCTCATAAAAACAACTTAGTGGAAGACAGAAAACTGAGCACTGGCAGGTGAAGGGGGCCCTTTATGCACATCTAGACTCATCCAAAACTCAACATCTATTGGGTGACTAGCAGAGGCCCCAGGCTGTCCATCATTATCTCAAGGGTGTGCAGACAGAATATCGAGTTGCACCAATATCGAGTAATAAATATCAGCAAGAATATCGTGGTCAAGAATATCGACCTAAGATAAGTAATATCGATTTTAGAGATATCGAAGTGTTTAATATCGGTTGCAAAAATACAGTAGTTAAAAATATTGTTTTTTTAATTGTTATGTATTTTAGATGTATGTGATGTATGTTTTTTGTATACGAATTGTCTGTATATTTGATATATGTGTTGAATTTTTAGTAGTTATTAATTTCTTTATTTGAATTTTGCGTTTTTAGTTCCGTAGCGGGTTGTGGGTTTATAGGGGAATGGGGTGGGAAGTAATTTAATTATATTAAATGAATTGATTATTTTTAATTTTTGTTTAATTTAAATTGTATAGTTTTAAATGTGTAAAGTAATTAATTAATAATTTGTTAAATAATTTTAATTAATTAATTGGTAATTAATTATGGTAATTGTGTAATTAATGTTAGGTGTGTGTTGTGGTGTTTATAGGTGTAAATGGTGGGAAGTAATCTATTTTTAATTTATGAATTAATTGGTTAATTAATTTTAATTAATTATTTGGTAATTACTTGTGGTAATTGAGTAATTAATTTTAGGTGTGTGTTGTGGTGTTTATAGGTGTAAAGGATGGGAAGTAATTTATTTGTAATTGATGACTTGATTATTGGTTAATTAATTGTAATTAATTATGGTATTTGTGTACTTAATTTTAGGTGTGTGTTTAGGGTTTATAGGGGTAAAGAGTGTTAAGTATTTTTTTTAAACATATTTTATTGGTTTTCAGGGTTTCGCAATACAAAAGTACCATAATAGACGTTTGTAGCATCCGTATGTAAAGGGTGTTAAGTAGTTTATTTTTTATTTTTCATTTTTTGTTAATTGGTATTAATTAAATGAAGTAAAATTTTATTACGGTAATAGTGTAGTTAATTTTAGGTGTGTGTTGTGGTGTTTATAGGAGTAAAGGGTGGGAAGTAATTTGTGTTTAATTAATATATAGTGGTTAATTAATGTTAATTATTTGATATTTATTTTGGGTAATTGTTTATTTGTTGTGTGTTTTTACTTTTAAAGGGGTAAAGGGTGGGTATTAAATACATTTTAATTACTTTATTATTAGTTGTTAATAGTAATAGTTTTGAGTTTAAAATAGTTGTTTTTTTTTAAATAAAATAAGTTTTAATTGTGTTTTATTATTTCATAGTTTAATTTAGGTGTGTGTTGTGGCTATTATAGTGTTAGAGTGTGTGTAGTCAATTAATGTTTATTCGTTTTTTTAATTGATTAATAATTATGGAAGTACATTTGATTTAAAATGTTGAAGTGTTTTGTTTTTGGTGTGGTGTTATAGAGTAGGAAATAAAATATATACATGTACTAATAAATGTTATTGTTTGTAAATATTTTCTAGTTAAACAATTTTTTATTTATTTCTTATTTTATATAATATGTGTAGGTTATAATATGTAACAAACATTATATTATGTTTTCTTTTATATATATATATATATTTTTTTTTACTGTTTGCTTGTGAAAAGTAATTTCTGTCTCTCCGCTATCCAGCACTTTCCCTACTATTGCACTCACTGGAGTGGGAATAGTAATCTTTACCCCGCCGCTATCCAAAACTTTCCCTACTGTTGCACTCTCTTGAGTTGGAATAGTAATTTTTATCCCTCAGCTATCCAACACTTTCCGTACTGCTGCACTCACTGGAGTTGGAATAGTAATTTGTACCCCTCCGCAATCTAACACTTTCCCTATTGTTGCACTCACAGGAGTGGGAATAAAAAATGTTACCCCACCGCTATCCAACACTCAGCCTACTGTTACATTCAGTGGAGTGGGAATAGTAATTTTTGCCCCTCCGCTATCCAACACTTTCCTTACTGTTGCTCTTACTTGGTGTGGGAATAGTAAATTTTACCCCTCCCCTACCCAACACTTTCCCTATTGTTCCACTCACTGGAGTTAGAATAGTAATTTTTACCCCTCCGCTATCCAACACTTTCCCTACTGTTGCTCTGACTGGAGTGGGAATAGTAAATTATACCCCTCCGTTATCCAACACTCAGCCTACTGTTGCACTCAGTAGAGTGGGAATAGTAATTTTTACCCCTCCACTATCTAACACTTTCCCTACTGTTGCTCTCACTAGTGTGTGAATAGTCTTTTTTACCCCTCCGCTATCCAGCACTTACTCTACTGTTGCACTCACTGGAGTGGGAATAGTTATTTTACCCCTTTGCTATCCAACACTTTCCTTACTGTTGCACTGATTGTATTGTGAAATTTAAGTTTAAATATTTTTTAATAGTTTAATGTTTTAATTTGTTATAGATTTTTGTTTTTTATATTTTAAATCATTAATATATATTTTTATTTTTTATATTGTTTTAAACTTTTAACAATGTATTTTAAATGTATTTTATTACAATTTTATATATATATATATATATATATATTTTTTTTATAAAAGTCGATATTTTATACATCTATATTTTTTACATAGATATTTTTTGTCGACATTTTTGTACTTACCTGTTTAAGCATAGGAGTCAATATTTTTGTTGTCTATATTTTTTACTCTATATTTTTAACATTGATATTTTTTACATCGATGTTGTGTCAGTGAACCATCTCAAGGCTGCCCACTTCAATGTGACATGGATACCCTTCACTTGGCTGGTTATATTTAACTGCTTCATCCTGAGATAAACTTGCCAAGGTGTCACAGGAGTCAGAAGAAGTAAGTGATCGGTTCTTATCCTTCGTAATAAACTGCATCCTCCTTAGTGACATGTGCACTCCCACAAGGATTAGCATATCCCATTACTTAATATTAATGACCAGCATTTGCTGACGTTACCATCTAACCATTATTAAATGTGCATAAGCAAATACTGAACACTTCAGCCAAATTAATATGACAAATGCACAGGAACTTTAAAAACTGCATTCATGCAAAAAGAAAACTACCACTTGGCTTCAAACATGGGGCAATGCACTCATTAGCACCAGCTCCAGCCATCCGTGTCCAGGAAAATTTAAAAACGTTAAGCTGATCCATCAACAAATCACTTACCAGGGACAAAGAAGGCAATAATATATTGTGCCCCAAACCTTCAACTTCAAACTGCTTTCGAGAATCTAACAGACTCTGCAATAAAGGAAACAAGCATCCAGCCACTAGGCCCTAGGCAAAAAGCTAGACTTTGTAAAGATCCATTCTGCATGCATCGCAAAAGGCATCACATCACCACTTGTTGAAGACATAAACCACGATACCCCGAGAGTAGGCACTAGACAAGTCCTAGTCTTGCTATATGCGGACGACGAGGTGCTTATTGCACGATCACCTAAGGCGTTGCAAGTGTTAAATGATGGATTGGTCTCCTTCATGAATACCTTGGATTTATCACCCAATTTTAATAAATCATTTGTTATGGAAATAGGGTGTTGGGGGACTAGCACAAAATCCTACATGGCAGGCACTGCTAGCCTAGCTAAAGTTCCAGCTTTTACATATCTGGGTGTTTTATTTGATGATAAACTGAATTGGAATAACCTGATGGAGGAAAAGGCAAAGGTCATGAAGAAAGCCCTGGGAGCCATTGCAAATTATGCGGATTGGTTAGGCACATGGTCTCCGGGTGTGATTTTAAAATTATATCAGTCAATTTGTATTTCCAAGGCTTTGTACGGGAGTGAGATTTGGGGCTATAAGGCAGTTGATGAGCTCCAAATCACCCAAAATAAATTTTTAAGACACATTTTAAAAGTGCTGCAGGGAACACCCGCTTACGCTGTACATGAGGAGCTGGGGGGTCAAATATATTACAAATCTAGCTGCAATCAAGCCCCTGCTCTGCTGGGTGAATGTATGGTCCAACGAAGAGGCTTCTTTTAATCAAGCAGTAATTTTGGATTGTTTTGCCCTGGACCACGCTCTGAAAATCCCTTGGCTTAAATACATTAAATATTCATTCCAGGGAAGACCTGATATTTTTATGAATCATGAGTCAGTAAAAAAGGTGGACAAAAAGTTAATTAAAGACCTATTTTTTAAAACAAGAAGCGCAGTACGTGAAGGAAAGGAGCTTAATAAGCCTACGGTAAGAGCCCATACTCTACTTAAATAAATGCCGGGCCTGGTAGCCTACATTTCTATTCTATCTAGACCCCATGGGCGTTTTTTAATCACTCGTTTTAGACTGCATATGTTTCACCACTTAGTTGCCTCTCCTCCTGGTTTTATTGTATGAACCAAGGATAGAGGCCACTGAGGCTGCGACAATGGGTCTCCAAAGGATATTTTACATTTTGTCTTTTTATGTAAATATTTTACGCATCCCAGACAACAATTTCTTAAACCTTATTTAAAAGAAATGCGAATCAGACAGGCACGGGTTGCTCTCTTGCTTCTGCAATTTACGCAAAATGCTCATACATTGTGTGTTGTTTCGCATATACTAAGAGCAATGATAAGATCAAGGAAATCCAGATTTGACTGAGCTCAGGAGGGATAGTATGGAAACGGGCAATAACAATCAAAATGTATTTGAAGTATGATATGATTGATTTCACATGAAGGTTGATATGAATAATTTTACGCCACAGTAAATTTTATGTAATGATTAAGCATAGATTCGAAACACTCTCAAGAGAAACTGTAAGAATAGGATTGTTTAGATTTCCTTCAGAAAGATAGCGAGAGGTGTATTTTTATTGTGTGTTGAAAAATGTTTTCATGAATTTGTTACTGTTTTGAATGCATGATCTCTTTTATGGCGGTATCACTGCCGAATAAAGATTGTTTATTTTTATTATTACATAAACAGCAGCATGAAGAACAGTGCTAAAATATATCATCATGACACCCACAATTCCAACACAGAGGAGAGTCCCTGGGATCCTCATCATTGAGAAAATCCCATCCAGGATCAAATTTTAGAAACAAACTCTCACCACACCGTAACACTAGATTATGCTTAACTCTGTACCAGTTGGGGCTGCTATGTCTTACCAGGAACTGAAAATACAGGATTACATTTGTAATGACATTAAATGGCATTAAACCAACGTGTCTGCACTTTATTAAAAAGGCTCTGGTTAACCTAAAATTCATATGAACACACAGCAGCATCCTTTCTTGGCAATTCCCCAAGTAGAGAGGGCTTTTTGCATGCTACCAAGGTAACAACAGCCCATAACAAACACGAACCTGACTTCCCAAGAGCCAAAGATATCGCGGGGAACAGGATATCCAAATTTGGGATCTGGAGCATAAGCTCCCCCAAACCAAAGGAAGAAATACGAGTGACCCCACCTTCAAGTGGAATGCTCCGCTATTTAATACTTAATAGCAGCAGGTGGCCCCCAACACCTGGTGACACAGGGATGTCGGCTTGCTACAAGAACCATATGAATCCTGCATGTCAGTTCGGCTTTGGCATGATTCGTTGGGGGGAGACATACCATTTATCCTAGTGGGCTGAGTTCAGGTGTGGTTAGTTAGCTCTTTTCATGCCAGAGACACCACTGATTAGTTAGCCATGTGCGAGTTGAAGTGAGTCCCCCACTGCACCCGCCATACAGCGATCGTCCACTACCCAGCCTTTGAGAAGGGGGGGTCGTTTCCTTATATCATTAGGACCCACGGAATCATAGCTGTACTCAGGGCTTTATGTGGGATGAATAAACTGGGGGGGGGGGGTCTATCAAAGGGGCGTGGCCTATGTAATTAAGGCCGTGGCTTAAAACACCTTAGCTAAAAACCTGTGCTTAGCATAGTGTGCCACCCAACTGGTATTTTCCTGCTTTTTTCATTGCATCCAGATGTATAATTTAGCAAGTAACATTATATCTACAACAAGCCAGGACTATTGGCTTTGTCAATGGTTGTTAGTTGAATAAACTAAATAAGCAACTGTGGCTTCGTAGTATATAAATATTGAAAATGCTTCCATTCTGAAATGAGACTATGGAAGACCTACAAAGAGTCTCTTGGAAGTTACATTAAAAGCAGGGCAGGGTGGTAGAGCTGCAGAGTTAAGATTTTTTTCTGAACCGGAGGGTGAGGGAAAAAATAAGGGGTTGGTGGAATTTGCATAGTTGCGTTCCGTAAAGCTCCGCGAAACGGTAAAAAATCTCCGCAAACACGCGGAATTGCTTGTTCGCAATGCTTTTTTCCTGTTTGCGATCGCTGTTTGCATGCTCAGAGGGAAATGTCTCGAGAACACGCATTTTGAGAACGCGAACAAGCAAAAATTCCGCAAAACGCAGAATTTTGGGCAATTCCGTGTTCTCCGCGGAACGTGAAATTACCCAAATTCTGCAAGTGTAACGGAATTTACTGCCCAGGCCTAGAAAAAATAGAGAGCCCGACAGGAACCCATCGCAGTATCTGCTTTTTAGAACTGCCGGTGCTGAGCACACCCTAAAGCCCTGGCTGTACTACTGTGCAACTTTACCCTGTACAGTTTACATCTTACCGCAAAAAACCTTACAAACACAAGACGGGGCTGGAAGTTGCCTCTTATCCTTTTCAAGTGTCTCGTTTCTGGTCGTTGTACATTCCTGGTTAAAGAAACGTGCTTAAAAGTGCGCATGTCCGAGTCACAGCTCTAAGTGACAGGTTCGGCTGCTCACAAAGGCGTCTCAGATGCCGCTCGCCAAGAGCAGGCGACAGCACTCCATACTGTTTGCACTACGAGGCAGTAATATGCAACAGGTTAATGTTTCACTGCAGCGCCGCGGCCAGACCCACGCGAAGAATCTAGTGTGCCCCGCTCGCCTCAAGACAAAAAGAAAACACTACGGCTTTGAACATAAACAGGAGCCACAATGCCCTACTAAGTGTTTCGACCACAGCGGCCGTAATTACCGTTCGTGGGACTCGGGAGGTCCGAGGTTTTCTGTCTCCTGCCGGCCTCCTTCCCCTCATTGTATCTCCGCGCGCCTGGTGCAAAGGTCACCCTTTCATTTGAATGCCCTGCCCTGCTGCAGCAGGTAGGAATGACTAACATGCTCGCCCGGCTCGGAGAGCACACAGTGTGCCCCTCCCTGCCTTCGCGCCCCTGCTTACTTATTTACCTTATTTTTTTATTCGCGGTTTACTATAGCGCAAACTTGGCCACTGCGCGATAGAAACCTTCCCAAAATAACACGCTTCAATTAAAGAAGAGCACACCCAGGCAAATGCTGCAGTAGTATTATGTGGACAAGTGGTTGAATAGAAAACACAGGGTTTCATTCTCAGTTATGTCTGGAAAAAGTTAGAATGTACAATACACCTGAATGGTCCAGCTCTAGTGTGAGGAAAGTACCCAACAATTTGCATTTTGGGAGTGTCAAGCAAGGAGAGCCATTTTAAGTAGGATTAAAGGGAAAGCATGCAGGTCAGGGAGGGGCAGCCGGACCGGTGAGGGGCCCGCGACAAATCCCTACTGAGGGGCGGGATGAAGAGCGGGCAGCAGCCAAGCCCGGGAAAAAAGCTGGGCGCCGATTTATCAGCTTCGTTTAAAGCGGCCAGTCGGCGGAGGGCCCCACTGGATGTGAATCAGGATTTAAGGCATGCCCCCCCCCCCCCCTCCCCCTCCCCGAAAAAAAAAAGCATATGCATGGGCGCCGCCACGACAGCGCAGGCCTGCAGTTTAGAGGCGGGTCGCATCAAACAAATAGGCCGTTGGACGTCGGGTGCCTTTCGGGGGTACATATGACATAGCCTAAGATAAGTCTTTCTTCACCACAGATGTCACTGGGTATGGATCCTGGGACTGTCGTATGTCGCCAGGGCACAGCGGTGGGTGACGGCACAGAGAGCTAACGAAGGAATGTGGCTGCGGGACACAAAGGTACCTTGGATGGGCAAGCCTGGGATGCAATGGCAGCACCTGCTGCCCACCGTGCAGAAGGCAATAGGACGCAGTAGTGGTGCACCTGGGGGGAATGATCTGGCCAACCTGGGATGTGGGGATTTTATGGGGGCCATGATATCCGGACTGACGGCTGTAGCCAGACTCATTAGACAAGCAGAGCTGATATTGACAGAAATGATATTACAAGTCCTTTGGACGGGGGCCCTGCACAACGCAGCAGAAGAAAAGTCTAGGAAGAAGTTGAACAGCACCATGTCCAGAGTGTGCAAGGGGCCGGGGGGGGGGGTTGTGAGGCATGGCCTCTAACTTAAAACACAAGGGTACCACGAACATGATGGGGTACACTTGTCGGAAGTGGGCATACAGTTGTTCCTTCTCAAAATTGTGGGGGGGAGGGGAGGACTAGAGTTACTAGGATTCAAATAAAGGGTGTCAGGAAGGAGCCTGTGAGGGAGCTGCCTGAGGTCGGGAACCCACGAGCATCGTGGAGGGGACAGCACAAAGGGACAGCAGACAGAGCACAATATCCAAAAGCGGAGCCACTCAAGCCAGTGCCCTTGGGATGCCTTATGGCAAGGGCATGGGGTTCAGGCTAAGGGCCAGCATGGGGTCAGCAGAGGGCGGACACAGCACTTGCAGCCCGGGTCAGGCATGAGGGTCGCCCACAACTCAGGGCATTGTCACAAGGTGCTGTGCTGTTAAGGTTTAAGCAATATCACAACAGGAAGACGGTTATGGTATACCTTCGCCTGCACACCGTTTGTCCCAAATGTCTTTAGATATGCTCACTCTTTTGGGTCAACCGAACAAACCGGAATCTATACATAAGCTAAACAAAGTGAGGAGCACAACCAGAAATATTTGCAAGAGTCTAGGAAGATTTCTTACACATCATAATGTCTTTAGCCAAATTGTAACACAAGTCCTGACAGCAAACAATCATATAATACACATTGTTCTTTCAGATTGCTTTTCATCAATTTTATTTATAGTTTTCCAAATAAAAACAAGACGACATGTCCAAGATGAACAGCCTATGCGTTTCATCCCTATTCACTTGGGACTTCTTCAGGGCTGTTGAACATAAAAACATACAAACAAAACAGTACATTAGAACAAACAATCAACTACAAATTAATTAACAATAACGATAATTCCCCTGAAAGGAACTCCTTTATTGTTATTTATTGTTTATTGTTATTAACTCGGTTATTGTTAATTAATTTGTAGTTGATCGTTTGTTCTAATGTACTGTTTTGTTTGTATGTTTTTATGTTCAACAGCCCTGAAGAAGTCCCAAGTGAATAGGGACGAAACGTGTAGGCTGTTCATCTTGGACATGTCGTCTTGTTTTTATTTAGAAAATTATAAATAAAATTGATGAAAAGCAATCTGAAAGAACATTGTGTATTTTATGATTGTTTGCTGTCAGGAATTGTGTTACAATTTGGCTAAAGACATCATGATGTGTAAGAAATCTTCCTAGACTCTCGCAAATATTTCTGTTAAGGTTTAAGGACTGGACTTGAACTTCAGGCAAGGAGGCGATAATTACTTGACTTGCTTGAAATAGATTATGTGTTCTTTATGGCAATGTGTAAATAGAAGCTGCGGCCTTTTTGCACCATCACAGAATTGTGTTATCTGTAAGCAAGAGGGAAGGTGGGGTGCATGTTTTGGCCAGGGAGATGAAGGGAACTTGGCCGCCTGGGAGGGGTTCGAAAAAATAGGACTGGGCGAAAAAAATGTAGAACAATTTATTACCTACGTCGAGCACAAATGATGACAAACAATACTAAATTATGTTAAATTTGAACACAGTCACACAAAAACAGTTGCAATATGGCATACCCGGATTGCCAAAAACATCCTTAAAATTACATTGGCTTTGAGAGACAGAGTCTGAAGTAACAGAAGGCAGAGAGGTCTGAATAGAGAAATAGAATAGACAGTGGTAAAATAGAAAGAAAGTTCAGTGTCACGAGGCTCCTAGGAAGGTTGGGGCCCAGAGCAATTGCCCACTTTGCCCATGTCGTCAAACGTCTCTGCATTCAACAAATGTGTATGGCAGGCTTTGCCACTACACTATCCATCTACCCATCTATAAACTGGCACACGGAGAAGCAACCTGCTCATCTCCCATTTACCTCATATATTAAAACAATAGAAACAAATTATGAAGCCCAGCTTTAAAAAGTTTAAAATATGTTCCTGCAGGTTTACTCTTACGTCTGGAGTGCATTTACGATACCTTTTTATAGAATCCAAAAAGACTTGTAGGAGTATGCCTGCAAATCTATTCCAAATGTAGATTTTCTATATAGCAAATTGCAAAATGAACTAATGTGGAATTTCCATCATGTAGAACATTACATGTGTAAATGTGGCATAAATGTACATTTGCAAATGTAATGTTTGCACTATACAGGGAAAATGATTTTTCCTTTGGGCAAACATTCCTCTATATGCAATTTAAAAATAGGAGTGTTTTATCAACATTCCCATCTCTGAGAGACAATTACGCCTCCTTTTGACCAGAGTATATTTGTAGGAGTTTCTACTGTGGGAAACTTCCTGCAACTTGATTCTGAATGCCACAAAACTCAAAAATCTTTGGGTGTTTGCTGGAAACTGCAGTCACTCCATTGACGTTTACTTTATGAACACAACATTCCACCAATCCCTGATATTGTGGCTCAGTGTGTGGATCTTACATTTGGAAATTGCATTTTATTGTACACTCATGATGAATGTAGGTGGGGAAAAAACCTTTGTGAATCGAACCGAGCTCAGTATATTACAAATTTCTCAAATCTCTAACGGGCTATTCTTGGCAATCAGAAGGGCGGGTTAGTGGGGACATTATTTTCAAGGCCCTGTGCTGGCAAAGACCGGCACGCTCTTTTAAAAAAAAATATATATTTTTTATTATGCAGTAAGACAGTGTTAACACAGTTTCCATATATAGTGGTCAACCACCCCACTGATTCCTTTTTATTGGTTATTATACCAGTCATTCCATTTTGCTTAATGGCTCCTTACTCGAGCCGCTAGGGTTTCTGGATTGATTTTTTAAGTAGCTATTATTATAGGGTGCTGCGAGGGTTCTGTGCTTATTCCTCCCCTATAGGTGTTCCATCCCTCCCAAACCTTTTCCCATTTTTTTGGGCATCCTCTGCTCACGCAAACTGCTTTTTCAGCCACCATAGCCCAGTCCATGTCGTTATACCATTCCGGGAGAGTCGGTGCAATCTGTACCCCCCAGTGTTTGGCAATGTTTCGCTTGGCGATCGTCATACCCAGTGTTCCCAAATGTGGTGTTTTCGAGTTAGATCAGTCGCCTCCCATATATTTAGGAGGCATTGCTTGGGTTAAGGTTGTACTTGGACCCCGTAGACCTGCGCGATTGTGTGCATAATTGCTTCCCAATAGGTCGTAATCTTGGGTCATTCCCATAAAATATGATAGAATGTGCCTGCGTGTCCACATTGGCATGTACATATTGGGTAGTCGAATCTTCCGATTTCGACAAGTAGGTTCTGTGTAATATTTTAAGCTGTATTAGTCTCAGTTTTAAGGGAATTGCCACTTCCCCAGGGGACTCCCTAGTGGCTTCCTGCCAATCGGTGTCTTCAAGTTCCCCGATATCTCTGCCATCGCTCACGTAAGTGTTGCATTGGGTCCGTCAGGTTGTTTATTCATTTTTGGAAGGTCAATGAGATCGCCCGGCAATCCATTCTATCTGTTAGTAGCCTATCTTCTAGTGGGGAGGCTTCAGGGAGTGCACTTACCGCTGGTATAACTGCCATCAAGGCATGTCTGGTCTGTAGATACCAGAAGGTTTCCAACACTGCAAGGTTATATTGCTATTGTAGTTTTGCGAATGGGATGACTATTCCCTTGGCCCACAGGTCACCTACCCCAGAGATACCTATGATGTCCTATTTGTTGAACCCAGGGCAATTAATCAGTCGGCCTAGTTTATCTGTTTCCCAGAGTGGAGTGGCTTGTGTTCTCGTGTTGTGCCAACCCAGCCTCTTGTGTGCTTGGTTCCAGAGTCCATTTTTTGTGCTGTGGGCCCTGTATGCGTATTGTTTCCAGATTTTGCATATAGCGCCCGTAAGAATCCCCCCTCCCCTAGAATGAATCTGTCCATTTGATATGCTGGGTTGTGGCGCGGTGCATGTACCCAATGATTTATGACCATTAACTGCGATGCCCAGGAATATGTGTGGTAGTGTGATGCCTCCATCATACCATCCCCTTACTAGTTTTTGCGTCGCGATGTGGGGTGGCTTCCCATCCCAGAGCAGAGCGCGGATCTCTGTTTTAATGGCTTGAAAGTAGGTTGGTTGTATCGGTAAAGGTGCATTTTGGAGGACATAGAGGAATCGGGCAGTGCCATCATTTTGAAGAACGCAGCACGCCCCAACAGCATCAGGAGTAGGAAGCACCAGTATTAGACGTCACTTCATAGTCGTGTCAATGCTGTAACGAAGATGCCTAAATATCGGAAACCATCCTCAACCACAGCGACCTTGCATTCCTTCGGCAATACTGGAGGTGGGCCTTGCAGGACATATAAAACAGATTTGTACCAGTTTATCAAAAGACCAGCACTCTTAAAATTTTGAAGCAAGCCTGCCCTGTATATTCATTCACCCACAAGGGCAAAAACCACTAAGTGGCACCAACATACTGGAGCTGCCGTGCTTGCGATTTTCCTAGGAACAGGTGCTTTGTGACACATTGCAGCCAACATGAAGTTTTTGACCTAGGTCCCACAAAAACTACTGAGATGCCCACTCTCAAGAGCCGCCACAAAGAAGAACACGATGTTTGCACCGATCCCCGGAAAAAGGTCCCAAATTCTACAAAAATACAGCTCAAGTTAATGCAGATAAAAGTACATCACACGGCACTGGATACCTTTCTAGGGAGTTTTCCATCTCGCAAGACTGTCTTCCTAGCTCTTTAACCTTTAATTGTCTTGAAATCATTATAGTTGATTTCTTCCCATGTACAACCTATTCGTGTTTTCATCATGGTCATTGTATTTAGAGGAGACTTGGAAGCCTGGCAGTGAATAGGAGCAACAGAGAATGGACAAGGTGCTACAGAAACCTTTTCAGTCCACTTTGTTGAATTCTTCATGTTTCTATCTGCTATTTGACACCCTCCGGGGAGGTCTGCAACGCTTTGCAATTGTGAAAGCTCAGATTTCAATTTCATTATGTGATGCACAAGAAGCCATGCGAGTAACAGGCACTTACAAAAAAGATGCAGAGTTTAATCAGAGCATTTGTTAGCCCCTCCTCTTACCTATTTATACTCCTTCCAAATTTGGGGGTTTAAAACTATAAGCCCCCTCACTTAGAACTAGAATTAGGATGTTTTAGTAGCGTGAAAGTGACGCACCAACAATTATAACAGAATTGCACAGTGAGAAACATAGAAGGGTCTACAGGAATGTGAACACTAATAACCTCACACATACTTTTACGTGTGGCTCATGTAGCATCAGTACTGCAATCATACACATATAGCTGGAGTAACATCACTCCATCACATAGGCTTTGCAAGGACAGAGTTTTTATTGGCATTTCTCATTAATGACAAACAATAACACAACAAAACAACAGTACATTGCTTACAGACCGTACGGTCAATTATACCAGGATGTCAGCATATATAGCATGGCATTATTATGCTTCCACAACACTTTAAACATGATGCAGTCAAATAATTACTCCACAATCTGTATGCTTATAGATCTATACAAACATGAAAAAAGAAAGGAAAAACAGAAATCCAATAGGCACTGTAAGGGAAAACCTCCTCCCATGTGCCAGTACAGTCCAAGATGCACAATATGATGATGCCCGGCTCAGGGATCGTCTGCAGCCGCAGAGTTCAGCCAACACTCAAACGGACCCCATATATCCCGGGGGCGAGATTGCGTCGGCATTAGCTCCCAGAATCCAGCTAATTGAGTCCAACAATAAGTAACATTTCAAACCCATTCCTTCATTGTCGGTGGGGGAACAGCGCCCAATTAAAAGCCACCTGGCGCTTAGCCATCAGCAAGAGCAAGAGCATAGCTGGAAGTTTCCTCAATGTCGGTGGTATATCAGGAACACCACCCAGCACCACCAATGGCGTGCAAGGTAGATCCTGGCCCGTTATGGCTTTTTAATGTGGTGCAGTATTTTAGCCAGTAATTGGCGAGAGGACGGCATTGCCATGCCAGGTGTATAAATGACGCTTGGGGAGCCCCACACCGCCAGCAGTTGTCATCAGAGTGCAGCCCCATCCGATGAAGCTGCATCGGGGTGCGGTATAGTCGATGGACGTATTGGAAGTAAATAAGTCTGAGACGATAGCTACTCTAGCTGCCAGCAACTGAAACCCACTGCTGGTCTGGAATAGTCACCACCAAGTCCACCTCCCAAGCTGCGAGGGACGCCGGTACAGTGATCAGATGAATCTCTTTGTATGATGGTGAAAAGCCTAGTAATCAACTTGCGGCCTGACTCAACAGTGAGTACATTTTCTAAGGCAGGTAGTGTCGGGGGCGGGTTTAGAAATGTTCCAAATGTGCTTTTGCAAGATGCCCGCAGTTGGTAGTATAACGCCGAGGGAGGCGCAGGACCACACATCTGTTGTAGTGTTAGGAAATTGTCCCCCGGGAAGAGGTCCTTGCCCACTTGTATATGATGTAAGTGCGCTCGCTCCTGCTCCTTGCAGTCCATGAGCGGGGGGATCAATGGGTTATGAGCTAGTTGCATGGAAGGGGCATAAAGTATGTCAGTGTTAGCTCGTTTGCATAAACCTCTCCAAGCTCAGCGCAGCGCCTCTACAGTGTCCACTTCACTGCGTGGGCGTTTGTACGGTTGATAAATGGCGGTGGTTAGGGGAAGGGGTGCTACCTTATCTAGTTCAATGGCGACGTGGGGTTGGAAGGGTGTGGGGTGTTTCCAATAGTGTAAAAATTGTGCCTGAGCGCTATAGGCGTAGAGAGCAAAATCAGGAGTCGCTAGCCCACCCTGAGCCTGTGGCAACGTGAGCATTTCCCAAGAGATCAGACAATGACAGGAGGTTAAGCGTACTGACAACAGCAGATACTACAGCTAAATACACCCACATTCAAAACGCCCCCACTGGCCTGTCGTGTCCGATGTGACAATTGTTGGAGGCTTTACTCAAGCACCTGGAGTGGTCCAATCTCAATTAAAAAACATCAGTCATTTGCACCTTTGTTTGAACGGTCAGGAGAGAGGATAACGTCTAAAGCACAACGGAGGTTGAATCGGCCTCTCGCTCACAAAGGCAAGAGAGTGCGTGTCAGTGAGCAGTGTTGGGAAGAGAGTGCGTGTCAGTGAGCAGTGTTGGGAAGAGAGTGCATGTCAGTGAGCAGTGTTGGGAAGAGAGCCCTGACATGCAGGACTCCAGTTTTGAGCACTTTCTACAAACCACCTTATTAAAACAATGAGGTCCGATTCACAAACATGCATGTAACCTTAGTTTAAACACAGACAAACATCCTTTTTAAGAATGTAAACTTTCAAATCAGTAAAGGTGTTTTACAGTCATAAAATGTGATTTACTGTCACAAATAACTTTGTGTGAGTATATCTGCTCGCTGGGGCGGTGAGTGGGTGTCTTTAACTGGCTGGTTTTTTTTACGTCACATGCTGTTTTTTCGTCACATTTCAACTGGTGATAAGACTTTGTACACACCCGGAGAGGTCTTCCGTCTGTGAGCCACTTCCCGACACGTTCAAGTGAATTTTCCTCTTGGAAAAAAGCCACAGGGACCCTTGTAATTCCTAGCTTTGACTCACTGGTTCAGTAAAACAATGGCCCTATTCCTCTGCATAACACAGGCTCTACGTCAGCTCCAGGCAACATTTTTCCGTATTTGCTGAGAAAATGTTCGCACCGTAAGAAGCTACATCCTGAGGTGGCCTTTTCTTAATTACATAAAAGAGCATTGTTTAACTATCTGCTGTAATTATTATTACATAGCATAACTTAACATGTAATATAAAAATATTTGTAACAAATGGGCAAAATTAGAACAAAAAACTAGTAAGTTCCATGCAAGTTCAAATATTCACTACATATTCCCTGTTTACAGTCTAGTATCAAAGGATGCAGAAGGATAAGTGACAATCATTAGAACCAACTGTGCTTATGTCTACAACGCAAGTTAGCCCTGTGAGTTTTAATGTTGTGCAATGCTTCTTTTGGCACGGATCACACCCCATTGCAAAATGCTGCGAAACAATAAGACTGCTGATAAAATCACAGCAAGCCTGAAAAGAAAGGGAATGAAAGGCGCAGCAACAGAAGACTTGGCAATCACACAGTACCATCGTGTGTCACTCCATATTGGAACCCTTTCCCAGGACACCCGGTGAAGAACCAGTATCAAAACGGGAAGCACACGGTGAGCTGGAAACCCCCGTACAGCTCGTGTGTGCAGGCTTTCAACAACTGAACACCGTTATTGGATTTCCATCCTCCCCAGCAGAGGGGAGGCTGACTCTTAGGTTTTTGTATTTTTTTATCTTGGGGGCTGGTGGAGTTGGTGCTCAAGGAGTGGTGGCACAAGGCATGCCCATAGCTCACCCAATTCAATTATTCTCTATTTAGGTCTCGCCTATCATACAGTGTTTAGCTGTCTGTAGGCAAAAGCCTCCAGTGGACTATACCAAAAGCTTTTTGTGGACTTAGAACCCTCTCACTGCTTACAATTGGTTAGTTTTATTGTCACTGTAATTTGCTTGCTTCCTATTCAAGTGCTTGCTTCTCTTTTCTTGTGCTTGTCCCTTTCATGGAGCATACCCTCTTTACCATCCCTTTGGTTGACTGACTTGTGTCCTTCCACCGCTCACCTTTAGGGGAGTACTGTTTTTGTTTAAGCTCTCCACGACAGTGAATGTCTTTTCAGGATAACTCCCCTGTGTGCAGCTTTCTCCCCGTCAAATCCCTGCAGCCCCCTCCCAGAGCACGCCCTGTTGCTATCTCCCAAACCCCACTTGCCCTCTCTATCATGTACTGCTTTTTATACCCCAAGCGCTCCATGTCGATTCCTCTTTCCTCCATCCTGACTCTTGCTTCTTCCTCCTTGGATTTTTTATACTGTTTTATAAATTATTCTGCCCCTAGTGCATTGCTTTCCCCGCTGGTTACTCCTCTCTCCATTACCTCCCCCACTACTCGCTACTTCGTTGCTTCTCCTTGTCTTCACAGTCATTAAAAATATATTGGGGGGGGGGGGGGGGGGGGGGTCTAGCAGCTGCCATGTGCTGCCGGGACACTCCACTTTTAAAGAAGCACCTTTGCACAGGTAAAATATTTTTTCCATTTAAGGAGCCAAGTGGCGTCTTTACTCCTGTAAATGTAAATATTAAAGTATGTCAACAGTAGGTCCTCACTCAAAATCAAGTCAAGGCCACTACCTCCACAAGGTGAATTAAGGCAGTAGCCTTAGGGCACCACCATTAATGTTATGCCAAATAACAAAGAAAGGCCTAAAAATATGGCACATTTCAAAGACGACACAGATCACCCCAGCGGCAAAATAATATTTTGACTGGAGTTTTGAACATCCTTGCACAATTTGTGGTCATGTCAACCAAGCTATCTGTCAGTTCTGGTTAGGCAAATCAAAATATCAGTCGCACAAAGAGTTAGAGCAATGAGAGCAATGAGCATAGACCCATGAAGGGAAGGGGCATGGCTTTCTGCATGATTAGCAGCAGCCAAACAATACATTTGGATCAGGAAAAGAATGTGCTCGTGGTGTCACACAGTGTTATAATTTCTTTTATTTTATCCACCTGGATTCGGACACCTACTCAGACAAAAGCTACTGTGTAATTCGTAAGAGAAACACTGTGTGGTGGCGCCTTTTTTTATTTTAGTATTTCTCTAATTTACCTTAAAACATTCTACATTCAGCTATAATGTGCCCCACCTTACTTTCAAGGCTTCAGCTCCAAAGATCGTGCCTGACTCCACATGGCTGCAGCCGAAGCGTAACCCCTCTATTACAGAAATCTGCTAAGGCAGCCATGTTTAGTGTGGGTGTCAAGTGTATAAATCAAGGGTGTCCAACATAGGTTTAAAATGTTCGATTAATTTGTATTTATATAGTGCGAAACTAGCTGAAAGACAGCAGAGTGCTGTATAGGATTGAATGAAGACATATATTCAGAGAGAGAATCCAGACAGGTAGATGGAGGATTCTGAGAGGGGAGGTGGACTATTTACTGCATTGGAATGTAGTGTTCTTTAAAGGGGCGTGTCTTCAACCTGTTGCTAAACTGCAGGAGGGCATGTATGGTACTGATGGATACAATAACGTTCCAGATCTTGGATGCATACATGGAGAAGCCCTGTTGACTTGTTTTCTTATTTGCACTTCTTTGCCTCCAGTCTGATGAGGTGTGGCTGCGGGCATGCCAAGAACCACAGCTTGACGCAGTGGATGTCCAGAGCAGAGGAGGCTTTCATATAGATTCTACATGCAGGATTGCCAGGACAGCCACATAAAGTACATTTGTGAACCTAAAAGAAGCTCATTTAGATAGTCTCTGGTTATTCTGAAAATATGTCTTGGATCTGACTGTCATGGATCTACATACATTGCCACCCATGTTTTAGGCTATACAGTTATTTCCTCAAAAGCTGCAAGAAACATCCTGGAAAGGAGAAGCTTGCTCCCCTGAGTTGTAGTCAGAGCTGATGGTAAGACTAGGATGGGAGACCGTTGTGGTCTGCATCAGCTGGGCCTCCAAGATGCGGCTGTCTCTGTGAGGGTCCCCCAAAGAACTGCTGCCATGTATTATGCTTTTCAAGTAACGAGTAGGGCCTCTTAGCACTGTCTCCAGGCGGTGGGCAAGGCTGATTTTCATATCACAAGAGTTCGAAGGAACTTTTCCTGCCACCAAGACACTCAGCTAATGTGTATACATTTACCACATTTTAACACTGTAGCCTTGGTTTGCAGCTACTGTAGAGGAAAAAAAAACTCTTGAGATTGGTGTAACTGACAATTCATCGCTGAGCTCTCGATCGCTTTAAAAACATTTAAAAGCAAATCAGTCCATCAGTCATTGATTTTGTAAAACATTTTCTCCTCTTTCCCCGCAGTTAATGCAGCTCTTTTCTTTTGTGTCGTGACTTCTTCTGATGGAAAAGGACTCTTCAGATTACACAGGCGCTGGTGCTGAGATGTAGTTCGTGAATGGCTTTATAGAATACCAAAGTAACTGATACTTGTCATATGTTTATAGCTGAAGAGAACTCAGACAGGATTGCCAGATGAATCCACGTCAACGGGACACACTGTTCCAGTCCTGGGTTTTCATTTTACACATCATATTTTCCAGCTGCGTTAGTACAATGGCTTCAGTTCAAGAAAACCAAACTGCAAATCCCAGAACGCAGTTAAAGGAAACATCAGGAAGGTGCAAGTGGGATCCTGCTGAAAGGGAGTGATCTGGGAACCCTATATGCCACAGTGTGTTCTGTCATCAGAGGAAGAGTGGTGTTATATGGTCCTCTCGCTCTGACATCACAGTGCTCGTTTATATAACCCTTCTTTCCTTTCTACTGACAGGAGCTGGAGGGAGGGCTATTCAAATACAATACAAATTAAAACTGATTTAACACTTGACAGAAAGTGGGCATGAGCTTTTCAACACAGGCAGCGTTTATTTGAGAGTGTGTACACAACGGCACTTAATACACACAGATAACACACTCCTAAGCTCTCATTTTTGTGCACACCCATGAACAGCCTCCTGACCACTACCCGGATGCTATGGTCACTCCGCACAGCGTCTACACAATTCAAGTTACAAGCGCTACATTGTGGTGCTATATACCCTCAGCAATATAAATGGATGACCTCTGTGGAAATTCCCCAACATTCACCCTAACATACAGGCCGCACCAACCAACACCCTTCTCTTCCCTGTATGGACATGCCAGAGATCAACATTGCATCATTTTTGCCTCATATGTATGTATTTTTCCAATATGGAAACATTATCCAAACTGTTGACATATTCCAAGCAATTGTTACAATAAATGCTGCTTTTTGCCTTGAGGAAGAACCAAAGTACCAATCTCGCGCCTTTACCTCACGCTTGAATCTGAATGGCTTGAAAGACTCTCTTCCACTTTTTAAACACCCAGGGCGTGATTCAAAAACACATTTGCACATCCAAGTTCAAAGCGCCGCTGCACTAAAGTGCCTCCCATCTGCACAAACACCATATCCTGATTCACAGATTTAGGTTCGACAGTCAATCCACAGATGAAATTTAGAACTATGTAAAATCTGAAGGAATGGTCGATTTCACAGTCTCATCTTTAGGGTTAAGGGAAGAAATATGGATGTCCCCAGGAGAGGTGTGTGGGCAGGGGCACCATTAGGGATGGAGTAAATGCCTACAAAGTCATAACTTTGTAAGTGTTAACAAACTTTGTTTTCACACCCAAATTGCCCACCTACACGTAGGCCCGGATTCCGAATTTTACTGAGTGATAGGTGTAACTGACAAATAATGATACCGGGGGTAAGTTATTTATCAGGTGAGATAAACAGTACCTTAGTGTACACTTTACCCCTGTTAAATTCCGGCAGGTTTGATCAGTCGAAATTTAACGAAGGGTAAGGTATTTAATTAAATGAAGTTACTGGGTGTGTTAAATACCACCGACTCAGAATTCCAACCCCTGCGCAAAGAGATTTGTACAGGGTTCTGAAATCACCGGCCCACACATAGTCAAGGCCATAGTGTTAAAAAATTGTAGTAGAGTGTAGGGAGGTCTCTAAGAGATAAAATATTTTTGAGGGGAAAAACGAAAAAAATCGTTGAATGCACTATTTTAATATGTGCAAAATGTACTACTGCGTAATGTTCAGTCTCCACATATAAGTATGAGGGTCCAGTAAGATGTAAGAAATCTAGGATTGGAATAGATTTCCTTGCATACACGTGTGATTTTTAGGGTATTCTAAAAGCCAGAAACTTTACTGTAGTTTTGCAGTTCTACGTGGATTATGATACAATGATGTCTGTCACTGAAATGGATGTATATAATGGTTATTCAAATGATTTTGATGTTGCCTTTAGATTCCTGTGACCTATATATCTCCAATCAAACAAAGTTACCCCATAAGGAAGAGTACTCCAAATATTTATTCACGAAGGCTGCACACAGGAAAAAGCAAGAGCGTCATCTTGAATGAATTGCCAGCCAGACACGTTTCGAGTCCTCTTTGATCCTTAATCATTGGCGTTCACACGTGAAGACAGGACCGGCATCTGCAACTGAATTTATTCGCAAGAAACGGCCCAGTGGGCGTGGCCACTTCTCTGGCCTTGTGGTATTTGTAGTTGCTTCTGATAATTCTCAAGTGAGTCCGTCCTGAAAGTGACGAGAAATTAAAATAGCTTGTTACCCCAGTGGGATGATGCTCAGTCTTGCTTTTAACATGCTGCATCTTACTCATCAGAGATGGACTACCTCTCTTTACGATGTCACCAAATGGCTTCACCTCGAGGACGCTGCTTTTACAGCGGGGCTTCTTCCGCGGCCGGAGCAGACCACTTCAATCCAATCAAACAAGGTTACCCTATAAGGAAGAGCCTCACCAGGTAGGTTGTACTTCAAATATTTATTCACGAAGGCTGCACACAGGAAAAAGCAAGAGCGTCATCTTGAATGAATTGCCAGCCAGACGCGTTTTGAATGATTATATATATATATATATATATATATATATATATATATATATATATATATATATATAGAGAGAGAGAGAGAGAGGCCCGCCTAAAGGTAGAGGCAGACAATTGGTCTGAGATTGGTCAGACAATTTACAATTCACCTGTTTTTTCACGTGTGTAGTGTGGTGATTTGGCACGATTTTTGACATACACTTGGTTACTAGTCAATGTTTATGGATTGTGAATATACTTGTGGCACAGTAATGTGTTTGTAGGTTACAGAAAACGGACCAGACTGAAGTTGGTTCTTTGATCATCCATAGAAATAATTATGGTTTTTCTTTTATCACATTGTTAGCAGAGTGACATGACTTGGTCCTAAAGAATGCCACGAACCTCTGGTCATCAAGGCAGAAACATGTTGACCTAGTCTGATAGGGAACATCCATACCCCTATCGCTCACACTGTCTTTTAATTCTGTCCATAGGGGATACACATTAAAATAATTTTCCCCATATGAGATAGTTTTAATTCACTTTCAATATTATTTTTGCACTCTGCCCCTCACTCACTTTAAACATTGGAGTATAAAACACCTCGCGCTCCTCTCCTGAGGGAGAGTTGTAGCCCACACTGTGCACCTTGCGGGCACAGTGTGCAAGAGGGAACCCAATGATGAAGCATGTCACCCTCGGGTGAGTGAGGATTCTCGTCTTTAAAAAGCAATTGCTTTTTTATTATTTTCAGTTTTTCACACCCATATTCACATTCTAGTTAGGATACCATCCAGTTATCTTTTGTGTGTATTATTCTGAAATGGAGGGCCCAGGGGAAGAAAATGTTGTGCCAGTAAAAAAGAGTAAGAGTGAAAACGAAATATATGCCGCACACACCAGCATATCCTGCGAAACAAGCACAACGTGACAATCGTAGGCAGCTCCGCCCACAAGTTATCAACATTTCCTATGATACAGCACAGGATGTTCATGGGAAATGTTCTGATTAATGGTCAACTTTCACTTCTAGCACCGAGCCTCCACTAAGCTGCAATGTTCTCCCTAGGCAAAGCTCAGAGCTCTTTTTTTTAAAGATTGAGCCACACCCCCGCCAGCGAGTTAGTTTTTTTTATGGATTTTAAGGAGCATCTATGTAAGTATATATAATATGTATGCACGTCTGCAGAGTGTAGTATGATATTTATTACTTTATTGCCATTGTTCAGTGTGAGTAGGTGGCAAGACAACAGGTGAAGTCTTGAGGGGGTGATGACCCACAACACCCTCAACAACGGTGATCAATAGCATATTATACTCTGCACATCTGCATATAGTTTATGTCTTGACTTTTTTTTATAGCATTTAACCAATATAAAGATGCAAGGATTTACATCTACGAAGTGAGGTAAAATCACACTGGAGTGGAATCTAGGCCTGGGCTAAAATTACGTTCCGCTCGCGGAAATTGTGATAATTTGACATTTTCGCGTTCCGCGGAGAGCGCGAAAATGTCAAAATTTCCGCAATCCGCATTTTACCGGAAATTTTTTGCTTGCTCGCGCTGTAAAATAATACATTCTCGCGTGCGCGCGGTCGCCTTACCTGAATCCCCGCGTTCGCCGACAAGTTTTCCCGGTCCGGTCGCGTTCTCCACGAGATGTTGGATTGTTGGTAGCCATTTGCGCTGTCTCGCGACAGTTCGCGCCCGCAGTAACGTCATTCATCGCGCGATCACGTCTTTATTCTCGCGATCATGCACCGCGAGACAAGTGAAAACAAGATGGCCGCGCCCGCGAGCAACCGCATGGGTAAGTTGGCGAGCCGCGACCACGCAGAAAATACTGCGAACGGGCGGGAAAAAAACCTCCGCATCTTTGCGATATTTCCGCGTCTTTGCGGAGATTTTTAACATTTTCGCGATAATTTGCAAAAGTGAATTTCGCAAATTTCGCCCACCCCTAGTGGAATCTGGATTATTAGCAGAGCTTTTTTTCCTATGTAAAGACAGACAGATAGGATAGGAAGATCGGCATGAGTTGTTTGCGACCAAAATTGTGAAAAACTCTATCCTCCAAAAACCCATTGCAATTTCTTTTATTCGTGCACATCTTTCAAAAACTGCCTACATTCTCCACATTTGATTGCATTGTAAAGTAACTTCAGAGATACAAGATTTCTTGCGACAAAAACGTTCCTGTTCGGTTGCCTGCTGGCTACACCGTTTGAGAAATATTCAGTAGGTCATGACTGAAGTTGTAGGAAGGACGCATAAGATGCCTGTCACTAGCATAGTATATGTGGGCATAAATATATATGTTAATAGAAAATTAAGATTAAAAACCCTCTACAAACGTACATAGACTCATAGAACCACAGATTAGGTTAAAAAAAACACACATGTGCTATTAGGAGGGAACTCTTCCACATAAAACCAATTCCTAATACGTTTCCAGTGGGCTAAGCTTCTGAATTCTAGGGAAGGAGACACGGGTTTATGGCAAAGAGTGGTTGCCTGATGCAGTGTTAGCGCTTCATCCTGCTCATTTTCAGTGACACACAGTTATCAACGTGCAGCTCACCCGATACAGCTCCTCTGCGTGCAGTTACAACTTTCACATCACTGCACACCAGTGGTGTAAGGCAAAATGATGGGGCTCTCCTGCAGAATAAATATGGTGACTGGCACCTGACACTCACATATGTTTATAGACATGAGGAAGAATGGGTGGCACCTTGAAGGGAGGGTCCCCCTGAGTACGTGGGTCTGGGTTATGCCTCTTTTGCACACCAACAGGAGAACAGTCTAAGGGTAATGCAGGTTATGAACTTTAAAAATAGTGCATCGTAAATAGCCACATTAAACTGCACTGAGGGACCAAGCCTACCAGGAATATCTCTTAAGGAACAGGACCAGGATGAAGCTCCAAAATAGCCACATTTCTGTGGAGCTCCGTCACATTCCCCATTTCTTGAGTTGCACAAGGACAGGTCTACAACAAACAAAAATAAATCCAAACAAGATGCTTGTGAGCTACTGGTTGCTCTCCAGCTACCCACAATTAGGTCTCCTGTTTGCAGCCCAGCCTACTAAATGAGAAGCTTTAGAATGGTTGAATAAATAAAAGTATATCAAAATTGAAAAGTGTGTATTTCAGAAGAAAATGTGTGTATTTTCAGAACTCCTTAGCTGAAGTTTGGGGAAACGTATTACTAATATGAACTTGGTGCCAGGGACATTGCAGCTATGGCAGTTATGAATTACCCACGTAGAGGTATTGCACAATGACAAAGATATTTTTACATTATTGCGGAGACCCGTGCCTGATGTACGGATGTGATCACTACTGGTAAACTTGCATATGGTGATCACTAATATAATCTTGTCCGATGTGGTCAGTAATAAAACGCTACTAATAATAGTAGCTCGGGATGATGTTCATTGAACATCTGTACCTCTTACTGCAGAAAAAGTTGGAGACCGTTTCAGCCCAACACTGTCTACTTATAGAAACACCGTAGGAAAAGTTACAGGAGCTGAAGACCATGGAGCCGAAACGCAGCATGAAGCCTATCCGATAGAGACCTGATTGAAGTCGAAAAATACTACTCGTAGTTAAGAAATTTACTTGAATGGAGGATGCGCTTGAGGTCATGCAGCTTAGTCTGAAGAAATACAGGCAAGACGCTCAAGGGGCGTGAAGTATGGTGGAATATATAGAGACCAGTCACAGACTTACAAGCATATCAGAAAACATGTAAGGGATTTCAGGAGTCGTGCAGCAAACTTAATTGTTCACCGTGAATGGATAGTGGAACATTTGGAAAATTATGCTACAGTCACTAATCTCCATCTTCTTGGAGTGCTAGCTGCCCAAGCTGCTGGATATTTGAGGAACACCGTCAAGGGATTGATAAATGCATTGATCTACTTACAGCTTTCTCAGCTACAATAACTGTGCAAACAAAACTGCAGATGATCGCCAATTCCACAGACGCTATTGTGGGATTCTAGGGTACTGTGCATGAGAGAGGTAACATTATGCACGGCTAATAAGAAAGGAAAGTGGACATAGTAGTAGTTTTTCATAAATTCCTCCTATTTCCAGAATTAATAGGAAAACTCAACTTCGAAGGAATGAACTGCAAGACATTAAAAGTGGGATTCTGGCACTGCAACAGCCTCCAAATGGTATCCAGGCAAGTTATGAGCCAGAAGAACCCTTAAAGTAATCAGACGCTATATGACTAATTTTATCATCATCATCCATGGTAAATACAATGGCACAGTACACATGTTCACCCAGGCTCAAGCTGCACAGATCTTCGCACTCCATGGCAACAGTGAAAAGGAAAAGACTCTGAAAGGTAGGCAAAAGTGACACATTAAGGCAGCCGTGCAAGGTCTTTCTGTGTTGTAGAAGAAGAAGGGGTTGAAGGGTGGATGTAATATTCAGCATAATGAAGGCCCAAGCTGGGTTCAATGCTGCCTCGAGGTACAGCTTCTTTTTCTGGAGACTTTGGCGGCAAACCCTCAGGAGTGGGAACAGACCGGCCATTCCTGCACTCAGGCATTTTCCCAGTGGGCTGCAGGGAAGAGTGCTACTTTTAAGACAGAATAGGCTTCCATCACCAAACGAAAGGCCCTGCTGCTTGTATTTTCCTGCAGCATGGGGCTGGTTTGAGCATGTTTGATGGGGTTAAGTTTGGTTTCCACTCTAGCCCTGCTCAGGAGGGTTGTATGTTGGACCAATAATGTCAGAGTTTGATTAAGTTGCCAAACCTGGCCAGACTTTTGTCATGTTAAATGTTTTCCCCCTACTCCTTTCCCAAACCGCATTAAGAAAAACTACTATAAACAAATTGTAAACCACATCTAGCCAACCATTGCCAGGAGTTTGAACTTAATGAGCACAAAAGTAACATGATTTCCTACCTTTCCGTCATAAGGCAGCGCTCCCCCAACAAACTTTACAAAAAGTACCACTCATTTTGTACATTTTCAATTGTTCTTCAATAGGTCTCTAATTTGGGATGTATGCAAATGACATCCATGTCCACGTTGATTGCCTCCTGCGGTTGCTTCAGTCACTCCAGTACCCTCAGACTGCCTGCTACTAACCACATAAGTACAAGGGTCTGGTGATCACTGTAGGACCCAGATGTTCTGCTAGTGTTAACTGCTCCAAACAACAGACTACATGCTGACCACCTACCTATCCTCACCACAGGCGTCACAGACTGCCAGCATCCTCCGGGTGCCCACTGCAGCATAATGAGCATGTCGATCTCTGACAAGGCAAGCACACAGTTCTGGCCGATTGCTGAGTTGGGTAAGCACCCTTATGGCAGATATACCTCTTCCCTTGTGCACCCTGAGGCTGCTGTTGACCACACAAGTACAATTAACCTGTATGCGTTCCATGGATGTGGAGATTTTCCTAGTTCACTGAGGCTGCATGTTTCTAATGGAAGATTTGAAACATCCAATACTCACACAACTACATGTGGGAGCCCTTTAATGAATTACTAGAAGCCTAAGATAAGCAGAAACATACAATCTGGAATTAACAACTGCGTTTTACATATGGCCCCACCACACCTATAGACTATTTATCCCTGAGACGTCGCAGGTTCAATTTAGAGCCGAAAGCAGTGAAACCAAAGAGGCCTTTACCATGACAAAGGCTCAAGTGCATCTATTTAGACACAATTATTTATAGACTAACACAGAGTGTGCCCCTGTGACCAATTAAAGGACAGCAAGAAGTGCATTGCTGTTCTGCTGCACACAATGTATTTTATTTTCACTTAACTTCAAAACTGAAACTTCGACTCCACTAAACAGGGCTACAAATCGGTCTTAGATTCGATAATGTGTCGATTACAAAAGTTAAAATACAACATGCAAAGTGCATCTTCCTTCATTTTCTTACTTTGTGCAACAGAAATTGTTGAAAGTGGTCAGACAGACTTCCATGGCTTGAAAATGACTGCTGTATGTGTGTTATGCTGAGAGAACCATGGTTCATTTATTACCAGTTCACATTTAACATCCTAGCTCTGACAGCATCTGAAAATAGCCCCCGCCAGGAGAGAAGCCCTCCAGCTCGAAGGCAAGCAAGAAAAGAGCAACCTATGGATGACATGCATAACCGCCTGCTGTGCAATGACTGCAGCAAGGCCTTTTGGGCCTAACCACTTTAAGCCGTCATTGATGCATCGCGATATTGGGCCACCACTTTAATCGTTGAGTCTCATGAAAAATATCTGCTGATCGGCAACAGTTTCCCTTGGTTGTTCATAGACAAACCACGGATATATGTTTGAATGTATGTCAGGACTATGACCACCAGTAACTCAACTTTCTACACATTTTCTTCACCCGTTATCATGTTGACTCTACCACTAGCAATAACTTGCCCATGTCTTTGACACCATGTCTTCAACACTCATCCCTAAATCTTAACATCAAGCTACCCTTTACTTCTACCCCTTCACTTTTATACTATCTCTAGCAAATGACAAATGCTTAGTTGTACCGATATGAATTAAATCACATTTAAAAGGCATAATACTTCTAAGTAATTGCCGTTAAAATAACGGTCTAGGTCAAAGTAAGGTAGTTGAATTAATGGCAAGTAAAAGCAATGGATTCAAATTAATTGGGTGCCACATTTGTGGCAAACCACAAATGTCGGTGTTTGGACTACTTTTTGCCAGCAAGATGCACAATATGAAAAGCATGAGTGGTAAATATGAAAAATATCTATAGTATTATCAAAGCCCATCTCCAAGCACACAAAACATGTTATATCTATGTTTTATTTGCTTTACTTTGATGACGTTTATTGTGACAAAAATTGCTGATGTGTGTTTTGTAAACATTTAACACTATATAGTTACCCGTGCAAAGTTATTAGTGTCTGTTATTTTGCTGAAGTGTGGAGGGCCACGAATTCTCTGCCTGCTTTTGGTCACCTCTGCCACTGCACATGAGTATACAGAATAAACAAAGCAAATAACCCTCACAATACAATTAATAAAGCTTCCAAGCTTCAGCTCATCTGAAATCCCTTGGTGTTTAGAAGTGCGGAAATACTGTTGCCTGTCAAAGATAGAGCAGAGCGGATCTCACTTCTTAAAAAAAAAAAGAAGTGTTTACAATAGCCCATTTTAATGCGCTTCCATGCACTCCAACCAACAACGGAAACGTCGCCACTCCATCTTGCACAGATGAATACATGTATATTTCTTGAAAAATCAGGTAACCGTTGTGTTTCTTGCCAATTGGTTCAAATCGCAATCTTCGGGCGCCTCTTGAAATAAAAATAATCGAATTGTGCCGCACTCCACAATTTAACTGCAAGAGCACAGCGCTTACTAAAAACTTTATCCAGATCTGAATCCGCAATCAAGCCAAGCAACACAGATAAACCCAGAGACCATCACCAAGCACTAGCTTCATATTAAAGAAGGCAACTCAAGGAAAAAGTACCTAAAATTATTCAGAGGTTCATCTAGATCAGTGCAACACCCTTTAATCAGTGGCCTCAATTTATAGTTGCAAAGAGAACTTTTTAGAAAACTCACTCAGCATTACTGCACTCACAAAATACCCTACAACATAGATCATGTGTGCATTTCTTTTGGACTTTTCAGCATCCACGTGGGCTTCGAAAATCACTTTGAAAGATCGACAGGTAATTCCCTTAAAAGTATATGTTTTCTGCGGTTACTTCAGTACGGCACAGGTGACCAAGCGCATAAATTAACCAAAGACACATAATCCCCCTAGCCATGTTTTTCAACAGGCTCGGCATCAGTCCTCTGCTTAATTCACCACGTCGAAGCGCAACAATGAAAACACAGAAAACATATTTACCTCAGTTCGTAAAAACCGGTTTGCTCACAGTTCCAAGCCAGGTTGCGTGTGAAAAACGAGCAGTTAGTTGCTGGTTTGCCGTTAAAATGGCTCCTACAGATTGGGGAAGTGGTTTCTGTGCAGTCTGTGAGTCATACATGAAACAAACTAACAGCCTCCGAGACGGTCACGCCCATGTTGCTGTGAGCCCAATTACTCCACTAGGTCAAACATGCAAATCCGCAGGTACAGGAAAAAAAGAGACACAGGCGCACAAGGCAGGCCAGAAAGACAATCCGTACAGTGAAACAGCCAGCCCCACCTTAATTGCCGAGAGCAAAGGCCGTACAATTATTACTGCGAATGGAAAAGCACTCCAAACACAATATGAAAGTAAGACAGGCCCCTGCTAAGCTGTAACAACAAAGACGACTGAAGGAGATATGGCATTACGCGGAGGACTTCTTTTAAGACGCCGCGTAGGACACGACAGAGAGCGCAAACAATTCAAATGTGTACGTTTTTGTTCATACATAGAATAAAAGAGTTGCAGGAAGGCGGGGTGCACTTCAAGCCATGAAGCGTCTCCCCTCCCCCTCTCTGCCAAGCCAAACACCTGCAATCAACCTGTTCGCCGCATACCACCTGAGGAAATCGAGGGAGGCGCTATTTACACAGCCTTATCAGCAGCTCAGCAGCAGCTTGACAACTGCTCTGATCCCGCCCTTCAAACAGACACAAATCACTCTGGGAGGGCCATCAGGAGGTGCTTAATTAAGGAAGAATTAATGCGGAAAATATATTCACATTGATCAAATATTACAAGCTTTACTGTGCTGAAAACTGTATTCTAGAGCAGTTCTTAAACTACTGACTCCGTGGACTTCTATTCAATCAGAATTGTATGCCGAGGACCCCCGCCAAAGCAATTCCTACAATTTGAAACTCAAAATAATACACCAAAATACAACAACAAGTACATATCAAACAAATACACTAATCATGGAATATTTTATTTCATTCACAAACAAAAAATACGCAAAAGTCGAAATTTTAATTTTAATGGGAAAATTGGAGCTGGTCAGAAAGGGGCCCAGTGTAAGTGGCTAACATCTGCCCGAGAGGACAGAGGGTACACCAGAGTCAGGATGCAGAGCTCTTCCTATCTCCGAGATGTGAGAAAGCAAGATCTTTTAGTCTGTGGTGTCAACACACACAGAGGTCTAGATAAAAGTGCAGGTATGCATGGGCTTCGTCAGCAACTACTACGCTATCTCCCCATATTTTGTAGAGATATTAGATGTTGGACAGTAATTGGTCAATAATGCTGTAATTGTCAGGGTGAGCGTTGAGTTGGCAAGCAATGGTTTTCTTTATAAGCCTGGATGAGGGAGGGTGTGGGGAACAACTTACAATAGGCAGTTGTTGATGATAACTAAATTACATGTGTATTTCTTGACCATGGGCATGTTGATGTATTGTTTGAAGTGATTGAATTATACCTTGAGTACAGGGTATGAGGTGAGCTTAGGACAAGGTCAAATAGGTCTGCTCACTCTTTAATGATTTTGGGTGAGATATTGCTTGAAGAGAAGCTGTCATGGAGCATTGTGATAATGTCTTTAATGGTGGTTAGTCAACCAGTTTGGAAAAGGAGCATGTATTATTTATGTCATTTGGGTGTTTTTGTAGGGGCTTTGTACTACAGTGGAATGTCAGATGTTTCTTATTTGGTCAGCAAATTAGGCTGAATAGGTTGATTACATTGTTAAGTTGTTTTCACTGTTTGGGCTGGACAAGTAAGATTCAGAGTCTTAAAAATTATTCGAAATATCTTGTTAGATTAATGTTTGGTATTGGCGATCACAGTGGCTAAAACTTTATTTTTGCAGCGAAAATGGCTGTCTGGTACTTTGTGGAGGTAGTTCTACGTTGCTAAAGATTACATACCGTTGATGGCTACCTCAAGGACGATTCAGTGCTTTGGCATACACCTGAGGATTGTGAAAGAGTGGTCAAACCTGTGGTGTATTGTCATGTAGCTGTCCTTGAATGAATGACTGAATGACTGAATGAATGATAGAATTTATAAAGCGCGCAGCTGCTCTGAGGAGTGTCCTGATGCTAAAGAGGGGGAGAAAACTCTTGAGGTGCACAACTAATACTCCAAACCTCACTGTCTTAATGAGGAAAAAGCCAGAATTTAAGTTTTCTACGGAAGACAGTCTCAAGCGGAATCAAACACAGGTCCAGTGGGAGTTCATTCCAGGCTTTGGTTGCCTGAAAGGAGAATGCTTTGCCTCCCCTACGAATGTGTTTAAAATGGGGAAATGGGCAAGAGAGAAGTGGAGGAGGACTGCAGTGATATAGAAGGATGATACTGTACAAATCACTTTGCCAGATAACCCGGGCTGGAGAGAAACACTGCCCTGTGGACCAGGACCAAGGCTTTGAATACAATCCGTTTCTTGATAGGCAGCCAGTGGAGAGCTTCAGAGCCGATGAAATGGACAAGCACCTGAGAAGATGCAAAAGGAGCCTAGCAGCCACGTTTTGGATCACCTGAAGGTGTTTCACAAATGCCTCTCAACTTCTTAATAGCGTAATTAAGTCGCGAGGTGATCAATGCATACACCACCACTCTCCTCACTTCCAAAGGGAGGAGAGGAAGGAATTTCTTTAAGGTGTGGAGTATGGTGAAACATTGGCACGCCACCGCCGAGGTCTGCTGCCGCATAGAAAAAAGTGGAGTCAAGCTTCACCTTTAAGTATTTAACCACAGCAACTGGAGGGTGAGGATCCCGCAGCATGGGAGGGGGAGGAGGTGGGATCTTTCCACCAGTTAGACAGATGAGAACAAAACGGGATAGTGTCTGTCTTTCTGTATATGAGTTGGCAGTCCTGCATCCAATCAAAGACGGCATGCATGCATTCCCCGAAAGAGGTTGCAATCGATGCATGGGAACCATTGAACGCAAAAAGCAGCTGGGTATCATCAGCATATGAGATAATTTGACACCGTACAGCTCCACCACAGAGGCCAGCGGAGACATGAAAATATTAAAGAGGGTTGGGCTGAGCGAAGAGCCCTGTGGCACACCTTGCTTGACTGCCTATACTTCAGAGGAAAAGGGGCAAGCCAGACCGACTGGCCTTTGGAGTCCAGGAAAGACTTACACTAATTCCACACGGTACCCCCCACACCTAAGGAAGACAATCGGTGAAGGAGGATGGAGTGTAGGACGGTATCAAAGGCAGCGGAAAAATCAAGAAGAACCAAATTGCGTTCTTTCTCACATCCAAGGACCATTTAATATGGTCAGATATCTCTAGAACTGCAGACTCCGTGCTGTGACAGGGGCGAAAGCCAGATTGACTGGAGTGAAGAAGCTTGCCTTGTTCAAAGTACAAGAGCTACGAATCGGCCAATTTTTCAAGCATTTTAGAGAAGGCTGGAAGAAGAGATATTGGCCTGTAATTACAATAGGTGTTGGGGTCTAAAGCAGGCTTTTTTAGCAGCAGGACCACTTACTCGATTTAAAGGCAGGTTGACAATTCAAAGGATGACATTGCTGATAGTAGTACGTCATCTTGGATAGTGCTATATGGCAATCCTGATATTTTGTTGTTGATGTTGTGTTGGAAAATACAAGAGCACCTTTTTGGATTTGATTGGTTGTTATACGTGTGGATGTGTTTGAGAGTTGGGGGAGTGATCATGAAAGAATAGGGTCAAGCATGATTATTGTTACTCAACTCAGTGGTACTCAATTTAACATCAGAAGGATGAGTGGAACCACTGGATTTGAACCTGAGACCACATGGTCAAACACAAGCTCCTGAGTAGATGCATCAGTCTACTGAGAAACAAGACCCAACTTCCAGAATCCGCCATAAGACGAAATGCCAGAATCCAGAATGTTGATCATTCATTTCTACAGAAAAATTAGGTTGAGAGAGTTTTCAATGGTGTGTGTGGTGTTACTAACAAGTTGACATTAAACCTGTTTGAGTTTTCAAAGCCAGGACGAGGCAGTCCGGTATTAGTAGGTGATGGCCTCGACATTGAAGTCTACAAGCAGGTTTTACAAGACAGAAGCTAAGCTGTGGACCACGCTGCATCTGTTACTGGAGAGAACTAAAGAAAAATTATGGCCAGGTCCTCAAAGGACTTGTCAGTTCGGGCTGGACTGTTCCCATGAGGCACAGGGTCAAGACTGATTTGCCTTTGGCCAGGACTAAACTGGGGTGGCATGGTGAGCAAAAGACTGATGGATTTAACCCAGATCTCTTGACTGGGGGTGAATGTCTTGATTTGTTCTGCATTCCGTCCATCAAGTGTGTGTCTTTTGCTATCTCGCCCTAAGTGCGCCAGGTATGCCCAGACGTGGATTCTGAGCTCACTGTGCCACTGGAATCAAGCTATCCTGGCTGAAGAGGGGTGAAATCCCAAAGCCGGCCCTAGGATGCTTGTTTCTGGTCCAGGGAGGACCTGGCTTGGCAGTTCGGGCTGGACTGTTCCCATGAGGCACTGGGTCAAGACTGATTTGCATATGGCCAGGTCTAAACTGGGGTGGCATGGTGAGCAAAAGAATGATGGATTTAACCCAGAATTTTTTGATTTGTTCTGCATTCCGTCCATCAATCGTGTGTCTTCAGGTCCTCAAAGGGGCGGGAGTTGTTTTTTAAAATATGGTGTTGCCATACAGGTCTGCCTCTTACTCCTCCTTTAAAGAAGGCACCACTGCGTACTGAGCAGATAGCTATGTTTTGCCTAATCTTGTAGCACCTTTCTTACTGTCAGGTGCCAAAAGTGTGGGCTGGAATGCACTGCTCTTTGTGGGACTAGAGCAGCAGACATTGCTGGGGAGGTACTGGAGGCCTTTATGTACTGTGAAACAGAAATGGTATGCAGTTCCTAGTGGTATCGCAGGGTATGGTAAAAAAACAACAAAAGGTGCCAAGGTGAGAGTATTGAAGTACGCAGGAGAAATAACCTCTCCTTATGGAAAGGAGACCCTCACACACCCAACAAGCGTTGGGTGTGTCAGACCGTACCTTGGTGGAGAGAGAGGGGGTAGGAAGACGAGGTTTCCACACCACGGAATCAACACTATAATATTAGTGCTCTCCCACTTTGGTCTCGACATCACCACAGCCTAATGAGGGTTGTGATATAAAACTATTGGTACCACACATTATTTAGGGTGCTGTACGCGTGGTCACCACTGATACCTCCCTGAGGCTGTGACCACCACCAAAAAAAGTGTAGGTAGCTCATATTCCGGTCCTGAAGAATTGCCAATTAATAAATTACCAGGCAAGAAACATGTTGACCCTTTTAGCACATTTACTCATACACTTAAAGGTGAGAATGTGCATTTCACTTTGGTTTTAATCAGGATAGTGACCACGTTTCATTAAAATAGTTCTGTGTGGATCACCTATTCCTGTTTTATCTCACTCATTTCACACCTCACTTGCACCTACACTAGTTATTAGCAGGAACCCCTTACACACCTCACCCATCGGCATTGGAAAAAAAGATCTCCGCTAAGAAGGCCCCATTTGGGTGCCTGATCGGGCATTGCACCGCCGGCCCGATAAGGAGCAAGACCCGATGATGAAGCAAGACACCCGCTTGTTGGGTGTGTGAGGGTCTCCTTTCCATAAGGAGAGGTTATTTCTCCTGCGTACTTCAATACTCTCACCTTTGCACCTTTTGTTGATTTTTTACCATACCCTGCAATACCACTAGGAACTGCATACCATTTCTGTTTCACTGTCTGTTGGGCATGTATGCTGGACCTCAATAAATAATAATTTGTATTATTTATAAGCCCACTATTCCCTCGCTTGATTGAGGCCTTTATGTACTCCCACATAGACCTGGTGGAGCTTGGAATTCACTTCATCTTTTTAATAAGCATCAGCCACTAAGATGTCTGCCTTGAAGGACAGGAACTGGATTTACATTAACTAATGATCTACAAAGAGAAGCAAGTACAGTTCTGCTATATTTGCACAATAGTAGGAAAACTATGCGCAAGTCCAAAAAACATACCGAATCATGTCATATCAAAACAAAGATACACTCTTGTCTGTGGTATGTTTGTACGCCTTCACTTAGTATCAACATTAAGACATGTTAAAGGTCTCACATCCCATTGCTGTTTCTAAAACAAATAATCGTATGCTTTTACACTGAGATCAAGTTAATGGCAAAACCATCCATACAATAAAATGCTATTTCTTTGGGATCTACATTTTTTCCCTATGACAATGATGAAGACATTTCTACTTTCTTTGGACAGTGTATGAACCTTCTTCAGGAGGTGTAGAACATCTGTTGATTAGTGAAAAGCGCATGGCAGAAGTGCTGGTTAAACAGATGGAGTTAAAGAAAGGGTAAACCCATACAAAGTCACTGGAACCTGGGTATAGAGCAGTATGAGAGAAGTGGTCCCAGCATACAGAATCATTCAAAACAAAACGTTAAAAAACAATTAACCAAAAAATTCAAAGAAGTTCAAATGCCATTTTAATCACATTGAACAATTATGATTGTTTTACTGAGGTCCATAATTAAGGCAACAATTTGAAAGTCATAAAAGTGCCCAGAAGAGGAGGAGTAGGGAGGTAAGTGATTGAGTGTGGGATTTAGAAGGAAGTGAATACAATAATAAATGCATTCAGAACACAATCAAATTGATCAGCATCATTAAATCTCTGCCGCGTATTGCATCCAAATCAAATCATGATTAGAATATCTACAGTTCTGAGAACAGCCATATATATAGAAGATCACAGTGCATCATGTACTAGTGATAATATTGGCAATGGTGTTGTGTCGACGTTTCGACCCCTTATGTGATGTAGGTACTCATTGCGACCTTACGAGATGGGATCTTCATCAGGACTGGGGTGCGTGTGGAGAGGGGGTGTGGGCACCTAAAAAACAAAATTAAACGAGTGTAAGGCTAATCAGTCTCTAATCAGGGGAAATAAATGAATTAGAATTATTTAAAGAAGTTACCCTATCTGTCAAAGGACAGGACTCTAAGACGTCATAAAATCGTCAAAGGTAGAGGGTTTCAACCTCCTGGATGGTAACGACAAGGGCGAAGAGAGTGGTAGCCACCTAAAATCAAATGGGTAAATCAGTGGACAAAATAGAAATAAATTAACAAAAGAAAGGCGCTCCAAAAATAAGCGCATGACTTACTCTACCGCAGAAAGACTTTTCTGTCGAGTTAAGTCCAGAGGCTCTCAACAATCAGCACTACCGGAGCCGTGTTCAAATCATTAAGGATAGACAGCTTGGGATTAATCGCTGCTATTTCACCGTCAGGGAATCAATCTGAAACAGGGGGAGAGGGAGGGGGAGAGGAGATTAAATAATCGGGAGTCAGGGAGGAATACCTGCATTTGTATTGTCAGAAAACATGAATGAAAGGAAAGGGATCCCAGGTATTACCCAACTATATTAAGCTACGGGGAACTGAGTCTAAGAGGTATTCCGAGAAAACAGATCTGTGCCTGTCAAATACACGTGTCCATTAGGATCACGATGGCATTGGACTAAGAAGCATTGGATAATGGATGCGTGTCCGAGGGCACCACAGCAAGAAGGGGAAAAACAGTGCAGTCGCTTGAGGCACTTAACGGAGGACTACACGGAACAGTGCAAGACATCACGGACAATTAGTTAGGAGCTACAAAGATGTGCTTACCCTAGGGAGAAAAGACTATGGTTGGATGATTAACGGAGAATGTAAGGTACGGGGTAAACAGTGTTCCGTGGTTTGGCATTTCCTCTATGTGATAAAAACAAGCATTGGCCGAGTACACCTAGAGTGGACCACTCAGGCGCTTGCTACGTGTATGTATATGTGAATTTGACTGTCAGAGCGCAGCACACGGCATAGATACCGTTCATAGTAGAAACATCAAACAGTATAGGTTGTCATGTCCACTCGAGGTGTACTCGGCCAATGCTTGTTTTTATCACAGAGAGGAAAATCCAACCATAGTCTTTTCTCCATTACGTTAAACAACCGGCATCTAGCGCCAGCACGGTAACGGAGATCACGTGATGATCTCGCGTTTCCCGATTTAAACTACGAACATTTGGCGCGTTTCCCCATTCACTTCTCAAGCGGGACCAGAGACCTAGGGTAAGCACATCTTTGTAGCTCCTAACTAATTGTCCGTGATGTCTTGCACTGTTCCGTGTAGTCCTCCGTTAAGTGCCTCAAGCGACTGCACTGTTTTTCCCCTTCTTGCTGTGGTGCCCTCGGACACGCATCCATTATCCAATGCTTCTTAGTCCAATGCCATCGTGATCCTAATGGACACGTGTATTTGACAGGCACAGATCTGTTTTCTCGGAATACCTCTTAGACTCAGTTCCCCGTAGCTTAATATAGTTGGGTAATACCTGGGATCCCTTTCCTTTCATTCATGTTTTCTGACAATACAAATGCAGGTATTCCTCCCTGACTCCCGATTATTTAATCTCCTCTCCCCCTCCCTCTCCCCCTGTTTCAGATTGATTCCCTGACGGTGAAATAGCGGCGATTAATCCCAAGCTGTCTATCCTTAATGATTTGAACACGGCTCCGGTAGTGCTGATTGTTGAGAGCCTCTGGACTTAACTCGACAGAAAAGTCTTTCTGCGGTAGAGTAAGTCATGCGCTTATTTTTGGAGCGCCTTTCTTTTGTTAATTTATTTCTATTTTGTCCACTGATTTACCCATTTGATTTTAGGTGGCTACCACTCTCTTCGCCCTTGTCGTTACCATCCAGGAGGTTGAAACCCTCTACCTTTGACAATTTTATGACGTCTTAGAGTCCTGTCCTTTGACAGATAGAGTAACTTCTTTAAATAATTCTAATTCATTTATTTCCCCTGATTAGAGACTGATTAGCCTTACACTCGTTTAATTTTGTTTTTTAGGTGCCCACACCCCCCCTCCACACGCACCCCAGTCCTGATGAAGACCCCCATCTCGTAAGGTCGCAATGAGTACCTACATCACATAAGGGGTCGAAACGTCAACACAACACCATTGCCAATATTATCACTAGTACATGATGCACTGTGATCTTCTATATATATATGGCTGTTCTCAGAACTGTAGATATTCTAATCATGATTTGATTTGGATGCAATACGCGGCAGAGATTTAATGATGCCGATCAATTTGATTGTGTTCTGAATGGATTTATTATTGTATTCACTTCCTTCTAAATCCCACACTCAATCACTTACCTCCCTACTCCTCCTCTTCTGGGCACTTTTATGACTTTCAAATTGTTGCCTTAATTATGGACCTCAGTAAAACAATCATAATTGTTCAATGTGATTAAAATGGCATTTGAACTTCTTTGAATTTTTTGGTTAATTGTTTTTTAACGTTTTGTTTTGAATGATTCTGTATGCTGGGACCACTTCTCTCATACTGGTTAAACAGATGGAACATCAGTCGAGGCCCACAGCGAATGAAGAGGAGCAAAAACAAAGAAGAGTTCTAAGACGATCCGAAAAAGTTAACAGAAAGAGCATTATGACTGTTTTCTTTCACAGAATGCCCACAGACCAGCAAAGAAGAAATGCTCTGCTGCACTCTCAGTTCTTCCAGCTCCCAATAAAGAGCAGAAACCGATCAAACACATCAGAACGAAAGCAGATTCCCTGAACAAGGCTGACAGCCATTTATTACTGTACTACGCGCACCAGGAGAGAAACAAAAGTATTGAACTTCATAACATCTCATATACCTTTTAGGCATTGGATAATAAAACGATTAGGCCTTGATGTCTATGTGTACCCCCGATGGCAGTCCCTCTGCAACATGGATAACTCAGCTCATGAACAATTCCAACATATTAGCTGCCGTAAGCGCCACTTTCTATTTCGCTGAAAATAATCCCTATCAGTCTTTTTATGAGGAGGTGTGTGTTGCAAAGCTAACACGATACATGGATTGAAACACGTGTGTTCCTAGATCCTCGGTTTGACATACGTCATGCATCATTTTAGGTTTGAGGAACACACAACACCTGTAGATTAAACAACGAGGGCATGCACAATAATCTGATCTGCGCTCCACTGCACATAAGTGATTTTTCCAGTTTTTTGGTTTCGTCTGCAAATTGCTTGTGCTATGCTTGCAATATCTCTGTAAAGAAAAACAAAAAAGGGGCTTAGATCACATACATTACTTGCCTTTACTTACCATTGGTTGGCTCCCACGTCACTCTTGTTTCCTTGCTTCCAGTTGTTCACCGCCTCTGGGTTTTTAATGGGCTTTTATTCTCGTCCTTGGTGTGGAGCATGGACCAAGTACAACTTCCTGTGGCCAATGTCCTTCCACTGGACGCAGGCTCCTGGTCATGAAGGTAAACATCACACAGGAGTCAGTAGAGTAGATTCCTTCAACTGTATTCCTCAGCACAGAACATCACTGTTGGAATTTTTCTCCTGTTTTTTCCCTTTATTATTTATGGAAGGCTTGAACATTTGAGTGGGGCCCTCACCACCTCAGTTGAATGTTGCATGTCTCTGTTTCTTCCCAACTCCTTGGACGCCATCAAGGAATTCAATCCCTCTAGCGATTTCTAGAGTTTCTTCCAGCGAGGGATTACTACAGCACAGAATCCTTTCTTAAATACGATTGTCAAGACAATTAACCACTAACTGATCTCTTAAATAAATATCCAACAGCCCTTCAAATTTGCGAGTAGAAGCCAGGATTCTCAATTCTGCTAGAAATTAATCTATTGACTCTTGTTGGTTTTGTTTCCTTGTAAAGAACTTGTGTATTTCTACGATGATGCCCAACGTTTCTCAAGTCTTTTTACTGCTTCAGTGTACGCATCCTATTCAGTGGATGTCTGTAATCTCACTTGGGGCTGGTGATTCAAAATTATTTGGCCCTCTGATCCTAGGAAACTGAACAAAATGGCTTTTTTTCCTGACAGCAGGAAAATTAACCCCATCAATGACCAATAAATATTTTTTTTAAGTGTTGTACTATTGCTTCCATTTAAGTCTGGGTGCAGCTGGTTCCGGCAAAAATGAAATTAGCAAATTGGAATTCTGCTTGTTCAAAGTTTAAATTATGTGGACACAACTGGATTGCTGCAGTAATCCCCACAGCAGTAGGTGCAACAACAATGCTTCTGAGGAGGTTTCTGCTGAACTGAAAAGAACTAGGAAAGAAGGAAGTTCAATTTCGACTTACACAGAATGCACTACAATGAGTGTCTCGTTTTAGAACAACCCTGTCATAATGCTAGAAAAGTGAGACCAATGACCTAGTAGAGATGGATGGCCAATGAAAAGTATTCTCTTATTAAAACAGCCATGGGCCAATCAAAAGCCATCTTTACATAGACTGCCAAAACCAAAAGAAGCTTAAATGGACAAATGGAAGAAGGATATGCATTGCAGTATGATGGAAATAAACAGGAGTGTTTATGAATGAGGATGAAAATACCCACAGTTTTTCTGGTTTTCAGTCAAGTGACTCTCAGGAACTAAGGAACATAGACCTGCCAAGTTGTAAGGGCGGCAAAAACAGGAGTACACAAACAGGAGTACACACTAATACATTCTAGTCAGGGCATAAGATTATGAATTTTGGAAGAGAAGTTCAAAGTGAAACTGTCGCAATGTAAGAGCCTTTTTTGCCAAAAATAAATTTCCAAGCCTGTTTAAAACAATGTCATGGCGCAAAATTAACAGTAAATGATCATCACTAGTAATTATAGCTGCATTCAATAAACATATCACCATAAAATGGTTGAAAAAAGAACCAGGATGGAAAGAAAAGGTAAGCAAGATAAAGAAATGTAATGAAAACTGACTAAAGCATGACTACAGCGCGATCACTTTAGATGGAGATATGTCTTTATAGTACATAAAGAGGTCTGTATATGGAAAGAGAACTAAAATCAATTACCTTAAATTCACACTACATTTTGATTCGGACAACCCAAGAAATGCAAGAACCAAATAGAGGGAAGGAGAGTAATGGTGGAAAGAAGGTAAAATTGTCAATATTCATTGTAACAGAATAGGAATTTGCATGCCATATTCCTTGAGAATAGAGCAGGAAATACCTTTCATATATTGCCAGTCTCACATAATGTCCCTCTGAATTGGTATGCGATGCCCGAAAAGAGAAACAAAAATAATGTATGTTAATTAATGATGAGAATATGCAATAAGAATTGAGACAGGAGTTAAAGAAGCCTCCAACCATAAGGGCATAACTGTATAGTTAGCCTTGGTTGAAGTTTTATATATAATTTGGGAGATATGTCAGCGAACTGTTTACCCATTTATGCCATTCCTCCTATCTGGGCAAGAAGAGTTATGACTATTCTAAAGCAGATGGTGGTAAGGAAAAGACAGTTGAAAGTTTCTGCATGTTGAAGAAAATGTTTTCCCAATTAAAATAGCAATTTTTGAAAAAGTTAGTCAATTTCTACTTCTAACGGGTTGTTGTATGTTGTTGGAGAAAAAGTAAGGAAAATTATGAGAATCTAGAAATCTGTTCATTGCCACATGCTAGCTACAGGCCACTTTCTCCCTGAACTTCCTAACCCATTATTCACATCATTTCAATATAAATCCAAATTCATAAAATAAAATACAGAATGATGATGTAGGCATGGAAAGCCTACAGAAAACTTGGCAAAATTGATAAAACATCAATATCCCTGAAGCATTTATCATACAGAGTGTTTCTTACTTTGGTTTGCCGACACCCCTTTCAGTGCAAGGCTTCTGCTTAGTCATGTTATCTGTGATCTGTGGCGGTACAGCACTCTGGCCTCTCTCATGTGGCTGCCGATCTCTATATCGGACATCCCTGTACGCAGCCACTGCAAGTAACAGCGGTGGGGCAGTGTGTGTGGGGGGGGGGGGGTATTTCAAGAGACAACCACAAGGGAAAATTAAATAAGTAATTCATTTTCCCTTGTGGTAGTCTCTTGAAACCCCCCCCAGCTCGCCCAACCGCTCTTACCTGCAGCGGCCGCAGCTGGCTGTGCTCTCTTCTTACCTATTGAGGGCTTTTTCTTCGAGCAGTTTTTGTGTGCATCTTTCCAAGTGTTTTTCTGGGTGTTTTACAACACTGGTTTCTGGCACTGCAGAACACTTGCCAATTGTTTGGGTTTTGCAATTTATGTGCATCCTTCCGCAGCCTATCCACCCGACTTGGGCATCCCACTGTGTGATCTTGTTGCAAGCCTGCAATCCTTCCTGTAACCACTTTAAAGCATGTTTGTTCCTAACCTGCAGACTGCTGTTCATTTCTTTACCTTTGTGTGGTTGTTGGAACCTTGGTATGGAATTCTCTAGGTTGTCTAATACTCTCTACCTGTATGAAACCTTTAGCATGTGACCTTGGGTTGGACACCTGTATGTTTTCTAACCAGTGTAGAGTTAAAATTTGGAGTGGATGGATGCTATGTCAACTTTTATGTCAGTAAAGGTGCCATGCATTATAAAAGAAAGGCTCAGATGTTTCTTTAGCCTCAGATATTTTGTATGCCTTCTTCATCCCCAGTAATTTCTCTGTAGTATGAAATTTCAGGATTCTGGTTTATATCCATCCTATTGGATAGATTGTGCCAACTGGGTATCTGAGTGCACATCTCCTTGTGGCGCTCGGTCACAGCTCTTTCCAAGGTTCGGCACTTCAGGGACAGAGTGTAGCCTTGGGGATACAGAGCTTGGCCAGAGCCAGCAATCAGGGCAAAACTAAGCAGGTCTATTCCTCGTCTTTGCCAATAAAATAGGAGGAACAGCAGCACCCCTCCTCCCTCTTCCTCCGATTTTCATGATGGCGGCCTCAGTGTAGTGCTAAAGACACTCTTGTGGTTTGACACCCAGTGATGACCTTTGACCACCATTATTTTAACTAACTTTAGTGTGTTATTTTATCCTAGTATGGGTGTATGACAGTCCTGCATATGCCTTGCCTCTCTTACAAGTTTCTTTCTTGTAATCTTGCTGTCTTTCAGTGGGAGCGGTCACAGAGTAGAACAGCCTTGCCAAGAATAGAACGTGTGGGATGTGCATTTGAAAGCGTGAAAGGGAGAGAGAGTTGTGGAATGTACTTTTTGGTTTTGAAGCGCAGTGTTGTGGGCAGTGATGCACACATGTGCTCGGTGTTGTACACTGAGAGGTGAAGTATATGAATCCATAAGCAGTTGTGCACAATTATGCATTGTGTTGTACATTGATGAGAATTATAAAGTTCTTACTATTGGCTTTGACATGCCCTCATGTCATCTTGTTTTCTGACTTTGCCTTGCTTCAGCTTTTCTGCGTGCACAGCAGTACTTGCAAGTTGCTTGGGTTATTCACGTTCAAGGTCTTTTTGTTTTTGTGAGGGATTGTTTATCTACCCGGAAGGCTTTGTGAGCTTCGTCAAGATAAAAGCTGGAACATGCGAGATTTGAAGAAGGGGACGTGAGAGCTCCTTCCTGCCGTACGAATGCTTGCTTGGAACCTGGCCAGTTCTGGTAAGATTCCTCTGGCCCGGGAAAAGGCCTTTCCCAAACCTTCTAGTTTGTTTAAAGCTGAGGGTTGCAGACTCAGAGACCGGGATTTTGGAATCCGAACGTGGACTGACAGGTCTATTTCGGGACAACCTAGTTGCTGAGCTCTGAACCCCGGCTGTGAATCCCCCGGTCAGAAGTATATATATATATATATATATATATATATTTCTTTGTGTATTTGAATCTTGTGCATTTGACATCTAGGAAAGCCTGTTAGAGAGCATTGCGTAAAATAAAACCCCAAGCCTTATTCTAAAAGAGAGAGTCCTTGCATTTTGTGAAATAAAACCCTTTTCTAAAGGTGCTGTGTTAAAGTCTATGCTTCGCCGGGTGTGGAGCCATTGTGTGGGAGCTGTATTTTCTGATAGACGAAGCAAAACATCTTGGCGTAGTCGGCAGGATTCAAAAAGAAAATTAAAAGGGAAAAATGCTCTCTAAAATGTCTGTTTTCGATTGCAGAGTCCCAGATGCCAACTGAGTTATTTGAAGATGGAAAACAACTTGGTATTTCAGACAGAAACAGTGGTGTCCTTTTGAATGCATTGTTTAGCATGTATCAAAAATTTGAACATTTAGAAAAAGAATGTAGTGAGCTGACACGAGAGTTGGCTGACGCTCAGTTTGAAAACAAGTCTTTGAAAGAAGAATTAAACATGTCAGGGTAGCTACCGCGCTTAACAAATGGTCTTTTCATATCATTCATTTCATTTCATGTACCAAGCTCCGATGCAGTTTGATTTGCAAGGGTGTTTAGGTAGTCAGGATGAGTCATATGTGAAAAATGTGAACTTAGAGATGTTGCCAGTTAATCTGCCGGCCTCACAGAAGGTCTTAATTCTTTTGACGATGTTCCTCAGCCAGAAATTAATTTGAACCGAGAAAATGTGAATGAGCAGGGAGATAAACAGACCAGTCTCTTAGAATTAGACATCGCTGGTTGCTGATAAAAATCAGACATTTCAGTGAATGACGAATCTTGTTCTACATGGAAAGACCCTGTCTTGAAAAAAGAAATGCAGCAATGTGCTTTTGAATCTGCACAACAGACTGTGCATAATGTTTTTTAAATGTGGTCAATTCAGAAAGGAGACAGTGTATCTTGTGTGCCAGTTCAGGAGCAGTGTGCTATTTTTAGTATTTGTGAAGCACAGGGAAAGAAAAGTATGCTTTTAAAGTTGTGGACTTTAACATTTCTTAATGCTAGACAAATACAGATGCTTTTGCGCATTGAAAGATACTGGCCGGATGGCAATAAGACATACTGTAATTTTCACTTTTGAATATCTTCAAATGCAATGGGATGAACCAACGGTTATTGGGTGGTATATACAGACAGAGACTGCAGTTTTGCATGAACACTTTGTGCAGGTCCCAGGGGTGGTGTTTGAGACACAGGATTCCCCAGTGAAGTGGCAGATTGTACTGCAAAGCGCAGCTACTGTGCATGACAGAACATTTAATTCCCTTACAGATGAAAAGGCTAAAATCTTGGAGACAGAGGTGGTGACACACGATTTAGATTTGGTGTGCATGACTAAATATGAGCACCTAGGAGAGAACGATCATACAAACAGGTGGGCAAGAATGAAGGAATGCATATCCCCCTAGATTTACCTAGAAATGTGAGTCTTATGTTTCAGTATGCACAAGCCAGACCAGTCCCACAAAAGGTGAAGGGAGAGTTGAAGAAAGGAAAATTACCGGAACAGACGGAGCAGATGGATTGCCTTGGGCTTCTGCCAATTGATAAAGGGAGCACGTATTCAGCAGTGAGTGGAAAAATAGTCAGGAAGGAGACTGCCTCAGCCCTTCTTACAGTGCAGGGAAAAAGAGAGTTTCATCCTAATACCAAGAATTCAGAGGCTATAGCGTGGGTAGGATTTTCAGATCATTCCCCAGAGCCAGCAGAGAACCATGCAGACAGGAATGATAATATTGTGGCTTCAAACTCAAAACAGAGAAAGGAAAACATGCGCTTTTTGAAAAAAGTTTTTTGCAAGAAGAGTGATGCTCGTTTCTTTTCCAGGTCATCATACTGCGACGTGTTGGTGTGCCTGATGTCCCTGTCCGTGTCTGTGTACCCCGTGTGGGTGGGACTCCACCCCTCCCTCCCCAACCCTGGAGTGATCACTGGACGGTGCAAGCTGACATCTGTGGCTGAACAACTAGACAGACCTACCAAGCCAAGACCGATGAACTGATATCATAAACATGAAGCTAAAACACAGTTACATTTTTAAATGCAAGAAGGCTGTGTGTCTTTCACACAGAAGGACCGTTTGTTTAAAAAGAAAAAGAACGACAAAGATGTTGTGAAATTTCAATTAGAGAAGATGTTTTTTGAGTTAAAGATGAAAAGGAAATATTGATGTTGCCTTTATTTATTTAGCACAAAAATATATAAGTTTGGCTGCTTCAACAGTAGAAGTTCCAGTATTAGCCATTTGAGACATTAGGAGCATTACTGAGTTCATATGCTTGATTCTATTTGCATCATTCCTTTTGTGTATCCATTAAACATTTATTCTTGCTGAGTATCCAGATATACATGAGCTATTTTTACATGCTTTGAAATGATTATTACATGCCTTTATGATTTCACTGTTTTAATGTGTGTTTAAATTATACTTGTGCTTTCAGTTAAGAAATGCAGTTCTTCAATCATAGTTGTGCTTTCAGTTAGGAAATGCACTTTTTCAATCATAGATGTGCTTTCAGTTAAGAGGTTCAGTTTTTGATATATGTAAGTGATGATAGTCAAAGGTCATGGGGTGGAATGTAGTGCTAGAGGCACTCTTGTGGTTTGACACCCTGATAACCTCAAAAATAGTGGATACTCCTTGGTACCAGTTGCTCTTGTTGGAAAATTTGTTCCCAGAGCCCGTGTTGTTAATTAATTGGTACCATAATGTCTTTGATAGAAATGATGTATCTACAATCCAGAGTTTGGGGGAAGCAATATGTAAGGCTCGTAGTGATCGAGCTTTATTAGTAGTTATTTGGGTTGGTGATTTTAATTGTACACTGTGCAAATTTGGTGGCTGCAATGTCTGTGGTATCAATGATCTAAATGAACAGCCCTTGATGCATTTTAAACACACGCCCCAGGGGGACGCTTTAAATAATATCATTATTCTAAATGACTTATGTATGGTAGAGCCCTGGGCTGCCCCAAATATATCGCCAATACCAACCTTTCAGGGAACAAGAGGTGCAATGAGTACTATTGATTTTGTATTTGTGTCTAGTAACTTTCTTCATTATGTTAATAGGCTTGAGGTAATCGCAAGTGCCGTAAGCGATCATAATCCTTTAATGCTATCCTTGAGTGCCCCTGCTAGTAGAAAACATTTGGTTTGGGAGCAACCCATAACATATAATAAAAATCAGGGAGTTACCATGAAGTGGGGGAAAATAAATGCTGAAGGCCTTGAGGTAGAGATTCTGAATGTTTGTAAAACTGAGATCGAATCATGCCTGTCTCTGACGTCTGATCCAGACAAGGTCATTGGGAGTTTTGAAAAATTATGTGGGCACGTGGCTGAGCACCTTAGAAAACCAGTGGGGAAAAAGAATTTAAGGTGTTTTAAATGGTTTGACTCCGCATGCTCTGCCTCACATAAATCCTTAAAAGCTGCCCTTACACAAAAACCAAGAAATAAGGAACTGATAAGATCGACCAGAAGGGCTTATAAAGAGGCCATCACAAAGAGGAAGCAGGAATTGAAAAATCGAGCCTGGGACGATCTAGAGAAGGCCTCTGAGCTAAAAGATAGTAGGCTCTTCTGGGAAGTAGTAAATCGTCCCTTGTTTAAAAATGACACCAAAGAAAGTATACTGACGCAGATTACTGGTGAATCTTGGGAAGTTCACTTTGGTAAAATCTTTAATCCCAAAGCATTATTACTTTCGGATTTGTTGGATGATGTAGGGGATTTGGTGGTACCATCTTCAGCTTTGCTTCTTAGCTCTTCACTTACACTGGAAGAGGTTGAAGTAGCTTTGAGGAAGGGCATATCATTAAAAGCCCCGGGCCCTGATGCCGTCCCTTTAGACTTTTTTAAACATAATATTGAAGCTTGGGCACCTTTATTACTGAATGTTTTTAGGGCTGTTGTTCTTGGTCGCATCCCTGTATCGTGGAAGGTGGCAGTGGTGGTGCCGATTTTCAAGAAGGGCGATAGGTGTGATCCCCGATGCTATCGCCCTATATCCTTGATCGATGCATCATGTAAACTATTGGGGAGGGTTATTTTGGCCAGATTAGAAACATGGGCTGACTCTGTTGGTCTAATTGTGAACTCCCAGTATGGATTCAGAAGTGGGAAGGGGACAGTTGAGCAGTGCCTGAATTTGGCGCTAATTATTGGCAAGTACATGAAGGCAAGGAGTTCTGCAATTTACCTTGCCTTCATGGACCTGTCAAGCGCCTTTGACACTGTTTGTAGAAGCAGGCTGTGGCAGATGATGGACGATATGGGCTTCGAAGAACCCCTGGTGACACTTCTCCGCAGACTACACGCAGCAACGTCCGTGGCTATAAGATTTGGACCTGGGGGGGAAACAACTAAACCTATTCCCTCAACTGAGGGGGTGCGTCAAGGTTGCATTTTGGCGCCTTTCTTGTTCCTAGTATACACAAATGGACTAGAAAAGTACTTGTTGGACCACTGTTGTGATTTTCCTAAGGTAAACGGTAGGAGTATTCCTATACTCTCATATGCAGACGATACTGTTTTAATGACCCTCACTGGAAACAGTTTGCAGTTGTGCCTAGATGCCTTTAACACCTTCATGCTGGATCTTGACCTGAAGGTAAATTTTGGAAAATCTTTTGCAATGGTCTGTGGTCCTAAAGGAACAAAACCTAGAAAATTTGTGGTGAATCACTCTACTATTGAAAGGGTGGAGAATTTTAATTACCTTGGAAATCTTTTCAATAGCAAACTAAGTTGGGCTCCTTTAATGAAGGCTCGAGCCCAGAGTGCTACCCGCTCCATAGAAGGTCTTTTTCGCTTCTGTGGTAAGTTGGGTCAAAAACCTGTTGCGCACCTTAAAACTCTTTATATATCTAAATGTTTATCTGTGGCTACCTACGGGGCAGGAGTATGGGGGACCGAAAACCCCTCAGTGGTACAAGTGATGGAAAATAAATTCCTAAAACGGGTATTACTGATTCCATCGGGTTCATCGAATAGCTTCTGTCATAATGAAATGGGAATGACCAAAGTGACTGACATCATTCGTCTGTCACCCCTATTATTATGGGGCAAAATATGGTTATCTGACGATTTGCAGCTCTCGAGAGAAATTCTCTCAGACTGCTTGAGCCTGGATAATGCAAACAAGATCCCCTGGTTGTCATACGTCAGGGACATGTTGAATAAGATAGGTTTGGGTCATGTTTATGAAAATCCTGCAAACATCCAGGGAAACATAAAAACCCAAATTAAGTCAAATTACTGGAAGTTTTTAGGCTCACGGTGTCTGGGAGGCCCTATTGGCTATGTACCTAAGTTACAGCATCAATTTTATTTAACTTTTACAACTAATGTCCAATGGCGGTTTTATCTCACGAGGTTTAGGCTAAATACCCTCCATTTTCTTTTCGCCTTTCCTAAACAAGGGGGTTGGTGTGAGCAGCTACCCCCTTGTCCCTGTAATGACAGAGTTAGCCAAAGTACTATACATGTTGTCCTGTTTTGCTCCTTATATCAAGATCCTAGGATTAGATTTATTAAACCTGTCCTGAAGGGGCGGCAACCATGCACTTATAAAGAAGGCTATGATTATTTGCTGTCATTATCTTCTGTTGATACTTGCTGTGCCATGTTAAATTTTATAAGAGTTTCACTTCAGATTAGGAAACGCTATGGATAAATTAGCTGTAGAACTGTGCTTTGCCATTGGATTTGTATTTATGCTGTATGATGGATTTTTTTGAATTGTAATTTTTATTTTATGGATGGATCACCTTATTTGTGTATTATGTTTTTTTAACTTTGTGCTTTTATGATTCATTGTATGAATCGAATAAAGATTTTTGAACCGAACCGACACCCAGTGATGACCTTTGACTACCATTATTATAACTGACTTTAGTATGTTATTTTATCCTAGTCTGGATGTATGACGGTAATGCATATGCCTTGCCTCTCTTAGAAGTGTCTTTCTTGTAATCTTGCTGTCTTTCAGTGGGAGCTGTCACAGAGTAGAACAGCCTTGCCAATAATAGAACGTGTGGGATGTGCATTTGATAGAGTGAAAGGGAGAAAGAGTTGTGGAATGTACTTATTGGTTTCGAAGTGCAGTGTTGTGGGCAGTGATGCACACATGTGCACGGTGTTGTACATTGAGAGGGGAAGTATATGAATCTATAAGCAGTTGTGCACAATTGTGCATTGTGTTGTACATTGATGAGAATTATGAAGTTCTTACTATTGGTTTTGACATGGCCTCATGTCATCTTGTTTTCTGACTTTGCCTTGCTTCAGCTTTTTTGTGTGCACAGCAGTGCTTGCAAGTTGCTTGGGTTATTCACGTTCAAGGTCTTTTTGTTTTTGTGAGGGATTGTTTATGTACCCGGAAGGCCTTGTGAGCTTCGTCAAGATAAAGGCTGGAACATGCGAGATTTGAAGAAAGGGACGTGAGAGCTCCTTCCTGCCGTGGGAATGCTTGCTTGGAACCTGGCCAGTTCTTGTAAGATCCCTTTGGCCCGGGGGGAGGTCTTTCCCGAACCTTCTAGTGTGTTTAAAACTGAGGGTTGCAGACTCAGAGACCGGGATTTTAGAATCCGAACGAGGACAGATGCGTCTATTTCGGGACAACCTGGTTGCTGAGCTCTGAACCCTGGCTGTGAATCCCCCGGTCAGAAGTGGGCTAAGATGCAGATGCAGTGTTTTTGCACCAGGTGAAGTGTTGAGTTTTGATTATTGCCATTGTGATGTGAGACAGTGGCTGTGATCATTTGATGTGTTGTCTTTGTGATGTGTGAGTGAGTGTGCTTTCTTTGTGATGTATGAGTGAGTCAAGGTGCACCTCTAAAGTTATCATTTGATCTATTCAGTGTATATATCTTTCTGATCTTTTGCAGGATGTCCAGTATATTTGCTTGAGTATTCTCTCACATTATTTGCTGCTTGTGTATTCATCAGTATTATTCATGCATTATATTTACCAAGTGTGTTATGATTACTTGCATATAAACATATATATATTTGTGTATTTGAATCTTGTGCATTTGACATCTGGGAAAGCCTTTCTGTTAGAGGGCATTGTGTAAAATAAAACCCCAAGCCTTATTCTAATAGAGAGAGTCCTTGCATTTTGTAAAATAAACCCCTTTCTAAAAGTGCTGTGTTAAAGTCTATGCTTCGCCAGATGTAGAGCCATTGTGTGGGAACTGTATTGTACTGATAGACAAAGCAAAACACTCAGTTACACTGCTAGGATCTACAAGAGGATTCTGAGGTAGTGAGTAATACTGAAAGGGGTTTCCTGCTTGATGTAGTGCTAGAGGGGGAACTACATACTGCTAGCTGTAGTTAGGCTACATTCTTCATTGTTAAACCAGAACACTAAACATGGATCTTCTACTGTTTGCCTGGTGTGGCAATGGTAACAGCCGAGAGACCTGGCCATTCGGTGCCATTGGGGCAGTCTTGAGGTTGTCGGACCCACTGGCTGTAGAGCACGGTGTCTGCAGCAGGTGGGAGAATTGCTGAAGAGTCTTTAGAGTCCCTAGCTGACCAAGGGACCACCTTCCTTCTATGACCCCCAGAGTGAACAAAATGTTCTGCTACACCCCCTTATGGAGCAAAAACAATAATGATCCAAAGATGGATTTCCCCCCAAGCCGACATTCTGCACAACAGTGCCTTGAGGACTACAAGGAAGAGTGTGTGATTCCTCACTTGCCTGGCTGATCTTGAGTGAATTTATATTGTATTGACTCCTGCAGAAGAGGAGAGCTGTAACCAAAACTGTTAACCATAACAACCCTGTGATGGAAACTAACCTTGAGGAATTGACAGGGAAAATGGACTGTATAGAGAAACAGCTTATGGCTTAGAACAGAGGCTGTCAATTGTGGTGTTGGAAGTATGACCAAGAGAGAAGAAGAAACAGGATGATGAGAAAATTTAAAGTTGCAATATATCACCTGTATTGATTTTGAAACAGGAGGTGAAGGATTTTGAAAATTTTTCATAGAGCATTCAAAATCAGAGGTTTAGGTATTCAACCTCTTTCAATGCGAGACACTCTTAAAAACCTTGATGCATTCCTCTTTGAGAAATGACATTTTGGATGCTGATTATTAAATCCAGCTGACAGTGCACAGGGCGTTTGGGCTTTACAAGCAGTGGACTGGCGACTAGGCCACAGGCATTGGCACTGTGAGAGTTGAGTTGGGGCAATCCTTACAAAAAGAGTGAATGACAGATGGGGTAAGCTGTTTTTCTTCCCTGATTTGAGACAAATCAGCAAGACAAGGATAGAGGAGCTGCAGGCGGTGAACCATAGTCTGCCGGCAAGCAAGTCTGAGGATTCTCTGTGGTACCATGCCAAGTTACATGTGGCCTGGGAGGATTGAGAATTATGTCTCTTTTGTTTTTACACTGCTGCAATCAATTCAGGACTTCCTGGACAGTAAAAAAGAAAAAGGCAGGCTGGGCACTCGGGATCACTGCATGGTTAAAGCAATATTGTATCCAAGTTTATACACAGAGCTGCCTGATCTTAGGTTCCCCATAAGGCAGGCAATTTTGAGGCATTCTATTTTACAGTTTAGTTTCGAACAGTGTTTTGCTTTTTCCACAACCATGTGGCAAGTTTTGTTATGTGTGACATTTACATATTTTCGGTGAGCCTATGTGGCACATTTAGATGCGTTGTGTGTGACACGGAGTAACACTTTATCGTGAGTAAGATAAACCATGATGTCCTTGAAAATGATACATATCAGAAATGACTCCTTTTTGTGTCATTTAATGAACAGGAATGTGCTTCAAGGCATAGGCACTGGGAGTAGTGGTATTGGGGGTGCTGCAGCAGCCCCAAAATAATTATACTGATGTTCAGGATGGGGAATCAGCAAGAAAGATGCATTTTTACCTTGTCTCGTTTCCTGTGCATTCAAAATTAGAGGACAAATCTCAGGCTGTGTATTCTGACAAATTTCTGCATATTTTTAACATGGAGATTGGTGTTTACTTTTCTTTCTCTGACTGGAAATTGAGAGACATTTGTAAACTGAACTATATGACAATCTTGCTGGAGTACAGGGAGTGTGAAAGAATCGACTGGAGGATGCCAATTTTTTTTAAACACAACAATATTAGTAAATTAACTCTATACAATTTAAAATATATTACCAGTAAGGAAATACAAATGAAGTGTGCTTTTGTAATTCTGAAGTGTGATGGACACATATTTTAATAGAACCAAAACAAATCAAGACACTTTAATTGGGGATGCACAAATGACAAATATTAGCTAAAACCCAATTTCAGTGCATTATCTTTTGTGTGCTGTATGGTTTTAACAGCACGACTGCATTTTCTGCACAGATTTAGTGGCCATTTCAATGTAAATAGTGTTGCATTTAAATGGAAGTGGGCTACCACAACTTGATTTAGTAACATATTTGCGACAGTGAGCTCCAAAATACACCCCCAGCTACATATTACACCCTTAATATTCTGCAGCTGAATGGGCGTGGTTCATTTGCTGCACTTGTTCTTTATGTGATGTTTGGATTTTTTACAATCCCTATTATTTCAGTGACGTCACACTGACGGCAGCACCCCCCCGACTATGAAAATGATTCCAGTACCACTGCTTCGAGGTAGTCGTAATGCTCATGTTCTTTGTGCAATATCAAAAACTATTTGCCCTTTATAATATGATATTTATGAATACAGTATTTAAGGAACAGATAGAAGGAGAAGGTTCAGCAGCCTCGGACTGTACTGCATAAACTAAAGCACTGCCTTCCTACTACAAGGAGAATGATCTTTCCTGCTAGCCGTGGCTCACATCTGCTGATGCAGAGCTACTGGAGAAAGATGGGCACCGATAATTTACAGGATGGGGCCCTGATCTCGTCAGACAAGGGTCCACTCCCCCCCCCCCCACCCTTCCCCACGTCTAATACCGAACACTTTTGACAGCTCTCAGCACACAGAAGACATCCATCTCACTAAGAATAGAGAAGAGATTGACTGATCCACCCATCATGAAGCTATATCTAAATCTATTCAAAGACCTCAGAGAACATGTGCAAGTTATCATAGCCAGCAGTGAATACAAGATCCTCGCTGGATAGAGTCACAAACCCCAGCACCCAATGGAAACCGTAGGAATCATGTCCAACCACCACTAGGCCACTGTGGAGCGTAATTCATTGCTGCCAAGTGGCCTACATCATGTGTGACCCTCAAACAATTCTGTATTTTTATCGAAATGCTTTTTTTTCTTTTTTTATACCTGCCACAAACACCTAGAATGAAAATGATCTTTTGAACCTTCAAAGACATTGGAGGCTCCTCCGTTAAGGCGGAGGAGCGTCGCCCCACTGCTCTTAGAGCAGAAAAAAATTAAAATAAAATGATAATAACCTTGTTATTATCATTTAATTTTTCTTTCCTACGGAGCTAGGTTGGGGTGGTGCTGGGCTGGGCTGGTGGCACAGGGGAAGGAGTGGCGTTCACAAACTAAGTGCGCATGACTGCTTGCCAGCTATCTTGGCCCGGCCAAACAGTCATGCACACTTTGCATGTTCCCCACGAGGCTGTAATATACAGCCTGGTGAGGAACATTCACAGGCTCCCTGTCCCCGGGTGAGAGCCGAACTACGGCACTCAGACCAATCACTACGTTGTGATTGGCTTAGGGGAGGGAGCCTGGGTGCTTCCTGGTTTCGGGACTGCCAGAAAGTGTAGCAACGACGGTGAGACTGCGCCGGGGAAAGGGTCTTGTTTTCTTCTTTTTTTGTTCCATCCCCGCCCCGCCACCCCCATTCCCTTCCAGCCACCACTGTTCAAAGATACCCATGTCATTCTGTGAGTGTCCACAAATACCCACATATGAACACAAAAACCATCTGCAGCCCTTTATATTTACCTTATGCATTCATCCTCTAAAGCAGAAGTCTTCAAACTGTTTTGCTCTGAACCCCCCTTAAGCTAAATGTTTTGAAGTGGGGCCCCCTCTCCAAAACTATATGGCAAAGAGATGGGGAGTGGGAGGAGTAGGGATGATCACAGAGGGCGGGGATCATGAGATCGTTTCAGGGCTGCGTTTTCGTAGCTCAGAATTTTATTTTATTTATTATTATTATTTTATTATTATTATTATTTATTTATTAATCGGGCTTATAAAGCGCCTGGTTACACTATACAGTGTAACCAATCCACACTAAATGTGAGACGTATAAAAAAAAGAACAACATTTAACAAGAAAAGTACAAAAACACTACTGCATAGAATTGGGGTTCTGTGGGCCCCAATGCACTCCACCTGCTGCACTAATGATGGCTGTAGCCCTGAGAAGCAGGCTATCTATCACCTCTTCTTTCATTCCTTCCCCTTTTGTCTGACTATTACTTTAAACTCAAAACAAGTCTTGCCTCTTTCTGAAAGAAAATGAGCTACTGCATGCTGCCCCCCATTTTTGTGCCAAGGACGCCACCTGCCTTAACAATAGCAAAGAAAATGAGCCCCCATGTCCAATTTGTATTGCAAAGCATTCATAATTATGATGCAGTGGGCCCCTGGGCAAAAGTGTCACTGCACCGGTTTCACTAAGGATAGGTACTGCCTCGCTGTCGCCTCTGACGTTTGTTAAAATAGAGCTCCCATCTTACACCACTGCTCTCCCTCCAATGTCTCATCATCCCTCTCCCATCTCTGTGTCCCTCTTCCTCTTTGATGCCCAAATCAAGGTGAGGATCTCCTCTGCCCAAGTTTTTCCCCTCCCTTGGACCATTGTTTCAAGGATCAAAGAAATACTGGCACAGCATTTAAGGCCTGCAACTGCAGCACCAATGAAGCCTACAGCTCAGCGAAACAGCAGGCTGTCTACTCTGCCCACTAAACAGGGCTATTACTTCTAGGCTAGATGCCCAAAGCAGGCTTTATGCTGCTTTGTGAAAAACACATCATCAAAAAGTACATTTAGCCGTCCGCCTCCCTCACTTGTTGCTTGGGCACCGTTACATGTGCAACAATGGTGACCTGGGCCTAACTGCTAGAAGGAAATTGCACCCATGTTCTTTGCCACAGTAAGATAGCCATAGCTGGGGTCCAGTGCCCACTCATAGAGGGTGGGGAGGGCTCATGTGCTGTGAAACAGATAGTAAAGAACTAAAGAAGAAACATGCCTCCTCACCAATGTGCTCGCTACTTGAAAGAAATGTAAATGTGTGCAATGGTTAACCACCAAATATAAAGGCTGCTTTGGAGCCAGTGCAGCTTTTAATAAACCCAGTCACTTAGCTTCATATTGTGAAATATTTATTCTGTTTGAGATGTAAAATGTGTCCGTTAAACGGATTTCACCCTTTTACGGACACATATGAAAATATTTACATTAGAAATAGTCTGAATGCTTATCACTAAAATGTGTATTTTTAAAGCACTTGTTTTTTATTAATCAGTATTTTCGAACAGGCTGTTTTATACAGTGTAATACAATTTTAAAATAATGTCATTCACAGTTCTTTCTGTCACAAATTGGTACCTCGTAACAGTATAAACAAGTCACTATTCCGCACTGCACCAATCAGGATTTAATTCAATGACTCTCTGGTCACACACAAAGACATCTGCAGTGATCACATTAGCCAACTGAGGTTTCATAAGATAAAACAGTATATTTCCATTTGATTAGTTTAACTTTCATTTTTTTTCTTCATTTGAGGTGTGTGCATGTTTTTATATGCACTTACCCAAAGGTGAACAAAAAACAAAAGCCGATTTCTTTTTTCTCTTTTTAGCCATGACTTTGACATTGACTTCACACTCACTGCCCCATAACACTCAGTAGTACTCATTAGTATCATCTTTTATTTTCTTGTTTTCAAAGTGTTCAGGTGTCTGTGATCAGTTATTGAACACAAACAATATATAACATTTATATATGTTGCCTTCTAATGTTGCTGTACAGTGTTGCAGTAACATTCTTATGATGCATTATGTTTTGTGTGATTTATAGGCATTTAATAGCCATTTCTACTGTAAATGTAGTTAAACATTATGAGACTTCATTAAACTGCTATGTATTTACAAATACTCACATTTCTTACAGAAAATTCACTTCGTTATTGCAATTAAGACAGCTTTGTTGTACTGTATCTAGCCTAAACCCTAAGCCACTTCTTTTCAGCTAGACCGTGGCTGTTTGTCCACATCGACAGAGAGAGGCAACACCAGTACTCGCAGCAAACACCAGTACTCACAGCTTTGATAGTTCTTGACTGTCCCTGCCATTGATAGGATTAAGGAAAAAGTCTGACAGACATGTACACATTCGTAATAAACCTAATACATATATAACTCCTACACACACACACACGCATACACACACACACATTTCATGTTTTACTCTCTTACATGCACACAGGAAATTACACTTACAAATATGTAGCTTTCTCTGAGACACCCATAAGCACAGACATTTTAAATAACCCAGTTACACATATAGCTCTCTTTCCTACACAGAAACACCTACTCACAGAAAGAATCAGAACACTTTTGTTGTATGATTAATTAAAATGATAACAGAATATCTTTCAACATTAAAAAGCAAGTAAAACGCGAAGAAAAAACCCCACATGATTTCCCACTGGAATACAGAGGCAAGAAATCCAACCCTTAAAAGAGAAATCAACAATTCCTTAATTGCCGTTTAATGACTGTATCTATGCTTTTCAGTGTTTACAATAACTCCTCACTATATAAAACGATATATTTGACCGACCATATCAAAAGCGCACCTTCCTCACACTTTTCAATGGGCTTTAACTGCTGTATGTAAATGAAGATTGCCTGGAAATGTGCCTTTCGCGCTTCCAGGCTATCTTTATTTACATGTAATTGCAGACTCATTGGCTCCCCCCTGGGAACCCATTCACGCTCCCCACAGGGGGGCGCGCCCCACAGTTTGAAGACCTCTGTAAAAAGTATGTGAATAACAGTAAAGAGCTCTTCATTTTACATTTCTTTTACAATTTGCGGAATCTTGGAGAGTATTTTCAAATTACAAGGACAACAAAAACTTTCACGATTGCCCTTGTTAACCACTAGTCTTCACATTACCTGAAATGATGCACGTTTAACAAACCTGGAAGTTGGATATTTGATAAGGTTACAAGCTTAAACAAGCATTGGAAATGCAACAGATCTCGCATTTGTTTGAGTTAGAACTATAGGCATTGTAAAGGACTTTTACCTATGTGTTATGGAGTGTGTGTATGTGGTGTGTAGTAAAATTATGTGCGTTGAATTGGATTAGTTAGTTGTGGAATTGTGTGATGTTTGAGTGGATTTGTGTAGTGAAATTATGTGGCATGGTGTGCTGTGGAATTATGTGGATAGTAATTATGTGGAATTGAGTGTAATGGAATTATGTGGAGTGGGATTGTGTGTTATGGTGTGTAACTATGTGGAATGGTTTTTTGTGGAGTGGTAAGTAGTGGAGTTTAATGTGTGCTGTTGAATTTTGTAGCATGATGTGGAAGTGTGTGGTGGGGATTGGATGTATGTGGTGTGTTGTGTAATTTTGTGTTGTTGAGTTGTATTATGTAGTTCGGTGTTGAAATATGTGGTGTGGACTGGACATGTGTGGAGTTGAATTGTGTGGCCCAGCTCAATCCCTCTGTTATGCTGTCTGGGCTGCCAGCAAACCTGTTCTGTCTTGGTACCATTAGCCCACCTCAGATTCCCTTCCTCCTTAAGGCAAGCAACTTGTAGGCTTAATGTGCTCTGCAGCATCTAAAACCAGCATGATCCCCAGGATCTGACCTAGTAGCCCCTAGCAGACACTGTACTGCTATGTACCATGGTCTGAGCATTACACTTGTGAGCCCACCCTGCTCTATAGCGCTCACCCGCCCTCCTGTGAGCAGTATATCAACTCCAATAGAAGAGGTGTGATTGTGTGTGGTGCACCTGTATGAGTGCTGGGTGAGCGGAGTGCCTGAATGAATGCAGGGTGAGCTGTGTGCCTGAACAAGTCTAGGGTATGCCTGTGTGAGTAAAGGGTGAGTATTGCACTTGTATGACAGCAGGATTAAACAGTGCCCCTCTTTGAGTTTAGGGTAAGCAGGGCTGCTAGGAGTGCTGGATGAGAGGTGTGTCTATGTAAGTGTAGCGTGAGCGTTGCGCCTGTGTAAATGCATGGGTGAGCATTGTGCCTGTATGAGTGCAGAGTTAGCATTTTGCCTGTGTGAATGCATGGGTGAACATTGTGCTTGTATTGGTGTTGGGTCACAGATGTGCCTATGTGATTGTAGGGCAAGAGGTATGCCTATGTGAGTGTAGTGTGAGAAGTGTGACTGTGAGTGCAGGATGAGGTGTGCTTGGTTGAGTGTAAGCTGAATGTCAGAGTAGAAGCTTTGCTGTGACTTCATGAGTTTGAAATGAGCAGGGCGCATGCGTGTGAAGGTCTGCTGCACTTGTCAGTGTTGGGAAATCGAAGAAAGAAAACAATGCATTTTTTCAAGATTTAAAACACATGCATACTTGAATGCTCAGAGGCCTGGCATGAAAACACAAATACTATTTCATTACTCAGCCTCTTTTCTGCTCCACCAAAGCGAAGAAAGTCCAGACATAGCAATTGCCGAATCTATCTGAAAATGAAACTATTGTGTCCTCTCAAGAGAGGGTGTATTTATAAAAAGCATCACAATGGCAGTCCCAAGAAAATGTAAGCAGCCTCACCCAAACCTTTTGTCTTTCTAAACAACTCTGCTGATCCTGCCATTCCGTTTCTAGTTGTTCTCTTTCCAGAGAGGTCAACGCGTTTAACTTGTTTTTCACATTTGCTTCTTTTCCATTGAACTACTCAAGTCTTTTCAACTTTAAAGAAAGTTTTTATTGGGAAGATTTTAACTAGAAGTTTAATCTTTCTAGAAAGCTGTTAATTGTTATGCTTGCAATTAGATGCTAAAGAAACAAGGACAGCAGACCTCGAAAATGCTGCTTCTGCTGGCTGTACTCGCGCTGCTTGTGAATCCCCGCCCCCTTCACAGCACTGCATAGGAAGCTCGAAAATGGATGCGTTGGAGACTTCTTCGCGATGAAAGAAGCGCCAATAAAATTTCGACAAAATAGAACAAGCGGCAACGGGCTGGAGGTGGTGGGGGAATGGCACCGCACAAGCAGATTAAGTGAATTACAAGTAGCAACGAGTGCCGACACGAGCCGGAAATGGAGCGATGGGCGGGAGGAGGAGGAAGGACATCACGGGAGCTGAGGCAAAAGAAAAAGTAGTGCACCTAACATACATAAATGGCCAGAAGGGAACTGATCCATGTAGCAGGGTCAGACTGCAGGTCTGAACAAAACAGCCAAAAGGCAGGACAAATGTGAACTGTTCACCAAAGGAATTTTGAAAGACAGACAAAGGAACCAATGAAAAGCGGTGGGCGTGGTGAAAGCCTAAAGAGTAGATAACAGCTTTCAGAGAGATAGCGCATACGCTGCCTAGGCTTGACCTAAAAATTCAAGGATACGGAGTTAAAACTTACCTATCCCTGAGAGCCTGGTCTTGGACCCATGTCGTTGGGATTTAGAAGAAAACATTAAAGCCATTCCCTGTGACTGTGGACAGGACAACACATGACAATAATTCAAAATGTAACCCAAATTAGAGAATGTATGTGCATCTCAAAATACAGATTTATCAAAAGTAATTTGAAAACTTGAGGCAGCTTTGCAAAGTGCAGAGAATGTGCTGACACTATGTAGTTAACAAGAAAGAAAAGAAGGGATGAAGGAAGAAATACATTAAAGAAGACAGCAACAGATGCAGGAAGGGAGGGAGGTGAATTCTGGAGTAAGAAAGGGAAGAATTAAGAAAAATGGGTCAAAGGAGAGAAAAAAATGAATGGGAAAGAGAAAGGAGGACATGGAGTGATAGAAAAAGAAAGGCAGTTAAAAGGTGTGCTGGATGAATAGAAAGAAGAAAGGAACAGAGGAAGAAAAGCAGAAGTAAGGATTGAGGATCAGACAAGAGGAAATTAAGGGATGGAGGAAGGAACAAGAAAAGAAGAAAGTGAGGAAAAAATGGAGGAAGATGGAAGAAAGGTACCAAGGGAGGAAGAATGGAGATTGAATGAGGACTTAAGGGAGCAAGGATGGAAAAATAAAGGAGGCATAGAGAGAGTGGTTAAGAAAGAAAGTAAGACCAGATCACTGCTGCATAAACTAGGCACTACAGACACACCACTCTGCTTGTGACAATGTGGAACATCAGGCACATTCTTCCACACGATCTGGGATTGCCCAAAACTCACACCATACTGGGAGGCAGTTATGGCTAATATCTCTCAGGCCACAGGAGTTACGGTTCCGCCCGAAGCCAAACGATGCCTACTCAACATCTGGGAACCTACAGACCTCAATCACGTGGCTCGTGACTGGGCAACACTTGGGATGACTGTGGCAAAGCGTAATATAGCACGACACTGGGGCTCGAGACAGGCTCCTAGCCCTCACCAATGGTGTCGCGATATGGACAGTGCCATGGTAACAGAAAAAGCCGTCTATGTACGTAGGAGATGCCCCAAAAAATGGACACGGGTATGGGGCAAATGGAATGCTTTCAGAGGGCATATTTGTGAGCCCCCACTAGAGGCATCACTGTCGGATGTCAGTAATTAAAGAACAGGGCATGGGTGTTATGAGCTGCATGTGTACTGAACAGTCATATAGAATACGACGTACAAGCGCGCTTATAAATAACTATATTATTGTTGTACAACCTATGTATATTCATATGATGCATCATGTTTGTTACCTGACACAATGCTGTAACGTACTATTGTTGGTTAACTTAAAAACGATAATAAAATGTTTTATAAAAAAAGAAAGAAAGTAAGGAAAGGAATTCAAGAGGTTTCCCAAATTAGTGGCTTTAATTCTCTCGACCTGAGAAAGATTAAAGGATGAACGGCCGCACCAACATTCAAATCTAGGACCATGAGATCAAACACAGATCCCAACCTACTGAACAATCGGGCCCAGCAAGGCATTTCTTGAAATGGAAAGGAAACATAACGGGGAAAGGAAGTATTTAGATTACTGTTTCTCAAAATCATAACTAATTCTTTGGAGTTTTACTGAATGCTTAGGGCAACAACATGGAGTATGGGCAGTATATGAAACAATACCTGATAATTCTCCAGAGACAAACAAAATAGGACGAGGGGTTAAAGAACAGACTGACTGAGACCATCTATTCTCAGCCATTAAATAAACAGCCAGCTGTATAATAACAACCCCACTTTGGCAACTGACAAGTGGGGAACCTGTCAATGGCACAGCAGTGCTACAAATATCCCTACTACAAGCATAACAAATGGGCCCCAGGCTGTCGACCCTTCATCCTGGGCCCAGGTGCTACTGCACCTGCTGTACTATTAATAGGTATACCCCTGGAACGGGTCATACTGTCAGAACCCCTTCTCACAATCCCACAGGAACCTACAGCAACACAGAAACCACAGGGAACTTCCCTATACAAAACGGGCACATGAACTTTCAGAGCGATAGCTGTTGCACATATGAGAAGGCGCCTTTAAATACCCAACTACAGTGCTTTGCAAGCAGTAATACCATAGTCTGACCTGGATCCCTGCGCCTTTCTAAGTTATATATGTTTCACATCGTGAGGTCTTACTTGGCGAGTTCGATTTCACTTTTCATGGGCGAGCCCTCTGGTGCTGATCCTGAGAGGCCCAACTTCTTAGTTCCAGACCCCGCTTGCAAAAGTGCGCATGCTACAGGGATGAAATGCTAACCCCACAACTGCTACAGATGTGCAGAAATTGAGGCTTACAGGCTAGAGCTGCGGACTAGCAAACTGGGGAACCAGGTTCATGTCGCATCGTCAGCTCAACTTTTTACCTTCCCCTGCCTAAACATAATTTATACATATACAGTCTGCCTCTCTTCCAAAGCGCTTTTATTCCTCTAGGCAAAAAGCAATGACATGCTCTGGTTAAATTAATTTATCTCCTCCTTTGCAACCCTGCTAAGTGCCACGCATCGCGTGACAATCTCGGAGCCTTGTGGAGATGCGAGAAAATTACTGAAATACGTTAGACTAACACCCTATGCGTGGTACTTGAGAGGTGATGGAGATGGTGTCAGTTTCTTGATTCAGAGCTGTTGCCCTGTTGAGATGTGTCAAAATTGTAACCGAAGGTAGCATTTCTTTTTTAGGACTCGCCTGGCGAACGCAGCACGAAAGCGCTGTCGCCAGCGAGATCTATTGTTGCTGACTTGCCTCGGAAGTGGGACAGGAGATGGGCATGTGCATGCTTTTTGGCGATTGTAGTCTGTGGACGCGCATGTACAGCCACGCGGTGTGCACATCTCCTGTCCCCCTTCCGTCCTCAGCAGCCTCATGCACTTTCACTTTCCATTCCACTACTACCACTCATAATAATAAAACTTGAAGAAGAAATAATAATTAAGGCTTGCATGGCACACACCATAATTAATCCTCGCTCGGCGGTGGCGGATCAGGCACTGTTCTTAGGAAGGAGGCTCTGGTGGCAGAAGGGCACCCTCACGAATCCGGTGGTTCCCGGGGTCCCCTTGCAGCGTCAGCGCTTCCATGCGAGGGTAGTACTGCCGGGACGGTGCACGCTGGCATGGCACACACCATAAGAAATCCTCGCTTGGCGGTGGCGGATCAGGTGCTGTTCTTCGGAGGAGACTCTGGTGGCAGAAGGGCACCCCCACGTCTCCGGTGGTTCCCAGGGTCCCCTTGCAGCATTAGCGCTTCCATGCGAGGCTAGTACTGCCGGGACGGTGCACGCTTCGTCGCGCTGAGACCGCGTTGCCGTCGCCAAGCGTGCTTGAGCACAGCCCCGCTGTGCGCACTCCCGCCACTGGCGGATCGAAAGGCGACAGCCGCCGCAGCGCTCTGCAATGCAACCCACAGGGGCACGACCTGCCCCGGTATAGACAAGCGGCGTGCCAAGGGAAGGAATTAACCCCAGTACACTGCTTTAGGAATAACAATTATTCCTCCTCACTGACAGAAAGATGCACCGCCCACTGAAAGTCTTGTCAGTGAATGAAATGCAGCAGCCCTGGGAATGGGTCAGCAACAACAGCAAGGGTTCGGGCCCTCTCTAGACGCCCTGCTCTCTGAAGCCAGCCATGCTTGAATATCTTCCACTTGAGGCTCATAGCCCCCCTCTCTCCGGGCCCTCATATGGGATTGTCTGACAAATGACTCCTCCCCTCCCCAAATCAGGCGTAAATACAACGCAAAGCTTCCATCATGATGACAGCCCTGGAGCCCCCTCTCCCTCAGATCAGCCCTAAATACAACACAAAGCTCCCCTCACGGTCCAGCTGCCATTTGCGCAGGCTGAGTTTAAAGAGACAGAGGCAGCAGGGAGCTCAGACATCCCGGCCCTAGCCCCACCCATGAATTATGAATGTTGGCTGCCAAGGCGGAGTACAAAGACACCTGCGCCCCCATTGCCTCTGCCACCCAAAGCCCCGCCCACAACATGCTATCAAGGAAAAGCTTCAGCGACAAAATGCAGACAAGAAAATCAGTCTCTGCCCTTGGAAAGTGTTCTTGTCGTTGATATGTACCTACGTGGGATACTGTTCGAAGTGTACGTTATACGGATATTCTAAACAAGCATTTTCAATGCAATAGGTCTCGCATTCGCGAGAGTTTAAGCTATTGGCAATGTTAAATGCTTTTTATTTATGTTTTAAAAATCAACACATAAATATATAAAATATAAAAATAAAAGGCATTGTCATTTACAATGCCAATAGCTCAAACTCTCGTAAATGCGAGACCTATTGCCTTGCAAATGCTTGTTTTAATTTGGTGGTAGAATTTTTTGGAGCTGCTTAATAAAAAGTAAATCTTAGTGGTCTATTGTGCGTTTCTGCGAACCACACTGGTGGAAAAAGACAGACACACACACACATACCTACATCAAAAGACCAATCTGCGCCATCTGGCCCTTAACAGAGTAGCCGAAATATTATCACATCAATGGTGACCTGTTAACGCAACACATCTATGTGTTCCACTCACTTTTCAGATAATTATAGAATGATGACACCTGTTTTTCCTTAGTTTGTCCTGGACACTTGCACTATCGAAGCGTCTATACTTTCTATCTCATAAATTCGTACAACTGACGTGATCATCTCGGCTAGCTCCCAAGCAGCTTCACGATGGTTCGTTTGAACTGCTGGAGTATCTGGTAAAAAGGACAATAAAGGTGTAATTGATAATGTCTTCCCTCAGATCTACTAGCACATAAGGCAAACGTCTCTATCTGTCTTATGGTCACCCTGTGCTAGCTGGCCATGAAAAGAGGTATGAGGGTGAATTCCATTTGCTTTTTTTATGCAAAACACTCCATGTTTTCATATCTTTCCTTTGACTCACTGAACAAAATGCAAAGTGGTCCAACACATTAGCTTATGAGGTTCCAAACACTTCTTTTTCAGATACCTGAACTGACAAGCAATAAAATATGCTTTTGGACCAATAACATTGGCAAGGAACAACGTTCCATCTCAGGAATTGGGGACATGTTGGACTTGTGCCCTTTCAGACCTGCCACACAAAGCTGATTACATTATTTATTCCAAGATAGACGCACCTGGTGTAGCTGAGACCGATGCTAAAGTAGCATCTTACAGCATCAGGAAATTAACAGCAGAAGGCATAATTGCCTGGGACTTGGGTCAGACCCAAAATAAGCATTACAGAATGTATTGTTTTGTATTGCAGCATTTATGTAGTGCTACTACAGCTATGTGGAGTGATGAAACACTTGCCTACATGGGTAGCACACTACACAGTGCAGGGTGTGTAGTTGCAAATGTGTGATGGTTGTTTTTTTCATAGTGATAAGAATCCCAAGCACTCTGATGTTAAGTGATAAGTTATTTGGACTGAGGCAAATCATTTCTGCCATTCCACAGTGAAACAATATAACAAGAAAGCCCTTCAGCAGTCAGGTGTTAAATGACCTTAGGTTCATTTAAAACAAGCATTGGCAAAGCAAAAAGGTCTCACCTATACAAGAGCTATTGGCTTTGGCAATGTGAATTTTGCCATGATGTACACCGATGTGGCTGCTGTTCAGCATGGCTAAATGTTAGTGGCGTGGAGTGTTCTAGAGTGGAGGGGGAAGGAGAGTGTCGTAGACTTGATTTGTTGGAGTAGAGTGTCGTAGAGTGGAGGAAAGTATCACAGAGTTGAGTAGAGGGCAGTAGACTTCAGTGGTTCAGTGGCAGAGAGTGTATAGACTGCAGTATCCTGGAGTGGCATCGAATAAGGTGGAGTAGGTTGGAGTGGATTGAGTGTAGTGGGGTGGATTGAGTAGGTCGACTGGATGGGGTGGATCGGATTAGAGTAGGTGGATTGAAATGGGGTGAGATGGATTGAATTGGAGTGAGGTGGATTAGATTGGTTTGGGATGAGGGGTTTGGAGTGTGGTGAATTAGAGTGGAGTGAATGATCCTACCCTGTCTTCTCTCTTGCATCCAGGGCCTCACCTCAGGAAAGGACGTTTCCGCTTCGCAAGAAGGATACACCACATGAGGCCTTCCAGAACACCTCAACAGCCTTTTTATTTTATTTTATCCAATTCCCCTTTTCTCCGGTGCACTTCCCAGCAAAGCAGTGGGTTACATACACTCTTTGTGAAGGAGTGCAACAGGGGAATAGTAGGACACATTCTATGCCATCACTCCCGCTGGTGGATCCTGAAGGTCACTGGCATTTCAGTCTGGCCTATCTGACAATTGGATTGGAGTGAGATGGATTGCATTGAGTGGCATGGATTGGGGTGGGGTGAACTGTTTTGGGTTGGATTAGATTGAGGTGGATTGGATTGTTGGGGGGTGGATTGAAGTGGGGTGTGGTGGATTGTTGTGGGGCAGATTGGAGTGGGGCAGATTGTTTTGGATTGGAATGGGGCAGATTGTTTTGAATTTGAGTGGGCAGATTGGAGGGGGGAGGATTGTTTTGGATTGGAGTGGGGCATATTGTTGTGGATTTGAGTGGGGCAGATTGATTTGGATTTGAGTGGGGCAGATTGTTTTGGATTTGAGTGGGGCAGCCTGTTTTGGATTTGAGCGGGGCAGATTGCTGTGGCTTGAGTGGGGCGGCCTGGTTTTGGATTTGAGTGGAACAGACTGTTTTGGATTGGAGCGGGTCGTTTGGGGAGAGGTGAGGTGGATTGGAATGGAGTGCAGTAGATTCGATTGGATGGGTGTGGGGTGAATTGTCCTGGAGTGGGGTGAATTGGGAGGGAGTGGATGGATTGGGGTGTGGTGGATTGGAGCTGGAAGGGGGTGGATTGGAGTGGGGTGGGGTGGATTAGAGTGGGATGGGGTGGAGTGGTGTCGATTGTTTTGGATTGGGTGGAGCAGAATGGAATGAGGCAGATTGGAGTGGGGCAGAGTAGAGTTGGGTGGATTGGAGTGCAGCAATCACCTCTGTGATCGACATGCGCACATCAGTCAATGTAACCTGCCTGGTACAGTAGCTTGCCATACGTTCATCTTACAGCCCATGTCAATCTAGATCTTCGCTTATGACAGCACCAAACCTATCCAGCTAATAGGGATGTTTCTCTGCTTTGTCTCCCAAGAGGGAGGTACCTGCCACACCAAGTTCTTCGTCAAGTCCTCCAACTCTGAGATGCTCATCAGCTGCGATACCATTGAGCACCTCCACCTCATCCACTTCACAACTGCGGTGAGCAATCTGGCTGCAGAAATAGACCGAATATTCTGTGATTTCCCCTGCTTGTTCACCAGCATAGGATGCTCAAAAAGAACCCCAATTTCTCTGAACATTGACCCCCACTGTCTTCCCCTTCGCTCTACACCAATGGATTCCATTTCATCTCCGACCTGCGGTGGAGGCTGAGTTGCAGAAGGTTGAAGAAAAAGAGTTGTCCAAAAGTTGTCGGGACCCACTCCATGGGCGTCCCCCTTGGTCGTAGAGAGCCAACCCAAACAGCGAGGTTGCATTTGTATCTTTAACGGCATACGCCTACCCAACAAGGCCATCAAATAATTACGCCATATCTCCCCCACAACTGATGACCGGATTGCGGACGTCAATGGATCCAAGTGGTTTTCAAAGCTCGACCTGAAATCAGGCTACCATCAGCTAGAACTGCATGAGGATAGTAGATATAATCACAACTTTCTCAACCCACGTCTGTATCAGCCCCTAGTGCAGGCTGAATTTTGGCATTTCCTCTGCAGTTAAAGTGTTCCAAAATGCAACACGGGAAATCGTCACCAGCCTGGAAGGTGTCAGCAATGTCAGAGAGGACATCATCATCCCCGCCTCTACCCTCAAAAGCCACAACCGTCTCCTAGGAGCAGCCCTTGAGAGGATCACACTAATTGCAACAAGTGTCAGTTATTTTTTTGGCAGGAAACAGAGTTTTTGGGCTAAATTTTCTCACATGACGGCATCAAGGTTGATCCGACCAAGTGCATTGACATCAAGGAAGCACCTACACCTAAGTCAGCTGCAGAAGTCCAGAGTTTCCTTGGCTTTGCAATGTACTGTGGGAGGTTCATCCTCAACCTCATCACACTCGCAGGACCCCTGAGACGCTTGACCAAAACGTCATACCCTTGGGCATGGGGGAAGATGGAAGAAGAGGTGTTTTTAAATCATAAAGGACGCTCTCCTCTAGGACACAGTAATGGCATATTTTGATCCTGCAAAAGAATCTAAGCTCCTAGTAGACACCAGACCCATCGGCTTCGGAGCGATCTTCATGCAACACGGCAAAGAGGTCAAGTGGGTCCCTGGCGCATTTGTCAACAAGACCCTCACTGAGACCGAGAAGAGGTAACCCACATAGAAGAAAAAGCACTCGCTATTAGTGGGGCTGCCAACATTTTCATCAGTATCTCTATGGGCGACCCTTTAGAGTGATAACTAACCATAAATTACTTATCCCATTTTTTTCGGGCACAACACCTCGCCTCCTACAAATTGAGAGATGGGCATTGCAGCTCCAAAAGTACCTGTTGTTCATGAGCTATCAACCAGGGTGCAACAACCCAGCTGATTATCTCTACAGACAAATCTGGCTCTTGCCCAGCTGTCTTAGTGGCCCTCAGTCAGAAGCTAACATGTAAGCTCACTGGATTGCAAAGACAGGCTGCCCGAAATCACTGACCCTCCATGACATCGCTCACACCACGATATCAGACTCGTTCCTCCAAAAAACAATAGAAGCAACAAGTTCCTGTCAATGGAGAGATTTTCCAAAAGCCATGAAACATTACGACATCATCACTCAGCGTGACCTCTCTGCTCTGTGCAACAGCAGACATAAACTCAGCACCACAGAGCAAGGATACTCCAGAGAGGCCACAAATGTGTAGTACCTACTCTGTGGGAGCCTCCATACTCGCCCTCACACACACACTGGCCACTTGGAGCCATCAAGACGAAAGCACACTTTCAGATAAAGGTGTGGGTCCCCACTCTGGATGCTGAGGTCAATGACATGATCGCCTGCTTCCACTGGTGCCAGTATGCAAGTTCCTGTACTGGCTCCCGCCAGTTGCCAATGACAAACCCAGTGCAGGCCCTTGGTGCGATATCAGCGTGAACTTTGGTTCTTTTTCTGATGGACGCCACATGCTGGTAGTTTCGGATACATTCTCAAAGTTCCTGATCGTTGAGGTGCTTCCAGGCAACACATTTGATCATACAAGTAAGTGCCTTGGCAAAATCTTCACTGACTTTGGAGCTCCCATCACCTTTAAAAACGACAGTTTGTCCCCCATTTCAGAGCCAGGACTTTAGGACTACATGTTGTCTCTCGCAATAACGCACAAGAAAATCAACCCCTACTGGCCTCAAGCCAATGAAGAGATTGAAATACTAATGCGCCCATTGAACAAGGCGATCCGTTCAGGAGATCGGTGAGAGGCAATGCGGAAGGGTGGACTCCTGAACACCTGGATATTGAGGCCACCCAACACAGGGTGGAGTTGGAGCCGGCCCAGCTGCACCCATCCTGCTAAGCTTGCCTCTTGTAGGGACAGCTGTAGAGGCTTCTGCTCCCACAAACACTCAACAGCAGGGGAAGTGCATGCCGCCACCCCACCAATTCTATGCTCAAAGCCAGGCAAGCAAGACCTGCCAGGCCACACCTATGCAGCCCGCAAAAAGAGGCACCCCCTCAGCCCTCCCATCACTGCACCACGTGGCACCACCACGCACTCAGGGGCATTTCAAGGATTTTGGGGGCCCTGGGCCAAATGTATTTTGGGGGCCCCTGTTCGGAACAGTTTTGAATTTGTGGTCCACATTTAGCTCTTTCATTCCCTGTTTGGCCAAGTCACTGACAGTGCACAGGCACACTCATCTAAATTCTAAATGTGTTTACATCTAATATTTAGGGATAATGACACGTGTTTTCAATGTTGTAACACAGCAGCAGCTCACTAATATTACTGCAAATAATCTCTGTGCTACCCTCCCATTTCTCATATGTCAGAACCTGTTTTGATCTAAAAGATTTTTTTTATGGATGTTGCATGAAACATAAACACATCATTTCTCTGCAAAATGTCTGCAATAGACTCTCACACATCACCCACATGAAACATAAATTAAAGGAAAACAGTATTCAAACAATCTGTTTAAAAATTATTCAAGGTCATCAGGACAAGACTCTGCAGAACAGAGCTGGCTCTATCAGGTGTCCCCATAAAGGCTGGGGCCCTGCGCCAGAGCCCACTTTGCCCATGCCTTAAAACATCTCTGCACGCACTGGCACCCCACTTGGGCACCTGGCCCAGACAGCCTCCTCCTCCGCAGGCTATAAGGACTTTGCACTACCCGTCTCCATACCCCACCTCAGCAGTAGTCGCATCCATGCCTCAAGTTGAGCGCCGACCAACAAGGTGATGCACATTAGATACTAGCACATTAGATACTAGACCAGCAAGTGACGCCCCCGCTGCACATTGCAACGTCCCCACCCATGTCTAATGCAAGCTCATGTCAATCGGAATGCCTCTAATCCTTTGCCACCCTTACGCAAACTCAGCGACCCTGGGTTGTGTGTCTGAATAATAACTTCAGGGCCACAAAACAGACTGATGCTGAAACAGAACCCTCCCTGCTTCTACGCTATGCAGGAGAAAAAAAATCTACAAGATGCTTTGTTATCTCCCCGACATGGGCGCAGACAATGACTACCACAAAGCCATCACTGCTACTTTGACATCCAATTTTGAGAGGTTTGAGCTTCATAAAATCCAGCAATGCGAGGGGTAATCCACTGACCTTTTCTACACCCGCCACGAGAGCTCGCTAGCACCTGTATGGATGACGGTCCACAGACAGAAGTGAGAGCCCAAATCATCCAAAGTTGCTGGTCTGCTACCCTGAATCTTCACATACTTTCCAGCCCAACATGTGGCTGGACGATATCCTAACACTTGCATTTGAATAGCAGGACGATGTAGAAGACGCCATCTACAAGACCCTTGGCGCCTACCGGCACAATCCACACAGCAAAACTCAAAGAGCACCAGCAGGCGTACTATTCAGAAGAGCTGTTTGAGCCACGATCCCACACGCTGAACACTGGATCCCGTAACCCATTGATGTGACAGCCACCCAACTGAGGACAAGGCTAAACAACCAGAATACTAGCTTGGCCCATAGAGCTAAAGAAGCAAGCATTGAGGTAAGGGAGTGGATTCTGGTGCTCAATCAACACCCTTGTAGGAAGTTCCAACTCCCATACGAGACACGTCTCCTCCAAGTCACAGACAGAAAGTGCACAATGATGACAGCAGAAAACAGCACAGAGAAGGTCACAAGCAGCCGGGGTCCATGCAGGTAACAGCAGTAGGGCGGTAGGGCCGGGTAAGGTGGGATTAGAGGGACGATGCGAAGGAATCCCCCCTTACCCGGCCACATTGCCCCACCCTGTTATCTGCACGGACGGCAGCTGGTCACAAGGAATGTGTCTGCCTTCACCAAGTGGCTCCAACAAACCCCCAGAGAGATCAGAATCCGGATCCACCAGATACCTCTCCGAGGGAGTAGGAGGAGCATCGGAAGATGGAACAACATCAGAGTGATACACCCCCCTGCCCATCACCCCCGTCAGCAGCTCCCCTCAACCCAGGAGTAGTCCAACCATCACAAACACCAGAAACTCGCACCTCGCCCGAGACAGGCCGGGGAATCCCGAACCGGCTGCGACCCACCATCAAGAAACCAAAGAAGCTTGAGGACTACATCTGTGAATAATTTGTTGACACCTAGGACCACATTGTCTGCAAAACATATACTGTATGATGAAAATTTGCAATTGGTGATTGTTTTTTTGTTGTTGAAGGTTTTGGAGGAATGTAGTAAGGTGTACGCAAACACGGACACCAGTTCCAACTTCACATCGAAGGTAGGTAGCGAGCCAATAAAGAGGGGGAAGCCCCAGCAGCGCCAATGTTGCCAGATTGGGCTATTTACCGCACAAATAGGGGATATTTTTCCAATTTGAGTGTGAAAAAAACTAAATGCCTGGAACCTACTTTTTGGGCGTATATTAGCCCGTTGTGCACATTTTTTTAAGCTGTGGCGGCGCCTCAGCAATGTCAGCACTGGAGTGGACGCAGAGCTCACTGCAAGGGATGGAGAGGAACAAGAGGGCAGTACGCGCACGGCTTGGCGGTAAGAGAGGAGGCTGGCCAGGGTGACAGACTGGGTGAGAGGGTAGTAGGTGCGCTGTGGAGAAGGGCAGCAGAGCTGGGATAGGCTTGTGGTACTGTGTGATTTATAAGGGAGCGACCTTTGACCCTGCCTGCAGGTAGGTCGCCCCCCCCAGCCGCCACACGGTCCTCCTGTGCCATGCTGCTGCCTGCCAGCTCTCGCCGCTGCCAGTGAGTCCCTGCGCCTGCTGGCTCCCCGCTCGCTGTGCCCTGCTCTGTGCCCCCAGTGACCCGTTTTTTCGTTCTGTACCCCGTTTTTGTCTGCTTCCCCCGCTCTGTTGTGCCCTGCTCTGTGCCCCCAGTGACCCGTTTTTTCGTTCTGTACCCCGTTTTTGTCTGCTTCCCCCGCTCTGTTGTGCCCTGCTCTGTGCCCCCAGTGACCCGTTTTTTCGTTCTGTACCCCGTTTGTCTGCTTCCCCTGCTCTGTTGTGCCCTGCTCTGTGCCCCCAGTGACCCGTTTTTCGTTCTGTACCCCGTTTTTTGCTTCCCCCGCTCTGTTGTGCCCCGCTCTGTGCCCCCAGTGACCCGTTTTTTCGTTCTGTACCCCATTTTTGTCTGCTTCCACCGCTCTGTTGTGCCCTGCTCTGTGCCCCCAGTGACCCGTTTTTAGGTCGAGGACTACCGGTCTGCCGAAAGGCAGAACCGGAAGTCGGAGATTTAATGACTTGGAGAAGAGGGGCTTGAACCCGCCCCTCTTCTCCCCTGTTCTCCATTGGCTGGCCTCGTAAATGCTGGCCAGCCACTGGAGAAGAGGTCAGTCACTCCGATTAGGCCCCATCATTTTCGGATCGGGGGGCGTGTTTCTTTGCGAGAAGTCTCAAGGAGGAGACAACAGCAAAACACGCCCCCGAATCCGAAAAGGACGCTGCGTTTCCTCGCCTTCAGCACCAGACAGTATCGCGCTATTCGGCAAGAGGGAAAAGAAAAAAGTCATGGTGATAGAGCGAGGCACGGCCGCTGGCGCCCGAGGATTTCACTTTAAACTGAAGTTTCCCAGAAGCGGACTAACTCGGCCCCTGTGATAGCGTCCTGCAGGAGAGGGGACGATTCTATATAAAAGAGGACCAAGTTCGGGCGATTCTGCCAAAGTCCCCAATCCAACCTGCAGCACCCTGACCGATCAACCCCAATGGATCGACTGAGTTATCGCAATATAACGGGTTACCTCCCTGGGTCAGTGTATCTCCACAGCTCGGTGGATCGCGATCCCTGCTGCCTACAGACAGGTCGGTCACAAGCAGCACAGGAGCGCACAGACATAAAACATGATGACATCTCCCCCCAGTTACCGCATGCAGCCTGCACCTGAGCGCTAGAGCATGGGGAGGGACAGACGGACGGGTGGCCCCTCACGCCTCGGGCGGCAGCTCCATGGGACTCGGGGGCCGCTGCCCGCCGGCTGCCGCTCAAGCCTCCCCGGCGCCCCTGGGCAGGGCTGCGCGCAGCATCCTACAATGGAGGAGAGCGAGGAGGAGGAGCGGGAGGCGCGGCGAGCGGCAGCAGCCTGCGGCGAGCAGCGCGCCCCGCACTTGCCATGAACAGAATGATGCCCAGGCAGCTCCTCTCTGCCCCCGGGCGCCCAGCGTCAAAGGCCCTCCCTGTTTCTTTTTCCCAGTGACTGTTCTTTCCTCCCCCTCGCCACCGCCTCCTCCTCCTGCTGCTGCTGCCGGCCTGTCCCCCTGCCTCCCGCCCCTCGTGCTGTGCAAGCCACAGCTCCAGCGGAAGGCTGGTGCACGGGCAGCTCCGGCCCCTCCGCCAAGGAGCTGCCGCCGCCGCTGACCAATGGCGGCCTCAGGGGCCTCCCCCTCGCTCCCTGGGCGCGCGCGGCCCCGGGCTCACATATCACTTGACTTCTCTCCCAGGAGGTCGGATATGCTAATTCAGGGCCGCCGCCGCTGCTGCTGCAGAGTGTGGCGGTGGCAGGCAGCAGCGGCGGCGGCTTTAACGCCCTCCAAAGTTGTTGGCTTAACCCTTAGGAGCCACCGAAGCACCTCGTTAAGAAGTGCCGGCTACTGTTGTCCCGAGCGTGCCCGGAGCCGCAGCCCCCTTCTCTCAGCCCGGACTTTTTACAAAGTGTGAAAAACACAAGCGCTGGGGCAGCTGTGCTCTGTGTGGTAGCCGTGCTGTGTGTGGTAGCCGCCACCATCCTAAAGTGGGATAGTTAAAGGGCAGTTTTAAAGTGCTGGGAAGGATCCCACCAGAAGTACTGACGGTAATTGAGAAGTGGCACCGCTGTCATGAAATGTACAGCTACCCTACTGAACCGAGCCAGTGCTGCCCTTCTCATTAAAGGTAGGTACATGTCCGAGAAGTGCCCGGCTCGGCTATCTTATTTTGCACTAAAGGAGCTCTGGTAGACGTGCCCTTCCTGCGTCATGTTTAGCAGGTTTGGGAGTCCTTCTCTTTTTAAAGAACATCAGGTGTACGTACTGTACCTCTGAAAGTATAGCTCGTCACAGAGAAGTGCCGAAGTTGGTCAGGTGCACGTACTGTACCACTGGAAGCAGAGCTCCTCAGTCAAAAAATACTAAAGATGGCCAGCTGTATGTACTGTGCCAGAGGAAGTATAGCTCCTCAATAGAGAAGTGCCGAGGTTTACTAGGTGCTTATTAAAGTAACACTGGAAGTATAGCTCCTGCTTGGAAAAGTGCCGAAGTTGGTCAGATACATCTACTGTACCGATGCAAGCAGAGCTCCTCAGTCGAGAAGTGCCAAAGGTGGCCAGGTGCATGTCCTGTACCAATGAAAGTATAGCTCTCAACTGAGAAGTGCTAACTTGAGCATTACGTGTGTAGCATCCTCGCTAGCAAGCAACATTCGTGTTACCCTTACAACATTGTCGAGAATTGCTACTTAGGTCTGTTTAAAATACCCCATTTGTTGAGAAATACCACCGCTGTCCCACCCACTGAAAGTACTACTACAGCTGTGCTGAACAGCGCCAAGAAGAATGTAACTGCTTTCATAGAAACTCAAGGATGTGCTGAGGCGCCACGCCATGAAGATGCAGAAGTGTGAATAAGACGTACCACTATTGCACATCAATAGTGCTGCAATTTCGCAGGGAAGTGCCGGTGCTGCTAAGAAGTGACACCAGTGTCCCATGGAAAGTGCAAGAGCCCCACTGAGAAGTGTCAGTACTAAACTAACATAAGACATCAGCTCTGCTGACCAGTGGCAATATCGATCCATTAGCAAGTCAGCGGTTTGCAGAGACGTTATAAGACACGACAAAGTGTCCAATTGCCCAGAGCCCCACCTTCCAAGGGGACCTGGGAAAGTGAAGTTCATCTCTCTGTCTATCTCTCTTGCTCTACCTTTAACCTGTCATGCACGAGTGTTTGCTATTAGTGGACTTGTATTGGCAGAGAGTTGATAATAAAACAAAAAGTTGTGCCGAACAGGGGCAACACAAATATAACTTGCCTTGGGGTCTCGAAAATCAATAAAAGCGGCACTGCAGCTTTGCAGATAGGCTGTACTGCAATTGTAAAAGGTCAACAACCCCTCTACTAAGAATGAATGACACTGTCCCAAAAGCTCATCAGCTCCGCAGTAACATTCCACCACTGCCCTGTTCTGAGTACAGTAACACTGCTGCAAAGTGCAGTGCTGCCCCCTGTTTACGCATAGAAGCCTTAACCAGAAGCCCCATTGAATTACGGAAGCTCTGCGGTCAAGTGCCTTTGAAATCTAGAAGTGCCTGATCCGTGATTCCATCAATTGGCTACTGTCGTGCCTGGCTTATTTGTTTAATAACCGGGCCTGGTTCGCAGATAAACACAACCGTGAACTAAATATAACAAGCTTTTACAATGCAATGGTCTCGGCATTGTTAAAGTTAGAGCTATTGGCATTGCTCATGACATTATTTTTCTGTAAAACATCTCTCTCTCTCTCACAAAAATAAGACTTATTTTTGTTAGAGAGAGACAGAGATGTTTTAAAAACAAAAATAATGTCATGAGCAATGCCAATAGCTCTAACTTTAACAATGCCGAGACCATTGCATTGTAAATGCTTGTTCATTCTGTACCCCGTTTTTTGCTTCCCCCGCTCTGTTGTGCCCTGCTCTGTGCCCCCAGTGACCCGTTTTTTCGTTCTGTACCCCGCCCCCTAGTCCCACGCTCCAGCCTGGGCCCCCCTCCCCCCGTTCCCTCTGGTCCACCTTCCCGCCGCTGCACCCTGCGGCCACGCCCCCCGGTGCCCCATTCGCCACCCCGCTCTCGCCTCCCAGCTGCTCCTCCCTCCCACTTATATGGAGGCCGCGCACAGCGGGCGCGCCTACGGCAAGCCCGTCTGCGCCCGTCCGCACCCAGACCGCGCCCAGTGCCAAGACCCCTGTCCCCCGACCCAGCCAGCCCACCCGAAGAAGATACAGTGCCACCGCCCTCCATGCACTCAACACCGGCCAACATCCAGCCTGCTTCAGAGCCACCCCGAAACGCACCCATGGAGCCTTCACCTGCCACGCCTGCAAGTTTACCTGCCCCCAGACCTGCACCGCGCACGCCAGGACAGGCACCAACATCAACCACCTCAAGTGCATCCTGCTCAACACTCGCTCCGTTCACAAGCACGACGTCGAACTCTGGGACCTCCTTGACACAACGGCTCCGGACGTCGCTTTCCTCACGGAAACCTGGATAAACGCCTCCTCGGCCCCCGACATCGCCATAGCCATCCCGGACGGCTATAAGATCACCCGGAAGGACCGCATCAACCGAGCCGGAGGCGGCATCGCCATTGTCTACAGAAACACCATCCGCATCACGACCAACACCGACGACACCCTCACTGACGCCGAACTCCTCCACTTCCAGATACACACCGACCACACGACCACCCTCAGAGGTACCCTCATCTACAGACCCCCGGGCCCTCGCACACAATTCAGCGAAGCCATCGCAGACTTCATCAGCCCGCTCGCCCTCGCCTCCTCCGACTACATCCTCCTAGGGGACCTCAACTTCCACCTGGAGAACAACAAGGACAACAACACCACCACCCTGCTTGACAACCTCGCCAACCTCGGCCTCAAGCAACTGGTCAACACACCCACCCACTACGCCGGCCACACGCTGGACCCCATCTTCTCCTCCAGCAACCACATCTCCTTCAGCCACTCCACCGGACTTCACTGGACTGACCACAGCTGCGTCCACTTCAACTTCAGGAAAGCCACAACTCACCACCGCCCGCAACAAGCACCCCATAGATGCTGGAGAAAGATCACCACCGACCAGCTCACCACCTCCCTGAGCCAAAACCTACCCTCCTACACTACGGACCCCAACGAATCAGCCCTCAACCTCACACAGTGGATCACCAACTGCACCGATGCCCTCGCACCACTGAAGAACCCCCCAGCAACTCTGACAGCAAGAAAGCCTCATGGTTCACCAACGATCTCAAAGACTCAAAAAAATCCTGCCGTACCCTCGAGCAAACTTGGCGCAACGACCAGTCATCAGGAAACATGACAGCCCTCAAGACCGCCATCCGCAAACACCACCAGCTGATCCGCACCACCAAAAGGGCAGCTTTCAGAGAATCTCAACGCCTCTCACAATGCAGCTCTCTGGCCAGTTCCTTCAGTGGTGTTGTCCATATGGAGACCTACCCTCATTGACCTTGGGGAATATTACTGAAAGATTTTTCTAGGTCTTGAAGCTGTATGATAAGATTGACCCAGACTAGCTCTTGTTGGACGCTCACTTCATAAAAGACCTGGGACTGGGCAGTTTGGAGCAAGCCGAGATCATTATGGCAATGGAATACGAGTTGGGTTTGAAATTCCAGATGCATATGGCGAGAAGCTCATGGCGTCAAAAGAAAGTGTAGATTACATTGCTGATAAAAAGGACATGTACGAATGAGCGGCCTCATTGGATTTAAGAGCCAGTTGCACATAGAGGACTCTGGGATGAGACTGGCATGTGTGCGGATGCAGCGACCTCACAGCATCATTTCATCGGTTCTTCTGGAACCTGTATTTAAACATGTCTAAAATGCTTCCCCATAATGAGTGTACATGACCCAAATATGATTTACCTAATTTAATTGTTGTTCTTTTACTTGTGTGTTCTAAAGTTTTCATAAAAGGTTACTTTAAGAAAGTTCTGTAATGACTGCGATGGTAATAAAAAGTTATGCAAGAAATACAGTTCCTTATGATAAGGAAGCTGTTTCCTGCGTTTATTTGCTTTACTACTTTGTCATGTACTTCTATATTTAATCCTTTGCCTGTGTCAGTGGAGTATATAAGGAGCCTTCTGAATTTATCTGTATCATGACATATACCCAGGCTTTGTCAGCACTGCAGCGGTACAGAATACAAGTAATATAGGCACCCCATAATTGAAAACATAACGTATCCTGACTTTGGGCTGGGGTTTTTTACATAACATTGTATACCACTATTTGGACAGAAGGGTACTGTAGGGAGAACCTTTCTAGGTAAGGTGGCAAGTAATGAGAAGGTGGAAAATGTGTGTTATTTCCAGTGCTTAAGCATCCCTTCATGGATGTGGGTTCGTGGTTCCTTCCAACCCTCTTTGGTCCTTATGACTTGGCCTGTTTGCTACCAAGTACTGGGTAGTCTGAGTCGAAGGATGGGAGAAATGCTTTAAAGCTGAGGTTTGTGAGGTGAGACTTTAAGGAAGAAATAAAAACCAAGATCAGGAGGTTTTGCTTTTTCCTAGCCCTCCTCTTTTAGCACCCACCCCCTGATCCTCCACTTCATGGGTGGCAAGGAATGCCAAACGCCTCACATTTTTCTTTGTTTCATGCCAGCGTGCTGGTGTGAAGAGATGCTAGGGCAGACTACTTGGCTAGTTAATCCAAACTCGATAGTCTGCCCCTTCATCCGCCACTATTAAAACCCCTTTCTCTTCCTCCTTTATGGCTGGGGAGGGTGGTAGGGACTTGGTAGCCCTCCCACCCCATCTGCTGTTTTAAGCAGCTGATAACTAAGTATGTATTAAATGGCATGACCTGGAATAAACGCCCACCTTCTGATTCTCTCATAACCAAAAGGGGAGGTGCGACATAGATACCTTAAAGCCACATTGCTGAGGCACAGATACAAGACCTACGTCAGAGAGGCAAGGAACAGGAGTCCTCATGTACAAGAGAAATCAGAGACACAGTTGAGAGGCGACAATACTTAAGAACTTCCTCCACCAGGATCTGAACTACCTTTGTTATGTCACCCCACCATCTAAATTGATGCTTTAACTGTGTACAAACTTTGACCAACAGCTGCAATTCTCTCATGTGTTAACTCCTGCACGCTTCCACCGATGTAAACAGAGTTTAATTGTTATAGGTCTGGAACTCGCTGTAACCCATGTGTGGAGGGAGGCCCCCTCCCCTAGACATGGAGGACGTGTCCTCGGTATGGTGGGAGTGTGCCCCCACAGCTGGTCGCTCCTCACCCCTGCTGCCTGCCGCATCCTGTCGCCTCCTGCTGCCTGCTGCATCCCGACGCCTCCTGCTGCCTGACGCTCGTAGCTCACGCATCCCGCTTTACCGCCGCTGCCCTTCTTCCCGGTAGGCGCCGCCGCCTCTCCTTCGCGCCATTTCCTCCGCCGCTGCCCCTGGTCCGCTCCTCTTTTCCCGCCGCTGACACCAGTCCCGCCTTCCCTCGCAGCCCATTGGTCCCCCCGCCTCCCGCCTCCCAGCTGACCCTCCCTCCCGGCTCCTTACTTATGACGCCACCAGAGCGACCGCGCGCAGCGGGAGCGCCGACTGAGCGCCGAAGGTGTGCCAAAGGTAAACCCGTCTGCGCCCGTCCGCGCCTGGACCGCGCCCAGCGCCAGACCCCCTGGCCCCCGCGTCCACCCCCCCCCCCGCAGGACCTACGATGCCGCCGCACTCAACGCCGGCAGAACCTCCGGATGCTACCGAGCATCCCCACGACACACTCATGGACCCTTCGTATGCCGATCCTGCAACTTCTCCTGCCTCCGTACCGGCACCGCGCCCACCAAAACGGACAACTGCCACCACCTCAAGTGCATCCTGATCAACACCCGCTCCGTCCACAGACACGCCGCGGAACTCTGGAACCTCCTCGACACCGCATCTCCAGACGTCGCCTTCCTCACGGAAACCTGGATGAACGCCTCCTCAGCCCCCGACATCGCCATAGCCATCCCGGACTGCTACAAGATCGTTAGGAGGGACCGCGTCAACCAGACCGGAGGAGGGATCGCCATAGTACACAAAGACACCATTCGCATCTCGACTGACTCCATCGACGCATTCAACGCCGCCGAGCACCTGCACTTCCAGATCCACACCGACCCCAAGACCACCCTCAGAGGCACCCTCATCTACAGACCCCCGGGACCGCGCATACAGTTCTGCGAAGACATCACGGACTTCATCAGCCCACACGCCCTCCCCTCCACCGACTACATCCTCCTCGGGGACCTCAACTTCCACCTGGAGAACAACAACGACCGCAACACCACCGCCCTGCTGGACAACCTCGCCAACCTCGGACTCAAGCAACTGGTCAACACCCCCACCCACTACGCCGGCCACACGCTCGATCCCGTCTTCTCGTCCAGCAAGCACATCACCTTTAGCCACTCCACTGGACTTCACTGGACCGACCACAGCTGCGTCCACTTCAGCTTCAGAAAGAACACGGTCCACCATCACCCGAAGCAGATCCCCCACAGAAACTGGAGCAAGATCACCGCCGACCAGCTCGCCACCTCCCAAAGCCAGAGCCTACCTGTCAGAACAACGGACCCCAACACAGCAGCCCGCAACCTCACGCAGTGGCTGACCTCCTGCGCCGACGACCTCGCCCCACTGAAGAACCCGCTCACCAAGCCCAGAAGCAAGAAGGCCCCCTGGTTCACCGACGAACTCAAGGGCTCCAAGAAGGCCTGCCGCACCCTCAAGAAGGCCTGGCTCCTCGACAAGACCGCCGACAATATGACCGCCCTCAAGCTCGCCACCCGCAGACATCACCAGCTCATCCGCACCACCAAGAAGAAATCTCTGAAGGAAAGACTGGACAACAACGCCCATGACAGCAAGGAGCTCTTCAACATCGTCAAGGAGTTCTCCAACCCCAGCACCGGCAACAACGACATCACTCCCTCTCAGGACCTCTGCGACTCCCTCGCCTCGTACTTCCACCGAAAGATTGCCGACATCCACAACAGTTTCGGCGCTCCACCCCCGCACCCATCGGTCGAACCTACGCACCCCACCACCACCCTCCAGACATGGACCAAGGTGACCCCCGAAGACACGACCCGCATGATGAACACCATCCACTCCGGATCTCCGACCGACCCTTGCCCCCACCATGTCTTCAACAAAGCAGCCTCCACCATCGCACCCCAGCTCCGAGACGTCATCAACGCCTCCTTCGACACAGCCACCTTCCCAGAGAGCTGGAAGCATGCCGAGCTCAGTGCACTGCTGAAGAAACCAACAGCAGACCCCACCGACCTCAAGAACTTCCGCCCCATCTCGCTCCTTCCTTTCCCCGCCAAAGTCATCGAGAAGGTCGTCAACAAGCAACTGGCCGCCTTCCTCGAGACGAACGGATCCCTCAACCCTTCGCAGTCCGGATTCCGAGCCAACCACAGCACCGAGACTTCCCTCATCGCGGCCACCGACGACATCCGAGCCCTGCTCGACAACGGTGAAACAGCGGCACTAATCCTCCTAGACCTCTCCGCAGCATTTGACACTGTCTGCCACCGCACCCTAGTCCAACGCCTCAACGACACCGGCATCCAAGGGAAGGCTCTGGAATGGATCACCTCATACCTCGCCGGCAGAACACAGAGAGTACGCCTCCCTCCATTCCATTCGGAAGCCACCGAAGTCATCTGCGGCGTCCCGCAAGGATCATCTCTCAGCCCCACCCTCTTCAACGTCTACATGAAACCCCTCGCGGCCATCGCACGCCAACACAACCTCAACATCATCTCCTACGCCGATGACACCCAGCTGATCCTCTCCCTCACCAGAGACCCCGACACCGCCAAAGCCAGCCTACACGAAGGGATGAAAGACGTCGCCGAATGGATGAACATCAGCCGCCTGAAATTGAACACGGACAAGACAGAAGTGCTCATCCTCGGATCATCGCCCTCCGCATGGAACGACTCCTGGTGGCCCCCGGCCCTCGGCACCGCACCCAAACCAACGGACCACGCACGCAACTTGGGCTTCATCCTGGACTCCTCCCTATCGATGACCAGACAAGTCAACGCCGTCTCCTCATCATGCTTCCACACCCTCCGCATGCTCCGCAAGATCTTCCGATGGATCCCGACCGTAACCAGGAAGACGGTCACCCAGGCCCTCGTCACCAGCAGACTCGACTACGGAAACACCCTCTACGCCGGAACCACAGCCAAGCTTCAGAAAAGACTTCAGCGCATCCAGAACGCCTCCGCCCGACTCATCCTGGACGTCCCCCGACGCAGCCACATCTCGAACCACCTGAAAGACCTGCACTGGCTCCCTGTCAACAAGAGGATCACGTTCAGACTCCTCACCCACGCACACAAATCCCTCCACGACCTGGGCCCAAGGTACCTCAACAACCGCCTGACCTTCTACACCCCGACCCGCCAGCTACGATCCGCAAACCTCGCCCTCGCCGCCGTTCCTCGCATCCAGAGAGCCACCGCCGGAGGAAGATCCTTCTCCTACCTGGCAGCCAAAACGTGGAACTCCCTGCCCGTCCACCTGCGGCTGACCCAGGACCACCTGGCCTTCAGGAAACAGCTCAAGACCTGGCTGTTCGAGCAGTAGCAGAACCCCTCCCCCAGGCGCCTTGAGACCCTTCCGGGTGAGTAGCGCGCGATACAAATTCCATGATTGATTGATTGATTGATTGGAGTGTCCCCTGGTGAAGACTGTACACTGGGGAACATTGGCATGCATTTGTCCTGGTGGTCTGCTGGATTCGCAGTATTGTCATTGTCACCTAAGTGAAGAGTTGCGGATGTCTCAGAAAGCCTTGCAGCGTCCTTTTCTCCCACTCATTTTTTGATGCCTCACTTCCCCACTCTCTTCCTCACTTTGAGACCTTGCGAGGGGAGAGGTTGAGGGGAATCAAAGGCAGTTGGCATACCCAGCAGCCTGAGTCTGCAAGTCCTTGTGTACCCAGCAATGTTCAAGTTTGCTAATATACTCTCTTGCTGGAGAGATCTAGTTTGTAATTTAGTTTCTGTTTATTGTGAAGCACTCTTAAGTTCTAAGACAAGATTCACACTCTGTAAAGAACAGAAAGGCAACGACAAAAGTCCTTTAAAACTTTTAGCACCAGATTAAGTGTTTATGGGGAAGGACTTTGGAGTCGAGTCTGGGAATTAAATGACTGTCTCTTTTCTGGCCTCTTCAGTACATTTTAACCGAAAAGCTGCGAGTCTCATGTCTAAAGATGAGCGGCAAACTCCACTCCGCTGGCGGAGTTTGAGGAGTTTTTGCCACTCCGTGCTCCGCTCGGAGCACAGAGTTCAGCAAAAACTCCACAACTGACGGTGTAGCAGAGTTACTGGATATAGTGAGCGGAATGTGGAGCCCCAAGCAGTGCTGCAAGCACACGGACAAGGGTGCCTGGTTGCGAGGGCAAGTCGAGGGCCCTGGGCAGGTTTCTCCAGTGTCCTTCCGGAGTTCTAGGTGGGCTATCCTGCACCAAGCTCCTCCTCCAGGGCGGACCTGAATGCTGATGGAAGTGCTGCAGAGGCAGGCTCCAGTCCAGCTAAGAGGGATCTGGACCGCACTATAGACCCTGGCCCTTCCCCCCTGTTCCTCCAAAACTGTAATTTCCCTGGACTTGCAGTGAAGGACGATGGTCCTCTGGGCGCCAATGACTCCTGGCAGGAAGAGCTTGCTCCCCAGGTGGTGAACGCGCCTGGCTGGATTCTGGGGCTGCGGGCACTAGCTGGAACTTTGGGCTGCGGCGGTAACAAGAAATTTGGGAGCGGCAGAAGCCATAATGGGTCGGGGGTCCAGGTCGGGCTAGATGTTCCCACTGCCGCTCTGCTTGTGCGGTATTGTGGTGCTGTTGCGGTATGGGAGCGCAATGCTGAGTTCTCATCTTCTACTCTTCTTGATGCTGATGCGGAGGCTGGCCACCGAGGAGCTGGGGGTGATCACCATCATGCAGGTATGTTCGACTGTGGGGAAGGGAACAATGGACTGGGGCGTGGGTGAGTAGTGCACCCCCGACACTCATTATCTAGATGCTACCCCCACATGCAGGCTGTGGTAGTGAGTGCACCTGCCCCACACCGTGCACACTTCACATGTTCCCGCACCTAATGTGGGGCACTGTACATGCCCCCGTTCTCCCTCTCTGAAGGACTTTATACATAAAGCGGGGTGCAGCAGCCATTTCACCCACTGCCCAGCACTTTAAGTTCTATTTTCTCGTTGGTACATCCATCCACAGTCCTGAACTTTACGGTGTCCTGCAAGCAGCCTGCCACATTCCAATTTCCAACTACGGGTGGCACATCGTATCTTAACAAACAAAGAAAAAATACAATGTCCCAGTTTTCATGTCAAACAAAATTATACAGCGTGTTGCTGCTACCAGCAAGCGGAAGATGATATAAATGCATTAGCGAGATGGCTAGTAAAAGTGTAAAAAACACATGTCAGGCTCATGTATAATTGATATTTTCAAGAACTTTGTTGCATTAAAAAAAAAAAATCAACGATGTGTTTAACTCTGCAGTTGCCCTTCCTGCTCCACACAGCATGTATTGCATAATTGGCGCGGATCTTGAGATCCGTATAACTCTGCAATTAACATTCCTGCTTCAAACAGCATGTAACGTGTTAAACATAATCTGCGCAGATCTTGAAAAGAAAGTAACAATTCATTTACGATATGAACCACTTCTAAATAACCACCATCATTAATGAATAAAATCCAAACTGGCAAACACCACATACCAACATCAATAAGAAACTGAACACATGATGATTCTCAAATAACGTAGCAGCATATTGTTAAAAATTAGAGTAAACGTGTAACATAAACAAACATCAAAAATAAATCAGAAGGCACTGGTTGAGCAATACTCTGCCTGCTTGTGGAGCTCTGCGGAATTTGGCGTAGTTTCGCAGTGACTGCGGAATTTCCTAGGAGTGGAACTCCTGGAGCTCCAACCAGCCCTACTCATGTATACCTGCAGCAACCCTTGCAGCTTTCAAACAGGACACTTCTAGTCCTTTAAGTTTTCACACTGTCGCTTCACATTTATATACACTTTTTTTGCATGAAAACCGGTTTTCAAATTTGTTGATTTGTACTATTGTCCCATACTGTCATTGTAAAATAGTGTTTTGTTTGAATATCTATAGGCAAATAGATAGAATGCAAAACTTGCCAAGTAAGGTGTGCTGGAATTACTTGAACACAATGGTTATTTCCAGAAAGGTTTATCATTGTGTAGTGTCAATAAGGCAAGATCCATTATATATATATATATATATATATATATATATATATATATATATATATATATCTCTATCTAAGCAGTTGCTCGATTTTGCTTCGTTGCTTCTTTTCACCAACAAACGAGTGTGGAGCCAAATATGTGCAATTTTGATTTATTTACCGCTCAAAACAGCCTCGCCATTGCGCGTTTCGGCAGTTGCCTGCCTTGATCACATGACAGCGTAAGGAATTCAGATCGCCATTTTTAAAGTGACACAGTGCATGAAAAAAGTTAATGAAAATAGAAAAAATACTTGATTCACAGTATTTTAAACCTAACTGGTAATATCATTATTCATTTAAATGCTTTTTCATACTTTTATAAGAATTGTACCTATGACTTTTCTTGACAGTACAAATTATGAATTGCATTGCTATTTTAATTTTTCATATTGGTAAATTCTTGCATGAATGCTGCTTTTTTACCAATGCCAATGTTTAATCCATTTCACACTTTCATTTTGTGACTAATCAAACCCAATTTGTGATTGTGCCCATATGTATAAATAAATACCCTAACTAAGTGCTAAATTATTTAAACAGAAAGTGCTAGTGCTGAATACTATTAAAACCAACATGTCCTATCTCGGCCAGGGCGGCTTGTATTGACATAATGTTATTGACCATACTATTTGAGCAACCCATGGCTAAAAAGGACATTGAGTGCAAATCACGTCATGTGCAAACAAAGCAAGTATATATGGAGAAGATAGTGAACTGTTAATGCAATTGATTACCATGATTGTAAACATAGACATAAATATATGTAGATAAATTAATAAATACATGTACATATCAATAAATACACAACTCAATTGCTAAAATCATCAATTTGTACTAAAACCCCATAAAATTGCTTGATTTTCAGTCTATGCTTTGCGGATTGATTGTACGAACAAGCAACATCATTGTATAAATATCATCTGCAAGACCAATATAAATACATAAATTACCCTTCATCAAAAACACATACAAGATGGAGATTATAATCTAAAGAGATCATAAAACGCCAGAATTACTGAAATAGTAGACTTGGCTGTTGGGGTTTCATGAAAACGTGTACAGGCCCTCACTCATATTAAGAGCCCCTGGATATTTGTTATCTAACTCTAATATGAATTGAGTTTCCAGTCGTCTTAATTTAGCTTCCCTGCTCCCCCCTCTTTTTTCTAAGGGGATAGCATCCAACGCGTAATACCGTAAATTAGTAAGATTACTTTCATGCCACTCTTTAAAAGTGTCTGGCCACAGGTTAGCTTGGGTCGTTATTTGTGATTGCCCTTGTATGCTGTAAGATTATTTTATGCACCGCCAATTTGGTACTTCCAATGTATTTTAAATTGCAGCTACACTCTAAAACATATATTATATATATACACACCAATCCCGCTCTCTCACATAGAAGCAGGTGCCGACACCGTGGATTATTTAAAACCAATCGTTTATTCACAAGGAGGCCCTGATACGTTTCGGCGGATTCACCACGTTGCTCATATACATAGATATATATATATATTTTTTTTTTTCCACCCACACTGCTGAAATAACATTGCGGTTCCTGTTCTTAGAATTCATTAAAATGGATTATAATCTGCTCTTGTACTGTTAAATCAGGATTGCCAGGTTGAGATTTGGATCTGTGGTGACACAAGTGCAAGTTAGGTCACGGTAGGAACTGGTCCTTAAAAATGAGTAGTTGTTAATAGAAATTAGGCTTGATTGCAGAAGTGCACAGGCATAGTTTGAGGGTTGCAACTTTGGGCTGGTTTTTGAGCTGATACTGGTCTGCGTTGGGCTGAACCTGGGCGAATACTTGGACAGCTTTGGGCTTGGGATGCATCTCAAAATAAACAAATCAAAAGTCAAAAAAACATAACGCATTATATTTCCCATGAGTATACATAGTCACATGTGCCAATCATACAGCCCACAGCCCTATATAACGCCATCTTGTGTCCAATTTCTTTGCCCAGATGCGGGAAATAACTATTCATCACTCCGGAATCCTCAAGGAAGGACCCCTATGAACCATAAGGATAGAACTTGGGCTCAACAGGACACCAACAAAGACCCTTGCTCCAGGGCGGCAACGACCTCCAATGAAGACGTAACAGCTGTGTAGATCGAGAACTGTAGAGGGAGAACCTCCAACACTGCAAACTGCAACTCCACAAATGGTCACTTCAAATGATTTCTTTGAAGGAAAGAAACACTGAAGCCATAAACACTGGCCAGTAAAAGAAGAATGCCAGAATCAGATAAATAACAGGGTGGGCATGAATTGAGATAATAAGTACTTAATGCAAGCAGTAAAAATACATAAGCATAGCCTAGAGTGGGATAATCCTTGTCTCCGTGTCCTTAATAGAATTGAAAAATCTTACTGCGGATGCTTGAACTTTTTTTATTCTACGTCACGACCGAAGGCTCTGATTATGCTTGTTCAAAGCTGAGCCACCACCACTGAGAAACATCTACAATAGAATTAGAATAAAATGATTTGAAAGTGGACTCGAATGACCAGTCCGCAGCGATAAGGATATCATCCAACCTGGACCCTAGGTAAAAAGATTTGGAGGCCATAGCCCTCCTGACCGATTGAGTCACAAAGACGGAAGTGTTGATACCTAACAACAGCCAACAGATCTACCTGGCCAAAGCAGCAGCCACCACAGATTTGAAGGTTTTTTGTAAAGCAATCAACAATTGACCCCTCAATATCAGAATGAGATTCACTGGTACTCACCTCATTAGCTTTCAAACATTGTACCACACAAAGCGTACCGTTACCGGGGAATGCCGGGTATGAAACGGACCTGAAACCTGTTTTTGTCCTCCTGGTAATAGTAAAGGAAACCTCTTCCGTAGAGAACACTCTACCGGCAAGATCCAGCGCCCGAACATAAGACACTTGTTTACATGAAATTAAACACAGAAGCATTGTCAGCTTGGTTGAGAGTTGTTTGCAAAATTAATATTTATCATCTGGCCAACTCTCTAAAAACCATAGAATATTGACGTTCCATAGAACAGAGTATTTCGGTTGAGGAGGCTTGGCCATTCGGACACCCCGCAAAAGCCTGCACACAATAGGATGTTCACCAATGGGCTCACCATCCACAGAAAGGTGACCCGCAGAAATTGCAGACCTACAGTTGTTAACAGGCGGACAGGCCATGCCAGCCGACGCTAATGAAGAAAAAAAGTTCACTAGTAGACAGCAATCTGCTCCGATGAGATCTGCACCTTGTTCACAGTACCAACCACACCAGCGTTTCCAACCTGAGGCATTACGTTTATGGGTCCCTGCGGAACAAGCCTGGTCAAGGAAGGCCTCAGCATCCTGCAAAATGCCTGGGAGACTCCACCTCTCCTGGAAACCTTCCATGCCAACAGCAAGAGGTGCCCTGAGAGTATCAGAAAGTGTGGTTGCCCCACTGGGTCCAGCAACAGGTTCCACCGAAATGGAATCAACAGAGAGCAAACACATGCCACATTGAGGAGTACTGGAAACCAAGCCTAGGCTTTCCAGAACGGAGTCACCAGAACCATCTCTGCACTCTGACGCCTCACCTGGGAATTATCATAAACGGGGGAAACGCGTAATTCAGGGAGAGTGACCAGTCCTGAAGGAAGACATCCGTGGCCTGCACTTCCGGATCCGGGCATCAACTGAAAAATATCAGAAGCTGCCGGTTGAGGCAAGAGGCCAACAAATTCACTACACAGGGGCCCCACTGGCAGTGAATGATGTGATTGAATTTGGGTGCAGTTGCCAGTCACTGATATCCCGTAGGCGACGGGAGACCAATCTGCAACCAGATTGCATTGGCCCAGGATTTAGTCTACCACTACTGACAAACCATGTTGAAGGCAAAAGTGCCAAAAATCCTTGGCTATCTCCGAAAGCAGGAGAGATTGGGTCCCGCCCAATTTGTTCACATACCAAACTGCCGAGGCATTGTCGATCCGAAGCAGGATGCAACAATCCGTCTTTTCTGGGGGGAGGTTCCGAATTACAAAAGATCCCACTAAGAGTTCCATGCAATTGATGTGAAGGGAAAGCTCCGTCGCGGATCAATGGCCCCCAGGGAGATCGAGCCACATCTCGCTCCCCAGCCCCACTGGCTGTCGTCTGATTCTTTAATCATCTCCAGAGCTGATCCAAAGATCTCTCTGTCATTCCAGGCCTCCATGTGCTCCAGCCATCACAACAGTTCTGTCCTGGCATCCTCCGATTAAGTCACATGTTCTGAGTAACTGAGACCCTTACAGATGTTATGGATTTTGAGCCACTGAAGGGCTCTACAGTAAAGAGGGCCTGGAAAATGGCTAGGATCAATAAAGCGCGAAGTCCCATCAGTCGAGCTATCAACCTCAAGGATATTGTCTGTTTGCACAATGCAGACCTCAACTCCTTGATATTCTGGACTTTTTGCTGGGGAAGGACCAGGTAGCTGTGTTATGACTGAATCCACCTGAAAACTTAGGCATTCCAGGCGTTGGAGATGGTCCAAGAATTGACTTCTGGACATTGATAATGAAACCAAGATCTTCAAGAAGGAGAAATCAGCCACTCTAATTGAGTCAAGACTGTTTGAGGACACTGGGCCATAATAATGATGTCGTCTAGGTACATGATCAAACGTACACCACTGGCTCGAAGAGACTCCACCACCAGCCTCATGATCTTAGTGAAGCACCATGGGGCGGGGGGCGGAAAGAAAGGCCAAAGGGAAGGACTTTGAATCTATAACAACGACCTAGTCACAGAAACTGCAGGTGACAACAATGAGGGGCAAATATCAGGACAGTTAAGTACACGTCTTTCAAATCCAGATGCACCATCCAATCTTCTTCTTGACGGAAGTCTCGTAAAAGATTAATGCCCTTCATCTTGGAGTGCCAGTAAACTAACCAAACATTGGAGGCCTTTAAGTGGAGCTCTAGGCGTGATCTGCCCCCTTTCTTCTCCAGCAGAAAGACAGAACTGAGAAACCCGGACGGGTGAGCAGAGGTCAACACTATAGCCCCTTTCTTTAGGAGAGTCTGATTCTCTGAGGAAATGAAAATCGCTCTCTTGTTGGGAAAATACATCACAGAGGGCTATGACTCTTGGAAGGGGTTGTCATAAAACTAACTGGAACCGTCGCACGGATTCGAGCACCCAAGCGTCTTTGGTCAACATTTGCCAATTGTGCAGGAAGGAACCAGTTCTGCCCCCCCCCCCCCCCCCCTCAAAGTGACCTCCGAAAAAGGAATAATTCACACCTGCATCTCCAGACTCCTGGGAGTCTTCTTGCATCCTCTGCAGCACCCTGTACGGAAACAATTCCTGCCTCCACTGTTGTGGGAGGGGTAGAAGGTGGAATTATAGGAGGGGTTTTGTCCACCGCCTCTACCCCACCTTGATAGCCACGCTGTGGGCCTTGGTAGCATCCTCAGCTGAATGCCCCCCTGAAGCATCCGTCTCTGCCAAAAAGGGTTTGGCAAAACACCTTTTTGCGTGACCTCTGTGCCTTATCAAGAGAACTGTATGTGGTGACAAATTTGGAGAGTTCCTTAAGGAACGGGGCTCTAAAGAGGAGACTGCCATTCCAGTCCTGCTTCAGAGGAAGAAAATTTGTTAAGCTTCAAGTCACTTTTAATAAGAATGGAGCGGCTTGGCTCTGTGGATATGGCACAGTTTGCGTTGCCAAGTTGGTATACAGCCCTTTGGGCCCATCCCACCAAGAGATTAGGATCGACTGGAGTTGCGAAATCCTTGGCTTGAAAGGCTCACTCCAGGTTCCTCATGAGATGGCCTGAAACGTCCAGCAACTTATCAACTTGTCCTGGTAGTTGCGCCAGGCATGATCAAGACCCTGCTTTGGGTCTCTCGAATATTTCTTAAGAAAGGTAACCATGTTGGTGTCCACCTCAGGAGTTTCTGTCACTCTCCCAAGGAGATCGGGTCTGGGGCATTTCGACTGTAGTCGCGTCCGGACATCTTTGTCAAAATTCCGGCGAATATGGGATTGGATATAATCTGACCACTTCCTGTGGGGGGAGCCAGGAGGTGGAACGAGGGTGAATAGTCTCAGTCGGTTATAAATCCAGCACCCTTGGATGCTTTGGGGATTCTTTGTGGTGCGTTTTCTGCTTACATTTGCTGGGGCCAGGGTTGTTGTTATGCTCCAAATTCTCAAAATGAGAGGACTTTGGTTCTCAAAGTGTTTGAGATGGGGAAGAGGCTCTAACGAGCGGAGCACTAGAAGCATGATCACCCGACAGGGAGTGTGAAAGCTTCTCAAAAGTGGCAGAATGAATACTATTTGCAGACTTTCTTTTGAATTTGGGTTGTCTTAGAAGGGGGCTTGACCACCAACAAAAGATGGGGAGCAAGTATCCAACCCTGTTGGCTAGCATAGCCACGGAGATGCTGTGTAATAGAGCTAAGCGCCCTCACCAAGACTTTATTAACCGACTGTTGCACACCAGCATCTAAGGCCTCCACCAAATCCTGTTTGAAGGACCCTTGGGGGTCATCATAGTATTGTTCCATCTACCCTTCATAATTATCATACATCTTGCAGGCAGATGAAACTATGCACTTCAGAATATTTTTTAGCAAATAGACCACTTAAATATGTACCACATAACAAAATGCTGATTGATATGCTGGTATTCTGTCTAGAAAACAATTTGTTTATGTTCAAAAATCAAATGTTTCAGCAAAAAGTTGCTATGGGGGCCAGCTTCTCCCCCAGCTATGCCTGTTTATTTATGGGCTGGTGGGAGGAGCTGGTCCTCAGGAGGCAATTTGAACAGATATATAGGAGCAACGTTGTATGTTGGCTTAGATTTATTGAGGATTTGTTCATTATATGGCGCGGAACGGAAAATGAGGCCCATGGTTTTGTTGCACTTTTGAATAACAATAATGTTAATCTGCATTTCACTTTTAATGTCAGTGATATAAGTATAACTTTTTTAGATGTACAGATCAACATAGTTAATGACAATCTGACTACATCATTATATCGCAAAGACACGGCAGGCAACACCATGTTACATGCATCGAGTGCACATCCTCTGCATTTGATACAAAGTATCCTGTATGGGGAGATGTTGCGTATTCGTAGGATATGTAGTGAGGAACAGGATTTGAAAAGGAAACAGCTGGAAAGTAAAGGGCGGTTTCTAGTCAGAGGATATAATAGCTCAACTATTGATACTGTCATAACTAAATCCAGGAAACGTACCAGGGAAGATCTTTTGCAGGATAACAAAAAGTCACAGAAAGCATGTACTGTTAGAGGGGAGAAATCTAATGAACCCACTAGACTAATACTAACATACTCAAGACAAGAACAACAGTTGAGAGCCATTATAAGACGCAATTGGCCTATAGTTTGTGATGATCCAGTAATTGGAGCTTCGCTCCCCAAACATCCGGCTATAACCTATAGGAAAGCAGCTTCAATGGCCAATGCATTAGTCAAGAAAAACCCGGAAGAGCAAGAACAGGCAGGATGGCTGGTAGCTAGAAAGGGCTTCTTTAAATGCTCCAGCTGTAAAGCATGGCATGATGGCTCTAACAGAACTACATATCATACTGCTGTCAGTGACAAGGCTCAAGATATAAAACAACACTTGACATGCCGGACAGATTATGCTATTTATGTTTTGCAGTGTAGCTGTAACTTGTCATACATAGGTAGCACTAAGTTATCTGTCAATAAGCGCATATTACAACATATGAGGGCTATTAGCAACAATGACCCTAGTTATCCCGTAGCCAGGTACCTCAAGACATCATAACAGCAATTTGCAATATTTTAAATACTTTGTCATTGATGCCATCCCACCCCAAAGAAGGTGCGGGGATCGTGAATTAAAATTGAGGCGCTTTGAGACAAGATATATTCTTGAGCTTGACACCAAATATCCTGAGGGTCTCAACACCAGTGAAGATTTGTATACTTACCTGGATTAAATGTGTGTTAGACTAGTTAGTCTCACTGCATCCGGCATGATTCCTTTCGATGAAACTGAAAGTCTAGGCAATATCATTTTCTCTTTTTTGATACTATTAGAACTGATTGTTAAACTCAATATGTATTAAGTATTGCCTCATGAAAATCAAAACATATATATATTTTTTAGATTGTTTTTAGGGTGAATTTTAGGAATTGAATTGTATTTATTGATATTTTGTGTATTTAATATTTATATACATATTTATATTGATTTTAAGTACAATAGTGGGAATCAATTAACTATGAAATGTAACCTATTTGATATGAAAACAATCTTGTTTTTAGATTCTCCTTTACCTCGGTACTTGTATAATAACCCTTCTTGCTTCCAAGACCGTATTAAATATGACATTAGTCAGAATTATGGTATGTTGGGCAAGCAAAGTACGACATTATTTTATATATTATTTATTGCACGAGCACTTTATATTAGCACTTTAGGGTTTTTATTTAATTCAATTAATATAATATAATTTTGTAATGTTTAAGTTTAGGGCACTTTTAGACTGTGTCCAATCGACAAAATAGACATTAGGCTAATGCCGTTTTTTGTTGTTGTTTTTTTTGCATTCAAGCAAGGAATTTTCAGGATTATCTGAATAAGTGAGGAACCGACATTAGTTGTTCACTTGTACAAGATTAAAAAGTTATTTGTGAATAATGTAATCAACCTGATTTATAATATGCATTTTATGTGAAGAAAAAGTATATAGAGTTTTATTTGTAATTTAAACTCTATCTTTAAACTCTATATTTTTTCATGCATTTATGAGATCATTGTACAAGTTTTAACTATTTATAGTTTGAATCACAATGTCTTCTATATCTATTAATCATATGATTGGACACTTGCACTTTAAAAAGGTGAAACACAATAGGTAACGCTGTCATGTGATCAAGGCAGAGAGCTGCCGAAACGCATCATGGCGGAGCTATTTTCTAAGCAATAAACAAAAATAGCACTTACTTTGGGTCTACTCTCGTTTTGTCTCCCGTGGATGAGAGCGTTGAAGAGCGAGGATATATATATATATATATATATATATATATATATATATATATATATATATATATATATTGCTCTGCAAGCAGAGGTTCAAATGAAGTGCACTCAACAAGTTATCTAGACCCCAGGCAGGCAACAAACTGTTCATGTGTGGAGGGAGCAGCCTGCAGCCCTCTTGGCGGTAAACACCCCTGTAATTATACGGCCCTGAAGGATTATGCAGGCTTAGGGCGTTGTTGGAGAGCCACAGGGCCAGAAGTGTTTCGGCAAGGTTGCATGAGTCGCCTACACATTACAAGCAGCCGTGCTGACTACAGCTGGATCCTGAGGGGAGAATGCGCGCCACAACGCCCGTGTAGTTGTAAAAAGGGGACTGTGGCCGATGCGGCCCGCATGTCCTGGCTCCACAAAGAAAGGTCGCCGGGTGGTAAGAATGCTCCCTAAAACTGTAACAAAGCAACAATATCAAAGTGCAGAAACCCCGCAGTAAAAACCTAAGGCAGGTTAGAACGGGCGCTCGCCCGCAAACAACAAATACAGCAGTAATAGCACTAATTAATCAAACAAATACAAAAGATCAAATATATACTCAGTTAATATAAGGCTAAATGCCAAATTTACATAATAAGGAAGGGACTAAACACTTAAGTGGCTGTAAAGCAGCAAAGAAAGTGGACAGAAAATTGAGTTATATAGGACTTTGGGCTCTATGGTTGGCCCATATGACTGTGTACACTCATGGGAAATGTAGTTTTTTTTAAGTTTTTGACTTTTGATTGGCTGCTGAAAAATTAAAGGACAGAAAGAGAAGCATTATCAAAGTCTAAGGTCCTGGCATAGAATGTGGCACATTGTGCGCACAGAAAGGTGGAACGTACTCAGGCCTGCTGGTCCCCAACACCACAACGTTTTCAATGTATTTTCTTGCTTTTCTTTCCCTTTTTATGCAGAAAAGAACCAATATTGCATAAAAAAACTTTAAAAGTGCCTAAACAAAATATCAAACGTTTCAATTTCTGTAGGCAAAACGTGTCTTTTGTTTTATATTCTCATACTAACGTAAAACGACAGTCATTTCAGGAGATATTGCACGATACCGTTTAACGCACAGAGTAACGAGGAAAATATAATAAAGCAGGCAAGTAATTGTATAAGAAGCTCTAAGCGTAATAGAACAAAAAACGCAAAAGGAGCAAGAAGATATATTTTTTGCTGCCACCTGAGTACTAAAACACACAAGTTATAAAAACAAAAAGATAACATTTCCCATACCGGGAGTCGAACCCGGGCCGCCTGGGTGAAAACCAGGAATCCTAACCGCTAGACCATATGGGAAGCTTGCGCATACACCCGACCATACTTTTCTTGACGTATCCACGCACTAGAGCGTACAATTCCATGTTAAAGTGTAGCCTTTCCTTGTACTGGCAACTGATACAATTATCTACATCTAACATGGCCGCCGCACAAAAAAAGTTCCCCGTCTAGCTGCCCAGATAGGTCAGATAAACCGCGTGACTAAAAGCCAACGTCCCTAGCTGTCCCGGGACTCTAAAAAGATGGGGGCGCAGCTTTACTCAGGAGAAACGGGTAAAAGTTTGAACCGGGGTTGGCTATACATCCTTATCAACGCGCTATACTTATTTTCGTTCCTTAATCCCTCCCCATACCTATTTCACAAACATCTTAGGTCCTTATGCCACTTTAGTGGAAACACAAATATAAAATACAACATATCGCTAGAAGTGCCCGTATAAAGACGCAAACTAATCACCTCTTTAGGGAGAGTCATGCGCGCTCGTGCCCTGTGCCTTGCCCATCACTCACCTGTGGCGCGCGCCTTCACTCTCTTCGTAGCTTTGAGCCCCTCCCTTTCTTCACTCTAGCTCGCGCCCTGCGCTCGCCTCATCTACGCTTGCCACCTAAGAACACTGCACTTGCCAATCCCTATAGCTAGGGGGCGCGCGGAAACACAGAGCGTGAGCGGGATCATTCTCCAAGGCCACCGTGCGAACAGCCGTGTACAGGACGATAGAGGACGGAGACGCTTACTGGAAGTCAGCGTTTGAGACCCGTCGTTTCGGAGTTGGTTTTGAAAGTGTACAAAACCGGCGTATTGCGGCCATTCACCCTACTGAAGCATGTCTCTGTTTCTCGTAACCAACAACTCTTTTCTTATATGTATATTGGTCGTTTCCCATTCCATCATGGCCGTCTTGTCAGGCTTCATTAGGCGCCGTCTTTACGGTAGGTGGAGACACGAAACAACTTGTCTGCGCAAGTGTGAGAGAGGTTACGTTATCTCCAGCGCATGCGCTTAGATTGTATTTGGCAGAACCTGTAAGCACGGGGAATGTTCCTGATAATTGGCGCTGCGAGTTGTCCTGCATCCGGCTGACAACGAACGGGGTTACCAGGGGCTTCCTAGACGAAGATGTGAGTCTTCTCAGTCCAGGATTAATTTTTAGCAAGTGGTCTCTTTTGTGGCTCCTGAAAGTCTGATAGAACAAACTAACGTCTTTCGTGTTAGTCGCTTTTGGCACTGGGAGGTTAAGAGTTGATACTTTTTGTCGAGAGGAGTATACCTTTGTTGATTGTAATTTTTGTCCTTAGATATTCTAAGGTGGGCTAATTTATTAGACAAATGCACAGTGGAGCATTTAAGCAAGCAGTTTTTGGGGGCAATTCTTAGAGCAACTTTTCTGTTGGATGTTTTAGCACATACTCATTTACAACTATTACTATACTGTTTTTTAGTATTTGTGGAGATTTATTTTTTATGCGGGTGAGACAGCAGGCTAGTTTGTTAGGCAGACCGCATCTGTTGGTGAATTGTTTTTCTTTTTTTAATAATTCTGATGTGACATAGAGGCCGCCGTAGAGAGCTTTGTGTGGAGCAGGGCACAAGTCCTAAAAAAATGGGGGGGACTAACCTAATTAATCAGAATGCAAATGGCATCACGGTGCGTGACATCGTGAGGCGTGTGACATCACTGGAAGTGGCATCACAGGAAGTGGCATCAGATGTTAAGCCCTCACATATATGTTTAGCAGGTCTATGATGAGTACATTTCGAGTATACTTGCAAACCCTCCTGATTTAGGCAGAAGATTCACAGTTTTGTAAGCTTCACATAAACCAATGTTGCCTTTTATCCCCGTAAAGCTTCCTCTACCCATGGTGCTTTAAAAGAAAAAATTGTGATATTTAAATTATTACAACGCCTCCTCAGGAGTAGTACTATGCAAACAAATGATGGACGGAATACTGAATAAATCATACATTCACCCCCAGTCAAGAGATCTGGGTTAAAGCCATCGTTCTTTTGCTCACCATGCCACCCCAGTTTAGATCCAGCCATATGCAAATCAGTCTTGACCCTGTGCCTCATGGGAACAGTCAGACCGAACTGCCAAGCCAGGTCCTCCCTGGACTGGAAACGAGCATCCTGGGACCGGTTTCTGGGAATTACCCTTAATCAGCCAGGCTAGCTTGAATCCAGTGGCACAGTGAGCAAGGTACCCATGTCTAGGCATACCCATCCCACTTAGGGTAGTAAGCGCTATATAAATGCTATTCATTATGTGCAAATACTGGGAAAGATCAACACATCTGACGTTCTTACAGTGCATGCACATTTCCTAAACAGAGCCTGACAAAGTGAAAAGCCGCCTCTCAAGTATGCGTGAAGTGCTAACAAGGTGAACCTTTATTTTGCCTCCGCTGCATTTGCTTCTAGGTGTGAGGCTCTTGACTGCTCCCAGCCAGGAGACTCTAACAAAAGGAGCCCTGGTGACCCCTCATATTTGGCCTTTGTTATGGGCTCAGAAGGAGTCATAAATAAGAGAGCCCCATCCTATTCCCGCCTGCTTGTTGTTTGCAGATCGAAAGCAGTTAACAATGTGCAGGCGCTGCTGAAAGTGTCCCGGTGTTTGGAAATTACACTGGGATGAATTCAGCATCCTTTTCAGTGGGGCCCAACTTCTTGGCAGGGTCCACCCGCGTGTACTCCCAACTCGTGCCCTGGTGTGGAGGGAAGTAGAGAGGATTATTCTGATTTGGTTGTGAGAGCATTGGCTGCTGCAGCTAAATGTTACCATGTTAGGGCTACTAGATGACCTTATGGCACCAGTGATGTAGCTTTTTCGAGTTTGGAATTTCCCATTACAAATCGTTGTTGAGGTGTTTTCATACAACTAGCTCAACTAAAGCAAACCAAGACTACTACTGCACGCCTTTCTAAAAGAGAACCTAAATCTATAAATTAGGTGGCCTGGTGACATGGAGATGTCTAGTAAACCGACCCTAGTTGAGGGTTTTAATGAAATTTGGGACGAGAAGCTTGTGTCTGAAATTTCATTGCATGCACCACAGCGTTTTGGGGCCATTTGTACGGTACAGAGTTTGAGATGGAGGTTTAGTGGTGTCAGTTGGTAGTGAGGATATTTTGAATAGTGAGCAGCATTTCTTAAAGTCTATCAGCGTATTGAGTTCTCTGTCCTGTATAAAAAGAGCATTTGAAAAGGGGCTCTTATCCATTTATTTGAGGTTTTCTGTAGCCTGGAGCTTGTCTTTGTTGGCATCAGAGCGTGTTCTAATATGTTACATTTAATGCAGAAGAGTGGGTGAAAGCCAAGTTACAGTAGTCCGTGATCATTGCATTTGTGGAATAGTAATAGTTCGTATAAAAATGGGATTAAAAGTACATCTTATGGTTAGCAGTTTATCATATTTACATAAATATAGTAGCGGTTCACATGGATCTGTTCTGAGAGATCTTTTTAAAGAATACATCGTATAGTTTGTTAAAAACTTCTTCAGAATGCGGTACAACAAAATGGTGGAAATATTTAACTGAAGCATAATAGTCTTCCATGTAAATGATGACCTTTGACGCATTAGGGATGTTAGACAAGAGCATGTTTGATTGTATTTACATTTGTATATTGATGTGATAATTCTTTTAAACGTAAGTGAATTTGAGTAATTTCAGACTTGGCCAATGTGTACAATATGTATGGCTGTGTAAACTATTCTGTCGTAGAGAATTCTCTATGCAGTAGAACGCAGGCTTGTGTGGAAGATCTCACAGGTCTTATGGGCTTGTCTTCAAAGAACTGCTGGGATAGGCAAACATGGCTGTATACCAAATAGATCTATGAGTTGAGCACAAGGCATGGACATGGACACCTTCTAGTCCATTCCAAGTGAGATACTTGAGGAGGTTAAATGCTTCAGATATCTTTCTATTAGCTATATGTCACAGGTTCCGATGACCTTATCATTATTTGGTGGCTTAATAAACCATGCATGTCTGAAGCTTTTTTTTATTTTGTCAACTTATTTATACATCTTAAATGTAACCCCATAGAGTTGTGGGTGCTATGCAAAAAACGTATATGAGGCACCTGTAGCATTTCCAATGGTGTACATACAGCTGTTCTGTGGGGTATGGATGTGAAAAGCGTTCCTGCTGAAACAGTATGACTCAAAACAGAATTTGATGAGGTGCTGAGAGGTGTAAATTCCTTTTTGGATATTTTTATTTTACATTTTTCAAATTTCTCAAACACAATAGGCTGAGATACAGTGATTTGCACAATATTGATGGCATATGTCACACTTGAGAGGAGTGAGAGGCTATGAAAAAGAAACCCTAGCCTACCGAATTGCGTCAAATCACTACACTCATGGAAAATTAACCTTCTTTTCTGTTATCCCTCTGTCTGAAAGATTAGTGGGATCCTGGCATATCGTAGATATTTTTGTAGGATCCTCTCCCACAGGTGCCACCTGTGGCATGCTTTGTCATCGGATCCTTACCCACTGCACCTAGTGTGAGTAGGTGGGCTTGACTCTGTTAGCAGAGCACTTCACTAAGAACAAAGGATTTTAAGTGGGAATAATATTTTCTTCCGGATCCTCTCCTTATTTAATTTGAGGTCCTTTGGCAAGGTTATAAACAAAGTGATGTATCTGGATATAATGACCCGAAACATCTATGGGTTGACATGCTTCTGGCTTCTATATGCCTCTAAGGGTCAGCAGCTTTCTTCAGGACCTATATGTATTTGGGTCCTGCAATAAAGTTGTTTTGTATTATCAAAAATATATCAATTTCTAGGTGAGTATGAAGCATGCATGCAAATACAGACCTTTGCGGATCTTTTCCTCATTATATCTATACTTGATGAAGTAAGTCTTGGGGCATATTTTAAACTGGGACCGACATAGACGGTATAGTGAACCCAGGAATGACTAATGGAATCTACTTTGTTTCTCCCCTTAGTGTGTGACTACAGGGATCGCCTTCCCTAGTTGCCTTGGAGCCAAAATAGTCCATGCTATATGTAGGTCACAGGGCAGACGTCTATGGGGCACTTGTGTGTGCATGTAATCACCGTTTGTCACCTTTGATTTTTCCTATGTGTGTGCCTTTTTAAATGTTTTTATATGTTGCTTAAATACAGAGTGATGATCCACAAACATGAAGGTGGGGTGATCCTCTTTTCTAAATGCCTAGATAATACTGAGGAAAAGGTCGGCAGTGGTCTGTATTTGCGTGCATGCTTCGTACTTGTATGTATGAAGAAATCACATCACCTAGCAACTGGTATATTTTGATAATACCAAACAACTGATTGTAGGGATAAAATACATATTGGTCCTGAAGAAAGCCTGCTGACTCCTAGAGGCACATAGAAGGCTGAATCATGTTGACCCGTGGATGTTTCGGGCCATTATACCAGATATATATCACTTTGTTTTTAACCTTGCCAAAGGAACTGAAATTAAATTGGGATAGGATCCAGACAGCAATTTTAACTCACTTAAATCCTTCATTCTTAGTAAAGTGCTCCGCTAATAAATTGCGTCAAGCCCACTCACTCACACTAGGTGCAGTGGTTGAGGATCCGATGATGAAGCATGCCACAGGTGATAGATTTGGGTGAGGATTCTACAAAAATATCTACAATATGGCAGGATCCCACTAATGATCTTTTAGAGTAGAGGTATCACAAAAAAAGGTTAATCCTCTTTGATTGTAGTGAGTCAATATTGATGACTTTCCGAAACGCAACTAATAACTTGGACCTGCAGATTCCAACAGCAAATAAGTACATTTGGTTATGATGATAATAAAATCTGTTTGTCATATTAGGACCTCATTTTCAGGTGCTTGAGATGAATTGATTTCTACCAGTTCCACATTCCACTCTTCCAATAGTAGAAGAAAGTACTCTCCCTCGTTAGGCAGAAAAATTAGGAAAATTAAAGAGAAAATCAAACGTACATATTTGCTGATTATAGGTGTGACTCAGAGTATGATCTTACTAAAAGGAGACATTGGGAACCATGAATAGATAGATGGAAAACTCTAATCCAATTAGATAGTCACACTAGAAAGCAAAGGAGCATTGGCAATGTCAATAGGTCTGTCGTATGAATGCACTGTCAAGCCAAACCCGAAAAACTACTTAGGTTAATGACTGCCCTACTCCCATCTGTGTTGCTGCTAGAGAAAAACACTATATAATTATCTAGTTATCTAGTATACTTTTTAATAGCATTACTGTGTTAAGCGTGTGCTCCTCAAAGTTCATCTTAAAGCATCTGGATGAATAAAAGGAAGACAGCTATGTGGAGGGCAAGCACTTTTTACCAATGAAAACATGTTCTCCTTGCTCCCAACATGTTGCCGGAGCCAAAGTCCTCTCTGTTGATGCTCACCTAAATGTCTGGCAACAACTGCACTAACAATCCAGACCATAAATGGGAGTAATGCAAGTCCCCACGTGCCACACAACAGTCAGTGCCTGTTGCCACATGCACAGCTGCATTTAATGCCAGCTTCACAAAGGGTAGAATGTTAGAATATTGCAGACAGAAATGTCCCCTTCAGTAAAAAAATAAAATAAAGAAGCCCTTATAAATGAGACTGAAACGAGAAAATACCTAATGCAGAATAGAGCTCATTCTGTTTGTAGTAAATGTATTTTAACATTTAAAGGGATAGTTCAGCTTAGCTGGAGCAACCATCTGTCGAAAATATCTTTTGTAATTTAATGTACTAGGGAGCCCCGACATAATCTTTACCTCTGACCTGGTATGCACTGTTCCTATGGTTGCATTCCTGGTAAAGGAATCTGGGGCCCTTTCAGGTTATCTAGTAAAAAAAATTGAAGTCCGAGGTGATGTAATGGAATGTACCAGGTTGGAAGGGGGAAATGCAAGCAGGGATCAGGAATCTCAGCATTACAATTTTAAATCCACTTTAGGCAATTCCACAGTACAACTTGGAGAGGGTGGCAAAGGAGGTAGATGTCTTGATTACTAGATGGAGGAACCTTCCCCATACAATATACGGGCAAGTCCATTTGATTAAGATAGGGAAATTACCTAAATTTCAAAAATGTGGACCCGCCTTTTGTAGATCCAAAAGGGTTGCACAGCCTTATGCACAAGTGTTTGAATTTCATCCACTTAAACCACAGTAATCAAGTCTTTATTCTTATTGATCATGCTTTTATTCACAGTTAATCCATCACACCAAAGACTCGGAATTCCACAATCTTATGCAGGTTTCTCATAAACAGTCTTTGACGTGAAAACGAATCCTCCAATGCTCTTTACTTATTTTCTTCCATCGGGGTTCTAACCAGGGTTGGAACAGTTTTGATATACATCACTTGAATAGTCTGGGTGTGCTCCATGTGTTGATTTTGAGATTAAATGAGGATGTGAATGATTTTTAAGCACACAATTTAGGATATGCGTGGTATTGCTTTAAACAAGGAGTTTCAGTGTGGCGGGTACATGCGGAGGCAATACGTGCTAATCACGGTGTTTGCAGGTGCGGTTGGTTACGTAGTTTTAGGTCTTGCCTGAGCTCGCGCTTGCGCTGCTGTGGCGAGACATTTAGTGAGTGGGCTTTTAAAAAGCCGACCATAGCTTTTTGTGTGGCCTAGAGTGTGCGGTTACGCGCACAGTTGCGAGCAGAGGTGCCATCTGGCTTTCCTCTCTCGTCATGGTGCACGCACATCGCACACCACTCGCCAGACGTGCCTCTCCCCAGCGCGTGCACCCTCGCGGTCTCCCCTAATCCGCCCCCTCTTACAATTAACTTTCGGGGCCGCGCTTGTATTACAGTGCTTGTTGTTACTTGCAAACGAATACATTAAAAAATAAACATTGCCACTTTAGGAACAATTGTCGAAAGGCTACCGCAAGTGTACCATCATAGCATGTACTCCCGCAGTTTGCCTACTTATTGTAGGTGAGTGGAGAAGTTCTATGCTTGTGGGGGGAGGAAGCCTTTCACTTCCCTCGCCTCCAAACCACATTAGTGCCAGGGCGCGAATATTTTAAACTTGGGTACCCTTCAAGATCCGGATTTGCCTTGGGTCACTGGATCGGCTATAAACCAGAACGGGGCATTTTAACTAAGGCAAGTGTTCAGTCAACTCAGCTGGCGTGTGAGTTTATTCTAAAGCCTCGCTGTGATATGGGGCATGTTACAAATTGCTGGGGTAACATGAGACATTTGACTCCTACCACACGTGACTGACAAACACAGGTAGGTGGTTCTGCTTGAATTTATCCAAGTACCCACTTCCTGCACATCAAAAACAGGCGGCGCAGTGCGGTCACATCTCACATGACGCGACAGGGACCAGAAACACTCACCAAGCATCTGTCCTTCCCTGACTGCTTCTGCCGTTTTCCTCTGTGCTCAGCTGAGGCGGCGCCAACAAATTTGCCTTCCTCCTTTCAGTAGACGTGGCAGTAAGACCCGCCTCAAGCAGTCCCTTCCCATTTTTTTCATTTAAAGCGCCACTCTGAGAAGACAAGATTCCGATGACGACATATTTCACCGGCGGTGAAGCAATCTCCCGTGAGCATGTACATTTCAGCCACACCCCCCTTCCAACCACGCCCTACCTCGTAGGCTCACTCGTTGCCGCTCCGGCATTGCTCTTCGGCGCCTTGCAAGGGGTATAAAGTGCTACTTTAATGCAATTAGCATTACGCTTCTTGGCTCTTCCGTCCCTTTCTCTCCTTTGTCTCGGTCCTAGCTTTACAGTGCATGTTCATGCCCGTTTACACTTCCCCGTTCCTTTCCGTCTCACCTTCCGTTTATTTTTCCCTTTCTCTGTCATTGACTGTCCTTCATTTACAGCCTCCATCGCGCCCCTATTGTTCTTTCTCCCGCCTTCATTAAGCTCTATTTTCTGTTCGTCATTCATTTCTTTACCAATGTCTATCTCATCTATATATTTCAAAATGAGATCATTGTATCTATTATGGTTGTATAGCATAGCGTTTCTCTTGGTTGCTGTGTCCCTGTTTGTCCCTTCAGTCTAATCACAGCTTCTCTGATGTCTGCACTCTTCATTCCTTAGTCTCTATATCCCGGTGCCACTGCATCTGCTGCACCAATTGAAGCTACTCCCCTGTCCAGAAAGGTTGACCAGGCTCCTCCCTTGTCCAACAATCCCAGCAGTATTGGGTATAATTTACTTCACCTTCCACCACGGGTTGCACGTCGCCACCCTGGCTCCAGGCAACCTCATCCTTTTTCTCCTCCCATTTCTTCCCTTACTTTTCGTGCACTTTTTTTCTTTCTCTGTCTCTTCCGCTGTTTCTCTCTCTTGCCCTCTCTCTCGTGCTTTCTCCCCCTCTCTCTTTCGCACTCTTTCCCTTTCTCTCTCTCTCTCCCACCCCCTGCTGGCAACTGTACATTCATGCTGCCTCTGCTGGTTAATCAGACGTCGCTGGTTGCCCTCAGAGTTCACATCTCTTGGCGAGTGCAGAGAGATGTTTCCTTATTTTGTCATTATGAATAGACTTTTATTTTTTGATGTAACGGTTTAATTACAGAATGAGTTTGAGCTTGGTTAGAATGTGCTTGTTTGTTTGCAAGTTTGGCCCGTTGATGAGCTGCACGTCAGGTCGCTAAAAAGGCATCGCGAGTGCACATCAAATGCGGAGTCTGCATCCTATGGCATAGACCCAGTGGGTATCCGCTTAAATACTACCAGCATCGTAGGGGTTACTTCGGTGTCTGACTCTGTAGTCCGTATAGGTGCGCCTTGTCTCCGGCAGCTATGTGTGTGATGGCGTTGGTTACTATGGCAACAATGGGCCATTTATACCACATGCGCGTGCTCTGCCTTGCCGCTACCAGCTAACAAGCATTGGCATAGACAATAGGTCTCGCCTTTGGGACCTTATAAGTATTTAGTTATGCAGCACAATATCCATACTGCAACAACATTAACTGTTGCATGGCTAAACACTTATAAGGTCCCGATGAGCGCACTATATGAGTTTGGAAATATGGGGTTGTTTGGTGTCGAGCAATTTGGGTTAAAAGCGTGGGGCACATTAATAATGACACAAGTATAAACGCATTTTTGTCTGTTGGATGTTACACGGGCGGGAGCAAAGGGGTGTATTAATTCACATTATGTTTTAGTTCATCGCGTGGTTATTTAAGATGATTTTTCCATGTTATTGTCATATGATTAAATCAGTGATTGGATGTTATTATTATTTTGATCTTGTGGCTGACAGACTCGTGTATATCTTTTACATACTACAGATACCCCTGTAGAAGGTTTAAAATAAACCGAAATGCATTGGGTGTAAAGATCGTAAATAGAAGAACTCGGAAATCTGTTTAACTGTTCTAGAATAGGCCTGGATGGGCAATTTTGGAAAAAGCAACATGCATAAGATTGTCGAATTCCGAGTCTTTGGCTTGATGGATTAACTGTGAATAAAAGCATGATCAATAAGAATAAAGACTTGATTACTGTGGTTTAAGTGGATGAAATTCAAACACTAGTGCATAAGGCCGTGCAACACTTTTGGATCTACAAAAGGCGGATCCATAATTTTGGAAGTATCATTACAAGTGCTTACTGGAACAGAGCATTATAAGGGTGCATGCACGCCAAACTTGATGAATTCAGGAAAGAACAAGTGAGAAATAATATGGGTGTGCTCCAGACTATTCAAGAAATTACCTAAATTGACATACCTTTTTAATTGCATACCTTTAACATTCCTAGGATCCGCAATCGATAAAATTCAGGGGAAAATAGTAAGTTTTATATGGGCATCAAGAAGGGCCAGGCTTGCGTGGAAAAAAAACAGAGGTGTAGGCTTGAAAAGAGTGGTTTGGCCCTCTCAAATTTAAAGCTGTAGGATGCTCCTGGTTAAACCGATGGCCTCAACATGGGGCGCTGTGCTAGGAGCAGTGTTCCCAGCAATGTCCGAGCGTGCACGTCTGTTCCTCCGAGTGCGCAGTGCTGCTTGTGGCGTGCGCACCCACAGCACATCCCGTGAGATCATTTGCGCCGCCGCTTCTATAACGCGAACGGCGCGAAAAAGGATAATTTCCTGGTTGCTTTCGCTCCTGCACTTGCTGTATTACCTCCTTAAAGAAGCACGGCTGGGGGCTGCTTGTGGGCCTTTGAAAATATTTGTTAATTGCACCACCGTAATACGCTGCAATTAACATAAATATTTTCACAATGGCCCACAATCCGCCCACAGCCGTGCTCCTTTAAGAGAAGAAATGCAGCAAGTCCAAAAGCACAACGAGTGCTTTACACGTCGTTTATTTGGACTTGATGCATTTTTCTAAATGGAGCACGGCTGCGGACTGATTGTGGGCCATTGTGAAAATATTTATGTTAATTGCAGCGCATTACGGTGCTGCAATTAACACATTTTCACAATCGCCCACAATCAGCCCGCTAATAGGGTACTGGGTAAATTACATGGCCCAGATTTGTAAAGAGATAACTCTAGCTGTCGCTGTCACTGCTAATCTGGCTCTAGGAGGGTTGCCCGCTTTGGCCATCTCATGGGTAACCTTGAATGGAAACTTTCTGTGCACACTTTAAATAAGCACAGTTTTGGTTGCTAGCTTTCAGCATCACACCGATAGGCAGCCCAAAAATATGCGTTGTTCCTTATTCGATTAGGTTATCACCGTATTCACCTGTATACAGTCCCCATAATAATCCATCGCAGTGCTGTAGAGGTACTTTTAATCATCGATTGATTCTGCACAGTGAAGAACAGGCACTGAAATTTGACCTGGTGCATGCCACGTTGGAGTTTGAGGGAGATAAAGCAATGTCTTTCCGAACAGGGTTTCTGGAGAGTGGAACACAACACTTTATTGGGCCACAATGAATGGTCTATGCTCAGATCGTTTCACCGGCCTTTAACTCTTGTATTTGCTGGGAGGTAGCTGATACGACAAGCAGCTGAGGTAAAATGCGGTGATTCATGGTGGTTATGAAACAGACATTTAAGGACACACCATATACCAGAAATGTCCTTATCAGTGCAGCGCTACACAGGGCAGGTCTGGCATATTGAGGCGGTGTTTTAATTCACACCCAGAAAGCACACGCCACCTACCCCCCCTAAGCTGCTCCTGTTGTTGTGCGCTCGTGATAGTTTAATATAGGAGGTGCCTTACGAAATCAGTGAACCTTTTGACCCCACCCCCGCCTGCACTGGAAAAATAAAGCCTGTGTCTTTTCCACTTTAGAGAAGTGCGCACAGCATATACAGTATACAAAATGGTCTACTAAGTACCCCGTAATCATATTAAATAGTATATGGAAACGCAGCGGGAAGTTTCGTTTTGTACAAAAAACGTTTGCCTCTTATACCATTCTGGTATCTTCTTGTGCTGTGGGATTTCTCTTAATATTTTGACAAGCCATCATTCAGTTATTCCTCTGTCATTTTTCATTCTCCATTTCCTCTTAGGTTTGCCCCTCTGTGATCCAATTCCGTTTTAATGTTGGCCCTCACACCTCTGCGTTCATGTGTCATGCCAGCATCTCGCAACACGTTCCTTTCTGTAATTCTCTCACGCACCGGCCCTTTCCTATATCTGATGGCCTGCCTTTCTTGTGGTGGCATTGAATTTATTACCTGTTTCATGCCTGTTTCCTGTACTCCATCTTTGTGCCTTAGCTTTCTTGTAGCTCTCAATTGCCTAGTAGGCAGGCTTCTCTTTCAAATACTTGGACTTTGCCCCTCAAGCCCACTCGGGCCTGTACCGCCCCTCGTATGCCAGATCTTCTGCAAACTTACTTGGCTGGCTGGGCCTTGGTCTTCTCATGTCTGGGCCTCTTCCCTCTCCCATTTCATGTCTTTAATGTGCATATGAGTCTTTTTCATTGCCCGTGTGAGGCTTTTGCCCCTCTGGAATGTCTGTACAACTTTCGGTCTGCCCATCGTACAACTTTCGGTCTGCACGGCACAGCGTCCGCCCATCCCATGTTTCTTTCGGTCAGTGCCTCATTTGGAATGCCTAATGCTCTTTTCTATGGACATGCCTTGACCTCCATGTTGCTAGACGGTTCTTCCTGTGTACGTTGGCGTGCGGGGTCCACTGTCGCTTTGGCATTCCATTGGCTCTGCCCTCTCACATGCTGTGACTCATTAGTCAAGTGTGGATTTTGATCCTCTGGCATGCCTTGGTTACTTTTGTCCGGTCCACTACAGTATATATACTCTTCAGGCTCTTTCCTTGTGCCATGCCCTGGACTCTGTGTTCCTGGTAGGCACCGGCCATGCACACAAGGCTTACCCTGAACTTTAAGTGGGATGAAATAAGTGGGGGCATCTAAAAGTGGCCTATCTAATCAATGGCATGGCTTATACACGTAAACAACATTTCTGTGCTTATCATACTGTGCCACCCAACCAGTATTTTGTAGCCGCTCTGAGCTTTCTGTTATTGCATCCAGATATCCATGACTACAACTGGCATACACCTAAAACCAGCCAAGACTTCTGGCTTTGTCAGTGGTAATTTGATGTTTAATATAAACTAGTAATAGCAATTATTTTGTTCTCAATAATTAATATTGGAAATATTTAAATCCTGAAATTGTGAGACTGAATTAAACATTACTGAGGACTGTCGAAGGGGTAGTGGTCTTCAGAGTGACTCAGTCTCTTCTGTTCTGTTCACTGTGTGTTGGAGGTGTATGCCCTTTTTCCACGGCATCTCCTTCATCTGCATATCTTACTCCTCATCTATTTCCTCTTCACCACCCTCTTTTCACTCTTTACTAAAGGCACATCCTCATATCATCTTCACTTCACCACCCCAAACATAACGCACCCACTCTCCTGGAAACACTGCAATTTCTTTTACTTTCAACATGTGCAATATTTTAACAACTGTATACCTTCATCACACACATTTGGACTGAATCACAGTTGCAACTAAAATATGTGACCATTGTCTGTGTGCCCTGCAGAGAGGCCAAGGATTGGATGACCACACATTCCGAACACCTGTTTAACCCACTGACAAGCACCTTCAAAACAAGCACTGCATTCAGCCTCTAATCCGGACTTATCAATTGTTGCCCATTATGAGCACATGGAGAACTCCGTTCAAAGTATGCACTATAGAAGAGTAATCGGCTACACTGAAAAAATACTAAAAACACCCTGGAATTAGCTAGCACTGTTACGGAATGCAAGATTAAGTAACATACATAAAATAAAACAAGCATTGGCATAGCCAATAGGTCTCGCCTTTGGAACCTTATAAGTATTGTTATGCAGTACAATTTCCTTGGTGCAACATCAACTGTTGCATGGCTAAACACTTATAAGGTCCAAAAGGCGAGACCTATTGGCTCTGCCAATGCTTGTCTCTAGGGCAGCTGTGCCCCCGCGGTGGGCATTTCTTTTCACCGCCCGGTGGTTTCTGGGAGCTGTAGTTCTAGGTCGCCTCATTGGAACTCGCTTTGGAGACTTAGTTGGTGATGCTTTGGATGTAGAAACATAGAATAGAGGGGACAGTAGAGAAACTCGTAAGAGGCGTGAACGTAAAGGGACACGTTAACATGTTATGGCTGGGGAGCTGGACAATGGGCATTGGAGGGGAATGGGCTCAGTGGTATGTAGGGAAAGACGTAAGGTACCCTGGAGAGGAAGAAAAGTGTACTGTGGGGAGGGAGCCAGCCAGAAGGGTGGCAGGGGTGGCCCTTGAAGGAAGCACTGAAAGAGTATAGCAGGTGGGTTAAGATGATCATGAGGATGAAACTTAAGAAGTGATTATAAAAGACGAGGTAACAGGTGGAGCAGTGTCGAATGCAGGCATCTGAAAAAATGGATGTCAGCAAGAAAGTTGAGTTACGAGAAAGCGGAGATTTGAGCATAACGCCCTAGTGGCCTTAGTGGGGATGGCGAGCGGATTGTGTTAAGCGTTTGACACTGGGATGAGGACGGGGGCGCAAAGTGGAGGATAAATAAATGAGTGACAAGGGGAGAGGTAGACTTAACAGGGGCATTAAAGACAGTACAGGTTTTGGAGAGTGGAGAGAGAGTTCTGAAGAGGAATAGGTAAGGAAGTGAGGTGAGGGTGTATGGAGGAGGTTTGGTGGACAGAAGTGAGGAGGACGGTAGATAACCACAGCGAGAATTACTTGGCTTCCACAAAAATGAGCATTTGCGAGATTGTAAGAACCCTTCCTTATTAAGCCAAACTCAAAGTTAAGAGGGAGGGGTTTTTCTGACGTGTCACTTGACAGGGGTGCATAATGCTGCCACCATAGACGAAGGATGGCAGGATGTTCCTCCCAGTACGTACTATCAAGGGAGCAAGCATCAATTACTAGAGAGACATTAGTCCAAGTTATGTTATTGATCTCTGGGTATGACGCTTCCTTCCAGTCTCTTGCGGTGGAGCTTCAACATGTGGGCTGTTAGCAAAAGGATAGGAGAGAGGCTTGTAATAGCATTCACACGTTTAGGGCCTCATTGTGTGTGGTGTTCCAATATTTTAACTGGTAATGCCGCACCTGTCAAACACTGATGGTAGGAAGCCATGGGTTTCTCAGTTACAGCCCTACAAGATTTACCATGAAATAATTATTTTTGTGTCTGTTTGCCAAGACCATTTGTTTTTAATACTATGTATATTATGCACAACAAGATAGATAATATATTAAGTTGTATGGGTCTCATTAATGCGGCCCTCTTCATCCATTCAAATTTCATATTCCACTATATTAATTCACCACTAATCCTTTATGGGTTCCAGAGTAGTGTGCTACTCGCCAATAAAGCGTTTCAACACCCCATCAGGGTTACAAGCGCTATATAAATGCAAACCTTTTTCCCTTTCACCCCTCCCCAACCCTTCTCAATCCAAATAACTGACTACATATCCACCACTCAAACTACTTTCATATTTCACTATACTAATTCAACGCTAATCCTTATGGGTTCCTGAGTAGCGTGCTACTCGCCAAAAAAAGCGCTTCAAAACGCCATCAGGGGTATCAGGCAATATATAAATACAAACCTCTTTCCCTCTTCTATCCCACCGCCTACCATTCTCTAGCCAAATAACTGAATAACACATCCACCACTCAAATTACTGGCACTGTGGAAGGAGGACGGTTGCCCCGATTTCCTAACAAATATTAGGGTAGCTTTGCTGTGGTTGCAGATGCTCTGCACTGCACTGTCTCATTTCGAACATGACACAACCCAATCCACCCCTCCCCCCCCCCCCAAGACTGGCCTTAGCAGGCATCGTGCATTTGCCTGGGAGGCTAGAAGGGTGGGGGTCAGTTTTGGAGCAGTGGGGACCAGTTTTGTTACTGGGGGCAGTTTTGCAGTGATGCTGCAATATGGGCCCTCAGTAACAAAAGCACCAGTTGTGGGGACCGGTTTTAAGCAGTAGTGCTTGACACTTGCCCACCCCCCCTCCACCCCACCCCTGGTGGGTGGGAGCCGATGCGGTAAAATTGCCAGGGCTACTTTGGGTTCCCAGTCCGGCCCTGCCTGCCCCATCAAACATGCCTCCTCACTTCCAGTACTTAGATTATTTATCTGCACAATCAAGCAGGAACCCCAGTGTCAGAACCCCTGTTGCTACACCCACACACGCGGTCGGATACTTGGCGCACATTGCCGTGGCTGGAGCGCACAGAGACCTCACAATGCCGCACACAGAGGAAAAAAATTAGAGGGAACATTGGCTAGGAGAGATAGTAAGAGAGTGTGGCTCTGAAGGACTGTTGTATAAGTTTGGGGCGAAGAAATTCGTTAAAAAGGTTGGCTTGAAGGGTTCGAAAGCTGCTCTGTCCCTTTGGCTCGGAGTAAGGGCGATAATGGGTATGGACTATTTTTCACCGATCTGGGATTCTCCGGGTACTCATTTTGTGGATGCTTTTTGTGAATATGATACATTCTCCATATTCGAAACACTTCCATGTTGTTTCTTCAGAAAATTTTAATTCTTGCATATAATTATGCAGCAAGCGAGGACCAAATTATGCAGCAGCATTGTCTAAAGTATGCAGCAAGAAAAGGCAAATCATGCTGCATACTGCACACATATGCTGACAGTGTTTTAGTTTTCCATGTTATCACTGGGCACAGGTTTCACCTCATTGGTATCAGTTTAACACCTAAGTACAGCATTCAGCAACTGAAAGGTGCCAGCTAATCTTTGCTATGCCTGTTTAAATGTAATTTGACCTTTAATTTAATAATGTGTGTTATTTTGTTTGATGGTGTGCTTTCTTTGTTTCAACTCTGGGTTTTCAATATCATATCATGGTACAATCAACTGTGTTTGGTTAACAGTTGCCACAGCTACCAGTGCGTTCCTCCACTCTAAATATTTGTTATGGATAACTATTTCTTTTTAATTGTGGTACTTTCACAATGAAAGTATTTGAAATGATATTTAATTACATGTCAACATATTTTTTCCATTAGCTACGATTTTAGCAAAATAAATCTTTTCTGAAAACGGTAATTGTCAAGAAGTGGAGATAAGGTAGAAGTGGGCACACTTTTTTTATAGGTCTGAAGTGCCCCGTGTCCTTATTCCTAGTTAGTCAGTGCTTTAGCTGGAGGGGGTGGCCACCAAAACACTCTTCCATAAGAAAGTCCAAATATTCACAAATACACCTTTAAACACTCCTCCCTCAGATAGTTCATCAATTGAATTCCAGTCTGAATTGTTTTAAATCTTCATTAATTCCATTGTATCCAATACCTGTTTCGTCATGTACTGACTTCATCAGGGCTAACATTTTGTTTGCGTGAAAAATGGGGTAGTCCTCCCACAAGTAGGATCAACAATATTGCGTAACCTGATAAATCATTTGTAAGAAAGCTATGACGAAGGGCTGATCAATATGTGCAGCAATCACTGTTCAACTCAGTACAACCGCCAATTTCAATGCAATGCTCATATATTCATGTCGTCCTTTCATTTGACAGTGTGCTTTCTTTGTGTGTTTGGTGTTTTCAATAAAATATCATGGTGTAGAGATAACTCGGTCAACTGTGGTTGTTTTACAGTTTCCACAGGTATCACTGCTTCCCTAAGCTCTAAATCTTTAGTTCTGGATAACAATTTCCTTTTTATTGTGGTACTTTCACTATGAAAGTATTTGAAATGTAATTTGATCAGATGTCTAAGATGTATTTTGTTTAAAAGGTCTATTTTTCTTTTTCGATTTAGTCTTCAAAGGATATCTTGAATAGATTCAGCTCTCTTTTTACTGCACTCTTTTCACACGGAAAATATGCCAGTCCAGTCGCAGTAGTTTGGGCAATTTCCACATGCCCAGCAACATGTATGGCCATATTCCACATGCTTGGTGACCAGTTTGTTCTGCTTCCACGTGGTGAGCAAAAGGTTGTTTACTCTCCCCATGCTAAGCAGCAGTCTGCTCTACATCACTTGGATCTCTCTTGAAGCCGGTACTGCGTGACTGAGATCAACCTTTCTTCTTGTGGGTCTAATCCTAAAGCTTAAAAAGTATCTGCTTGCAGTACTGAGTATAACATTGGTCTAGTACCAAAATGTAAATTTAAAATCTGGAAAAATAGTTGATTTAACCTCAAGTTAGTAGTTTGTTTTAGTGTGATCCAGTGGAAGCGGTGTAAATTTTATACTCTTTCACAATATCTACAATATTATTGCATCAAATCTTTACTACATCTAAGAGTTTGGGCCCATAGAAACTCTTAATACCATATATATATATATATATATATATATATATATATATATATATATATTATATATATTATATATATATATATATATATATATATATATATTAATTTTTTTTTGTTTTTTTCTTTTTTCATCTGGTCCTCTGATAGATCTTTGGCGAGCTAATAGGGACTTTGATAAAGAGAGACAGATGCTATTTCCTGCATGATGACCCATAATGAAGAAAAAGCCTAAACAACCATATTGGTCACAGTAAGCTTCAAATGTCAAATAATTCACTATTGAAGACAAACTCTGTATACTTATTAAGTCACTTATCTAAATCATCAAAATTTGAATGGCCAATACAACAAATACATTAGAAATATTAATTTCACTATTATTTCAATGTTACAGGTAAAATCACTAACGAAATACAGTTCATGGTAAATACATCATCATAAATGTGGGAAGAGAGAGAGGAAAATATTTTACAATATCAGTTTGCAATGTCAAGATTCATATGAACCTAAGATCATTATAGTCAGAAGTAGCTAACCCTTCAGTCAAACGTCTAGCTAGAGCAACTTCACCAGCCGATGAAGTGCATGGAAATTCAGGATAAGTTCAGACTTAGACCGACAGCATGTGACGTCCAAAATTTGCAAGGAAAATAGCCAGCCAGAGAAGCACAGAGAGTGCAGCAGCAGAGCTCTCTTCTCAAGAAATCAGCTACTACCAGATCTTTTCCCACTAGAATAATTATACCCCAATATGTCCAAAGATCCAACCCCCCAATGTTTAAGTTTCTTAGTTCTACACAGTTTATTTGTTAAATTCATGAAGTGATCTTTCTCCAGGCTACGTCATCCGGAACTTCAACAGGACAGTCCATTGTTAATAGGAAAGATGTCATCTCCACGGAAGCAGGAAAGAGACTTGAATCTTTTTCATGGTCTCACGCTCGCATCCACTTCAGCTTGCAACATATTCAACACAATTGTTCATAGAAAGAAATACTCCAACCGTAGGAAGGAAATTCTAGTGATATGCTGTCTTGCTTGCGCCTATCAGATAATACAGAATCTTCCACACGGTAGCCCAAACCCACAAGGCGAAGGAGACCTAAACACAGCACCTTTAGAAAAGGGTTTTATTTCACAAAATGCAAGGATTCTCTCTCTTTTAGAATAAGGCTTGGAGTTTTATTTTACACAATGCTCTCTAACAGAAAGGCTTTCCCAGATGCCAAATGCACAAGATTCAAATACACAAAGCCAGTAGGTAGTTATAGTTAGGACCACGTTTCCATAGGAAATCCGCAACATTCTATTTTGAATAACTTTGGCGCCGGTCAACGAATCCTCGCGAATTTTTCAAAATAGGTGGGGCGCTCCGCTCCGCTCCTTCCCTGAAAGTCCCGGGGGGATTCGTCAAGCGGGGGCTGAGATAAAACGCGTTTTTCCCATGCATTTTTCCATAGGACCTTTAGACAGGGCTACAGCCCGAACGGCTGAACAGAATTACTAGAAATTTGGCAGAGAGGTAGTCCTCAGGTCAAGTAAGTGCCTTTTGTAGGTTTGGTGTAAATCTGTTCAGTAGATTCTGAGAAAATAGCCTTTAAATCAATATATATATCTGAGCCAGCTTACGGTGCGCTTACGGTACGCTTACCGTACGCGTACGGTGGCGTGCGCGAGCGCGATTCTGATTGGCTCTTAGATCTTAGTAAACATTCGATTCGGCCGAAACCAGGAAGCGGCGGCCGCCATTTTCTCTCTCGCACTGAGAGTGATTTTTAAAATATAAAGCACAAAAACATGTAAAGGGGCTGTTTAGACAGCTCCCACACACATAGCAATGTTGAGGGAGTCCCCAAAGATCCCCCAAGGCCAAAAACGGAATTTTTATTTTTTCGCTAATTTCGACGATTACGCTTACCGTACGCGTACGGTAAAAAATTATTTAAAAAAAAATAATTATCCACACTCTCCCCACCCCGTGTGCAATTGGTGCCCGAAGGGCACCAATTGAGCATGGCTTATTAAAGATGAGTTAAACTAAAATATTAAAAAAAATAATAATAAAAAAAAAATTATCCACACTCTCTCCACCCCGTGTGCAAATGGTGCCCGATGTGCACCATTTGTGCATGGCTTATAACATATACGAAAAATTAAAATATTACCTTTCAAAACGAAGTGCATCATATGTCCTCCATGTGCGCACGGTGCACGTACATGGCCCATCTAGCGTAACGTGGGCATGCGGTGCGCGTAGCGCACCGCGTGCCCAGCGTGCGTGCACGGCACTAACTGCGTAAAGTGGGCGCGCGGTGCGCGAAGCGCACCGTGCGCGCACGGAACGAACTGCGTTAAGTGGGCGCGCACACCACGAATGGCGTAAAGTAACTTAGCATTTAAAAAACCGTACAAATTCACTGAAAAAACCATAGGTTTCACACACGTTATAGTTAGCGAAAATTTTACTGATAAAAAACCAATGAAATTGCCCCGTTATAGTTAGTGCTGGCAACTATAACTCACGCGACCGCAATCTTCTGCTGATGACATATGTGTCTTTATAAAAAAAAATATTTGTAATATATGTATAGCTAAAAATGTATGGAAGAAGACATGGGCAAATAAGTGTCTAAATACAGTATTAGCATCAGCAGAGGATTGCGGTCGCGTGAGTTATAGTTGCCTGCACTAACTATAACGGGGGAATTTCATTGGTTTTTTATCAGTAAAATTTCCGCTAACTATAACATGTGTGAAACCTATGGTTTTTTCAGTGAATTTTTTTTTATATATATATATATATATATTGTTGGACTTGGCCCTTCTGGCAGGTTCACCCCTGAACTTTTTTGCTTTTTACTGATGACTTGGTGTGGTGATTTTTTGGTTTCCTGCGCACTTTCCCTGTGTCTCAGGGTAAAGTGCGTGCGTGCTCTGAGTGCATGTGGTGAGATAGGCCTGCCCTCCCATAGGAATGCATGGGGAATGTATGTGTCCCTAGTAGTTCCTGATGCGTGGGGTGTGCAGGCCCGAGTTTGGTATGTGCGGACTCGTGGGAGTGAATGCTGCGCGATGATGTGTGCGGCGTGTATGTACCTAGTGTGGAAGTGCCACTTCTAGAAGTGGGCACTTCTGTGTGCAGTGTGTCTGTCGCGTGATTGGCTGGTCATGTCATGTGACGGGCTAGGGATTCCCCAGTGTCAGGATGAGTCACCCAGTGGTGAATGGGGAGATCAGCAGCTAGATGGGTGGGAGGAGTCCACCTGGGTCCTGAATAGGACAGGGTTTTCCAAACACAATGCTGGCCCCGCCCCCTGTGGTGCGACTGACGACCCTAGCCCTTCCAGTGAATAGAGTGAGGGGCTGAGCACATCAAGGGTGCTCCCCAACCAGCTGCGACTGGTTTTCCCCCTCACCCTGAACCCAGAACAAAGGGTTTGCCTGTATAAAAATGGGGCTGTGTCCCCACAGAAACTGTTCTCTTCCAGGATCCTACCTGAGGGGGCTGCTGCTGTCGCTGGGCCAGAGGACCGCCACTTGGACTACCTCCCTGCCTGGAGGCCCAGTGAGCTGGCTCTGGGCCCAGCCTGGCCCCTTGCCCACCTTCCTAAAACTTTGCTGGACTCTATTTCGCCCCTAGAGCGCCTGGAAGCGCTCTTGTTTCACTTATAGCGCTAGGAGCGCTTGGGTTGTGGCCCCAGCATTGAGAGGCGCTTTCCCTGAAAGAGCGCCGTCGTTTTGGCCCGTAGCGCGGCGCTACGATCAGCTGCGAGGGAACCCCGACATAGGGATTCCCCTGCTTTTGCCGGTTTTAAGGCGGGAGCCCACCCCGCATTATGTGCTCGTTGGCGGGTGCCTACCCCGCTTATTTGTTTGCTTAGCCGGCGGGTGCCCACCCCGCTTAGTGGTGGTGATTACGAGGGAGCCTACCCCTCTCACGGCCAGGGAATCACCGCCGCGGCCCCAGCAGCGCGTAGGATTCCCTCCGGACCGCTGCCCAGCGCGACCCTGAAGGCAGGGACTCCGTGGGCGGGACTTCCGGATCGAGGGAAGCCCCGCGCCGAGTAGAGAAACGCCGCCGCCACCGGAGACGTCCAAGCCGCGTGAGTGCTGCCGGTCCCTGAACAGAGAGCGGAGAGCGGGCACGACGCGGGAGCCCCCAGAGCCACAGCCGGTGAGTTGAGCAGAGCTGGGGGGGCTCCGTGCGCGTGCTAGAAGTGCCGGTCCGCTCCCACTGGTACCGAGTCCCGAGGGATTCCCCCCACGAGGGCACCATTCTGGTGCTACGAGCGGCCCCGGCAGGCAGCGGGCCGCTCCAACGCGAGGGGAAACATATTGGATCTAGAGCCGGAAGGCTCCACAAGAAAGGCACGGTGTTTTGAGCCACGAAGGCTCAGGGGGCATGAATGTTCAGAGCGCTCAGGGCGCTCCAACGTGGGGCACATCATTTTTAAGCGCTGGTGCGCTCCAACAACGTGGGGCACATCCTTTTAGAGCGCTGGTGCGCTCCAATGCTTGGGGGCATTCTTTTTCTTTGCAGAGCCCAGGGAGGCTCCAAGACATGCCATATTTGTTCTAAAGGCCCAGAGGTGCCGAGGCCCCAGTCCCTACAGCTGCCCAGCACTTAGTGGGCAGCTGCAACGTTTAGGTTGTGCAGGGTGCGCCTGGCTTGCGCAGCCTGCGCAGTCGCGCCGTGACATTATTGGATTGGTCATTTCTGCACCCCTGAGAGGCCAGTTGGCCTGGGGGACAGTTTTTTCTGTATTGTGCCCTCCCCTAGGGTACCTGGTGATTTTTATATATGTACTTTGGCGCCTGCGCAATGTCTTTATGATATTCTCCTTCCTAAACTGTGTTTATGCATTGGAGATTGTTTTACTAGTAGTAATTATACTAGTGTGTTCTTGTTTCCTTTCCTGCACCTCTAAATGTATTTTATGCATCCTGTGTTTATGTGCTTAGACCCCTACAGGTAGAGTGATACTTAGGTGGTTGTTTTTCCCCTAGTACAGGTGGTACTAGTGAGGTCCTAGTTCCCTGCGTGGTATTCCTAAAGGTGGTTAGGGTTGCGTAGGTGGTACGTTCTGATACCAGTAGTTACTGGTTGTGTGCTACATGTTCTATTTTTAGTGCTACAGTGATTGTGTGCTATGTTCTCAAATATTATTCCTACGTTCTAAGTGCTATTCCTACAAAGTGCTAATTCCTGACAGTGGTCCATGTGGCCCTGTCCCCTGTATATATAATCCCTTGTAAATTCTGCCCGTGCCTGTTGGCACATTGTAAAGTGTGGGTTTTTATCTAATGTGTTGTGTATAATACAAAGGTTATTTTTATATAATACCTTGTGTGGAGTTTCCTTTGTGGTGGGCCTTGCAGGGGAGCGGAATTCGTATCTCCCGACGCCCAAGACATCTAGATTTCTCACAAGGGCAAGAAGTTTTAATGTCTGTTTTGTCCCAAGGACAAGCAGGCAAAGACTTGCTGTAATCCGATACACAGCTCTTCAACCCTGTTGGTCGAAGCCAGTCAATAAGTCTAAATGAAGTACATGCCACCACGTGCTGAAATGCAGAGGCCTGTGATTGCACTGATGGCATGCAGTACAGTCACGACTGGCTTTGGATGAGAGGGGGGGGCTTCGCTTGCCCCACTGGTACACCTTTGCGTTCTGTCAGTGCCTCCTGGTCCGGGCTGGGCTTTGAGCAGATTATTAGCACTGAAAGGGTCAGTGCAAAAGTTTGGGTCTGCTATTTCATTTCCCCGGAGCATAAGACCAACATGTTGGAGTGGAGCTCGTAGTTGCAGCTCCGTGTGGTATACCCACAACATTGCCAGGTAACAGGCATTTTACTTTCTCCTCGAGGCTCTTTCGCTCATTTCGAGCACTGCAGCTCAAGAACACTTACAGCACTGACATGCAAGAGGCTGGTTAATCTGCTTCTAGGCCCCCGCCATCTTGGTCTTTTATTCTTTGTTCCACCCTTGGGCCTCATACGGCCCCAAGATGTCTTGTCACCCTCCCCTCCTGGGCCTACAGTAAAGTGCCTTGCTTTCTCTTCTCATGCAGCTCGTGCCCCTCCCTCCCTTCATGCTTTGCCTTCCCTGTGCACCCTATGTCTCACCCTATGTCTGCCCTTGCTAACCCCTCTGAGACAGCCCTGGCCTGCTCCCCTCTTATCTTATTGATGGCTTTCATTAAAGCTCCTTACTTTACCCATGTATCTTTCGCTTTCATATGGGCCTCTGGCACACCCCCATTTCTGTCCTTTCACTTTGCCCCTCGTGCCTCAGGTTTATTTGGTGGGCGCGGTGCTGTTTGCCAGCTCATTCTTCTAGGTACTCTGCCTTTGTCTCTTCACCAGCACCAGGAATTAGAAGAGGGGAAATGAAAAGAGAAGGGACACCGCAGTCTGCTTTTGTAGGCAGGCTTGTGAAGATATGCAGGGCAAACGTTCTAGAGAAAATCGCTAGTGGACTAATTAGCATAGGCAATGCACAGAGACAATCAGCAAGTAATGTTACTAACTTGTGCGATGCATTAAAAATGTAGCATTTTGCACACCATTTTTTTTTATATTGTTAGGCTTTGTCAGCTCTCCAGAATTAGTCCCCTAATTGTATAATTGCTTTACATAGACAAATATAATTATGCAGTGAAATGCTGAACAAGGTTTTATATTCGTTTTACTTCTTGTAAATCATGTGTTTTCCCAAACACATAGGGGTACGTAGTGACCTTTTTAAAGGCCCTTCTTAGTTACAGTCAAAAACAGCAGTTTTTAAAAGGTGTTTCATGTATATCTTGTAAAGAGCAAATTGTTAGGTGCTCTGTTTCAATTATGCTGGAATTCGTAAAACCATAAAACTGCAAAACACCACACTCCCAACATTGTTAAGAAATTAATGTCAGTGATGCACAGTTCAACCCCATCAAGGCTCCTCAGGAGGTGAGGTAAGATGTCTAGTGACACAAAAATATTGTGACTCACATTGCAACTAAACACAAAGGCATATGTTTGCCATTGGAAACAGTAATGCAAATGCTAGGTAACTGCATGGGTGTTTATACAGTTGGAAAAGGGACATACCTGATCTTCCTTCTGCCTTGGGCACAATACAACTGTGTCCCCTCTGAGTAGTGAGGGGACTCAGTCCACCCTTTTCCACCCCGACCTGCTGTGATGTGTGTACGAAAGACATTCAATGTAAATCTTAATTTCAATTACCTGATGTTACCCAAGCCTTGTCTTTGAACTGATGGAATGTATATGCTTTTCTGTGAACTACCAAGCATGGCTTTAAGGAAACATGGGGTGCTAAATGGAGGGTGACCTCTTTAAGTACCAGGGCACAAGACTATATCTGTAATAGGACAGGTGACTTGAGGCCTACAAAGGGGCTACAGGAGGGTCAGCTCAGTTCTCATTGAATAAGGACATACCGTCGAGGTCACCCTGAAACAACCATGAGTTTCCCAATATGGTGCACCTTTATCTAATTTACAGCAATAATTAAGCCTTGAAAACTCCTCATCACCCCTGCAAACACTATTAAAGTGTTGGTCAAACCCAGCGCCTCTGTGCTGTTTAGCAATATACACTTGTTTGAGGTAGCGATTAGTAACGGGTTAACCTTTATCCAAGTACCACCATTTTTAGTAGATTAAGAAACGGAGAACCAAGTAAACAAAACACATGCCCAGGATCACAAAATGAGGTTAACTGAAAGTGAGTCAAAGTTGAAGATTCAGTGCCCTCGCTTGGCTGATTATATTTGAGCCACATTTCCTCAAGAGCTAGGTGAATAGTGTGCTGGTACTAGGCAAAATATGGAATGGTTACCTACAATGTATTGGCAGAGATGACTAGTTAGAGGAGCTAATATGGGTAGACCGTCCATGTGTGTCTATGCAATGTATACAAATAGGCACCTTAACAATTGACACAAGAAAGCGAAAATGTTGAGACCCTAGGATAAACTGATCTAAAGAAATCCTCCTCCTACTGATTGGGATAGATAGATTGATGGGGCTTCCCGCTCCTTGACTTCAATAAGATGTATTGTTTTCAGGGTCCAAATCTTTGCAGAGGCCCATGAGTCCTTTGGGTTATATTTGTTTTCTCTTCCCGGAGTTTCGGATTCTCTACAACAGCTACACCTTGCAATTGGGTTGAACGTTACATCAAAGCAAATTGCTGATACTTTTACCACTTGGCAGTAAGGAAGACAGTTTTTTTTCTGCTTGAAAGAAATCACATGCAGAGCAGGTGAATACATGGAAAAGGTACCAGTGGAAGGTAAATAAGCCAGGGACAGCTAACAGTGCAAACTTCTCAGAAGACAGTAAAACCATGTGAAAGGGTACAGATGCTATGTTCTTTACGGCAGAAATCACAAAGGTACCCACTGTAGAAACTCTCCTCCTTGAGACAGTAACCATCTCAAGCCACCTCTAAAACCCTTATCTCCGTTTTTGCTAAACTACTGTGAAATTTTAGATACCATTTATGTGAAGCATCATTTATTAAAATGTGTGGATGCATGCTAGTTTTTCCAAACAATAATCATAATGGAAAATCAGTGTAACCAGTTTCAACAAGATTATTGGAAACATGAAAATAAGCAAGCACTAGCAACGCCAATAGGTCTGACTTTGGTGGTCAACCTTTTAGTTTTGTCAAAGCGTGTCTTGTTTTGACATGGTTATGTAAAACTTTATTGTTGCTGGAGTTGCTGGGTCCTAACCATTACAACAACTATTGGAAAAATAGTTTTTGGTCTCAAAGCACACATTGCCACAGTATTTCCTAGCACTGAACAAAACTACTATGTGTTCCGATACGCTGCGTGTAAAAGAGCAGAATGCTGACACTCACGGTGAAGCCAGTCGATAGATAGAATTTTCAGAAAAACAAAAGGTCCTTCTTAACACCAGATCTAATTAGGAATCCAATTATTAAAGTCACGAAAGTTCACCCATGTTATATTTTCTTGCATTGGTGCAGATTCACAGCTTTCTTTTATTCACATGAAGGCCAGGTCATACTCCTAGAATATATTTGTGAACTGCATTTTAGCACTATCAAATATAATTGCATAGTTTTGCTCATGCGAAAATCTGTTGAGCGTTTACAAGCACTTTTCCTCCAACCACATTTTTCCCAGCCCAGGAAGAAATCTTCCTTCTGCCATTGTCAGTAGTAAATTTCTAACCTTTTTTCACTGTCTGAAAAGATTAGAGAAGAGCTGGTGAAAACCACTTAAACGTGCAAGTTAGTAGGTTTGCACAGACTCTAAAAGGCATTCAAACCTTGGAACCATTGCTTACCACTACCTTTAGCCCCAGTATGTAGATTTGCAGAAAGGTGGCAAAATAAGGAAATTGCTAGTATTCAAACCCTTATAAAGTATGAACCCTGATATAATCAGAGAGGCTATTATCAGAGCTCTTATAAAATGAGATTGCTGCTATTATTTGTCACTGAACCACATGGCACCATAGGGGCAAGTGGATTTTGTTACAGGGCAAGTAGATTTATGAAGCTACCTGTCCCATGGACAAGTAGATATTTTATTAAATTCCACACCCCTGCCTTGGGTGTTGTTGCTGGGTGCGCGCGCAAACGCTTTACACATCGCCTCAGGGATAAGCCTGTCTGCTCGTGCCAAGCTACCAAGGGGGTGAGCAGGGGTTATCTTTGGCGTGTAACTTCCTTGCCCTGACTGGAGTGGTGGTTTCTGCCTGACTTTGGCGCAAGCCTTAGCCAACCAGAAATCCCATTTCTAACATATATATATATATATATATATATATATATATATATATATATATATATATATATATATATATATATATATATATATATATGTTTATATGCAAGCAATAATCTAAATGCATGAATAATACTGATTAATAAAGAAGCAGCAAATAATATGAGAATAGACTCAAGCAAATATACTGGACGTCCTGCAAGAGATCAGAAAGATATATATATATTCACAGGAAAAACCATAGGTTTCAGGAATGTTATAGTTAGTTGGACATTTCACTCGTACAAAACCATAGAAATTCCGGCGTTATAGTTAGTTCAGCTAACTATAATAACTCGCGCCCCCGCAATGCACTGCTGATGATGTCACTCACATATTACATCATTCATGACATGGTCAGTGACATCACTGATGACATCACATCACTGATGACATCATCCAGTGACTTTGTGTTTCTGTAAAGTTTAAATTTGTTTTTTATATATATATATATATATATATATATATATATATATATACACACCAAGCTGTATTGAAGAATGAGTGGGTGTATAAGGATCTGTATAGAGGATTTAGTAGGTACGTGACTGACTGTATAATTGAGTGATTAAATATGTCTTACTGAATGCATGGGTTAGTGACTAAACTGTGTGAAAGTCTGTATCTGTCTTTTGTTGTGTAGGCTGTAATATGGGTTGGTGAGTAGCTGCGCAAGTGTCTCTATGGGTTATTGATTGTTTTCCTGAATATTTGTAAGGCTACCTGAGTGTGTGGGTGGGTGGGAGGTGTGTGACTGTGCATGGATGTGAGTGGTTGATTCACTGGGTGTATGGGTTGAAGAGTGCATGTGGAAACAGCTGTGTGGGTGAGTGTGTGTATGGGTGTGTTGGTGAGTGAATGGATGTCTCAGTGGTACATGTGCAAGTAACTACATGCTCAAAGATCTTTTCCACAAATGGCACTAATCCAGAATAATAATCTACTCTCAAAAACGGCTTCAGCAATACTGTGCAGTTCGAGATAATCAAAGCGGAATAAAAAGGGGCGTGGCCGCACAAACAAAATCACCGGGAGAACTTCCTTCAACACGAAACTCGAGCGATCCTCATCTACTAAGGCTAGTAGTAGATCACTAGCTGAGAAATATTAAAAGACTCACCCAGAAGGCTTAATTAGACCAACCTTCCCTGAGCGCTATGGAATCACCGATCCTCTCGCAAGCTCGGCTTCAGAATAGTTAGCACAATTGAAAGGGCTTGTCCCCTGTTATTAACGTTAGAACGTCTGTTCAACCTCCCAAGGAACCATGGGAAATGGAATCTCAGGCTAGAAATCTCTTCCTAAACAGCACCTGCAAGGAAAACAAGAAACAAACAAGCATAGACACAAACAAGACAAATAACCTTTTGTTCACTGTACACTTTACACATGATAATGGCACCATGACCACCAACGAGTTTGTGATACAGCGCAATGCGCACGCCCACAACCTCTTTTAGCACAAAAGGGCATAGGCCAACGATGGTCAATTAGAGCAATACTTGTGGGAGGTGAGGCGGGCCCTAGACCGCGCACCGCCCTAGTCCTGACAGTATTCCCCCCCTCCGCGGTCTAGGGCCCGGCTTTTGTGGATAACTGAGGTGGAAACGTCGCACCAAATGAGGTGCGTGAACAGAACTGGCTGGTTCCCAAGTGTCGTGTTCTGAACCATAACCTTTCCAAGATAGTAAATACCATAACTTGGAACCCCTGAACTTAGAATCCAAAATGTCTCGTACTTCATACTCCCATTGGCCATTAACTAGCAAAGGTGCCGGTTGTGTTCGACTACAAGTTGAAGCCTTTTTCAAAAGAGAAGTATGAAAAACAGGATGAATCCGTAGCGTTGTAGGTAATTGAACCTTGTACGTGACAGGGTTTACTTGACGCAAAACTCTATAAGGTCCAATGTGTTTCGGATGAAATAGACTTTTAGTTTTGAAAGTAAACTTCTTGGTTGAAAGCCAAACCTTGTCTCCAGGCTGATAAACAGGACCCACTGCATGATGCTTGTCATATTGTTCTTTATATTTTTCCTTGGCACGAGCAAGATTTTTCTGAATTTGACGATGGATCTGTTGCATGTGAAGCACAGTGTCTTGTACCGCTGGTGTGTCTTGAATTGTTTTAGGCAAAGTCAATGGCATAGTTGTAGAACATAACCATAAAGACCCATAAACGGTGTGATATGTGTAGAGGACTGTGGAAAAGAATTATACGCTAGTTCAGCCATCCAAAGACAGGGCTTGAAAAATCCAAAATATTGTACTAGTCCTGCAGGACTAGTACCTTGAAAAATCTCCTCGACCTAACTGCAACCTACTTGACCTCCTTCTCTGAAAGCGGAGTAAATGTGACATGATAATACGATTTAAAGGCATCTTTATTGCTCATTAACTTTGTGAGCAATAAAAATGCCTTTAAATCTTGTTAACTTGTCACATTTACTCCATTTTCACAGACCGAGGACAAAAGGTAGTTTGTCTTCCTACTTGCCAGAAAGGGCGAGTAGGACCTAAAAACAACTCGCCCTCGTTAAATTTAGCTCGCATATGCGAGCGGTCGAGTGGATTTTTCGAGCCCTGAAAGAAGATCTAACCAAGACCTATTGGTTTCTGAAACATAACAGCGTAAATAATGTTTTAAAGTCTGATTCAGTCGCTCAGTTTGTCCATCAGTTTGTGGATGATAACTTGTGGACATGTTGGAGGTAATATATAATGTTTTACACCATTGTTGCCAAAATTTGGAAGAGAATTGAGAACCTCGGTCAGATAAAATAACAGTTGGCAATCCATGAAATCGCACAATCTGTTGAAGAAAAAGTAGAGCCAATTTACTGGAAGTGGGAATTTTTTTGCAGACAATAAAGTGGGCGTATTTGGTTAAACTGTCTATCACCACTAAAATCACGGTATATTGTTGTCGCAGGCAACCCTGTAATGAAATCCAAAGAGACATGTTCCCACGGTTTTGTAGGAATAGGTAACATTTGTAGCAATCCCTTTGGCTTAGTGTGATCGGTTTTATTCCTTGCACATACCTCACAATTCAATACCATAGTTGTGATATCTTTGACCATAGTTGGCCACCAGAATTTTGTTTGTATTTTTTCTACAGTTTTTTTTAACTCCAAGATGTCCAGCTAAAGGATGGGCATGTTACCAAGATAAAAGTGTCTTGTAAATCTTTAGTATATAAGAACACCTTATTGTCTTTCAAAGGGATTCCTTGTTTTACTGTTTGATGTTTAACATTGTTTATCCACTCTGACCAACTAGATGGAGGAAAGTGATCACGAATATGATCCAAAAATTGGTCTGCAGACAATACGCACAGCACCTTTGTAGGAGCAATGATAGCCTGAGGTGGATCCAAATGTCTTTGTAGTGAGGAATCTTTTCTAGAAAGGGCATCTGCTTTTCTATGATCTGTACCTGGACGGTAAGTTACAAGAAAATCGTACTCTGCAAAGAATAGCGTCCAACGCAGTTGACGCGGAGTTAACACCCTTGCATCACTCATGAATTGTAAATTTCTATGATCCGTAAACACTGTCACAGTGAAACGGGCTCCCAGGAGATGATGACGCCATTCTTTGAAAGCATCATGTATAGCAAGGAGTTCTTTTTCCGCAATTGTATAATTTTGTTCTGCGGGATTAAACTTTCTCGACATGTAAGCTACTGGGTGTAGCTGACCAGTAGTACTGTGTCGTTGTGATAAAATGGCCCCAATAGCAATGTCCGATGCATCAGCTTCCACAATAAATGCTTTGTTTACGTCTGGGTGAGTCAGAATTGGAGCAGCTGTAAAAGCTTTTTTTAAAGATGAAAAAGCTAAATCTGCCTCCGAAGTCCATTCAAATGCTACTCCTTTTCGTAACAACTTAGTGATAGGGGCTACCACCAATGAAAAATGATCGATAAATCGCCGATAAAAATTGGCGAAACCCAAAAAACATTGGACGTCTCTCACTGTCTTTGGTTTGGGCCACTCTGCTACAGCTTGAACCACCCCTAAAAATTCTACGTTTTGTACATGAAAATCACATTTGGACAGTTTACAATATAAATGATGTTTCCGCAATGTAGTCAATACTTTTGTAACATGTTTTTGATGCAAATCTTCAGAGTTGGAATAGATAAGTATGTCATTGCTGTATACTATGACAAAAATATCTAAAAATTCTCGCAAAACATCATTCAAAAAAACCTGAAATGCTGCCGGAGCATTGCAAAGCCCAAAAGGCATAACCAAATATTCCAAAAGACCATACCTGGTTTTAAATGCAGTTTTCCACTCGTCACCCTTTTGGATGTGCACTAAGTGGTATGCTCCACGAAGATCAAGTTTGGTGTAAATCACTGCAGTTTTCACTTGATCTAGCAAAACCGAAATCAATGGTAGTGGATATTTGTTCTTAATTGTAATTTTATTCAAAGCCCTATAATCTATGCACGTTCGCAAATCTCCGTTTGCCTTAGGAATGAAAAAAAGTGGAGATGCTGCTGGTGATCGGGAAGGACGAATGAATCCGTTTTCTAGGTATTGATCTAAATATTGACGTAGGTGTTGATTCTCAGGCTGAGTCAAAGCGTAAATCCGGCAATTTGGAACTGAAGCTCCAGGCATCAGATCGATTTGACAGTCATAAGACCGATGAGGTGGAAGAAGAGCTGCTTTGGATTCACTAAATACATCTTGAAACTGTAAATACTGAGATGGTATAGGGATGTCTTTTTCGTCTGCCGTAGCGATTTGTGCCTTACTCTTGGTTTCCAAATGCGGATTAGAAAGACAATTAGCAGAACAATATGTGGATTCGAAATACAAGGTTCCTAATTGCCAATCAATTTGTGGGTTGTGTAAACACAACCAGGGCATGCCTAGAATAAACCCATAATGTGGAGCCTGAATAACATCAAATTGAAGTTTTTCACAATGATCTTGTTTTTTAGCATCCGTAAATTCCATGACAGTTTCCACAGTCTGTAAAGTTACAGGACCTCCAGCTAACACTTTGCCATCAACCACCTGTACAATCTCTGGGGTTGGTTTTTTCTCGCATGCTATCTGTAAATTTTGTGCTGTTTCTGCATCAACAAAATTTCCTGTAGCTCCAGAATCTATTAGAACCAATAACTGATGAATTGTATCTTGGACCTTAATGGAGACAGTTAAACGAAGATGGGCCTTGTAATTAGAGACACAAGAATTGACTGAAGGGAAAGCTAGAGCACCGAAGAGATCCCCTTCAAATCCTCTTGGGCAGTTCGGTTTTCCGTCGTGGAATGTGTAGATGCTGCCAAAGGCTTGGATGCAATAGTCTTTCCTTTAGTTTTTATTGGACATTCTTTGACGAAATGCCCTTTTCGACTACAGTACAAGCATTGTCCATTTTTCTGTCGCAAATCCTTCTCTTACTTGCTTAACGGTTGTCTAATTGTTCCAATTTCCATGGGCTCAACCATAGATTCTGAGTTCACATACTGACTTCTGTATTTTTCTGGATGCCAGTTTCCTTTCTCACATCTCTTTTTATCATGTTTTCTTTCAGATAAACGATGGTCCAATCGTTATGTGAGATTAATCAACTCAGGACATGAAGTAGGTTGTGGGTCTATTTGTGCGAGCACGTCTTTTAAATCGTCTTTCAATCCTTGGTAGAATATGGCCGCTCTTTTTTCCTCAGGCCATGCAGTTTCAGCAATTAAACGATTAAAATGAGATAAATAGGTGACCAAATCTCTATTCCCTTGTTTTAACTCCAATAGTTCTTTGTCTGCTGAAAACGTGACTGCTCTTCTGTCAAACACTTTTTCGAACTCTTCAACAAAACGTCGCCAATGATATAACAACGGACTGTCTTGTCTAACCAAAGGCACAGCCCAAGTGGCGGCATCTCCTCTTAAATATGAGATTAAAAAGGCTATTCTTGACTGAGGGTCTGGAAATGCAGCCGGTCTACAAGTAAAATGTAATTCTATCTGCGTTAGAAAAATGTGCACTTTGGCAGGATCTCCTGAGAGTCGCTCCGGAGGAGCTAATGGAATTTGCGTAGGAATATTTACTGCTATGTTAGTTGAAGGTTGAGACTCCGGTCTAGACGTGGGGTTTTGCTGGAAAGTACCACTGGCCCCCTGAATATTTTGCATATTATCTACCTTCGTGTTTAATGCAGCAGTGGCGCTTTTTGCCTCTGCTAAATCTTGTTGTATTTGCGTAACTACCTTCAAAAGGTCATCTAAAGTGGCCATTGTCACGTAGTGTACAGATTGGGAGGAAAAAAGATTTGTGGGCTCACTATTCTGTCAGGACCACCCGTTTTCCTCAGGATCTGCACACGACGAACAAAAGGCCCACCTCTCGATACCACCAACTCCAATTGTAATATACTGGAGGATTGATGTGATCAAGCGGGGGGGAAGGAAATTAGGAAGGGAACTGCTGGGAGGGAGACCTGTAAAGCAAAAAAGCAAAAGTTAAAAGCAAACAACATGCATATTCTGAATATCTGCGTTACATTTCAAATGCAGCAATAATTGTCAATGATCCGCTATGAAAATTATACACATGATTTTAATCCAACAATTATTGTCTCAGCCTTTTTGTTGAAAGAACAAACTCAAAGAAATAAATAAAGAAATCACACATTCAATTATTCTCAATTAAACACTCGCAATGTCCCTTGTTATTCTTGTTCTGGTATGGAAATCGTTGCTTAACAGTCAAAACATAACCTCAAAGAACGCTTCGTTTTTAGCCAAAAACGAGCGAATACAAACAAGCAGTTCAAACGTTTTCTCACACTGTGCTCAAAGATCTTTTCCACAAATGGCACTAATCCAGAATAATAATATACTCTCAAACGCCTAAAACGGCTTCAGCAATACTGTGCAGTTCGAGATAATCAAAGTGGAATAAAAAGGGGCGTGGCCGCACAAACAAAATCACCGGGAGAACTTCCTTCAACACGAAACTTGAGCGATCCTCATCTACTAAGGCTAGTAGATCGCTAGCTGAGAAATATTAAAAGACTCACCCAGAAGGCTTAATTAGACCAACCTTCCCTGAGCGCTATGGAATCACCGATCCTCTCGCAACCTCGGCTTCAGAATAGTGAGCACAATTGAAAGGGCGTGTCCCCTGTTATTAACGTTCGAACGTCTGTTCAACCTCCAAAGGGACCATGGGAAATGGAGTCTCAGGCTAGAAATCTCTTCCTAAACAGCACCTGCAAGGAAAACAAGAAACAAACAAGCATAGACACAAACGAGACAAATAACCTTTTGTTCACTGTATACTTTACACATGATAATGGCACCATGACCACCAACGAGTTCGTGATACAGCGCAATGCGCACACCCACAACCTCTTTTAGCACAAAAGGGCATAGGCCAACGATGGTCAATTAGAGCAATACTGTGGGAGATGAGGCGGGCCCTAGACCGCGCACCGCCCTAGTCCTGACCGTTTAGGGGTGTGTGTGCATATGATAGTGTTGTATTGATGAGTGACTGCAAGTATGAGTGACTGTATGAGTGAATGAGTGGAAGTGTGTGTAGACCTAGGAATCAGTCAGTGCGTATTTAGTAACTGGTATTGATGTGTCTATTGTTTCGAAAATGGTTGTCTGTATTTTAGAGTGGGTGTATCAAAGGTTATATTCAGGTGGGAGGAGGTGCATCAGATTTTCACGTGGGTGATGTCATCAGTGATGTAATATGTGAGTGACATCATCAGCAGTGCATTGCGGGGGCGCGAGTTACAGTTAGCTGAACTAACTATAACGCTGGAATTTCTATGGTTTTGTATGAGTGAAATGTCCAACTAACTATAACGTTCCTGCAGCCTATGTTTTTTTTCAGTGAATTTCAAAGGTTTTTTTAAATGCTAATTTCTAACTTTAACGTGCCTGAAACCTATGGTTTTTTCAGTGAATTTCAAAGGTTTTTTCAAAGAAAATGTGTAGGTCTAGTGTACCTGAATCCTATGTCTTTTTTTATTATAGAATAAAAATGGTGAATCATTTTTAGTTACATAAACTATGTTCATTCTTTTTTTTTTTTTTTGGTATTACACATCAGTCGTGCACCCTTCGCGTTCACATGGAGAGCCGCGCTGAGAGGCGCACCCCTCGTTCACACAGGGGCCGCGATGAGAGCCGCGCACCCATCGCGTTCACACTAGGGGGCCGCGCTGAAAGCTGCGCTAGGGACGCAACTCCAAATTATTATGATTATTATTATTATTTTTTAAAGGTCCACTTTCTCAAATTTACATTTGCCTCGGGGACACCATCCCCCGGGGCATCCCCACATATACATTTTTTTCTTTTTTTTTTACAACAAACGGGAGGACGGCCGCCTGGCTCCCACTCCCAGGCCACTTCTGGCCCTGGGGACCCCATCCCCCGGGGTCTGGCCTCTTTGCTGGGGACCATGGGGGGAGCCCTAATGCCCAAAGAGTCCCTGCCGGCTCCCCGCCTCCTGCAGGAGCCAGCATTGCTTTTCCACACTGGGACACTACAGGAGCCAGCCCTGAGGGGGAGAGGGTGGCGGTCCCCAGGGCCCTCAGGAGCTCCAGGAGGGGGGCCGCACCTCCTAAAATATCTGAAGCCCCGGGGAGGTGGTGGTCCCCGGGGTTCGGGGGTCCATAATGGACCCCCAAATTTAAATATTAAGTGCCCTGGGGAGGTGGCGGTACCTGGGGCTTGGTGGGGCGCCCGCAAGGCCCCCCCACTAATTTCAATTTGTGCTCCAGGGAGGTGGCGGTCCCCGGGGCTGTGGGGGCCCCCACGGGCCCTTGCTAATTATTTTGCGAGTGTCCCCGGGACCTGACCCACCCGGGGGCTTTTTCAAACTTAAGTGCCTCCTATTTTTTTTATGTCGCGGCAGAATCCGTGACTTCTGCCGTTTAAAAAAAAAAATTTTAAAAATGCTCTTTTTGCCTTGGGGGGGCTTTGTGGGACCCCCTCAACAGGCCAAGGTAGTTTGTACCCTGCCCCCTTTTCTTCATTTTCATCTTTAATTTTACATCATTTCTTCTGACTGGGTTACCGAATCAGAAAATGGCAGCCAACACATTCTGGTTTGGAGTAATGGCAGCCAATTAAAATGAAGCTTGTGGTCGGGAGGGGTCGCGAACCCACCGCAGACATAGATATCGAGACTTTTTTTTAAAAAAATCTCACCAACTACTGAACGGATTTACACCATTTTAAAAAAAGGTTGCTTTCTGAACCAAGCACTACTGTTTTGCCAAATTTGGGGTAGTTCCGTTCAGCAGTTTGGGCTGTAGCCTTGCTTAAAGTTTCCTATGGGAAAATGATTTTTTTTTTACTCTTATTTTTTGAATTTCTCATCAACTACTGAACGGATTTACACCATTTGAAAAAAAAAAAGGTCACTTTCTGAACCATGAGCTACCTTTCTACCAAATTTGGTGTAATTCCGTTCAGCAGTTCGAGCTGTAGCCTGTCTCAAAATTTCCTATGGAAATTAACACATGAAGAAAGCGTTTTGGGACCCCCTTTTTTCTCATCCCCGCTTGACGTATTGCCCCCAAACTTTCAGGATAGGAGCTGACCTGGATAGACTCTTTTTTTGGGAGAATTTAGCAAAGATTCGTCAAACGACGCCAAAGTTATTAGCAAATCAAAAAAAAGCTTTTCCTATGGAAACTAGGTTCGAACTATAACTACCTACTGGCCCGTAGGTTATGTATGTATATGTGTACGTATAGGTGTGTGTGTATATATATATATATATATATATATATATATATATATATATATATATATACTGGCAAGTGCAACTGCTTTACCAATAAATAGGCGATGTGGAAAGCTTCTCTGTGTGCGAGTGCGATTCTATTTTTGGACACCCCCCACGAGATTATATGTATATATATTCTCAATCTTCCGAGTTGGTCATTCCGGGATTGAGCCCGAAGTCAGGTGGTGCGTTTGCCGGTATGCCCTCACCGGTAAATAATCTTTATCCTTCTTCAAAATAACACGCACTCTCGAAGTTCAATGCTTAGCAGGAAGCCAATTTATTATTTGCTACGCGTTTCGACAAATGAATGTCTTGTTCACACAAAATAAAAGCAAAATAAAGACGTGTTTAAATACATATGCAAAACTGAGGAAGGACTTCAATACATTCTTGCTATGTCCTATCATTGACAAGTGTCGGCCATCTTATAATAGTAAACATAAGCATTTGTACTCCGATAAATATCGTGTTAGATGCAGTATATACAGAGGAACAAATTTGGTTTTATATTTTTTTATCTCGCTCTAGTGGCACAAAATAAAGTGATATTGGAGAAATATAAAAAGATATTTCTATATTTTCATTATGTGGGGTATATTCCGTTTGGAAATTCATTATACTTGGTAAGGAATACATCAAATCGCACTAGTGGCTTTTTGCTTCAACTTAATATTTCAACTATAATCACTCCATTAAATACATTTAATGACAAAATGGTTCCCTGTACTATATTTCATTAAACCTTCTATACATATTGTTTTTCAAGAGAAGGCCTACTTTGTATCCATTAGACAATAGCAGGACTAAGAGACAAGTGCACACCCTACTAAATATAAGTCCAAAAAGTAAAAATGATTATCATGAATTAATAACCCAATCCCTAAAAAAAGGTGAAAAAAATGCAAGTAGATCAGACTTTTTTACACATATTCAAACTTTGAATAAAATTCAAATTGCTCTCTTATCTTGTTTCACATGTAGCTCCGAGCCCGGTGGAAGAAAAGGGTAGGGTGCCCATGCAGTTACCATCTAATACGGTGGGTCCCTTTCCTTTCTTCCTGTAAATGTGAAAACAAGAAAGAAAACAACAACTTAAAATACAATAAAGACTGAACTTTATCGTAACAAATTGTCCAACAAAAGGCAGAACATCGAAAAATTATTACAATTTCTCACTCATTTTACGATGTAATCAAATAGAGTTACACTGATTAGCATTCATTCTTCATACAAATGGGTTGCCAGTTCATCATCAATATTGTGGCCCCCAGGGAATTTAGTCTCCAATTCCGGTATCCATTTGGATTCTTTTTTACGGAGAGCCAATTCTCTGTTGCCCCCCCTAATGCTAGGGACAATCTGTTCAATAGCATAGAAGCGTAATAGGTCACTGTTTGAATTGTGAAATCTTTTGAAGTGTCTGGCAATCGGATAATGAGCGTCAGTGTTGGTAATTGCTCTTAGATGTTCCATAACCCTCTTTTTAATCATACATGTGGTGCTCCCTACGTACCTCAGCTTGCAGGGACATTCCAAAATGTATATTATGTAGGAGCTACTACATGAAATATAGTACAGGGAACCATTCTGTCATTAAATGTATTTAATGGAGTGATTATAGTTGAAATATTAAGTTGAAGCAAAAAGCCACTAGTGCGATTTGATGTATTCCTTACCAAGTATAATGAATTTCCAAACGGAATATACCCCACATAATGAAAATATAGAAATATCTTTTTATATTTTTCCAATATCACTTTATTTTGTGCCACTAGAGCGAGATAAAAAAATATAAAACCAAATTTGTTCCTCTGTATATACGGCATCTAACACGATATTTATCAGAGTACAAATGCTTATGTTTACTATTATAAGATGGCCGACACTTGTCAATGATAGGACATAGCAAGAATGTATTGAAGTCCTTCCTCAGTTTTGCATATGTATTTAAACACGTCTTTATTTTGCTTTTATTTTGTGTGAACAAGACATTCATTTGTCGAAACGCGTAGCAAATAATAAATTGGCTTCCTGCTAAGCATTGAACTTCGAGAGTGTGTGTTATTTTGAAGAAGGATAAAAAAAATATATATATATATCTATCTACTGGCGGTCGCCAGTAGATAGTTATAGTTACAACCTAGTTTCCATAGGAAATCTCCAAATTCTATTTTGAATAACTTTGGCGCCGGTTGACGAATCCTCGCGAAATTTTCAAAACAAATGGGGCGCTCCGTTCAGCTCCTACCCTGAAAGTCTCGGGGTGATTCGTCAAGCGGGGGCCGAGAAAAAGGGGGGGGTCCCAAAACGCGTTTTCCCCATGCATTTTTCCATAGGACCTTTAGTCGAAGGTACAGCCCGAACGACTGAACAGAATTACGTGAAATTTGGCAAAGAGGTAGCCATAAGGTCAAGGAAGTGCCTTTTGAAGGTCTCGTGTAAATCTGTTCAGTATTTCCTGAGAAAATAGCATTTAAAACCATATCCATATCTATACGCGCGCACCGTGCGCGCACCCTGCCGTGAGCGAGCGCAATTCTGATTGGTTGTTAGATGTCGGTAAACATTCGAATCGTTCGAAACCAGGAAGTGTCGTTCGCCATTTTGTCTCTCGCAGTCTGAGGGGGTGAAAAACAAAGGTGGAGAACGTGAAAAGGGGGCAGGGTGGACAGTTCCTGAACCCCCTAGCCTTGGTCAGGGGGTCACAGAAGGACCCCCAAGGGAGAGAAAAAAAAAAATCACGGGGTGTGTGCGCACGGCACGCACTGCGCACCGTGGGTGCTCGGTGCGCTGCAGTGAAAAACCTGAAAAAATAAATAAATTAATAAATACTTAACTTAGCATTTAAAAAACTGTACAAATTCACTGAAAAAACCATAGGTTTCACACACGTTATAGTTACGAATTAGCATTTAAAAAACCTTACAAATTCACTTAAAAAAACCATAGGTTTCACACATGTTCTAGTTAGCTGGACATTTCACTCGTAAAAAACCAATGAAATTCCCCCGTTATAGTTAGTGCAGGCAACTATAACTCACGCGACCGCAATCCTCTGCTGATGACATCAGATATTACATCACTGATGACATATGTGTCTTTCTGAAAAATAAATATTTGTAATATATGAATTGCTAAAAATTAATGGATGAAGACATGGGTAAATAAGTGTCTAAATACAGTGATGTAATATCTGACGTCATCAGCAGAGGATTGCGGTCTCATGAGTTATAGTTGCCTGCACTAACTATAACGGGGGAATTTCATTGGTTTTTTACGAGTGAAATGTCCAGCTAACTATAACGTGTGAAACCTATGGTTTTTTAAGTGAATATATCTATCTATCTATCATTGGTAACCCTTTTGAGAAGCACTCAAAGCCACAAAGGTTTCCAGCATTTATTTCAGGTACGGGCTCAGTTCATGCAGCTGGTGTAGTGGAGCAGCCTTTTGTGTTGCCAGACGCGTTTCGAATTTCTTCTTCAGTGGCTTGCATCGGAAGGAGCGTGCTGCGGTGGGTCTCCTCCCCCAATTTAACGCATTGACACGCCCCTGAATGGGGCAGCTCAATTGAGTCTGTGCTGTGGCATTCTGGGGGATGAAGTGTGTGTACATATATACATATACACACACACCCACCACCACCCCCCCCCCCCCAAAGAAAACACCTCAAATGATCAAAGCCACTGGCCAAACATCACAATGGCAAAAACCAAAACTCAATACTTCACCTGTAGCAAACACTGCATCTCACCCACTCCTGACTGTGGACGTTAAGCAGCCGTGGTTGAGAGCCTCAGCAACCAGGGTCCCACACTCCGAGGTAGACGCGTCCGTCCCCAATCAGATTCCAAACTCCCTGTCTCTGAGTCAACAACCCTCGGTTTCATGAACTCAAAGCACACTAAAAGGTTTGGGAAAGACCTCCCCCGGGGCCAGAGGAATCTTACCAGAACTAGCCAGGTTCTAAGCAAGCATTCCCATGGCAGGAAGGAGTTCTCACATCCCCTTCTCCAAATCTCGCATGTTCCAGCCTTTATCTTGATGAAGCTCACAAAGCCTTCTGGGTACATAAACAATCTCTCACGAAAACAAAAAGACCTTGAACGTGAATAACCCAAACAACTTGCAAGCGCTGCTGTGCACACAGAAAAGTTGAAGCAAGGCAAAGTCAGGAAAAAGGATGACATGGCGCCATGTCAAAGCCAATAGTAAGAACTTCATAATTCTCATCAATGTACAGCACAAGGGTGCACAACTGCTTATAGATTCACATACTTCATCTCTCAATGTCCTATAGCATCACATACTTCATCTCTCAATGTACAACACCGAGCATATGTGTGCATCACTGCCCACAACACTATACTTCGAGATCAAAAAGTAAATTCCACACCTCTCTCTCAATGCTTTCAAATGCACATCCCACATGCTCTGTTCTTGGCAAGGCTGTCCTACTCCGTGACAGCTCCCACTGAAAGACAGCAAGATTACAAGAAAGAAGCCTGTAAGAGAAACAGGCATATGCAGAACCGTCGTACATCCAGGCTAGGATAAAATAACACACTAAAGTCAGTTAAAATAATGGTAGTCAAAGGTCATCACAGGGTGTCAGACCACAAGAGTGCCTCTAACACTACATATGCTATACCCAGCTAAACAAATATATCAACACTTTGGGAAAAAAATACATTCTTTGAGTCCTACATTAGGAAAGAAATAACTCTCATCGGGTTTCGAGGCGCTCACAGAGAAACCATAAATCGTTGTTTTTTCGGAAGATTAAAACACGCGCTTTATTATTTAAGAAATAAAAAGAAAGAAAATACATGTGGAAATAACAATTAAAGATTAATTAGACTTATGAACACAACCCAATTTCAAAATGTAAGTTATTATTCAAACGATTACTCTCTTGTAAAGAAGAAACCCTAATCATGAAGTAAACATTTTTTCTAAGCATTTTCATTATTATTTTCAAAATTCTGCTTATAAGTTATGTTTAGCACATTTATTAATTTTCTCTCGTATCATTTTAGTTTCACATAAAAAAAATCATATTTTCCATGCTTTCTGCACCGTAAACATTGCAACTTCTGTTTATTAAGCGTGTTGTCATTCTTGCACATTTTCATGTTGTACCTTTTTGTACGTGTCCCGTGTTAATCATTTTCACGCCGTTAATTATGTTTATTAATAACACACTTATGAGCAGACTTGAAGTATGATTATTTGCAAAAATCATGCTCCATCAATTGCATGTATTTTTATGAGATGGAAACAGAATCTATATTTGTAATGTATAATGAAATTACAATTTTGGCCCTATATTGTCAGGTAACCGCTCAATTTGACTTGGTCATGTTTTAAAATACCAATCCCGTGGCAAAATATTGAGAGAAAAATAAGGTGTAGTGCTCGTAATAGGAATATTGTGTACATTTAATGCAGACCTGAAATGGCGCGAGAAAAGCTTCTAAGTTTTTCAATGACTTGAAGTAATATACTCTAATGCAGCTTTACAGTGATATAAGGGTATTATTTACACATTTTATTGTATGTGTTGCAACTATCAGTGCTTTTTTTTATGTGTATTCGCCCCAGTAGAGGGACAAATCTGCTGTTTTCAGTACATGTACTACTGGGTAGGCTACTTTAGTGTACATAAGTAGCACTGCCAATGCAGAAACCAGTCTTGTGAAATGTTCGACTGAAGTAGGTTGGAACGTAGGAGCCACGTTTCAGTAGTCTTTATGCAGGTATTGCAGCTGTCCATGTACATGCTGATATGAAAACTGGGACCCCAGTAAAATCATATATTGTACAACATTTTTGAAGAAAATTGTTAAGGCAAGTTGGCTGTGTAATTATTTGTAAAAAAAAAAAAACAACTATGAAAAGAAAGATGGGTATCATCTGACCACTTTGCGTGCAAGCTCCTGAGATTTTTGTGTAGAAGACACAATGCTTTGGCACCTCGAGAATTCGAGCAAGGCAGTTAACAAAAAAGGCGCCAATTCGCAATTCAATTTAAGTTGGCCACATTTTTGAGAGGTAAAGAGGCTCTTGCAAATGCGCATTCCCATTTTCTTTAGCTGTCCATGCCCAATTTACAATTTAGGGCAGTCGGAGGTACAGCCACTGAGCAAAGATGCTGCATTCATGTTTTATACTGAGCCCTCTACTACTCTCCTGTTGCTTTGCAGTGTCCTGGTACTCATGAGCTACGTGTGCATGTTGACAAGGGACTGCTTTTATCATAGGCGCTAGATCAGTAATACTCAAAGTACGGTCCGGGGGCCGTATGCGGCCCTCCTGACCTTTACATGAGACCCCCTGGGCTACAGCAGCAATGGGGCTGCTGTTTACTCGATTCAGCGTCAACATAAAAAATAAACAGAAAGCTCTTATTTAAAGGTTAATTGCATCTATGGTAAGGAAGTAACTAGGATCTTAACTTTAGGAACACCTTAATTTTTAAAAACCATTAACGTGTAAAAATATGATAGTCTTTTCATATTTTAAAAAGTGTATTTCATTAACCTGTAGAATCGTTTTCACCTTAGTAAATCAGCTTATAACAGTGCATTTAGAAGGTTTTTTTTTAAAAGCGAAAGTTTTCAAACCTAAATTTAGAAACGTTCATGCCCTGGACACCTGACAATAATGTTTTATACACCGCGCATCCTAAAGTCATGTATTTCGAGGTCCTTTTATATGTGATAATGAAGAAAAAGGATTCAAATTAAAATAAAACAATTACCCAGGATCACATGATTTGGTCAAGTGGGGAAGCAGGGATTCCTCCCAGGTTTCCTGGTTTCACATTGTGTAGTTTGGTTCAGCCACCAGATGTACATGCTTCGCTTCCCCTACATCCACTTTATGACCCCCCCCCCCCCCCACCATCAATGTGGCCCTTGGTCACACCAAAGACCAAACTTTTCAGCCCTGGGGAAAATGTTTACGAGGACCCATGCTCTGGACCCATAACCATATAACCTGTGGAAGCTTCACTGAAATGAAACCTGTGTGGCAAAATGCAAATTACATGTATATACCACATTCTATGCATACACAGTTTTTTTGTGCATAAGCACACGAAGATAATATTCATTTTTTATGATCTGTGAATCGACTCCTGCATATATGCGAATGTGAGAATTTTGTTTAAAAGCGCTTCTCATATGGCAAACCTTTGTCATGGGCCCTAGCACTTCAGCTTCTGTGCTTGAGTTAGCTGATCTTCTGTTTCATGGTGCCTCACAGTCTGAGTGGCTAAACAGCTGGAAGAAAGGCCACAATATTAGAGTCCACTTAATCGGTTTTCCCTGCCCCCATGTCGTTTGTGGGTGGCACTACGAGTACTGTTGCACTTGAAATAGAAATGTGCCTTAAAAGCTCCCCATATCAGTCCTTTAAAAATAATCTTAATGGAGATTTCCCCTTCTGTTAGCCCCCACCACCTTTGCCCTAGCGCCCCAAGTTTCATATTAAATTAGCTTTGCTCACTCAGTGTGAGAAAGTGGATTATTGGCTGGGGCAAATGTAGGTCTGCCACTGGCAATAAGGCCACTAACATGGTATAGGGCCCAGAATAGGTCTTAGAAAATTATTCCTATGTTCAACCCTTGGTAACGTGGCTGCGAGCAGGCAGGCTTAACTTCAAAGACAGGTATGTAAAGCATATATAAACACCAATTCAGTAAATAATTAAGACACAACACAATATAAAAATCCAACACCAATTTATAAAAATAGGAAATGTTTGCATCTTTAAAATGACACCAAAACGATAAACATCCACTGTAGGGAACCAGAGATATGAATTTTTAAAGATTAGTCACTTTCTAGTGCTTAGAAACCAACAGTGCCACTTTTAGACATGTTATTGCCTCTGACAGGGACATATTCACCATTAGTAATTTTTTGGAGGATCTCTCACCAGGCTAGTGTAGCCCCCTCCAGCAGGCTGGGTCCAGTTATAACTCCTTCCTGAAGTGCCTCTTGTGGGTCCCAAAGTATCCAACAAACAATCCAAGGTTCTGGAATCTCCCAAGAGGGTCCCTGAAAGTGTGAGACTTCATTTCCCACAATCCACTTGAACAAAACCCTTACAAATCCACTGGTAGTATTCCAGGCTGGGGATTCTTGTGGTGATGTTCCAGGTGAGCTCTATTAACCTGTAGCTTGCAGGGATTCCACTCTTGTCCTTTTACCCCAAAGTAATCCACAGTCTGTAGCTGCAGAGGGTGCAGAAGGCGCAGTCCTCAGAGTGCAGTCCTTTGGAAATGCACCTCAAACGTCCAGCATGGCCTGTCTTGCTTCCTTAAGTTTCAAACAGCAGATCCTCCCTCCACAGTGCTCCTACCACCAAAGTCGGCAACACTTTATCACAATGTGGGGTGTGAAATGTGCAATTTCACTTTACCCAGGGCATATAAAATTCATTTAATAAGGGTCCAACTTATAGATACCTGACCCCCCACCTGGGGGAGTCCCTGGGGGTACCTAATATGCCCGAACATTGTAGGTTAATCATTTTTAAGTGCATCAAACACACAAGTCGAGTTTGGGCACAATTTACTTTTTAAAAGCAATCCTGTAGCACAGAGCCACTTTTAAAAAGACCTCAGGCTTCAGCAGTGCACACATGCAAGTGCAGGAAGGGCTGCTGACCTCTAAACTGCCATGCTCTATTATATACTAGGGACTGATGGGTAGTTTCAACCCCCCTGCCCTATTATGTACTAGGGCACTATGGGGTAGGTCATGCCAATCACAGGGGTATCCTAAACCTTAGTGTACCCTAGTGTATGTAGTTGTTTCCACTGTATTCTAAGTGTTTTCAGCATAGCCCTGGGCCTGGTTAGGCAGAGCCATGGTCAGTCAGTCAGTCAGTTACCACCAGTAACAGTCAGCAAAAAGTTAGGGGGTGCTCAGGGCACAGGATGGCTTTGCAACACTCAGCGATTACATACTTTGTCAAAATGTGGAAGATATTTTATGGTTTTAGATCATTTTGGGTTTGGCAGAAGACTGTAGACTCGCCATTCAAGACCAGTCCTTTTTCAGTTGTGCGTTTATTAATTATGTGCTATAAGTTAATATATAATGCTTGTGTTCTCGTTGGTACAACAAGATGTATTTCTGGCACTAATGTTCTGAATTGTTCATAATGGGCAACGGATAGCTTTATATGCTTCTACGCTGGTGGCTGAAGCTGAGGGGAAGTTGCATAGAGGCTGGATGCACTGCATCAAGACACAGTGGCCCTGAAACAAGAGATAATGTATAAATAGCCCAATCTTTCCAAGAATGTCTTAATAAAATACGCTCAATAGAAAACTGGCGGTGGCATCAGTTTCCAAAGTCTGCGGTCCTCAGGCATCCCTGTCTTCATGGATGCACAAAGCTTAGAAAAACGTGTTGCTATAGAGGAAGTGATCTGGCCCATTTGCTGGTCTTGAACCAGATAAGTCGCCCAGAGCTGACAGGTTCACGGCTGTGTTCTATAATATGTTCTGCCAGACCCTAGTTCCTGTTCTTTCATTAATTGCGGACATCGGTGCCCTAGCTGCCTCCAAGAGGGAAGCCTCCATGTCTGTGATCCTGAAGCCTGACAGTGCTCACGCTACAGGCTCAATTCCAATATTAAATGTAGACGCTTAACTATTCACAGGGATCCAGGCACATAGGCTGAATACACGTCTTCACTGGTGGACCCCCGACCTGGCGGGATTTATACAGGTAAGAATTGCACCCATAACACTAATCACATCTTACACATACTTGACAATATAAAGAAAAACCAACATATTGTAACTGATCATCTGTCAATGCTGTAAAAACGTACTGCAGGGTGCAATGCCTTACTTGAAAGAAACGAAGAAGGCCTTTGGACCTGTCCTAAAGTTTAGAGTTTGAGTGTTTAATGGATAGGGATCCCTTTGCTAGGTTAAGGGTGAATAGTATTTCCTCAGAGACCGTTCCAATTTGGAAAGGTACGAGATAGGGCTGCCCCATGTCTTCATTGTTCTTCACCCTACACATGTAACCCATGACTTTAATGGTGAGACAGAATCCCAATATTGTGTGGAAGAATAGGGCCCAATGTCCATGAGATGTTTATGCATGGGTGACATACTTTTGGCCCGTACGGACCTGTGGCCAATTCAGTGTAATATAAATGAGCATGTGCTTACACTTTATGCTTTAGTAACATATTTATCAAAAGTGAGTTTTTAAATATGAACCAAGCTACATTCCTGTACCTGTGTTGATGACAAAACTATCTGTGAACTAAGAGGCAAGTCAGGGGCGTGTGTACCCTAATATGTCTGCTGGATTTTTATTATACATGGAGCAAAAGTTTAGTTTATTGAACTATAGAGTTTTTTTCTACAGCAGACAGATGCTGAACTTGATAATTTGAAGGTGCTCTCCTGTGTGAGAGTGATGAGAAAAGCTACTCTGTGAAGCAAAATATTTGCCTTGGGTCACACAATTTAAGATGAGTTTATGGGTCAAGTGAATTACAGTTAGGTCGAGAAGTCATTAAACCTGCAGGTCTGGAAAATAAATTCAGGTTTTTCTAGACCTGATGGTTGTGAAGATTAGATGAAATTAAAATTATCTTTCTGCCCACAATACTTTTCCTGTGGCAGTCCCTCACATTCTTATCAGGTGCTGGGTGGGGAGTGGAAAGAAACTTTAATTTAGTAAGACAGATGACAAAGCGGCTGGGGGCGGTTCCTAATTTGATCAGTTACTACCTTGTGGCTTACATCTGCTGCTTTCTAGAGTGGAACAGACTAGAATCGGAGACGTACTGGTGCTTCACAGACCAGCGTTGATGGGTATGCATCTATAGAAGGCCACTTGGTCCCAAACAAACAGTGAGCATAGGCCTTTACTCATCCCCGGTAACATGGGGGACTTTAGCAACCTGATATAAGGTGGCCATCAAAAAGGGGTTTATAAACCAACCGTCACCAATTAATTCGATCATAGGCAACCCTGACTTTATCCCAGAAGCATCGGGTGAATCCTATTTGTTGGCATGGGGCAGGTTATAAAAGAGATGGGGATTTCTGTGACCACATGATATTAAAATCATGTGAGCAAATTAAATCTGAATGCAGCCGTACTGAAAAATAAAGAAGGCAATATCTCCAAATTAGACATTGGGCCACTGAAAATTCTATCCAGCCAGAATTTGAAAGATTAATGTTTATGAAGACTGGCAATAAATGCCACCTCTTAGACATATACAAGTTACTGGTAATCCCTGCCCAAGAAGCCTGCATAACTGTTAGTCTAAGGGATGGGAGCGAGAACTGGGCTGAGCCCTATCTGACGTTTATAGGAAGGATATTTGCTGGAGTACGATTGAGAAAGAGCCTGTCAAATCATGTTACATTGATATTGCACTCCTGTCAATACCCAAATGTGCCCGTTCCAAGTCCCAAGAATGATGGAGGAGATGTGGGGACTGTTGCTTCCGCTTACAGCATCTGTGGCACTACTTCAAGCAGAAAAGACTCCAGAAACTGGTCTTCAATTATATCGACACCATGTTTGATACTGAGATTCATACTCCTGAACAGACAGCCCAACCCTGTACTCTCCCCGAAGAGCAAATTGATATTAACTAGTCCTGTGTGTTGCAAAGCAAACTATATTCATACTTTGAGGCTCTGACAAAATACCAGATTACAGGTCCTAGATACATGTTTTATGAACCTGATGCCAATGGAGAAGTTGGCAGCGGCCTTTGAACATGGAGGAAGATTTCGGGCAACCAGTGTTATCCCACTCGTCTTTCGATGCCAAGCAAATTTAAGGAATTGCCTTGTCCTAGTTTCTTCAGCTCACAGGACAGGTGGAAGACCAACGATAGAAAATCTTAAAGAACAGTATGATACGTTGGTTCTATTACGACTTGTATACAGTCGGGTCGAGGCCTCTAAGTGGTCTCACTATCTATAGTGTGTGTAACTAGGTGTACTCACAAGCTGTGAGTTGGAGAAAGGGATGATATATTTTTGAAGGTACTGGGTTTCATGGTTAATGCCCCTCGGCCTTCAGAAATAGGCAGTTGTATTTTGAAAACACTCAATAAAATCGATGTAATCCATACTGTGGTGGTTGATAAACATGAAGACTAATGGTCTTTCTCAGCTAATTGTGGTACGAGTTGTTGAAATAAGGAGTTTACCGTCATGGGTGCCTGCTGTTGTGCAGCAGCATTACTGAAGTGTGGGAAGCCCTTAGTCCCTGCCTAGCCAAAAGCCTAAAATTCATTCAATTAAGAAGAGGTGACTGGACTCTGGTAGGGTACGTCTCTATATTATTAGCTGGCGAAGACGCACTTTTCTTCGCTTGCTGTTGCCAGCGTGATGGGGCGTGGGAGAAGGGTTTTTATTAGTGATAAGCACCTCTAGCCAGCCGTCGGCCACCCAGGCCTTTTTCTGTACTGTCATGCGAGCTGCTTGGCAAGCTCCAACAAGCATTTGCAATGCAATAGGTCTCGCATTATAAAAGTGTGAGCAGTTGGCATTGCTAATAATACTGCAACACTAGCTATTGGCATTGTAAATGATAATGGCATTTATTTATGTTTGTTTTATAAAATAGATAAAAAAGGCATTGTCATGAACAATGCCAATACTTTAAACTTTTGCAAATGGGTGACCTATTGCATTGCAAATGCTTGTTTCAGTACTGCAGGCTTTAAAAAAAAAAAAAAAGTTTTAGTCACTACTCAAAATGAAAGCCATTTTATCAGCATTGCCAGTGCTCCTTTATGTTTAATGCCATAAATGAAACACACGCATCTCCAGCCCCGATCGCAATGTCTCACGTCATGCTGGACAGTGGGCACCATGTTTTCATGCAGCGCCAAGACGGGGGGAACTAATGCACAGACTGAGGTCTGTCAGCCTCCGAGGCTCAAAGCATTCATTGCAACAGTCCGCTGGTATTGCCAGGTGTACAGCACACACTCTGCAGCAGCAAGTGGTTTCAAAGTTAAGGTGACTTCCCAAACTTCCCCGAGGTGTTCATAGTGGTTGGTGACAGTGTATTAATGCTGACAGCCCAAAAAACTGTGGTTGTGTGTGTGTGTGTGGTTGTGGTTGTGTGTGTGTGTGGTTGGGTGTGTGTGTGGTTTTGTGTGTGTGGTTTTGTGTGTGTATGTGTGGTTGTAGTTTTGTGTGTGTGGTTTTGTGTTGTGGTTGTGGTGGGGGTGTGTGGTTGTGTGTGAGTGGTTGTGGTTGTGTTTGTGTGTGTGTGATTGTGTGTGCGTGTGTGGTGGTGTGTGTGTGTGTGGTTGGTGGTGTGGTTGTGTGTGTAGTTGTGGTTGTGTGTGTGGATGTGCATGTGTTAGTGTGTGTGGTTGTGTGTGTGTGAGTGGGTGTGGTTGTGTTGTGGTTGTGTGTTGTGTGTGTAGTTGTGGTTGTGTTATTGTGTGGTTGTGGTTGTGTGTTTGTGTTGTGTTTGTGGTTGTGTGTTGTGGTTGTGTGTTTGTGTGTGTGGTTGTGTGTGTGTGTGATTGTGGTTGTGTGTAGTTGTGGTTGTTTGGTTGTCTGTGTTTGTGTGGGGTTGTAGTTGTGTGTGTTTGTGTTGTGGATGTGTGTGTGGATGTGCATGTGTGGTTGTGTGTGTGGCTGTGTGGTTTTTTGTGTGGCTGTGTGGTTGTGGGTGGGTGGTTGTGGGTTTGGGCTTGGGTGTGTGTGTGGTGGTTGGGTGTGTGGTTGTGGGTGTGCATGTGTGGTTGTGTGTGTGGGGGGGTTGTGTGTGGGGGGGGTGTTTGTGAGTGAGGGATGTGTTTGTGATTGTGTGTGTTGTGGTTGTGTGTTGTGGTTGTGTGTTTGTGTTTTGTGTTTGTGGTTGTGTGTGTGGTTGTGTGGGGTTGTGGTTGTGTGTGTGTGTGATTGTGGTTGTGTGTGTAGTTGTGGTTGTTTGGTTGTGTGTGGTTGTGTGGGGTTGTGCTTGTGTGTGTTTGTGTGTTGTGGATGTGTGTGTTTGTGTGTTGTGGATGTGCGTGTGTGGTTGTGTGTGGATGTGTGTGTGGCTGTGTGGTTTTGTGTGTGTGTGTGTGGTTGTGGGTTTGGGCTTGGGCGTGTGTGTGGTGTGTGGGGGTTGGGTGTGTGGTTGTGGGTGTGCATGTGTGGTTGTGTGTGGGGGGGGTTGTGTGTGGGGGGTTTTGTGAGTGGGGGATGTGTTTGTGATGTTGTGGTTGTGTTTGTTTTGTGTTTAGTGTGTGTGTGTGTGTTTGTGTGTGTGATTGTGCTTGTGGTTGTGTGTTTGTGTTGTGCGTGGTTGTGTGTGTTGTGTGATTGTGGTTGTGTGTGTGTGATTGTAGTTGTGGTTGTTTGGTTGTGTTTGTGTGTGGTTGTGCTTGTGTGTTGTGGATGTGCGTGTATGGTTGTGTGTGTGGTTGTGTGGTTTTTTGTGCATGTTGTTTTGTGTGTTCCTGTGTGTGTGGTTGTGGGTGGGTGGGTGGTTGTGGGTGTGTGGGTGGTTGTGTGTGGTGGTTGGGTGTGTGGTTGTGGGTGTGCATGTGTGGTTGTGGCTGTGTGTGGGGGGTGTTGTGTGTGGGTGGTGGTGTGTGTGGGGATGTGTGTGTGGTTGTGTGTGTGGTTGTGTGTTGTGGTTGTGTGTTTGTGGGGGTGTGTGTGGTTGTGTGTGTAGTTGTGGTTGTGTGTGATTGTGGTTACTTTCGATTTGATGAGAGTTAAGCAGAGATGTCTGCATTCAAACCACTAGCGAGTAATTGTAACTCTTCAGCTACACATATCCCTTGAATAAATACAGAAGGAACATTTCCGAGGCTGGTAAATAAGATATACCTCCGACTTTCCCAGTTAAATAAAAGGTGAGTACAAATATGTGCATGTTATAAGGCAAAAGTTAAAGGCCAGAGACAATTGGGAAGCAATCTGGTATATTTGGGGAATCAATGGAATTGTCAGAGTATTCCCCGTTTCCTTGAATGGACAAAATAGATGCACCGTTATTCTCACGATTTGATTTAAAAACCATTATGCTTGCGACTTTGAATCTAGATGACCGTTGTTTTGTTTTCTTAATTGCAACAAATTGTAAGATGTCATTAAGGAAGCTTTTACGGAGAGGTCAGGGGTTCGAGAGTAAATCCACATGCAAACAAGCATCGGCGGAGCGGCTCACTGAGAACATCAAAGGGGCCGAAAGGGGCGAAAGGAGGGTTGAGTGCAAGCCGAGGTGACAAGAAGGGCTGGGCGAGAAGGGAGGGGGGAATGCTAGCAGCAGAGGAGCCTGATTAAAGCTGATGAAAAGGGAGGGGGAGAAGGGAGGAGGAAGTGCGAGCAGCAGCTGTGCACGTGCATGCCATTGTGCACTCAAGCTTTAGGCCTGGGTAGCACTTTGAAAACCTGTATACTAAATGCTCTCCGAGCAGCGCATGCGCGCTGGCTCAACGAGACCTAAAAATTAGTGCTCTAAAATAGGCAACCGTTTGTCTTCTGCAATTGTGCAGCTGTGCTAGTGAAATGGCAGATCCACGGCCCATTCACTCCTTGCAAATAAAGGGATCCGTTCAACATTTTTCTCCCCCTTACTAGGCAAACACATTCACATGTTTTTAGAAAATGTGTGTTATAAGCTTGATTTTAGATGATGTAATTCATACCGTTCTAATTTTTTAACATCAGAGCGACTGTAAACCCGCCAAAGGCAACAGCACGTTTCATTGACCTGTATGTGAGACTTTGCGTCTTAAAACATTTCTTTCAAATATGACAACGCTTCCCTATAGCCTCGAGTATCTAGCAATGGAAAATCGTTGAACTGTATTGTCCAATGGCACCATCTAGTCTGCCATTACCCCAGCTGGAGGCACCATCAGTCATTGTGCATTTTATTTGCTGATGTTCTCGCTTTGACACGAAGCCTAAAGCTCCGCATAGACCCCTGCCTGGGCTGAGAGAGCTTGATTGAAGCAATCTGTGCAAATCTTAAGGCAGACTGATACGATTTTGTCTTTTCTTCCTTATGTGGACAAAGTCCATTGTTGACGTTCTGAAGACGGATTTGACCTTGGTGCACCTTTTGTTCCTGGTTTCAATTCTTAACGAGGTGGGTGGATTTTGCAGCGTCCTGGCAGGTTTTGAGGGTTCAGAGAGTGACAGTCTGATTTACTTGATCTTGGATTACTGTCAATTGCATTGCTGGTGCTGTCTGAGTCTCATGGACTTTTATTCTCATATTCTCCTGGACTCGTATTGCGGTAGACTCTGCCAGCCCACCTTCCGTTTTCAACCATTCATCACCTTTTAATTAGACAAAATATGGCATTTCCGCTAGACATGAATTCCACTTTTGCAATGTGTTTTTTGGTTTAAATTGTGGCCATTTTAGGAACAACTAAAAGAGTAGGATCTACTATGCCAAGTTAATTCTGGCCCTTAAGGGTGGGCTTTATTCCATATCTTAAATGTTTTATTGGGATTTCATCAGAATTTTTGGAACCAGCCATTCATTCTCCTGTAGTACTGTTTGCTGCAGTGGGCACCAATGCATCTTATGCATAAAAAGTGCCATCTGCCTTGATACCAGTAAGTGCATTAATAATGATGTATTTTCAGTGGTAGTAAGTTAGGAGGTGGACCACGACCATTACAAGGCAACAAAGGGCAGGCCATCGGAAAGGTTTAACCTTCTCAGTGTTTCATTACCTGAATTATTACCTTCAAGGCTACCTGACGGGTGCATTTTGGACAAGAAAACGAAACATTTTATAGCGGTAGGTGGAGGGTTTTTTCTTCACTGAAAATACTTTCCATGGAAAAGTAAAAAAAAAAGTTGAGAGGGCTTTATCTGCTGTATTAGGATCAATCAGTGCTTAATTTGAAGAAAAAAAAAATGTGTTAGGGCTCTTGTCAGGAGCCCACTGCAGCTTGTACCATCCATTGCTGCCAATGACAATACCAACTCGCCTACTAACGATCACACTCTAACAAGTGTGACAATTCATACTATTCCAGGCCCCAAAAACGCTATAAGAATGGCTTGTGTGGCAGTTATTACTCACTGATAATGATGTATACTCCATTAATAACTCTCCACCATGTGGTAGACTGTCTTAAGAGCCGGGGCTGACATTTAAATGCTGGTGCCGACATTTAAATGCCGGTGCTGAGCACTGTAAACCACCGGCTCAAATTAAGCACTGGGGTGGCCCAGCACTGGAAGGATGATTCCCCCCTAGACTGTCCCCTTGGAAGAAGGCGCTGGACCGCTGTATGATTGCGGAACTCGCGGTCTTTCAGGCTCGGGGGTGCCCAGTGAAGCATGGGAAAATATGGTCCAGATGGGCTACGTATAGAGGTATAGACCTGGCGTTGTTGGAACAGCCCGATATGGGGGATCCCATTGAAAGATTGCTTAGAACCACGTAGCACGACTCGCTTGCAGTGTCATGGAGGTGTCTGAACCCTACAGTACGGTGGCAATCGTCAGGTTGCGCGATGGAACGACGTGGGTGTGGGCATAGGTTGGGATGGGTGGGGCGGGGGTTGGGGTCTGATGTTTGCAGACCAGGGTAGTGGGAGGAAATTGCAGTAAAGGTGCTTATGTGTTTCATAGTAGTACGAAGTCGCCTTTCTTGATTGACCCTTGTACTGTACAAAACAATAAAGTTTGTTGTTAAAAAAAAAAATTAAGCACTGGGATCAATGCCCTAAATATCAATAATCTATACAAATTGTAGACGGAACATACAATAATGAGACTTCAGGCTTCTAAAATAAAGCTTTGTGAAGAGACCCATGAATATTATCTGGTATGTCAACTGATTACATGGGTCAGTTTGGAGCTTAGATATGTGTTTGTGCAATATCTCTGCATAATTTCCAATGGTGGATCATCAAACGACTCTCCCTGAGTTTACTTGGCTAATTGCAGTTACTAGTTGTTAGAATAAGTGCATTTTACTTTCATGTGTGCCTGCTGTTCAACTGCAAACTTTCTGAGTTGTAGGCAGCAATTTGGTTCTGCCCTTTCCAAAAGCCTAAATTAATGCGATCAAGAGGTAGCTAGTATCAGGTAGATCACGTCTTTAAAACTAGTAGGTGGTGATTAGCCACAGCCCAGTTTATGACTCAGGCAAACTGTGGTAAGTTGTACCTAGTGCTGTTAAACTTGCGGTGTGCCACAACCTAGACTGTGTCCTGAAATCAATTTTGTAATTCAGATTCTACTTCCATCAAAGACATAATTTCAAGACAGTCCGCCAACTTAAAAATGGCACCAGTACCTTGGTGAAGAAGGTACAAGGTAAAGAGCATTGCCAACAACTGCTACAGCAAATGGAATTTCTGTGGTGTAATTTGGGAAGCACCTTCCTTAAGGAGCTTCTTGCGAGACCCCTTGGAGGATTTAACTTTACACCGCCCTCTCTTAAGCTGAGATTTACTTTGGCTCTTTCTTCCTAAGAAAAAAGAAATATATGTTTCTTAGGCAGAGCAAAATATTACAGTATACATAAACAGGTCCCAAAATGTATTTGTGTCGAAAGAAACCAAGGCTGGTGCAACACGACTGCTGAACTTCATTGGCTTTTAATGGAAATACGAATTATACTGATGGCTAGACGTTTATTCCTAATGTCCCACACACTACTTCGATTTTTGTTTTTTTTTAATTTATTTTTTACAGCGCTATTTTTTATTTTTTTTGCTTGGTATTAAAGTTTGTTCACTAAATTATTTTAGTTTGCTATATCCCTTAAAAATGACAACATAAATAAATGAAATCTGTCAAATTAAAATATCTAATCTCATATACCTTGTAGAGTTTTCTCTTTCCTCTGTATTTTGAATTTCATGAATATTTGTAAAACTTTTGTGGCGTTTAAAAATGAGCTCTAGTGTGGTGTTGATAGCATATCAAGAAGTTGACATGTTAAAGGGTGTGTAATTCTTATGACCCGACCTCCGGGTTAATTATTTGTTGCCAAGGACAATAAGTCTTCATGTCCATTGAACACTGAACCTCTATTTCTTCTTCCTCCCCATCACGTCTGCAGGACTCACTCCTGGACTGTGCTAGTTCATCGAGCCACATTATGATTTGTGAAAGAGTATTTCTCTGCTTCCAAGGCACATACCCTAAAGCTGCTTCACATAACCATAATGCTAAGAAAGATAAATATACAAACACACAAATTACACAAACTATTAAAATTCTACAGATCATTCAGTCATGACTTTACTGTTGGCGTGAGTGTTGTGAGGAATTAAAGTGAGCTGCAAGCTCACCTTCTATTACTGGCACATGGATGCTAAAATAAAATGTATACAGTCAGTCAAAAACAATGTTTATTTAGACCTTGGTCTTTAAACAATTATGGAACCAATTTAAAAATGTATACCAATGCTTGAAGGAAAAAAAACATTTTGTGGCCATTGTTCCCAGAATACTACTATATTATATATATTTTTTGGTATTTTGATTTTGAGTTCAATAAAACTAAGATACAAAGTACAGGCTCTATTGAGCAATGCATGGGGTAAGATAAAAAACAGTAGAAGCAAAAGCCAGAGGGGGATAACCATAAGAATACCCTGACATTTCAACTCCCATGAACTCAAAATCAAAATTGGAGGCAACGGCCAGGGATGTTGGAATGAGGATGGGGGAGGGGGGTAATATTGGGAGAACTCGTATGCAGGGGGCTCCACTGGTCCTCTGGGTGGAGGGCTGGGATGGCTTGTGGGGTGGTGGGGGCATGCATTAATGTCCAGAGTCAAGGCGCGCTTGTCTAGTCTCGGGAGGCAGGTTAAAGATTGATTTTTATATGTCTAGGTCCAAACTGGAATGGCGTGGCAAGCAAAAAAACGATGGATTTATGTCCAGATCTGTGACTGGAGTGAATGTTTGAAAATGTTCAGCATTCCGTCCATCTTCTTTTTGTGTTGCTAGTCTTGTCCACTTCATGTATCGTCAGTCAGAAACTGAGTCCAAACTTGCTGTTAAATAGCTTGTCGGCAAGCGCCCGGATCTTTTCAAAGGCCGCTATCTTAAAAATTGCTGCAAGCCAATTTGCGAGCGTAGGTATATGTTGGTAGTGTCAGTGTCGCAGGGTATCAATATCACCAAGATTATTGCCGTGGCTAAAAAACTGCATTTGTGGTATGTTTGATGTGTGTCTTCGGGGGGGGGGGGGGGCTATGTCTGTGAAGTCAGGCAGAAGCGTGGTTTATCAAGATAATGGGACTGGGGATGGAAGAGGCAATTTCCGGATTAGTGTGGCCATCACTACTGTTCACAGCCCTTGGATGTCAGGGCAATCGTACAAAATATGGGGTGTATCCCAGCTCTTTTGATCACACCACCATCAGCAATAGTGGTGTAACCCACCATCAGCAATAGTGGTGTAAGAGGCCAGACTGCTCTAGTTTGGAGGGTAGCCAGTACTAATCCTGCACAGTTTTGAAGAGGTGAAATTTCATCCTGGATTCCCGCACCCATGGTCCATGATCTCAATCCAGTCGTCCTCATCATACTAGACATGGAATTTCAGCCTCCAAAATACGAGCTGTCGTTCCATTGCGTTAGAGAGTATTTATTCCAAATCATAAGATTGTACAGGCCTGACATTACTATGCGGGAGTAGCCCCGTACCTGTAGATAAGCAGCTATGGGGGAGGACACAACGTACCACGGTGGCGCCCCTAGTTTACTACGGAGACGATGGCGAGTTTTAGGTACTGCCAATGCTTATGTGGAGGGAAGTGGAATTCCTCTCTGAGGGCTGCAAAGGACTTGAGGGAACCATTGTTCAGAATTTGAGAGAGAGTTTGGATACTCGCCTTCCGCCATATAGGTCAGTAGGGCATAGTATCTGTAATGCAGATTCTGGCATTCTGCCAGAGTGGGGCCTTGTTGTGCAAGCAGGGATTCACCTAGAAGAGAACATGAACCCACTTCCAGGCAGAAGCCATTGCCCGAAGCATAGAATTAGCTGAACACTCCTTGAGAACACCATCCATATAGAGCAGGTAGAGGTGGGGTGAACAGTGGGATAGATTCCTTTCAATCAGTACCAAGGGGGGGGGGAAGGGGGCGAGGGTCATCCTCTGTTGCATGAAGGTCAGTTGAGTTATTTGGAGCGCCTGATAGTAGTACTCCACGGAGGGTAAGACAAGACCCTCTTGCTTCCTGAGGGCGGTCAGCTTTGATATCGCCAGTCTTGGCCTGGTAGCACCTCATAGGACTCCCTTTATGAGTCTATCTATGGATCGAAGCAGGGAAGTCCGAATCTGAAGAGGCAGCATTCCTAATACATATGTAAACCTTGGGTAGGTCACCATCTTCACTGCCTGTACACACCCACAATTCGAGAAATTGAGGTACGTCCATTTGGCACAATCTGCATGCATCCGTTACATCAGGGGCTCAGTGATGTCCCTCGTCATCTGTGACAGTCCCCTACTAACGTATATGCACAGGTAACTTGAGACGTGATGGTGTCCAGCAAAATTGGTAGCCCTGAACTGCAACTATCATTGTGGATTGGGAGTGGGGTAGTGCCTCGTTCTTCCCCCAATTGATCCTGTACCCTACGATCTGTGCAAATGTTTCTGAGGGCCAAAACAGCCAGGAGGGATCTAGGGAGGTCCTTGAGCATCAACAAGATGTCATCCGCATAGAAGAGGAGCCACCAGGATGGGAATGCCCACGATCTCTGGCGAATGGTCATGGCTAATGGTTTTAGGGCTAGTAACACAAGCATTGGCATAGTCAAAAGGTCTCGCCTTTGGGACCTTATAAGTTTTTAGCAATGCAACAGTTGCATAACTAAATACTTATAAGGTCCCAAAAGCGAGACCTATTGGCTATGCCAAGCGGGCGTGCGGCCGCGAAGTAAAAGTGATAGCGATCACGATCAAACATCAAAGCGACCGTGCGGCCGCGAAAGCAATCGCGGTAAAGCGCGGCACGATCGCCCGCGCACATGCGCTGTAGCTCTAGGCTGGCCTGGTAGCACTTTTTGGAGCCCTCTCAATAAGTCTCGCCAGACCAGCGCATGCGCTGGGTCTGGCGAGACCTAAAAAAGGAGTTGGGAGAGCAGGCACCCCTGTTGTGTCCCTTGTTGAAGGGGGTAGAGAGGTCTCCTCCACAGTTCACCTGTGTCGTGCTGTTGTCATAAAGCCGGCGGACTCGTGATATAAAGTCGTCTCTCAGACCATATTTGCAAAGGAAGCAAAGAGGAATCCCCACTCTTTGCGGTTGAATACTTCCGCCTACAAAGCAGGGCCAGCGCCTCATCCAGCATGCTCTTGGCCAGCCAGAGGACATGAGCAAGGATCCTCAGATGATTGGTAGCGGTCCAGCCCAGGGCAAACCTGACCTGTGTGTGGGGTACAAATGTGGGTATAACTTTCTTGAGTTGGTTCGCCTGAACACTAGCCAAGATCTTGACATCCCCATTCAGCAGCGAAATGGGGCAGTAGCTTTCACAGTACACCGGGTCCTTGCCTGATTGGGGGAGAACCAGTATGAGGGCGTCATTGAAAATCTGTCCCAAACCGCCCAACTCCTCTGCCTCCATATAAGCCGCCTCAAGAGATTCCACAACATCTGTGGAGGTCCATATGTAAAATTCCGATGGGAAGTCTACTATATTATATTGGAGGTGCACTAGTGCTTCTGGGGATATGCAAGTAATCTCACACCTTCCAAGTGACGCCCTGGAAACTTAGTTTGTTTTTATATCTTTCTTGTTCTTAAACCAAAGACAGGCAAAACTGATATGTGAATTAGAAATGGCCTACCTCTGATACTTTTGTCAGTTATGCAGAGATCAAACCAGAGGCCTCCTTTTTACTGCATACTTAATTTGTGGAATGCTTTCAACCTCTTAATGTTGTTGATTATGAAGTGTTGAAGCAATAAACAAATGTTTTTTCTCAAAACTCTATAATGTACAGGAAGGGACACGAGCATAATTCGATCATTATCAAAAAAGCTGAACTGATAACAGAAGTTCCCCTGAACCTAGCAAGTTCTCTGGAGTCCTCAGATATCAAATTGAGTTTTTAAATAACCTCCCTACTGCAAAAGAATGAAAGTTTGATTGTTTGCCTTCAAAATAAAATGTACCCAAACATATTTGGAAATTGGGAAAAACTGACAAAGGTTGCTGACAGTTTCACTGAACTATCATGCACATTCAGTCTCTTTAAGACCACTTTACCATTTATCGAAAGCATCACTTAAATAAATGCGCTTCGTGTATAGCTCGATAAAAATAATTAATAATGAAAAGTCAGGTTCAAACCATAAACAGCATGTACACTCGGTAGAATTACATTTCGACTCTTAACAATACCTGGCTGATGAACAATAAGAAGTAATCTGTCAGTATATTTGTAGGGCTCTTCTTGTCATCCGTGAGGGTATCCAGGTGCTGGCAGACTCCAGTTGAAATAGCCGAATAGTGAGGCCTTAAGGGATTTTCGGAACTCTGGAAGAGATGGGAAGGTCTATAGATGAAAGGGTAGCACATTCTATGTATTTGCTGCTAGGAAGGAGAAGGAGCGACCTCTGCATCTGCTACATCGGATGTGGGGCGAGAGTTAGAGAAAGAGACTTGGAGCGGAGGTGTTTGGTTGGCTGATAGAAGTTCAGGCAGTGGCTCAAATCGGAGGGTCTGTAGTTGTGTAGGGCCTTGTATGCATGGGTAAGGAGATTTAACTTGCATCTTTTCTGTACAGGGAGCCAGTGGAGTTCCCTGAAGTAGGGGGTGATGTGGGTTTGTCTAGGCAGGTGTCTCCAACATGTCGATCGCGAGCTACCAGTAGCTCCCAGACACCTTCAGAGCAGCTTGCGGCCCTGAGTTCATTTTTAAATAAACACGGAGTCCCATTTCTCCTTTTAGAGTTAAGGCGAGGCTGAGTTTATTTTTCATTATTATCACCAGGTCGCAGATAGCTGAGCCTATTAAAGAGCAGTGCTCAGTCAGATTTATGAGCCAGGCTGAGGCATAGAGGTGAAGCACTGAGGTATTTAACTCTTAAATAAAAATCCTTGTCAATCCAGTATTGGAGTCGGAGAACAAAGTTATGTTTCTGAATGCTTTTTAATGGGAGAACATTAAAATGAAAAGTTACCTTAATCATTAAGTTAACTCCTTTTTATTTTTTCCCATTTCAAAGTGTTGCATTTACAAACTGCAGGCCTCTTGCTCCCAGTGGGCAGTTGAAACTGTGCCATATTTATACATGAAAACATGGTCCTTGTTTTAAATAGGAGAAATTTAAAGTGCAGATAAATTTTGCCTACTTTATGAACATTTTTGCAGAACATTTTTCTGCACTTTACATTTTTCCCATTTTAAAAAATGGTTTTATGTTTGTGTTATACCTGTAACTGTAGCACATATGGTGAAAGGCATGTCCTGTGCCACAAGAACACAACTACATAGGCTCTCAGTCACCCATAAACTTATCTCCATCCCATTCATACGCACACATGTTCGTACATCCCCGAAGACCACGCTCTCCCTCGCATACGTGGTAGCCCGGTCATAGTACCACAAGTCAAAGTATTTGGTGTAAACCATAGTACCTGGGTTTATGGACATTAGGATTAAAGTCAATGATGCTGGGCATGGGGGTGTCTGGTAACAATAGCCTTCAGGAGCTCACAATGATTTTCTCTGATCAGAAGTAGCTCTCACTACAGAAAAGGTTGGAGACCCCTGGTCTAAGGAGATGTAGGAGGCTTCTGGCTGTGTTGGTTTGTAGAATCAAACAACAAGAGAGGGAGGGTCAAAAACACACTCTTCGTTCCCCTAGGGTAATTATAATAAACAACAAAAGAGTATGAGGGAAAAAAACTACAATGAGAAGGGAAAGAAAGCCAATACTACAAAATCAATTAGATTTGTAAAAAGAGCCCTCACTCACCAACCTGGTTGGTGACATGCTTCATCATTGGACTCCCACCAGGGAGGTCTAATACCTCCCCGGTGTGCTACAACGCCTGTTTACAGCGGAGCTGGCGATTGAATGTGATGTGTGTTGGTGCAAAGTGGTGTGCAGAGTGAATGTAAAAAATGTCTAGGTTTCAACCAAAATCCTTTATTATGGTAAACCCGGCATTGAATTAAAAAGGGTTGTAATAACTAAGTACCAAATTTGGTTAGTTAACCCTAGTAGTGAAAAAAATAAAATTTGGTCAACATGTTTCTGCCTTATTGGGATGTTCACCAGGCATTCATCAGGACCCTACTGCCCCGGTGGTATACACACGCTAAGGTGCACCCAGCCGTTGGCAGCAATGCTATAAAAGACTCACGCTTCTTGTTACCGGAGAGGCTTCAGGATTTCTGAAGAAAAAAGTGTTAGTGGCTATGATCTGCCTCACATCATGAACCCAGGGGGGGGATGTGCACTTGTAGTCACACTTTCGTCAAAGCACTGCACCTGCCGGAACACCTAACGTTCTACGGGATCCAAGTTGGAGGGAACGTTGGGTGTTCCGACGGGTGCAGCGCTTTGACGAAAGTGTGACTACAAGTGCGCATCCCCCCCCTGGGTTCATGATGTGAGGCAGATCATAGCCACTAACACTTTTTTCTTCAGAAATCCTGAAGCCTCTCCGGTCATAAGAAACGTGAGTCTTTTATAGCATTGCTGCCAACGGCTGGGTGCACCTTAGCGTGTGTATACCACCGGGGCAGTAGGGTCCTGATGAATGCCTGGTGAACATCCCAATAAGGCAGAAACATGTTGACCAAATTTTATTTTTTTCACTACTAGGTTTAACTAACCAAATTTGGTACTTAGTTATTACAACCCTTTTTAATTCAATGCCGGATTTACCATAATAAAGGATTTTGGTTGAAACCTAGACATTTTTTACATTCACTCTGCACACCACTTTGCACCAACGCACATCACATTCAATCGCCAGCTCCGCTGTAAACAGGCGTTGTAGCACACCGGGGAGGTATTAGACCTCCCTGGTGGGAGTCCAATGATGAAGCATGTCACCAACCAGGTTGGTGAGTGAGGGCTCTTTTTACAAATCTGATTGATTTTGTAGTATTGGCTGTGTTGGTTTGTAGTCAGAGTAGGTGAGCTGCGATCCCTGCGTAGAGTGTGTTGCTGTATTCCAATTGGCTGGAGATGAGGGCCTGGGTCATAGTTTGTCTTGAGCTTTGGGGTAGCCAATTGAATATCTTACAAAGCATGCAGAGGATGAAGACGCAAGCAGGAGGAGGAGACGGAGTTGACCTGAGTCGTCGAAGTTAGCTGGTTACCCAGAATGATGCCTGGGTTCCTAGCGTGGTCAGTGTGGGTAGGTCAGAGTTCTGAGAGCCACTGGGATGCATCCCATTGGGGGCTTTTGTTTCTGAAAATCAGTACATCATTCTTGTCCGTGTTGAGCTTCAGGTACTTGTTCTTCATCTAGTTGGCGACGTCTGTCATGCATTTGTGGAAGTTGGTCTTGCTGGTGTCTTCGGAGAGGATGAGTTGTGGGTCTTTGCGTAGGATATGATGTTGAGTCTCTGGGTTTTGGCGATGCTGGTCAGAGGTGTCCTATAGGTGTTGAAAAGCTAGTGGGGCTGAGCGAGGATCCTTGGGGTACTCCACAGATGATTTCCTTGGGTTCAGAGGTAAGGGGGAGGAGGCATACTTTTTACGTTCTTTCGGTAAGGAAAGAGGCAATCTATCTTAGAGCGGCTCCTTGGATGCCTATGTTGTGCAGCCTTGTGATGAGGTTGTGATGGCAGACGGTATCGAAGGCTGCTGAGAGGTCTAGGAGGATCAGAACTGCATTCTCTCTTCAGTCGAGTAGGGCTCAGATGTCGCCGGTAGCCTTGAGGGCTGCCTGGTGCTGTGGTTGCTGCAGAATCCAGATTGGGAGAAGTTGAGTAGGAGATTCTGTTCCAGGTATGAGGAGAGTTGTTGGCTTTTTTAATACTTTGGCTGGGAACAGAAGCAGGGAGATTGGTCGGTGGTTGTTGAGTTCGCTGGGCTTTGCCAATGGTTTCTTTAGTACGGCGTTGAATTCTGAGTGTTTCCAGTCCTCGGCGAAGGTGGCTGTGGCAATTGAGGTGTTGAAGGCGATGGTGAGTACGTGGCTGACTGGCTTCGCCTAGGTTGAAGATGTGGTGAGGGGTTGGTTGGGGCACCCGAGTGGACCGGGTTAATGATGGAGGCGGTGTCCTGTGTGGCGAGCTGGCTCCATTTGGTTAGTCGGGTGTCTGTGGTGGTAGCGGAGGTTTTGTGTTGCTTGAAGAAGTCTGTGGCCTTTGGATGGGATTTTACAATTTAGTAGATTTAGGCGATCTTGTCATCGAAGACGTTTGCAAGGTTGTCGTAGAGTTCCTGTGAGGGGGTAATGTTTGTTGCAGCTGAGGGGTTAGAGAATTCTTTGATGTTGAAGAGTTCTTTGCTGTTATTGGAGCTTGATTCGATGCCTTGTCTTTGATTCTCTCAACTGCGTGTGGTAGAGATGAGGGCCGTTTTGAAAGCGGTCTTGTCAGTCGTGTCCTTGCTGATGCACCTTCTCCTTGCCAGTTTACAGTGTCGTTTAGTGGTTCTGAGGTCTTCAGTGTACCAGCTAGCCTGCTTAGTGGACCTTCTGTGGACTTTGTTGCTGATGGTAGAGACGCTATCTGTGCAGTTGGTGATCCAATTGTTGACGTTTCTGACGTTCTGGCCAATTTTGTTAGAGGAGATGGGGGGGGGGGGGTAGTGTTGAGGGCATTGGTCTATATGTTTTGCTCCAGTTGCGATGTAGGGCGTTGAGCAGACTGGGGGCAGAGGTCCATGAGCTGTTGAAGTGGATGATGGAGTTGTTGGTCCAAGTGAGTTCTGTGGTGTAGCTGTACCTGAAGCATTGCTAGAGGTTAGCTGAGGTTTAGCGTGTGACCTGCAGTGTGCGTGGGGTCGTTGATGAGTTGGGTGAGTCCGATGTTGTTCAAGCTGTCGAGGAGGTTGGTAGTGTTAATGTCATTGTGGTCGCCGAGATGCAAGTTGAGGTCGCCGAGGAAAATGTAGTTGTTGGAGTCTATGGCGAGGGGGGCAAGAAGTTGGTGATGAAGTTGCAGAAGGCAGGACGTGGTCCTGGAGGACAGTAGGTGAGGGTGCCACTGATAGAGGTTTAGCTGTCTGTTTGGAGTCGGAGGTTTAGGTGTTTATATGACTGGGGTGATGTCATTGTTAGTGGTGGTGCATTGGATGAATTCCTTGCGTGTGATGGCGATCCCTCCACCAGGCTTGTTGATGCGGTTGTGGTGGGTGAACTTGTATTCTCCAGGTATTGCTGTGGTGATGTCTGGCACGGAAGTGGGGTTAAGCCAGGTCTCGGTGAGGAAGAGGAAGTCTAGTGGGAGGGCGGAGATGAGGTCCCAAATCTCTTGTGTTTTTGCATAGTGAGCGTGTGTTGAGAAGGGCACATGCGAGTTGGTGTTTTTATTCATGTGGTGTCTGTGGTGTATTCGACGTTGGGCTGGTCCGTGAGCTGGTGTGTTTGCTGTGGCAGGTGAAGTGGGTGCAGGTGAAAGTTCCGACCCTGAAGCATAGGTCGGCGTGGTGTCAGTGGTTGTTCCGGCTTCCGGGTTTGACGATGTAGAGCTTGGCAATGGTGTATTTGAAGGAGGCAGGAGGGCTAGGGATCGTGGCGCTGGGCATGGACATATAAGGGGAAACAACGGTTCCTGTGGACTCATAGAAAATAATTCAAGCAATATAATTTGCACAATCGCAATTAAAAAAAGGGTAGACAGGCACAGACAGGCTTGTTTTTTGCGCAGCCTGCATTAAGTAGGTCCTGGGGTGGGATGGGCTTTTGTTGATGAGAAGAACGGTGAGTGGAAAAACCCAGACGGGGATACCCATGCGGCGGCAGTGTCACTGGATCAGGCTAGAACATGAAGGAACTGTTGGCCCCAGAACTGTAGCAGGCTAGGTGCCCACTAGTGCAGTCGTGCAGTGGCCTGCATTAAGTAGGTCCTGTGGTGGGCAGGTCTTCTGTGGCGGGAAGAACAGTAAGCAGGAAAACCCGGAAAGGAAAACCCAGGCATCGGTGGTGCCCCTAGATCAGGCTGGAAGAAACAGTAACTAGATGCCACAGGCTAGGTGGTGTGCTAGGGGCAAAATGTTAATTACTAGTCATTGATATTGCACTTGGTAAATGCTCACTTTTTTGGCATCAATGCAAACTGAGATGAAGTGATTTGTCTTAAAGATTACACAGTGTTCCAAGTGGAGAATGGTACACATTAGGCGGTGACCTTGGGCCTCCCGTGACATCTTAGTGGACTGTAAGCTTACTGTGGGTTTATTCACAGTAACCTTTTATAAAATCAGCTGAATGCTTTTCAGTAAATATGCATAGCAATCTACAAGGCACTTCCTGAGGAACCAAGTTAAGTGAGAGAGGTGTGTTGTAATTAGAAAGCTGATATATCCAGAATAGCACTGTAAACATAACTCCAGCATGATGAGTGCTAGCATGTTCAGAGCCCTAATGTCATCAGAGAGCTGAACCAAACAGAGTTTATACATACGTAGAATCCCTGCATACAGAGAGCCTATGAATATTCAGAAATTGATCATACACAGACCACATGTATGTTTATATTTTGGTAAAATTATTAAACTAGCATAATCCGCGCGTTGCTGTAATCCAAACCCTGGCACAGTCTGTCTGTTTAATATCAGCTCTGTCATAATCCAACCACTCCCAGAAGACAAGAAAGAGATATCTCAGTTCTAGACTGGATACTAAGGGCAGTCATCATGACTGTCTCTTGTTGCCCTCACACAGCCTTAGGAATGTCATGCTTCATCATCGTGCGGGTTCTCCTCGTTGGGCCAGCGCTGCAATGCCCTACGGGTCCCCCGAATGGTCACTTTAGTGGAGATCTATTGGTTTTACCGCTGTTTGAGCGAGAAGGTGTCCAAGTGGGGTGGTTGTGATGTGTGCAACGAAGTGAGTTAAAACTGTCTAGGGGTTGTCAAGACTTGCCAGACTGAACGGGCATGTATGAATTTAACTGACTTAGGGTCATTACTGTGGTCCGCCTGATAACTGTGATATCACAAAATTCTAAAGTATTATACCGCAAGTTGGGACATGATGTATGTTTTCTTTATATGTTCCTTTGTGTGTCTCTACGTCTGACAACTTCTAAGTATCTGACGAATGCGGCGGTCCTTGAATAGGGACTCTGGTTTATAAGGATGTCCTCTATCAGACACACAATAATCTCTATGTTGTTACTGTTTGTTACTTTTCTCTTCTCATCCTTACTAGGTTGGGTGATCATCTTAACCATGATCAAGGAGGTACTTCACTTTTAGAGGGGAACCACTCATAAATAATTAGTATGGGTGGGCTTGTTACCCTTTTGGTCCTAAAGAAGTGCCACAGATCATTTAAAGACCATAGAGGCGCAAAACATGTTGACCTGGTAGGGGAGTCTATATATTAAAGGCTGATTTGACATCCCCAAGTCAGTTTTAACTCACATCTTTGCCCACATCACAACCACCCCACCTGGACACCCTCGCACTCATCAAACGGTGGTAAAACTAAAAGATCCCTGCTAAAGTTCGGGGGACCTGTATGGTATTGCAGTGCTGGCCCGATGAGGAGAACCAGCCCGATGATGAAACATGACATTCCTAGAGGTGTGTGAGGGCAACAAGAGACCGTCGTGATGACTGCTCATGGTGTCCTGTTTAGAACTTAGATATTTCATTCTTGTCTCTCTCTTTTAGGAACAGTCACCCCCATTTGATTTAATTATAGTTTCGGAGCACGGGTACTGGACCTTTATTTGCTCCTAGTCCCCCTCTTCTTCCTATGAGTATCTAATCAGACCACTGCCATAATTATCACCTCACTACAAACCACCAGTAACAGTTATGAAGGTTTTTTCACTGTTAAATGACCGTTAGGCTTGGCCTGACAACATATCTGTCGGTAGCATGGCCTCTTTCTTCGAATATATAACGTGCCCCTCTCAGTCAAGCATTGTAACAGTCAGTCATGTCTTGAGTCACTGCAGAGTAGACCTCTATTCCCTTTCATACTTTTGGCTGTTTGGTGTATCATTGTGTTTCTTAGTGAGTCATCCCATTACAATTGACAAGGGCCTATTATACACCTAAAAAGCCAGCCATCTCACATTTTGTTACATTCAGTGATTTATCTCATGCATGTATTCAAAACGAAAAATCTATTTTTTAGCTGAGACAAGTATTTTTAGGTCTCGCCTGGCGTTATCAGCGCGCATGTGCTGCATCGCCATGCGAGGCTTTTGGAATCGATACGGTTTGCGAAGTTCACTTTCGGTTCCGGACGTACTTTTCATTGGTGTGCGTCATTTGACGTCACCAATTATGCTAAACGGGGTGTACTGATTGTTCAGGAGGCTTTTTAGTCCCTCCTGGTTACCACCCTGTCTGCGTTTGGCCCCGCCCTCTGGGATTGGATCTTTTACAGGCGGATTTATACTCTTTCCTTTAATTTTAAAGGACAGTAAGCACTTTTTTTTTTCATTTGCAGCGCCATTCACACGCTTGTAATGGCTGCTCAGACAGCCTCTCCTTCTCCATCCCCCCACCCCTCGTTGTTTTATATTATTTAATTGCACAAGCGCGTCCTCGTGACATGAGGGCCAGATTACTGCTGTGATTTCCTGTTTTTTTTTCAGTCCGCTTATTTTTAGTTTAAGCCACATGCAAAATTGGGTGATTGGCGCAGAGCGGGGCGTTTGTTGCACCAATGCCGGGCCCGAGCCCCTGGCACATTTTCACTTAGTTATAACCCCTCCCCTAGACATGGTCTTTAGCGGGGTTAACTTTAATTTATTCACAGCGCGGGTCACGTTTCGCAGGCCTGCAGGCAGACTCGGTCATACACATGCATACCTGGGCTGGGAGCAGCCATGGTGGAGTCGGCGTGCTAGTGCTTCCGAGCTATTGGCAGGGTTGGGGAAGGGGCAAGCACATGTCACAGCAATGCCTGTGATCCGAGGGCAGTGCCTGCACCATGGAAGTGCCTTGGAAGAGCCCACGGGGCTGGGGAAGAATCCGGCGTGTGACAGAACAATGGCCGTTTCTGATAAGACAGAAGTGATGACATTCGGGAGGCTTCAACCCACCTGGTCCCCACAATGGTGGCCCCACCAGATGGGACAACCCCCAGAACCTGTAACGAAGGTACGCAACCTGGGAGTTATCTTCGATAACAAGCTGTCATTCCAGCAACATGCCAATTCAGTGGTTTCCTCCTCCTTTTACATACTAAAAAGGATAAAAAAATTAATTCCATACCTTCCTCCACATGCAGGCAAAACCCTGGTCAGTACATTAGTATTTTCCAAAACTGACTACTGCAATGCATTGCTACTCAATGCACAACAGAAGGTCCTCAATAAACTGCAAACAGTGCAGAATGCAGCAGCTAGGACTCTGCTTTCCATCCCTAAATTTGCATCTGTCTCACCCTACATCCGACAGCTACATTGGCTACCGGTGAGGAGCCGTATCAAATTCAAAGCTTTATGCATAGCATATAAGGCTATTCACGATCACGGACCGCTATTCCTAAGAAGAGCCTTTCGACCGCTTAAACACACAAGAGCCTTGCGCTCATCCTCTGCGCATCTACTCATGGTCCCCCGTACAAGAAGGGCCAATTGGGGTGACAAACGCTTCTCCGTGGCTACAGCCATACTATGGAATACACTTCCTCTATACATCAAGTGTGCTCTGACCCTTCTCAACTTTAGAAAAAAACTAAAGACCTGGTTGTTCCCTGCCTAATCCTCCCTTCCTCCTGAGAGTTCCGCAACCACAGCGCCGAGACACCCTTGGGTATTTGCGCGCTCTAAAAATCGCCAAATAAATAAATAAAATAAATAAATAAAGGGCAGTGTCGGGAGTTCTGCTTGATCTCTAGTTAAAATGTAGCAATGCAGGACTTTTGGCCAGTGGTGAACTCTTTTGTGTTTAAGATGTGACTAAGTGATCACTCTCACTGTCCGTTCGTAGATGCAGGGGATTTTCATTTGTAGACGCTGTACTAGTTTTCTTCCTACACGTGGACAGATTTGCAAGCGGAACTTAACGTGGTGCAAGTGGATATCCGGTACGACTCTGTACGATACTGGTGAGTTGCCTTTCAAATATGTTTTTAAATCGCAGCAGAGGTTTCACCTTTGTATTCTGTTGAGGATTGGTTTTATCTAGGTTTGTTTTTGAACCTTAACGTTCACATTTATGATTTTAGTCAAACTATTCATAGCTGTCTTCTCTGTGAATGTCCACTTAAAAATGTATTTTAAAGAGGTAATTCATTTCTCATCCTATAGCTTAATTACTTTCACATTTGAAAAGTGTAATACAATTTGGTCAGATGTGACAGGGAACGCTTTCATTTAAAGAGCAACACTGCATATATACTATTCTTATCGGTTGGAATAATCTCAGCTTCACACTGGTATTTTCAGCGGGCACTTTAAATATTTTTGTCTATCTAAGGACCCGAGAGAAATAGCAGGAATAGCAGACTTTGAATTGGTAAAAAGCGCACACCCTGCCATGTTTACTTCAGAAAGCTCTCTTGATGGGTGGGTGGGGTACTGAATGCTTGTCCATTTCGGCTGCAAGGGATCAGACTGCCTGAAGATTCTCTGTCTAATAATTAATCTTTTCCACCCTGTCACAAAGCGGGCAGAATCAGCACTTGTAATACCACTCTTGCAGAGAAGTCTGTGTGTAATAGAAAGAAAGCAACGGTATACAATGAAATGTAATACGTGCAACTGCCTCACGTTTAATTTGCTGCTAAAGAGAACATTCCCTGGAGTTTCATTGGTTGGTAATTATATTGTGACTAGATTAGCACGGTGACTTCACTCCAAAATCTTCCTGTAGCCATTGAGTCACGTGCTTCAATTGCTGCCTGTCAAGTCAATATATGTTATCCTTCGGAGAATATTCAGCTGTCTAATTAAAATCTCTTAATACAGTATTCGGTATTAGGAAACACATTTCACATAGCATGATTTCAGAATACAGCGTGCATTACTCTGATGCATAATGATACAACAATAGCTCCAAAAACACAATAAAAATGTACTTGTTATTAAGTGGGCATTTTGACGTGCAGCATTTCCCAATATCGTGTTGGAGACACCTTTTGGGGGCTGCGATGATTAGGTTTTGTGTTTGTACTTTGGTGTGTTTATCATTGTTTCTATTGCTCCTTGCTCGTTCCTTGTCTTTTGTGTCTTGCTGTTCATGCACTGCAGAGCTCTTCTCAGTAATAATCAGTGCGTCCTGTCCCTGTGTCATTTCTTCTCTTCCTGTCCCAGAGTCCCTCCCTCTTTGTTCCCCTCTATCTCTGTTTCTTTTGTGTTTGTCTTCCTAGCGACGCAGCGCATGCGCTGATCGCCTTGGCGAGACCTATTGTTGTTGGTTTTAAGTCCGAAGGGGGACAAACATGTGCACGAGTACAGCTGCGCTCGAAGGCGGCTCGAGGGACAGCAGATGTGCACGCGTACGACGCGTTAGCACAACTCCTGCTCGCTCGCTCCCTCCCTCCCTCTCTGTCTCTGGAACAGGACATGTGCACGAGTACTGTGTAGGGCTCGAGGGCGGCTCGAGGAACAGCAGATGTGCATGCGTACGGTGCGTTAGCTCAACTCCTGCTCGCTCCTAGCTACGCAACATTTCTGAATAGGCTTGGAACACCATGATGTCATCTGGTAGGTCACAACCACAGACCCGTCTGGTATTTTCTTGTTCTACAGTTGTGCATAATATGTTTTCATTTTAGCTGCATGGACGTGCCGCAGCACCAGGCCAGAAGTGCACTACAGATCGCGCTGACACAGTTTGTTGATCTGGGGCAGGCCCTCCAGTCTGAGGAATCAGCACAGAACAAATCAGATACCCTATGTATCATCAGGCATTTCAAGAACAAAACCAGCCTCAATGGCATTTGTTTCAGTATCACCAGTGTGCCTGCCATCACATTTCAGATGTCCCACGATGTCTAATATCCATAACCCCGGCCCCCATCGACTTCCAAGGGCGCTCTCACCCACTTCCTGAAGGAAAGTTGTTAGTGACTTCATTTTGCAGCACCCTCAGAATAGGCAGCTGGCTGTTTTGTGCCTGCAAAAGCGGCTCCCATGTGCTTCCTATACCCGCGCAAAACACTTCACAGACCAGGCTGCAGCTGCCAAAAGTCGCTAAAGCCCATGCCCTCTAGTCCTCATTCTGTGTAGGCTGCTTGTTTATTATACCGCTACTCCTGGGTCAGAATTAACAATGTCTCTTGATTACAAGGCTATTTTTCTCTCACTTGTGCCTCAATTATCTGTGATGTAAAAAAAAAAGTACAGTGTGTCAATAGTGACCCGAACACATTGCCACCTTCTTTTCCATCACGTAGATTCCGTACCCTGTCTGCCTTTGCGTCCCATTTTGTTTATTGCTTTAAAGTGGCCCCTTGCCTTGCACTCTGCCTTATATTTACCAGCTCGCGACTGCGGTGCTCCTGTCTAAGAATATTTTGTAAAGTGCTCCACTGCTCTCTGGAGCTAGGTTCCTGGGAAATTAAATAACAGAATAAAATGACTCTACATTTAATAATTAAGGAGTGAAAACGTCCACAATCGTAGTGTACAGAGTTATATAACCAGTGTATATTTGGAGATCCAGTGGTAAAATGTATCGACATTTTCAGTCATATTAGTGTAACTGAAAGAGAAGTCTCTCACAGCTCAATAACATCAAAAGCATTGCAATTAGTATTTTATCTGAAAGAAGACGATTTGGCCTGAATGTCAGAAGATAATTTAAGGTTTGACCCTAACTAGCTAGGTAAAAGTGACCAAGTCCTTTCACTTAACATGTCTACACTACCAATCAACACCAGTCCTCGTTGAATGTCAAATATAATTTATGTAATGGTGGCAGGGGTTCCAGGCTTTTCCCTAGGAGCCTTTGCAATTTCTAGTGCAGTTTTGCACCAACATATCCGTGTTTGAAATAATGCACTGACATTTGCACCGACACGTGAATAGACCAATGGCAAAATCTCACGTTTGCATTGGTCAGACAGTGCAAATGCCATTGTGTCCCTTACCACGAAGTGCAAATCTACACGTTAAATTACATCGGCAGTTGTGCAATCAATATGAACCAGCCCCTCTAAACTTTAAAGGCTAGAGGTGCTGCCCGTCTTGTAGAGAATCCCTTCTAAAATGTTTATGAATTTATGTGCTACATTTTGCTGACGCCAAATTCCACTTGTTTCCTCCACATGGTAGCAGTGATGCAAAACGGTTTCATGACAACAGGACACAATGTTTCCAGCCCTGGCCTCATTGCATGCTAATCCAATTAGTTCCCAAGACTGCAACTCCCAGAGTGCATCAGGTTATTAAATGCAAGCCCAGCACTGGATGCATGGTGTTGTGCAACGTGGGACAATCTGGCAACTCCACCCAGTGGCAGTGGCCACCATTGTCATCACTTCTCCGCATGCCTTGGATGGGGCTGAAGCTACTTGGGCTCGTGAGCGCTCGCCAGGAAAATCACTGGCCTTGTTGATGATTGCCAAGAAGTGAGCTGGAATTCTGCACAGGGGTGCCCACAGTTCAAATGTGATGATGCAGTTTCAGTGCTGAAGAGGAGTGCAGCAAAGGAACAGAGCCAGACTGAGAGAAACAACTGTTAACGAGGTGAGGCGTTGATAGCTGGTGAACCCCCAGGGTCACCACAATCTAATAGCTATAGCGCCATTGAAAAATAACATTATGCATGTGGCCCTGGGAGCGCCCTTGCAGGCTAATGGGAAAATCTCTATTACTGTTGGCAATGTGTGTGTCCCCGCTTGCTCCCCCCAGCCCCACGCACACCCCTGCGATTGGCACCAGTTGCATGTTTTCTCACCATCGCCCAGAATCTTATCTCGCTTCACTGCTGCTCACTGTTAATAAAAAAAAGTCATTTTTGAAATGGAACCATCAAATTTTCCACAAACACACTGTAAAATCGCTCTCTAAAGCTAGATTTTCTCATGGAAATACTTTGCATTTTCGCATGTTATGCTCACAATGAATGTGAATCCCCGTAACACAAGTAATTTCTCCATTGCACAGCAGCATCGCATTCCAGCGGTCTATTCTTGTTGTTGTGACTTGTGACTTCAGACCGTGAGGCTAACCAGCCTTCGCAGACTGATTTAAAACTCCCCAGTCCTGTGTTGCAAATAGGCAGGGAGGGGTGCATTTTCTCAATTCCCCTCCATTTCACTAATCCCCCAGTTTTTCAAGCTTTAGAAGAAACTATAAACATTATACTCCCATGAGTAACATGATACCCCAGGTCTTTAACTCTTAGTGAGGCAGTACACTTTTTTTATTTTTCATAGAAAAAAAGCTTTTTTGCAATCCTAAAGGGAGAGCTATTATGTCTTTCAACTTTTACTATGGACTGCACTTGCCCTATGTATAGAAAGGTGCTGTGTCATGTTTAAACTCCTATGAATTGAAATTTGATCAAATGAATTGCTGTGCTTTTATGATTGGTCTGATGGAAATCGAATGAAGCTTTGTTTGATTTCATTTGATTTAACTCCTATGTTCTTTTTGGGTTCATTGTGACTTAGAGTGATTCCTTCCTGCATCCATCTGGTTGTCTTTGGATCCGGTTGACTCACTTTCCTTGTAAATAAAATAGTACCTCTTCGTTTACTCCAGGTCTCTTCTGCCAGTTCTCCTAGTTGCACGAATTTGTGCGGCAGAAGTTGCATAGCTGCATGTCTGCTGCCAGTTTACAGGCCTGTACTTAACGTTGCACAAACGTTTTAACAGTAGCTGAGTGCTGCAGCTGTGTTTCTGTTCTCAGTGGTAATTCCTCATCCTTAGCCATCTAGACAGTGCTGCAGCTGCTTCTCTGGTCCCAGTGGTAATTCCCCATTCTTAGTCCTCTAGACAGTGCTGCAGGGGTTTCTCTGGTCCCAGTGGTAATTCCCCATTCTTAGTCCTCCAGACAGTGTTGCGTCTGTATCTCTGTTGATATATCCACTAAACTCCAAACCAAAAGACATAGGTAAAAGACATTATCATTTACAATGCAAATAGCTCTGACTAAAAAATGCGAGACCTATTGCTTTGCAAATGCTTGTTGTATATTCTTAGTATCCGTTTACTTCTGTCCCAGGGTCATCTTGTGTCCTGCGTTCTTGCTTCCCTAGCCCTTTGCCTTCATCTTAAAGCACCGTACCAGTTTCCCATGACCTTTGTACCCTTGCCAGTATGCATGCCTTCCTAACCTAGTGAAAGTGCCCAAATGCTTCCTAGTAAAGCCGCGTGATTGAGATGTGCAGTCTGTGTGTGCAAGTTTTCATTTTAGAATCTGATCCACTCAAACATGAAATTGGTAAAATGTGATTTGTACTATAAAACAAGGAAAATAGCGATTTCCAGGTTAATTATCTTTCAGTGGAGTTGTTTTGTGATACCGATGCCCGATTAATGGAGGCAATTGTTAGGTGGTTCGTTTTTGCATAGTTACATTTCTCAGTATAAGGCTTATTTACTCAGCCCGTTTGTTTCAGTTCATGGATTTCTCGTTATCAAACAGGATGTAACTTGTAGTCTTTAAAGTAGTTTGGCAACTATCCTCTCAGATTGGTTTCTGTTTCTTTTTCTGGCTCATATACTCGGCATCTTTCAAATTCTAGGCCAAAGGGTCAGTTTTGCAACTGTAAAAGGGAGGGGTGAATGCACACTTTGGTAATCCAGTCTCTTTTCTTTTCACATCCATACCGGAAACTTGAGAAACGTTCCCACAATGTATTAGATTTTCTAACTAGTGCATACTTTATAGGAGTTTGTCTTGACCCTACCCAATAAACCCGTCTTTTAGGTCTCGCCTAGACAGTTCATGAGCTGTGTCTCATTTTGTTTACAGTTAGTGGACTTGCAGCCCACAAATTAGCTTTTTAGGTCGAGCCTAGAGCAGTGCATGCGCCGTACTATGGCGAGACTTTTAGTAAGGGCTTCAGAAACTGCTACCACTGTGGCCTAGAGCTTTTGTTCATGTGCGCGGGCTCGCGCTTAAAGGCGCCATATGGCTTTCCTCTCTCGTCATGGGTCACAGGCCCTGGATGTTCTCTCCTCCCTCTGCATTCCATTCTCCTTATCTCCAAAGTTGAACCCCTCTCGACCCCTCCCTTTGTACAGGGAGGAGGAGAACTGCTCCTGTTTGCAAGCCTCACCACTATTCATGCCATGGAAGTTTGTCTATAGGGCATGAACCAGTGCATTTCATTTCTTGAAAACAAGTGTCCTTGTCTCCCTTTCTACTCGCTCCTATGGCCCCAACCTCTAGGTTTCAAGGTCAGAGTCTGCCAGCAGCTTCGCTCTGCAGTCCTCCCTCCTCCTTCTCCCCCCCCACCTTTTTCAGTGCCATGACGTCCTCGTCTTATAATTAATAATGCTTTTGTGATTAAAGTGTTCCGTTTTCTTATTCGTAAAGGAATAGAGAGCGCATGTAGCATGTCAAACCTGTACTTACATACACACATTTTTTTACATGTGAACTAGTTACTAAAAAAACGCAAACCTTACACATTAAATCCAAAGCATTGGATCATAGCTAGAAGTCCTAAATGATTAGAAGTCATTCAGTGCATGCTTCCACCAGGCATAAACACCACCAGCCGTCAGTGCACGCTTCCACCAGGCACACACACCACCAGCCGTCAGTCCACGCTTCCACCAGGCACACACACCACCAGCCGTTAGTGCACGCTTCCACCAGGCACACACACCACCAGCCGTCAGTCCACGCTTCCACCAGGCACACACACCACCAGCCGTTAGTGCACGCTTCCACCAGGCACACGCACCACCAGCTGTCAGTGCACGCTTCCACCAGGCACACGCACCACCAGCCGTCCGTGCACGCTTCCACCAGGCACACGCACCACCAGCCGTCCGTGCACGCTTCCACCAGGCACACGCACCACCAGCCGTCAGTGCACGCTTCCACCAGCCAAATGTGCACGCTTCCACCAGGCACACACACCACCAGCCGTCCCTGCACGCTTCCACAAAGCACACACACCACCAGCCATCAGTGCACGCTTCCACCAGGTATACACACCACCAGCCATCTGTGCACGATTCCACCAGGCACACTCGCCACCTGCCGACAGTGCACGCTTCCACCAGGCACACACCACCAGCCGTCAGTGCACGCTTCCACCAGGCACACACCACCAGCCGTCAGTGCACGCTTTCACCAGGCACACACACCACCAGCCGTCAGTGCACGCTTCCACCGGGCACACACACCACCAGATGTCAGTGCACGCTTTCACCAGGCACACACACCACCAGCCGTCAGTGCACGCTTTCACCAGACACACACACACCATCAGCTGTCAGTGCACGCTTTCACCAGGCACACACACACCACCAGCCGTCAGTGCATGCTTTCACCAGGCACACACACACCACCAGCCATCAGTGCACGCTTTCACCAGACACACACACACCACCAGCCATCAGTGCACGCTTTCACCAGGCAGACAAACCACCAGCCGTCAGTCCACGCTTCCACCAGGCACACACACCACCAGCCGTCAGTGCACGCTTCCACCAGGCACACACTCCACCAGCCGTCAGTGCACACTTCCACCAGGCACACACACCACCAGCCGTCAGTGCACGCTTCCACCAGGCATACACACCACCAGCCATCAGTGCACGCTTACACCTGGCACACACACCACCAGCCGTCAGTGCACGCTTCCTCCAGGCATACACACCACCAGCCGTCAGTGCACGCTTCCACCAGGCACACACACCACCAGGCGTCAGTGCACGCTTCCACCAGGGACACACACCACCAGGCGTCAGTGCACGCTTCCCCCAGGCACACACCACCACCCGTCAGTGCATGATTCCACCAGGCACACACACCTCCAGCCATCCGTGCACGCTTCCACCAGGCACACACACCTCCAGCCATCCGTGCACGCTTCCACCAGGCACACACACCTCCAGCCATCCGTGCACGCTTCCACCAGGCACACACACCTCCAGCCATCCGTGCACGTTTCCACCAGGCACACACACCACCAGCCGTCAGTGCACGCTTCCACCAGGCACACACACCACCAGCCATCAGTGCACGATTCCACCAGGCACACACAACACCAACCATTAGTGCACAATTCCACCAGGCACACACACCACCAGCCGTCAGTGCACGATTCCACCAGGCACACACCACCAGCCGTCAGTGCACGCTTCCACCAGGCATACACACCACCAGCCGTCAGTACAGCAGGCAGGCTCTTCTCAGAGTTTCTTGGTAAATATGTGTTCGATGCCTGGGAGGGAGTGGGTCGAGTTTCCTTAAACCATGCTGAGTATGCTGGTGCAGTGCATGAACTCCTGGGTGGGGGAGTCGTGCTGCCTGGGGCTCACTCACTCCACACTTGTAAATTGCTCCTGCACCAGGCATTTTCTCATTTGCAAAGTTCGGCAGCCCCCACACCCCCGGGAATGACTGTTTCCTACAACCAGAATGGAAACAACATTCAAAGCTAAGAAAATACGTTCATTTGATGAAAAGAACTGTTAACAAAAATCATGTCCAGATATTGTAGATCTGGCAACTTAAACAAAACAGCAACAAAAAACAAACAAGCATTGGCATAGCCAATAAGTCTCGCTTTTTGGACCGTATAAGTATTTGGTTATGCAGCAGAATATCCTTGGTGCAACAACATCAACTGTTGCATGGCTAAACACTTATAAGGTCCCAAAAGTGAGACCTATTGGGTATGCCAATGCTGGTTTTAGTTGTTGTGCTGGATGTCACTTTTAAATGCTTGCGTTTATTGTGGTCACTCTCCTTCCTTGTTCCTCATGCTGCTCTTCTCACTCTCCTTCTTTGTGCCTCATGCTGCTCTCCTGCTCACTCTCCATCCTTGTGCCTCACCTGTTCTATTTAGTCTGTCTTTGTTCCTCCCCATCTCTTCTCCTCACTCCCCTTCCTTTTGCCACACACGGCTCTTCTCCTCACCCTCCTTCCTTGTGCCTCACGCTGCTCTTCTCATCTCTTCACTCTTTCCTTGTGCCTCACGCTGCTCTCCTTCCTTTGGCCTCGCCCTCTTTCTCCTCACTCTCCTTCCTTGTGCCTCATGCTGCTCTTCTCCTCACTCTCCTTCCTTGTGCCTCATGCTGCTCTTCTCCTCACTCTCCTTCCTTGTGCCTCACGCTGCTCTTCTCCTCCCCACTCTCCTTACTTTGCCTCATGCTGCACACCACATACATCTATTCCATAATACATAGGTAAAACACATTGCCATTTACAATGCCAAAAGCTCTAACTCAAACAAATGCGAGACGTATTGCATTTACAATGCCGTTTCGGCCGCGTTTGTATATTTAATTATTTCATCTCTGCCGTGCGTGTATTTAATTAAATATTTAATCTCAGCAGCGCGGTCCGATTCGGCCGCGCTTGTGTATTTAATTATGTAATCACACAAGTGCGGTCCACTTCGGACACGCGTGTCTATTTAATTAATTATTTTACCAAACAAACGTGGTACGCTTCGGCCGTACTTGTTCTCTTTTATGTGCCTCGATGTTCTCGGAGGAGAGCTTGGGCTGCTGGCTGCAGAGCACACTGCGCGCTCATAGGCAAGGCTGAAGGCCTTGCGCTCTGGATTTGCCACAGGCGCCCTCACATGCAGAGAATAACCAGCGGGCCCCATTTAAACCCTGATGCAGTACCCTAAATTGTATTCATTGAATAGAACTAACCATACAACTCCCAGAATTCAGGGATTTGTTCAATCAAAAGTATTGCACCTTTGACATGGCGTCACCTGGTCGTTATAAGCATGTATTTTATATTTACGACACATCCAAATTAATTACAATATTTATACTGCACACAATTCTGAGTAGCTCTCTTTATGCCCCCGGGAATTGTCAAACTGTTGAAATAAACAATATAAATTGTACTGGTGTCGATGAATCCGTGGTGGGAGCTGTGGTTTTTGGTCCAGCGCTTTGTGACTTTAAATGCGCACTTCCACCCGTTTCTGTCCCCATTCCTAACATGCACTGTTTAAAAAAAAAAAAAAAAAAGCACTGGAAAAGCCAATGCATCTCGCTTTTAGGACGTATTGGCTTGTCAACCGGTATACCGATGCTGTAGAGAGAAAAAAAAAAGCGCTATGACAAGCCCGCTGCCGCCTGCAAAATTATGTATGCGCTTTTGCCACCTTTTTTATTCACTCATCTGACACGGAGAGTTAAATAAAATAAAAACAAGCATTAAAAATGCAATAGGTCTCGCCTTTCATTAAGTTAAAGCCATTTGCTTTGCTATACAATACCATTAGCAAAGCTTTAACTTAATCAAAGGCGAGACCTATTGCATTTTCAATGCTTGTTAATTCTGGTTTAACAGCACAGCTGTCGCTAGACCTTATGTGAACAACAGAAAAGAGCGAAAACCAATACATAGAGATGGGATTTGGCCCTTACCTACCAGTGGTTGATTTTCTTGACTACAGATTATGATTGGACAGAAGTTATGTGCTTCGGTTGATAAAGAATACTTTGATTGCCATTTTGTCCTCGCGGAAAAGCTTATGCCTTGCACAACAGGTCTGAGTCGGTTATGGAGACAAGCTATTGATCAAGGCAAAAAGGCCTGATCTATTTATTAGGAAAAGATACGACAAAAGCATTATTCCTGACTTATTTTTTTTGGGAAAAGCATATTTTAAAGCCAGTAGGCTATTGAGAGTGAACTGTCATTACACTATGTTAATGCTTGTAGACTGATATTTTGTAACAGGGACTCTCACAGATTACCGTAGTAGGCGAGGGTTTTAGTGTGGGTTACTTCTAGTGGCAAACCCAAAGATAGAATATTTGCGCTTAGATAATTCTTGTTATACCATTTTAGGAAGGGTTGTGTATTTTTTTGCCTACTGTAATTTTGTATACATTTGTAATTTTGTGACTACTGAAAAAAAGGTTTTGGCTCTGCCAAACTTTGACATTCTTGAGTACATATTTTGGTTTGTGTTAAAGCTGAAAAAGAGTGGTTGTTTTGCAAATTTTGCCGAATGGAAAACCGTATGCCATACCCACCAGGACTGAGTTGGTTATGGTGCCATGCCTTTTGTCATAGCTAGAGGCTTATGGGTTTATTTGGATAAGTTGTGTCAGATCCCATAAGTCAGATTTTTTTTACTATGTCAAGTTATGAAAGATAGGTAATAGATCTAATGTATTTATTGTGAAATACATAAGGTAAAGCCAGTAGGCCTTTAAGAGTGCATTAATATTACACTACATTAAGGCCTGTAGATGGGTATTACATTACATTGATTCTCATAGATGAATGTAAAAGGCAAGAGGGTTGGTTAACTTGCTGACGGAACTCGGGATAGAGGATTTACACAGCGAGGATCCATGTTAAGCTCTCCAGGCAAGAGATATATATATTTTCTCAGTTGGTTCTGATGATTAGCCAATGCTAAATGTATATGCCTGATTAGTTAATTTGGAAACGTTATGTCAAATGCTGTAGGGTTGATCTGTTTTTTTTCTGTGAAAAATAAAAACCAAGCAAAGGGCCTGACTTTTTTTTTTTATACTGTGATGGTTAGATACTATCGGGTACACTTTGTTATAGCACCATGGGCAGCCATTTTGTGGCTTCAGTACATGTGGCTTGAATTAGCTTTCACTTTTCACTGTATAGTCGGCAAGAGCACACAATTGACAAGTACCAGTGGCGCTAGCACATTCTTATTCATTTGAGCACACTTGGGTGAGTGCCATGGCTTCACCAATCTCTTCTCCAGTGGCTCAGGCTGATCAGGCTCATGCAGGAAAGTGCCAGGACTGCAAAAGCAGGATTAATTCAGGCACTCTAGCAAGTGCCACGTCAGTGTTGTTCTCTTCTCCTTCAGTACAGATCTTCCAGACACATACAAGCAAATACCACAGCTGCAATGGTAAAGTTGACTGGGAGGATTTGATCAGGAATACTTTGGTAGTGCCGTGGATCCTGTGCTTCAGTGACCAACTTCTAGTCATGAGCACACCAGCCTTGTTCTTCAAGAGTCTCTGGTGGGCGGATCTTCAGCACCACGGTCAGCTGCATGTGTCCACACCATTAGTTAGCTCCTCCTGCAGGAACGACTCAATCCTTACCCCTTTGTCCAGGCTTTCCAGAACAGGGACTATAGTTCTTCTCCAGATAAGACTCCAGGTGTTATCACCTCACTCGTGGGAAGCTGGCTGTCAGAGAGGCCACAGCTCTGGTTGCATAGTAATCCTCTGAGTACTTTGTGTAGAACTCCATCCTTGGCTGGGGAGTACTTGTAAGAGGAACCACAAGTGGGCTAACAGCTCCCACTTTCATGCACAGTTGACAGACGGGTTGAGTATTCTCTGTCTACCCTTACCGAACAGCTTTGGGTCTTTTGTCCTCTCGTGTCCTCCTCAGGCTCATCTTTGCCTTAAGTGTTGGTGCTCCCAGCACTGTGGTGTTTAGACTGGAGCATGCGCAGCAGAGTTAGTCCTGAAAGTAGTCAGGAAGAGAGACAAAAGGCTGGCACCCTTCTTAAAGCATCACACTCTGACAGCAGCAGCTTCAGCCCCACCCTTGACCCCATCCACGAAATGGTATTTTCAGAAAGCCTAATCAGAAGCTCTCTGCCTTAAGAGGTCCTAATTGAATTTCCTAAGGGGAAGCCGGTCTCCTCTTTCTCCACTTTAGTGTCTTAAGGGCCATACGAACGAATATCTGGTTGCAAAATACTGGTCACAAACTGCAAATAGAATTTTGGTGGTGAGTAAAGACTCTTAAGAACCTACCTATGTACTAATAGGTTGGTTATTAAAAATACGGATCATTGTGGGTCGGATTCTGATCTACATCATGAATATAAATAAGATAGGTTGCAAATTGTGAGTCACTACGATCGACTGCCATACAGGGATCATTACATAACAACCTCTGGAGCAGCCCGTAGACCAATGTGGACAGGGCTATTCATAGGTATAGACAACAATGTCCAATAAGTATTTCATTTCAGTGCATAGTTTAAAACATTTAACTTAACAGGTACTTAAAGTGTATGTTTGAAACAAAGAATGTAGGAGCCAAACATGTACCAAATGGAAAAAAATAACTATGTGTTGTAATTATAAGAAAACTGATTTATACAAAGAGTAAATGTAAGGGCATATTATTATAAATTGCTGAGCTTTTATAGAAAATTGCTGAATTCAAGTGTTCTCAGTGAACTAAGTGGACACAGTGCTAGTGATAACAATGTCCTGAAAAAGTGATCACAGATATGGAAAAGAAAAAGCGGTATACAATATACAGTTAAATATGGAGAGCGTTTATAGAAAACATAGCTCATAGAAATATTGCTCTACAAAGAAATTTTGGCAATGTCTTTTCATTGCCATAAGGGTGCCGGCGACGTTTCGACCCTCCTGTACATAACCGTGCCATCATCTGGACTGAAAGCAATTTGGCTGAGCATAGGTAGTAGCCAATGTCCAATTCAGTAAGGGGAAGAAAACGTGGAACTAACAAGAAGTACTAAGTTCATAGTCAAGTGCGCGGAATTGTTTTGTATTTCACCCCTTGGTGCTAATGTGTAACAATAAAACTACATTTGAAGCTTCTTAAAGTACATGAGGTGTATGCAGTGTAGGGGCCAGCCGGTGGTTATGCTGATACACAACAGTGAAACCTCCTATACATTTCTAGGACTGTAACCAATGTGAGGTATGTACTGATATATTTTATGCCACTAAAATTCCCTTTGTGTTTCTGTTTTAGGGCAGACTATTGGAAGTCCCAGCCCAAAAAATTCTGTACATATTGCAAGTGCTGGATTGCAGACAACAAGCCTGTATGTATCTGGTGTATCTTCTTTGCAAATGATAGCCAACATTTATGAAAATCCTTTGCAAAATACTTTTTGTAAAATTCAGAAATCAACCACACATTTAGTTTCATGTTTCATAGTTTGAGCTTATGGTGAGTAAATGTATTGTCATACCTGTGTGGTGCCCTTCTCTTCAGGAAAAAGTGCTGAAGACTACGCCATGGTTAAGATGTTACGCCCTTTCTCACTGCAGTCTGTTAATGTTAAACAAGGCAGAGCAAATGATTTTGATACCCTGATATACAGAGAGGTATTCAAATAGCCTACACACAGGTCGTGTTTAATTTTTCCCACGTTCATTCTTTTGAGATCATGATCAAGGCATTCTGCCTCGAAAAATGAGTTTTCAAAGCACAGTCTTTGTTGCAAAATAATTTTTATTCTAATAGGAATTTTTAGCATGTGAAAATCTTAAATGATTTACTAGATTTATCATTCTCTCGAAAGTTATTTCTTACAACTACATGGGTTTGTGCTGTTTCTGTGCTGGGTGCTCTTACTAGCAGTCTAAAACCGTTCACGACAAAGTCTCAAGGGCGAGAGCTATATCGCCTACCATTGCTTATCATATTGTTATTGTTTATAAACGTTGAAATTTGAAATGCAGTGGCGTTTAGCATGTCTTGTTTGTATAAATTGGCTTAAATTAATTTGTGAAAACTAAGAATAACTTGGAGAGCTGTAGTCAAATTGAGACCAGCCTAATACAGTTAGTGTGAATGAGCTAGATATGTGAATTGGAGAACCTTTAATGCAGCAGAAGTGAATGTAGATATTCTTTAAAGAGAGCTAAAATGTTATAATTGTGTTATGAGGCTCTAGGTATTAGGAAGCTGGAGGGACTGTACAGAAATGAAAGGTTTTGCCGCGTGAAGTTTTTCTGGGAGTCACATCTTGTCCATTATTCAACATCTAGTGAGTGCCTCTGGAAATTACCCTAATTGGGTTTTCCTTCTCGTCATCCACCTATAAGTGGATAGTGCCATCCCCTGTGATGTCCTTATTACTCCTACAATACTCCAGTGCCAGCGTGTGGTGGGTCTTCTGATAATTTTTCTGTCATTAGTTTTGGAGACATAGTACGCCACTTCAAGTAGAAGATCTTCGAAGTATTGGAGGAGGATGTTGAAAAAGAGATGAAAACACCAGAATAGGGAAGAGCTCACCAGCGATTTACAAATACGTCAAAAAGGGAGAACAGTACCGAAAGACCCAGAGTTCGTTTTAACTTTTGGGCTTTGACCATGTGTCGGAGAATGTTATCAGAGGTACTGAGAATGTATCACATCCCCCTTTAAGGCACCCAGTGGCTCATCTCTACCTCTAGGGGCCTCTACCTTCTAAAAGCAGATGTCTTTACTATATCCTTTTCAAGGAAAATTGTGGTCCTTTTCTGCTCTCAGGAGAAAAAGTATGGTTATCGAACCAGTCTGTGAACTCCCCTCCCTTTCTGAATCAAAAGATTCTTAAAAGCCAGAATACAGATTGGCAGCTGCATACACAAGAGACTGACACCAAGAGAGCAGTATAGGATAATTAATAGCAGTCCGCATTACACCATACAGTGTGATTGGGTGGCTCTGCTCTCACATGCAAGGTTAACTAATACGATATTTATAGATCCAGTTAACCAAGAGAATCAAACAGTGCATGTTCATACGCTGTACTTTTCCACAATTAACTGGTATCCTGACATAGGAAGAAAATAATTTTGGTTGCATACCCTCCTGTACCATTCTATGTGTCGGAGAGTACAACTGGGTTGGGGAGAAAGGAGCAGAGATAACAGTCAAAGGCCCATGGAAGGGGGAAGCTTTATAGTAGAGGAGTGGAGCTTGCCTCTTGCACCTCTTGCGGTCCTCCTTCCAGGGGCATCTGCAGACAACCATTCCAGAGCTGATCTGGGGGTGGGTGGGGGAATGAGGTGTGCCTTGCTCTGCAATGAAATTGAGAATAAGGCTTTAGACTTTTTTAACCTCCGAATATATATTATAGAAACATAAAACGTGGTACATGATCATGCACTTATAATGCAGTGATATTTAAAAAAACAATATGAAAGCAATTGAAAATCCTACAAAATACTTCAAATGTACATTTAGAGGTGCCAGTTGTCTGTCGCCCTCCTTGTAAAATTAGAAGGGATGGCAAACACCCCTTTTAGATTCTCAACTAAGTGCCTCCAAAAACAAAGCACAAAAAGACAAACACAAGGTGTGCAACTTATGCTTGTCGGAAGACAAACCAATAAGAGGGGTGCAAGGAGTGCAAATAGTTCTTCCCTAGAACACTTAAAGAGCAGAGGTGGACAAAATGACACATTTCAAGCAGGTAATTGAGGACCAAGGACTCCACAGCAAGAAAGAAATAGTAGTATATGCGCAGGGAGATCGGGAGTCTGGCATCTTTCATAACAAGATGAAGATGAGCCAAAAAAAGACATCAAACAATATAGAGATGCCAAAAAGATACACCCTCACCATGCCACAGGGTTTCAGTGGGGCCGAGCTCAAAGTTTCATATTTGAATATCCTGAAACAATCCTTTACACCGATGCAGCCGAAGGAAAGGTCAAGACATAGAAGCTTTATGGGTCGAAGACAAAAGACATTGTCAAGGGTAATCCTCCATATTCCGACTCAATGCCAAAGGGGAATCTGGATTGGGATGGAGAAGGAAAAAGCAGTCTAGATGCTGGATGTTGAGCGGAAGAAACGAAGCCTCAAGACCAAAATGGAAGCTTTACCTCAGAAAGGGAAGAGTTTCAACAAATCCCAATTAAACCAAGTGGCCCTAGGATGATGACAAGGATCAGACAGGGAACTGAAAATGAGATCCTGTGCACACGTATGGATAATTAGCTGGTTCTGTATGTATTCAATAAATGCCAGAAGGAGTCAGACAGATTCTTAATAATGGATAAACAACGGTCGACATCAGGCGTGTTGTGTGCAAGATTCCTTTTTAATGAAAAATTTCAGTTCAATGTACAAAAGAAATTGATCAGCCGACACGTGTTTCGTCACAACGTGTAGCTGTTGTGACTCATCAGGGCTGTACGGGAGTAAATGTATATGTCAAAAGGACCTCAGTACGAAGTTACTCGAGGAGAAGGACCCGCTGAGGGAACGGCGGGAACTTGGATCGCACGGATAACGCTAAAATAGCAGGATTGGTTGAAGAGCGGTCTCGGGTAACGGATCAGCTCGCGATTCCAGGGTGCGGAATTCGAGGGAAAATATAACCCCTTCACATAGGACCTAATTTACATTAAAAACAATGCACCAGCCAATTCCATCATGCTGTTACTTGCAAGAAATAGAGCAAGTGCCTCTGCGTTCACTGGGCAATTATCAGGTAAGTAAGATAAATTCATAGCGATAGAAAGTTAGATGGAAACGTTAGCGGCCACTCAATGGAGAACTGCCAGCTCCTGTGCCCTCCTAAGAAGATACAGCTATCAGCAGTGAGAGGGAACAGAAGACCTCATGCAAGATCTTCCAGAACAGTACAAGGAAAGGGTCAAGAATCTAATTCAAGATCGGGTCGTACGGACTTGCACATATTGGAGGGGCAATGGAAGGCCTATACAGACTAAAGAAGTCCCAAAAGGTGACCACCCAATTCATTGCCCTGGCGCTACTTATAAAGCGCCGCTCAATAGCAATGAATTGGAAGACCCATACTCTCCCGAGTGAACATCACTGGTGGGCGGCAACATTGAAATGGGGTAGGGAAGAGGCAGAGGCACTAAGGAGAGAAGAAATCAGGGAGTTGGCAGAATTCCCATAGCGGGACTATGAGAGAATAAATTGCAAGAGTTGCAACTACTGCATAGTACCCCATCGGAAGAATAGGGAATAAGCAGACTATAGGGGTGCACACATGGGATGCTGCTTGTCTGAGTTTGTCTGTGATGCCCCAGACCATGTCCCTTGCTGCTCTGGGGAGGAGAGGTCCCTATTTCAGACCCTGTCGCCTGCCCACTCATTAGCACACAAGAGTAGAGAGGGTGAAGAGCCACACACTGAAACACAGTAGGAATAGGTGCACAATGAGACCAGGGGAGAATCACCATGAGAAAGAGAGTTGACAAAATGAATGAAGAGTGACTCAACTGTGATCTGAAGTTGACATTGTTTATTAAAGGCTGTTTATGATATACTGAACCACTTACTCTTGCCCATTTCCTATGACGGTCACAAATGTAAGCTCTGAAATAGTTTTTGTTATGATGTGCTACAAGATGTATTGTGATAAAATCTAATAAAACACGCACTCACTGTTCAAGAACCATACTGACAGACAGGTTTGTGTTCATGAGTACCATTCCACAATATCTCACTTCCATGTACAACAGCCAAAAATGTGGGCAGAGAGATCCCTTAACATGCTAGGTGTAAGAAGGTTCATAATGTATTACTGAAAAGGAAGAAACAGCAAAGAACTGTAAGTGAAATACATTCTTTAACTCATTTACATCCGCAAATAATAGATGAATGATCACTGAAGGAGCCATCGCTAGAATATTCTTTATGAATATGCTATAATCTGGTGGTGAAACCGTTGAATAGGAAACCAAGAACACATTTCAAGAGGAAACGGGCATTGGCAAAAGCCAATAGGTCTGGCGTTCGCTGCTAGGTTTTTAGTTTTCTTATACTTGTTTTGCTACCATTTTTGCAGATCTTTATTGTTGGGAAAGCTGCTGGGCACTCATCAATCTAAGAAAAAAAAACATGCAAATGCAAAAAAACCTTTTTTAAGTCTCAAAAAGCACATATTGCCACTGGCACTTACAGGAACTTCTTTGTGTGAGTATGTGCTTCTTGTGCAAGGAAAGAATGCAGTCACTCGCAGTGAAGTTAAACATTGACTAAAGTGGACTGGCCCATGCCTTACGCTGTAGAGGGTGGTAGAAAAATATGAATAACAAAATAACAGACCAATGGGTGATGAGGGATGGCTGAAAATTCCTGTAAGGATATCATACATAACATTTTAGTGAAATAAAATGTCTTGGCTGATGTGAGACCATAAAAGGGGCCACGTTAACTTTCCTAGCTAACATGTCTATGAACGACATTTGCATGGCATCCTTAAAATCCTCCCTCCATAAATTTATGAAACAAAAATGTATGGATATACCTGCTAAGAAGTGTCTGCAGATAAGTGTCTTGGAACCTTCTCTCCTACCTGAGGGTAGGACATCTATCTTCAGACACACAATCACTACAACCCATCCTCCCAAGTGAAGAAAATACCACAGCATAATCTATGCAGAACATGTGAATCCAAGAGTCGCACTGCAAAATGAAAAGGTTACTTACCTGGAAGAAACGTTTTGTAGCTTGAAGACTTCTGGATTCCACTGCGAGCCTTCCCCCCCCCTCCCCCCTCAACAGATGTACGAATTTGAACAAACGGTATATGCCAGGACAGCAAATTTCACCAAAGGGATAAAAAGAATTTGAAGATGGTGTCCACGCACAGAGGTAGTGTGAGGCTACATCTGATGCCATAGGGGCATGGCACTACTTCCCACCTACTTGTTGATGCCTAAATGGAAACCAAATAAAATTGGCGCATTTCTGGACCAGCATCAGCATGTGAATCCACAAACGTCTTATAGCTGCCATCTATTTTGACAGGTAAGTAACCCTTTCAACCATTTTTTTTCTTTTTAGCCCTTTGTGTCCTTAATTACCTTTGGCGAGTTACCTGTTTTGGAGAAATGTGGCTATCCTCTACAATGTATTCCATGACCTGCCAGTAAGGATACATTTTTAATGAATTGACCCAGCTTGCAATTTAGGAATCTTGTGGATTTGCCCGTTTATTTGAAAAATAAATGTATTCATTAAGCGAATTGAACGGTGGAGCCTGAGCATCTGAACAGTGCTCGCTCCAGTGTTTAGGTGGCACAAGCCATATCAACAGGACTTGAAACAAGAAAGGAGCAGCTTTTGTGAAGATGACAACTGGTTCAGGCATATGTGGAGGCTGCCTGGAAAGTAGAATGTCCCCTATTAGAACTGCAATCATTTTGCAACAAAACCATTTGGATCTGCTTTATTGATCAGTTCTACCAGGACAGATTACAATTTTCGTGGTCAGTAAATCAGTTGTCACTATTTTAACATGGAATGTAAAAGAAAAAGTTTGGAATTGTTTGAAGTGTACTTAATTTAAATTCAGGATACTTGCTCAGAAATGAATGTCACTGTTAGAATCATTAAAACTAGGGATTTGCTTGTGTCTTCTTGAATAGAATGGGTGTGCTTTAAAGTCAAAAGAACTTGGTCCCCGGGCATATTGTTTAGCTTAAAAACCCTTTACTGAGCCATTAAATAGCAAAAACAAGTAACACCACTAAATGCCTCTAATACAGGTTATTCATCTTACACCATATCACATACGAGGCTAAAAAGGTAAATGAATGACATTAAACATTAGAAGCTGAGGAACATGTCCGATATGAGATTATGGAAACAAAGCAGTGGTCCTGGGGTCACCAGGGAGGTTAGAGGATAGTGGGAAGCGGATTAGAAAGCTGGGCAAAAAAACAAACTTAAATTTCGTCCAAATAATAAGTATTCACCCAACTGGTACACACAACCAGCACCCTCTCCACAACCTACAGTTATAGGTATCATATAATTTGTAAGGTCATACACATGAGCAAGCAACATAAAACAAGTGAGAAATCATACCATGCTATATTTCGGATTGATTTTCTATTCAAAGTAATGCTGTGCGTCTTGAGATTCAAAAGATACATGATCTGCTTTTATTTTAGCTGGACGCCATAAAGACTCCTATGACCCAACTTCACAAATTCTCTGCATATTAGCTGTAGTGTCTTCCTCTTCACTAGCGTGCCCCCTAGTAAGGTCTAGGAATATGTTAACCTTCTGAAAAGTCACAAGTTCTTATTGGGGCCATCCTGCTGCACTTCGCTCAGGGCAACTTGTTTTTTTTACCAGCAGGGCCCCTTCTCCTTTCTCTGCTCTCATCAAAACTTTCTGGGTTTACTCACCACTTTTGTCAACCCTACCTCAGATGTCTGTAGGTCCCTCTCCAGTACCTCTGGTATCAGGAACTTCAGCACCATGGCCTTCCTGGAGCATCAGAAATGGCTCCCAATGTGTTAAACCCTCCATTCAATTGCAAAATGTCTGTGTTGATGGTGCAGGACATGACCTCCTGCATTTGGTTTTAATCTCAGGTTAGAAAGTTTGGTAGCGATGGCCCCTCCACTGCTGTAGAGCCACTTTTCGCTGTTTATTTTCATCGCCTATAAGCTTGCCTGCATGCCCTCAGCTTTCAGTCACTCTGAGGAAAGAGTGATCAAGAAAATGACCTGTGCTGGCATTCATAAGAACACATGTTTCGTTGCTTCACTTAACCAGGTGCATGGATCTAAAGCAGCAATTTCTCCCATTCTTTTATCTGTTCTTGTCCTTGCTCATGGTGAAGGCTGCCCATCTACTGACTGGAGAAAGCAGTGTATGTTTTACACACACTCTAATGTAAAAGATATTAGTAAACCTTTTAAAAAACAAAATAGCTTCAACTATATAAACAATTTAAAAATAACAATTTGCAACGCCTGGCTTTTACGTTTTATTAATATTGTTATTTTTGTCTAACAAATACATTATTCACCATTGACAGGGATTCCCAAATTCATTATCTATATCTATCTATCTATCTATCTATCTATCTATCTATCTATCTATCTATCTATCTATCTATCTATCTATCTATCTATCTATCTATCTATCTTTGAGTTACTAAAAATACGAATAGGTAGCTCTGGAAGCAATGTGCTACACACAGAACAAGGAGGGATTTACATCATCACTGATGTGTGTTGGAGAAGCGTCAGTTCAGGGGGAGTTTAGATGAGATTCAAGAGGATTGGGGAGATGGAAATGTGGAGACAAGGCCTAGTAGGAGAGGAGTTCAGAGTAGACGATGGTGGCTTGGTAGAGTTTGTCTTTGTGGTGTGCACACAGGCTTAGTTGCACTAGGTTAGGTGTGCTATAAGCAGAGCAGTCATGAGCTTTTTCTGGTATTGTAGAAGGAAAGAGACTCTTGCCCCCAAACATACCCTCTGTTACAATTTTGTAGTATCAGTCTAGCAAGGTATTGCAATTCCGACCTGAAGACCGTTTCTCTGCCAGTTATGTCAAAAGTCCTTCTCATTAGTTGGGGCCTAGGATTTCTCAGTGATAAGGATCATGCTGATCTGTTTGTCAGTTGTTGAGGTCTTTCCCACACTACAGCTATAATGTTGGGGTAATGATCCGCCTTGTATTGTGAGATATTTCTGCTTGTTGTTTAACTTTTTTTTCTTTTTCTTTGTGAAGAGTATCGATTTTCACGAAAGAGGAAAAAATCATAAAGAAAATGTGGCTAACAAAATCAGCGAGGTATCGTAGCCATTTAAAGATTTGGTTTACTAGCAAAAATTGTTTCACAGTTAATTGAATTGGGCCTAATTTATTTTTGATTTGTAGATTAAACAAAAAAGTATGGAGAAGGCCAAAGAGGAAGCAAAGGCTACAAAGGAATTTGCTGCCATGGAGGAAGCTGCCCTGAAAGCTTATCAGGAAGATCTGAAGAGACTTGGTTCTGATCAAGGTAGCTTTTTTGTTTTTTACATTAAAAAAAAAAAAAAGTTAAATGGCTCTCAAAAACAATCTACAACTTTATTTCATTGTTTGAAAAGCAAACACAAGGAGATGATGGACGGAGTACTGAAACTTTTCAAACACTTATCCCCAGTCACAGATCTGGGTTGAATCCATCATTATTCTTTAGTTCACTTCGCCACCCCAGTTCAGACAGCTATATGCAAATCAGTTTTGACCCTGTGCCTCATGGGAACAGTCCAACCCGACCTGCCAAGCCATGTCTTCCCTGGACCAGAAACAAGCATCCTGGGACTGGTTTTGGGGTAACACCCCATATCAGCTGTTACTCCGAAACCGGTCCCAGGATGCTTGTTTCCGGTCCAATGTAATCATGTAGGGACGGACTGTGAAATCTGTGACCTAAGTAACACGCTTATGTTCACTAATCTCAAACTTCAATTAGAATGTTCGTGTATAGTTGAGCCTATTATTGTCTCAACTATAGAGGTACATTCTACTCAAAGGTTTTCTCTTCTTGGCATGCATGTATTCAATGCTTAACCGCATGCTAACTTTTTATAAGATTCTTCGTAAAATTATCTTTAACTAGTGGGGTTCATCTACTGATCGTTCACAAACCTATTTCTTTTCCGTATGCCATGTCTCTCTTGGACTGTCGACTTTTAATCACTTGTATACTACGCTGTGACGTAGAATACCTTTGGTGATGGATTTAGACTGAAATTGATCAAACTGTTAACCCTTTCGATGCGCATGACGGAGCGGTTCCGTCATGCGCGTCGGTTGCGCTGTGCGCATGACGGAACCGCTCCGTCATGGCCCCGCCCGCGCAAAGAACCTTCAGCACAGCGCGGAAATCCGCGCCGCGCTGAAGGGGTTAAAATAATGTTGTTTGAGAAATGGGGACCAAGCTGCTCCTAAACATAAACTGATTGTGTGCGATGTACGACTGGCTGTTAACAGAATAAATAAGGTGTGATTTATGGGGTAGGAGAATAACACCGAAAATTTGTGAGTAGCTTATACATTTGGAGTGGTATTGTACGGCAGAAAGAGAAATATATGAAAGTAGAGGATGTTTAAAGATATATCAAACGATTTGGGCAAATGGTTTGTTACACAACCTGTACTATGAATGAGAACATAATTCATAACTAATTATATGTTTCATAAAGTATCAAGGCCTTAAGATACGATATACTGAATATAATTATACTACAGGAGCTGTGTATTTGATGGATTGAGAACACAACTTTAAACAGACTTCTGGTGATGCTTGTGCAGATCTTTCATTTTTTTAAACAAATATTCATTGGTATAAACATAAACCCTCAGCTTAGTTGTTTGCGTAATACATATCACTGCACCAAGAGGAGAGAAAGATTATCAATAATACAATAGTTACTGTGGATTTTGAGATTATCATAAAAGCAATTATCAACATATCACGCCCATATCCAAGCATTTAACTGATATGAAAATCAGAATTTAGTGAGATCTAATAATGATGGATAAAAACAGCAAACAAACAGTAGGTTAACAGTAAAGTAATCCCTACCCGTGGCAGCACCCACTTCCCCTAAGTTAAACCAAAGATCTGTTCTATAGGTAGGCAGCCCTCCATTGGTACTCCATGAGCCATGTCTTGTATGAGCGAACTACGGGGGTTTAAAGGAGCCACAATCCAATCTAGAAGCTTAAATATCATTCTATTAAGTACCTGGTAGATATAGCCCACTTGAGGAACATCTAGTCAGAGGCGCCAGCCATACTCTCATTCTCGTTCCTGTGAAAGTCAGCCAGCACAGCATCCCATGCTCTCGCAAACTCTATGGGTCCCCCGCCCTGGTGCTCCTCACGGAGCAAAACAATCCCTTCCTATGTCGCTCAGCTCACCACGTCCATCTTCCAGCCCTCAAGCTGGGGACCCTCAGCATGTTTCCATAGCAGAATGATTCTGGGCTTAGCCAGCACCAAGGCCAGGTCTATAAACCGGCTGGTGACTCTGTATTTAGCAGGGTGAGGATAGAGGCCCAGTAGACAAAGGTGGGGTGTAGGAGTCAGGGTACCGTCTGTGGTCTCTACTAGTATGTGCACCACTTCAGGCCAATAATGGGTCAGCTGGGGGCACCCCTAATGCATGTGAAGAATATCCCCTGCATCAACACAAAAGTGTAGACAGTCAGGTGAGATAAGTGGAAAATACACATTAAGTTTCAAGAGTGTGAGGTACGCCCAGTGGAGGAAGTAAAAATTGATTTATTTAAAACAGGCATTCCAGAAGATTTTAGGCGTCACTTCCCACATTTTGGTCCAGTCCTCATCCGATAATGAGGCCCCTAGATCCTTCTCTCAGCAATCCTGATGCACCGTTAGAGGGGAACAGTTGTCCTCCCGTAGGGTAGTATATAAACCTAAGACCAGTCGACGAGTATTAGAAGTGTCGCACAGGAAGCAACAGCTATGAAGAAGCTTGGATTCTGCACCGTGCCCTCCCCAGATCGCAATTAAAGCCGCAACCAGTGTACCATTTAACAAGAATTGCCCCGTCAGGATATCCTATTCCGCGCATAAATCATTGAACTGACGCAATACACCATCAGCATATAACGCGCCCACTATATACAACCCAGCTGCCTCCCACTAAAATAAACTCCCCTTCTCTACCCCTTGTAGTTGTGTGATCAGTGCTTGCAGAGACAAACTCTGAGAATACAGTGACGCAGCCGTGCCTGGCTAAGAACCCGCATCCAAAATGTCCTGAGGACCTTTCATTCATGGCGACCCGTATGGGCGGCTCGCTTCGGATTGAGTATGAGGGTCTATGGTTGCCACGAGTCAGGAGGTTTCGGCAATTGCAGTAACCCAGGTTTGTGTCTCCTTGGGAATCAGCCTATGAACCTTTGTAACTGAGCTGCTAAGTAGTATGAATAAAAGTCAGGGTCCTTCATCCCACCGTCCCTCATAGCTCACTGCAGTTTAGCCAAGGCAACACTCCGCAGCCCCTTATTCTAGATGAGATCAATAAGGATGGAATCGAGATCTCGGAATGTGGCACGTGGTATCACCAGTGAGACTACTGCAAAAAAAAAATACAGAAGGCAAGGCAACGCCACCATATTGGCTACAGCAATGTGGTCCATAACCGAGAGAGGCAAGGGCTTCCAAAATCTCATGCTCTCACACATAGTAGTCATCGTAGTTCCTATTTTGCCCTCTATGAGGTTAGGGAGAGTCTCAATAGGTCAGTGCCCCCAGGTACTTCACCACAGTCTGATGCCAGCACATGTCACCCAAGTCTGGGAGCTCCCCACTGTCTTCACAGATCGAAAACGGGCTAGTTTTTATCCAGTTCACCCGGAGGCTAAAGGCTGAAAGGAATCGTGCTGCCCTCTCCAGGTCTGTGCACGGGTTGCGCAGGTAAAGCATTATGTCATCTGCGTAAAGGAAAATAAAATGGGACACCCTGCGGGCCTGAATACCAGTAAAAGGCAGACCACTATGCTCCCTGCATGCAAATGGCTCTGCTGTGAGTGCAAAAAGAAACGGTGACCGTGGGCAGCACTGGCGGGTACCAAGCCCCTTCACACGAGATTGTGCATCCAGTATGTATTCTGGCGACCGGGTTCGTATATAGTAAAAAGGTCCAGCGAACAAATCGAGGCTCCAAGCCCATCTGAAACATGACAGCATGGAGGTAGTCGCAGTCCTGCTATCGGACGCTTTCTCTATGTCCACGAACATGCACCTCGCCCATTTCTGCAGCTGCGGATCCTCCCCGAGGTTCGCCAGAAGCTGCCTGACATTAAGAGCCATGGAGCGGCCTATTATAAATCTGGACTGATCAGTGTGGAATATTCCAGACGTGAGGAAGTAAGTGGTGTGCCAGCATGCCGCCAAGAATCTTATTATCGATGTTCACCATTGATAAAGGTCAGTAGACAGTCACATCTGTGGCAGGCTTCCCCGACTTGAGTAGAGGGACAATAAGGGCCTCTCATAGGGTGGGTAGTGTCTTGACAGCGAGTACATGTTGGTACAAGGCCACTAAGGAATGGGGGGGGGGTGGAAAGATGTCAGGATAGGCGGCATACAACTCCACCGGTAGGCCATCTGTTCCTGGAACCTTCCCATGGGCGATGACTTGGACTTCGGCCCAGATCACTCCCTCTGATTTGATTTTAATAAATTGTAGAACGCATCTTATGCCCGTAGACGTACAGGCGCTACCAATGACCGGTTAATAGATCACAACAATAGCTAGTTGTGACTGAACAGCCAGGTCTTTAGTAGCTTCCTGAACTCTATAGCAGAGGTGGCTCTTTTTAGCTTCAGAGGCAAACAGTTCCAATTTTGGGTCGTACAGATGACAAAACTCCTGCCTCCCAAGGTGGCCAGTTTTCAGGAGGGAACTACCAAGTCTCTAGCAGAGCTCGAGCGAAGAGTCCTGCCGGGCTGATACCATCTAAACCTTACTCTAAGATAGGTGGGGACAAGACCATGAAGTGCTTTGTATGCCATACACAGGCCCTTGAAGACTACGCGCGTGTTCATGGGTAATCAGTGTAATCTGCTAATAGCTTCCGAGGCCAAACCAAATCTGGGGACCTGCATCAGCATCCGAGCTGCTGAGGGTTGCAGAATTTGCAGTTTATTCAAAGATTGTTTTGGCAAACTTAGATATAAATCATTGCAGTAGTCTACTCTAGCTGGGAAAAAATGCAACGATGACAGCCTTTAATATGTAAAATGGTAGGAATTGAGCAATTTTCTAAATTCTTCATGATTCGCAGGGAAAAAAAAGATGTAGAGATAACTTGCTCTTTGTACATCAATCTGTCATCAACCAGGACGCCCAGGTTCTTTACCTTCTTAAACTGTATCAGAAGTGTGCCTAGTTTATCAGGCCATCAGACGGGGGACTAAAAAGAGGGGTTATTACCAAACAAGATAACTTCAGTCTTGGACGAATTATCTTAATACAGTTTTGTCCATCCAGAGGCTCACTGCACTAATGCAGCTCCTAAAGATGTTGCTCATGTCAGGACCCTTATCAGATAACCAAACCATAATCTGGGTGGTGTTGGAGAAAGAAGCCAGCAACAACCCGAATGATTTGATTAAAGCTGCCAGGGGGGTAGCGTAGAGATTGACAAATGTTGGGCTCATTGATGGGCCCTGTGGTACCCCAAATGGCAGTGTAAAGGTTTCTAATGTGAAGTCTTTAAAAGTAACTGATTGAATACGATCTGTGTGGAAAGATTGTCATAGGTTAAGAGCTGCACCCTGGATCCCCAAGCTCTGCTACCAGTCAATCAGAAGGTCCTGACTGACCGTTTTAAATGCTGCAGATAGATTGAGCAGGATAAGGGCAGCATTGTCTCCCTTATCCACAGAGGCCCTGTTCTCCTCCATGGCCGCATTAAGTGCTGATTCTGTACTGTGCCCACTATGGAAACCAAACTGTGTGTCATCGAGCAGGCCATTGTTCTCCAGTAAAGCGTCCAACTGAATGTTCATGGCTTTTTCCACCAGCTTTGCTGGGAGGGGAAGCCTAGATATGAGACGATAGTTGTTAGGGTCCTTCTCATTCAAGTTGGGTTTCTTCAACAGTGGAAAAACTGAAGCAGCCTTCTACTGCCTTGGAAACATGCCTGAACTAAACACGTCATTGAAGATTTTAGCCAGACCCAGGACCACTACATCGGGACTAGGTAAAAAAAATATTGGGTGGACAGGGATCTAGCGGAGATCCCAATTTTGTCTTGGAAATAGCCAGTCTGACTTAACCCTCTGTTAGTGCTGCGAATTCGGCAAGTTTGACTTATCTGAGATCCCAATATTGGCCTCATTGCTGATCTGGTAAGTACAACCAGTGGAGGTAAATGTGTTCAAGATTACCTACAGTTCCCTCCCACCCCCTTTATTTAAATTTTTTTTTTTTTTATTGAGAATAGAAAAGGGTAAAGGGGAAGGAAAGGAAAAAGAAAGGAAGTGGATATACAGTGAAACTAAACAATACAATACTGCACTGAATGACAACACATTGGAATTAGATCAGGCGACAATTTGATTGAGTGGCACAGCATTATCGATTCGTGAGACTTTCCCCCTCCTTGTGTATCTCCGCTAGTCTCCCTTCACGGGGGGTGTGGCAGTGTACACAACCCTCCCTGCACGTCTTTCCATTTACCCCACACTTTCGCCTATTTCCCGGGGCATCCTCTATTTGTATAAACTGTCTTTATTGCCACAATATGTGTCCATGTCCTTTCCCAGTCTTTAAGACGTGGGGGCGCTGCCACTCCCCAGTTGCAAGCAATGTTGCGTTTGGCGACAACCAGGCCCAACTTCATATTTTTCCCATTGTTGTGATGGGTATTTCCTCCCATATGTTCAGGAGGCACCATTTCGGCATTGGGGTTATCGATGTTTCCCATGTCTCATTCATTTTTGTTACCCCAGCCCTCCAGTAGGATGGTATGACGCAGTGGAGTCATTATTTCGAAATGGGCTGCCCACACGAGAATAGATAGTGGCATAGACCTCCAATGTTGGACATCTGCCTTCATCCGTTCTAGTGGTGGGATCAGATTTTTGGAATAAAATAGGGCGGGGTCTGTGGTGCAAAAGATTCCGAAGTATAAGAAGCCATCGGTAGTGATTCATATGGCACAGCCTCTGGGGAGCACAGGCGGGTTTCCGTGTCGTGTAAACAGTAGTGAGTTCACCCAATGAATTGTGTATCCAGAGATTTTCCCAAAGTTCACTATTCTATTAGTGACTCGGGCCAAGGAGCGTCTGGGATCCGCCAAGTAGAGCAGAATATCATCCACATAAAGCGATATCCTGTCCTCCCGCTGAGGGGCCCAGTGGAGTCCTCGCAATATTGGATCCGCTCGTATCCATGCGTCGAGTGGCTCCAGGACCTTGGCCAACAGGTGGGGCGAGAGTGTATACCCCCGACGGGTGCCACACCGCAGTCTGAAAGTTTTGAAGGTTTCTCCACTGACCGCCACCTGGGCGAGTGGTTCTGTGTAGAGGAGGCACACTGAGTCGAGGAACTGCGGTCCAAACGCAAGTTTTTGCAGCACTTCAAAGAGATAGGGCCATTCTATGGTATCACCAGCCATACGGGCGTCCAGGGACAGGATCACTGCATCTTTCTGTATACATTGCGCTCTACCTAGTACACCATAGTCTCCTGAGATTAGGTGCAGTGCTTCTCCCCGTCATGAATCTGGATTGATCAGGGTGAACCAATCCTGTAATTACTTTAAGAGACAGGGTGCCAGTACTTGAGTATCAACATTAAGGAGCGATATGGGCCTATATGAGGCACAATCTTCTGTGGGTTTCCCAGCTTTATGGATGACTATAATTGTGGCCGTGCATTGGTCCCTCTGGAGGATACCCCAATCTCTACTTTCGTACCACATCCCGAGCAAATACAAAGCTAGTTTCGTAGCATTATGTTTGTAGAGTTCCACTGGTAAGCTGTTGGGCCCTAAAGCTTGTCCCGTTTTAGTCAGTGAATTTTCTGTATTACTTCCTTTTGGGTTATGTCTTTCTTAAGTTGGGACTTGTCTGCCGTCGTGAGAGTCGCAGTGGGATGTCTTGTAGGAACTCTCGGCACTCCTCTGAGGTCACATTCCTGGACGGGGAGTACAGCTGTTCATAATATGTGGCTAACTCTTCTACTATCTCTACCTTGTTAGTTATGGCTTCACCCTCTTTGGAATGTAGTTTGTGTACCCAGTTGTTTGCCCTTTCTCTCCTATCTAGCCAGGCTATGAGCCTTCCGGCCTTGTCGCCATATTCATAGACTCGGAGAGTTGTTGTCCGTGCCCCAGGGGCCTCCCGCCTAGCGACCTCACAATGAGGGTTAGTCTATGGGAAGCGTCAGGGATAAATGTGTTTTTAAGTTGGGTCTCAAGTGTGCTTATGTCTTTTTCAATAGCTTCTATTTGCGCCCTTTCATCTCTTTTGTGCCCTATCTCTAGGGATATTTCTTGACTTCTGATTATTGGTTTGTATGCCTCCCACAGCACCTCTGCTGAATTTACTGAGGCTTAATTCTCTGTAAAATACTGTTCGGTAGCTTATGGATAGTGGGGGTTTTGAGCAAGTGTAGGTTTAGCTTCATACGTTGGTGGAAATGCAGTTTTGCGTGCCACCCCTCCCAACCCCCCCCAAGACCTACAGTGTTGGTTGGAAAAAATTTGCCATTGAATTGCAAAATGCTTGACTTCCTCCTGCTGCATTGCAGATAGCTGGAGCAGAGAGATAGTGACAGCTTGAAATTGTGCCTTTTGTTGAATTACTGGCCGACTTTATTTGTTCAGTAAAGAAGGCAGATTTTTCCATCAGTAAGAGTTTCTTGTACTGTACAATCCAGGATTTGTATTGGTCTCTTTCTAGGGGATCATAGTCTCTCCTCCATTTTCTCTCGCCTGCCACATCCTTGTTTAGCCACCCTCAGGGGGTCGTTAAACCAAGATGCAGTGAACTTACATCTTCTGATGTTTTCAGTTTAGCAGGAGCCAATTTAGTGAGAGCAGCATGCAGCCATCCTAAAAACTTTGCAGCCTTTGTATCCATATCAGTCATTTTTTCTGTCTGGGAGCCAGCAAGAAGCAAGCCCAGCTCTGGGCCCTGAACACTGTGCCATGCACGGAAGACAACAGATGTCTTAGTCACTTTAGTAAGAGGAGATTTACTGGGAAGCATCATTTCCCAGAGGAATGCATTACGGTCTGTCCAGGTTAAGGGAAGTGTGGTTGGGCAAGAGAAAAGGTATTGTTAGTAAACACTCCGTTGAGTGTATACCCCGCCAAATGCGTCGGGCCAGCTACTAGTTGAACAAAACCAAAGCAAGTCATACTGTCAACTAGCAGTTTTGTATCAGGGTCCAACTAGTTCTCAAGGTGAAAGTTGAAATCTCCTAACAGAGTAAAATCTGATTTTGTAGTAGAGGATTCCAAAAATTACTATGTCCTGGATGAAAGGGCTTCTCAGCCCAGTCGGTTGGTAAATCAAAAGTCCATTAAAGGGTTGAGTTTTGGCTAGTTCAGTATTAAACAAAAGAGCTTTGTACACATCCGACGAGGCCTGTGTAAATACCGCACTGAAGGTGTCATGAAGAATAACTGCTATTGCTCCTCCTTTTTGTGAGGTTTATCTAGCCTAAAGATGGTGTCGCCTGTAGGTACAGCCACTGCCATCTCTTTGCCTTAGTTCTGATTGTCCCAGGTTTCAGTGACAACTAAGTCTGCTTGGTCAGTACCAATAAACTCAGAAAATTCAATGTGATGTTTTACCAATGACCTAGAATTGATCATAGCACAGCTGACTTTGGGACTCAGTGCCCCATCTTTATTAGTCCCTCCCACTATTCTGTTAGTTGTTACCTTTCCTGCCCCTTGGGGTCTTAAGTCAATAATTCTTGTGTTGCAAACGTGGCATCAAGATTGAATGGTACACGGCGCAGCGGTGCCCGGGCATTGGCATTTCTGGCCCTTAACATGAGGTTTGAGTGCTAGGAGTGTCTCTCTCTTGAATAGGTCTTCTGGGGCGCTCCTAGCGGGTCCAGGCGGCCAGGGGGGCGGGCCCTAGGCCAGGCCCAGGCACGGACAGGCACTGAAGGGCTTTCCTTAGGCGTTCCTTAGGGTAAAATGCTCCAATAGCCCGTCATGGAGAGGAGTGTGTGCCAAGCACAGCGCTTTTGCAGCGCGGAAAAATGGTGGGAGAAATGAAAGGTAACTGGAGTCCAGCAACCCCCTTCTCAACTTTCAGGCTCCCCTGCGAGGTGCGATATACTAGGAACTCAAAGGGGAAAAAGGATCAATCATAAAATGAGTATAAAAAGGGCTGCCTCTCTCTAAGATGGCGCCCGATTCAGACAATTGTAATGTCTTCCCTTTCCTCCCGGGTCAGCTCACTGGGCGGTAAAGTGGTGAACCAATCATTACCAGTACAATCTTGCTTTGCTTCTTGAGCCGCATATAAGTGAGAGTAGAAGCCTGCAAAGGAGTTATTTATGTCCCCTTGGGTGTATTGGTGAGTATTGTTTGGAGTTCACATCCGGTCTTTCTGGAAGCATATGCACTAGATTCCTTAAGGCCCATTCATGGTTGACAATATCTTGCAATAGGGTCTTCTGGACCCCCGCAGACAAACACTGCCCCCTAATGACAACTTTAAAGGATTCCCATTCCACAAGCAAGGAGGAAGCAGAGCCAGCTTTCTCATCAAAATAATTCTGAATGCCCTCTCTAATCGTGTCGAAACATGGGGTCTTCCAAACTTAATGCATTAAGGCACAAACTCGAAATGTAACTGCATGTCCCACCCCATTTCAGAATCTGCAACAGGGGATAAGGATTGGATATAGTTCCAGCGAGGTACTCAATGGAGAATATGTCCAGAGAGCATAAAAAGGAATCCAGGCGCACATGCAGTGCGTGCATGGCGGAATGGAAGAAATAATCTCGATCTTGAGGGTGACGATGACGCCAGCAGTCGATCAGTCCACAGTGGCCCTGCCAAGCAGGGAGCCTCCAGGCTAATCGAACTGAAGAGGAGTCGCAGAGTGGGGGGTAGGAACGATCCACCCAGTTGAAATCCCCACCCATGATAAGCGCCTGCGGTAACAATGGGGCTAACAACTGTGACAGGGTATCCAAAAATAAACCTTGGTTCACATTTGGAGTATATACGTTAACAAAGGACATAGCTTGGCCATCCAAGCTGCCCGTTAAGACCGAATATCCCCCCTCCGTATCAACCATGCTATTGGTAAGCTGGAACGGAACACCAGGTAGATAGTATACACTCCTTGCCCTCACAATCTCTTGCAGAGGGCAGCCCCCTCTTCATCGTTCTAGTGAGTTCCTTGCAGCAAAGCTACATGGATCCCCCTTCATTTCAGATACGTTAATATCTTGTAATGCTTAACCATGCCATGCAGGCCCCTGACATTTCAGGTGAGGAATTTGTAATTATGATTATCATCCACCATTAAACAATGCTAAAGGGCAACCTGCCCATATACAGTATCAGGAGAAAGCTGCATATTCATATCCAAACGGGGGGAGGGGTAGGAGTAGCTAGTTGCGGGACCCCAGGAAACCCAAACAAACAACAAAACGATCCAAAACTGCCTGCCCAGGACAGGAAGGTAATGACCCCCCCATCCAAACCTAAAAAAGAGCATACAACTGAACAGTTTGGTAGCTGAGAAGTACACCTACAGTATAAGCTGAGGGGTGGTAGAAGTGAGACAGTTCCCCTGGAAGGGCAAGGGATCCCTGACAAGGTACTCCCACTCACGACCATAAGAAAAACGAGAAGAACCCCTAAGGTCCATGTAAGGGGGGTCCCCCTAACATTTCATGTAAACAAACAGCCCTCTATAGAAGCGGAGAAGGGAAAAGGAGAAATAATCAGGGAGACACAAAATGTAAAATGTATAACAAATAGGGAAACAATTTCAAGGAGACACTATGTCAATGGACAATTTCTGCAGTCTGAGGGGTGACCTCGGGCGGGTCCCAGCTCCAGTTGGAGTGAAAAGTAGAATCAGACTCCGATTCTGCATCAGGTCTGCTAGACAGAGCCCCCTCCTCTGTGAGTGGCAATCAGGGCTGGAAATCATGAGTTTGGCAGCACTTTGGCAGTCCTTGTGTGCCTGGTCTGAAGTGGGAGATTCACTCCTTCCCCCTTCTGTTCCGGAGCCGATTTCGAGGGTATTGACTATGCCCTCGTGTCCCAGGGTTCAGTTCCAGCTAGTTCCATACCTCACCCGACTCCAATAAGAACTTTGTTCCCCGATCAGTGATGATCTGCAAACATGCGGTGTAAAGCATGGAGTATTGGACACCAAGGGTTCTAAGCTTGCGTGTAGCTTACAGGAATAAGTCCCTCTGTTTCTGAACTGCAAGTGTGAATTCAGGGAAGAGCATTTCTCGACTGTTATCAACCTACAACTCCCCAAGGTCCCTGGTGCATTCAAGGTAGGTAGAAAGCAAGTGTTCGAGGCTTGTGAGCTGTAGATCGCATGCTTTGCATAAGTCTGGTGTTGGGTCCGGATGCTTGCACTTTGTTTTTAGGTCTCGTGTGACGTAAGCAGCGCATGCGCTGCTCTCGTCTTACGAGGCTTTTTGGAATCTATACGATTCCAAGAAGCCTCGTCCCAGCTCCGTCTTCAGTGTTGATTCGTGCGCGTCGTTCGGGGTCCCGAATCATGCTCAAGGCAGTGCAATGATTGCATGCAAGTCATGTCAATCGCTGCTTGTTGCCACCCTGTCTCCTTTTAGCCACGCCCGCCGGGATTTGATCTTTTACCAGCGGCGTGACATTCTCCCCTTTATTGCTTCCGACACACTTTTTTGTTTATAGTACATTTATTTTAACTCTGTACAATGCTTAATTGTTGTGTGTTTGTCTCGTCTGGGGGTTGTGTCATTAAGTGAGTGGGGTTGTGTTGTGTGCTTGTCTCGTCTGGGGGTTGTCATGAGGTAGGTGGGGTTGTGTGCTTGTCTCGTCTGAGGGTTGTGTTATCAGTGGAGTGGGGTTGTGGTGTTTGCTTGTCTCATCGGAGAGTTATGTTATGAGGTGAGAGGTGTGTACCTTTTGTGTTTTGTGAACCTAACAAAACTGCTGCAAAGGAGGGGGTGGGCGGCAGAGGTCGGGCCCCGCCTGAGAGGGGTTGTTGGGGGGGACGATGCGCCGCTGTCTCCGGCTTTACCCGCCAGACTCACACTTGCTCTTTTCATGTCGTTTCTGCTGTATTATGTTAAGGGCCTGTGTGACCCCAGGGCCCTCCAGGTATCCGCTGTCAGGTGTGACAGTTACTAAACCTGCTCATGTCACCATATGCTGGTAGCTGCGGTCCTGCATGCATAGGGAACTAATGGGACGAGTGACACTACAAGTACCAGCATGCAAAGCTAACAAAGATGCCAGAAGTTCCCGTTTCGAAACAAGCCGGTCTGGGAGCTCTGGGGTTAAGGGTGATACAAGTGGTGACCAGAAGGGCAGACTGACAACCAGGATGTAAAGATTGTGTGTCCTGGCATACACTTACAATCACTCTAAATGTAACTTAATTACATAGTGACAGATGTCTCTGAATGAAAGGCAAGCACTGATGCCGCATAACTTCACCATATAGAATTAGCCCCTCCTGGTTTTTCTGCTGCCACCTGAGGAGTTCGTGGGGCGCCAAAGCCTTTTATTTCAATTGTTTCAATAAAAGGGATCAACATTTGGAGACTTTTAAGACCGGACCAACCCTGCCTGACGTACTTTACGTAGTGCACCCTGGGGTTTGTAGTCCACCGTGTTCTACGGCAGGCAGGTAAACGCCTTAGAAGTGAGACCGCACAGATGGATAGGGTGTGAGGCTGTGAGCTGAGACATCCTAAACCACCAGCCCTGCAGGGTGGGATCTTGTCAAAGATAGGCTCCGTCTTTCATCACGTGAGGTCATTGAAAGCCGCACTTTTATTTGCGTCAGTCGTGTTGTGAAACTGATATTTACATGTCTGTTTCCTCCTGTTCTGGAGGCCAGCTGTGCACGGGGCGAGGTTTAAGCACCAGAACGTGTTGGCACTGTATAAGTCATGGGAGGCTGGACATAGCTTCCTTTAAATTAACATGTGTTACTTAATAACAGATGTTTATTGTTAACCCAACTCGATGGTACTAATTTTATCGACCGCAGAAGGATGAAAGGCTGAGTGGACCCGCCAGGATTGAACCTGTGACCATCCATGAGGTCAAAGCCATGCCCCTACAGTGGACGCATTAGTCTCACTAAGGCTAAGCCACTAGGCCCGGCTTCCATAGGTGCTGGGTCCCAGAGGCAAACCCTGGGTTTTGCATTTCACAATACAACCAGTGGCCAGGGGGGCTTCCTTGCTCTGGGGCACAGGACACACTGGCATTGCCCCTGCTTGGAACGGGCCTTGTGTCATCTCGTCTGTCCGACTCTGGAGTCCTCGCCTCGAGGATCCTGTTCACTTCTTGGCGCACAAGCCGAGCCAACTCTGAGGTGCAGTAGTGACAAAGTCGTACGCCCACTATCACAAAATGCGCCCTAGTCGGGGCGCTGGGATTTCAGAGCGGGTTTTTATGCCGCTCAGTCACAAAAAATGCTGCATAAGCCCCTGCTCCTGGCCCTTGAGGGTCTGGGGTTCAGGATCAGAAGGCGGGGCCTCTGTTTACACGCCGCTTTCACTGCCTCCCAGACCTGTTTCAGACGCCCTGCACCCCCCCAGAGGCCGTGCAGGGGATCAAAGGACCATACAAGGTCACAGAAGATGCCCTGGGGCGTGCACTCAGCCTGGCATGCGGACGGGTGGGCATATCTTAATGTTACTGCTCTTGTTGCAGCAAACTGTGGGGCGGGAGGTAGGGGGAGACTCACATATGGGAATAGGCCAGATCTCGCTTAGCTTCTGGGGATACCTGCCTCGCCCTTCTGTGCCAACAACTAACCCCACCGCCCTTCAGATGACCTCTGACCCCCAGTACACATTGTCTCTCGCGCTTGTACCCAGTCAGCTGGATAATTACTGGAAGATTTGTTGACTGTAATATGGCTCGGCAGACGGTTGTTACTGCACAAACCAAGGGTTTTGAGACACTTTATTAACGGAGATGATGACATTGTTGCTGTGAATTACTGTTTTTTTTAAATATAAAAATGGCTAGATTGTTGAAAATTGCATTGCATTGAAAATGCAATAGGTCTCGCCTTTTATTAGGTTAAAGCCATTTGTTTTGCTGTACAATAGCATTAGCAAAGCAAATGGCTTTAACTGAATCAAAGGCAAGACCTGTTGCATTTTCTTCAAAGAAGTCTTTGCCAGTCACAAGGTAGGTGACTCCTCCTTTCGATGATAGTGCGCATGGGCATCAACTCCATTGTTACATTGTTTTTTCCGCCATCGGGTTCGGACGTGAATTGCTGTGCTCCGGTTCAACTCCGTTTCTCGGGTTCCCCTCGGTGCGCAATCCATTACCCTCAACGGTATTGTTTCTCAATCGCGATTTCCATTATCCGCGTATCGTATCGGTTCAAATTCTTTAATCGGAAAATTAGTGGTGGGCCGTTGGGCCTAACCGCGTCTGGTCAGCTCGCAGTAGATAAAATGGACTCCGTTCAAATTCTGTCCCGTGTGTCGCACTAAAGATCTGCGCATCGATTTGCATGAAGTGTGCAACTTGTGTCCATCCCCGAACATAATGAACAGGACTGTGGCGCGTGACAATCTTTTTGATCCCAGAAGACGCTCCTTGATTGTCGAGTTTGACGTCACGAAATGCACCAGCAAAGTGGCTCTGCACCGGCTCTCTTCGGAGAAGATTCTGATTATGAAGCCTTCAACTCACAAGGAGCCGAAGATTCCGACATGGAAGAGGACTTTCTGCAGGGAATACTGATACTCCCCTGCCCCAAAATATGCCGAACAAAAAGGCTACAGTCCCTACTCTGCCTTCGGGCCAAGGTCGACTGCGAGAACCGGTTTCGGACGCCCCGCCTTCGGGCTTGGCACCAAAACACACAACAAAGCCTTCCATCTCGGGATGGGGTCGGCTCCATTCCGGCACAGAACCGAAAACTTCGGCACCGTAATCCAAGCACGCCATCGTGCCCATCCCTTCGGCATCCAAACCTAAATCTTCGGATCCGAAACACTTGCCACTCAAACCTTCTGCACCGAAAATTCTGGCGCCGATAGCCAAAACAGCTCCTCCCCCATCCTAGGAGCTTCTTTTCGACGTCCCACCTTCTAACATGAACCCGAAACAGAAACAACTAGTAATTAATCCAAAAACTGGACATATTCACATAAAACTACCAGTTAAACGGAAGCCAGAGATGGAGGAAGCTTCCCACATTCCACTTAAGAAGGAACCTTTTGTTACTGGTCCTTTTCCCCCCTCCTCTTACACCGCCTTCCCCACTTGACCCAAATTTGTTAATTACTCCTACAAATTCACCACAACCACAGTCAACTGACCTCCAAGATGACTGAGATGGAGATGAGGGTGTACCAGGGGACATTAGTCATGATCCATGGACAGACTACAATACAGATCCTAATACAATGATCCCGATCCATACCCTTCAAAACACTCTCCACCAGATGACAATGTAGGGTAAATAGAGTTACTTAGGAGGGCTGCTGAATATTATGGGGTCCAACTTCACAAAGTGTCCATTGAAGAGGATTTTCTCTTCGAGACATTAAGTTCCTCTCAAAGAGTAACACACATACTGCCCATACTCAAGGATATGCTCAAACATGCAGACAAAATTTTTAAAGACCCTGTGTGTATGAGGATTTTCACACCTTGAGTAGACAAAAAATATAAACCGGCACCTACAGACCCAATCTATAGCGAAGGTCAAGTTCCCTTAGACTCCCTAGTGGTCTTTAACTCTCGTAAAAGAGCAAATTCTCAAACCACAGGAGATGCCCCTCCTCCTACTAAAGAATCTAAACTTAAAGATGCCTCTGGCAAAAGAGTAGCTGCACAGGCAGCCAATCGCTGGCGTATTGCCAACACCCAGGCTCTTTTAGCGCGTTATGACAGGGCTCATAACGACGATCTGGAAAAATTGCTCCAATTCTTGTCAGACTAACATAAAAATAAAACTAATGATTTAACTCAGGAAGGAAAGCTTATTTCTAATACATCTATTAGATGTGCTTTGGATGCAGCTGATATGCAGCTCGCGCAATTAACACTAGGGTTCTGTTAAGAAGACATGCCTGGTTCAGAATTTCAGGGTTTAAATCCGAAGTCCAAACTTCCATTTTAAATCCTCCCTTTGATAAGGAGCACCTCTTCGGACCTGTAGTAGATACTTCTTTAGAAAAAATGAAGAAGGGCACAGAGGTTGCAAAATCCATGGGGTCTTTGCAGTCCCCTTCCAGACTGGGCTCCTTTCACCTCTCTTTTTTTACAGAGGGGGCTCAAAAAACATCCTCTGATAATACCTCTGCCACCTACAGAGGCAACAATCAGTCACCCTCTTCCAGAAGTTACTTTAGAGGAGGATTTTGAGGCAGTAATGGCAAGGGAAGAGGTAAAGGTAACACAATACGTACTTCCCCTGCAGCCAATAAACAGTGACTTGCCTCCTCCACCACGATCATTCCAAACCTGTAGGCGGGACGTCTTTCTCCCTTTCTACCTGTCTGGAATACAATAACCCCAGACAGATGGGTTTTAGAAATGATCCATTCTGGTTATTGCCTGGAGCTTACCGACAATCCCCCAAACATTTCTTCAAAATCACACAAAATGTCACCAGAGCACTTGAACCTACTCATACAAGAAGTTCTCTCTCTATTGCAAAAAGAAGCTATAGAGCCAGTCCAATTACAGTATCAAGGGACCGGCGTATGCTCACTTTACTTTCTCATACCCAAAAAGGACAGCTCTCTCAGGCCTATACTAGACCTCAGAGACCTGAATCTGTATATCCAATCGGACCATTTCCACATGGTAACACTCCAACAAGGGCTCCCACTCCTCAGCAAGGGGACTTTCTGTCTACTTTAGACTTAAAGAACGCTTACTTCCATAGTCCAATACAGCCCGCTCATCGCATATATCTCAAGTTTGTGGTAGCGGGACAAAATTACCAGTTCAAAGTGCTTCCATTCGGAGTCACCACTGCTCCCAGAGTATTCACCAAATGCCTGGCAGTATTCGCAGCTCATCTGCGAAGACAACATATTCACGTCTTCCCATACTTAGATGACTGGCTCATCAAAGCCAGATCACAAGTAAAGTGTCTTTAACACACTCCTAAAACAGTACAACTGCTCCGCGATCTCGGATTCACAGTAAATCTGCCGAAGTCCTATCTCCAAACCGCAAACGTACTTGGGAGCCACTCATGATATACAAAAAGCTTTAGCCTGTCCCAATCCAGCCAGAATCCGTAATATTCAGGCTCTGATTTCCCAGTTCCCGCCCCACCACTCATTGCCAGCTCGGGTATTCATGCAGTTACTAGGAATGATGGCGTCTTGCATCGTAATAGTTATCTATGCAAGACTTCAAATGCGTCCCCTTCAGGAATGCTTAGCACATCAGTGGAATCAGTCTCCGGGTCAATTATCAGATCTAGTGTTGGTGGACCGCCGTACTTATCACTCTCTGCAGTTGTGGAATCCTCAAAACCTTTCCAAAGGGCGGCCCTTCCTCGACCCAGTTCCACAGACAGTGCTAACAGCAGACGCATCGCTCACTGGTTGGGGAGCTCATCTCCAAACTCACACAATTCAGGGCATGTGGAGTCAGCAGCAAAAACAACTTCATATAAATCATCTAGAGCTCCTAGCAGTATTTCTAGCACTCAAAGCCTTTCAAACTCACCTTGTACGCAAAGCTGTCCTGATACGCACAGACAACATGACAGCCATGTATTATATACAGAAACAAGGAGGGACACACACTCTCCAACTGTCAAACCCTGCACAGGCCATTTGGAGGTGGGCCATACATCACAAAATCTATCTCCTAGCAGAACACCTTCCAGGAGTAGACAATCAGATTGCAGATCTGCTCAGCAGGCAGCGACAACAGATTCACGAGTGGTAACTCCACCCTCAAGTTCTCCTCCAGTTCTTTCAAATATGGGGCTTAGATCTGTTCGCCACACACCAAAACGCAAAATGTCAAAGCTTTACCTCCAGATATCCACACCCATTGTCCAAAAGCAATGCACTATGGATGAACTGGTCAGGGATATTTGCCTACACTTTTTCGCCTCTCCCACTCATTCCACTAGTGGTCGGAAGCTCAGGCAAACGTCCCTCACACTAATCCTAGTAGCTTCCACAAGGGCCCATCAACCTTGGTCCACCACCCTGTTGGAGCTCTCGGTAGTTCCTCATCAGAAACTACATTTCACATCCAATCTCCTCACGCAGAGCCGTGGAGAAATAAGACACCCAGATCCCACACATCTCAACCTAGCGATCTGGCACCTAAAGTCATAGAGTTTGGCTATCTCAATCTTCCGCCAGACTGTATGAACATTATTAAAGAAGCTAGATGACCTACTACAAGAGCTTGCTATGCATCAAAATGGAAGCGGTTTGTTATTTATTGCAATAACAACCATATCAACCCCCTTGATGCTTCAGTTCAAAGTATCATTTGCTATTTTACTGCATTTACAATGGTCAAATTTAGCATACACATCTATACGCTTACATCTCGGTGCAATAGCCACATACCTTCAGAATAGACATCGGTCTCTTTTCAGAGTGCCTGTTATTAAGCCCTTTATGGAAAGACTCAAAAGTTATTCCCCCAAGACTTCCACCTACCCCGGTGTGCAATCTTAATTTTGTTCTTACCAGACTTATGGGTCCAACCTTTGAGCCATTGCATAAATGTGAACTGCAGTTCCTCACTTGCAAAGTTGCTTATCTCATTGCTATCACATCACTGAGGAGCGCTAACCATAGAAGTACCATTTTCACAAGTACACCAAAACAAAGTGGTTCTTTGTACTAACCCTAAATTTCTACCCAAAGAAATTTCTGCCTTCCACATCAACCAATCTGTTGAGTTGCCTGTGTTCTTTCCTCAACCAGATTCTGTGGCAGAACGTGCTCTACACACCTTAGATGTTAAACGAGCATTCTATTACATAGAAAGGGCAAAACCTTTTCGTAAAACTAAGTAACTCTTTGTTGCTTTTGCTTCACCTCACAAAGGCAATCCAATTTCTAAATCCGGTATTGCACGGTGGATAGTCAAATGTATTCAAACATGCTATACAAAAGCAAAAAGGACTTTAATAATTCCTCCTAGAGCGCATTCCACTCTCAAACTGGGAGATCCTATGGCTTTCTTAGGAAACATTCCCATAGCTGACATCTGTAAAGCTGCAACACCTCACACGTTCACAAAACACTATTGTGTAGATGTGTTAGCAAGACAACAAGCTAATGTAGGCCAGGCAGTTCTTAGTACACTCTTTCAAACCACTGCAACAGCTACAGGTTAGCCACCGCTTTGGGTGATTACTGCTGTATAGTCTATGCACAGCATGTGATCTACAGCTCACATGCGTCGAACGGAAAATGCTACTTACCCAGTATGCATCTGTTCTTGGCATGTAGAGCTGTAGATTCACATGCGCCTGCCCACCTCCCCGGGTACCTATACCTGTTGCAGTAATATCTTACTTGGATACATACACCTTGACATCTCTATTCTACTCTCACTAACTCCATTCTCACTCACTGCGGGAAAACAATCTAACAATTGAGTCGATGTCCATGCACACTATCACCGAAAGGAGTCACCACCTACCTCATGACTGGAAAAGACTTCTTCAAAGAAACTCAAAGTGCAAACATCCAGACCCAAGTCCAGATGGCAGACTTATGCAAAGCATGTGAATCTACAGCTCTACATGACAAGAACAGATGCATACTGGTTAAGTAGCACTTTCCTTATTGGGGACAGTGTCTATAAAACATTCTAAAACAATAAAAACATTTGTATACTATAAAATTGATGTGAAACCCACCAGACCCACCCATGAACCTCCCGCTTTACTGTAACCCATACTTAAGATTGTTTGACTGTACTTATAAGGCAAGCAATTCCTACTGCCGTATCTAAATAACACATTTCAGACAGCAGCTCAATTGCATCCGCCCTTTGTACTGTTCTGTATTTGAAAAACAGAGGTCTTAAATACTTGATCCGGCTAGAAGTAAAAAAGGCATAATCCACAAGTATTTGTAACAAGGAACATTTGACATTTAAGGGACAAAGGCAAAAACCGTTATAATCCTGAATTAGAACATTGGAATGTTGGGAGCTCCATTGAAAACAATGGAGTGCTCCGGGCTTATAATGGCTGGTATAAGCCCGGAGCTCCAACATTCCAATGTGTCTTTGGTCACAGCTCTGGCTGTGAACAAAGACGTCAGGGAGCCTGAGGGGATTTGAATCCCCTCGCGCTCCCTGAAGGCTTCGTTTTGTAAGAACATTCTGCCCTCCAGTGGCAGAATGTTCTAATAGCCTTATAGCCCTTCGTAGCAGGGCTATACCGCTATTAAAGTCCCGCTGCGTTAGTTAAAGTCCCTCACCTTCGGCTCGGGCCTTTAACGCTGCAGCGGGCCTTTAATAGCCGGTATAGCCCGCTACGGCGGGCTATAAGGCTATATTATAGCACGTCAGCTATAAGATGAGTAAATAGGGTTACAACCTCTCACTCGTAAAATTTCATTCTGCTGTGTGGGATTGGGTAGCTGCGTCAGGTAAGGGAAGACCGTAACAAGGCCAAGAGTGCTTAATGAAAAACTAATCAACTTTTTTTTCCCAGGTGGAGAAACCCGACAGCCTTTGCCAACAACTCTTTCAAAGCTTGTTTACTGGGACAGGAAGACCAGGTTATAATTTTACCGTGCTCAGAGTGTAAATTCTTTAGGACTCATAATCTATTCCTTCCCCATCTTCTTTTACTACCTTGGAGGATCTCAACCCAACAAAGTTTGGAAACCTTTTCCACTTGGCAGTCCTCCGAAAGCTTATTAAAGAGTCTTAGAGCCCGGTAGAATGCCAACAAATTCCAGGGGTCTAGTGGTAGCGACAGGACCTCCTTAGAACCGCCCTCTCCAACCGGTCTCACTCGCTGGAGGAGTCAAGGGCATACAGCCCCAAGGGGAGTGTTTTCCCTTTATAGGCCTTCATTAAAGGGTTAAGGGCCAACCCTCCATATATCCAGTTAAATCTAGTCAAACCGGTGGCTTGCAACAAGGATTTCTGCTTCCATTTTAAGCTATTTTTGATAGTCAGGCCTAAATACTTATAGCATTCACTATTTCCACCTCCCGAGCATATAGGAACCATCTTAAGATTTTTCCTTCTTTTCCCAAAGACCAACACCTTTGTTTTCTCTAGATTGATCTTCAACTGACTCTGCTTAGTATATACTTCATAGTAGTGTAATTTCCTCTGCAGGCCACCTGGCGTCCTGAGATAGCGTGCCTGATTTATCTAGCTCGACTGGTCTAATTCACAGACTGAGTCTCCCAGGCGTCACCAATATGCAATAACTATCTCCCCCCTGGGCCAGCCGGGGAGCCCAGGATAGGGGAAGGAGAGGGCGTGGCAGTCTTTTGGGGCAGACATGCTCACGGAGCCCGCCTAGATCTGGGTGTGGTCACCTCACGGTCGAGCAGGGCCTCCCCCCAGTGGGCTATGGGCTCCCGCATCGCTCTCACCAACAATGACATCGATGGGACTCCAAGGGTGGCCCCGGCTCCTAACCATGAAACTCGCAGCTCACGAGGAGGCGCCAGATAATTATTTAAGGTAATCCCGGGAAGCCGGCATCTTGGTACAGGTGCAGCAAGGCCCGGTCAAACAAACATTGTTGCACAGCCTTCGGCAGCTCCGTTAGAGCCCAGAATTGTCCAGGGGGGGTCTCTCAATATCGGGGGTTATCATCTCCCTGGGGCCAGGCTCTCTGACAGAATGGGGCCGGATGTGTGGGCCATTCCAAAGTTCCCGCAAACTATGCCTCACTCCAGCTGCTGGCCATCCCCCCCCACTCACCATGTGCAGATCTTTCATACTGGTTAAAATGATAATGTTTGTTATATTATGTATAATGGAAATAAGATCTTTAAAGATGGTAATAAGTGACGATGTAAACCGTTTAAGTGGTGTAAAGTGGTATAAATAAATTGGGGTTAAAAGAGATGATATATTAGGTAAGTTGTATTTGGGCAATGCATCCCATTGCTTGAATGTCATTTGAAAATGATGCCATAAGCAGGAAACATTCAAATGGAGGTATCTTAGATCAGACTATCTCTTCAGTCCCTACAGGTCAAATTGCAACACAGAGTGTACTTCTGGAGAGACAGATCAAAACGAAAGAAGTGAAGCATACATCAACCAGAACAAATGAAATGCCAAACAGACCAGAAGAATGGGCCGTAAAAGATGAATGGGTGGAAGGAGTATCTCCCGAGGGTTACACATACTACTACAATGCAGCAATAGGAGGTAAACCATTTATGCTGAGGGTTTGGGAACAAACTATATTGGTTTCAGTTTTTCAAATGAGTATCCTTTATTCAGCTTTCCCTTAGAACTTGTTTTTCCTACATATCCATGTTTGCTTCTATGACACAGCATAATGATACAATGCAGTCACACCTGCCAAGGGTGTTCTTTCAATCTGAAGGTCTGGTTTGAGGGCAATGAGGAATCATAAAAATGTAAATTGCTAAATATTTACCCTAAGTGAATGAAATCACAATAGATCTATAAAGCAGCATAGCGCCTTATATGAAGTAGTTGCCTTGTGAACGTGTGTAGGCACAGACATGTAGGTCACAGAAGGCACTCACTAGCTTCAATCAGATAGATCATAATTATGTACAAAACATCAGTATAACTTAAACGAAAAAACATTCTGGTGCAGTCAGGCCATCCTCCATTCACAGTCAGCATTGAGATAACACTTTGAAGGAGGCTCAAGTAGGAGCAGATCAAACTGTAAAGGGAAGCTTGTTACACTACAGTCGGGCCACTAATTGAAAATCAGTAGGGATCCACATATTGTGGTTGAGAACATAAGGAGAGATCAAAGTAGCTAAGTAGTTAGGGTGATGCAAGAATATGTTAATATTTAAAGACAAAATATCAAAACCAAAATTTGCAGTACAATGGAAAAGGTTACCAGCATAACTAAGAGCAAGATGGGGATGGGGAGAAATCGAATGCCAGTGTTTTGTACTGATTGCCGGGGGAGTGGTAAGGTATTTGGACTCCCCCACGGGGAAACAGCCTCTACCACGCTGCCTTTACCATGCATGGTAGGTACTGGTAAGGTACACTTTCACTGAAAAAAATCAAAGGTTAATAGGAGTTATAGTTGGGTACAAATGTCTGTATAACCTGCACCCTCGTTATGTACAGTGTTGTCCTAAATGATGCCATTTAATACGTTGTAGTGATGTCATAGAACATATCCTGTAAAGTAACCTATTATCACAATTGCCTACTATAACGTCCCTTTAACCTTTTGTGGTCTTTTTTGTTAACTTCTACATTGTTTTTTTTTTTTAATGTATAGTAAGATGTCCATTGCCCTGTGGGATTGAGTGCAGGCCAAGCTTTGTGCCCAACTATCCTCCAGCCCCGCTGTGCAGGCCTTTTGCCGTGCGCAACATGGGGTTGGGCGCAGGACCTAGCCTATGGCCAGGCTCTGCATCCAACTCCCCACTGACTTCCAACCCCTCACAGCAAACTTACTTCTGATGTGCCGTGCCAGGAGGTTGAGCGCAGGGCCTGATTATGTGATTTTACATTATAAAGAGTGTTATTTTAAGTAAGGCATACCTAATGACATTGTCAGTTGGGCTGAATACCAAAATATAAAAAGTGGGCTTATTGGCTCTATGAATGGGTCAGCATAGTAACCTATATAAAGCACACCTATTATCAAAAAGTCACCAATAATATACATTTTCCTGGCTTTCGTAACCGAAAGATTAGGATGTGGAGGCTAGGATTATGCTTTCTTTTCTTCTCTTTAACAGCAGCCATATGATAACATTAAACAAACTACAGATCCCATGAACACTTGGGATAGAAAATGTTAGCACGGGTCAACTAATCAGGGTACATATGGCCACATTATAGTCCCTTGTCTTTGTAATCTTCTCTTTCTTTGTGACAGTAGCCTTTCATCCTGCTTGCCCATATCGTTGCCTGTGAAAGAAAACAACGTTGAGAACCCATTTTGAACATTCTTAAACTCATGCTTAGCAATTCAGTTTCACCATCCTGTAATGGTGCTATAGTTCAGCAATCATAAAAACGTTACTTAGGGGGCGTGTCCAAGATGGCGACGGAGTAGGACGTGTTTTCAGTCCCTCCGCCGCCACGAATGCTTAGCGTTGTTTGAGCTTCCTCCCTGAACCCTGCCGGCCGCTCTAAAGCTGGTGCGGTCCCTCCGGGACTCAGAGAGGTGACCTGGTGCTGGTGGCGGACCCGTTGAGGCGGCGAGGATCACCTGGAGGCGAAGGGGCCTGTGTCGGGGCCGAGCAGCACAAGCCGGGGTGCTCACGTAGAGCAGCGGCTGGAGGCGGGGCTTTCTGCGGTGACGCGGTGACGGTGTCGCGGAGTGCAGATCGGCCCCCGCGGCCGGCGACCTGGCAGCATCGTGAGGGAGGAATGATCTACGGGACCTCCGGGAGTCTGCCTGACCACCACAGTGTCCGGACGCGGCAGACGGCCGCTTAGCTGCGACGCGCTGCCGGCGGGGGCCCGGGACCCCGACTGACCTTGAGGCCTTCACAGAGCGGTGCCGGGGCGGCACTTGCCGGGAGCAGCACGGCTTCCGCGTTGGGAGGCCTGTCTCTGCCTCGACGGTGACCGGAGAGAGGGCTGGCCTCACCTTTCCTCCCACTCTGGTGGGGGGCACCTCGGCCGCTGGATTCCCCGACTTGCACAGTGCCACGAGTCCACAGCGGTAAGGCACCCCGGCCGGGGGCAGAGACTGGGGCTGCGGAGTGGATGCATGGGCCCCACGTCCTGACCAGCCCTGGAGGGTATACCACTGACGATTTGTAGGGGGCTTTCTCTGCGCTCTGCCCCCGGAGTCTGCCTCGGAGACCAGAGGATTGCAGGCGGTGGGGGGCCTAGGAGACTGGTTCCCCTCGCGTGAGCCTAGTACCCTGCGGCTGGACAGAGGTGGTGCCCGTAGACCAGCGGGGAGAGTGAGGGCGCCCGGAATAGTGGCTTTGGGCGCCTGGGGATCCCTGTGGTGTGACCCGACGTACTGGACCCACGCTGGAGTGTGAACGTTCTCCACTTTCGATCTCGGCTGCGAAGGCCTAGCCGAGAGTCCCTTGTCTAGTGGCGGCTTGGAGTGGCGGAGAAGGGAACGCTGCGGAGGGTGGAGCTCGGAGAGTCCGTTCACGTCCCGGACTGGCTGCAGGCAGCTGTGGAGGAGGATTGGGGTGCGCTGAGCGGTGAGCCGTCCGGAACGGCACTTGATGAGCCCTACGGCGCCAGGGGACCAAGAGGGGGAGACCACCTCAACGAGCCGTAATCGAGCGGCGAGTGCTGCTACCTTCCTCTGAACTTTCGTTTCAGTGGTTCATCCTCGTGAGCGTGATGTCCGGCAAGCCCGGCAAGGGAAAGCCCGGCAAGGAGGGGCCTCAGAAGGGGGGGCGGCCGGCGACGTCTCCCGGTCCTAGCATCTCCCCCCGGCAGCGAGACGACGAGGCGCCGGCGACTAAGGCTTTTATGTTGGAGCTCTTCTCCGCAATTAAGGAGGACATCTCGGAGCTTCGTACCCAGCTCGCCTCGGATCTCAGAGACGTGAGGAGAGAGGTGGATGGCATTGGCGAACGGGTGGCGACGCTGGAAGAGCATGATATGGGTCTGGCGGGGGACGTGCACCAGCTCCAACAGGATGTGCTGCGGCTGACGGAGCAGAACCTGGACCTCCAAGCCCATGCGGAGGACCTCGAAAACCGGTCCCGACGGAATAATATCCGCATTCGAGCGGCTCCCTGGGATGGTGAGGCGGGAGACCTGCGTGGCTATGTGGAGGCCCTCTTCCTGCAGATTCTTGCCAAGGATGACCGTCAGGAGGTCCAGATGGACAGGGTTCATAGAGTGGGTCTGCCGAAGGGTGCGGGGGCTCCCCCCCGGACATTCTGGTCTGCGTCCAAGACTTTCAGCTCAAGGAGCTCATCCTTCGGAAAGCTAGGGGTATTGCCGATCTGCAGTTCAGAGAACACCGTCCCCAGTTGTTTCAGGATCTGGCGGCGTCGACGCTCCAGAAGAGACGCGCCTTTAAACCGGTGACGACTTTCCTACGTGACCAAGCGGTAGCCAACTCCTGGGGCCATCCCTTTCGCCTCATCTTCCGGTGGCAGAACAGGCTGGTCCAGCTCAGTTCCTTGCAGGCTGCCAAAGCTCTCCTTGGATTGGACAGCGCGGCCTCATCTCCGAGGGGTGGCCGATCACCATCGCGACGCCGACGGCGCGCCTCCTCCTGGCATAGAGTGGGGCGTCCTGTAACGCAGAATAGGCCTGATCCCACGGCCAGCCAACAAGAAAGGAATGGGGCAGTGGCCTCTGTGGTAAATGTGACGGTGATGCCACCACAAGACAGCTCGTCAGCGGCCTGAGGGCGGATGGGAGGCTGCTAAGCGTCGGAGGGACGCCCCCCCCCTCCATTCAGGTACCGTGGGTGAATATGTACTTTTGGGGAAGACGTCCCGGGTTAGAGAGCAGATGGACCATTGACTGCTACCTGGGATCCTGTTCTCCGGGGGTCTCAACACTGGCCCTCGCCATGGACCTTTGGGTTCATGGGGTTCTTCCTTGTTGGGGACTGTTCGTTCGGGTGTTTTGGGTGGGTGGTTGTTGGTGGGGTTTTTGTTGGGGCGAGGTTCGGAGCGGAAAGGAGGGGGTGGGGGGAGGAACGGGGTGGGGGGGACCAGTGGTGGTGGCTCGAGGCTGTTTGAGTGCGGGTGTATGCTTGGCGTTTGGTGGGGGATGTGAGAGGGAGGCGAGGAGGGAGGGGACCGGGATTGCTGATGAGACTGGGAGGGGCTACAGATGCACCTGGGGGAGGCCTTGCTTCTAGGCGCTACGGATGGGTGGTGAGAGAATGCTGGAGGGCGGAGCTCTTGAGGTTTTTTCTGAAGGGGGGGCAGGTAGCACGGGAGGGTGGGATGTGTGAGTTATGCCAGTTACAATAGGAACTTGGAATGTGCAGGGGCTGAACTCCCCCCAGAAACGCCAGAAGGTCTGGAAGTACATACTAGATCACCACTTAGATGTGGTTGGGTTGCAGGAAACCCACCTGGCCCGGAAGGATGAGTCTCGCTTGAAACACAGGCAATTTCCCCTTATTTACAGATCCTCGGCGACCTCCAAACATAGGGGGGTAGCTCTGATGATCCGCGCCACGCTTCAGTTTCAGCCCTTGGGGGTCCGGAGCGATAGGGAGGGCAGGTGGATTATGGTCAAGGGGGTACTGCTCGGTAAAACTTGCTCATTTCTAGTGTTATATGCTCCCAATGTGGGGCAAAATCGGTTCCTTCTAGAATTGTTGCGCACCGTTGAGGATTTTGTGGAGGGGGCATTGTTCGTGTTGGGGGATTTCAACTTGGTCTGGGATAAGGACCTGGATAGTTCGCATCACCAGAGGGCGGGGACTGGTCTCTTCTCCGACGAGCTGCGTCGGAGGTTTACCGAACTGGGGCTGTTGGATGGCTGGCGCTCCATACACCCCAACTCTCGAGATTACACTTTTTTCTCGCATATCCATCACTCTTATTCTCGGCTGGACCATATCTTTTATAGTCAATCCCTCCGGGGATCCCTGAGAGAGGCCAAGATCTTTCCTCTCTCTGTCTCTGACCACGGGCTCTTTGCGATGGGCCTCTGCTGGGCGCCGGAGGGTAGCGCCCCGCGTAGGTGGTACTTTCCAGCCTCCCTGGTCCGCGATGAGTCTTCCTGCACGGCGCTCCGTAAAGCGATTCGAGACTTCTTCCATCTCAACCCGGTGCATGACACCTCGGTCTTCAACATGTGGGACGCTTTCAAGGCATCACTGAGGGGTAGCTGCCTGGCCCTTACTGCAGCCCTAAATCGTTTAAGGAGGGCGGAGCGTGAGGCGTTGGAACAGGAACTCTCCGCACTAGAGCAGGCGCACAAGGCCAAGCCCTCCAAACAGACCTTACGACCGCTGACTGCCCTTAGGGGCAAACTCCGGGCTCATTACAACAACAGAGCGGAATTTACCCTCCTAAAGCTTTGCCACCTCTCCTACACTCAGGGGAACAAGGTGGGGAAGCACCTGGCTCGCCAACTCCGTCGTAAACGGGAGAGGGACTATATAGGAGGAGTGCGTGACACGACTGGCGAGCTACGGCACTGTGACGATGCGAAGGCTGAGCTCTTCGGGGAGTACTATGCGCAGCTATACGCGGGCAGTACTCTTGATCCCGTAGCCCAGACGGACTACTTGAATGCGCTTCCGCTCCCTCATGTGTCTAGCGACTGGAATGAGCGACTCGCCGCTCCCATTTCCCGAGAAGAAGTGCTCACCGCCATCAAGTCCTTGAAACTCCATAAGGCGCCTGGGCCTGACGGTTTTACGGCCCTCTTTTACCAGTCCTTTGCCGCTGACATCAGTGACTTCTTGGTTCAGCTGTTCAACGCAATGGCCGACTCGGGGGTCTCCTCGGCCTCAATGGCGGAGGCAGTTATCTCCATTATCCCCAAGCCGGGTAAAGACCCCTCTGCTTGCTCGTCGTATAGGCCGATTGCTCTGCTCAACATCGACGCCAAACTCTACTCTTCTATCCTGGCAGCCCGATTGGTCAGGATGAATGAGAACCGGCATGAGATCCTGCAATCAGGTTTTATCAAGGGGCGGCAAACACACGACAACATTAGAAGGGTGATCCACCTCATCGAAAAGGCCAACCGCTTTAATATTATGGCGGTATTGTTCGGCCTAGACGCCGAGAAGGCGTTCGACCGGGTGGATTGGCACTTCCTATTCCGTACCTTGGCAGCGTTTGGGTTTTCGGACAGGTTTTTGGCCATGCTCAAGGCCAACTATAGCGACCCTGGGTCGCGAGTCACGGTCAATGGGCACTGCCCCGCTTTTTTCTCGCGCGGCACGCGGCAGGGATGCCCCCTCTCTCCCTTGCTCTTTGCCTTAAGTATTGAGCCCTTAGCGTTGAGGATCCGAGAGCAACCGGACATACGTGGCTTGCCGTTCACGGGTGAACAGCACAAGATCTCCTTATTTGCGGATGACATCTTTCTCTCCCTCGCTGACCCTGAGCACTCCCTCCCCCAGGTCCAGACGGCACTGACGCAATTCGAGGCGGTAGCGGGCTTCAAGGTGAACTACGATAAATCATACATTCTTAACCTCACGCTTTCAGCGCCAGAGGTGGACCGCCTCCGACTCCTTTCGCCTCTGCCATGGACCCACTCCTCAATGCTTTATTTAGGGGTCCGTCTAACCCCCACAGTGGGGAAACTATTCTCGGCTAATTTCCCCCCCCCTTTTGGCCACGGTCCAGGCTGACCTAGGCCGCTGGAAGCCGCTGTTCATCTCGTGGCTGGGGCGGATTCATGCAATCAAAATGTCACTTCTCCCGAAGTTCTTGTATTTATTCCAGGCTCTCCCTATTGTCTTGGACGGTGATTTTTTTAGATGCGTGCAGATTCTGCTACTCCGCTTCGTGTGGCAGGGGGGTCGGGCTCGGTTCTCTTTTACCACCCTACGGCGCCCTCGGGGGAAGGGGGGGGGGGGGCGGGGGGGGGGGCCTACCGGATCTGGGCCTCTTTTACAAGGCGGCACAACTCAGGGTTTTGGTGGAATGGACTCAGCCCCTCTCGGAGAAACACTGGCTGCATATGGATAGAAGCGTAGCGGGGCGGACGATATGGGATCTGGTGTGGAGACCTAAAGGGGATAGACCTCGGAACGCGTACATCAGCACGCCCACCGGTACCGCCCTCAAGGTCTGGGATTCGGTGTCTAGAGATGAGCGGTGGACTACGTTCCCGTCGCCCTTTACGCCCATACACTTCAACCCAGCATTCCCTCCTGCGCTGCGAGAGGGGCCCTTCGATGCCTGGCGTGAGGGGGGCTGCCTGGCCCTCACGCATCTGTTTCATGGCTGTGCCCCGCTGACGTTTGCCAACTGTAGGCGCGATTACGGGGTCCCTCAATCGGAACAGTTCCGCCACACTCAGCTGTTGCACTGGGCGCTATCTGCGCCCGATCGGGATGCGGCGACGAGGCCGCCCACCCCCTTTGAGATCTTTCTGTCCCGATCCTCGTCCATGCGCGGGGCCATCTCCTTCCTCTATGGCCAGCTCTTAGCCACGGCCGTTTCCCCGAGGCCACGATACGTGGGCCTCTGGGAGGACCTTGTCGGTCGCGCCATCACAAGTGCCGAGTGGTGCCGTCTCTGGAAGGACATGACCCAATATAATCACTCGGTGGAGCTGAGAGAGGCGCATCTCAGGACCATGCTGGATTGGTATCTCTCACCCGCCAAGCTGCATCGCATATTCCCTGCCACCTCAGATAGATGCTGGAGAGGCTGTGGGTTACTGGGGGACTTTCGCCATATCTGGTGGGATTGTCCGATCATCCGCCCCTCCTGGGAGGAGATCTTGTCACACATTAAAGGGATCCTGGGGTACCCGATCTGGGTCTCCCTAGCTCACGTGCTGCTGGGCCTCCGGGATCCTCTCCTTGAGCGTCAAACACGAGCGGACAGACAGATTCTTTGGCTCTGCATAGGGGCGGCCAAGATTACCCTGGCGGCAGCATGGAAGAAAAAAGAAGCCCGAGCGATCTCCTTGTGGCATGCGAGGTTGTGGAAGTTGTTGAGCACGGAGAGGATGGCAGATATTTTTCTGGGCAACTTTAAAAATTTCTTTTTTTGCTGGTGGCCATTGGTCCGCTTTCTTTCCGTGGGATTACCAGCTGCGGTGGCCCCACCGTCGATCCGAGCCCTCCATCTGTTTCAGTTATAACTGTCTGTTGCAGATTGCAGTTAGTGTGTATGAGAGCTACCACCACTGGGGGTGGAGGGGGGGGGGGGAGCTGAGGGGTTTCAGTTTCAAGGTTGTTGCGTCCTGCCTAGATGGTAAGGGGGAGGCTGGTAGCACTGACAGTAGGGGAGGTGGCCCCAGTGGCTCGTACTCTGCTGTGCTTTGATGACTGGAAGTGAGCTGAAATCCACTACCTGCTTCGCATGTAGAGCCGGGATTTGGTCCAGTAGTCCCGGTAGGGCTTATGGCTGGCGGCCTTGAAGGGCTAATCTCTCGAACGCTCTTGCTTGCTGCGGCCTCCCCACACACTTAGTGTACCCCCTGCGTGGGAAGTTGTGCGCGACTGGCGCTGTTTCTTTTTCTTCTGTAGTCCACAAATTAAATAAAACTTTTACAAAAAAAAACGTTACTTAGTAACATTACGAATTATCTCCTTACACCGGGGGGCATAGTTGATCCACAAACAGGATAATCCTCTCCTCTGCGTCCTTAATAGAATTGAAAGTTTCCTTAACAAAAGGTAGGACATTTTATCATCTATGTCAAGAACGGAAGCGTGGATTATGCTAGTTCAAAGCTTATCTACCACTAAAAGCTCTTGAAAATAGTTTAATGACCAATCCGCTGCATTCATCATATCCTTCAAGCGAGTTCCAAAAGAAAACACCTTAGAGGCCATAGCCCCTTTGGGAGAGTGGGCCCCAAAATGTGTGTGGTTATGCCAGCTTCCTGCATGGCCCATCTGACCCATCTAGCGATAGTAGGGTAGGACACCGCTCGATATGGCTTTCTAAGAGCAATAAGGAGTTGTCGGCTTGAGCTGACAATTGTTTCTGCGGAAGATATTTGTTGCTTAGCTAATAGAGGAACAGATTAAACATCACATTCACATCCCAAAGGACTGAATACCGCGGTTCTGGGGAAGAATTAGGCAAATGACTCCCAGTAGCTTCCGGCTTAAAGGGTGCTCACCCACAGGATACAGTCTGGAGCGAAAATCTGGGACATTCCATTGTCCCCGGTAATCCTCCACGCCATGAGCTGCAGCGAACCCTCCAGAACAAGATGGTGGGGTTTCCCATAGGGATCTCGAAGGAGAGCTGGGAACAGGGGTAGATTGATTGGAGCATCCCAAGAAAGTTCCATCAGAACAGGAAACCACACTTGAGACCTCCATAGAGGGGTGATTACCACCACATTCTCCAGCTGTCACCGAACTTGGGTAGAGAGTCCCATTTTTGAGAGCAGCGGGAACGTGTAGCTCCTCAACGTGTCCCAGCCTTATTTTAAGGAATCAGTCGCATGAGCTAAGGGGTCCGGCCTCCAACTGAAGTATTTGACCACCTGATGGTCTAGCCTGGCCGCGAATAGATCCACTGAAAAGAGACCCCATCTCGATGTCAGTGCCCCGAACATGGATGTATCCAGCTTACAGAGACTGAAATCCAGAAGATACCAGGATTGCCAGTCTGCTACTTGAATTGCCCAAGCTCGGGAGATATGACTGAGATCTGATTCTCGAGGCAATATTCCTAAAAAGCTCCTGGCCAGATCTGGTAGAGGCTTTAATTGTGTTCCCCCTAGGTGGTTGATGTACCTCACCGCTGCCACATTGTCCATCTTGAGGACGACATTGCATTTGATCTGTTCCTTTGTCCATCATTAGACCGCAAATGAACCAGCCAGCAGTTCCAGACAATTGTTGTGAAGAGAGAGCTCTCTGTTGGAGAATTCTCCACATCGTGCTCCCCAGCCCACTCTGCTGGCATCTGATTCGATCACTAGGTCTGGTTGAGATCTGAAAATGGCGCAACCATTCCACGCCTCCATGTGGCTAACCACCATTGGATTTCCACCTTCAAATTGCCTGTTAAGGGTACACACTGTGAGTACATCAGGCCTTTCCGGAGGAGTGAGATCTTGAGCCCCTGGAGGGCCCTGTAGTGTCAGGGGCCGGGAAAGATGGCTTGGATGGAAGCTGAGAGAAGTCCTACCTCCCTCGCAATCTGTTGCAGGGATGTAATTGGTGTGGTCAGGGTGCGAGTCAGTTTGTGTCTGATCTTGGCCACCTTCCTAGATGGAAGTCTCAGGGTGGCATGAATGGAATCTACTACAAAACTGAGGATGACAATGGACTGGGTCAGAGATAAAATAGACTTCTTTTCGTTGATGAGAAAACCTAATGACTGTAGCGTGTCCAAGAAACCTGGGTCTCGTACTCTTATCCCTGCTGCTACTGTGCCAGGTTATGAGCTCTGAGATTCTGACACAGCCCTAATGTGCCCGGGTTCGAGCCCGCCATTCAGGTAAAACAAATTTCACCTAAATTATGCACCTGACTTGCCCTTGTGTCTCCTTGTGTTCTATTGCTTTTACTGTATTTAAAATCTTCGGACTATATGTATTTACTGATTGCGCCACCTCTCCTGTATTTTTTGGTTCTCCTGTTTGGTTGCCCTCGCCGTTTTTCCCGCTCCCTGCATTCCCGCCCAGCCTCTCCCACCTCCCAGGACTACATATTGAGGCGGCTGTGTGGCTGCGCCAGGAACCCTGGCTCTTCCACCCCGCAGAGATATACCACCTCCGAGCCATGGACCCCGGACGCATGAACAACCACTGCTGCCACGCCTCGTGCACCACGATAGGACCGTTCTCCTGCCGATACTGACAATTCATATGCAGCACTGAAGTTACTAACAACACTAGGGACGCCAGCAATGCAACCACGTCCACCGCACCGACCAGGCCCTCCACATCGAAACTCCAGTGCATTCTACTCAACACTCGATCACTCTGCCAACATGCCACGAAGATCTGGGACATGATCTCACCCCCTGTAACGGACATCATCTTTCTCACAGAAACCTGGCTGAAGCCTCCTCCGCACCAGACATCACCATGAACAACCTCAAGGGCTACAAGATTACACCCTGAGATTGAACAAACATGCACAGAGGCGGAATCGGCATCATCTACAAGGACACATTCGCTGCATGACCTCCTGAGAAGACTCGACCCCGCCAATGGAACGCCTGAACATCCGACTACGCACAAATGGGAAAAGTACCATAAGAGGCAACCTTGCCTACAGACCATGCCCCAGCTTAAGCAGCGCAATCCCAGACATCCTCACCCCCAAGCGACTCAGAGCACTACATCTTCCTAGGTGGCCTCAACTACAAACTTGACTACTCCAGCGACACCAACACAACTGACCTCCTGGAAAGTGTGAGCAGCACATCTCAGAACACACGCTTGACCCCGTCTATACCTCCAGCACAGAATCAAGTACACCCACATCGCACAACTCACCTGGACCGACCACTTCAGCGTCCACTTCACCATCTCAGGGCCCACCAACTCCGGGACAGCGCCCCGCAGTTCTAAACACAGAAACTTGAAGGAGATCAGTGGAACAACGCTCTCAGCTCCCAGATTCAACATACGACCCAGAGTTGGCAGCAAAAATGCTCTCCCAGTGTATCACAGAATGCGCCAACAGAATTGCCCTCACAAAATCCAAAGGACCCCCCAGGCGAGCCAGCTGGTACACTGAGGAGTTGAAATCTACCAAGTGAAATTACCAGCAACTCGAGATGAATTGGCACACCAGCAAGAAGACAGCGACACCTTCAAATCAGCAGTCCTCCAGTACCACCACCTCCTGAAGGAAACAAAGTAGACCATCCTAGAAGACCGCATTGAAGCTAGCGCAAATCACAGCAAAGAACTCTTTACCATAGTGAAGGAATTCTCCAATCTCGAAGCCGCCGAGGACGGCATTCCACCCCCACAAGCACTATGTAACAACCTGGCAGACTTCTTCCATGACAGGATCTCAGCCGTCTACTAAAACTTCGAACCTCAACTTCCCGCCACTGAACAAATCAACCTGCTCACACCCATAAACTCAAACACTGGCTCACCCACTGGGTTCCTCTCACCACCCAGGACACAATTGCCTCCATGATCTCAGTGCACGCAGGAGCACCCACGGACCCCTGTCCCCACCACGTTTTCAACCTCAGAAGCAATACAATCTGCGAAGAGCTCAGAAAAGTGCTGAACATCTCCATTGACTCTGCCTCCTTCCCACAGCACTGAAAGCATGCTACAGCGAGGCCTCACCTTAAGAAAATGTCCGCCGACCGAGAAGAACCAAAGAACTACTAGCCCATCTCACTTTCCAGAAAAAGTCCTAGAGATAGCCATTAACCAGCAACTTACTGAACACCTGGAACACAACAACCTCTTGGGCCCCACCCAATCTGGTTTTCGAGGCAACCACGGCACAGAGACAGCCCTGATCGCATCCACTGATGACATCAGAGCCCTCCTGGACCACGGGGAGATGGCAGCACACAGCCTTCTAGATCTATCAGCTGCCTTTGACACCATCTCCCACCACATCCTGATCAACAGACTCCACTACAAAGGTATACAGGGAGATGCCCTCAGATGGATTGCCTCATTCCTCACCGGAAGAACTCCAAGAATCTGACTGCCACCTTTCACATTAGAATCCAAGAAGATCATCTGCGGTGTCCCCCAAGGATTGTCCCTCAGCCCAACCCTCTTTAACACCTAAATGACCACCCTGGCCAACATCTTCAGATCACACGGACTCAACATCATCTCCTATGCTGACGGCACTCAGCTCATCCTCACGCTGTGAGAAGAACCCTCCACCACCAAATCCAACTTCCACAGATGTTTGAGAAAAATTGCTGACTGGACTGACAACTGTCTCAAACTCAACACGGACAAGACGGAAGTCCTCATCTTTGGGAACACCTCGCCCTTGAATGACACATGGTGGCCCACGGAACTCTTCCCATCCCCCACTCCGATAGACCATGTCGCAACCTCAGCATCATCCTAGACAGCAAGCTATTTATGAAGAAATAGGTCAACGGAGTGCCATCTGGCTGTTTCCACACCCTATGCATGCTCTGAAAGATTTTCAGACTGCTTGCAGTCAACACCAGAAGGACCGTCACCCAAGCCCACATCACCAGTAGACTGGATTACTGGAACACACTCTATGTAGGAACTGGCGCTCACCTCCTGAAGAGACTACAGACAATACAAAATTCAGCAGCAAGACCTCCCCAGATGGACCCACATCACACCCCACCTCAGAAAGCTACACTGGCTCCTGATCCCGAAGAGAGGCCAGTTCAAGATGCAGACCCACACCCACACATTCAAAGCCCTACACAACGAAGGACCTGAACACATTAACACATGTCTGACTTTCCACCACAATTCATTAGCAAGAGGTGGTCTAAGTTCACAATTAGCCGGGTGCCTCTGGCCCAGAGATGCTCCACCTCTGGTCGAAGGATGTTGGTGAAACACCACGGGCCAAAGATAGTCCAAATGGGAGAGTAGTGAACTTGTGTGTGGCATGAAGCCACTGGAATTAGAGGAAGTGCCAGTGAGGCTGGAAGATCGGGATCGTCAGCTAAGTGTCTTTTAAATCTAGACACACTAACCAGTCATTGGGAAGATGGAGGTCCCTGAGAAGGTGAATACCCTCCATTTAGAAGTGGCGGTAAACCAACCACTCGTTGAACAGGTTGCTGAGAAAACTGTATGAATGTGGGTGGGTCTGGATGATGGCCCCTTTGGACAGGAGGTCCTGAACCTCAGTATCGACCAGGGAAGACTCCTCTTTGGAGAAGTGCAAGGCGGCAGGGCCCAGTATTGCACGGGGCAGCTGAAAAATGTTATCTGGAACCCTGGTGGTCTGTGAGACACAAGTGTCGTATGTCAGAGATTTCCAGTTGTGGGCAAAATATTCCAACCTGCCCCCCAGCCATACATGTGGAAAAGGGATCACACTCACCGTGAGAGAGGTACCTTGTTGGTGTCCACCTCTGGCTCCTCTGGTGCCTTGGTGTCAAGAGTATGCGTGGGTGGGAAAGAGGCTTGTTGCTGTCCACCGCCTGCCAAGCGCCCCCTCCCACGGCCGGCCCCAATGAAAACCTGGGGGTTAAATATCTTTCTTATGAACAATTGTGCTTTGTCCAGCGAATTGAATGTAGTGACGAACTTGCTAATCCTCATTAATGAAAGGTCTTCCGAACAAGCAGCCTTGCACCACTGGACCTCACTCTGAGGTGGCCAAGTCCCCTAGCTTGGGGCCGATTTTCCCAACACAGACTTTCTCCGCTCCATTGAAAGGGCACAGATGGCATTGCCAAGACACATTATGGCCCTCTGTGCTCATCCTGACAGGTGATAGGACTTCTGGGGGTATAAAGGAGCCGGAGGTCTTGGCATCATCCACCATGTCTTGTATTTTTGTGAGTGGCCCTGCTATGTCCAGTGGTTTGTCCTGGCAGGGCCGCCAGGACCTATTGATGACCTTTTTAGATTCACATATGTATTTAACCAGGAAAGTTGCCATCTGTGGGTCTGTCTCTGGGGTAAGGGCCACTTTTCCTGCCAAGAAGGGGTGGGGGCAAATCGCCTTGAGACAGTTGCAGATCTTATCTAAAGACTTACTCAGCCTCTCCACCACGTATGTGGCAACTTTGTCAGCGGGGACCCACTCCGATGACCAATGATGTAGGAGGTCCTCTGGGTCAGGCGTTCTGGAATCTGACCCTGGTGCAGGCTTTTCGCAGTCAGACAGTTTTGGTACAGAGCTGGGGCACCAGGGTCTTTCTGGCTCCACATCCTCATCTTGGGGGATTTGACTGATCACTGTCCGGTGATGGGAGCCGGGGGGAGCAGGTGAGGGTGCTGGACTTACGTCAGGATTTGTGGGAGGGAAGAGGTTGGCGCATTGATGGGGTCTAGAGAATTAGAACCCAGGAATGCGCGTTTCAGGTGGTCAAAGGTGTCTAAATCCATGCCTGCGCGCTTCCTACCAGAAGGTTGAGGCGTCTTGGGTATGCCTATAGGCATAAGGGTCGATGACCCTTTAGCCTCAAGGATCAGGGCACGAAAGTACTGCATTGCCACATTAGATTATTTTTGCTCCAGCGATACCTTGGCTTCTAAGACCGCCCTTTGGATGGAGGCATCCATGACCTCACAGAAGTCAGTCAGTGAGCAGGTAGGTAACCTCTTTCTCCTCCGTATAGGAGTTGTGAATTTATCCAGTATTAGGATATCTTTCATAGATTCACATGCCTGAATCATTCCCCGTCGTCTGGATGGGAGTCCGCGGTACATAAATAAAGTAATGTCTCACTAGACATATAGAGTAATAGGCCAAAGGCCTCACCGTAGTAACATATCCATGTCCTTTTGTAAAAAAAAGGGACCAAACTTGGAGAGTAGCCAATCAGCTATCACCACCCTCTAGAACCTTCCTGGAAGGAGCTCTAGTCCCTCAGATTTTCTACCGCACGTCATGCTAAGGGAGGCTACTCTGAGCTCTGCTCAGCATTCCTTGTTTCTGGATTACCAGTGTTTCTTTCTTCAAATTTCCATCTTCTGGGTGAAGTTCTTAAGTTCTTCATGGCAGATACTCTGAAAAAGGGCCTTGTGCTTCCTGTGGAAAAAAGAGACTTCATGTTGACGATCAACACAAAGACTGTCTCTACTGCCTTTATCCGAACCACTCTTCAAAGGATTGTAAGGTATGTCGTACCTTTTCCACCAAGACCCTCAAAGATCGGGAGGGACGCCTCTTAATTTGGCTGCAGAGGCTTAAAGACAAAGACACAGTGCTGTCCTCTCAGAAAAGACCAAGGGTGGCTTCTCCGGGCCCTTCGGCGCAGCCACCTCAAAAGAAGGTGCATAAAGTCTTCAGAGGTCCTTCCTAAGACTCTTCCAGTGAAGGTTTGTCCACAGGAAGCTCTTCATGCCTTCAAAAAACCCTCTTCCACCCCGTCGACTGCGGCCTCGTCGGCGGTGGCTTCGACGACGAGGAAATCTCCATCGACGGCATTGAATGTGACCTAGTCGACGACGACAGTTTCAACTTCTGTTGCGTCTCATTCACAATCAACGTCGAGGACGACAATTCCATCGTCGACGGCCGGTAGGTCTGTCTCGTCAACGCTTAAAATCAAAAGAAAACATCGCCGACGTCCAAACTGCCGTCGACACTGCGATCAGACAACCGTTGACGACGACACCGTCGACATCTACATCATCGTCGACGAGGACTCCATCGACAGCAGCTCCGTCGACGAAACTTTCATCGCCGACGTCGGCGACAGCTCTGACGACGGGACCTCAATCTACCATGGTACCCGTTGGTGCTTCACAGTCGACGACTTTACCATCGACGGGACCATCGACAGCAGATTCTGACCTACAAAGTACGTATGTGCACCTAAAAATCACGAAAACGTACGTTAACGCCGGCCCTGACCTCCCCTAGTAGAGTCCAGCTCTTGCCACCAGCACATCTTTTGGAGGAAGAAGACTCTGATGATGGCATTATGTTAAGAACAGCGACAAGCCCATCGCAACTGAACTTTAAGTACCAGGACAGTTCGGACTATGATGATCAAGGACAGGAAGATGTGGAGGTTTCTCCTGAAGAATGCCATCCACCTCCAACTCCCATGGTTTGTTTGCCTGCATCCCTAGTCTCTGACCTACAGTTTTTCATTTCGGACTATAAGCAGAGATTTCCAACATCTGCAACGTCTCCACTTCCGGTTGTGTCTCCGCCACCAAGACCGCGATCTCCTCCGTTAAGCTTGCAGTCTGAGCCTGTCACATCACCACCTCCACTTTCCACAGACGATGAGGAGGTGGAACAACATGAAGAAGGGGAACTTCAGGATTCCCAGTCTACTCGTGACGAGTGGAACGAGTACATACTTCCCTGTCCAGCTTCTCCCGTGCCCACCACAGCTGACTCTCCTCCGGAGGACATTGGAGGTTTTCACAACATAGTGGAAAGAGCGGCGCAGCGCTTTCAAATACCTATGCCCTCACACCAACAGGATTGCTTCCTCTATGATTTTAAAGAGCAATATAAGAAATCCGTTTGATCTATCCCTATTATAGACTATATATGGGATCTGGGTGTTAAAATCATGCAGAACCCTTCCTCGGTGCCTCCAATATTGCTTCGTCTGGATAAGAAATATAGGGCTCCAGATACTGCTCCGGCTTGCCTGACCGGCCATCCTAAACCGGACTCAGTCATTACACAAGCTGCTCAGTGGAAATCAAAAAATCCTTCTGCTCTGCTGACCGCCCGCCTCCGGACAAAGAGGGTAGACGGCTGGACAATATTGGCAAACGCTTCTCGTCCATGTCTGCATTAACGGTGCATGCATCCAATTCCTTGGCACTGTTAGGACGTTATAACAGGCAGATGTGGGCAGATATAGCTCCATACCTTGCGGCCTTGCCAGAGGACTCAAAGGAAGAGGCAAAGAAAATCTTGCTGGAGGGCGAGCGGTCTGCATCGAAGATTATAGACTGTGCGATGGATATCGCCTCTGCTGGACTTCGCCAACTCGCGGGCGCAGCTGTACTACGGCGCCAGGGTTGGTTGAAGGCGACTTCATTCCGACCGGAGGTCCAAACGAAAGTTTTGGACATGCCATACGATGGTCAGCTTCTTTTTGGGACCCACATCGATGAAGCTCTGTAAGGTATTAAAAAGGATACCGACGCGGCTATGGCTTTGGGTACCCTCCAATTCAAGAACCCATCTTTTCGAGGCTCGAGAGGGAGAGGTCAAGCGTCTACCAGGGGTGATTACCAACACCGATATTCCTTCTCTTCCAAGCAGCAATATCTGCCTCAATACCAACAACGTCAACAGCAATCCACCTACACAAAATCTTCCTTTCGTGTCAAAGGTGGCAGACAGAAAGACTCTTCTCGTCGACCATGACTTTCCACTACCGCCGTTCTCCAACTCCTCTCTGCCCTCCAAGGTTGGAGGGAGAATTTCCCACTTTCTAAAAAATTGGAAGCAAATAACAACGGACCGTTGGGTCCTGCAACTGGTTCAATTCGGACATTCACTAGAATTCATTCAATTTCATTCTCAAACCCCTCCCCGTCCTATGCTTCACAAAAATCTGCGTGCTCTGCTCCTGGAACTTTCTCTTATGCTCCAGAAAGGAGCTATAGAAAGAGTTCCTCTACGTCAAAGGGGGAAGGGATTTAACTCCCGATTTTTCCTAATACGCAAAAAGGAGAAAAAATGGAGACCGATATTAGACTTGAGAAATCTCAACAAATTCTTGAAAAAGCAGTCGTTTTGTATGGTTACCATCCAGGAAGTGCTACACCTACTCAATGCAGACGACTACATGGTGTCTTTAGACCTTCAGGTCGCCTATTTTCACATCCCGATCCACCTCAACCACAAAACATTTCTGAGATTCGCAGTAGCGGGCAGGCATTACCAATTTCATGTCCTGCCGTTCGGACTCAAATCTGCACCACACATTTTTACAAAATGCCTTTCTCCGGTGGCTGCATATCTCCGACAACAACACCATCAAGTCTTTCCATATCTGGATGACTGGCTCGTCAAAGCACCCTCTCTAGAAGGCGCGTCCAGGTCTTCCGACGCCTGTCTAAGGCTTTTCGATTGTTTGGGGCTTACTCTCATTTAGGACAAGTCCGTCCTTCAGCCTTCCCAGCGCATAACTGTCCTGGGTGCTACTCTCGACACGCTCCAAAAGAAAGAGTTTCCTTCACAGGAGCTAAAGGACAAACTTCTATTTTTGGCGCTTCGATGCGCTCCAAAAAGATTCTTACTGTGCGCCTTTTCAAATCCCTGCTCGGGATGATGTCTACCTGCATCCTACTAGTTCCACACTGTCTCCTTCACATGCGACCTCTTCAAAGCGCTTTCAGCTCAATGGGTCCAATGTACGGGGTCATTCGACGATGTCATCCAGGTGACCCCTTTGATGAAAAAGGCTCTACGGTGGTGGATTTGCCCTCAGAACCTTTCTCAAGGCTTGCCTTTCTTGCTTCCTGATTCTCCACATACCATCACAACGGATGCGTCCCAGGAAGGTTGGGGAGCCTTCCTCCAAGAACTTCATATCAGCAGCAAATGGTCCCTTTCCGAAAGAAAACTCCACATAAATCTTCTGGAGCTCCGAGCAGTGTATCTCGCTCTTTTGGCATTCCTGCCGCGAATCAGATATTCTCTAGTGCGTACGTACCGACAACACCACGACAATGCACTATTTAAACAAGCAGGGAGGGACTCGTTCTCTAACACTCTCTCACGAGTCGCAAAAAATCTGGAACTGGCTGCTCCTTCACAACATTTCTCTTCGAGCAGAGTATGTTCCAGGAACACACAACGTTCTGGCCGACTCTTTGAGCAGAAACAGACAGCATGTCACGTGTGGGAGTTGAATTAGCGGACCCTCAACCACATATTCTCTCAATGGGGGTACCCCTCTTCTGGACCTCTTCGCTACCCAGCAGAACGCCAAATGCCAACACTTCGCAAGCTGGCGTCCCCAGAAGGGATCTCTAGGGAATGCGTTTTTGATGCATGGTGTAACGTCTTTGCATGTGCCTTTCCACCAATTCCCCTGATTCCCAGGGTGCTTAGCAAATTGAAAGCGGAACCCTGCGTGCTCATCCTGATAGCTCCAACTTGGCCACGCCAACACTGGTTCACGGAGCTTCACCTTCTCTCCCTGGAACCGCTGATCCGGTTGAAATCATTTCCCTCTCTCCTCACTATGAACCACCAACAAGTCCAGCATACGGATCCAGCATCTCTCAGATTATCAGCTTGGCTCCTGAGTTCAGAGAGTTCCAGGGTCTAGACATCCCTCCGGACTGTAGAGCAGTTCTGGCTCGGGCTCGAGCAGATAGTACTACTAAAACATATTCCTCAAAATGGAAGAGGTTCTGTTTCTGGTGCAAGTCATACAAAATACACCCTCTTTCATCCTCTCCAGAGCAAATACTGCCTACCATCTTCATCTGGCAAAATCTGGTCTTGCTCATGCCTCCATTAAAGTCCATCTGGCAGCAATATCCCGTTTCAGGAGATCCTCTGCAGGCCCTTCTCTGTAATCTCATTGGTTGATTAAACAATTCCTTAAAGGCCTGTTTAGAACATTCCCTCCGGTAAAGACTTTACCTCCTGCATGGCAACTCAACACGGTTCTGGCTCAACTTATGAAACAACACCCTTTTGAGCCAATACACAGAGCGGATCTCAAGTATCTCTCCTGGAAGACTGCGCTCCTTCTAGCCCTCACCTCAGCAAGGCGAGTGAGTGAACTTCATGCTTTCTCAATCCAAGACCCTTTCCTTCAATTCAAACACGACAGGGTCATACTTCGCACGAATCCGAAGTTTATCACTAACGTTCCGTCAAACTTCCATCTCAATGAGCCTATTGTGTTGCGCTCCTTCTTTCCAAATCCTCAAACAGTGGCAGAAAAAACTCTGCATTCTTTGGACGCCGTCTGAAATTCTACATTGACAAGACAAAGACATTCCGCAAATCCAACCAACTCTTTGTGGCTTACAGTCGACCCAGGAAAGGTCTCCCGCTCACTAAGCAAAGTATCTCTCGCTGGATCTCTGCAGCTATTACTTTTTGTCACCAGCAAGCGCGGGCAGCCCTGCTCTCCACAGTTCGAACCCATTCCACGAGGGCAATCTCTACTTCAATGGCACTTTTTGCAGGTGTGCCCATTGCGGACATTTGCAGAGCGGCAACATGGAAAACGCCGCATACGTTTACCAAACATTACTGCCTGGATACGGAACTCATGAAAGACGCTGCAGTGGGTCAAGCGGTGCTCCGTCATCTATTTCATTAAAGGTGAGCCCTTCCTTTCATCCCACCATCCTTTCTTCTATACGCACATTTCTCTACTGTGTTTTATGCCTCTGCTATCTCATTGCTTTTTGGTACTTTCTATTTTCACACTGATATGTTGTTATCTGGTGAATATTTATAAACTGTCCCTTTCGAAATGTGCTTATCATTGCTTACTATTCTGATTCAGGCATGTGAATCTATGAAAGATACCCTAATACTGGATAAGGAACGCGTTACTTACCTGTAACTGCGGTTATCCAGTATTGGTATCTTTCATATATTCACATGCAACCCACCCACCTCCCCTGGAAGGTCTCTCTTGGGTCTCTTAGTGATGAGCACTGTGCTTACGAAAATCTGAGGGACTAGAGCTCCTTCCAGGAAGGTTCTAGAGGGGTGGTGATAGCTGATTGGCTACTACTCCAAGTTTGGTCCTTTTTTTTTTTTTACAAAAGGACATGGATATGTTACTAAGGTGAGGCCATTGGCCTATTACTCTATATGTCTAGTGAGACATTACTTTATTTATATACTGGGGATTCCCATCCCGAAGACGGGGAATGATTCAGGCATGTGAATCTATGAAAGATACCAATACTGGATAACCGCAGTTACGCAAGTAACTCGTTCCTTCCTGCATCTCAGAGGCACTCTGGGCTTGTTACACCTGACAGCTAAGGAGGGGCCTGAGCAGGCACTGTTGTGAGTGTGGGGACAATAACCTCCCTTTTATTCACAGGGCTAATGAGAGATGAAGGTAGTAAATTTAGCAGACCGCAAACCTGTTTTTTTGCCAATTCTACAGTTATGGCCCTGGGTGCAGTATCCCCAGTGCCCTGTAGAGGGCTAGTGTGCAATTTTTGAAAGCACTTAAAATGGGCTGATGTACATGAGGTCAGTGACCTCCGATACGGACCCTGGCTTGGGGCATAAGTGCTCGCACGATCACAAGGAAGAACTCGCTGCCTATCAGCAAATTGCAGATCTCTTTGTGAGAGGTGTAACACTCCATGCCCGGGGCAGAGAGGCGGCCCGCTGCGAGCACTGATCCGATCACTATGTGAGGAATGTGATCATAGCAGCGGCCCGGAAAGCCTTAACGAGAAGAGTCTCCGAAGAGACGTTTGGGTGCCCCTAGCAGTTGGAGGACTGCACCACACGAACAGCCCCTCCATGCTTCAGCGAGACCAATGCCCTTGCAGGCCTCAGCCACGTAGAATCGCCTAAAAGGAAAAATACCATGTAAATCGCTTAGAAAAGCAGCAAAACAAATCACGAATACTTCAATGTAATAGAAGGAATGGCCCACTGGCCTGGCACTTAGCTGACAGCTGCGAGGAGCAGCGAAGAAAGACTAGGAGATTACATAGACAAGGGACTATAATGGATCCATATGTACCCAATTGTTTGACCTGTGATGAACTTTTCTATACCAAGTGTTCATGGGGTTTGTAGCTTGTAAAGCGAAGAAAAGAAAGCATAATCCTTGCCTCCGGTCTTGACATAGAATTATCAAGTGCACGATAAATAAATTAACACATTGCAGTGTTAAATAAGTGATCGTCATCATCCTCATCCTGCCTTTAAGTCTTTCTTTTAACTTTTTTAGGCCATAAACTGCAGCCATATATCTTAGCACCCCAAGGGAACACTGCACTCCAGCTGAAGAACATACAGCTCCAGCTTGGAGTGCTTTAAAAATATATGTGAAACTCTCCTGCAGGTCATAGGTTAGGAAGACTTACTGTGGCTTTTTTTTTTGGTGGTAGTGTGCTGCTGCACTCTTTGCAGCCAATCCAGTATTAAAAAAAGCATGCTTGATGGTGCCCCTACCCCCTTCTAGGGGCACCACCGGGATCCAAAGACGTGACGAAAAAGCCCTCGCATGGCATTATCCTTATCCGGAGCGATTCAATGACACTCATTTATTATTCACTTTTTTCGTATATTTGTTGTATATCGTTTGGGCCTCAGTGCCTACTCATTCTTTCCTGGTTTTTAAAGTTGGGAGCTGCTGGGGGAGCACTTTGGCCTCACCCTCTCCCTGCAAGTGGTCGCGCAGCAGCTGGAAATACCATTTGTGTTTTTTACTCAGGCTGCCCTAGTGCCCACCTGGGGCACCACACAACATTTTTTCACTTTTTGGCTCACAAGGGGGAACTCCAGTAGCTTTTTATTTTTTAAATAGTTTAGTACTACCAGGACAGACTCGACCTCCGATTGGGGCTAACCTGAGGGAGTTCTTAGATATTTCTTTTTTTTTAGGACAGTTATTAGGTCCAGTTTATTAGTTAAAAAAAAATCTCAGGATAAACCACTAAAGTGTCCTTTATTCTGATGGCTATCCCACGTTTTATTAAAAAATTACCAACGGGTAAATACATGAGGCATAACTTGGTATAATGACCTGTATGCGTCGAGCCTGCCCTTGTAGTACCAGCGTACCAGGGTGGGACGAGATAGCAAATGATGAAGCATGTCCCATTACGTGATTGCGCCATCTTCGTCCAATTCTTGCAATTGCCTAGAGATTGGGTATATTGTAGTTAGCAGTAGACAAGGACCAACCCAGGTCCTTCATAACGACTCGCTTAATAGCCAAGCAGGCAGATAGCAGAGCCCAGAAGGTACCACACCAATTTTCTTGTGTGTACATTATAATTTGACACCAGTGGGATTTTCTGGTTCCCTTTTTCAGGTGTGCAGGGCCATTATAAGGGACTTAAAACCCCCGTTTTTTTTTTTTAGGTTGTGCAAAGTATTTGTTCAAGTAAAAAGACATGCACTTATATTGGAGCTTGCCACTGTCTTAGCTGAGTTAATTTATTCCATACTCCTGGCAAGTTATTTCATAATGGCCTTTTTTTGACTGATAGGTAACTGATGTATAATTGGATAAGCCAGTCATTATTTTTATTGAGACAAAGCAGTTCTAAGAATGTATTTTAAGTTATTGGCGAGCTTAATTTCTAATTTGCATTTCAATAGATCAATTTTTTAGTACTAATGAAGACAGGACAGCGGACCATGAAGACTGCACCTGACCCGTTTTTCAAATAGTGTCATAAATATGTACCAATGTGTGCACACACTACAAGCACCTGCTGAAGGTGCATAAATCAAGAGAGATTACAAGTGACAATATGAAACATAGAGATGCACCACAGCAATAATCAAAAAACAAGGTTGTGATTCTGGTCTTCATTTTCTTTTTTTTCTCTCTTTTTTATACAGTTTCACATATATGAAGTGAAGACAACCAGCGCATTCCGTCCATGAAATGGACTTCTTCAAGATGGATGTAAACACAGAGGAATTTCAGCCTGATAGAGACATCACATTACGGTTTGGAATTGCGGCAATAGCACCGATCGGAGTGCTTTACAGGGCTTACTGGCCCCTTCTCTATTCTCTTGTTGTCACCACCCAACTTAGGTTATAATCAGTGTGGCATATTCTCGTTCACGTTGTGGACAACAATGGTTGATAATTTTTGGGGGGATACAATACCGCAGGGATCCAATTCGAAACTTTACCGTGATGTCTCTATTAGACTGAAATTCTTCTCTGTTTACAGTTGCCCTGGAGAAGTCTTTTTTCATGGGCGAAACGCGTTGCATACATGTGAAACTTTATTTTTTTTAAAAAGAGAGAAATAAAGACAAAGATCCATTTTTTAGGCAATTATTTTTTTATATCTGTATTCTGAATAAGCCTGGCATATACTTTATTATGACAAAAGGTACTCTATTCAATTAGACTGAAAAGTGACTTCTGTGCATCTGTAGTCTGACTTGGTGCAACTGTGTATAACCTAAACGTTTTCAGAAATAATATACTCTCTATTGCATTTAGCTGTGAACAAAAAAAATCCCAGTCTGTATGATGCCCAGGATCCCACTGTGCGAGTATCCAGAACAGGGCTGCAGCACATATAGGAAATATCCTAATTTGAGAGATTTGTTTTGTGACAACTTCCAGCTGCAGTTGTTTGTCCCTCTGTTTCACTTACAAATAGGTTTAGTTGTTATAGGAGTTTGTTTCCGTTTATTCTTAATCTTCTCATCCTAAACATTTGTGGGTACGTGTTGGTCAAGTTTACTGAACAGCCCTTTTGGTAAGAACAAATCTTTGAACACATCCCACTTACAATGTCCAAATAGACACACTGATCGGGTATTTGTGTTCCTGTTCAGAGGGGATCTGGCATGGCAGTTTGGGTTAGGCTATTTCTATTGGAGCACGGTTTCTATCTGAGATGGCTTGGTGGCTCTCCCTTGTTTTACTGTAGAGCTGGCAATTTGGCAAGTGCACTCTCTAGGGTCCTGGATTACCTGCAATGTGAAGACAGGGCTATTTAAGGGCATCAGCAGCCCTATGTGCCAAATGCGTGCCTAAGGCAAGCTTGTCTGTGCCCCACCCCAGCTGTGGTCCGGCCCTAGGGTGCAGCCAATTATACCACCAACCCATGTTCTCAGGTAAACAAGTAGCTCATTCCATACCTCACCAACTTCCCGTTAAGTAATAATAAACTTGCCAGCTTACTTTGCTCCCGGACACCACTGACTTTCTCAGACATAATCATCATCACTTTCTTTGCCCTTGTGAATTTCTAATTCTACTCTCAGTACATAAGCCACTGTTGAGTCTCACCATTTTAAAGGGGCACATCCAGTACCAGCGAATTGTACTCCTAGTTCCGCATTAAACTATGAATTTGAGCCGCATTGTAATTAATTGTTTTTCAGGGGTAAAATATCCATTGGAGTTAAGGAATCTTTTGCTCGATTTCAATTTAGACATAACTTTCATTACTGAGACATGGCTTAAATAGGAATTAGCAATCCTCCCATATTACCATATTAGATCAGCTTAATTTTTTATACTCCCTGGAGGAGGTGTTGAAGCAACTCCTGGATCGTCTCATGGCTTCAACTTGGGTATTTAATCAGCTTTATGACACTGAACCCCTATCACTTACTATCAATGTCAATCCCAATCATTATTTCAAAGTAATTTTGATTTACAGACCCTGCTGGTCCGGTGAAGACTTTTATTCCATCATTACAAGAAACTATTTGTGTTTTTTGCCTACATACTAACAATTTAACTGACTTTGATCACCATGTTAATGATGAGCATGATAAGGGGGCTTCTGAGCTGCCACAATGAAAGTACAGCCTTTGATTTATCTCTTCTAGTTCAATGACCCACTCATCTGGCAGATCTAATATTTCTGCAGCACATCATAGTAGATTCCCTATCATTATTAGCTCTTACCTGGAGTGGTTATAAGGTTGTTTGCTTTTGAAATCACCAAGTTTCGCAACATTAAAGCCAACCATATCCTGATTTTCAAATCAGTGTACCCCCCTGGTTGAAACTAAGTTTCACAAATTTGGTTCCACCTTAGACAGCACTTCACAGTACTAGTCCACATGACAATATAAATATGATTTTGGAACTTTTCAGGAGTCAGGGCAAGTCAGCTGTGGACTCCACTCTTCCTCTGACCACCTGCAATTCTTATAGGACATATCCGACAGCAGGACCTTGAAGTATGTACTATAAAAGGTTTTTTATCTGCCCCTTTGAACAGCACCAAGATACCCTCACAGGTGATAATGCGCTTTACAAATACATATACTATATGTTTGCTGGACCAACCATTCTTGTTCAGATCATTTTTGCGATTACGTTTATTAAACATTTGAGACATATGTCCCCTTGCAAATCTTCGGAAATACCACATAGGGACCTCAATTCAATCTTACCGTTCGTCAAGTGTACACCTTTGCATAACTGCTCGCTGCGCTTTTTAACCTTAAAGATTGTTTTCCTCTTTGCGATTACGTCAGTTTCTCAATTGAGTATACTGCAGGCACTGTCTGTCAAACCACCCTACTCCACATTTTGGTGGGTGTCTGTGCTTGATGTTTGCCAAGCTGCAAAGTTGACATGGACTCCTATGTACACAAAGCATGACAGCCAGACCCAGTGGGAAGAACACTTCACCTCCTTGGTTCTAAAAGACTTTTTAGTCTGACCTCACGCCACAGACCTCCCCCCCCCCCCCTCCCCCACTGTGGGTAAGGTAATGCTTTGGAATCGAATCTAAGGTGAATTATCTGCAGTTAGAAGTAATCATCAGAAGAGCAAGTTACTTAACTTTCATAACGCTCTTTTTGGTGAATTCTCATCTAACCACAAATTTCTCACTGCCCTCCTACACCCCCGTTCCGTGGAGTGGCCACTTTTTGACATCTGAAAAGGTCGCAAGTGAGTACTAAGTGTACTGGTACCATTAATTGTTTACTCACTGCGTCTGAGGGTGCAGAAAGAGAAAAAATAAGAAACCAATGTCAGCAGACAGGAGTGGCGCTTATATGTGGCTCTGCTCCATCCCTTCTGGTACAGTATGGAGTCCGCAGAGAGCTGCAGGACTCCACCTAGTGGCATGTTGGAATAGCTTGGGAAAAAATCTCTAGCTCTAGATTCTAATGTGAGGAACCTACCGAAGATAAGTAACTTGTTCTGAGAATTCTTCTGTCCTCTTTATACAGTCAACTCCTAAGTGGAGAATTTATTGTTTCATATGTCTTTTGTATTATGGCATCTTGCTGTACAATGGTGATGGGTTACAGTAGAAATGTGTAGAGAAACAGTTGAAGCAAATCTGAAAAACGTAATTTTTCATACACAACAAACAAAAAAACAGCATTGATTTCCGACTGTTCATTAGGAAGGTATTGTAGACTGTCAATGCAGCCCTACTGAAACCAGACTGGTCTGCAGGTACTGTCCTGAAGGAAAATGCATCTTTATTTGCAAGCAACCAGATATTAAGGCAGTCCAGTGTTTTATAAGCCTTTGTGGCTACCTTGTTGGAACCTTTTGCCACACTTCTTTGATAGATGGTGTTGATCACACATCACAGTAATTTAATCCTCTAGGTATTTAATAAAACTTTGTCTTTGGCCACCTGTGTTGGGAACTTAAACCACACATTAGCCAATAGGAAAAATGCTACGCAAGTGGGTTTCAGGTGATATCAGTGCAGTAATTTCTCTGTAGATTCCCTTTGAGATCTGCTCATCTTGCTGTCTTCAGTAAACCTAGATCATCATATTATTACAAGTGTAGCAGAATTGGCCAAGACTACAGATGTATCTAGATGTATCTAAGGGGAAATGTGATGGAGTAGAGTGCCAGATACGGTACAGCGTCCCATGTCATCTGAAGTTAAGCCCCCCCATCCTCTAGCTTCACCTGCTTTTCTCCTTTGCTGGAGTTATGGTGTAGTCTCTGCTTCTCCATATAGTCTGGTATTGGGATAGCCAGTATTCCACCAGGCGACGTGGCACATCTATTAATTTTGCCCTATAGGCACATAATCCACAGAGATATTCTGGAGAAGTCTTTGATGACTTAGGTGATTGGGAGGTCTGGGAGGTTGTTGGTAGAAATGAAGAGCATTACAACAAAACTAACTCTGAGAGTTGAGGGTGCAAGATTTGATGCATCCTTCTCATGGCAAAAGGTAATAGATCCCCAAAAGGACTGTATACACCTGTGTAGTAAAACACATTCTGTTCCCGTTCATAAGCTTGCATTGAGAAGGAGAAGTTGACTTTGCCCTACCAAAACCTCGGCTTTCACATGTCTCCAACAATTAATTTCACTTTCTTTTCCAGTTAGATTTTGTTCTTTTTTTAACTGACATTTTTTCATTTAGCTTTTTTCACACTACAAAATAATTAGCTTAGTTCATGATTTGCTTTTATTTCCATTTAGAATCTCGGTGGGAGAAACCAAACAGCATTCAGAAAAGCACTGAAGACTTAACAAAGGTAATGCAGCTAATGTGGTTTTCTGCTTTTATTTTAATTTGACTGTCAGATAAACAAGTTAGGGACCCTGAAACGGGGTTTCCTTGAAAAATGGATATGATGATGATGGTTATGCACAGGAGTGTGAATTGAAGACTCCTCAGTCTCGTCGGAGCAAACAGGATGACTACAAAGCTCCCCCTCTCAAAGCCTGTCATCCTTCCCCAGCAGAATCACTGCCAGAGGATACCACCAAATTTCATGCTCCGGTTGAAAGAGCATCAATGAAATAAGAAAAGCTGATATCCAGGATAGAAACAGGTTGTTTCCTGTATGAAAACAGCCAGAATATTTGTGAAAGCCGTACTGGTAATTGATCATAACTGGCCGTAAGACTAAAGCTTATGCAAACACCAACAACTACTGTGGCAGTCGGTCCCAAGACATAATAAAAAGTACAAGCTGCAGACACCAGTCCTGTGTGCCCTATGGGACACACACTGGCTGATTCAGTTATAATGCAAGTGGCGCATCGTGGATCTAAAAATCAAACTACCTCATGTCCAGCTTTTTACACAGGGAAGGGTGATGGATGGACCCTTTTCGCAATAGTATCTATGTAGCTACATTTATATGAACAGCTAACTCTGTATTGGGGGAGATTCGAACACCAAATATGGTCTGACTTTTAGCACCTTCTATTGACCTAGTACCAGAAACCAAGAGGTAAAGGCAATCCTAAAGGAAGGCGAGAGAGTTTCTGCAGTTTCTATCGACTCCACCATACATATTTTTAGAACATGGAGTTGAAACCAACTGGCAAGATCTGTGGTATTCCACAGACAGGGATGACTCTGCACCACATCATATAGGCCAGAAATGTAAAGCCACAGCCTAGCTAGGCCATTTGATGGGGACTCGTTGGAAAAGCATTTCAGAAATGCTCCCCAACACATAAACACAGATATGGATTCTGCCCAATCCCAAGGAGTGCTCACTGTATGCAATCCTTTCAAGATACTGAAAGGATAAGTCAACAGTCATACCATGGAGACGATCCAGGGTATCGATGCCTCCTGTACCAACCTCAATCACGCCCATATTGCCGAGGTTTCTATGGGCAGCAGCAACAGCCCTAAAGATCGCCACTTTCGGTAGCTTGCACCAGCCCACATAAAGTGAAAAGGAAGAAATCAATCAAATACTTCAGTTGCTGGATGATGTCAGTGACTCTTCCTCTGCATTATTAATTCTCTTTTCCGTTTCCTGGGATCAAAGCCCAGTGGGAGGGAGGACATCACTTCTCTGGAAGGAGTGTTCACATATAACATCGGATCATCTGATCCAATATTTAACTCTCTCCATCTTATTCTACGCCCACCACAAACTCCACTGCCAAGGATAAAACGTCAACAATTTTTAATGACCAATAATCAGTGGGCTGATTGTTAAAGAGGTCATTGGACCAGTTCCCAAGAATCAAAGAAAACCAGGTTTCTTTTCCAGATTCTTTCTGAAGAAGAAAACCTGAGTGGAATGGCAACCCATTCTAGACCTTTGGGAATTGTGGAAGGAACCATTTTGTGTGGACACATTGTAATACGTACGTGTAAGATTCTCATGGAATGTGCCTTTATGGCTTCTTAAGTCTCAAAGATGCTTACCTCTATTTCCCCATCCCTCTAAAGCATCACTTATTCTAGTAATATGAGGCAACAAGTTGCTATTACCAATTTCATGTTCTCCCCCTTGGCCTCAAGTCTGCACCAAAAAATGTTTACAAATTATATGGCAATGGTGGTTGCACATTTGTATTTTCTGGTTCATCCCGATAATAGTGGCTGCAGCACGGATGCTTGCCGAAGGCGCATCAAAGGCAAGCCCATCTATCTGCACCTGTCCCTGTCTGGACCATGCCCAATGCCAGCAACCCAGGTCCTTCACCTTCCCACCTCCACCCTGCTGCGACCCTCTGCGCCTGAAAGGTGGTTTCTTCTTTGATTGTTTAGGTCTTCCGTTTTGAACATCCTACCAGTCTAATTGCGCTTATGAAATTCTTAAACTTACTTAAAACTTGGCTATTTTGAGCTCCTTGAATGGCTTTACTGGGAGCAGATCCGCTAGCACTAGGAAACCCCCTTTGAGTTAGCTATACACTCTACAAAACTGATTGATTGGAATTCCATGTTGACCCCCCAACTCAGAAGCTTTCATTGAAGACCTTGGAAACCCAGGCCTCATCCAATGAGTAAAGGAACCTCCCCACGTCACCAGACACCACCTGGACCCGGTTTTCACCATCTCCGACAACATCCGATTCGACCAGCTCACACCAGTCTCCAGTCAAGTTAAGCATTCCCGTCCTGGTATACTGCACATGCACCACCACCGGTCCAGCCCTCTGGAACAGCACCACTCAGTAGGACTGGAACATAGCTCTTAACACCCACTGACCTGAACACAGCAACAGCCTACTCAAACCCATCAAGAATTTCAACAATTAGATGACCTCCTGTTCTGATTCCTTAGACTGCAGGCAAGTTGGTACTAGTCCTGGCCCCTTGATATACCTCCGTAAGAAAATTGTTGTCCAGAGATTTTCATCTTTGGTTTGCGTTTTTGTATTGTTAGGGAAGTAATTTAATTTGGGTAGACATTGCTAATCCGGGCCGAATTTTTCTGGACGACATTTTTAAAAATAGCAGATGTGTTGCAGTGATGATGTAACATTCCAGGAACCATGAGACCTATATACTTCATTTTGGTGTCAAAACATAGATTTTGGGGGTCAAGTAGTTTCGTAGAGACAGAAAATAACTTCAGAGCAACCCTCACAGCATTTTCCAAAATGGTGGCTCTATAATGTGTTTTAGCCATCATATTGGTAATGAATTTTAATATTGTTTTTGTTTCAGGTTTTCAATAGATTCAAATTTGTAGACATGAGTGAAGCAGGTGGTAGCAGAGGATCTTTATCTCCTGACTGAGTGTTGCGAACTACAAAATCGGAGCATTCCTTCAACAAAGAAAAATGTGTTGTATGCCAAAAGAAAAGCTAACATCAACTGTGGCTGGACAGAAGAGAGCTTGAGATGCTGCAGAAACACAGCATGACTACGTTCACAAAAGATTGAAACTGATGGATGAAGAGGATCAAATATTTTATCATTCAACCAACAACTGCTACAAGTCGTAGACGATGGAAAATTCTGGAAAAAATGCTAAAAAAAATAGCAGAAACCAGTGAATCACAACAAGAATCGGAGTCTTCTGAGTGAGAAAGCGACGACAACCAAACCCAATGCCCATCCACTTAGAAGATCGATGGCTAACCCTCGTTCACCTCCAACAACTGATCAGAAAGCAGAGGATCTTCAATGTGTTAGCTGTGGTTTAGTCAGAACAAGGGCCAAAGGAATTGACGAAGGAACAGAGTATGTGAGTCTCAAAGGGCAAACATGTTTTTATCTGCACCTATTTCTTTCCGCAATAAAGTTTTCAGCCGAGTAGCGAATCTAAACTGCGAGGTGAATGTATTTGCAGAGGATTTGTATGCCCACCCGAACTGCATGCATGCATACATTTGAAAATATGAATGTACAATGATCTCCCAGCAGCAACATAACTGCCAGCCTTCAGTTAAGTTTGCACTCTTTGAAAAAGCAAATAAAGTTTCAATGCCACTCTTGAGTGCTGGCTATGCGTTCACACTCAGTGAGATCAGAGAAATATTGATGAAACAGTATTGATCCATAAAAATGGAAATATCAATTTTCTGGTGCATATGGACAATGACAGAATTCATTTTTGTCAGTCTAACAAAACGAATGAGCCACTTATGGTGTTCTTAGCAGATTTGACTCCTGAAGTTCTTGCTGCCAAAATAAGATAACAGGATGCAGTAAAATCAGCAGGAACCATTTTAAGAAACATCCTAAAAGATTTAGATTTTGGACTTCTTGACAAATTTTGTGATGCTCAAGATCTCTGCAAATCCTGGGAGTCAACAAGAATACCTAATATTGTCTTATTATGTGTTTACATCATTGTTTAATATCAAGTTCTTGAGTTCTGAATAGAAGCCGACAACGTTGATGACGACTTTGAAGATATGCGCGAAGAAGTGGAAGACGATCGCATTAACCAACAGGCTTTTGCTGTGCAAATGTACTGTCTTTTCCAAATCATGTTTTATGAATTACATCACGACAAAAAGAAAATTCCGCTACACATGATGACTGTCCACGCAATCTATGAAAAGTGCAAAAGTAGAGAGTTAATCACTTCAATGAATAGGATTGGTGTATCAGCACAGGATTGGTGTATCGGTACGGAGCAGGAACTTGTTAGTAGCTCATGCAGTAAAATCTTGTGAACCCAACAGCACAGCACTTTCAAATCACTTTACCAGGAAAGGATTTGCAATTGCTGCTCTTCATGGTCTGGATGTTGAAGATAGCTCTGCTTTGTCTGGAGCATCCAGCCATGGTGCTTTTTCAAGACTTTGCCAATGAAGCAGCTACTGGAAAGCAAACTGTGTCTGCTGTAGGCATAAAGAAACGAAGCTGCAAACTTATAACCCAACTGCCTTGCAAACGTGCAAAATCAGTACAAGCCATCAACACGTCCCAGTCTGCTAGAAAGTTTCAAACTGGTTGAGGACATGGATCATCTTCTACCTGATGCTGCGGTCCGAAAAGGTGCTGAATTTATCATATCGATTATTCGGTGCGGACTGAAGGATGAAGAAAAGCCAGTTTCTCTGTGGGCTGGAATTCATGCTCTTATCTCCCAGAATACAATCCCACTGAAGGTTACGTTTTTGACAGTAATACAATCTCCAGTCACAAACTACTCACAGTATACACAGCACTAAAAAATAATTCAAAAATGTGCATGCTCAGCTTGAAGACCAGCCTGTTCTGACAGTTTGCTGTAATCAAAGGTGGATTCTGTATTGTAGCTGACATTTTAATGAGCAATCCAATAGAATTCGATGAGGTTTATCCAGTTGATTGGCGTTTCCTCATGGCAAAAGTTGTGTTGCGGTGTGCAGGAAGTTATCTCCATGGATGTTGCATAGTCGATGCATTTATTCTTTGGAAGCAAATCGGTCCAGTCAGTATTGAGCGGAACTCATTATGTTTGTTTGTTACAAAGTATGCTCATTATAGCTGAGGCTATAGAAACATTGCATTGGAATGCTCTCTGGAATAAGAATGACAAATTAGGTTTTGCATGTCTTATCTCAGAAGCGAACAAGGCACAGGGTGCACATCATTCAAAAGACATAATGCAAAGCCAGGCAATGTTCAATGCACTAAGTTCAAAATAAGAAAACCTAAAAACTAAGTTAGTAGAGTTTGTCAAAAATGTGAAGAAAAATCTGAGCTTTTCAAGTACTGGGGAAATGTCTTACACATGATAGCTCTAGTGAAAAACTTGGTACATGCTGAACGGAAGATGCCCATGAAGACTGTGGAGTCAGTGATTACTGTGTTTAGCTAATTTGATTTCATAAACTCCCTGAGATATGGGTCTTGGTATTTGGAAAGAGTGAAGAAACTAATGGTGGAAAAACCATACCTCTTCAGAAAATTCATCTAAAGACATTTTGTGGTGAAAGACAGAGAGGGAAGGTTCAATGCTGTGGCTCCAGGCATGACGCTGGAACAGATGATCCAGAGATCATAGAAAAGCTCCAAGGGAATTGTTGGTCAGACACGTAAAAGTGAATATGTTGCTCAATGGCAGCTAATTTACCTTGAAGTCCTTTCTGTTTGCAATGTTTTCAGAAGGATGGCAAATGCAAAATTAATGGGCCCTTGTGAAACTGTTCCTCACCACGACATTGTAGGAAAGAGAAGGGAACTTTTTAATAAACATGTTGACAGCCTTCTTTATTTCATGCAGTAGAATGGAAACCCCTTTGAAATTACTGAGCCTGGTTTACTACACAACTTCGTGATCAAACAATGAGGATAACGACAGGTATACTAGATATCCTGGAACATGGATCAAAACTATTTGCAGAACTGAAGCAGGAGAGATTTGTATTGAAAGAGAAAAATCTATTTGATATAATCTCTAAAGCTAAACTTCCACACTTTTATTGCCATAGTAAGAGTTTCATCCAACCAGCCACCACAATACAGGTTACAAAACACAACTTTTGCAAGCACATAGATGGATGTAGCAAAAGAAAGGACTGAATTTATCTAACAGTGTCGCATGATCTTCTTCCAACAAATACACTATTTGATTGAGATGCTGCAACCAAATCAGTGAAGCACAAACTCGTACAAGAGATAGAAAAAATTTTTTCACCTGAAGAATTTAATTAGAAAAGGTGTCCTCATTGAAAACTGCTGTTGTTGTGAACTATATGTCACAATTACGAATGGTCAGGAAAAACTGCAAAACTTTGGAGGGCCAGTTCGGACTCTTCTACAGATAATATCAGTCAGTGTGCATCTTGCAAGACCTGCACATTGTCTTTGACTGTTATCTTGAACTATCTGTCAAAGAATGTGAGTGAATCAGACGAATTTCTACAAATAGAAAAATTGACCTTACCTGCATCATAAATTCGACACCTATACATGTGCAACTAGATAAATTCTGGTAATCAACATCGAACAAGATGAACTTGGAGATGTTAGCTCGCCAAAACATTGCTGATGCTTCAGTGAACACTGACTTTCCAGTCATTGCAAGTGGAATGATTATCATTGAGGAGTTGGTGCTTGCAGATATATATATTTAAAAGGTACAGGACATATTGCTCAAGAACTTAACAGCAAATTTGAGGAAGCTGGCCTTCGGGTTGTGCCATATGTAGAGAGGGATGTCCAAAATGGTTCCAATCGAGTAATTGTACTATCAAATAATGCAGTTGTTATTATTGTGATACTTCGATTTGGTGCAATATTCATAAGTCAAGGATTGTCAGAGTTATGGGTACGTTATGGAACAGGCGAGAAAAGACACTTAATCCTCCATATTCTGTACAAGAAAATTGACCCAGAATGCCCAGTGTTCTTATCAAGGAAGGCACATTCTTACGGGTGATGACACTATGAGCAAAATTGGAACAGAACTTGGAGCTTTAGCTGCTGAATCTATGAAGTTTCTAAAAGGATTTTCTGAGACAAAAAAAGAATGTAACTTAAACTGAGAAAAATATCTGGTTCCTGAGTGGAAACAAGTTCTGACTGTCACACGTTTGACTATATTCGGTACAGTGAGTTCAAGTGATCAGTCCCGCTAAATGCCATTCCACAGACGTCATTCTGTGCGTGGGCACATTAGAAGTGTTCTACTTGACCAGAAGATGTGTAAATATTTTGGATCATGCTTATGTACAGAAAGGTCCATTGGAATTTGTTTGGAAGATATTGATGGGTTACTGAAACCTACAAAACTTCTAAAGCCTCTACCCACAGAACTTACACGTACATGTACTTGCAAAACCTGTACTACAAAAAGATGTTCCTGTTGATATGCTCTTCTCAAATGTTCAACATTCTGCAAATTTATCACGAGTGATTGCCCAAACAAATAAAGTGAACTTTGATAATCTGTCTGAAGCAGAAGGGATAAACATTATGTTCGAGGCATATGAACTGCAGATTACACACTGCATAGATCGCCATCTGGTGTTGGGCCCGGATGTTTGCAGTTGTTTATCCTCTTGGAAAGTCTTTGGAAGTCATGAGGTATGTGACTCCTCCTTTGGATCATATTGCGCATGGGCTTCAGCTCCATCCTCAGATTGTTTTTTTCCACCATCGGGCTCGGATGTGTTCTTCGCGCTCCGGTCCCGAACCGTTTCAGTTCTTCTGATCGGCGCGCAATTCTTTCCCTTTCCGCGGTATTGTTTCGATTGCGATCTCCACACTTGACGCGACTCATCATTCGAAGTCTTCGATTCCGGTCGTCGACGAAGGCCTTCGGGCCTACCTGGCCTCCTGTCCTGGCTGATGGAAAGGACGCCATTCAAAAAATGTTCTCAATGTGGGTCGAAGTTTCCCCACACCGATCTAGATGAGGTGTGCAACCTCTGCCTCTCCCCAGAACACGAGGCAAGAGACTGTCCGGCTTGCAAATCCTTCCGTATGAAGAAGACTATTCGGGATCGACGAGCGAGGAGAACAATGGCTCACTTGTCGACTTCGATCCCCGACGACATCTTCGGAGAAGGTGTCGATGTTCCGTAAGAGCAGCACACCGAAGAGGGCCTCGTCAGCGCCTCCGAAGCTGACGACTCCGATGTCGAGGACATCACTCTGGCACAGAGGGGCGTGAGTACTAACATCGACCCCCATCCCCCACCCTCGACGACCTCGAAAAAGGCTTCCGTCACGCCTTCGCCCTCGGGCCTAGGCACGACCAAAGACACTGCTTCCCATACCTCACCTTCGAGCCTGGTTAAGAAGCCCATCAAGCCTTCCGGCGGCTCAGGCTCGAGCCAGCCTGCCGTCGGTGCCGAGAAACACTCCTCGGCACCAGCACCGAAAAAGAAGACGGCCTCCTCCTCCTCCGCGCCGAGCTCCACACCGAAGCACTCGGCGCCGAAGACTGGCTCTAGCTCCTCAGTACCGACACCATCCCCGGAGCCGAGCAAAAAACCAAAGGCCCTCGAAACCCATACCTCGAAGCCGAAAGTCATCTCGGAACCGAGGAAACAGACAGACATTTCGAAGCCCCACGGTTCAAAACACCGAAGGATCGCCCCCCCCCCGCCCCCCCATAGATTAACTATTGCAGCCAGATCCACTACAAAAAACACTTGTCAAGGACCCTAAAACTGGACATTTGATGCTCAGCATCAAAAAGAGACCGCTGGACAAGCCTGCCCCAGGTCCACCTTCAAAGAGAAGAGACTTTGCTACCTCCCCTTTGAGACTGCCTTCACCCCCGCCTCCACCTCCTCCTTCGCCTCCCCCACCTCATCATTCTCCCGCACCCTCTCCTGATAAGGATGATGACGACGTCTACGACGACACAGGGGAAGGGCGGATAACCAGCCCACAGGGAACCCCAATCCTACAGGCTCCCCAGACCCATGGGACGACTACAACATCCCAGACGTCCCTAACGTCCCGCAGGACGACCTTTACCCTTCAAGACCGCCCCCCCCCTGAAGACACAATGGGTTTAACCAACTGCTCCATAGGGCTGCACACTACCACAGAGTTGATCTCCATACAGACCCCGTGGAGGAGGACTTTCTCCTAGATACTTTTGACACTACACAGAGGGCCACTTCCATTCTGCCCATGCTTAAAGGGGTTATTAAGCACGCACCGGACGGCTTTAAAGACCCGGTCTGGGCCAGGGTCATCAACCGTTGCATTGACAAAAAATATAAGGCCGCCCCTACAGACCCCACCTATATCAGAGGCCCCGCACCACTAGACTCCCTAGTAGTCTCCAATGCGAGGAAGCATGCAAACTCTCAGGCGAGGCTCCACCACCCGATAAGGAGTCCAAACTCCTGGACGCCTCTGGCAAGCGAAGTGCATCACAGGCTGCCAACATATGGGCCATTGCAAACACCCAAGCGCTTTTAGCAAGATATGACAGGGCACATAATGAAGAACTGGAAGACATAATGCAACACCTCCCTGACAAATACAATAATAGGGCCAACAAGCTAATCCAGGAGGGCAAAACCAACACCTCCATTTGTTGCGACCTCGATGTAGCTGACACCGCCTCTAGGGAAATTAACACCAGCGTCCTCCTGCGTAGGCATGCCTGGCTACGAATTTCAGGTTTCAAACCCGAGGTGCAGAGTTCCATCCTCAACCACCCCTTTGACGAGCAACATCTGTTTGGCCCCAACGTCGACGTTGCCCTTGAAAAAATGAAAAAGGACACCGACACGGCAAAATCTATGGGAGCCTTGCAGTCGCAAGCTCCCAGGCGCTCCTTTCGCCGCTCTTCCTTTAGAAACAACTCCAGAGGCTACTCCTCCGACAGCGCCTCCACTTCCTATAAGGCCCCTACCCAATCCACCTTCACTAGGGGTTACCAGAGAGGCGGCTACAGGGGTAACAATAATAAAGGCAGAGGCAAAACTAACGCCTCCCGCTCTGCCTCCACCCCCGCCCAATAACTTCCCTCCACTCCCCCAGACCAGCCCACTCCGGTCGGGGGCAGACTCCACAATTTCCTTCCTTTCTGGACTACCATCACCTCAGACAGATGGGTGACACAGATAATTCGGTCAGGCTACTGCCTCGAACTAACATCTACCCCCCCCAAACATTCCACCCAAACAGCACCCAATGTCACAGGAACATTTGTCACTTCTAAAGCAGGAGGTCATCTCCCTCCTACAAAAGAGTGCAATAGAACCAGTTCCTGCCCACCAACAAAACATGTGAGTTTACTCCCTATATTTTCTCATCCCGAAAAGGGACGACACTCGTAAGGCCAATCCTAGACCTCAGACCCCTAAACCACTACATACAATTTCCACATGGTCACACTCCAGCAGGTACTTCCCCCTACTCTCCCAGAACGACTTCCTTGCCACCCTAGACCTCAAGGACGCCTATTTCCACATTCCCGTTCACCACGCTCACAGGAAGTTTCTCAGATTTGTAGTGGACTGTCAACACTATCAATTCAAAATACTCCCATTCGGAGTCACCACAGCACCACTGGTGTTTACCAAGTGCCTAGCGGTAGTGGCAGCACACCTGCGAAGACAACACATCGACGTCTTCCCATACCTAGACGACTGGCTCATAAACGCCAGCTCATACCACCAGTGTGTACAACACACTCACGCCACTATCCAACTACTTCACGAACTGGGCTTCACAGAAAACCACGCAAAGTCCCATCTGCAACCGTCCCACGTAAAACAATACCTTGGTGCCACCATAGACACCTTAAAAGCGCTAGCCTATCCCAGTCCTGCCAGAATAGCAAGCATTCAGGCTCTACGTGCCAAATTTCAACCGCAACACTCTCTTCCAGCTCGAGTGTTCATGCAACTTATAGGAATGATGACCTCTTGCATATTCATAGTACCTCACGCATGACTCCAGATGCGTCCTCTCCAAGAGTGCTTAGCACACCAATGGAACCAGGCCCAGGGTCAAATGACAGATCTGGTGTTGGTAGACGGTCGTGCCCATCGCTCTGTGCAGTGGTGGACCACCAAAACCTTTCCAAAGGGCGACCGTTCCTGGAGCCGATTCCTCAGATAGTACTGACAGCGGACGCATCGCTCTCCGGCTGGGGAGCTCACCTACTACATCACACCATGCAGGGCAGGTGGACACCTCAACAAAAGTTACTCCACATCAACCATCTGGAGTTACTAGCCATATTCTTAGCCCTAAAGGCCTTTCAAACACATGTCTCAGGCAAGGCCGTCCTAGTCCGCACAGACAACATGACAGCCATGTACTATATACAGAAACAAGGCGGCACACACTCTCCGCAGCTCTCTCAGCTAGCACAGAGCATATGGAGATGGGCCATACCCCAAAACATCTTTCTCCTAGCCCAACATGTCCCAGGAGTCCAAAACACTATGGCCGATCTGCTGAGCAGACAAACACAACTGATCCACGAGTGGGAACTCCATCCACAAGTTCTTCACCCCACTTTCAAATGTGGGGGCATCCACAGATAGACCTCTTCGCCACCCACAAAAACGCCAAATGCCCAAGCTTCGCCACCAGGTATCCACACCCATTGTCCAAGGGCAATGCGATATGGAGGAACTGGTCAGGCAGATTTGCGTACGCCTTTCCGCCTCTCCCACTCATTCCATTAGTGGTGCGCAAACTACAGCAACACTCCCTCACTCTCATCCTAGTAGCTCCAACTTGGGCCAGACAACCGCGGTACACCACACTGCTGGAACTATCTGTAGTACCGCACCAAAAGTTACACCTCTCTCCACGCCTCTTAACCCAGAACCATGGAGAGCTCAGGCACCCGGACCCAGCTCAGCTCAACCTTGCGATCTGGCTCCTGAAATCCTAGAATTCGGTTATCTCAATCTTCCCTCTAACTGTATGAACGTCATTAAAGAAGCTAGACGACCTACCACTAGAGCTTGCTACGCAACCAAGTGGAAACGTTTCGTGATCTATTGTCACAACAATAACTTCAATCCCTTAGATGTGTCCATTCAACACATCATAGGCTATTTACTACACCTACAAAGATGCAACCAAGCCTACACGTCTATTAGACTGCACCTTGCTGCCATAGCAGCTTATCTACAAACAGGCAACATCTATCACTCTTTAGAGTACCTGCCATAAAAGCCTTCATGGAAGGCCTCAAAAGAATAATTCCCCCCCAAAGTGCCACCCTCACCTGTGTGGAACCTAAACATCGTTCTCACAAGACTAATGGGGCCTCCCTTTGAACCTCCACACAAATGTGAACTTCAATTCCTAACATGGAAAACTGCTTTTCTTGTAGCCATTACTTCCCTCAGAAGGGTCAGTGAGATACAAGCACTCACCATTCAAGAACCCTTTCTGCAAATGCACCATAACAAGGTTGTTCTCCGCACTAATCCAAAATTCCTCCCTAAAGTCATTTCTCCCTTTCACCTAAACCAATCTGTTGAACTGCCCGTATTCGTATCGCAACCACAGACCATTGCAGAAAGAACTCTCTACACACTAGATGTCAAACGAGCCTTACTCTACTACATCGAGAGAACACAACCCTTTCGTAAGACCAAACAACCATTCGTGTCTTTCTCACCACCACACAAAGGCAACCTCATCTCCAAATCTGGGCTAGCTAGGTGAATTGTCAAATGCATACAGATTTTCTACCACAAAGCCAAACGTATGCTCACTGTTCCCCCTAAAGCCCACTCTACACGCAAGATAGGCGCTTCCATGGCATTTTTAGGGAACATTCCCTTAGATAATATCTGCAGAGCAGCTACATGGTCTACACCGCACACTTTCACCAAACACTATTGTGTAGATGTGCAAGCTAAGCAACAAGCTAGTGTGGGCCAGGCTGTACTCAAAACATTGTTTCAAACGACTGCGACAGATACTGGTGGTCGCCGCTAGGAGCGAGTACTGCTATATAATCTATGCACAGTGTGTAATATGCAGCTCATATGCCTCGAACGGGAAATGCTACTTACCAGTATGCATCTGTTCTTGGCATGTAGAGCTGCAGATCTACACACACCCACCCGCCTCCCCGGCTACCTTTATCTGTTCCAGTTTATCTTATTTAGATACAGCTCACATGGGCATCTTCACTGCTTATTACTACGCTCCATCATTTCCCCGCTGGCAGAAAACAATCGGAGGATGGAGCCAAAGCCGATGCGCAATATGATCCAAAGGAGGAGTCACATACCTCGTAACTTCCAAAGACTTTCCAAGAGGAAAAACAACTGCAAACATCCGGGCCCAACACCAGATGGCGATCTATGCACAGTGTGTCGATCTGCAGCTCTACATGCCAAGAATAGATGCATACTGGTAAGTAGCATTTCCCTTTCTTTTCATATTCAGATCATAAATATTGTTTAGTGTATACATAAAAGGATTAAAAAACATTACTATTTGTTTCATTTTTATATATCTCTTCTCTATTATAGCCACCATTTTCGAAAATGACGGAAGGGTTGCTCTGAGAACTTATTTAATTGTCTATATAAGACTACTTGACCCCCAAAACCTATGATTTGACACCAAAATGAAGTGTATAGGCCTCAGGGTTCCTGAAATATTACATCATCACTGCAACACATCCGCCATTTTAAAAAATGATGTCGAGAAAAATTCAGCCGGGATCAGTAATGTTTTCCCAAGCTAAATTACTTCCCTAATGATCCAAAAACACAAATCAAAAATGAAAATCTCTGTACCATTTTTTTTTTTTACAATGGTATATCAGGGGGCCAGGATAATACCAGGAGGGACTAACACTGATGAAACACCTCTGCATTGAACTGCAGTGCAAATAGAGAATGAACCAGGACAATGCAGACAGGAGCACATTCAAATCCGCCTTGAGACACTACCACCAAATGATCCAAACCGTCATATGTGCCGCTCTGGCAGACCACATCGTTGCCAGCAGCAACAGAAGCAAAGAAATCTTCACCTTTGTGAAGGATTTCACCTCGTCAGCAGCCGCTTCCAACTCGATTACTCACTCACAGGACCTATGCAACAACATCTTTCAATTCTTCAGCAACAAAATCACTGCAATTAACTGCAACTTAAACCTGCAACCAGACCCAACAGACCTTCCCATACGCCTCCTGATCTTACTTAAAGAACCAATGCTAACCAAATGGCCCATCACCACGCCAGAAGAAACTGCAGTCGCCATTTAGTCCATCCACTTCGGAACCCTGTCTCACCAGGCCTACTCTAGAGCACTAAAACCTATCAGCACCATGCTCACGACCATGCTGTATGCTTGCACCACTTCCATGACCTTACTAGGTGCTTGGAAATAACCAACTGTCTTCCCATTGCTGAAGAAACCTGTTGCAGACCCTTCAGTGCTTGCCAACTACAGACCAGTCTTCTTGCTACCATTCCCAACCAGGGTCTTGGAGAAAATCACCAGCAAACTCCTCACCGAATACCTCAACCACCACCGACTCCTCAAAACCACTCAGTCTGGTTTCAGACCCAACCACAACACAGAAAATGCCCTGATTGCCACCACGAATGACATCCACATGACTCTGAATGTAGGAGACACTTATCTTCCTGGACCTTTCCGCATGGTGTGACAGTCTCACACTCAATCCTCATCCAATGCCTACACATCGGAATCCAAACAAGAACAATCTCTCTCAGATGGATCTGTTCTTTACTGACTTGAAGGACCCAGCCAGCACCTTGGATACCCATGACCTCATCTGCCGAGTTACACAAGGATCCTTGCTTAGCCTGACGCTCTTCAAAGTATACAGGATCTCTCTGGATGAAGACCAACTGACTGAACCTGAACGCCGACAAGACCAGGAAGAGCACGTCACCTTGGGATTTCACCAGTGGCCAACATAACTATGACTGATACCCACTCCGACCACTCATACCAAAAACCTCGGGATTGTCATCCAAAGCAAGCTTGACATGGTTGCACAGGTTCACTGCCTCATGTTTCCGTACCCTTAAGATGCTTAGGAAGATTTTCAAATGGCTCCCAATTGGCACCCAGAAAATCCGTCAGAAGTAAGCTGGATTATGGGAACACCCTCTATGCTGAGATCAACGAAAAGCTCCCCAGAAGACTGTAGACCATTGAGAACTCGACAGCTAAAATAATTCTCAACCCCTCATGCCACATTCGCATCACACAACACTGGAAGGAGCCCCATTGGCTCCCCATACAAAAACAAGCACATTTTAAGGGAACTACACAACACTGGGGGGGACGCTAGGTGGCGCACTAGAGAATGGACGCCTTCTTGTAGGGCTCCCGCAGTCCGGCGATATTCATCCGATAAATTATCCTTTTGCGGCACACCTGGGAGCCGTCCTCGCAGTCACAGGTCCAGAAAGATATCGAGAGTGAGCGGACCGGCGTAGAGGGCCCTGGCTGCTGGGAGACCGATGCGCGACCACTTGCAAGTTGCGGCGGAGGCGACGCTGGAGGCTGCCGTGCTGACGTCCCGGATCGAGCCGGAAGGCGAGGCCGGGGCTGGCGACGAGGTGCAAGGCCGCGGAGGGCCGAGACGATCCGGGAGGTCCCTCCGGGCTTGTGGTGACCTGGCTGGTCGAGAGGAGCGGATCGGACGGACACGGCGACGGGTGAGAGTACATGGGGGCTGCTCCTCTTCCCCCCCCCCCCCCCCACCCCCCCGTCCCCCGAAGTGATAGCAGGGCCTGCGCACCCGAGATAGGTCTCGCACTGGCTGGTGCTGGGACAGGGTCCTCGTGGCAAGACCATTGTTGGACACAGAGGCAGCGGAGGTGTAGATTTATTCCCCCCCCCCCCCCCGCCCCCCTGGTGTGCCGAACGCAGCGGAGGCAGTGCGGGCTCCGCGGTGGGCCTGGTGAGGCGCGGCTGGATGTTTGCGCGGACCGCGCTGGGAGGGACATCATCGGAGCTGGTGTGCTGCCCCCCCCCGGGCCTGAGGATCGCAGCTTGAGCCCCTTTGCCCGCATGCTGGTGCGGTTTGACCGCGTATGGCCTGAGTGACAGCAGTGACACTGGTGCAGTAGCGAAGACGCCTCACTCGTGGCCTGGGGGCGATAGTAACTGCCAGCATTGAGTGAAGTGCACGGGGACCCCCTGGACACTCGGAGTGGCGCACTGAATAGCTGTGCGGGATCGGAGGGGGAAGTGGTGGTGCCCGCACTGGTGGTGTTGGAGAGCTCTGCCCTGTGATAGAGATGGGCAAGACGGACACTAGACAGCCCAAGCTCTCGTTTGCGGCGAATAAGAAAGTGCTAACGCCTGGGGAGAAGTCGAGCCCTCCGGATGAGGCGGCTGAAGCATCGGGGGGGCTACGGATGCGGCAGCGAGTATACAGGCAGTACTCAGCGAGGTGCGTCAAGGGTTCGCGACAATCGCGGACAAGGTGGACCGCCTTTCGTCGCGTATGGATGCTGTAGTGCACAAGTTGGATGCGCACGAGGGTCGCTTGAAAGAGGCGGAGCAGCGCATATCGGACTCAGAGGATGTGGTGACCCAACACTCGTCGCAGTTATCCAGAATGGACAATCTCCTACGTGTCATCGCCGCCAAGAATGAGGATTTGGAGGCGAGGAGTAGGCGGAACAACGTACGCATCGTAGGTATTCCGGAAACTACAAATGTGGGCAAAATGGAGGAGTATGTCGAGAAGATGTTGGCGGCGGCGATCGGCTCGGAGGTTTTTTCTCCACACTTTATAGTGGAACGGGCGCATCGGGCACTGGGACCCAGACCGAAGCCGGGGGCGACGCCTCGGCCGATCATAGCCCGGATGCTGAATTACCGGGATCGCGATGCGGCCCTACTAGCGGCACGCAGTACGAGATCGCTGTCGTATGAGGGCAACTCCTTCACGTTGTATCCGGACTTCACCCCGCTTGTCCAGGAGGAGCGTCGGAAATTCCTCGCAGTTAAGACTAAATTGCGCAACCTGCAGATAGACTACGCATGCTCTGCCCTGCTCGTTTGCGGGTCACGTACCAGGGGAGGCAGAAATTCTTCACCAACCCACAGCAGGTGGAGGACTTTCTCAAGCAGCACAAACGGAGTCGGGGGCTGGGGGCGGGAGTGGACGATGGTCTGGCCCCTAGTCCAGAGCGGCTGGAAGCTGTGGAACCGTGAGTGACCAGTACTGTATCTGCATATAGACTCCTGGGTGAGTTTGGAGGGGGGCTTAAGGGCTGCGATTGGACCTTATTTGGGATGGACATTGCACTGACCTCCAGGTGGGTGTGCTAGAAGTGGGGGGTGGGGGGGTATCCTGCTGGTCGATTGTTGCCGGGGTCCCTCTGATATGGGATCCCTCCTAGCCTGCGCTACAGGACTGTATTGATGCGACAGGTTTATGGACATCATTGGAGGCGGACGGTACTCCTCAGGTTGCCGCTGATTATAGCGCCGGACACCCCCCTCCTGGTTGCCGGGCTGGGCTACACGTGTTGTGGTTCGGGCGGGCTTGCATGGAGGGGGTCATAGTGGTGCCGCCTAGAGATGTTACCCGATGGGAATTACCCTAGCATATGTTTGTGGGGTTGAGGGCTGTTTTAGTCCTAGTTCTTGGGATGTGTATGGGAGGGACGGGGAGGGAATGCTGCTGGCAGGTTGGGGTTTGCTTCAGTGGGAGGGGGGTGGGTACAAGGGTAGTTGTGGACGTATGTATGATTGGGGTTCGCAGATTGAGAGGAATGCAACTAAAATGTACGGAGATGGTCGGCTATGGAGTAGACGAGAGTTTGCATGGTACGGAGCCGATGCTGCGGGGGATCCGGTGGCCGCAGTGGATAGATGTCGCCGGGGGGATGGCTGGTGTGGCTGCTCCTCTGGGTGGTTGACGGGGTTGGGAGGGGGCCGCGGGTTGATTCATGGGTGGATGACTGGTGATGACTGACCGGAGTCGTATCTCTAGACTCACGGTTTTGTCCTGGAATGTCCGTGGGCTGAATGATGCGAGGAAATGTCGGAGGGTGATGGCCTATTTGGACCAGCATCAGGTGCAGATCGCCCTGCTGCAGGAAACACATCTTAGCCCTCGGGCCAACTACACCTTTGCGAATAGATGGGCGGCTGTGCGCTGTTTCTCCTCATACTCTGGATATGCCAGAGGCACGGCGATTCTGATTAAAAGAACGGTGCCGTTTGTACGGTTGGGTGAACGCATGGATGATGAGGGTAGATTTGTATTGGTGTGGGGCAGACTGGGTACTGATACTGTTACTATTGTCAACTGCTATGGGCCTAATGTGGACACACCTGAGTTTTACACCAAACTGTGGGGCGAGATACTGAATATTGGGTCTATGCATCTCATATGGGGTGGAGATTTCAATGTCACATTGTCGCCTGGGCTAGATAGATCGGATAGCAGCCCCCAATATAACAGAAAAGCGGGAGAGGTGGTGAAGGGTATAATGAGGGAAGGCGAGCTAATAGACAGTTGGAGGTTTGCGCATGCCGAGGTTCGAGAGGGGACGCATTTCACAGTGTATGCCAACACTTGGGCTAGACTTGACTACTGCCTATTGTCCCGGGGACTGGCGGTTGATCTGGGCAGGGTGACCCATTTGCCACGGTCCTACTCGGACCATTGTCCAGTGCTGCTGCAGGTAGCCATCCCGGGATACGGTGGTGCAGCGTCGCGGTGGCGCTTGCAACCCACGGCACTGTTGGATCCATTATTCCAGGCAGAATTGGGGGAGGAGATCGCAGAATTTTTTCCGCGCAACAAAGGGTCGGTGGCCAGTGTTGAGACCATCTGGGAGGCGTTTAAGGTTACGGTCCGTGGTTTCTGCATATCTAAGTGCTTTGGAGTATTACGGGCCATACGAGGCACACTCACCAGGCTGGAGGCTGAACTTAAGGAGGTGGAGACTTCCATGGCCCGAGAGCCGATGGGTCCACTCCACCAGGAATTCAGAGAGAAGCTGTCGCAATATGAGCGAGAGGCGGAGAGAGAGGCCCACTTCCGGGGGAAGCATTGGCAGGCCCGACGTTATTGTGAAGGGGAGAGACCTGGGCGGGCATTAGCGGGCATCACCAGGCAGTCATGGGGTGCCTCGCACATACTAGGGATACGCACGCAGGACGGAATTTTACATCATGACACACAGGGGATCTTACGACAGTTTACAGAGCATTACGAGGGACTATACACAACCCGCGACGTGGGCGATGTCCAGTTTGGGAACTTCTTAGACGACGTGGCTTTATGCTGGCTGAGCGACGATCACAGGGAATTTCTGGGGGCCCCGTTTGAGCTGGATGAGATACGGGAAGCGATTATGTCTTTGAGTAATGGTAAGGCGCCTGGTTTGGACGGCTTGCCCGCGGAATTTTATAAAAGCTATATTGACATAATGGCTCCGGTATTAAGGGAAGTGTACGAGGACTCTCTGGAGGCAGGTGTCATGCCGGGATCGATGAGAGAGGTGGTGATTACCTCCCTGTTGAAACCGAATAAGGCTGCGGAGGACTGTGATTCCTATAGACCACTCTCCATGATAAACTGTGATGCCAAGATTTTGGGGAAGGTGTTGGCCACGCGGCTCTCACTACCGATGACTAAAATTGCCCTCCCCGACCAGGCAGGGTTTGTCCCGGGTAGATCTACCGCTAGTAATTTGCGTACGCTTTTCTCATTGATTCAAACGATCAAGCCGGAACTGCCGGTTGCGGCGATATTCCTGGACGCCACTAAGGCGTTTGACTCAGTTGAGTGGAATTACTTGTTCACTATCCTGTACCGGATGGGTTTTCCCAAAATCTTAGTCGCTTGGATAAAATTGCTTTATGCTGGCCCTACGGCTAGAGTATTGATCAATGGGGATCTGTCGAAACCGATTCCGTTAACTAGGGGTACCAGACAGGGGTGCCCACTATCCCCGCTGTTGTTCGCCATAGCAATTGAACCTTTGGCATGTCGTATCCGACAACTCCACAAGCAAAGTGCCTTCCAGTGTTGTCAACGGCAGATAGATGTGTCCTTATATGCGGATGACGTAACGCTCTATGTGGTGGATCCGCAGAATAACCTGAATTCGCTGCTCCACGATTTTGTGGTGTTTGGGGGATTGTCTGGGATCCACATCAACTGGAGGAAATCGCAATTTTTCCCCCTGACGGCTGCGGTCGGGCGATACGCACTAGACTATCCGTTGGAGTGGTGTGACTCTGATCTCCGATACCTGGGGGTTCGAGTCTCGACGAACCGGGAAGAGACTTTACGCCTGAATTATGGTACGGCCATGGGCAAGCTGGCGGACGATGTGTCGCGCTGGGTCTCGTTGCCGTTGACCATGGCCGGTAGGGCCTCATTGATCAAAATGGTAGTGCTGCCTCGCTTTCTCTATTTATTCCAGAACATTCCGTATTACCCGGGTGCCTTCTTCTTCCGAACGTTGCGCTCTGAGTTGCTGTGATTGTTCTGGGCTGGTAAGCAGCCCAGACTGGCCTGGTCGACTATTATCCTGCCATACAGCAAAGGGGGATTTGACGTTCCCGACTTTCAGGCGTACTATGTGAGCGCGCAGGCGCACTTTGCTTATCATTGGCTTGCCCCTACGCCCTACATGCCGCAACTGGCGGTCGAGGACTGGCTGGCGCGACCTTTGCCGCTACAGGGCCTCATCCATGGTCCCGTCACTGCGATTGAAACACCGCTCACCACCGTGACATGCACGATTGATGCTTGGCAGCGCTTAATGCGCAGGCTGTCGGCCAGTCTACTATATGCCCCGCGGCTGCCGTTGGCTTATCATCCGGGCCTCTCTCTGTTGCAGGAAGGCAAGTTCCGTGTGTTATGTGCTAAGATAAAGGTCCGCTATTGGGGAGATCTATTTGAGAATGGTCAGTTCAAGACGAAAGAACAATTCTTTGCGGGATATCAGCCTAATCCACTTGAGGTCTTTTATTATTTCCGGTTGCGGCATGGGATGCTACTGGTGATACCGCATTATCCGGAGGAGCCCGAGGTGGTGCATCCGTTGCAGGTCTTGCTCGCGTCTACGGACGGTCGGCATTTGGTCTCTCAGTTATATTGCAGTATTCGAGGGGGTGGTGGAAACGTCGGCGGTAAAGCGCGTCATGGCTGGACTGTTGAGTTGGGTAGGGACATTACGGAGGCGCAGTGGGCGTATTGCTGTGTGCTTACTTCCCAGATCTCCTCCAGCTGCAGATTGCGTATTATCCATTATAAGTTCCTACAGCGATGGTACTACACTCCTGTTAGGAAGTTTCGCTATCGGTTGTCGGACTCTGATCGCTGTGAGAGGTGCCGTTCGGAGGGAGCTGACTTTCTCCATCTGGCTTGGATGTGTACGGGGGGTAGCTGACTATTGGTTACAGGTCCATGCTGCACTTACGGCCATGGTGGGAGCGGTGGTTCAGCTTGACCCGCTCGTGATGTTGCTGGGTTATACAGCATCGGTGCCTAAGGAGCACCGTAAATTTGTCAACATCGTGCTGTTACTCGCGAAACGGCGTGTTGCGTGTAGGTGGGGCAGGGGTCGTGCACCTAAGTTCAAGGAGTGGTTGGAGGATGTTCTGTACTGCCAGGACCAGAATGCGATATATGCCGAAACGCAGCCTTTGAAGAGCAGGGCCAAAGACATATGGGATCCGTTTAAAGCATACCTAGCGGCCCAGACTAGCTCCACTGAGGGGGATAGTTAGGTGCCGGGGAATGTCGAGCGTACGGTTGGGGTATCCGACTTGGGGGGGGCTTACTGTAGTGTGGACGTGTTGGCGAAGAGGAGAATGGGGACATAAGTGGCGGGGAAATCTGCTTGCTTGCGCAGAGTGATTGGTGCTTGGATGACCCTAGATGGGTTACGTGGACATGTTGTGCCCCCTGTTTGGGATAGGTGGATGGTATATGATCCGGGTGGGCTTCCTAGACGCTCCCTCATGCTGTCCCTTGATGCTGATCTGTCTTCTGCACCCTTTATGCTCGGAGGGGTATTTTTTACCTGCGCCGCCGGGCCCCCGGGTTGTCGGCTGATTGGCTGTGTACACGAGGATTGAACTCTCAATACAGTGTCTCCTAGAGCCGGCCGGAAAGGTTGTAGGCGAGTGGTTGTATGTTTGCTGAAAGTTGCAATAAAGGTTTTTGAAACTAAAAAAAAAAAAAAAAAAAAACTACACAACACTGGCCCAGCTTACATTAACAATTGCATTTGTTTTGACAAATCTTGTGGACACCTCTACTCATGCGGACGCTTAGCAAGCAACCTACGCTTATGGAAAACCAGATCCAGCGGTCGAGCCTTCTACTGCATCACTCCTAAAGTGTGGAATGACCCGCCGCTACACATAAGAGCCTTTTCTTCGCTTCCAAATTCCGCAAGAAGTTAAAGAATTGGCTTTTTGAGTAGTCCCACTAGGCCTTTGGTTTGGCTAGACTCAGACATGCTCGGTGCCAGGATACCCTCTACATAACAAAAATAAGGCTCCCTGTTTTCAGTTTTTACAGATTTTTTTTTTTTACAGATAAATACAGACAGAAAACAATGTGTTTTCTGTCTGCATTTATTTTTGAAGGTGGATAAATGCAGAATATTGTGCTTCTTTAAGGGAACCTCTGTGCTGGCTTTCATGAATTATAGCCCAACAGCTGAGCATATGGACAGCATGGGAAAGGAAAACTAGCATTTTCAATTCAATAGGTCTCGCATTTATGAGAGTTTGAGCTACTGGCATTGTACATGACAATGCCTTTTATTCATATGTTGTTTTTTAAAACCGATGAATAAAAGGCATTATAATTTATAATGCCAATAGCTTAAACTCTCGCAAATGCGAGATCTATTGCATTGCAAATGCGTACTATAAAAAAGAATTGTTAGGAGGAGCAGGCAGGATAAAGCTATTTGAGAAAATAGAGCTCCGAGGCTGTAATTAAAGCGTACAGAGCAACAACACATGTAACAGGGGGTGTCACTATGGGAGGTTACAAAATGAGACAAGGCGGTACTAAGGAGGGACTACTAAGCCTTTTGACCAATGAACAGCCACAGTTTACAGTGGACAATGACACAAGCCAATGAAAAATCTGGGCGGAGAGTGGGCGGAGCTTCAAGTCCCCACCTCAATACAGCATGCCTTGCAGAGCAGCACATGCACTGCCCAGGCTCGACCTAAAAACACATTGTTATTATTTATATTCACGCAGTAAAAATATACATTGCAGCGGGGCACTTTTGGTTCTTAAAGTAATCAGGCTTTCTTTCAACTGGTTTGTTCCTTTATTTTGAAAACTTGTGAATGCCATTTAGCCAAAATCACCAGAATGATAATTAACCTCTAAAGAATACTGCCTAGACTACACTTGAAAATGTGGGTGGGTGACAGTGAAGTGACACTGTGTGGTACAAGGGTAATGCCAAAGAGGCGTGCCTAAAAACTGTGCTACAAATTTAGAAAAAAGGCCTTACATCCAAGTTTCTTGACCCCAGACAAAAAAATAATTATTCATATAAATTAGTTTACCAAGTGAATATATGAGCATTTATAATGCAATATCTAATGTAAAAAAACATATGTTTTTTTAATAATGCGCAGTCAATTATGAGCCACTTTCTGTAGACACTGAAATGCGGTCAAATACATAAAAAAAAAAATAACGCTACGGCAATAGCTCAAACTTTTAGTAATGCGAGACCTAGAAGGGGAGGCTTTGGGTTGCGGTGCCTGGCACTGGTGGGTGTGGCATCCATAAGGAGGAGTTGTACCCTGGGGTCAGGAATATGGGAGGAGTAGGATCCGGCCCGCATAGGGAGAGGATTCAGGGAACTGCTGGAGTCCTTGGTTGGTGGTCTGGGTACTGTGGGCAATGGAAGGTGAGGGAGGGCTCAGAGTGACTTCGCCTGCACAGGACGATGGGGGGCAAATATGATGCTCCTGAGGTGTGGATTTTGGGTTTGGTACAGGGGTGGGAGAATAGATGCGGTTGGTGGCATGCCGGGCTTGAGAGGCGGATGGGGTGACAAGGTCTATGGGGGGAAAGCGCGTGCTTTCATTAGCAGCTTACAATACTCTGAGTACTGAAGGATACAAACATATGTAAAACACGGGAGTTTAAGATATGGACATAGCTGCTAAGGTCTCGGATAGGTATGTGTAATATTTCGTATTTTAGGCGGGGTTGTTGTGAGTGACGTTGAAGCCGCAGTGAGGGAAGCTGTCCTGTGGGCAGGGGGTCTGGCACGGAAGACGTGAGAGCCGATGGGAGGGCCGCATCTCGGCGGTTTTGGCCGGGGAAGGTTAACACCATAAACAATGCCCAGAATAAATATGCAGAGGAATGCATACCGCCACAAAATACCCATACATGTACTCGTGAATTACGCCAGCTCTGCAAAGTGCCTAATAAACATCGTCCTCGCCAGCCTACACATGTACTCGTTAGCGCACCCAGTCGCAAAAACAGAGAATTAAATGTCAACAAATTGCAGAACGCCTTAATAATAAGGATAAGTACACAACGTACACCACAAAACCGGCATAAAGGAAGACGAGCGTACATTTCCGACAGCAGAAGTGCCCAAAAATTCCCAAGGACGAAGACGTACACATGTGAGACAAGTGTGCCTGCAATATCCACTACGGTAAAACCTATAAACACTGAGATATCGAAAATATATAGTCAGCGAAAGCAGACGTATAGAAAGTTATGGGCTGTCAAACCAACTACTCAATAAATAGCAAAGAAGGTGCTGCCACCGGCAGTGTGAAATAGAACACACACGTGCTCCTATCACCCAGGCACTACAACTCACACATTCATTACAATTATATTATCGTAAATGCGGTAATAACTAAAACGCAGAAAGTTCTGAAAACAGCTTTCAGGGTAGACAGTGTGCTATTACACATGCGTGGTACACCTGGACATAAAATACACATAATCACACATTTCCAATAATGTATTATAAAATTGGGCTCAATAAATACCTACTATAGTTAGAAACACAATCATTACAGATAGACGCTCGGCGGATGAACGAGGGTGCAGGTGGCAGCCGACTGAGCGCGTGTGCACAGCTGCTGCCTATGCAGCCTGGGTGCTGATGTGCGTCTCAGAGCCCTGCTGCCCCAGCGAGCTCGCGCACTGCCACACCAGCAGCGCAGGCTGCCTTCATCAGAAAGACAAACCAGCGGCAGGGAAAGCGTTCGCTTTCACTTCCGCTTGAAAAAAAGAAAGCCTGTGAGTGGCGCGCGCGCGCCACTACGAGCATGGCCAATAGGTGTCTATTACGCGCACCAAGCGTGTAATAGACACCAATAGGCCGTGGGCGGAGCAACGCGCCCGCCTTTGGCCAATTGCGTGCAGTCTTTTATAAAAAGACGCACGCAAAGGCCAATGGGGTAGCACAAAAGGAATCGCACGAGCGTGTGCAATTCCCATTTCAGTGCTAAAACCCCGTTTTTCATTCACTAAAGGTCTCGCGAGCACTGCTGCGCAGTGCAACGCAGCTCACGAGACCTAAAAACAAGATGAAATTTCTTTAAATAATGGCATATGTCAACATACATTTGAAGTATAATGCTAATATTTACCAGTGGATGTAATGTTATGTACTATTTGGTAGCTTAAATATTGAGAATATGACAGACATCAAAGTATGAGTGCGCATTGATTAGTTAAATAAATATGGAAATGTACAGTGTTACAACCTAATTTTTTACGCAAAACAGAAAATAAATATTGTTAAATGCAGATAAATTGGCCCAAAAATAAATATGGCTAAATACAGACCGAAATGTTTAAAAAATAAATACCGTAAAACTGGGATCCCTAAACATAACCCCGAACCCTAAAATCTCCTTTACCTCTGCACATCCTGTTATGTTGAAATTTTATAGCGCCTTGTTACTCCATTTTTAGTGTCCCCAGGCTAAGTATTAACACCACGAAGGCCTGAGACTAAAAAGAGATCTGATCTAAGTTTGTCTAAAAAGTCATGTCTTTAATTTTTTACAAATCCTGAACCCTACAAATCACCCTTACCTCCCTTTACATCTACCCACCCGTGAACTCTCAAATCACCCTTAGCTCACTTTACCTCTACTCTCCCCTGAACCCACAGGTCACCCTTACCTCATTTTACCTCTACCCACAACTAAATCTTCAAGTTGCCCTCACCTCCCTTTCCCTCTGCCTATCCCTTCAAGTTAACTTCACCTACCCTTTACTTCTGTCCACTGCTGAGCCCTCAAGTCACCTTCATCTTCCTTTACCTCTACCCGCCCCTAAACCCTCAAGTCCCCTCTACCCACCACATAACCCTCGAGTTACACTCATCTCCCTTTACCTCTACCTGACCCTGAACTCTCAAGTCACCCTCACCCTCCTTTAGCTCTACCCCCGTTGAACTGTCAAGTCCCCCTCACCTTCCTTTACCCACCCCTGAACCCTAAAGTCACCCTTACCTCTACCCACCCCTAAAGTCTCAAATATCTTTAGCACAGATAGTATGTTATTATAAAAACATACCTGCCTGTGCGGTAAAGCTACAAATACTTACCTGTGTAGTACTTACCTGCATTGTGAAGGCTGCATGGTAAAGGCTGTTTTCTCTTAGGCAGGAGACATCCCTGGCAGGAGACACCCCCCCCCTCTTCCCCCCCCCCCTTCCTTAAACACTCTCCTGTCTTACTCTAATACCCCTAAATGTTTCAGGGCTAATGTCGGATGTTTTATGTCCTTGAGTATGCCTGGCAGGCACCGTCACCTCTTTCACAGTTTGTCCCCTAGCTCCTCCCGTCACCCTATACTTTAGGTCTCTCCTGAGAGAGTGCATATGCTGTAGTTTGCAAGAAAGTTTGTTTGATTACAGGGATCTTAACCCCTTCAGCGCTGCGCGGATTCCCCCGCGGTGCTGAAGGGTTCGAGCGCGGGCGGGGCCATGACGGAACGGTTCCGTCATGAGCACAGCTCAACCGATGCTCATGACGGAATCGTTCCGTCATGAGCATGGAAGGGGTTAAAGCCTACCCATTGTTTACCATTGATTGGTTTCATCATCACTCTCATTTCTTTTTTTTCTTTGATCAGCTAGTGCTGGCTTCACTTCCTCTTTGTGTGTTTGTTCCTACCTTGGATCATGGCCCAAGTACTTCATCCCTTGCCCAGTGTCCTTCCACTGCTCGCCACTTTCAGAAATACTTTTTTTTTCTTTTAACTTGCACCCCTTCCTCCCCACCTCTTGCATTGTGTTTTTGCCCTGTACTGCGTTGTTGCTTGTCCTGTCTGGCTCTCTCCCTTTGTTGCTTGACCCTTCCCTGAACTTTCGTTGCTTACCCATTCCTATCCTGCCAGAAAAAGAGAACCTAAAATTCATGCCAACGGTTTTCAAGAAGCTTCAAAGTTAGAATCAGTGATGCGCTCCATGCCCTGCATGGCCTGTTTGGCACTGTCTTCATGCAGGGTCAACACGGTGAACTTCAGCTCAGATGCAAAATAATTAAACTTCAGACTTTTTTTGTGTGTTGAAGCAAGGCACAATCCACTACTAAGAAAATGGACCAATGCCCCTGATAGAGCGCGGGTCACCAGCTCGGGTTAAACACACACATACCTAAATACTCACCTGGGCCCAAACCATTCACACAAATGAGCTAGCAAACCCCGCTGATATCAATTTTTGAGTTTTACCTGCAAATTAATTTCACCTTTACCAAGTCTTACCAATTTTATCTCCTTCATAATTCCTTTCTCGATGAATCAGGTTTCTAAGGTAGTTTAAGGTAGAAAATGACATTTAACTTAAACTTGAAATAACCACAAACTCAAAAAGTTTTAAGAACTTTATATAAATCTATAATTTTGTGAGTCAGAATCAATTACAGCGTAAAAACACATTCTTTCATGAGGCAATTTAAAGTCAAATAAAACAGTCATAATAATGATCAATGAAGACGGTACCTGAAAAATGCCAAGCATTTACAATGCAATAGGTCTCGCATTTACGCGAGTTTGAGCTATTCACATTGCAAATAACAATGCCTTTTATTTGTGTTTTCGTTTTTCAAACATAAATAAAAGGCATCGTCATTTACAATGCCAATAGCTTAAACTCGCGTAAATGCGAGACCTATTGCATTGCAAATGCTTGTTTTGTTGTTGTTAGTGGGGGCTGGGGTGGTTGAAAGTGTGGCGCTCACATTTGGTTGCTGGGATTAACAAACCCGGCGGAGCGTGGCGCGCGCGCGCTTGGGGGCGGGGGAGCGGACCATTTGAAGTGTTCCCAAAAGGCGGATCGCATGGCGGCACGATGCGCGTGATTGTGCGCGTGCTAGCCATGCAATCCGCTTTTTGGGAGCACTTTTCAAACCCCCTTAAAATACTTGCATCAAGGCCCATTTTGTGTACAACAGACAAACACGAAATACTAATACTTAGTGAGAACCTTTGAATTCTGCCTGCACTGCAATACAAACTGGGAGGCCAGGGAAATGGCAAAATGTCACATCAGCAGAGGATCTGGGTTAATAAGGCAGCAGGTTAGCTTGCCCATCAAAACTTACAATTCGTCCCTGTTCGCTCAAGTGTGAAGGTCTTTGAGAAAAACACGAGTGAAGGCTGAGGGACGCTGGTACTCAACATGAGTTCAATTTGATTTATCCCTGTACAGTGGGACTACAGGACGTATAGTCACTGGTATAGTTAAAGCTTAAGGATGTGCGTTTAACTGTTATTTTCTGTATTAATTTGTCTCTATTTTTATTTATCGCTTCCTGAAGTACCCTTTCCATTGTTCTCTCATGTACTATTTGTGGCACTAAGGGTATATCTAGAATCGGAGCACTCTGGGTAGTTCTATTAGGTCTTTCTTGATATGGTGGAGGATTTTTCATTAAGATATCTTCTGAATAATCATCTTCTGATACCCCGCAACCAGTTAATGTTAAATGCTTTTTCTTTTCTGTGCACTTGCCTCCTGTCTGTTCCTCTGTCACCAATACAGGATATAACCCTTCAGTTAACATGGCCTGTCTCATCTGGTTATCTCGAGTTTCACGTGGAAATTTTGGATAATATCTGCTCAGATTTCGGTCACTCCTAGGTCTATCTCGCTCAAATGCCTCAGTTTCCCATTCTTCTATTGCTTCATACTGAGTTAATCGGGTCTTGGTTCTAATTCATTCATTCTAGTGCGTAAGTAATGTATAATTTTTCCATTAAATGTTCCATACTCTGGTAACGCCAGTATTCCATCATCTTTTCTATATTCTACCCAATTTTCTATCCATACACAAGTATGATAACCTCTTTCTACCATCATATATAATGCAGGAGTTTTCGGTGGAGGAATGAGAATTCCCTCTCTAGTCTTAATGGGTTTATCCTTTTTAAAATAATTCTTAATTCTCTGCATAAATTACATTTTTCTTTTCTCTCCATATATTTTCCGTGCTCTTCCTTTTATGTACTGTTTGTAGGCAAAACCTAAATACCTTCTGTCTGGGCGATTCCCTATTAAAGTTGGATCGTGTCTCCACATGTAAGACCCACCATCAACTATTATTATGGCTTCTATTTTCAACTAATCAAATGTTCGCTTTTACTTTAACAATTGACCAATACCAGCACAGCTTCTTTTTTTCTTCTCAACAATCTGATTTTGTTTTGCTATGCGTTTAGCCAATACTAGCACGGCTCTCTATGACGTCAGGATCACTCCTCACTACTGACCCCTCCTTTATAATCCTTCACGACAGTCACACGCCCGCTGTTTTAACCGATCCCAGCATGCAATTTTCATTAATCAACAACATAGAAACATTCGCTACTGTGTCCAATCCTCTAAATTCAAAGAATAGTCAACTTTTTACTGTGATCAAACTTTTTCCGCTTACTCTTCACACACTACGAGTAAAACCCTTCTGCTTACTCCTCACACACTACGAGTAAAACCTTCTGCTTACTCTTCACACAAGCATCAGAGAACCTGCTACTCCTTCAGTATTACCCTTTCTAGGTGATATAAGACCAAAGATTCACCAGCGGACTCCTTTGCTACCAATTACTCTTACTTTTATACGAAAGAAAAAAATCCCTAATTCAGTGCTTCTAGCCCTGCATAACTTTCAGCACTTCACTGATCCAGACAAGTAACCTCACTGCGGTATGGCTTCCATTTGCCACCCACTATTCAATATTCCCGGGAATTTCCAGACGTCATGAAACAATACATAACATTTAACGAATAGTGGTTGTTAATGCATAAATCAAATAATTCAATCCACAATATTTTCTACCTAACTAACTAGAACCTAACTATGCCTCTGCTACCAAAGAAAAACTGATAGAGCGTGGGTCCTCAGCTCGGGTTAAACACACTCTCACCTAAATACTCCGCTGGGCCCAAACCATTCACACAAATGAGCTAGCAAAGCCCGCTGATATAAAATGTTGAGTTTTACCTGCAATTTAATTTCACCTTTACCAAGTCTTACCAATTTTATCTCCTTAATAATTCCTTTCTCGATGAATCAGGTTTCTGAGATAATTTAAGGTAGAAAATGACATTTAACTTAAACTTTAAATAACCACAAACTCAAAACGTTTTAAGAACTTGATCTAAATCAATAATTTTGTGAGTCAGAATCAATTACAGCTTAAATACATTCTTTCAAGAGGCAATTTAAAGTCAAATAAAACAAAGTCTTAATAATGATCAATGAAGACGGTACCTGAAAAAGGAAAAAAGAGAGCGCAGGTACAATACCAGTTTTCACAGATTTATATGTACCTAAGGTGATAGATGAACCCAACTCTTTGAAGATAAGCCAGATAGAATCTGCCAGGACAGGATGCAGACAGAGTATTGGACAGATTCGGATCTGGGAAGGTGACCTCTTCTAAGTGCCACGCCAGCGTCGCACCCCTCTCTGATACTACTCTCCTCGGGTGTCCCTCTTCCGAAATCCCCTTCTAGATGATTAGATTAGCAATCAGTATCTCAATTTCTCGAGCAGAGTTCTGGCAGCAGCAGGGTCTGAGAGAGCTTCTCGGACAGAGTCTGTAGCAGCATACGCGCTGGGTCGGTGACGAGTCGGAATGGAAGATCTGACAAAATTTCTAGTTAACTTACCTCAATTATACTATTCTGTATTCGTGTACCTCCCCCCCACAAAATTTCAATTTTTGTGTTTTGCCCTATTCTGATTGGTCATGGGGAGATGGGGAGATCATCACACCATATTGAAAGTAATAATTTGTAGGAAGGTGTATTCTGACTAATGGTTGCCCCCAACTTTTTGCCTGGTATTTGAGTGGTTTTTGACTAGTCTGGCTGGGATCCTGCTATCCAGGACCCCAGCCTATCTGCTTTCTCCCTAAAACTAATGTGAAGTACCCTAGGTACAAACCAATTGGATGCTGAGGATGCCCTGACAGTCCCTTGTAGATGGTACCCTAGGTACCCATGGGTCCCTCAGTAGGCCTACCACGGCTGCAGCGCTTATTGTGCCACCCTGGGACAGCCATACAAACTGACACCACCAGACCACTACTGTAGTCTGGGTAAGGTGGTGCTAGCACCCCTTACAGGGATATAGGTACCCTATAGCCCACCCCAATACAACACATATACTCTCATAGGTCACCCCTATAGCAGGCCTTGGTAATCCTACAAGGCAGGGTGCTGAGGTATGTGTGAGGGGGGACCCCTACGTGAGTAGGGCCTCTCTGCAACCTTCGTAAAATCATTGCTGGGTTGTTTGTAGTGTAGCCATACCATATACTCTTTATCGCAATAGACTAATAATGCGGTTACTTGAGAATGGCTACACAGAACCATATCGTGTTTGGTGTCAAACATGTAGGAATCATACCCCCAGTCCAGCCATGGGCATAAGGGTACGATTCCCCCCTGCTAGAGGGGCGATATGGGAAAAGCGGCAGAATTTAGACACCAATTTAAAAGTGCACAAGTAACACAAAATGGCTACTGCCCGCCACCTACACGACCCTGGCTGGCTGTTGCTGGGGAAAACCCCAGCCTCGCCAGCTGGACAATAGGGCTCCTGTGGCAGGGAGGTGCTAGCATCTCCCCAGACAGGATAATGTGGATTGGAACAGGGTGGGTGCACCAAATGTCCTTTCAGAGTTGCACGTAGGCAGCTGCAGAGACCTCATTCTGCATACACCGCTTGGAACCGGTTCAGGGGCATCCTGCCCCTCGCCCAGGCGGGAAACACACAAAGGGGAGAGGGTGTAGCCACCCTTTCCCTCCTCACCTCTCATTGGTGGACACTACTCTGGACACTCCCCTAATCTTGGGGATAAAGGTGAATAACGTGGCCCCAGAGCCTCAGATTAATCTTGAACTTTACAGTCTTGACCTTCGACTTGCTGCTGCCCAGCTGACGGAAGAAATCTCCCTTGGGATAAAGGAGTTAGCCCCATGCTTGGCAGGCACCTGAAACACTGCAAGTGACCCGGTTGGAACTTCGCTGCTCTCACGAACTTCGACGACTTCCAGAAACCTTGAGGTGGGTTTCCAGCGCATCCCAGAGGCCAGTGAGTGTGCTCAACGAGTTTGGGCACCGTGGACCGCGTGGGTGCCGAGATCCCCAATACCCCAGGACACCGGCCACTTCTTGCGTAGCACACGACCCTGACTAGTGGGGAAGTTGGGCTTTGGCCCGTTTACGAGCCAACCACTCTACAGCAATTGTGCCAAAGATCAGCGCCCTAGCCCCCTCCGGTGGCCCGTGGGTGCCATTTTACGCACTCCAAATTGCCGCCTCCCGCGGTCCCTTGTCTCTCGACTTGTGGGCCCTAGCGGAGGTCTATCTCTACAATCAAGAGTTCCCCTGGTTGCTCCAGGCCTGCTCTACAGTCTCCTCGAAGGAGACCTCTCCCAGACCTCGTGGGTCTGCACTGTAGCCGATTTGTTTATTCTTCGTGGGTTGCGGTTGCCAAGGCTTAGTGGATCCAATCCGGACACTAACACCGCAGCGACCCTCATCCGACGTGGGACAGTCGCCCTCCTGAAGCTGGCCTTCCTTGAAGCATCCCGGAGCCCGTGGCTGCAGATCCAAGCTACACCACTTTCCACCTGAAGCACCCGACATCGAAGGGCTCTTTGCTTTGAGCCTCCTGGTCACTTTGCCGTGACCCAGACTCTGTCCCCTCTGCGTTCAGGTTCTTCTCTACAATCTTCACATCTTTGATCTTCACGGCATCATCGACGCTTTTGGCTAGCAGAACTTTTGACTATTTTCCCATTGAAAATCAGCCCGCGACCCGACAGCAGAAACGACCTATGCACCCGGCTTTCCTGGGGCAGGTAACAGTGGTACCTCGGTACTCTCGTGGTAGTGGGCTCCTCAAAAGCTTAAGTCTAAAGTTTTAACTTTGTACTCCTGCTAGAAGTATTTTTAATCTGTTTATTTCCAACCACGACATTCTCCATAGGCTGTAATAGAGATCCCGATAGCAGCTACTTGCACTGCACGCACCTTCCGTGGGTCCCCTTTCTCATAACCTGAGGTGGATTCTTAAGGACCCAGCGATCCTGAATGCCCTAGGCATTGCCTGTAGAATTGTCGTGGTTCTTATACCACTTTTTTAGTATATGGTTTGGTCCCCCCCTGGGGCCCAATGTTAATAGTGCTATTTATTGTATCTATCAATGCTTGTTTGATATTGTAACTTTGCCACAGCTTCATAAAGAGACTGTGGGATTCTGTCTAGAATAAATACATATATTTAATATATACCTGTGTGGGCTACTCTTTCATTTGGTTATTCAAGAGGTTATTATGGAAAAAACAATAAGCTTAACACTCCTTCAAGACTTAGCCTGAAGGCTGCTCTCCACAGCTACCACTAGGATAGCTTTCTTTAAAGGTTGTCTTAAACCTATCATCAATAAGAGTCGAATTGGACTGGTGCAAGGTGTCCCTATAACTAGGAGACAGCATATGCCAGGCCAACGTCTCACATAATTTTACTGTGGACTATTGTTCTATGTTTCCGCCCCTTAATTTACTTTCCCATAGCTTTATTCACACCTGCATTTCGCATTATGATCATTACAAGTTATACAATTTATTCAAAATTGTTGCTTTTGTCCGGTTCAGGGGTTTATTTTCCCAGGCGTCTTCGCCTAATGTGGCCTTGGCTGTGTTTCAAGTTTGTCATCCCAGTTTCCGGCAAGTTTCTATGCGCATGCGCGCGGATCATGTGAGGTAGGAATTTCAGTCACCCTTCGAGGCCCAAACGTGAACTAGTAAAGTCAGAAAAAGACACGTTTGAATGTAACAATAAATGATTTCATTGTATATCACTTATTTCGACTCTATTCCCATTTGCTTATTTTATTCTTTTGCATTAGTGTTTAATTGAACTTATGAGTTTTAGTTCAAGCAGTAGTATATGCGTTAACGTGACTTTCAAGCGGCCATTTTTAGTGCTATTGCGCAGCTGCAAAGTTTTCCCACCAAGTGACAGAATACGTCATACTACGTAGATGCAGTAAACACATGCGCAATGAAGTTCCCGCGTTTTTGGCGGCCATTTTTAAGACACTCCGGTTACTTGTTAGTAATACACATAGGAAAGCTTCCCCTGGATACTGTATGTCGTGTCTAATGCAATGTTAGTATTTACAAAACGTGTTGGTTACGTGGTTACATGTTATTTGAGAGGATTGCATACAAGCAAGTTTCTTTAATACGAAACCTTGCTCCATCACCCCTCGTGTTTAAGTGCTGTCGCATCACAGCGCTTTCTTTATTCCAACTATCAGCCATGCTGGACACGAGCCCTCCTGCTGCACAAAACGGCTCAAAGCAATTGACAAAGCCAGTAGATGTCCCAAGGTGAGAACTGTTGGCCTTGCCAAACCTTGTTTTGTTTTAGTAACCGCACTTCTCTGTCTCATTTGGTGCTCCTATGATTACAATCTATAGCTAAAACCTTTGATTGAAAAAGGCTGCCAGCATGCTGAACTTTGAGGTTGGCCTCGCTGAGTTCAGGTTTCTGACTGACGCGATGGGGTTATTTTGGCCGGTTGGATTTTGGATACCATTGGTCACTTATGTCTATTCGTAGGGCAATGGTCGCTCATTTTTGGTCTCTTGACATTGCATTGACATCTATTCCTTTGTGGGTCAAGGTTGCTACCAGTTTGTCTTGTTAATTGTTGATAAGGGATCGATATGTCAACTTTTCTGTCTTAACCACATTCACATTGGCTGCTGGACTTTGAAAAAGCCTTTTGGATTTATTGTTATGGGGGTGTATTTTGTAATTGATTTTCCGATAGTTAACCCCTTCAGCGCTCATGACGGAGCCACTCCGTCATGAGCCACGGGTGCCGTGTGCTCATGACGGAGTGGTTCCGTCATGCTGTGGCCGTTGGCCGCCGCTCCTCCCACGCTGCGCTGATTCCCCGCCTGTGCGGGCGATTAGCGCAGTGGGCGGAGTCATGACGGAACCACTCCGTCATGAGCACAGCTCAACCGTGGCTCGTGACGGAGTGGCTCCGTCATGAGCACAGCGCCACTGCGCTGCCCCCAAACCCACCCCAGCGCTGCGGTGGAATTCCCGCCGCAGCGAAGGGGTTCAGACATCTTTGTGATTATGGGAACTATATTTGTTTATTTGCACATTGTTCACTTATATTGCACTCGCACTGTGCCATCACCTGTATCACCTTTCCATACATTGGATTTGTTTTTTTACTTATGATTATACTGAGTAATTAAATCTAAGAATTCCTTGAAACATTTATTTTGATAGCAAGGTCATTGTATGTGATAGTGATTTCCTTTGGCACACTACTGTACTTGTGGCCTTCATTACCTTGTTTCCAGGTGTTCCTTTTCTTTCTCTGAGAATGCCTTCTTGAGCAAGGATGTAAACGGAGCAGCTGGCACCTGTATAGCTAAGCTTGACTTCACTACTGCACCCCTAAACACTAAAGATTTTGTGTAAGAAAATTAAAAGCACCAAAGATACCTTTTTAGGTCAGGCATTAGTTTTAATTAAAAAAGTATGTACGCTATACACAATTATTTACAGGGGCTTTCGGTCAGCCTTGTTTTTTTTTTAAAACTTTTTTTTTTCCAACAAAATTGCATTGGTACATAGCATTTTCATAGCCGCATTAGTGGTCCCAAAACAAGAATCTGCCATCCCTACATTCCACATTTCGGTCAGCCTTTTAATCCATTGGTCTGCTGTAGTGTCTTTCACATTTTTTAAAAAAAAAAACACATTTAACAAATGTTAAAGTGATATAATAGTTAGACCATGCATCATCCCAACACCTATCATAAAAAAACACTGAATAAACCAGTTATAATTTAGTCAAAAAACGATAACTTCCACTCCCACTGTGTGTTGGACTTTAACTGGGCCTTGTGCAAATGCCCAATCCACATTCTTGTTATATTTTTTTGTTTTACATTTATTCACAGGTGGGGAGAGGTCTTTTTAGTACCCCCAGAGGCGCCTGGAGGTTTGGGGGGTCCGTACCCTGCTCCCTTATGCCATTAAAAAAAAGAAACTTTTTCAAAGCACAGCATTTTCTTCAGAGTTGTGGCTTGCCAAGCAGATCTCTCAGTATTACCACAGGTACTTTGGTACCAAAAATATACCTTACTTCCGCGCATCCCACCATTCCATCTCTCAAACACAAATTAACCAAGGACATCAAAAGCTACTCAGGGAAGAGGTCCAAGCTCTCCTTCTCAAAGGGCCATTGAACCCATTACTTACCATCAGCAGGACCCAGGAATATACTCTCTCCTTCCAAAAAAAGACAGTTCTGGACCACAGACCCCATAACAAATAAATTCTCTCAGAGCACTTTCACATGGTTACTCTTCAGGACGTCATCCTACTGCTACAACAAGCCAACTTCATGCCCTCTCTCATCCTGAAGGACGCTTATTTCCACATACCAATCCACCCGGCACATCACCGGTATCTCAGGTTTGTAGTCACTGGAAAGCATTACCAATTCAAGGTGCTACCCTTCGTGGTCACCACTGCACCCAGGGTGTTCACCAAGTGCCTTGCGGTAGTGGCTGCATATCTGCGCCGACAAGGGCGTTCATATGTTCCCTTATCTGGCCGACTGGCTCTGCAAAAGTGCCACCTGTCAAAACTGTCACGAACACACTCCGCTCATAATAAACCTTCTTCACCAAGTAGGAAGGCTTTACCATCAATGCTACAAAATACCACCTCCAACCCCTCCAGACACAGCCCTGTCTGGAGTGCAATCCTCAACTCAAAAGTTGGAATGGCTTATCCAAATGCTGCCAGGATACAGTCCTTAGAGGCACTAATCCCTATCTTTCAACCAGACAACCAAGTCACAGTCAGGACAGTTATGCACCTCCACGGCATGATAGCCTTCTGGATTGCCATAGTACCCCATGCAAGGTTAGACATGCGTTTGCTGCAAGAGTGCCTAGTGCACCAGTGGTCCCAAGTAAAGGGCCATTGGAACGATCTAGTGTTGATCAGCCACGCCACGTGTTGCTCTCTGCAATGGTCGAACACCAACAATCTGTTGCAGGTGCAGCCTTTTCTCAACCTAGTTTCATACAGGGCCATTGCAATTTACTCCTCGCTTACAGGATAGGGTGCGAACTCACAGGATCTGATTGTACAAGGCCAGTGGCAACCCAGACAACAGGGGCTCCAAATCAATTACATGGAACTACTATCTGTTCACCTTGGGTTGAAAGCTTTCCTTCCTGCTTGATTGGCAAAGTAGTCCTCATCAAGTCGGACAACGTGGCAGCCACGTATTATCTTCAAAAGCAATGGGGCACCAGATCTCCCCAGCTCTCACCTAGCCCAGAACAACTGACGGTGCGTCTCTGACACAAGATCCTTCTCCTAGCAGAGTACCTTCCAGGAGTGGACAATGACTTTGCCAACCTCCTCAGCTGGGTGTGGCAGCAACTCCACGAGTGGTAACTCCACATACAAGTCCTTCTCCAGTACTTCCAGTATTGGGGGACTACCCGAGATTAACCTTCTCCACGATGGAAAACGCCAAATTACCAAACTTCGCCTCCAGGTTACCACAGTCCAGGGGCAATGCACTATGGATGAGTTGGTCAGGGATATTTGCTTATGCTTTTCCTCATATCCCTCTACTTCCGTTTGTGGTTTAGAGGCTTTGGCAGATGTCTCTCACTCTTATCCTGGTGGCTCCCACCTGGGTAACCAACCATGGTTCACCAGCATCCTCGAACTGTTAGTGGTTCCACACAAGAGGCTCCCCAACAAGCCGGACCTTCCCACACAGAACCATTAAGAAATCAGGCACATAGGTCTCTCAAGCTTGCAATCTGGCTGCTGTAGTCCTAGAATTTAGAAAACCTTAATCTTCTACCCAAATGCATAAGCATTCTTAAAGAAGAGCACAGGCCTACTTACTGCTAGTGCCTCTTACGCTGCCAAGTGGAAGAGGTTTGTCTACTGTCATTGAAAACACATTGACCTCTTAGCAGTCAAAGTGCAAGACATTGTCTGCTACCTACTTCACTTGCAAACCTGTGGTTTAGCTTTCACATCCATACGACTACACCTAGCTGCTATGGCCGCCTACCTTCAAAACAGACAGCCTCTACAGTGGAGTTGCGACATAGTGGGGTGGAAATGAATGAAACATTTACCGCTGTTGAAGAATTGTAAGAATAACGAGTCACTGTGTTGTCTGTGTAGTTTATTTAATCATTCATGCTAATTGTATACCTGAAGACATGCCCAGCCTTGAAGGCATTGCTGTAATGTTTGTGGTATTTCTCAATAAAAACTGTTTAAATAAAAATTAAAAAACAGACAACATGTTTCATTCTACAGCATTCCAGTCATTAAAGCTTTTATGGAGGCTCTCAAAAGAGTCATTCCTCCTCTAGTCCCACCAGCACGGACATGGAGTACTACAGTGTTGTATTGATAAGACTCATGGGCCCTCCATTCGAACCCCTCCACTCCTGCCCTCTTCAGTTTCTTTCTTGGAAGGTAGCATTTCTGGTCACCATCCATCACTTTACTCAGGCGTATCAGTGAGCTTCAAGCACTAACCTTGGAAGAACCCTTTCTTCCAAATACACAGGGATAGGGTTGTTCTCCGCACCAACCCCAGATGTCTCCCTACAGTAGTCTCACAATTTCACCTTGATCAGTCTGTTGAACTTCCAGTTTTTTTCCCTCAACCAGACTCAGTTGCGGAACGACCTCTCCATACCGTAGATAAGAGCCCTTGTGTACTATATACTATATCGACCGAACTAAACCCTTTAGGCAGACTCAACAGTTCTTAGTGGCCTTCTCCACACCCCACAAAGGGAGGCCCTACATAAATCAGGCATTGAATTGTAAAATGCACGAAGGCATTCTATGCTAAAGCTATAAGAACCTTGCCCGTTCCTACTAGAGCCCACTCCACTCAGAAAAAAGAAGCCTCTGTAGCCTTCTTGGGGAGCATCCCTATAGCTGACACCTGTAAAGCAGTTACCTGGTTCACACGCATACTTTTACAAAACATTATTTTGTAGATTTGCTAGCCCGCCAAAAAGCCAATGTTGGCCAGGCAGTTCTCCGAACACTTTTTTTCAATCCACTGCAGCTTCTTCGGGCTAGCCACCATTTTTCTGGGAGGCCTGCTTTACAGTCTATTTCATAGCATGTGAATCTACAGCCACACATGCCTCAAACGGAAAATGTTGCTTACCCAGTAAGCTTCTGTTCGTGGCAGGGAATGTTGTAGATTCACATGGGCCCACCCTCCTCCCCGGAACTTGTGGCTGTTGCTTTCCTCTTTCTAGGTTATGTATCGATTTCATTTTTCTGTGTGGTTTATTAAGTGTTTCGATTATGTTTTTTAACACTTTGCAAATGGGTATAAAGTTTGTTCAAGTGCCAATAAGTTTGAGCAACAAAAAGTAACAAATCAAGCAATGTTCTGTTGTTGTGGTGTAGTTCATTTTAGTCACAATTGTTATGTTTTTGGTCTTTTTCATATGTAGCGCCACAAGTGGAATTGTATTAAACAGAAGCTGCACTTCTGCCACATCACCTGTGTACTTTATTTCTAAATGTTACCACCAACTGAATTTGTTACAAGCATGCACAGAAAAATATTTATTTTGTCGTTTTTTTTTAGACGGCAGAAACCTCTGCATGGGTTGAAGCAGTTACTGAAGATGGACATACATACTACTATAATGCGGAAACCAGAGGTAAACCAAATTATACCATTATCAAGGCTTTGTCTGAAAACTATTCCATCAGTTTTCATGAGGGCAGTGATCAATCAGTCAGGGAATTATAAGCGCACTACTCACCCATGAGGGTCTCAAGGCGCTGGGGAGGGGGGGGGGGTGGGGGGGTCCGCAGATCTGTTTAGCCGAAGAGCCAGGTCTTGAGGATCTTCCTGAAGGTGTTCAGGGAGGGGGCGCGTCTGATGTCTGCCGGTAGCTCGTTCTAGGTCTTGGCTGCAATGTGAGAAAGGGATCTTCCGCCTGCTCTGGCTCTGTGGATGCGCGTGGTTTCGGCCAGTGCAAGGTTGGAAGATCGGAGGTTTCTTTTGGGTACATGAAAGTTGATTCTGTCGTTGAGGTATTTGGGTCTGTTGTTGTGTAGGCAATAGTAGGCGTGAGTGAGGATTTTGAAAGTGACTCTTTTCTCCACGGGGAGCCAGTGGAGACTTTGTAGGTGTTGACTGATGTGTTCGTGTCTGGGTATGCCGAAGACGAGTCTGGCGGCGGTGTTCTGTATTGTCTGGACTGGAGTTTGCGGAGTAGGGACTTGTTGATGGCGGCATAGAGTGCGTTTCCATAGTCCAGTCTGCTGGTGATGAGTGCGTGGGTGACTGTCTTCCTTGACTCAGGGGGGATCCACTTGAAGGTCTTGCAGAGGATGCGGAGGGTGTTGAAGCAGCCGGAGGTGACGGCGTTGACCTGTCGGTTCATGGTGAGTGATAAGTAGAGTACAATGCCGAGGTTCTTTGCGTGGTCTGAGGGGGTAGGTGGGCTTCCGAGGGCAGTCGGCCACCAGGTGCTGCCCCATGCAGAAGGGGTGGTACCGAGGACGAGGACTTCTGTCTTCTCAGCATTGAGCTTCAGGCAGCTGTTGGTCATCCAGACTGTGACGTCTTGCATTCCTTTCTGGAAGTTGAGTTTGGCAGTGGTGGGGTCATTGGTGAGGGAGAGGATGAGCTGGGTGTCGTCGGCGTAGGATACGATGTTGAGGCCGTGTTGTCAGACGATGGCTGCGAGGGGGGGCATGTAGATGTTGAAGAGGGTGGGGCTCTGGGATGAACCCTGTGGGACTCCGCAGGTAATTTTTTGTGGGGTCGGAGAGGAAGGGTGGAAGTCTGATCCTTTGGCTTCTTCCGGTGAGGAATGATCGGATCCAGTCCAGGGCTGTTCCTTGTATGTTTGCGTCGTGTAGTCTGGTGACTAGTGTGCGGTGGGAGACGGTGTGGTGTCGAAGGCCGCTGATAGGTCAAGTAGGATGAGGGCTGCGCAGTGGCCTTGGTCCAGGAGGGTGCGGATGTCATCTGTGGCGGCGAGTAGGGCGGTCTCTGTGGTGTGGTTGCTTCCGAATCCGGATTGAGAAGGGTCGAGGACGGCGTTCTCTTCAATGAATCATGTCCATTTCCTGTTGACTGTTTACTCTGCAACTTTCGCTGCGAAGGGGAGGAGCGAGATGGGCCAATAGTTCTTGAGGTCGGTGGGGTCAGCTGTGGGCTTCTTGAACAGAGGTCTGATTTCTGCGCGCTTCCAGTCGTCTGGAAAGGTGCCTGTTTTGATGGTGCGTTGTAGTTCGGGTGCGATGGCAGCTGCGGCTCTGTGGTAGATGTGAGGGGGGCAGGGGTCGGTGGGGCCCCCCCGAGTGGATGGTTTTCATGGTCGAGGCGGTGTCTTCGGCCGTGATCGGTATACAGTTGGAGATTGTGGGCTGGCTGGTGTTTCTGGGGGGCGGGGGGGCCGTCTGTGACGCCTAGTGGATGGTCGATGAAGTTGTCGTAGAGGTTTTGAGCTTGAGATGGAAATAGGTTCCAAGCTTGTCACAGAGGTCTTGGGATGGGGTGACGTTCTATGAATTGAGATTGTGATGAACAGACTGGGTGAGGTGTGCTTCAATTTCAATATTGTCTGCAAATAAACAGCCAATTACTGGAAAGCCCTAGTTATTTATTTACACCTATTTTGTAAAGTCAAGAGAACCCTGTGAGTTCATCCAAATAACTCACAGAAGTTTTGTTGTGAAGGATATTTTACTTTGCTCTTGATAATGGAAACACATTTGCTCAGATTGGTATTGGCGGAAAGGAAAATTTTCTACAGTGTGTGATATTGTTTCATGTCGACAGACACCATTTAATCAATTCTGAGCTTTATTTTTGCAAAATAGTTTCCAGGCTTGTTAGTCCATTTGGTTCAGTTGAAGCAAACAAATGCTACAAGTCTCAGAATCTGCCAGTTTGGAAATAGGTAAACCCAGGACTGAATACCGTGTGTCCTTCTACCAAAAAGTGATGTTGGTGAACTAATTCATACCAAAATCACTCACTGGGCTTTACACTTTTCTTTCATTTTGTAAACCCTTCAATGGTAAATTCTTGTGCCGTGTTAGCAAATTAGTAAGCTATGGTTAAATTATTCTTTAAACAAAAGTTGTGAAATGCTGTTGTATATATCAAATATTTGTTGTGGCATGTGCTGTTGTAGATCACATACTTTGCATGCTCCTGCCATCTACTGTTGGATGCAGGAATTGGCAAGTTGTATGTCTTCTCAAGATCGACGAATTCTTCGATCTCTCATGGTTGGCTCCTCCCTTAGTCCATAAAGCATCGGACTCCACTTCAGGTTGTTTTTTCTACCACCGGGTTTTGGCGTTTCAGCTTAAGTTTCGGGACCTTTCAAAGTTTCGCCTTTTACTTTTGGCTCCAGTCATCAAGAAATCCTCAGCTGAAGGAACATGGCGGCCGCTGTTTGAACGGCCGCGGGCGCTCCTCTCCGTGCTCCGTGCCACCGGTTCCTAATGGCTGATCCTGAGACGAAAGCGATGTGCTAATATTACCCTGTTTGTCCGCGAATCATGGTGTGTTTCCAGAATCCCTCTTTGTACTCACCGAAGTCCTTCTCAACGCCGACGCTATCGGCGGTCGCGGCAGCAGTCCCAGCGCGGACAGATTCTTTTCGATTTCCTGATTCCTGCGGTCGGATCAGCTGGTGTGGAGGCTGGGTCGTGCACGGTATTCCGTCGGGGAGGGGCGAACTCGGAGCTGCTGAACGCGGTGCCCCCTGTGGAAATACCTAGGTCGATTTTCCCGCTGGTGGGAGGAAAATCCCTGAGTACAGGGGAGACTGTTTTGGACACAGTCAGGGGGGAACCATTACTCTCTAATACTAACGCCTATAAGAATCATACGTCGAGGAATATAGAGGGGGTAATATTGGTTCAACTTCCCCCCTGAATGTATGGAGAATAGGATCCCTGTGCTGGAGGGTGCTTCCCCCCCTAAACTAACCAGATATTCATTAAGGGCCAGGGCGGCACATTTGGATTCCAACAAATTAATTACTCACTCAATTTTTTCGCAGCAGATACCCCCCCCCCCCCAGTGGCCGAGATAAGTATTTCGGATAGGAAAGGGAAGCAGTTTAAGCAGGAAAGATCCTCAGAGGCCTCAGAGATATCCGCTTATTTTCCAAAACCCCAAAGGGGCAAGTTGAAATTAAAAGAAAAGAAGCCTGCGGGTATCAAGATAAGAACTACCCCCTCATTAAAATCTTACTACCAGGTCATGTCTCAAGCCTCTACAAAAGTGAATCCCCGACCTCAATCACAAACTTGTAGCGGCTCTAAAAAAGTATCCTTATTAGAGTCCACTATGCCACATCCACCTACTAGCGCTCCTTCCCCCTTCCCACGAAAGAGAAGAAAGGGCAAATATTGGAGGCTATCGACTCTGAGCAGAACAGTATGAATAGAGAAAATACTTTATCGGAGTCAGGAGATTCAGTAAACTCAGATGCACATTTAGAAGTACATCCTGCTATTACCTTGGTCAACAGATACTCCATTCTGAATTCGCAGAAAGAGGAAGAGCAGGTACAAGGAACGCAGCTAGCTAAAGGTCGGGAAGGAGAGCATGGAATGGATAATCAAGAACTATTAGAGGCATCAACGGAGAGTCAAAATAAGGAAAAGGCAAAAGGGCAATCTGAGGATACGGGTTGTTCCACCAGCCAGTCTCCTAAAGGGTCTCCACCCCTCCATATGGATATCAAGACCGGTCCAGCTACAAGCACGCATTCGTTGGCCGACATCCTCTTAGCATTGAAGGATGAAATGGCAAATAGGTTCACAGTCTCTGAGGCTAATCAAGCGGATTTGGCGAATAGATTCTTGATCTCTGAGGCGAATCAGGCTGCTATCCAATCATCTTGTGAGTTGCTGGCTCAGAAATTGGAACTTGCAACCGCAAGGATAGATGTAATTGAGGAGGAGATCCCAAAGATTAAGAACACAATGGAGGCCACGGCAGCAAAACTGGAAAAAATATCCATCCAGAATAAAGATCTCAAAGACGATCTGGAGAGGTTAGAGAACCACTCAAGAAGAAATAATTTGAAAATTTTGAATGTTCCTGAAGCAATGGAAGGAGACGATATCAAGAACTTTTTGATCTCCCTATTGAAGCGCACCGTTTTGAAAGACCATACTGGCATAGATTTAAGTTATGAAATCCAGAGAGTGCACAGGGATCCATTCAAAAGAAATCCTGGTCGGTTGAAACCCCGGAAAATTTTGGTTAACTTCTTATCTTATTCTGTGAAAGAACTGATCCTATCCGCCGCTTTAAAAGAAGGTGCCATCCCCTCGCCATTTTCAGAACAAGCCCCCTTCTCCTTTTTTATAAGATTTGACATTTCCCATATAACAGCGGAAAGACAATGGGAATTGGGGAAAAGACTCCCAGAACTGAATGGATTGGGGGCAAAGGCCCAATTGAGGTTTCCAGCCACACTGAGGGTGATGTGGAACAACCATATGCACATGATACGCTCATCGCAAGAAGTTGACACCTTAAATGCAAAAATTCAGCAGGACAAACAGGGAGGTTTGTGAGGCCCGTGAGGTGCCTCAGTTAAGTCAAGCTGCTAAGTTAATCAAATAGGTAGCCCGGAGAGGAAATTAGCCCGAATAGGCATTCGCCTTTTGGAAGGTAGGGTTCCTCAGGGAGTAAGGAAGGTAGGGGGTCACGAAGGGTGGAAGGGGAGGGTGCTGGGAGGTGGTGGGAAGAGGGGAGCACCGGGTGGCAGGAAAAAAAGGAAAAAGGAAAAAAAGGAAAAAAATGAAAAATCCTCAATTCACCGATTATATAGAATAAATTGTAAGTGCTGTCTGTTAAGTAATGAATCAACTTCAGAATGATAAAAGAAAAGGGAGGTAGTAAGATTCAAGTTATTTCATGGAATATAAATGGTTTAAGATGTCCGAGGAGGCAAAGATTGATTTTTAAGTATTTAGAGATGCTACCAGTCCAGGTCTGTTTACTGCAGGAAACTCCTCTCAATCAAGAAGAGTCTAAGAGTATTTTCTCCAAACTCCCATGGATACAATCTTTCTGCCACTCCCAACAATCAGTGAACTGCCGCTGGGTCGCAATCTTGGTTAAGAGGGGAATGTCCTGTGAAATAAAATCAGTTTTAACAGATCAAACAGGAAGATGGATTATAGCCCAGTTGGACTTCGGAGGGGAAAAATTGACTTGTTCTTCTTTTTATGGTCCCAATGTGGATGATCCCTCTTTCCTGGTTAAACTACAGGATAATCTTATTTCAGCACCCCCCCCCCCCCCCCCCTGATCGTGGGAGGTGACTTTAATGTGCGGTTGGACCCGGTTAAGGACAGGTCTAATCAGAGTCATACTATTCGGCTCTCCAAGATCTCGAAGGGTCATGAAAAACCTCCTATTAAATATCAATATGGTGGATGTTTGGAGATCCAAGATGGGTAGTGTTCAGGGTTTCACCTTTTATAGTAAAAAGTATCGTCATTCGGCCAGGATAGATTATGTACTGATAAATAAGGAGGCTCTGGACAGGATCCTCAATATCTCCATCCTTCCGAGTCATCTTTCAGACCACGCACCCTTACTTCTGCAATATTCCAGGAGTAACACACGCCCGCAATCAAGGTGGACCCTGAATAGAGTATTTCTCTCAGATCCAGGGATCATCCAGGCAGCTAAAGAGGCTACAACTGAATTTTTTGTTTTTAATATCGATTCTGCCCCAATTGACCAGGTTTGGGAGGCATATAAAGCTAATCTGAGAGGGGTGCTGGGTAGTCAAATTGGAATAAAAAATAAAAAAAAGATCCGGGAATTACAGTCATTAGAGCTAAGAATATCTGCCCTTGAAAAAGAAAGGAATTGTATTAACCCTGAGAGGACTAGGGATATGGATAAGTTGGAGAAAAAACTTGAGGATGCTCGACAGAATCTCAGGATTTTTTTAGACGAGAAATGTAAGGCCCAGTGGCGTGTACGGAATATGGAGAATTTTGAATATGGGGAAAGAGCCGGAGCACTACTGGCCTGGAAAGCTAGATTAGATCGGGCAAAAAACGATATAAATGAACTCATTATAGACAGTAGTGGTACTAAATCCAGCATACAAGTAGAAATGCAGGAATGCCTTCGGTCTCTTTTCTCAAAGTTGCACAGTGAAGACATTACTCCCTCCGCTGAATCAATTAGCTCATGGTTAAAGGATAGGTCCTTACCTATGTTAACAGAAGCCGCCAAAGGTCGGTTAGAAGCACCTATCTCTATTGAGGAGATAAGAGCCCAAATCAAGAGGGCAAAAAATAAGAAAGCGGCAGGTCTTGATTCTCTCCCTAATGAGGTCTATAAATTGTTAGTAGAAGAACTCCTCCCAATTCTCCATACACTCTTTAATGCAGTTTACAGTACCTCCGGGGTGGTCCCTGGATCATGGAAAGAAGCCATAATAGTTTTAATATTGAAACCAGGAAAGAATCCTCTGGCGGCAGATTCTTATCGTCCAATCTCTCTGCTAAATGCCGACTATAAAATCTTTGTGGGCATTCTAGCAGAGAGATTAGAAAAACTGGCACCAAAACTAATAAATATAGATAAGAAGGGTTTTATGGTCGGGAGATCTATCCAGGAACAAACCCAAATCCTGATTGGGAATATTGACTTGGCAGAGATCAGAGGTGACCCCTTGGCGGTAGTGGCCTTAGATGCCGCTAAGGCCTTTGATCGAGTATGTTGGAGCTTCCTATGGGGAGCGTTAGAGACAGCAGGTATAGGCCCGATATTTATTCAGAAAATTGTTATGCTGGGGCATCTGCGAAAATTCTACTAAATGGTTCTCTGATCCCCAGCTTTGAAATAAGGAGAGGAACAAGGCAGGGATGTCCTTTGTCCCTTCTCTTGTTTAATATATATATTGAACCTTTGGCGCAAATGATTAGGCTCGATAAAGATATAAGTCCATTTGTATCACAGGATTATGAAAGTAAAATTGCACTTTACGCCGATGATATTATTATCTACACCAGTGACCCCAATATAGCGATTCTCCGGATTGAGATATTGCTGCAAGAGTTCGGTGCATTGTCAGGATACCTAGCAAATCCGGATAAAACAGAAATTATGTGTTGGAACACTATATATAGCTTAGGTTCTGAGAGTGGGGAGTTTAAATATCTCTGAATAAAAATAGTGAAAGACCTGAAGAAAATACCTCTCCTAAATATAGCCAAAATTGAAAAGGACATAGATTATCTCTTTGCTAGGTGGAAGAACCTTCCTATGACGATATATGGAAGAGTAAACCTAGTAAAGATGTCAGTTCTTCCAAAATTGACATATCTCTTCAATACGATCCCCCTCACTTTTCCACCAAAAATTATTCGTAAAATTCAGGGCAAAATAGGAAGTTTCATATGGGCGCAGAAGAGTGCAAGACTTTCGTGAAAAAAACTAAGAAGAAAGCTTCTGAAGGGCAGCCTGGCCCTACCAGATATTAATTGGTATCTAATCGCATTCCAGTTCAAGGGCACTAGGATGCTATTAACAACTCTGGTAGAATCTAGATGGGGCAGGCTGTTGGGGGAAATGATTTCAGCAGAGGGGGATTATGGACAAAGTGGGTTTCTGTATAAATTCGGGGCCCCCAGATTCTTTAAACGTGTACGCCTTAAAGTTCTAAAAACTGCTTTATTAAACTGGTACAAAATAAGGCGAACTCTGGGTATAGGCTATTACTCCCACTTTGCACCAATTTGGGATTCACCAGGGACCCCAGAGTGTCTGAAGGACGGCCTTGCTATCCCTATAAGAAAGGCGGGTTTGGGGAGATGGTCCGACCTGGTAGACTCAGAGGGGGTACTCCCATGGGAGCTGTTAGAGGCCAAGATTGGCTCCACCCTTTCGAGGTTCAAATACCTTCAGTTAAGATCATGGCATGAGGCAGAAGTGAGTGAAATCAAAGGGAATTGGGACATGGAGCATCTATTTCAGGATCCTCACGTAAGGAAAAAAGAAATATCCCAATGGTATACAAATCTGCTCGAGGCGGAGGATAGAGAGATCCCGCCCCAAGCATCGGTGTGGAGCCCTCTCCCTCAAGTCCACCCCATCGAAGCACGTTATGAATCTTCCTTTAAGTTACTCTATAGATATATAAGGCCTGCTAGGCTGAAAAAAAAAACATTTCTTTGTGCTGAATAGGCTTTATTATACTCCCGCCAGAATTGCTAGGTTTGCCCCGGTCCCGACTCCACATTGCCCCAGATGTAAATATGACAAAGCGGATGATATACATATGTTTTTTGAATGTATAGAATTGTGTTCATTTTGGAGGAATGTGGGGGATATTTTGACTCTTATTTTTGATATAGAATTGGAAGTTGATGTCAACCTTGTATTCTTTGGTTCAAACGACTCTATAAAGGAAGCACTGTCCCAATTAGAAAAGGGATTACTATTATATCTAATTATTTTGGCTAGGTGAGAGATATGTCTAAGGTGGAAGGATCCGACTCCTCCCAATAGAGAAGACTGGGTAAAAGCCGCGCTGAATATGGCATGTTTGAATCAGGAAGACAAGACAGAAGTAGACGGAAACATCTGGTCTCCCCTATTAGTGTGGGGAGGTCGTTTGCAACTGATTAATCGCTAGTGCCATGAAGGCTGAATCCTGGTCCAATGATTACACCTATCCTCAACAGCGTGGGGAATCCCAAGGGGGCAGCGACTAAGGCAGTGAGTCGAAGGGCGCCCAGTTTCTTAATTCTCGGCTTGTAAAATCTGCCTAGGTATAAAGGTGAGATGAGGACAAAAAAAAAAAAAAGAAATCCTCAGCTGTCATTGGAGGACACATTGAGGATATAGCCTCTGTGAAGTCTGCCTGCACAGGAGTTGATTCTTTGCTTTAACTTTGGATGTAAAAGAATGACTTTGTTGGGGAGGGTTATGAAGAATATGGTTTTCCAATTGTATCTTAAATAAAATTTCAAAATCCCGAAGTAGGATCGACATGGAGTTTGCAACTTTTTTAATCAAAAGTTTTGATCAGCAAGACCACGACGAATCAAACTGCTGAGAGTGCCAAATGTTAAAAAAATTAAAAAAAGACCGTCTGCTATCAGAGAAAACGTCACTGGGCCCACTACAGAACGAAGCATCACCACCGATTTGCCATCTGTCCTCAGGCCCGAAGTCTTCAAGGGAACCTTCGAGGAACGTGAGGGCTCATCGGGTATTCCAGTAGCCCAGGAGCAAAAGGCCTGGAGAGTTGACATCTGAGGATGAGCTCGCAACTCTGCAGACAGGACAAAGACAAAACTCAGAGCCCCCATTCTTCAGCCCACGACTGTGAGAAAGTGGCTCTGTATATACTGTTCCCAAATAGGTACAGTGTGTACAGAGTCCACAGTCCCCAGAGGTTTGGCAGAGGCTAAAGTTAGATATAACCTTACTCTCTAAAGTGGTAGCTTGTTCGACGAGCAGTAAGGCAGTATCATAGGACAGTGTAAAGCATTTGTTGTACACAGTCAGCAAACGGTCTCACACACTCAAGAACTGAACTCTAGGCCAATGGTTTATATAAAAAATATGTTTGTTTTATTTTAGACCCAACAATAGGTATTAAAATATACTTTCTCAGGATAAGATGCTTTAGTTGAATACTTTTGCGATATGCAATTGACTTTTGTAGATAGTTACAGGTTGTGGCAATAGGCAACACAATTTCAAACACAATAATACATTGAGCTCAATGGAAGTTTTAAGTTATTTGCAATAGATTACTTTCAGGATTACTTTTCTAACTCCAGGACTGGATCCTAGATTCAGTCCTGGGACAGTTCTTGGAAACAAGTGAGTAAAGTCGACTTCGTTACTTTTGTGATTTTTAGGCAATATTTTGCCATTTTAAAAGTTGACACTTAGAAGAAATTTCATAGAAAAACAGTCAATGATTCCCTATGGGAGAAAATTCAAGTTACAGGTATGGTATGTTCTCGTTACTTTTGTAATCCAGTACTGGGCTCCTAGGTTCAGTACTGGGACCTCAATCTAAAACAGGTAAGCAATTACGTTTTCAGAGTTGGTACGATTTTTAAAGAATATTTGTAGTTTGCAAAAATCGACACTTAGAAGAAATTTCCCAGACAAACAGTCAATGATTTCCTATGGAAGAAAATTGGGTTGATGGTAAGTACGGTTGTGAGTACTTTTCAGGGGCAGTGCTGGTCACCAAGATCCAGCACTGGGATCTCTCCTAATAGCAGGTGAGTATTTTCGTTTCCATTACTCGGTTGATTTTAGGTGAATATTTAAAGTTTTAGAAACTCCACACTTAGAAGAAATTTCAGAAGAAACCAGTCAATGTTACGCTATGGAGGAAAATTGGGTTATCGGCTTTTGGGTAAGTACTCGACTGGCAGAGTTAAGGTTCTGGGCACAGACTCGGGGGTCTCCCAGGGTCAGGTAAGTACAGTTGTTACACCCTCAGCGGCACAGGGGCAGCCGGGTGCAGAGTGAGTTAGGCCCAATGTTATCATATGGGAGGCAGGGGGGCCTTGGTTGGTGGCTGCTGACCAGCAGGCCACGAGGCTGTTGGAGCTGGGCTCCTGGTCACTTGCTCAGGGCAAATGGGGAAGTAGATAGGAGTAGAGGTTACACTGCCAGGGCCACTCGGGCGGCTGGGTGCAGGGTGCTTTTGAGCCTTCGGGCGCTCAATGAAGTTCAATGGGAAAGCTCCTGGATGAACAAAGGCTGCAAGCTCGGGGACGAAGATTCTTCAGGTGCCACCACAACTTCGAGAGGTAAGTTGGGTAGTTGGAGGATAGGTAGGTACTCAGGAGTTGGGCACAGGGGGCCGCAGGGTGCAGGGGTGCCTTTTGGTGTCGGGAAATCTTACCCTCTGTTGATCGCGGTTGGGGGGGTACCTGGTTCTGAGGCTGCAGGCGTCATCAGGAGTGTCGAGGTGAGTCCTTGGGTGCCGGATTCGGGGTCACAGTCGCCGGGGGTGCGTCCTCGGGGTCTTTGTACACTCCGGCACAGGCCAGGCTTGGTGGGTGCAGAGTGTTCATGGTTCGCGGTTCCGGGCTGATGCCAGGGGTTAGAAGCTGGTTTTGAGCAGAGCCACTGCTCACGGGAGTTCCAGGTGCTCAGAGTCAAAAGGTAACCAGGTCCTCCGGGGTTTGTGAGGTTGCTGGCCACAAGAGGTGCCGGGATGTAGCAGGAGCAGGTTCGAGGGTCGACAGGCCGGTAGGGCTGTGGCCAAAGCAGTTGGTGTCTGCCTCTTCTTAGCAGCTGCACGGCAGGTCTTCTTTCTTTTTGCTCTTCTTTGTTTTTCGGAATCTGGAATCTAAGGAAGGAAGGTTCAGGGTGCCCCTAAATACTAGATTTAGGGGTGTTGCAAGTAGGTAAAGGGCAGGGACCCATTGGTACACCCCCTATCCTGTCACTCTCCTGTGGGTGGGGGGCAGTAGCCTAGTCCTGATTGGGCAGGGCCTCCCATCTTCAAGATGGCGAGTGCCCGGAGATGTGCTTCACCTCGCCTCCCCCACCTGAGGGGTGGGGTTGACAGGCTGGCACATCCCCTGTCCTTATTTGGGGTTTTCGGCCAGTCTTCCCGCCAGAGTGCGGGTTAGAACCGGTGGGGGCCAGTTGGCTGGGTACAGCAAGTGGCCTGGGGAAGCTCACAGAGGCGGCATGCCTTTGAAGCTTCCCCCTGTCCAACCTGGGGGAGGGGACCTAGCACCTCGCCCAGGATGTGCATTGTTGCAGGCCCAGGAGAGCGGGGGCTCTCCTACCCAGGGGTCCAGCAACATGTCTGCTGTGTGGCATCCTAGGCAGCCTCCCAGACCAGACGTGGATTGTAGGTTCGGTTTCAGGGGGCATCTCTAAGATGCCCTCTGTGGTGCTTTGTACATTAAATCCCACACTGGCATCAGTGCGGGTTTAATGTGCTGAGAAGTTTGATACCAAACTTCTCAGTCTTCAGTGTTGCCATTATGGTGCTGTGTAGTTCGTGTTTTAGGAGCTCTCAGCACCATGTACTCTTAAATGGCAGCACTGCAATTACAGTGCCCAGGAATGGACCTGGGTACTGTAGGGGCACAGGGCTCATGCTCCCACACCACTGGCATAGGACACCCAGCTAGAGGGGTGGCTGATGAATGCCAGGGCCGTGTAGGTGGTGGGCATGGCACACAGGGATGTGTGCCATGTCGACTCTTTGTTTTGTCTTGTACCCAGACACTCAGCCTGCAAGGGCAGTGTGTGTGTGTTAGGGTACAGGGTCTCTAAGGGTGGCACAATGAGCGCTAGAGGCCTTCCCTGGTCACAAGGCCCTGGGTACCTAGGGTACCATTTACCAGGGGCTGACATGTAGCCAGGGTTTGCCAATTTTGGGTTTGAGGTTTTTAGGGAAGGAACATAGGCCCTGGGCACCTGATTGGCAGGAGTCCAGGGCACACTCAGTCAAAGTACATTCAGCAATTCAGCAAAAAGTGGGGGCATACCATGCAAGAAAGATGGCACTTTCTCACAACGACCGAGGATTCACCCTCCCGGGATCAAACTCAAACGCCACCTCAGCAGGAGTTAGATCTTCACTCCTGAGGAAATCTGGCATCACGTTCTGAGACGGGACACTAAAGGCATCAACCTGCTGGTCCAATCTTCGGCTCCAAGTCAGGTCTGCATAGAGACGTCATTCGGCTCCAGAGAAGCCTTCAGGGAAAGACGCCAAGCATCGGCCCCAGCTGACACTGAATCTACTTAGGGAGACAGCATCCTCCTCCGCATCTAAAATTGACTCCAAAGCATGTTTCTAAGCCGATCCCTAAATCAGAACTGAAGACGATCTTGACGCCAACATGAATTGAGTGAACCCTCTCCAGTCATTGAACTCCCTCAGGTCCCTGATGATGAACAACTCAAGATACATCCATCCTTCTATGGGGAAAATTCTTGCATGCCCAGCATCTTCTGAAAAGCAACCATCATTGGATAGCCCCCAGGAAGAAAATGAAGCTAACTTTTTAGGAGGGGATAGCAGAAGATCTAGGAAACTTTGCAATACCCACGAAGAGCAGGGAACAGGCCACTGTCCCTGTACCTCAGTATCCTCTGCACACTCTCCTACTGTCACCAGGCACATAAACCACATCAACGCAGCCACAACTCAGGCCATCTTGCCCCCAGACTCTGTTCCCTCATTTCTTTCAGACTCTGATCACGATAACCAGTATGATATAGAGGATACTTATTTTAAACCTACGCCACCTGGGGTTCGAGATGGAGATGATCCATAGGACGATTATCAGGTTGGACCAACAGGGCATTATTAACCTGGAACCTTATCCGGTTAAAGCCAGACCTGATGACACTCCTGCATACAATGCAGTAATACAAAGTGAAACTGAACACCATAAAGTTCAATTCCATGTAGTGGAACCAGACGATGACTACCTGTGGAAACGCTTTCCAAACTCAAAGTACGGTGCAGTATTTGCCATTACAGACTAGTATAATGTGGTGTGCCACTAAGAACTTAGAAGAGCCTTTAAAGGGGAGTGTGTTTACTCCACTGGCGGAGAAAAAGAAGCCTGCTCCTCTTGACCCCCATACATCATGGGGCATGTCCCATCGGACTCCTTGGTTGTCCATAAAGGCTGCTGCGTATGCCCTACCTATTGACAAGGAGAGTAAGACGATTGATGTATCTAGCAAGCACATCACAATGAGAGTATTAAACTGGCAGAGGATTGCTCATTCTGTCGGGCGCCTATCCTGATAAGAACGGTAAACACCTGCAAGATGCATACCATAAAAGTGGGAGAGAGTTCAGGAAGGCAAAATCATAACAAATCCCAAGATTCAGTGCATCCTGGACGCAACTTCTTGCCTCCGGGGAAGTCAATACATGTATAAGTTTCTGCCACCATTCTTGACTTGGGGTGCCTGGCTTCCACCTTGAGTTTCAATAGCACCTCATCAAAGTGCCATTCGATGAAGAAAATATCTTTGGACCTCAGTTGGATAATATGTTAGGAAAGATGAAAAAGAGGACAGGCCATGGGAGTGCTTCAAACAGGGTCTCCCAAGATTGGCTTTCTGAAGCAACAATTTAGAGTGGAAGCCAAAACTGCAACGTACCGTAGAGGTTTTTAGCTGCAGCAGTAGTTTCTGGAGGGTCATACCTCCAAGTGCTACAGCCAAGGTGTGAATCCTGGCAGGGACTGAGGCAAGGATTGAAGAAAGGATAGTGGCCTGAACATCTACAACTCTTGAAGGCGGAAGTACAGACACTTCTCAGCAAAGGCATCATTGAACCAGGATCCCCATAATGGCAGGGACAAGGGGTGCACTCCCTGTACTTCCTCATTCCAACAAGGTCAGTACCTTGTGGCTGATTGTCGGCCTCGGGCTGTTAAATCGCTACATCCTGTCGGAGCACCTCAAAATAACAGCCATGCAGGACGTCTTCCCGCTGCTGTGTACAAGACACCACATGGCGACCCTCAACCTCAGATGCCTGCTTCTGTATATCCTTAAGTCTGGCAGATCACAGCTAAATGCCCTTTGTGGTAAGTGGATACCACTGCTAGCATAAAGTTCAACCGGCCCAAAATAATTCTCCAAGTTTTAGGGGTGGTAGCAGTGCATCTGCACCACCGAGCTATTCTTGTGTTCCCATACTAGGACAATTGGCTAAAAACAGTTGTCCACAACTCCTGAAAGATTCTTAAACCGCAGTGTATTTGTTACATAAGCTAGGGATCACAGTCAACTTAAAAGTCGCATGTCTAGCCACAGCAATCCAACCCTCTCTAGGAATTGTGTTAAACAGGATCTCAAGGTGCTGGTGGGGGGAGGTGGGGGGGTTTGAGCTTGTCAGTCGAAGGTACTGTGGTTCAGTCGAAGAGTCAGGTCTTGAGGTCCTTCCTGAACTGAGGCAGAGATGGTGATTGCCTGAGGTGGAGAAGTAGGGTGTTCCAGGTCTTTGCTGCGAGGTGGCAGAAGGATCTCCCTCTGATTGTGGTCTTGTGGATACGTGGGACAGTGGCCAGGGACAGTTGGGTGGAGCGGAGTTCTCTTGTGGGTGAGTGGAATGCAAGGCGGTGGTTGAGGTATGCAGGTCCTGCGTCATGTAGGCGTGTGTGAGGAGCTTGAAGGTGATTCTTCTGTTGACTGGGAGCCAGTGGAGGTCTTTCAGGTGGCTAGTGATGTGACTGCGGTGGGGATGTTGAGGATGAGTCTGGCGGAGGCATTCTAGATATTCTGCAGTTTCTTGGTGAGTTTCTGGGTGATGCCGGCGTAGTGCGTTGTCGTTGCCGATTCTGCTGGTGACAAGTGCAAGGGTGACCGTCTTTCTGGACTCGGTGGGGATCCACTTTAAAATCTTTTGGAGCAGGCATAGCGTGTGGAAACGGGAGGATGAGACGGCGTTGATCTGGCGGTTCATGGTGAGAGAGGAGTTCAGGATGATGCTGAGGTGTGGTGCGTTGTCTGGGGCAGGGGGGTTCCAAGTGCTGCGGACCACCAGGGGTTGTCCCGGGCGGAGGGGGTGAAGCCCATGGTGAGGACTTTGGTCTTCGCTGAATTGAGCTTGAAGCAGCTCTTCTTCATCCAGGTGGCGACAGCCTTCATTCCGTGGTGGAAGCTGTTCTTGGCGATAGTGGGTTAGTTGGTGAGGGAGAGAATCAGCTGGGTGTCGTCGACTTAGGTTGCTTTGTTGAGTCCGGGGTTCCTGACGATGGCCGCGAGCAGGAACATGTAGATGTTGTAAAGAGTGGGGCTCAGGTAGGAGCCCTGAAACACTCCGCAGCTGATCTCTGTGGGTTCCGAGTGGAAAGGAGGTAGTCTGACTCTGTGTTTGGCCGGTGAGGAAGGAGCGGATTCATTCTAGGGCTTTGTCGCGGATGCCGGTGTCGTGGAGTCTAGTGCATAGGGTGCGGTGAGAGATGGTGTCGAAGGTGGCCGAAAGGTCCAGGATAAGGGCTGCTGTTTCACCTCGGTAGAAGAGGGTGCAGACATCGTCTGTGGCGACAAGGAGGGCTGTCTCGTGCTGTGGTTGCTTCAGAAGTCGGATTGGAAAAGGTCCAGAATGTGGTTTGCTTCGATGAACTTGGAGAGTTGGGTGTTGATGGCTTTCTCGATGACCTCGGCTGGGAAGGGGAGGAGAAAGATAGGTCTAGATTTCTTGAAGTCCTTCTGGTCGGCAGAGGCCTTCTTCAGCAAAGGGTTGTTCTCTGCGTGTTTCCAGTCTTCCAGGAAGGTGGCAGAGTTGATGGAGCAGTTGATGGTGAAGTCTACATAAAGCAAGTGAGGGTGATGATATTTCAAAGGCCTCTACTGCTTTTTCAGGCATTGCTTCCCCTTACTGTAAAGACTATGATGAAACTCTTGAGAATGATGGTGTCATTTATAGCAATTGTACCTCACGCAATATAACACATGCACCCGCTACAAGAGCGTCACGCTCGTCAGTGGTGTCAAGTAGTGTGTCAGTGGGAAAACTGTTGTTGATAGAGCCCAGAATCTAGAAAAGCCTTAAATGGTGGAACATCAACAACTTGTTGCTGGGCAGAGGCTAGTAAAAGTGCAAAACTAGGCGCCATAGAATTTGAGGAGTTGGGGGGGGGGGGGAGGGGGAATATTAGAAGATTCCGTATAGGAAGATGAATGAGAAAAATTAGGGAGAAATTTAGCAAAGAGCACATCAAATGTTAAGCATAGGGACCATCACTAAAAACTCAGGCACGATTGATACTGTAACCTGGTGATGCTGAATTTGAGGTTTTCCAATGCAAGGGGAAAATGGTGTAGGGGTGTGGAAACAGATAGGACCATAATCTGTTAAACCTACCCAAAAATAAAATACATTTTCGAAACCAAAGTTCTAAGTGTCTTTTAAGCTGTAGTGTGCTACCAAATCAGGGAAGATCTGAGGGGGTAAGTCTTTTGGATCATGGTGAATTCTCTGTAGCTAACATGTCGCATTATATCTGCAGCCAAATTTGCCAGTATGCCAACATGTGTCTTAATTGCTATGAAGTAAATAAATATGTGCCTAAATAGCAGCTTAAGATTATATGAAAATGAGAAGCTGAATTACTATGCCCTCCTAGACTGTGGCTGCTGAACCACCAGTCATGAAAATAAAAGGGACTTTTAGTGGCTGAAGTTGTGGGGATGAAGCAGCCATCCCGGATAGTGAGTTCAGATGTTAGTTATTAATGAGATTATGAGCTCTTGCCTCAAAGTGGGCATCAGCTCTGCAGTTTTAGCGGAGATGAAGGCATGGGGAAGTGCTAGGTAATTAGGTCACTAAATTGTTTGATTCCTGTATGATCAGACTACGGTGTGATTTAAGGATCTCCCCTTGTTTGTTATGTAATGCAGTGCTCAGAACTTAATTAAATGAATCATGCAACAATATTGTCAGTTCAACCTTGTTCCTCATAGTTGAAGCTAGTTTAGTTGGTGAGCCACCAGCAAAGTTCCTTCACCTCTAGTCATTGTAAATATTCTTGGGATTTGTACATGGCCCCCAAGGAAGAATCTTACCACAACAAGAGCTTGCTCCTTCTATACAAAAGTCTTTCTGACAATGTGTTGGCTCTTAGAAATCTCCAAAAAGCAGCCTCATTTAACCCAAGACTGACCACAAAACCGAGTGACCGGAATAGCAACCATGTACCCCTCCCAGGGCCCTAACACCAATGATGGAGGAATAGGATTGAGAGAAAATGGGAAAATCAAATATACTGCAGCCAAATTTACAAGGTAGAATCTGAACAGGCTGTTACCTCAATTGAAAACTATGCTAACTTGTAAGAGTTATAAAAGCAATGGAATCCGTGAGAAGCTTTCTACATGTAAGTTAAAAAACAAAATGTCAAGCTAAAGAAAATGTATCTTCTAGAACAAATCAGAATAAAGTAGGTCTACTTCAGAAGCAGTTGTCTCTGGCAGAACTGTATGCTGCTTCATGTGAAGTGTGGAACAATGTCTCTCAGCCCTTCATACTTTTGTTAAACATTCCTGTCTGGATTCCGATGCCGGGAAGAAGGCATGTTTTGATCACTTGGTGCTCCAACTTTGTGTTTTCATTGCTGTTTCCATTACCTGGAATATGTTGATGTTTCATTAACGTTTATATTGCCTGAAATATCTTTAGGTACTCCTCAATATTTACTTATTTAATAATGAAGAAGTGTTTTATTAGATAAGATATCTTCAGGAAGAATTAATTCATTTGAAGTGCTAGTAAGTTACCTTCAGTCAATTATTGATAGTGGATGTGTAATTGTCCTGCGGATTCGTGCCCTGCCTTTTTCACTCGTATACATACCTTATGGAGGTTCCATTTCACTTTTAGGTCTGACGTTGGCCAAGACCTTGGGTTCTTAAATTAAATCCTTAAGTATACTTCCATTTAGGAGCATTCAGTCATCCGTCTTCATTCATTTGTTGGTTATAGTGTCATTCACGTTTTTCTTCTGCCCACCACAACATATACAGCAAGGGACAATGAGCCAGCACACTTCAACCTTTGCTTCACTTCTATGTGAGTAATGGCATTCTGTCACAGATACACAAAATAGTCCCTTTTAGTGCTCAGATTGTAGTACATTTTGTTTGTTGCGTTTGCTTGCAAGGCAACTTGAAACTTTCAGAGATAGAGCTTGTGCTTTCTGGTATTTCCAAGAACGGAATAAAAACAACTTGCAGTAACAAACCTTTGTGGCATGTGACCACTTACCGAAACATACATTTCGGCAGCCCGTTAATTTAAATAATGATGAAGCTGTAAACATATTACCTTCATTTAAGACTATTGCCATACGGTATATGTTTTACTTATTTGCTGGTTACCTCTTTTATAGTTTAGAGGATGATTTATTCATCATTTAAACGGTACAAAAGGGGGTGGTGATGGACAGAGCATCAGAACCAATCAAATACTCACACCCAGTCAACAGATCTGGGTTTGATCCATCACCGTTCTTTAGCCCACTCTGCCACCCCAGCTTAGACGTGGCCATATGCAAATTAGTCTGACCCTGTGCCTCATGGGAACAGTCCAGCCCGAACTGCCAAGCCATGCCTTCCCTGGACCGGAAACAAGCTTCCTAGGACCGGTTTCTGGTATTTCAGCCGTCTTCAGCCAGGCTTGCTTGAATCCAGTGGCAAAGTGAGCAAGGGACTCACGTCTGAGCATACCCTGCCAACTTATGGCGAACAAAGCGGTACAAAAGGGGGTGGTGATGGACAGAGCATCAGAACCAATCAAATACTCACACCCAGTCAACAGATCTGGGTTTGATCCATCACCGTTCTTTAGCCCACTCTGCCACCCCAGCTTAGACATGGCCATATGCAAATCAGTCTGACCCTGTGCCTCATGGGAACAGTCCAGCCCGAACTGCCAAGCCATGCCTTCCCTGGACTGGAAACAAGCTTCCTAGGACCGGTTTCTGGCATTTCAGCCGTCTTCAGCCAGGCTTGCTTGAATCCAGTGGCAAAGTGAGCAAGGGACTCACGTCTGAGCATACCCTGCCAATTTATGGCGAATAAAGCGGTACAAAAGGGGGTGGTGATGGACAGAGCATCAGAACCAATCAAATACTCGCACCCAGTCAACAGATCTGGGTTTGATCCATCACCGTTCTTTAGCCCACTCTGCCACCCCAGCTTAGACATGGCCATATGCAAATCAGTCTGACCCTGTGCCTCATGGGAACAGTCCAGCCCGAACTGCCAAGCCATGCCTTCCCTGGACCGGAAACCAGCTTCCTAGGACCAGTTTCTGGCATTTCAGCCGTCTTCAGCCAAGCTTGCTTGAATCCAGTGGCAAAGTGAGCAAGGGACTCACGTCTGAGCATACCCTGCCAACTTATGGCGAACAAAGCGGTACAAAAGGGGGTGGTGATGGACAGAGCATCAGAACCAATCAAATACTCACACCCAGTCAACAGATCTGGGTTTGATCCATCACCGTTCTTTAGCCCACTCTGCCACCCCAGCTTAGACATGGCCATATGCAAATCAGTCTGACCCTGTGCCTCATGGGAACAGTCCAGCCCAAACTGGCAAGCCATACATTTCGGCAGCCCGTTAATTTTAATAATGATGAAGCTGTAAACATATTCCCTTCATTTAAGACTATTGCCATACGGTATATGTTTTACTTATTTGCTGGTTACCTCTTTTATAGTTTAGAGGATGTTTTATTCATCATTTAACACAGTGATTTCAACATTTTTGTTTCACCTTTTTCTCTACCCACCCGTCACCTCTAAAAATCACCCTTACTTCCCTTTCCCCCTGAGCCAGCAAGTCTCCGTCAACTCCCCTTACTTCTGCCTACCCCTGAACGAAACCTCCCTTTACCTCTACTCACCCATGAATGCTCAAATCACCCTCACCTCCCTTTACCAAATCTCCTTCAGTCCAACCTCCTTACTCTACCTACCACATACCCCTCAAGTTACCTTCACTTACCCTTCCATTTACCCACCCATGAGCCCTCAAGTCACACTCGCCTCTTTTTACCGCTACCCATCCCTGAACCGTCAAGTCACCCTCACCACCCTTTACCTCTACTTACCCCAGAACCCTCAAGTCAACTTTACCTCTACCGACATTGAATTCTCAAGTTAACCTTGCCTCCCTTTAAAAATACCCCGAACCATGAAGTCACCTTCACCTCCCCTTACCACTACATACCACATAATCCTCAAGTTACCCTCACCTACCCATGCCTCTACCTACCCATAAGCCCTCAAGTCACCCTCACCTCTTCCCACCCTGAATTGGCAAATCACTCTCAATTCCCTTTACCTATAACCACGCCTGAATCCTCAACCAACCCACCCTCACCTCCCATTACCTCTACCCAGCTCTGATCCTCGAGTCACCCTCACCTCCCTTTACCTCTACCTACCCTAATCCCTCAAGTCACCTTCACCTCCACCCACCCATGAGCCCTCAAATCACCCTCCAATCCCTTCACCTCTAAACACCCCCAGTTAAGACTGTTTCTTTACAGGAAGGATATATTTCGGCCTTCATCCAATCACCTGTAAATGTTTTGTGGGCCCTGTTGGTTGTTTTATGCCCCTGAGTATGTTTGCCAGGTACCTTTGCCTTTTTGATAGTTTGCCCTCTCTCTACCCTCACTCCGTCCTCCCATCCCAAAGGGCCAACACACAGGGCAGGTCACATGCTAGATGGCATCTTTTCCCAAAATTATACCATTAATTTACTGCCATATTTTCCAGTGACTTGGTCTGACCACTGGGTGGTCAAATGGTTGATAAAGACCGAAAAAACCATCAAGTTTAGGCACCCCATCCGGCAATCCCAGGGCAGAGCTTGGCATAAAATACGCTCAGCTGAACTAGGAGATGCCATTACCTCCAACCCTTGTCAACTAGGGGATAATCTGGAGCAAAATGTTGAGAACTTTACGCACTGGCTAAACTCTGCATTGGACACGGTAGCACCAATTACACATAAAAGCACAACAACAAAAAACGTCCTTTAATACCTTGTTTGCCGCTGTAAAACCAGCTTGGCTGAGGAGGAACCATTTGTTTATGGTTCATAGGGCTTATCACCGTTAAGATTGACTAAAATGTCGAAGGGGCCTCCAGTTTGCTGTAAAAAATGTGATTTAGAAGGCGCTTCTGACATACATATGTTTAAGGAATGCCCTGCGATAGCAGAATTTTGGGAAAAAGTAGGGAACACCATCGCTGACATCTTGGGACGTCCAATCCAAATCAATCTTGGCCTGATAATTTTTGGTATATCTAGGGGAATTAGCCGCCCGCTGGTTGCTCCTCTTCTATGCAGTGCTGTTGGCTAGGAGGGAAATCTGTAAATGATAGGTGGAAGTTGCACCTCCTTCACATTCTGAGTGGTTGTCTTCCTTATTTATAACATCCAGGTTAGATTTGTGTAGAATGCAGAGTAGTAAAAAGAAAGCACTATGGGATTTCTTACTAACATGGTCTAATGCTTAGTTTTGGGGATTTATTAATTAGTATCATTAATGTTTTAAGTCTTCACCTATAAAGAAATATGGATCCTATGATTATGCCTCTTTTGAACCTCCCTTGACTGTGTTGGGCCTCCCAGTCCTTAGGCCAACATTAACAGTCACCGTTTCCACTGGAACCAGAGGGGAGTCTGACCACCCCTTTTCATCTTGGGGCCAGTGTCATCTTAAGACTGCTCTTTACCGGTAGGCGGGGCGCTTCCTCCTGGTCCACATCCAGCAGCCTATGTCTCTTTAATATTGAGTAACGGTATGGATGGCTTATTTTTTCTACTTGGGTCTAAGGCGAATGAGGATTTAAAAATAAAAAAAAAAAAGGTCCCAGGACTGGTACAATGAGAATCTCAGGCTATCAAGGCAGGACTGTCGCAGACATGAACAAAAATGGAGAAAAAACTATGAGGCAGAGGAAAAGATCATTTATGAAGCTAAAGTAGCAAAGCATAAATAGGTTATCCTAGCAGCAAAGACCACTTACTACTCAGAGCATATAAAAGCCGCTTGTGATGCAAATAAAACTCTTTTCTCTGTAATACAAAAGCTGGTTACACCAACTAGCTCCTGTCATGCAGGAATAAATCGACTTTTGTGACACGCTAGCAAGCGTTTTCCAAGAGAAAGTTGTTAATATTGCCGCACAAAAAGTAGCTAATCACCAGAATGAGCAAGCTCCAATTTACCCAGATGGCACAATCTGCTTCTCCACCTTTAAGACCCCCTCGGAGGAGCAACTCTTAGACCTAATTCCGCTAATTAAATCCGGTGCACCACAAGATACCTACCCACCCAGCATAATGCACATGATACCTGCTAAAGTGCCACAATACTTGGGACAAATCCTTAACAATATGTTTACCAGAGGGATTTTCCCCTCCCAGTGGAAACTTGCCTCAATTCTCCCACTTCTAAAAAAAAGATAATCTGAACGCTATGGACCCTTGCAATTATCGCCCTATGTCGAGACTCCCTTTTGCTGCTGAGTTGGCAGAGAAAATTATGAATCAACAGATCTCAGAATACATAGAGGTTAACTCTCTCCTGGACGACACACAACACGGATTTAGAAAAAATGATAGTACAGAGTCTGCCCTAATTGTAGCAACTGAAGATATACGAGAAGCTCTTGACAGAGGGGGGACGGCGGAGCTGAGCTTGATTGATCTCTCTGCGGCCTTTGATGCGGTCAGCCATGAGATCTTAGTAGACCGTATGCAGGGCCTGGGGATAAAAGGCACAGCTATAGATCTCCTGAAATTGTTTCCGACTAATTGACTACAAAACGTGGCAATGGGCAATTCCGTTTCCAGGCAGTTTTCCCTGCCCTGCGGAGGTCCACAAGGATCGGCACTTAGACCAACACTTTTTAACCTTTATGTTACGCCACTTGCGTCAATCATCAAAGACACCTGTTTTACCTTAGCATCGTATGCGGATGTCACCCAAATTGTGGTGTCACTGGCTAACTGTGAAAACAACCCAGGTGTGGCATTCAGCTTATGTATGAGCAAGGGGAGCAACTGGATGGATTGCAATTGCCTGAAGCTGAATGCCTCTAAGACCGAGGTCATCATCTTCGGCAATAAACCCTCTCTCCGGACACCGGATTGGTGGCCGCTAGAGCTGGACTCACTGCCCACACCCTCAACCAAGGTAAAGAACTTAGGATTCATTGTATACAGTGAACTGAAACTCAAAGAGGAAGTCAACCAAATTACATCAGCATCCTTTTGCTCTATAAGTTTGATTAAAAAAAATTGAATAATTCCTGCCCCCTGAATTTTTAAAACAGTGACCATGGCTATGATCCTCACAAGGATTGACTACTGTAATAGTCTCTACCTTACTCTTTCATCAGGTCTTCTGAATAGACTCCAGATTTTGCAAAACGCTGCTGCCCGTTTCATCTTTAAAATTCCCAAATATGAATCCGCGAGAGAAGCCATTAGAAAACTGCACTGGTTGCTGGTTAGACAATGATGCAAGTTCATAGCCCTCTGTCTGGCACTTAAATCTCTGCACGGACTCGGGCCCGACCAGTTTGAGACAATTTAAATGGTACATACCAGCAAGAGTGCTATGCTCAGGCTCTGCCAGGAACATGGTGGTCTCCCCATTTAGAAAAGGCCACCTGGGGGGAGGAGTTTTTACAGGACCACTGCAATGCTCTGGAACCAAAAGCCACTGACTGTAAAAACAGCCCCTTCCCTACTCAGCTTCAGAAAAGCCTTAAAAACCTGGCTTTTCACACAGGATTGATAAAGCGCCCTACCCTCTTGCTCAGCCGGTAGTAGTTACTGCTGCTGCCCTAGATCAGACTCCTGTAGCGCCAAGATGCCCTCGGGCATGAGTTGCGCTTTATAAATCATGTTTACATTACATTACATCCTATACTTTGGTTCTCGGCTGAGACCGTTTCTGCACAGTCCGTTTGCAAGATACTTTGTTTAACTACTAAAGGCGTAAAGCTCATCCGTTGCTTACCATTGGTTGGCTTCATCGTCACTCATTTCCTTTCTTCTCTTTTTTCAGCTACTGCTGGCTTCACATCCTGTTTGTGTGCTTTTCTTTACCCTGGGGCATGGTCCAAGTACTGCTTCTCCTGTCCTTCCTCTGCTTGCTGCTTTCAAAGGTAGTTTTTTCCGGCCTTTTACTGGCACCCCTTCCTACCTTCCCCTCCATGCATTGTTGCTAGCCCCCTAACCTCTCCCTGTGCGGTTGGTTGCACGCGCCTACCCTGTTTTTGATTGCCCCCTCCTGTCCCACCACAAAAAAGTGCCCACATTTTGGATTTCAAGATGCTGCAACAATGCAAAAGGCACTGCGCTTCCTGCTCTGCATAGTCTTGTTAGCACTGTTTTCACGCATGGTCGACACAGTAAACTTCAGCGCGGACATAAGATATCTAAACCTTTTTGGTTTTTTTGTGAAGGCAAAGAATAATCTCATAGTAAGAAAACTGATCACTGCCTTTCGCAGCCAGCGCTGGTGCGTCAAATCAGGACCCCCCCCCCCAACATTAAGGAGCGCTACACAGCAGTCGCACTGCTTAACAACATGGCGAAAACAAACTGACTAAGCCAACAGGTCTCCCATAGGCGAGACCTATTAGCTTTGCTAATGCTTGTTTAATTTCTGTATCAAGGAGAAACATGGGAAACCCAACGTGCTCTGCTGGTCCTGTAGCTTCTGTTGACACTGGCAGTGCCCTTTCCAGTCTCCTGCATGATCTTTTGCCACAGTGTTGCATATTTTTACATTTGCCTTAGACTTGGGGGTATTTTAGAACAAAAGTAATCTGCACATATTTTAGAACAAAAGTAATCTGCACAGAGATTTTTGGATTGACCTCTTGGACTGACCTCTTGGTGTGCTGAAAATGTGAAAACACCAGCATTTTGTGCAGCATATAACAATGCATCACAACAGTATCTCTACTTACACCAGTGGTGCAAATTAATCAAGGAAATAAATGAGAAAATACGTTTTAATAGCAGCCTCTGGCTTTATATTTCCTTTGTGAAAAAGAAAGAAATGATTTTAGCTTACACTTCTAAACTTGCTGCTAGTGCAATATCAAGAAGTTAATTCACTGAAAGTGGTAGGTCGAAAGCATTATTCAACAAAAAAAGTCCAGTTTTTCTAGCTGTCCTGTCCCAGCTCAGTGCTATGAGATAACCACTGATAGGCATTAAATACTACTCAAATACACACAATAACCTAACATTACAGACTTCCTAGAAAGAATGCAATGCAGATTTATGCACCTTGTGTATAGAAGTTCTTATGAATTAAGAAGGAGGAAATACCAGATTGTTTATTCTGAAGCATCAGAACAATTGTGGCCTGAGGGGCATAACTTACAATAGCAGGCCAGAACTCCGTTATTGTCAAAATAATGCATGACAAAAAATTGATCGTGAAATTAATACGTCGAAATGTTTTCTAAAACCTTTGTTTTGAAGAGCTGTTTGAGCAGTTTTGTGGGGTATATCTTTCATACCCTTGTAGATTGGAAAGTTAGTGCAGCACGGATTATAAATAATCAGTGGAAGTGAAAATGCTACTAAATTGTCACTTCTAGAATCCAGGTGGGAGAAGCCAGAAGACTTTGTTTCAAGAGAGGATTACCTTCCGCCTTGCAGCACAAACCCCACTGACGTTTCAGAAGCGTGTCCAGAACCTGCCACATCAGAAGATGAATCAACAGAGTGTACTGCAACTGTGACCACGGAATCTGAATCCACAGAGACTACAGGAATGACACTTAAGGAATCTGAATCCACAGAGTCTACAGTAGCAGCATCCAAGGAATCTAACTCTGACATCGAAGCCGGAGAAAAACAAGGCAAGGAAACTGAGGAATCCGAATCTGCTGCAGAACCTGAGCATTTGGCAAGTACTAATGTTTTATCCATTAATGCAAATGCGAACGGAACTACACACATTTTAAAAAGGTTTTCTGTGAATAAACGTACATGAATTTGGGAATTAGCTGCACCCCTTATCGTTCTTTTTTTTTTTTTTTTTTTTTACCCCGTTGACAGTCTGCCTCATATAGGTAAGATGTAATTGGACAAAACCACTTACAAGAATAGTGTTCCCTAGCAAGACATTGTGACACTAATATCCTTGTTCCACCTTCACAGGTATGGCAACATTTTAAAAAGTCCCTACACTATCAAAACATTTAGGATTGATTAGTTTTCCTCTTGTATCATGCACTTTTCTGTTTAGTTTAATTGTTTTTGTTTCATTTTGTTCAAGTAATTTCTTGAAATGAAGGCACCCCAGTCCAGCAGTATGGAAAGTGCTGTCAAGTGATTTGGTGGTTGTCCACAGTCTGTAATATATAGCCCCAAGTTATGCGACTGTATACAAGTTGTCGGAGTGTGCTCCAAATCCATTCTGTTTTTTAGTTCTCGCCTACCAGACAATGCAAGCAGTCTTTAGGCAAAAATACCTATTGTCAATTACAGTGGGCTTAGAGCCTACATATTGCCCACTATTGATTGGAGTGACTGTCAAGTGCTAGTTTTTTTAATTTGCTAGCTTGCGTGGGCTTTCCTCTTGTGCTTGTCCTTTCCCTGGAGAATAAATGCATTACTTGTGTCCTTCCATAGCCTGATCTTTCAAGCACTACTTTTTTCTTTTAGGTTAAGCACTCCACTAAAGGGAATGTATTTTTCAACTGTCTCCCTCGTGTATTTCTCTCCCCCGCCACACTTAATGTACTCTTCCACCCTCCTCTTCCTTTGTGTTGCACTCGCCCTCGAGTTCTGTTCTCCTCCCCCACATTGTTTTCTCACCCGTGTGCTCCTCCCCTGCCTACTTGGTTTTGCTTTCTCACAACCATTGCTTCTACCCCCACCCTTGCCCTCTGTGTTGCTTTCCCCCACCCACGATGTCAGTTTATTCCGCTTGCATCCTCTGTGTTGTTTCCCCACCATTGTCCTCAGGGTTGTTTCCCCCCACACTCATCCTTTGTGATGCTTGCCACCTCCCACGCCCTCTAAATTGCTGCCCCCATTCATGTTTAAACCAAAACATGTTTTCACTCTACCTATTTTTTGTTTATTTGCAGTTCCAATTCTGTGAATTAAAAAATACATGCATATTTTTTAGACACAGCCATAGCGTCATAGTGCTTGTTTTTTGTTTCGTTTCTTTAGCCATTCTGGCTAATAACCATTGGAAAAGCCAATAGATCCCAAAGGTGTTAACTATTGCTTTTGCTGTTGCTTGTTTAAATACCTGCTGGGGTTATTCCTTCTAAATTCAAGTTGTACTGTAAATGAACTGTGGCAATAGGCTGAAAGAATTATTTTGAAATGGATTTATACTGCGTAGAAGGAAGAGGGATAGTGTTTCACCTTTCTGTGTTGACAATACTGGTTCTGGTTCTCTGGATGTTTGACACTCACTCCAGCTCAAAAGATTTACTAAACAAACTGAAAAAAACTCAACAAGTGGAATATGTACTCAACCCAGATGTAAATTCCCCCCACTGGAGTTCAAGTAAAGTTATTTTAATTCGAGAAAGCCCAATCTGTGACTACATTTCCACTTTGCAGCCAAATCCGAAATGGAATGCTTTTTAACGTCAAGTTTGCAGTTAATATATCAAATAGCATCTGCGGCTTTAATGCTTGTTACATTGTGTTAAGTTTCGGAGGCTACACCAGCGAGCAGCGATCACAATTTGATTGGCATTCCAGATTTTACATATTCTTCATACAGTTCGAAAAGGTGCATACATATTATCTACCATATGCTGTATTGATACTCCGATACACAGTTCCACCTCTTGTTTTGTCATTTCTTAGCTTCCATCTTCTCATCTGTTATGGGTCCAATACAAATGCATAAGCCTTTCCTGTTGTGTAACTGCAACCATTGTTGACTCATTAGTGCTGTTCATGTTGTGCCATTACTTTCTTTCCTCTGCTCGTACCCCAAAAGTGAGTCCCAGATATCTTTTTAGGGGACGATATGTGTGTGAATCATGTGACATTAAGTGCCTTGTTATTATTACAATACATTATGTACTCAGTCTTTTACTGTAAGAGTCGGGCCTAGCCCCAACAAATAGTCACCATCCTCTTAACAAGCTGTAAAGCTATCTGTGTGTGTGGACCTCAGTAGCTCATTCAAGTAGCCAGTAGAGCGGTTAGTGGAGATAGATTCATTAGTGTGCCTGTCATGTCAGTGTGTGTTGAATATTTGTCACATATTGCCATTTTAGGACAGGTCAAATCCAATGTTTAAAACTAGCCTCCAGGTGAGGGCAACCATAGAGTTTCTTATCCACCTGATGCTGAAAGATTTCAGTCTCATAGTACAGTATAGCCTGTGTAAATACTTATAGTGTAGGAAATACATTTGCTATAAAGGTGTCTCTGGTTTGTGAGCAGCAGAAATTCAATTGATCATCTCGTCGCAGGGTTACTAAATCTATATCTTAATGTTGCCTAGCCACCATCTCCCTAATCAACCTTGAATTAGCTATAGCATTATAGTTGCACTATACCGCCTTCCATGGGACGGCAGACTTATTCTGCAAGAGTGCTTCTGACTGTACTGGTTCCACTGGGAGGCTTGGACAGCAGCTCCTCATGGTATGATGCTGCCTAAAGAAAAAATATTAGGAAGGGAAACTAGCCCTAATCCCTCAAATTGGACGGTCATCATAAAAATACCTTGTTCGAGGCATATGAGCTGCAGATTATACACTGTGCATAGATCGCCATCTGGTGTTGGGCCCGGATGTTTGCAGTTTGTTTTTCCTCTTGGAAAGTCTTTGGGAGTCACGAGATCGGTAACTCCTCCTCTGGTTAGTATTGCGCATGGGCTTCGGCTCCATCCTCAGATTGTTTTTTTCCGCCATCGGGCTCGGATGTAATACTTCGCGCTCCGGTTCCGAACTTCCCAATTCACCAATCGACGCACAAATCCTCGCTCATCGAGCTTCTTCAAAGATATAAATCATCTTACTCATCTTCTCTCGGCACTTCTTCGATTCCGGTAGTCAACGGCGGTCTTCGGGCCTATTCCGGCTCCGGTCTCGGCTGATGGAAAGAACTCCCTTCAAGAAGTGCCCTCGATGTGGGTCCAAGTTTCCCCAAACCGATCTCCATGAGGTGTGCAACCTCTGCCTCTCCCCAGAACACGAGGCCCGAGACTGTCCCGCCTGCAAGTCTTTTCGCTCAAAAAAGACCATTCGAGATCGACGGGCTAGACGCAACATGGCGCACTCCTCGACCTCTGCTCCAGTCGACATCTTCGGGGACGACGCCGAAGCTCCGTGACAGCAGGACATAGAACAGGAGGACGACGACCTCGTCCGCGCTTCCGAGGCCGACGACTCAGATGTGGAGGACATCACCCCGGCGCAGCGGGTCGTGAGTACAATTCCCACGCCGATACCGAAAAAGGCTTCGGTCACACCTTCGCCTCCGGGCCTAGGCAAGACCAAGGACATTGCTTCTCACACCCCACCTTCGGGCCCGGTAAAGAAGCCTATTAAGCCTTCCGGCACCTCGGGCTCAAGCCAGCCGACCACCGGTGCCGAGAAACACCCTTCGGCACCCAAGAAAAAATCGGCCTCCACCTCCACACCGAACCCGGCACCGAAGTCTTCGGTGTCGAAACCTGCTCCTCCGGCGCCGACCAAACATCACAAGACCCCCGGCACCGACACTCCCGTGCCGAGACCTTCTTCGGCACCGACCAAAAAAACAGAGGTCCCAAGGAAGCACGGCTTCGACAAACCTAAAAAGCCGTCGGCGCCGACCGAACAACCGGTGTCACAGGAGCTCTTCACACCGGATCCTTTGCAAAAAACCCTCACCAAGGATCCAAAGACCGGACACTTGACATTGTCTTCAAAAAAGAGACACTTGGACAAGCCAGCTCCACCTCCAAAGAGAAAGGACATTGCTACCTCTCCTTTAAGGGTGCCTTCCCCACCTCCTCCACCCTCTCCACCTCCACCCCCTCCACCTCATCGTTCCCCCACCTTGTCTACTGTCCCAGACGATTTGGGGGACCCTTACTATGATCCAGCAGATGTGCCACATGATCCCACCCCTACTGGATCTCCAGACCCATGGGATGATTATAACAATCCGGACATCCCAGATGTCCCACAGGATGACCTTTATCCATCTAGGCCTTCCCCTCCTGAAGATTCCCTGGGTTTTCGCCATTTGTTACAACGGGCGGCACACTACCACGGGGTGGAGTTACATACCGACCCAGTGGAGGAGGATTTTCTCCTAGACACCTTTGACGATACACATAGGTCCACTGCCATTCTACCTATGTTAAAGGGCGTAATTAAACATGCCCCTGAGGTTTTTAAAGACCCAGTCAGGGCCAGGGTCCTAAACCCTCGGATAGAGAAGAAATACAAAGCCGCCCCCACAGACCCTTCTTACATTAAAGGCCCTGCACCATTCGATTCCCTAGTGGTATCTACAGCCAGGAAGCGCTCAAATTCTCAGGCGTCAGGCGAGGCGCCCCCACCTGACAAAGAGTCCAAGCTCCTAGATGCGTCAGGGAAGCGCACTGCGTCACAAGCGGCCAATATATGGCGTATTGCCAATATGCAAGCACTGTTGGCCCGATACGACAGGGTGCATTATGATGAGCTAGAGACCATCATGCACCATCTCCCTGAAAAGTACAAGACTAGGGCTAATGAACTTATTCAAGAGGGAAAAACAATAACCAATACCTCGATACGATGTGCCCTAGATGCAGCAGATACAGCCTCCAGGGCCATAAACACCAGTGTCCTTCTCCGTCGCCATGCCTGGCTCAGGGTTTCAGGGTTTAAACCAGAGGTTCAAGCCTCTATATTAAATCACCCATTTGACCAAGATCATCTATTTGGCCCTAAAGTAGACGAAGCCCTCGAAAAAATGAAAAAAGATACAGACACAGCGAAATCTATGGGAGCCCTGCAAACAGACTCCCAGGCGCTCCTTTTGCCGTTCTTCCTTTCGGGGCACGGGCAGAGGCTAATCCTCGGACAGTGCATCCACGTCCTATAAATCCCTTCCTCAATCTACCTTCACGAAGGGTTATCAAAGAGGCGGATACAGAGGCAATAATAATAAGGGCAGAGGCAAAACAAATACCGCCCGCTCTGCCACGCCTCCTGCCCAATGACTTTCCCCCGCTCCCTCCAGACCATTCCACTCCGGTCGGAGGCAGACTACAACATTTCCTTCACGTCTGGGAGACAATCACCTCAGACAGATGGGTGACACAAATTATTCAGTCAGGGTATTGCCTAGAATTAACATCTACACCCCCCAACATTCCACCCAGGCACCGCCCTATGTCGCAACAACATACTGCGCTACTAACACAAGAGGTGATCTCCCTCCTGCAAAAAGGAGCAATAGAGCAGGTCCCCATAAATCAACAAAATTTAGGGGTCTACTCCCTGTACTTTCTAATTCCAAAGACGGACGAGACCCTACTACCTATCTTAGATCTCAGACCTCTAAACACCTACATTCATTCAGACCATTTTCACATGGTAACCCTTCAACAGGTTCTTCCACTTCTCTCCCAGAATGATTTTCTCACCACTCTGGACTTGAAAGACGCGTACTTTCACATCCCAGTACACCAGTCTCACAGAAAGTACCTCAGGTTTGTGGTAGACGGACAACACTACCAGTTCAAGGTGCTCCCGTTCGGGGTAACAACAGCACCAAGGGTTTTCACCAAGTGCCTGGCAGTAGTGGCTGCACACCTCAGAAGACAGCACATTCACGTCTTCCCCTATCTGGACGATTGGCTGATAAAAGCCACATCCTACCAACAATGTGTACAACATACCGCCGCTACGGTCCAACTACTTCACCAGCTAGGTTTCACGGTGAACCATCAAAAATCCCACCTGGTACCATCACACACAAAACAATATCTCGGAGCCACCATAGACACCTCGAAAGCCATAGCCTATCCCAATCCTGCCAGGATTGCAAAAATACAGGCGCTGCGTCAAACATTCCTATGTCAACACTCTCTCCCAGCAAGAGTGTTTATGCAGCTCATAGGGATGATGGCCTCTTGCATCTTTATAGTGCCCCATGCAAGACTCCAAATGCGTCCACTCCAAGAGTGCTTGGCGCGCCAGTGGAACCAGGCCCAGGGGCAACTGACAGATCTGGTGTTGGTCGACGGTCGCACCCATCGCTCTCTGCAGTGGTGGAACACCACAAACCTTTCCATAGGTCGACCGTTCCTGGACCCGGTCCCACAAATAATCCTAACGGCAGATGCATCGCTCTCCGGCTGGGGAGCTCATCTGTTGCATCTCCCAGCACAGGGCACATGGACGCCGCAACAGAAGTTACTCCACATCAACCATCTGGAGTTACTGGCGATCTTCCTCGCCCTAAAATCCTTCCAGGCGCAGATTTCAGGCAAGGCAGTCCTCATTCGCACAGACAACATGACTGCCATGTACTACAGGGGGGCACACACTCTCCACAGCTCTCTCAGTTAGCACAGAGCATATGGAGATGGGCAATCCCACAAAAGATTTTTCTCCTAGCCCAACACGTCCCAGGAGTACAAAACACCGTGGCAGATCTGCTAAGCAGACAGACACAGCAGTTCCACGAGTGGGAACTTCATCCACAGGTTCTTCACCCGTTCTTTCAGAAGTGGGGGCATCCACACATAGACCTATTCACCACCCACGAAAACAAAAAATGCCCAAGCTTCGCCGCCAGATACCCACACCCATTGTCCGAAGGCAATGCGATATGGATGAACTGGTCAAACAAATTTGCATACGCTTTTCCACCTCTCCCACTAATTCCATTAGTGGTGCGAAAGCTACAGCAGCATTCCCTAACTCTGATCCTAGTAGCTCCAACATGGGCCAGACAACCGTGGTACACCACACTGCTGGAACTCTCAGTAGTACCACACCAAAAGCTACGCCTCTCGCCATGCCTCCTAACCCAGAACCATGGAGAGATCAGGCACCCGGACCCAGCTCAACTCAACCTTGCGATCTGGCTCCTGAGGTCCTAGAATTTGGATGCCTTAACCTTTCCCCTGATTGCATTAACATTATCACGGAAGCTAGACGCCCCACTACTAGGGCGTGCTATGCAGCAAAGTGGAAAAGATTTGTTGTTTATTGCCACAACAACGCAATCAATCCTTTAAATGTATCCATACAGCACATTATATGTTATTTACTCCATTTACAAACGTGTAACCTAGCATATACTTCCATTCGGTTACACCTCGCTGCAATTGCTGCCTATTTACAAAATAGGCAGCACCTCTCACTTTTCAAAGTGCCTGCCATCAAAGCCTTTATGGAAGTCCTCAAAAGAATAATTCCACCCAGAGTGCCACCCTCACCTGTTTGGAACTTGAATATAGTCGTCACACGGTTAATGGGACCCCCTTTCGAACCATTACATAAGTGCGAGCTGCAATTTCTCACATGGAAAACAGCTTTTCTAGTGGCCATCACTTCCCTCAGAAGAGTTAGTGAAATACAGGCACTCACTATACAGGAACCTTTTCTTCAGATGCACCACAACAAGGTTGTACTCCGCACCAATCCCAAATTTCTACCCAAAGTCATTTCTCCATTCCATCTAAACCAGTCGGTAGAATTACCAGTCTTTCTCGCAACCCCAAACAGTTGCGGAAAGAGCCTTACACACACTGGATGTTAAAAGGGCTTTACTTTACTACATTCAGAGAACACAACCTTTCAGAAAAACCAAACAGCTATTTGTTTCCTTCTCCCCACCACACAAAGGCAACCATATTTCCAAATCAGGGATAGCTAGGTGGATTGTAAAATGCATACAGATTTGCTACCACAAAGCAAAACGAACAGTATCGGTTCCCCCTAAAGCCCACTCTACAAGGAAGATAGGGGCTTCTATGGCTTTCCTAGGGAACATACCACTAGATGACATCTGCAAAGCAGCGACATGGTCAACACCGCACACCTTCACAAAACATTACTGTGTAGATGTGCAAACCAAGCAACAAGCTAGTGTGGGCCAAGCTGTACTGAAAACACTGTTTCAAACAACTGCAACCGGTGGTCGCCGCTAGGGTTGGGTACTGCTATATAATCTATGCACAGTGTATAATCTGCAGCTCATATGCCTCGAACGGAATATGCTACTTACCAGTATGCATCTGTTCTTGGCATGTAGAGCTGCAGATCTATACACGCCCACCCGCCTCCCCGGCTACCTGTATCCGTTCCAGTCTTATCTTATTTAGATACAATACACATGGGTTTCTTTACTGTTAATACTAAGCTCCATCTTTCCCTGCTGGCAAAAAAACAATCTGAGGATGGAGCCGAAGCCCATGCGCAATACTAACCAGAGGAGGAGTCACCGACCTCGTGACTCCCAAAGACTTTCCAAGAGGAAAAACAAACTGCAAACATCCGGGCCCAACACCAGATGGCGATCTATGCACAGTGTATAGATCTGCAGCTCTACATGCCAAGAACAGATGCATACTGGTAAGTAGCATATTCCTTATGTAGATCTCACCCATTTTCATCAGTCCTAGTTTGGTTAACTTTAACTTTGTCTTATGCTTCGATGCGGCTGGCAATTTAAGGTTATGACCTAGTAGACTCTTAGGTGTCTGTATTAGAGAGGTGCACACGTTTGTGAAGAAAGATTGACTAGGTGCAACTGGAGTAGCAAGAAAAGGGCACAGCAGCCTTGAAAGGCTCATTTTGATATAGGTCTCTGTGTCCTCCATTTATAGTGACAAGGTTATTAATGCAGCTTTCAACTGATTCCTGTATCTATCCTAGCCATCACCGGACCGTAGAGTCTCACTGAGAATTACATCCAAATTGTGGTAGTATATTCATTGCTCGGTATCTTAACAGAATCCTCGTGCATTCTCAGGAGATTCTAGCTTTGGTTTAGCTATGCCTCATGACTGTGCAAATGTTTGTGATTTATTCCTGTTTATTTAAAAGGTAGATGTAGTGCAGAGCCTGACAAACTCCATAGTAAAAGAAAAAAGATAATACTAGGGGTCTATAACACATAGTAAAATATAATTGGTGGAAATTGATATGTATATATGTATATATTTTTATTTGATACCCAGTGGCCGTCGGTTTGCTAATAACTTTGGTGCTTCTTGGCAAATCTTCACAAAATTAAAAAAGAAGCTAATTAACTTAGGCTCCTTCCTGGAAATGTTCTTGTAAGGGGTAGAAGTGGGGGGGAGTTGGGGGTGGATGGAGAGAAAAAAGGGACAATCACAGGCATTTTTCAGCATACCATCTGGCCCTACAGATTTTCCCAATGTCATTTAAGTTTTGTATGAAATTAGCCTCTGGATTACAGCTACGTCTTGCCCTCACCATTTGACTATATGGGATGGCAGTAGCTGAAGAGTGCAGGTTCTCACTGGTTGCACATAGTATATTGTTGCACACTGTTTCTTTATGGTATGTGCACCTCTGAACTTGTCTATTATCTATATATAGTCAACAAGTGCAGATACTCCAAAGTCTGTGCTCATTGTTAGATGTACATTGTATTAATTTTGGTTTAGAAAATAACTTTTCAGTTTTTAAGACTATTTTCAGTACCAGTCCAGATGACCACTATGTCATATATAAACCAAAAACAGGATATGCTCATGTTTTGGCCCCTGAGCCCCAGGTATGCTTTCTCAAAAAGAGATTGTCATTAGTAGGGAGCAAACCCAGAGCCCCTCACAGTCCTCTGTTTTTGTCTGAACAAGGACCCACCATGCAAAAATTCATTCTTTTTAAATATAACTTCACCATCTCTAGTAGCGTTTCTGTATGGGCATAATAATTTGTCCTACGGGTTAATAAAAAGTGACGTAATGTCAGAATGCCATGCTCCATCTGTTGATAAAGGTATATAAACTAGTTTTGCCAAATGTCACAAAATACATACCGTTCTATTACCATTCATTGTCAGTCAGTCAGTCTAAAGTTTTATTGTTTGATTAATTAAAATCATCAACAGTATCATCGTCAGAGCAAATAAAACGCAGTTCATAACTCTGATGCGATATAAAACATGCACAGGGTTCAGGCGGCCCTCGTTAAGATCGTATCGTCCATTAATCAGTCACACTATTTAAAAGAATGTAATACAATATGCCTTGAAATCTAGGGAAGTCTATAAACATAGCCTACAACAGCAGAAACAGTTTAAAGTCTTCCTCCCTTCCTAGTATTCTAAAGGGCTACTTTAGTATCCTAGGAGAACTTAACCTTTGCGATTTCAATCCCCAAATCTGCTGTGTAAATGTTAACAGTAATGGGGCTAATAAACAGCCTTGTTTAATGCCTTTGCTTATATATACTTTTTGAGCTACATGTAAGGTTCATGGAATAATGGTGTTAGGTGCTTAGACCAAAATTCAATGTCATATTTTAGTAGTGTGCCGCCCGTTATAACAAATGGTGAAAACCCAGGGAATCTTCAGGAGGGGAAGGCCTAGATGGATAAAGGTCATGGAGCAGCATTTTCACGAATTGCCTTGAGTCTGGCGGGGGTGACGTCGGGGTTGGATTTAAATTAGCCGTGCTCATCGCGGCTGATTTGTATTGATTTTTTTATGTAGGCCACCCATGTTTCCTGGGATATACAATTACCTTTTTTATACGCTGTTTCTTGTAGGCTATTGGCATGAAGCCAAAATTGTGTTTGATATCTACTCCCCATTGGTGTGTATAGTTTACGCCATCCCCCATCATAGTATCTTTTCTTTGCGTCCCAGAGACTCTTCCTGTACAGTCTCCTGTTTTGGATTAGGGTAAGTTTTATTTTATTTTTTTCATTAGTTTTTTCTTGCCTATAAGCCCTATTGATTTTCCTTAAGGCTGCTTTGTTTTTTTATAAGCTCTTTATTGTACCAAAGTGTTCTGTCCATGCTGCTACGGGGGTGCACATGTTTGGATTCAGAGTTCCTACCTTTGTCCGCTAGTGTCGCTTGCATTGTATCTGACCATCAACCTATGAAATTCTTGGTCGTTCTGGAGCTTTGCTGGGTTGAGGTTTGATCTGAGTAAGTTTGCCAACGTTTAAGCTCCTTTTCTGTTAATGTGCTCCATTTTATTCTCTTCAATACTTAGGACTTTTCTTCCCCATTAGAGGTGCTGATTGTTGATCGACCTATCCCTTCTCTATATGCAACGTCAAAGCACGCTGCTTATGGGAAGTGATCACTTTGGATGCAAGTTCCTTTGTGCCAGATGTTTCAAATTGAAGTCGCCCATGAGTAGAATCCCATGTGTTGAAATCTACTTAATATGTCCTCCAATGTCTCACTCAGTGCATTTATTATTCCATATGTTGGTCTTTTGGATAGATTCAGGTTGATGTTTAGTATGAGAGTTGACTTAAATGATTGAGCCATTTGGACACCTTCCATGGTTAGTGCTTGGAATTTCGAGTTTTGTTCAATTATGTTTACTTCAACATTTAAGACAGTTGATATCTAAGTAACCAAACCCCCCGATGGCCTTCCATGTAAGCTGTTTTTTCTGCTGGTTGGGATACTTTCTCATATCCGTCTAATGTCAGTGAGCTCTGACTCCAGGTTTCTTGAATGGCAATTGCATCCTGTCTTGAAGTTTAGGGAGTCGGTGTCGCAGGTGATTTTTTTTTTTGATAAACAAATTTTATTGGGTTTACAAAAGGCATCAGCCAGTCAACAAGACCCCATGATAACAGAGAAATAGAAGCAGTGGTCTGATCAAACCAGTGGCATATAAGACCAAAAGGACAAGTTCTGGAGCGTCCCCAACTAAATTAAACCATACCCCCCAACCACGTCCCCCAGACCTTACGAAACTTCTTGGGACAGCCACGTGCTGCATACATGGTCTCCTCCTGCGTGGCGCACCAGTCAACTCCAGTCCGCCATTTCCCAACAGTGGGAGGTTCAGGGCAGTTCCATGCAGTCGCTATGTCCCTCTTTGCCACCACCAGTGCCGTAGTGTAAAAAATCTTTTCGTTCCTGGACCCGTCCAGCCCATCTGTGATGCCTAAGAGAGCGTGCTTCGGATCATGCAGGATCTCCCACCCCAAAACCTCTGTTATTTCCTCCTAAATGTCCCCCCAGAATCTCGTCCGGCGTGGACACGTCCATACCATATGGAAAAAGTCAGCTGGCTCATCACCACATCTAGCGCAGGCGGGGGTTGGCTGGAGCCCAGCACGGTGTAAGCGCGCCGGAGTCAGGTAGGTGGCGTGTAAAAAATATAGCTGTATCATGCGCAATCTGGCGGAGCCAGTGATGGTCCTGGGGGCCATAAGGGCATCGCTCCAGTCCTCCTCCTCCTCCTCCACCAAAGAGCCCACCCATTCCTCCCATTGAGTCCATAGCTGGTCGAGGGATGTTGGGGTGTTAATAAGTGTCTGATAGATGCGGGAGATTGCCTCCCCCCGATCACCCAGCATGATTTGAGGCAGGTGATTTGTTTTAAGCCTGCCACATTCCATGCTATTAAAGTTAGTTGGTACATGTGCATGCATTAGTCATAGTTAATGGGGGGGATCGATGCATGACATTATTGTTGTTTCGTTTCCAGGCGTGATTGCAGCAAATCGAATTCTGGCTATGTCTTCTGAATTTATGTACCTTAATGTTGGGACATGTTGTAGTAAGCATATAATATTTACTCTGTTAAGTATATCTTTCTTACCTCTTGAGATATAATTTGGGCTGAATGTTGTTTCCTGGAGATGATTCTCTAGCCCGTTGCTGATGCTCGCACTTCCAGCATGGGAGTCTAGATGTTTGTATTGCAAGTGTAGTGTGAAGGGTCCGGAGGTGTTGAGGCTGCCAGCTGTCGTTGTACATGGTATGGTTGCTGACAAGTTGATTCACTAAGTGCTTTGGGGGCCACAGGAACTAATGCTGTATGGCAAGTCATCTGGTTGGAGCTCGCAGTTCCAGATGGGTGACTACCTTCCTTAACGGTAGTTGGGGTAGTCATTTCCTGAGGCGCCCTTTGGCAGGCTATGATGTTATTTTCATGTCTTGGTGTCATTCTATATCGTCCAGTTTGTTAAGAATGCCTTCACTGTCCTGTACAAAAGAGGGTAGATTATATACAAATGGTTGTAAAAATATTTCAATGTATTGGCCATATTTTCAGTATGGCACCCATTCCCCGAAATCATAGGCCTTCCTGGTGAAAACACTCCTGTTTTGTGCGCTTTTGATAGAATATATATAAGAATGAACTTTCCAAAACATATATTATTTTTCTCCTTCCATTTTGCCAATTGCTTATTGGTCTATCGGACTATTGAATGAAATGTATTGGAACTCAGTTTCTCATAGCTTTGAGCACTCCATAACTACCTCAAGATTTCGTTATTATAATCTTAATCAATCTTATTCATAATCACAATGTTCCCATCTTTTTCTTCTTCACCTATTACAATTGCATCCTCATTTCTTAAACCTATAATTGTCTCCTTTTTTTATTTTGGATCATTTAGTTTTTTAAATGTATCATAGGTAATGGCCTTCCTTTCCTCAAGTAAATACACCTTTGTTGTGACTTTACTGTAAAGTTCTTCACTGTGTTGGTCCACTGGATCTGATGGCATGTATTTTGAGTTCTTTCTAAGCCCATTTTCCAGGCTCGTGACCCCTTCTGTTCTAAACTCATTCAATCTCTTTCAATATTATCTTCAACATCAGTGAAAGATAACAAGGGTTGAATTCCAAAAACATCAGATATGGATTGATTTGATGGTCTGGATCTATAAACTATAGACTTTAACTGATTGTGCGAATGATTGAAATAGATTTTTAAAAATCCTTTTTTCTAAATTTTGATGAATTTGCACACATCCACTTTTGAAAATATTCTTTATTCAGCCATACAGAATACAAGACCTTTGCTCTTCGCATCTCCTTCATTATCTAATGGTCTATTTGACAGATTAATTATTGGGAGGTTGTTTCCATTATGATTTTTTTTGTTGGCCAATCCAGGGAATCACTGTCGTGAATCTCCAAAGAATCAACTTTTTGGCCAGGCACTTCCCTTGTGCCTTTATTTCCTTGTTCTAGCCCTAAAAAAACAGGTAAGTAGACCAGTCTGGTTCATGTAACCCATCTTTCTCAGATGTCCTCTGTATTTATTTTGTTGTCCGTTTCTCCATGTCAGCTGTTCTGTAATCTAGTACAGAGACCACACAGTGTTTTGCCAGGTTATCTACCTGCACACAATGGCACTTTACTCTAGTCCCGACCTTTCTCTAACAACTTCCTAGCTTATTCCCTCAATTTTTAGTCACGTGTCCTATCCAAGTTCCCCACATAACTTTCCAGAGAATTCCATGGCCAGTTCTGATATCAAACCATCACTTTGCTACGAATATTGTGGCATCATGCAATCACTCTGATGCCCGTGGGTGCCTCATTGCTCTACCAGTAATGCACCTCATTGGATTCATAGCCTCGGAAAAGCCTCCACGGAGATACTGGGTGGTCATATACATTTCTTTGCCCACTTCCTTCTAGTCAGGTGCTTCCACCCTGATATAGATCCAGTAACCTCTGCAGCTGAGTGCTTTTCTTTTTCAGATAAAGTATTGAAATGTTTCAGCTCTTGGATTTGGCCCATTCCACCAATGCAATACACAAAAGGTGATGGGAGGCTGCTTACAGTAAGTCTAACCACTGACAGTAGCTCGGGTAGCACTCTATCCCATCGTTCTTTTGCTCACCATGCCACCTCAGTTTGGACCCAGCTATATGCTCCTCATGGGAGCAGTCCAGCCTGAACTGGCAAGGCTGGTCCTCTCTGAAGGGCTTTGGAATACTACTAAGGAAACATTGAGTAGGATGTATTTTGATCTCTTCAGAATGAAAGTCCATCACCTTCCTTTATTCTTCGATCCTTTATTTAAGGTGGTAGAGTACACTTTCCACCATACCCTTATTCTAGCTTTTAATTCAGAACCTTCCTAGTTTGACAGGTCGGGGAGCCCCTGAGACTTTCTGTTTCTAAACCATTCATAGTTTTTCACATGGACAAAGCCATCCATCTGTTTTAAAAATGCTCAAAGATTTCTCTTTATTTGACCTTGTGCTAGTTGAGCTTAGACAATAATTGACCTTTCACATGCTCGTATGTATTACAAAGGGTCGTTTTTCCAAGGCAAGCACCATTCTGCACTTGCTGGATCATTTCCTGCACTTCCCAATGCTTTAACATCCGATGGTCACTCCTACCACTTGATGTCTAAGCTCATTTCCTTTGTGCTCCGGCTGACTGTAGGCTTCAGTAATGTGGCGCAAATGCAAGATCGTGAAGTCTGGCATAGTGCTATTCATTCACAACCATTCGTAGTCTTTTGCTGCATAATTCTTCCCGCTTTTTTGCTATTAAAACTGACAATATGAGTGAATAAGAATTCTGTACTCGCGTGGTATCTCTTGAACACTTGGTCTACAGATTTTCCTGTTCTCAATGACCATCATACTTCTCTGACTATATCGTCATTTGATAAGAGACTGTAGTGTGGTCGAACACTCAGAAGGGAAGGAACACATATGCCATTAGGGATTATGTGTTCTTATTGTATTTGAACAGGTTTTTGAAGCAGCCTTGATGATCATTCTCAATAGTTAGGAATAGGAATGAGTAGAAGGAGTAAAGGCATTGAAGTGGGTGAGTAAGTAGTCTTTACTTTACACTGACTAGAAAGGGGTTAGATGATCGGGGGTAACATCAGGACCACCAGCTGGTGACTGTGCTGGTATTTGGAGGCTGCAGGATTAAAGGTTGCATACAACGCATCTTACAGTATGGGACTTAAGACCACTGTAGCATTGTTAGCTAAGTTATGACACGAGTGAGTAGCATTATCTAGAAGAGCTGCTTGAACACCTCTAAAAGGCTCGTATGTTCGAGGCACAGACCTTTGTGCAGAATGGGACAGTCTTTTGCAAGCACTCATACCCTTCAACACTAGAAGATGATTATAGCTCTGTATGACCCTCAGTCTCGCATCCCTGGCACAAAGTCCCTCTCTATCTAATAACACTGTGTTCTAGTTTATACGTTCGGTCTAAAAAAATGTGAACGTTTTCAAAGTAAACAATTAGTAGTGAAGCGCTTCAAACCTTTTGCTCAACTTACATTTTGTGAAACATTGCTTATTTAAAAAACAAAAAGCGAGAACTCAAGATATCAATTTCTATGAAACCTTTTTCATTATTTAATAACAATTACTTAAAGAGAATTCAAAATGTACAGAAAAAACTAGAATATATTCAAGCAGACTCAATTATCATGTTGCAGTCAGTAACAACATTAATTGTGTTTTTATATTTAAAACATGCATGTAAATAAACAAACTATATATAATTAAAAAGTGGGATACCTAAGAGAGAAAATATCATGATTAATAGATGGTGTAACGTAAGGCAATGCAAAAATGTGGGAAATGGGGTGGGGAAGGGTAGAATAGTGATGAACACTATGAAGGTCAGATCATAGGTGGGCATCAACACACCCAGGGTGTTTTCCAAGTCTCTCTGGCTATCCCAAAAACCCTTTGAGACTAAGCTGAAGCATTAAGGGGCCCCCATCCCTGACTTTCCCCAATATTCTTCTTTAAGGCTTAGAGAGCCAGCAGGAAACGGGGCTGGCAGTAACCTCCGTTCGTAAGTCCTCTAACTTCATGATAGCCTCTAAAGAACGCGATAAGCACCTTGATGTTACGTGGCATCTGCCACAGCCTGCTTTTTGCTGTATGGCGAATCGTGTTACGCTGATCCTGAAGACCCTAATGACCTGACATTGCTACTTTTGTTAATGATGTAATGTACCACAGAGGGTGACTGGACCTACAGGGAAGTTATTATTTGATACACACTTCTGACTTCCATCTGTGTGGGCCGGTAATAGTACTAGGGTCCGGGCAGCGTCTAACATTAAGATGGTGTGCTGTTGTTGCCCTGCCTCTGAATGCTGCCACACAAGATTTTCACTGAGTGGTGATTTAATATATCTTTCAATCCATATGAACTGCTGTCAACAGTAATAGCACAGAGATCTAGTGCTAATGCTTCCTGGTTCTGCCCAAATTCCCCCCCTTTGTTTAAGAGTTTATGCAGAGGCTTCATGACAGTGACAAAGTTCTTCTCAAATATGCTATAATACTGGAGTCCTACAAAGGACATTAACTGGGTTTGTGTGGTTCAGGAGCATTTTTGATTTTTTGGACTAATGAATCCTTGGAAACTTCTCCTTTTGCAAACATTGATTGTCCCAAATACTCAACTGTGGTGTCGAGCAAGTTGCATTTCTCAGCACAAAGAATCAGACCTTTTTTGGAAAACATGGAGCAAACTTCATGTAGGCTGTTGTATTGCTTTGCAGTGTCATTGTGTAAAAGCTAAAATGTCACCCAGGAAGCATTTTACACAGTTATCCATATTCCATAATAGGTGGAATACAGATACTTAAGACACAAGACTACGTGGCATCCTTTTGTATTGAAACAAGCCAAAGGGATTTATGAAAGCAGTGAGACTTCTTAATTCATCAGCTAGTTCAATTTGGTTGTAGACATTTCTCAGATCTTGGTAGAGCGGATTGAGCTTCTTCCAAAAGTGTGATCATATCATTTATTTTTGGCAATGAGTGTCTGTCAGTGATGATGCAGGTGTTTAATGCACTCAGATTCACATATGAGTTACCATTGTTTTTCTTTGCAAGGACAGTGGGTGAAGTCTATTGGCAAGCCTGTCTTTTCTGTTGGAGTTTTTCGGATAGGACTTGTAAAATCTTACAAACTCAAATGTGCCCTCTCCTTAGTCTCTGTTTCACAGATGTGGAACCTTCCTCGAGTTTGCCTACAGTGGACAAACCCTTGTAGCTTTCCTAAGCTGCTATAGAACATTTTTGGGTAGGATTGAACGATTTGGGGGCTTAGGTCTAGATTCATTGCATGAAATGTAAGTGGTGCGTTACTGAAATTTGGTAAATAGATATATAGTGGCTAAGGTAAAACATTCAATCCACAAATACAGAGCAAATGGCCCACAATAAAAAAATAAAATAAAACGGTAACCTTCGGATTAACTGTGCTCTGCTCTATCTGTTAAGTACCAGTTTGCCATCATCTGTGATGTAATATTTAATTTTGTAGATTATCGAAAAAAATATTTGTAAAAGATGTTAAATGTGTTTAACTCTATTGGAATTATTATGTGGTTTGCTCGGAAATCTGTCTTCACCTCAGGAAGAAGAGGAGATAAAAATGCAGGCAGCCAAAGATGGAGATACAGAGACTGAACCCACGTTAGGAACAAGTGAAGATGTCCAACAGCACTCTAACGCAGGACCTGTAGAAACCAACATCAGGATAGCAAGGAAGCCTACTGCCTACGGAACCTGGGAAGAAATCAAAGAGGAAGAAGACCCATAGTACGTATCAGTATATATCCAATTGTATCATTGTTTTTTGCTTTGTGCGTTTTATTCTTCATCATTAGATTGTCAATAATATAAACGGAGAATTACCCCCACCTGAAGCCAGTATTCCAAAAAAGAACTAGATTATCTCAAAGAGAAAGCTTCACTTTCTAAAATAAAGAGCAAACTTTTTAAACACTGTTTTTGAATAGCAGATTTGAAAAGATAAGCCAGCAATCGGTGAAACCTTTATTTAAATCTCTCCTAAAAAAATTGAGAGATTTAAAAAAATTGAGTCAGATATGCAGAAGCCTCCCCAAAGAGGAATTTGACATTGTCACTTTGACAGAGAATGCTTCATGGCCATCCCATAGTGCAGGGCTAATTAAAGTAAATATATGTTAAGCCAAGATCCCTACAAAAGATTCTCTGCTTATCTATTTTTTCCAATGAAATACATTTTTGAAAGAGAAAGCGATTCAGAGTGAAGAACAAGTCTGCACCCGTGCCTCTAGAGGGGCCCAGAAGTCCAAATGTATTCCCTGGAGATCTCTGTACTGTTTATTGCCAGGTCTGGCTTTCAGCCAATACCACTAGACCCAGAGTGGTGAAGAACAGCACTGCTCCTCCTCTCCCATGTCCACCAGGGCACCACTGCTCCAGTCGGCATCTGACCTTGGTAGCAGGTAAAGGTTCCTCCCAGTAAGAGAAATAGAAATCTTTCTGCTCCCACAAATGGGACAGGGATATTATTTCCACAATTTCCTTGTATGTAAAAGTGAAGAGATCACTGCTTCATCTTGAACAGGGCTTGAACCAATCCCCTCCCTTTTAGAAAAACAAGATGCTGACTTTGGCTCAGGTGTTTGCAGCTTTCCAGCAAAAGTAATAGCTGTGCTAGTTGACCTTCAGTTTGGCTATTTCCCTAAACTTGTCCTAGCCGAACAAAGGAGGTACTTCAGATTCACAGTGGGAAGTTAGCAGCACTAGTAAGGATGCTGCCTTTTGGTCTCAATCCCACGCTCAGATCTTCTCCGTGATTCTTGCCCAGGGGGCGGACCTTGTGCAGCACTGTTATCCATACCTTAACTATTGCCACACCCCAAGGCCATGAATGGTGGAAATTGATGGTGTGCCTGACATACTGTTGTATATTGGGGTCATTTACCTTGATTGGTACTATCGAAAGGGATTCAGTTCTTAGGAGCTTTTGTATTCCTGCCTGATGAAAACCTTTCTTCTCCTCGAAGTTGACAGTCACCAGCAAAACAGCAGATCATTTCGTTTTAATACCTTGAGTCCTATTTACGTGTACATATATTATGGAGCCATGCAATCAAGGCATTTTAGCATTCCAGTGCTAGAAGAAACTCCAGAAAAATAATATACAAAGATACATAAAAGGAATATAGTGTTGTAGTGTGGATCAACACCTTTGACACAGGCAAATACCAGACACCGTGAGGGATTTTGCGGGGAGAAGCACAAGATTGGCTTGCTCTTGATTTTTGAAATGCAAGTGAAACTCTGATTCTTCCATAGTTTGTCTAATCTTTAAATTGAGTGATCATTTGTCGATGATGTGCACATTCCATATCGCAGACCACTACACCTGTAAGCAGGCATTTCTACGATTCTCCAGCACTTTGTCATGGTGCAAGCAGCAAGAAAGATTGAAATGAATTATTTTATCAGGAAGCTCAGTCACCCTAAGGTAACCACTAACGGATAGAAAAGCAAATAAAAACCTGTCTCATATTTTATACAACTATGGATTACCTTCCAAAAGCAATTTACTGACCAATTTATGTGACCCTTGACCCCTTGTTGCTGGCAACCTCGCCAGTAACCTGTGGGGCCCACATATGTGGTCTGCAGCCTCACTGTGACCTGTCTATTTATGTTGAAAAGACATTAAGCACTACCTTGATATAGAATATTGGTTCAAGAATCATATGAAATGTTTATGAACATTTCTTTTGAGCAGCTCATCTTATATTTGTGCGTCAGTTGAGAAGGTCACAAAACAATGGTTCTGGTGTGGCCAAAAGGTCCAATAATAAAGTGATCCTACGGAGAGCATTTATGATTAGAGAATTGAAAATTAATTACTTTAAAGGAGCAAAAACAATGTACATAGGGACATAAGTCAGTTCATGTGAAACATTAATTTCCACAACAATAGTATTCAGGTGCTCACACATTAAGTGAAAGAAGCGTGACGTGCAAAGTGATGGTGAAGTTTAAAATAATGGCATCGCATTGACAACAATTGTATAAAACTCCTCCAAAAACTTTTTGTACAATATGAAGAGTTTTTTGTTGTATGGGGTCAACGGCGTTTCGATCTCAACTGTTCGAGATCATCATCAGGACATATAACGGGTGAGCAAGCTGAATTGGTGCAATTATTCGTACCGCAAAAATGGGCCGAGTTGTAGGCAAAACAGTTGAGGGCTTCAGAAAACAGCTGAGGGTAGGCGAGTTCACCCAGGTTAAATCGCTGAAGATACGAGCGTGAGAATGTCACGTGTGGATAAGCTTGGAAGGCAGGGTCAGCTGTATTAGTTAGGCTTAACAATTTGCTGTCGATTTGTATTTAGTTAAAGTCAATCCCAGTTCATATCATGGGTGAGGAGCTCAGCGCGTCTTGCTGCTTGGGCTGTCCGCGTTTAAAGCGAGATAAAACGCGGACAGCCCAAATACAAATCTGCAGCAAATCGTTAAGCCATCAGCAGAAGCCTCAGACAATGGCGTGACACCACAAGAGGCGAGGTAAGCCTCCCGGTCCGCCGGATCGGTTGCCTCCTTGGAGTACAAGTGCTGATAAAACTGCCAGAAAGACTCCACAATGAGGGCGTCAGCAGTTTGCTCCACCGCCCGAGCATCCCGAATAGACTGAACTTCCGCGCGTTGCATGTTCGCTCGAAGCCTGTGGGCCAATAACCTCCCCCCTTTATCCCCGCTAAGGTAAAATTTATGCCGTAGACGTAACAGAGCATACTCGGCCCTGTCAAGATCCAGATGCTTCAGCATACGCCGCTTCGCCTCTAACTCTCGCCACACCCGCGGCGCTCCGGTGCGCTTATGGATGGACTCTAGGGCCCCCACCTCATGTTCCAGTTCCGCCCTCTTTTCCCTACGAAGACGCTCAAATGCAGCTGCCAGCGCAATGAACTCCCCCCGCACCACCAGCTTGAGAGCTTCCCTGACCGCCGCAATCCAATGTAGTGCCCTGATCGTTAACCGCCAAGTAAGTAATGATCGCTTCACGGATCCGAGCAACCGTGGAGTCCGAGTTGAGCAAAGAATCGCGCAGGCGCCAGCCAGACGGGGAGGGTCGGACCGCTGGAGAACTGAGCTGCACAGAGATGAGGGCATGATCGGACAGGGAGCAGGAGCGATTGTCGAATCCGAGAGAGCGGGCAAAAGGGAGGTGGAGGCAAAGAAATGATCAAGGTAGGCATAAGTTTTGTGCGCCGCTGAATAGAAGGTATAATTGCGCTCAGTAGGGTGTTGTAGGCGCCATACGTCATGCAGACCACCATTGCTCAACCATTGTCTGCCCCTGGGGGAGAGAGCGCCTGCTTGGTGCAATCGCTGCCCCGACCTATCAAGACCCGCATCCATCACCAGATTCAGGTCCCCCCTCACCAGAGAATCCGGCGAGGCCAGTATCTCAGAAAAGGCCCTCTTTAGGAAAGACTCTTGGTGGTCATTCGGGGCGTAGATGGACCCCACAGTAAAGCACATGTCCCCCCACTGCACACGAAGCGCCAAAAGCCTCCCTTTCAAGTCAGCAACCTGGGCAAGAACCTTACAATGAGCACGCGCACTAAAAAGGATAGCCACCCCGTGCTTCTTAGCCGCTCCGGAAGACCACACCTGCAGGGGGAAGCGACGATCTTTCATCCGCTTAACATCCTTCGAGAGAAGATGAGTTTCCCGTAACAAACACACATCACCCTCCAAGAGGGATAGGATAGCTGAGCGCTTAACCGGATTATTTAAGCCCCGAACATTCAAGCTCACCACTTTAAGACTTTTGCTCATAAAAGACGTGGGAAAGAAAGGCTATGATCAGGCGCAAGAACCCAGAGCCAGTAGAGAGACTCACCAGTAAGGACTCGGAAACAAACAAACCCCCACCCCAAAGAGGACTGATGCGGAGCCCCAACACATTCCCAAAAACACCCCGGACCCCCCACCCCCAATCCCAAAGGCAACAAACACAGCAGACATAGGAAAGCCATTGCAGAACCCAAAGACCCCAAAAGGGGACGACAGTCTAACAGATAGAGCCAACGGTATGGGGAACGTGGAACCCAGGAGGACAACCCCTCGGCACAAAGGGCATCAGCCATCCAACCCCACAGGGCAGTTGACGACCAGCATCCCCCACCAAGGACCTCCGCCCCCCCGGCGCCGCCAGAGAAAAACCACCTGATGCAGCTCTAGAGGGTTCATGGAGCACCGTTGCTGTCCGTCACCTGCACTACCGAAGTGACCGCCGCCTCCCGTTCCAGGAGACTAGTGGACACATTGGGCCCCGAGGGCCAGGGGGGAGCTGCCAACCCGCTGCCAGCCATCCGAACGCCTACGCCGCCGCGCAGGCGCGTCAGCTACCCCAGCCGGAGAGGAGGGCCGCTCCAGTCCCAGAGCCACATAAGCTGCAGACAACGAAAGTAGCTGATGCAATTTGCCTTGGTGCTTAAAAATAAGACGGAAGGGATGGCCCCACGAGTACGGAATGTTATTCTCGCGCAGGTGAGTAGTGATGGGTCTGAACTCCCTACGCTTCACCAGGGTGGAAGCAGCTAGGTCTTGGAAGAGGGTTGGTTGGTGACCACGGAACCGCATCGGGCTATGCTCACGAGCCTTGCGTAGAATCTGCTCCTTAAGCTGAAAGTCGTGCACGCACACCAAGATGTCTGGAGGGGGGGCCCTCGGACCCCTCGGCAAGCCAACGCGGTGCACGCGATCCATCTGGATGGCCCTCTCCGTCTCCTCCCCGAGAATCTGACGGAAAAGCTGGAGCACATACTCCCGGAGATCATCCCCCTCGCCCTTCCATGGCACTGCGCGGATTCTAATGTTATTCCGGCGGGACCGATTTTCAAGGTCCTCGACGGAGGCCTGCAAGTCTAGATTTTGCTCTCTGAGACGAAGGACATCTTGCTGAAGCTGGTGCATATCGTCCTCACGTCCTAAGTTGTGCTCCTCCACGGTGGTGACGCGGTCCCCGAGAGCATCCACGTCGCGCCACACCTCACGATCAGATGAGAGCTGGGAGCGGAGCTCCAGGATGTCCTTCTTAATGGCAGAGAAGAGGTCGAGCATAAAGGCCTTAGTAGCCGGCTGGTCACTGTCCTCAGGTGTTTGCGAGGGGGGAACCGGCTGAGAGGAGGCCTGCCCCCCAGACCGCTGCAGAGCATCCTTCGGAATCTTATCACGCCGAGCCTTAGTGGAAGACATGGCGGCTGCCCGGGTTCTCAACCGACCAACACAGGCAGACCGGCCCCTGGATTCGAAGCAGGGGGCCACGCACCAACACCACCCTTGCCCGGCTGCAAAACGCTGACTGGGCACCAGCCCCTTCCCCGACCGCCGACTTGCGGCCCGAACACCACCCCTGTTCAAGCAGCCAAGGCCCCTCAGTCGTGTGACAGCACGTGGCACACCAGCAACTGCAACAAGAGGCTTCCACCCTCTGGGCCCAGCAGGCTTCCCACCGGCCCTCCACCGAGGGGCACCAGCCACCTAGCACCGCCCGCCGATCCACGGGCCGAGGAACGGGCCCAGGAACCAGGGACACTGGCCCCTCAAACCCCAGCCAGGCCCTCCGACACTCCGACAAGGCCGGGAGCCCCTGCACAGTCTCAGCTCTCCACCACTCAAGGGTGCCGCTATCCCCGAGGCCACCCGGAGCACGACCTCCGCCGTCGACCAGAGGGACCCCAGCCAGGACCCGGGCACACCCCAGTCTCCGCTCACACCGTCCGCCGAAATGCGGACCAATCAGGCCTCACCACCGACCCCTCGCTTAAGTGCACTGGGCCAAAAGCGTCTCCCTCCGGACCACAGGCCAAAATGCAGGCCCCGGGCCAACTCCATCCGAGGCCGCGCAGGTAACGCACCAACAGCTCCCTCACTGCAATTCACACCCAGGCCGCATGGAGCACCGTCGCCAAGGGCCGGCCTCAAGTCCCAGCCAAGCCCCTGCGCACCCCAGCAGCGACCGGTCCCTCGTCCGCCGAAATGTGGACCGAGCAGCGCCCCCAGAAGCCAGCACTCACCGGGGTGTAGAGAGGCGCTTTCCACAGAGGGTGCGAAGCCCCGCCAGGCAGCGTGCGCCGGAACCAACCGCAGAGGGGCCCTCCAGCAGATCCTCGCACCTCGTGGCCTTCACTGTCGCCAGCCGTCGTGAAGGAGGTCCGCACCAGCCCCCACCGCCGGCGCCCTCAGGTCCAGCGCCGGAGTCCGCTGGGTAGCAGCTGTGCCGGGACCGGAGGGCCCCACTGGAGCCACCATGCAACGTCCCGCCTCACAGGTAAGCTTCAAGGCCTCAGAGTCTGCCGTCTGCCTCGCAGATAAGTCTCCAGGCCTCAGAGTCCGCGGGCCATATCCCCACCAGCCGCAGGCCCACACGTGCGTCAACCGCCTCACCAATATATCAAGGCCGTATTCGGCGGCCGACGCCGCCCGAACTTCACGTTTTGCGGGTCTCCACCAACGCCCCCGCCTCCACCCTGGGCACGTCAGTCAGCACCAGGCGGCCCGCGTACTCCGATCCCACAGAAGTCGTCGCCGTGCCCGCACCGCAGGCTGCCGGGCCGCAGCAAGGCCGGGGCGGGCAGGCCCGCGTCGCACACTGGAGCCCCGGCGTTCCTGAAAACGGGGGCTCCGGGATCAGCCGGTAAGTGGGCCACTCCAGCAGGCGACAGAGCAGAAGTTGATGGGCATCAGGGGACAGGATACACAAGGCGATAGGTGGCGGCGCCGGAGAGACGGAGAAACACGTCTCACTCTGCCGCCATCTTAGCCACGCCCCGTGTTTTTCAATTCTATGCTGGATTTCAGTGCAAATATATGTTGCATGCGAGTAAAGTGTCACCTTTGTCGAGGATTGTTCTGTTTTATCCCATCTAGTGTCAAAGCTGGATATAGTGAAACATTACTTTTTTCAGTCCATGTATAGGCTTACTTTCACTATGATTGGGCCAGCAGTATTTCATCTAATGAAGGTATATGTTCCCTATAACAGTGTAATAGCTGTATTTTCCAACACTGGAGTGAGCAGGGAAGGAAACATGGGCCTGCCTCAGGCTTATACCACCTTCCTTCAGTACCACAGTGATGCATGGAATGTGAACAGGTTTTCAAAACTGTTGTGCTATTTTAGAGAAAGCCTTCATAGACTATCAAGGCAGATCATACTGCATTACTTCTCACTGGAGAACAAGTATGTGAGCTTCAGTAGTATAACGTTTGGTCTCTTGTAAGCCCACCCCTCTTACAGACAGATCTATAAAGGACTTTGTCCACCTTACTTGTGTTTGTTTTACCAGAAAAAACCAAAATGCTTTTGCTAAATGATTTTAAGACCCTATATAATCCTAATGTTGACAATCGCCTTATATGTCTGAACTATGGCATCTTTATTTCCTTCATCGGAAGAGGTTATTTTATAGAGTGTTCTGGAGGTTTGACTATTATGTGTCTAAAAGCATTTATTACTCTCAATATATAGAAACACAGGCATTCTATCTTGTCCACCTCCCGCTGGTAATCACTACATGATGGCAAGCCCTGGACGATCGCCCTCTCCTCAAATACTCATTGCCTAAGATTGTTTAAAAGTTATTTTAAAACCAGATGTCTTTTGCTAATGCACCATTTCCTATAGTAGATTTGGAAGTGATCGTGCTGTTTGACTCTGGAGATGGATGATATCACCCATGAAAATGGCAACTGATAGTGCTCTCCTTGTGAGCAAATTCCATTACTTGTTCTTTTGTGATGTAACTTTTGCATCAAGGGTTTATATTACGTCTTTATAAGTCAATTGGCTGTAGCAAGATAGTTCTTACTAATTCTGGTAGGGGTTCAGACAAAATTAGCCAGAATTAATTTTATCATTGTGGGGCCTGTGCCCATCTTCTTCAATACCATGTTTAAGTAGGTCTAGTATCCTCTGTTGAATACTTTCTCCCTATCCCATGACAAAAGGATTTTTTAGGTTCCATCTTTTTGCCACCACCAGGTCCTCAGCATTAAGTGTCCATCTGAAATTACTCCCAATGTGTCCCTCTTTGATAAAGCCAGCTTTCCTTGAAGATAAGAGTTTGGGCGTTATTATATCCGCACAGGATGTTAGCATTTATATGAACTATTTGTGGCTCTATTTATACACTTGATTGGTCAACACTAAACAGTTTGTTTCCCATTATCAATGTAAGGATAGAGTTCATCATGGTATTTTTAATCATACCCATTTGGAGGAATGAATGAAACACTTTAACAAGCAGAGTGGAAAAGGGGGCACTTACTATTTTATAAAATGACTTTGAGAAGCCTTCTTGGCTTTTTCTTGCCAGGCATATCTTTGACGGCCACTACTTTTACTTTATCTTCAGTAATGATCCTCCAGGGTCCTGCATTGTCTCCGTTTTAAGCGTAGGCAAAAGGGCTCAGTCTAATTTTGGTACTTTGCATAAAAAGGTCAAGATGAGTTGTACCATGAAGGTTTGATGACAGTTTTTATTTTGGTATTGGTGTGATTAAGTTGCTTGATTTATTTTCTTTTTAATAACTCATTATATTGATTTGATAGGAGCATTGGAAATCATTGTCAATACATGTTTCCTTTTCCAGTAAATAACAAATAGCAGCCAACAATAGTCAGACATTGAGCCCACAGCCTCCCAGGTGTTCCCAATCCCCTCCCCTTTAATTGCATCCCATTCTAGTGTCATTTTCATGACACCACATAGCAACGATCTCTTAGTCAGCGGCTCTAGCCCAAGAATGTTCTAATTTCTTTGTCTTGCCACCCGGCAATGGTATGTACTGGTTCCAGGCACACTCCCCGGTAGTTCCCCCCTCATCCCCCCATACCTGCCATATTTTGATGTATTTCTGGACAGCCCCATGCCTCGTACACCGATTTCTCAATACCCATGCAGCTCTCTAGACCCTTTTTAGGTCTCGCCTGAGCCAGCGCATGCGCTGGTCTGGCGAGACATTTAATAAGTGGGCTGTAGAAATCTGACCACACGCTTTTGCTTGTGGCCTAAAGCTTGCGGTTACGCGCACAAGCGCCATCTGGCTTTTCGTCATGGCTCATTAAGCGCATCGCTCGCGGCACCCTTACATCGCGATCACTTTTGCCGCCGCGCGCACCACTTGCAGGCTTTTTTTAATTTCCTTTTTCCGCGCACACAACTCCTGGGCTTGTCTGCCTCATAGCACGGATAGTTCCTGCTTCTTTGGTATGCGCTTTGAAGCCCTGCGGCTACGGGTTGGGTGCTTAGAAACTGCTGTGGTGTATGTTGAGAAACCTGCAAACTCGCACAATAATATAATTAAAATTTCCCAGAGCGCCATGTCGTGCTTTAACTTTTATAAAGGAGGCAGGCGCCTTGCTTTATTCTCCGGCATGGAGAATGTGCAGTGAATGCGGGCGTGCTGAACAGGGCTATCGGGCATGTGTAATTATTAAATGCATCGTCCTGGAGCCCTATAATATGCTGCTGGGTCTAGAGGGACGACCCCATGCTGCCACCTGCCTACTGATTGCCTTCTACATAGCGAGTTGCGTTATTGTTGTGGGTGTTCCCTCCCCGGTGCAGACAAAGTTCATTCGCACCTACACTTTAATTTGCTACACCTCCCCGCTACTATTCATCACCTTCGGGTACTTGTGGCCATAAAGCCTGCATCTTCAGTGCAAAAGCCTAGGCAATTGCAGTACGCAGGACTCCCTCTGCATTCCGTTTGCCACTCCAACCGCGCCACTCCTCTCCCAGGCGCCAGCATCCTCCCTGCCGTCTACCAGTCTCAAATGAGGCAGGTCCCCTGTAATACAAGCATTTACAATGCAATGGTCTCGGCATTGTTAAAGTTAGAGCTATTGGCATTGCTCATGACATTATTTTTGTTTTTGTTTTTAAAACATTTAAAGAAACGGCATTGTAATTTACAATGTCAATAGCTTAATCACTCTCAAATGCAAGACCTATTGCATTTGCACCCAAACACAGAGCCACCCACACAGAGCCACTCACATAGAGCAACCCACACACAAATAGAGCCACCCACAGAGCCACCTACACACACACACACACACACACACACAGGTAGTTATATGGAGACACAGAGCACAGTTAATCATTGCCTAAATGCCAACTTCGATTAATGCTTTAATGCTACCTGCCCCAATGCCTTAGGCCTCTAATAAAGATCAGGATTTTGGTCCTGTTGATTAGCCACCAAAATGCTGTATTACAGACATCTAACTTTGGGACTCAAAGTAAGCCAACATGAGTGTGATCAATTATTTCCCATTAGCCAAATCTATTTCTTGACAAACAAGCGTTTGCAGTGCAATAGGTCTCGCAGTTGCGAGTGTTTAAGGCATTAGCATTGTAATTGACAATGCATCTTATTTATACGTTTTAAACAAAGATAAATAACAATGCTTTTTATTTACAATACCAATAGGTTAAGCCCTCGCAAATGCAAAACATATTGCCTTGCTTCCTGTTGCAGCACAAGAGAAGGAGCAAACTAAGATATCAGCTGCAGTGAGCAGCACCGATTAAAAGAAAGGCGCAGCTCGCCGAAGTCTGTTTTTTCAATATTGTAAGATTTTGGTAAGCAGCGCGCCGCCTGTGGCACTCTGCTTAATAAAAGCTTACAATATTGAAAAAATTGACTTCGGCGAGCCGCGGCAAAGAAAAATAAAATGCGTGGCTCACCGAAGTCTATTTTTTCAATATTGTACGATTTTGGAAAGCAGGGATGCAGTCGCTGCAGCTTGAGTGGCCTCGTTTGACGCTGGATCGGGACTTGCTGCGAGATCCGGGCCTGGGGATCCACCGTCGCTTTTTCCGTTAAACGTCTCCTCTTGCCCCACAGTACTGCTCGGGGGCCCCACAGGCTCCGGGGTCACTTGCATGCACTCAGCCGCGGGCTGCCCGCCTCCCCCGCCAGGCATTTCGCCAGCGGAGTGAACGGGGGAGCCGCTGCTGGAGTCAATGGCTGCGGTCGGGATGTTGGCGGCGGTGCAGGACAAATCCTGAAAGAAACGAGCTTTGGACGCAGCGTGCGCCGAGTCACAGCAATCCCCAGGCCGCCAGTCACCACAGCTGCGCATGCGTGCCTTCTCCCCTCAAGCTCACAGGCCGCCGCGACAAGATTCGAAACAGGATGGAGTAGGGAGGTCGAGACTCTGAATACGGAAGCACTGCATTGTCCTACTTCCGTGTTCACAGAGTAATCCGAGCGCCATTTTGGTTTATGTATCTTTTACTTGTCCTTTTAGGTTAGCGCTCTAGTTGTTTATTGAAACCAGTTTATAACAATCGTCAAAACTATTCCGTACTCATTTTTTTTTTTTACTTTAAACTATATTGAAACAAGACGCACATCCTTCAAAATTCCAGGGAGGAGGTGTATACGACAATATCTAGCGCCGAGGTCTGACAGGGAGCCGAGGGTGCCGAGAGCAGGGGGAGGGGACGAGCACCAGCCGGGCCGTGTGGACGGGGATGACGCCATGAACACCACCATGTTTCTCCGAGGTCAAACAGAAATGCCTCGGAGAAACGCAGCGTCAGTTTCGGATTCGGGGGCGTGTTTTTCTTTCTCTCCTCTTCCCATTGGCTGGAATGTTTACATTCCAGAGGAGAGCAAGAAAGTAAAAAACACGCCCCCGAATCCGAAAAAGACAGGGCTTAAATGGACAGACACCCCTCTCCTCCAATGGCTGGCATCCGTTTAGGAAGCCAGCCAATGGAGAAGAGGGGCGGGTTCAAGCCCCATACTGGAAAACATTAAATCTCACCAAGCGAGACTGCGCAAGCGCAGCCTTCGCTAGCCGAGACCTAATAAATGGCAACACATGCTGCGTGCCCCTTCGAGGTAGGCAAACATTGCGGGTTGCGATTATATTTTTCTTTGTAACGTGCATGTGGTGATTATCATTGCATGTTATAGCCGTTTAATACTGTCATTAAGATATGGGTGGACATGTCCAATCCACTTTTTACACTATTAAATATGTGCATTGTGATTACACGTGGCAGCTGGATTTAAAAGTTACAGAAGCTCACTTGCACCATCCAGCTACTTCTAAGCTGCTGCCGATGTCCTGCTCCGGCTACTCTGTACCTACTGTGCCAGAGTTCAGACACTTTTCTGCCAGCTGAGAAAGCGCTCAAAAAGAACAGCCAATAATAAAACGTCCTCCGCTAAAAGCATTGTACAAATGATTTGTGCACTTTGCTGCTTTTTAATCATTGATTTAGCATAGCAGCAAATCGTTCCGATGCCTTCAGTTCATGTCAGAGTTATATAACCTTGCAAAAAAAGACTTATCCATAATTAATACAACCCTCAACAATACTGCAGCACCCCCCTTACAGCAATCTTAGGGTACAGGCTTAAAAATGCTGACCTTGATAAGCTGGGGAACTTGCTAAGGAATCAGAATTTAGCATAAGTCTAGAGAGCTGGGGGTGCTTTGTTTTCCAAGTTGGTGATCAGGAGTGGCCTCCTCCTTTGCCTCCTCTGCAGTGACATCCTAGACCAAAAAAAAGTTATCGGCATTGCGTCATTTCCTTTGCACTTCTACAACGAGGCTCTGAAACCGGGGCAAACTCATCTCACTTCCTGTGGCAGCTTCACAGAGCAAATATCCCGAACAATGTGGGGCTTTGTGATCCCAGAGCCGTAGGGAGAAACAAAACAAGGTATATGCCTCCTCCTGTTGGAATGCTTTCTGTACGCTTTACAGCAGCATTTTATTGTTGCCGTTGCATGCTGCTAGTCTTTCCACGTAGTTCTGGGATTCATATGGAAGTTGCTGCTGTGTCCATAATCAGGAAGGAAAAATAGTAGTTGGTGCATTTGAAATGCTTTTTAGGTCTCGCCTGACCCAGCGCATGCGCTGGTCTGGCGAGACTTTTAGTGAGGGCTCAAAAAATGCTACCATGGCCAGCCTAGAGCTACGGTGCATGTGCGCGGGCGCGCGCTTAGGAGCAGAGGCCCCATATGGCAAACCTTGTCATGCTCATTAAGCGCCCGCGATCACTTTCTCTTTCGCGGCGTCCTTTAATATTCTCGTTCAAAGAACATCAAACATCAAAGAACATGTTGTTGTGTTAATGCTTTGCTGCGCCCGTTTGAATTACAATGTGCTTTCTCTTTCCACAAACTCGATGTTTGTGTTCCTTTATTTTGAGATGCTTTTAGTATTACTGTTTTGTGACTTAAAGAACATTAAGGAAATGTTACTGTGAAACTGGATAACGTTCACAGTGTTTATTTCTGATGGCAGCGGCTGCTTCATGTCCGTTGCACCATTCAGGGAGTCCTTTCGTTGGCGCTTTCATGAGGACATGAGGAAGCTGGAAACTTATGGCACATTCTCTTTAAAAGCACAGCATGTTGGCGACTGGTTAATCGAATAGACCTATGTAGTGCTTTAGATCTCAAAGCGCTATGGTGGGTGCAGCAGTTAAAACTCATGAAATATAGGCTGCAACTCACAAGGAGGGGGCAGGTTTGAGTGCACATTGGCTGCAATCGAACTCTTAAGATGATGGGCTGTGTGTATCCATTATCAGCACTCAGTCTTCGCTAAGTGATCTTGTTTGTTTTGTTGTTGTGTTAATGCTTTGCTGCGCCCGTTTGACTTACAACGTGCTTTCTCTTTCCACAAACTCGATGTTTGTGTTCCTTTATTTTGAGATGCTTTTAGTATTACTGTCACACACGCAAACACATACGCAAACACACACGCAACCACACACGCAACCACACACGCAACCACACACACAACCACACACACAACCACACACACAACCACACACACAACCACACACACACCCACACACACCCACACACACACACACAACCACACACACACACAACCACACACACACACACACACACACGCGCACAACCACACGCACACAATCGCACGCGCACAACCACACGCACACAATCACACGCGCACAACCACACGCGCACAACCACATGCACAGCCACACGCACAACCACACACACCCACACACCAACAAAACCACACACACAACCACACCAAGCATTGGTATAGCCAATCGGTCTCGCCTTTGGGACCTTATAAGTGTTTAGCCACGCAACAGTTGATGTGTTTGCACCAAGGCTATTGTGCTGCATAACTAAAAACTTAGAAGGTCCCAAAAGCGAGACCTATTGGCTATGCCAATGCTTGTTTGTTTGGCTGTGGGTATGTTGTATTTAGATTGTGGCGTAGTTTCAGTTGTCCGCATTCCAACAGCCGGAATCACGGTTTAAAGATTCCATTACCCATGTGAGGCTTTACAAGTGTTAGCAGGGCTAATATTCCTCTGGAGACAATTAATGCACAAAGTGTGGCATAAGCAGGTCTTGCTCCACAGGTAACATCTGAATGAGTAGGTTATACCTGAGGGGACGGACATGGTTATCTACTTCATGCTCATTTTTCCCACATCGTGCACGGTATTTTTCTTTAACATCAGAGCATGTGTTACATTAAAGGGTAAATGAATAGAAAATGTGTACATACCCCATCGACTATTTCTTAACTTATGGGCAATATATTGTTACTTTACTATAAGTTACATTGTACATTATGTTTCTTCTACAGTACTCTGCCGTCAGACTTGTTATGCTAAGTTGTAAAAGAACATTTTATTTGCTTCATGTTTTGGCCATCAAGACGCTCCTTTTACTTGTACATGTTTGACTTCAAAATATCGGCATCGCAAAATGCTTCATGGTAATTTTGGAATGTAATTTAGCGAAGTTAATTAAACACATGATTTTGGCGAGAAGTAGCAATGTGCTTTTGCAAACATTCAGATATATATTACAAGGATGATCCGTCGAATGTTGCCTCAAAACAGTTCTTAGTTTGTACCACAAAACCTTAAAGAATGTACTTTAAGGAATCCTGTCCTAATTTGAACTATAGTAGGCCAGAACTGTACTTTGTATTTAATCGTGTGACCTTGGCTCTCCTGCAGTGCATGCACATAAAAGCTCAGTTACAGTGAGTGACTTTGGGTGTCATGTAGCGTTTGTGTTTGTGCTTTTGAACTTTGCTGCCGATTCTCTACGTGTGCTTAAGAACCCAACAACTGTCAATCAGCCACGCTGCGAGTAGCACGGACAGTTCTTCCTCTCAGTATAGCATTGTTTCATTTTAGCCAAGGCGTCCATTAGTGGTAGCTGCGGCCTAGCAGTGGAGGCTTACTCGAGGATGTGATGTGAAAGCTGATTTTAGATACATGTTTACAATATACTTGATGCGCAAACCAAGCTATTGCTTTGAAAAGAAATGCACCAAAACGTACAGCAAAAGTAGAGTATTTAAAGTAACAAAAGTGTAATTCAGAAGTGCCGATTTGGCAGGGCTGCTATCTTTTTGATTTCTCACGAGCCTTGTAATTTTTGCTACATTGGGTTAAACGTTTTTCTATTCTGCTGTCTCATTGGTATTGTGAGTTCTGTAACACGTGGTTTGTAGTAATACTAGTTTCAATGTGTTTATGAAGGGAAATGTTTCGGTTCTACTGGGAAATGCATCTTTAAATGACTCCCATACAATACGTCAGATGGGGTCTAAAAATAAAAGTAAAAACAGCATTGGTGATCTTACCTTGCAGCATGATTCATAAGTATGTGCATATCGTGGTTGCATTGTTATGCTTGCTTTTTTGGCAATCACTGGTGAATTAGCACACGCCTGTATCATAATGGGCAGCAGGGATACATTATGATGTGCTGTAGTACAATTCTGTGCATGGTGGCAAATAGTGAAAACAGTGGTACATGTAATCCTGGCTAACATGTGACACCCTTAAGCACCACGTTTACATACCTATGTAGCTGTGCACTCTACACAAGGAGAATACACTTCTCTTAGCAGCCAGCTGACTCAAAGATTGAATAATGCGCGAGTGTGTATGTCCTCCAAAACTTAGCCCAGGAGCTAAATGTGCAAGATTTTTTGTTGTGCGATTAATATGGCACTTCTTCAAAACGATTTTTTTTTTTAAAACATGCTCCTTAACCTGCTACGGTTTAGCACCGCTCGGTCTCCTGCGCCCCCTTCCCACGCAGAGAGACTTCAGGATTTAAATGGTGGCTGGATAGCTCTGCGACTCCGGTGCCTGCTGCAGTCTTGTGTATACACCACGAGTTCCAACCACGGAGACCGAGCGGAGCTGTGAGGGGTAGTGTCCGGTGTGATTGAATCCTTGGGAATAACCAATTCAGGAAATATAACCCTGCTAGAACGAGATACTAGAAATACAATATCATTTTAAGACATCGATAGATATCCTTCAAATTAGATGAAGTATTTATACCCATAATAACTTGGAGGATACTTTCTGACAATACAACAGATCGAATTCTAACCAACCTTGTCTCTATGTATGAGAGCAAAATTACATTAGGGAACTTGTTTCTGTGAGAAAACAATCATCTGATGACAAAGATTTGGAGGTTCTAATCAGAGACACCTCCATGTTCTTAGATACATATAGACCCCCAGACCACTATACAGATGAAAAGCTTATTTGTATTTTTGGTCCTGAAGAAGGTGATATAAATGTATTTGCTGTCACTGAAACGTGCGTAGACCAGTCATCACACTTCTGGGAGCCTTACTTAAGAATCAAGTGAAAAGAATATCCTACTAGAAATAAACTCGACGGACTTGTGATTGTCAAAATTGTGCATTTTGAAAACTGTGACATACAGGACTTATGAGCAGGACTCCACTACAGAAGTTTTTTATTGTGACCTTTTGTTTGTGTTGGTATGATTATGTATGTATGAAAAGAATGAAAGGTGAGATTGAAAGGTTGATGGTGTTCTATTTTCTTTGGGGGATACTAGAAATGCTTCTAAACTAAGAGAAGCTAATAATGGTCTCTTGCAAACTGAAATGACATTATGACCTTGTTGCATCTGTAAATGTTTTTGTGAATTTAATTTAATAACATATTTAAAAAAAAAAGAGTATATGATAACATAGAAAAGAAAAACATATATTTGATAAATAAACAAAATAAAAAAGAAAAGTAATATGTGCAGTGAGATTTTGTGCCAAGGGGAAATGTCCAGTTAGTGATTACCATTGTAAAACCTAGATAGGCCAGTTAAGGGGTTGTTTATCTTTGTATTGTCTAATGCACTAAATCTCATGGTTAGTGGCTGAGACATGTAGGTAAAAGAGCATGCTCACCCAAAAGGGAAGCCAGGATGTCATTAGCTAAGATGTCGTTGAAAGAGAAGGGCTTCCAGCTCCGTTTTGAAGATCACCATCGAGGTGGTGGTGTGTAGTTTCGGGGGTAATGAGTTTCATATTTTGGTTGCCTTTCCTGAGAAGGATTGTGTCAGCAATCCTTCTTTTTTTAAAGGTCGGAGGTCAAGCAGCTGAGCTTCAGCATTTTACTATGCTGTAGTGCCACCAGAGAGTTTAATTGTCTGCCAAATAATGAGAAGTGGATGAGGGTAGGGCCTTATGAGTGACCGAAGCGTCTTGTATATGAACCTGGCTTCAATGGGCAACCAGTGTAGAGTCATCAACATAGGTGAGATGTGGTCATTCCTTTTGGCCTGATAGACGAAGCGTGCAGCTGAATGAAGAACTGATTTCAGAGCGGTGAAGTGGCTCATGAGGTGACCAGTTGGGAGAGCGACAGTAGTCCATTTCTGAGAGCACCAGTGATTGAACAAGAGATTTCAGTTCTCTCTCTGGAATATATAAGCAGATTCCCCTGAGCAGACTCGGGTGAGAGCGCGTTTCTGATCATCGTGCTGGTTGGTAAATGTAAGTTGAGTATTTTATTTAGGATGATCCCTGAAGATGTGGCACTGTCAACAACAGTGGGTTTGCTTGTAAGGAAGTGAGTCCTTCCAAGATTCTATCAGAAGTGTTGGTTTAGCAGAGGAGATGAAAAGGAATTCAGTTTTGGCAGGGTTCAATTTTAAATTGAGAAGTCATCCACCCTTGAACGAAGTTTAGGAGTTGGCCTAACGGCTAGGGCGCTCGACCTCGGAACTGGGGAACTGGCTTTGAGTCTCGGTAATGATGCTAAAACATCCTGTGATTCTGGGAAAATCACTTAATCTCCCTGTGCCTAACAGAAAATGAATGTGTGTCCTCATGTAACGTAACTAGTGCTATGTAAAGCGCTCTGATACCCGATTCGGGTCAAGTTTGCGCTATATAAAACTCTGCAAAAAAAAAAAAAGATGCAAGAAGACCTCTAGAGATGAAACCTTCACATACAGTTAGAGATCTTCTGCATATCAATGACAAAAGATCCTGCCTTCCTTATTAGGACTCCAAGAGGCGAGGATAAAACACAGAAAGGAATAATGTTGTCTCTCTTCATACGAGAATTAACCAAATTAGTATGGCAATCTCAACTTTCTTGATTGGAGAATAAAATATAGCTGAGGAATCACATGAGAGAGGTAGGGTTGCCACCAGACCTGTTTTCTACCAGGACCACTGGTATTTTGATGTTCCGGCTTGTGCAAAAATAAGCATAATCACTTAAAGATGGTATTTTTAGCTTGTATCTGTAAATACTTCAAACAAAAAATATAATAGAAAATTATTTTAAATGCCTTTGACGACTCTTAAAACAACAACAAATGGCTGGTGTTCTTCTATTGGAAAGGTGGCAACTCTAAGGGTGGGTAGGGAAGGCCCATGGTCCCATTTACATTTTGGTGCTCAGGGTACAGTGGACTTTACTAAATGCATAAATACAAGCGCCATAACATGATTTGATGTGCCTCGTCTATTCCATTGCCAGCAGGGGGAAGTCATTTTTCTATTTCCATGAAGATAGAAGAAAACCGCATCTGTTGAGACGATGGGTCTTGTTGTTATTCATTGGCAGCAGAAGTCTTGCTTCTATTTCTATGGCGATCTATAGGTGGTGGGTCATGCTATTGTTTACTAGCAGTGGTAGTCCTTTTTCTGTTTCTATGCCGATCAAGAGCACTGCAGTTAGCAAAGATGGCAACTTCCAGTATGATAATCTCTTCAGCCTACCAGTTAGTATGGTCGTCTTCATTCTTCCTTCTCTGGTGTAGAGCAGGTTACGTACACGTCTACTTCTTTTAGACCAAAAGAATCCTCCTTAAATAAGCCTGAAGAAGAAAAGCACAAAAAGACTCTAAAATAAATTGGCAGCACCAGATTCTACAGACAAAGAACGGGAAACAGGTATTCATTCAGTACTATGCCTCCACTGTTATCTAAAGCAACATGACAAGATGGATTCCACATACCCTCCTCTGATCATCAATGATGACATGGTGTTTGTAATCCTCCTTGCACTATCTAACGTCAAACAGTATTTAGGTCTAGATAGTGTGTCCAGCATGTGTGCTGTTGCTGTCTTTGGAAATAATTACTATTGCTGTGTTGCATCATCCTTGGAACCTCTTGTTCAATCTTTGGTGGATGTATGAGGTACCGCTGTCAGTGTTAGATTATGTTGACAATGTTGCACATGGTACAAAATTAGCTACCTGTGGTGTGCGTACTTGGGGAAGAAATCCTTCTTTCCATGCACCTGGGGTGCATAGTTAGGCCACTACTTGCTGGTCTATATTTAAACCCAATACAGACTTCTCCTATTAGTAGCCCCAAACTTGGAACACTGTAATACTCACAGCAAAGGTGATGTTCCGTATTACTGTTATCTACTAGGCACTGTTGCAGCAGGTGTGCCCAAATATTAAAGAATTAATACATGTAACTTTGGATCGCATTTCACTTTCAAGTCAACATTGTTCTCTTTCACTCACAACATGTTTACTATTTCTCCTTAATTTTCTGTGGTTAAAAAGTTCAGAGTCTCAATGTCATTCAGTGTTCCTACTTCGGAGTAAAAAGGTGTTGGTGTGAAATCCGCAGGCACCGTGACCAGTACTGTAGCACCTACAAAATAGTTGGTACCCATGGCCATTTCTTAGCAAGCCTTGAAGAGGTGTCGGGCATTGTTATCTGTGTGGATGCCCAAAGTACACTGAAAAAAAACAAGAACTTCCAAGAAAATCTCTTGTTCATGGTGGTACCATTGGTATTACGCCAGAGGTCTCCAGTACTTAGCGCAGTACTTGGTAAGTTTTTTAGAGCGCAGGTTGTAACGGTGTGGCCCAGGTAAAAATGCAGGTGGTGACGTTGGTGACCCTGGCTCTTGTTGCGGCTCCGATGCCCTCTTGGTGTGTGTCGTGCATCCAGGATGTAAGCCCTTCACATTTGACAGCTGTGGCAGTTGTCAAGAGGACCTGAAAGGGCTCTTTCCACCATAGTGGGAAGCAGTAGTGTCTGGTGTGGGCTGGAGACCGTGTCAAGCTGGTATTGATTAGTGAGGAAGGACCTTCAGCACCTGATGATGACGAGAATACAACATGTTTATTAGTTTCTTTGCAGCACTGTAAAAGCCAGTTATCAGATACTGGCAGCAGAACAATGGACATGTGTCCTGGCCTGGGAGGTGTATAGGCAAATAGTATTTCATGTTGGTTCAGTCTGGTCACTCGGTCAGGTGGTAGTGCATCAATTCAGTTCAGTTCAGCTCAGTGGCTGCACAAATCTTACTGTGCCCCCTGCTGGAGGATGGTAGGCAGAGTGCAGTTTATGTAGTCCCCCAAGTCCCTCTCAAAGGATCTTTTTATCAGCGATCAGGGCTCCTAGTATGAGCTGTTGTAATGAGATTGCCCACTTCTGCTCTGATAAAATCTCATCGCTATATGCATCTTTTCCTGAAACCACTAAAAATCATGGCCTCCTTTTTTCAATTAGGAATTCCGATCCCTTCCCAGATGGCTCCTTCAAGATTGAGAGCATCTCAGTGGAACATCTATGCTCCCTAGCGGCAAAAATCAAATCTGGCTCACTGCTAGACCTTTGGCTATTTTGAAACTGGGGCTAACTGCACTTGCTCCCAGATTATGTTCCGTTATTAATCTATCATTTGAAGCCGGCCTACTTCCGGCTGAGTGGAAACATGCAATGGTGATTTCTCTCCTCAAAAACCATCTCTTGAATATTGTAAACCAGGGATTTTTCGCCCAATCTCCCTGCTTCCTTTTTTGGCAAAACATGTCAATTCTTAACTGACAGAGTTATTACAGAGAACAATCTCCTTCATGAGACTCAATCAGATTTCTGGCCACAATAAAGTATGGAATCTGCCTTGCTTCTGGCCTCAGACGCTACGCAGTGTGGCCGACGAAGGGAAAACTGGGTCTTTCATCATGCTGCATCTTAGCGTAGCATTCGATACAGTGTCGCACACTGTGCTATGGGAACGATTGTGGACACATAGCATAAAAGGTAGAGCTTTTGACTGGATTGCAGATTTTCTCTATAAGCGTTATTTCCAGGTAACTCAGAAGCCATATACCTCTGATATTATCCCCTTCAGCAGGGAGTGCCCCAGGGATCAGCACTGAGCCCCACTCTTTTTAACCTATACCATTGGCTGACGTTTTCGAGGGCCATAGAGTGAGAATGGTATCATATGCTGATGACACTCAGCTAGTTATCACACCAGCTAATGATGACGACAGGGCTGCAGTAAATTTCAAGTCATGTCTCGCTGACCTAGCGACATAGATGCAGGTTAGCTGCCTGAAGTTAAATGAAGATAAAACAGGGGCTGGTGGTTGTGAAACAGCTCTCAATCTGGTCCTAGGCGTGGTGGCCTGTGGATCTGGGCCTCACCCCATACCAAAACTTAAAGTGAAAAATCTAGGCATCCTCTTTGACGCGCAGCTATCATTTGAAAGTCAGATCATGGCCACTGTGGGCACCTATTTTGAAGTGCTGAGGCTGTTAAGGAAGTTTCTGAGGCTAATACCGGACTCACCACAAAAAAACAGTAATGCAGGCCTTGCTAGTGTCCCGACTTGACTACTGCAATGTGCTCTATTTAGGGATCTCTAAGGGCAGACTGGCAATGCTTCAAAGAGTACAAAATGCAGCACCCCGGATGCTATTAAGAATTCCATAAAGGACACCATTAGAACCTGTCTGGATGATTTTCACTGGCTTCCTGTTAAACTCAATCTCATTTAAAACTTTGTGTTTTACGCACAGGATAATGAATAGGAGGGGTCCCAGCTATCTTTTCCCCTTGATCAATGCTTACACCCCTTCCAGAGTACTTTGATCGGGGGAAGCAGCTCTGGTAGCGATTCCCAGAGTGTGTCGTGCACAACTGGGGGGGTTGCTCATTTGGTGTCCGTGCAGCCAAGCTATGGAACTCAATGCCTCTCAAACTAAGACTTGGACCTTCTGAGGAAAGTTTCCATAAATACCTGAAGACCTAGCTCTTTAGACAGAGTTGTAAGGAACATTGGGCCTCCTGCTTCTGACTATGGGGCATGTGTTTCTAAATCAGGGACACCAATTTGGGTGTGTGATGGGAGTAGGCTCCCTCCTCTATTCATGACTGCATCACTTAGGAAAGACATAGTGTATTGAAACATAACATGAATTCGTGCACCGAAATAAACATTCTCTGATAACTTCTTGATGCAACATTTACAATATAAACTGCTCAAATCATACTTTAAAAAAACATAAAGGGAAAGATACAATTCAAAGACAAATTTCCTTCAGAGTGACAAACCAATCATCACTGCATAATCCGTACGTAGTCAATATTAATATTGGTACATCGTACTGCATCTTCATTTCTCAATCACCAAATCTCCTTTTTATTATTATTTTTTTTATCACATCACGTCCTACTAAACCCTTATTTTGCCTTCCCAAACGTCCACAGTACTGGGCTCTCTCCTACTTGAACGATATAATTCGATAGCCCACCCACGTTATTCTGTCTGAATTACACATGCAAGTGTTTTCATTCTCATTAACACATTTAAGGAATTTATGTTCAAGGGACAGGAAAAATACCAAATAGGCAATAAGAGTTAAAGAGAGTAAATTTAAATATTGACATTTACAATACTGAAGGCCCTTAAAGGCAGTATACAGTATCTATCTGCTGACACTTTGAGGCGAATCCATGTTGTTGTACTTAATATATTAATATGTACCCAAAAATTGCAACAAACCATAAAAAACAACATAAAACAGAACATTCACCCACACACACATATATATACACACACACACCCCTGCATCCAGGGTGTATGGGAAATTATAGAAATCTTAAATTTAGTAAAATCCATATATTTATTATTCATCGATATTTAGTTGTGCATTCGTTCTGCACTTTCCACCACGAAGAATAAACACTCAACCCATTAAACTATCTGCTGTAAAAGTGTTATTTCCAGTCACAGGAAATTGACACTATGTGGCTTTATGTTTGGAACCCTGCCCAGAGTTTGTGATAAGCCTGAAAGAGGAAGTCAAACTCCGCTGACATATTTAATATGAAAGCGTTTGTATTTTTTAAAATTCTGTTAATATTATAATTCATTTCACATTGTATGAATCGTCGCTATCGCACCTTTCTCATTAGCCAGGAAATTTGTATTTGCCGTTCTTTCAAGCGAACTATTATCATGTGAAAGACAGTAAAAACATTAGATGGAGATACTCCAACTGTCAATGCATCCGAACAGTTACCAGACTGTCAATACTGCCTTTCGGTATGGGCTGTGGACACTCTCTAATAGTTCCTTACCCTCTGACTAAACCACAGGCTAACTGAGCCAAGTCATGAAACTCATTCAACAGAGAAACGATAAGCTGGTCAACAAAAATGGTATCTTGTTGCTGTATTTCAACATCATGTGTTGCATGCTGGGCAGAGAACTGCTCAGTGGGTTCCGCGCCTGTTGCAACCACCACTACTTGTGGCACTAATTCAAACTCCAAAGCCTTAATAACTGCATTGAACAACCAATCGTCCTCCTCCATCATTGTTCTCCTGTCCTCTCAATCGAAGTCTGGAAACAGGCTCTGCAACCGTTGTAAACTCAGGTCCTCACCCTTTCGGTCCAATGAGTTATCAGGAGTGCTTGTGGTGCAGGGGACTATGTTGGCAACCTGGCCGTGATATGGTGGCAATCTCCCATGACAGCCCTCTGGTCGATGCGGCAGGTGTCACGCCAATGGCCAGGCTGGTTGCAGTTAAAGCAAGTAGTCCCTGTTGGGACCTGGTGGCTATTCTTTTGCCTCAAAATCCACCTCTACCTCTTACAGTTTTCCCTTCTGGCCTTTAGTTTTTTAATTGTCATGCCATGTTGTCTTTTATTATTTTCATGCTATACTGGGCAAATTCTATGGCCTTAGTTTTCTGTAAAAACTCCTGCTATTGTGTGAGCAGCTTTGCACCATTCACTGGAAAGCCATTGAGCAAAATCTATGATCGCCTGTAGAAGAGATGGTTCTACATCATTATTGACACCCATGAGTGGTGGTGTCCCCTCGATTGTTGAAGAATCAATAGCTGTCCCTTCCGCGTTTAAGACCGTTTTATTCATACTAAACAAGTAGTGCAGTAGGCGGTCTCTGGGACTAGTTCCCAGAGGTCATATCTATGGATGACACGTGTAGGGAGGGGAGAGACACACAACTACATTTCTCGTATGCTTTCAGCCCTGCACAATATTATCAGTAGCAAGCAAGATGTGTGTTCAGTTACGCCAGCAATCCAAGGAAAGTGATGGACCCCCTTTCCGTCAAATATACATGCACACACAAATGCAGGGGATCATCCTTATTAGCCTAGGTGTGTCCTACCCACACACCAAAAAACACCCAAAGCCCTATCCCAGGAAGCAGGGGGTGGGGAAGAAGATTGGTCACTGCATTCTAACAGATAAATGCATAAGCACAAGAAAATAAATTAGCAATATATACACCATGTGGCGGTACTGAAACTGCTAAAACCTGCGTGATTGGTAAAGTGTGGCAAAGACATAATCCGCAGCTAATAAAACTGTAAATCAAACTAATCTCACCCTAATCTCCTCTTGTCTCCCTCCTCTTGTAACCAGGGTGTTCTGCACCTGGATACTACCGGAGAGCCCCTAGGCACAAGGAATGCAGAACCTACCGAAAGACATTCAATCACCAGGCGCATCCTCAGTACGAGTGAATCTTAAGGTTGACGGAGGAGACAAGTCAAATTAGTGGAGCACCCACTGTTCTGCGCAATTCCAGAAGGACAGCCACCTTCCTCTAGTGACCAATATAACTCTTCAAACTCATGGTATACCAAACCTTACAAAACAGTGAAAAACCAAGATATGCGCATATCTTCATCTGGGGACAGCTCCCAGGGCATACACACTGTCAGTCGCCTGGGACAGTCCAGTATGAAATCTAAAACACCCTCCCCGAGGACCTGGGGCTCACCCCCGGTTCAATCCTACACAGTAACCGCTCAGGCACTCCACTGAAGGACTGCCCACCATCAGGAACAGTCTCGGTTGAGGCGTGTCATATGGTTTAAGCACCAAGTGATGGTCACTGAACCATCAGGAAGTGTCTCAGTACAAAGTGCGTAATGTGGTGCATGGAGGTCAGAGTGTCAAGGAGGTGAAATATAAACCACAGCACGGAAAACATCACTATATCAAAATATTTCATTTAACAGGATTTCCTGAAAAACCGCTGCACATGAAATGTGCAATGTCAAAATATTGTATCTGAAAGAGACACGTTAGTGATAGATTCCTTACCTTAGAATAATCCCCAGGCGTCAGACTGGATCCAGAAAGTTTTCTGCTTAGCAGTACCCCTGCGCGCGAGTAGGTGGCGTTGTGCGGGTCCGTGTCCGTCAGTGGCATCGTACGCGCTGGAATGACGTCATGGAGACTACTTAGGTGCCACCCATGCGCGCTGACGTCAGTTCTTTCTTTTTCCGCGCCGAAAGCGCAGATCCGGATTGAGCACGTACCTCGGTCATTTTTTGACCACTTTTTTGAGACTTTTTGTCTCCTTCGCTTGTCTCCTGGTGCACGTAGGGTTGCCCGGCTTTAAGTCTTGTGTGTCGTGCCACCGTAATATGTCGGTGGCGGACCCCCATGATGTCTGCCTCTACTGCCTGGAGAACGACCACGACTCCCGGGATTGACGGGGCTGCCGTGCCATGGCCCAGAGGCATTACGAGAGCGGCGCTGGAAGTTACTGGAGGTCCAGCACTCCTCTCACCGCCACTCCGGGTCTAGGGGCCGTTCGCGGGACCGGAGCCGTCGCTCCTCGGACTCTAAGTCGAAAAAGTGTGTTCGCTCTCCGACGTCCCCCCGGAGGGGGACAGGTGCTCCGCCCCTGCAGCTCCTCTGGATCCTGGGAGTCCCGCGGCCTACCCGCTATACCCGGGTCCGTCGCCAACTCCCGAACAGAGGCAAGAGTTTCTTGCTGCCTTTGACCGCCTGTTTAGGCCTCGGGCTCCCGCCTGTGCCCCTGAGGGCCCCGCGGCCCTGTGTCCAGATCCTGTTGACCTGGCGGCACCGCTTCCGGCGCCAGCCCCGGAGCCACTGGATCCAGCGCCCGCGGCTCTGGCCCCACAAGGTGCAACGCCGCTGGCTCCGGCCCGGCGCTGCCCTTGGCTCCGGCCCCAGCGCTGCACCTGGCTCCGCCACAGGGGCCGCACTGGGTGCCGTTTATCCCGCCCCTGCCCCGGTTCTCGGACCATTTCGTTCCGACCTGGGATCCTCATTGGGATCTGGTTCCGGGTCGGCCATGGCCAGCGCCGCTCCCGGTGCCACTGACCCCCTCTCCGGCTCCGGTCCTGCCGCCGTGGCTGGCTCCTTCTACCCCGGAGCCGGATGAGGACTGGGACTGCTCCGAGGACCCCCTTGCGCAACAGTGTGACTCCAAGCAGGATTGGGTGGATGACCTTCAAGATGCGGGTGAACTTAATGTGTCGTCTGACCCGGGGTTTGCCTCGCCTCCGCCTACTATGGAGGAGGGCGCTTCCTACACTATGGTGCTGTGTTGAGCCGCAGAGACTCTCCATCTCGACCTCCCTATGGTGGCCCTTAAGACCAACCTCCTTATGGAGGTGCTCCAGACGGCGTCTACGTCGTTGGAGCCGCTGCTCCCTTTCAATGAGGCCCTTACCGAAGTCCTCTTGGGTACTTGGTTGCGGCAGGCCTCGGGGTCACCGGTGGATAAGAACGTCGCTAGGCGTCATCGCTCGGCACCTGGTGATCTCGCCTTCTTGACCACTCACCCCACGCCTGAGAGCCTGGTCATTCAGGCCTCGACATCGCAGAGGGCCTTTCCCTCGGCTCCGCCGGATAAGGTCTCTAAGAGGCTGGACCAATATGGCAAGAGGTTGTTCTCCTCAGCCAGTTTGGGGTTGAGGTCGGTTAATACTGCCTGCTTATTGGGCCGTTACTCCCATGCAGTGTGGGATTCGGCTGTCCTTTTCCAAGCGATTGCAGAGGGCAAGGATGCGGCGAAGTTTGCTATCAGGTGTGGTTTGGACACCACTGATTCGTTGGGCAGGGCGATTTCCACGGTGGTGGCATTGCGGCGCCACCCCTGGTTGCGTTCCATTGGGTTCTCACCCGATGTCCAGAGCTCGCTCACGGACATGCCCTTCGATGGCTCCCGCCTCTTTGGTTATAAGGCTGACAATGCCCTGGAGCGTTTTAGAGACTCTCGTGCCACGGCCAAGTCTTTGGGTCTTTCCTCGAAAAACCCTGACATGACGGGGTTTCGTTCCTTTCGTGGCCAGGCCAGGGGTACCCAGGCGCACTCTTCCCGCAAGCCTGTGCAGAACTAGCCTCAGCGAGGCCACGGACGTGGGTTCTGCAGGGGCGGGTCTGGTAACCTGCGTGTGGGTCAGTCCACTTCCACCCCCGCTGCTTAAGCCTCAAAACCTTCCTAATCCGAGCTTCAGGGGGCACCCCACGCCAGTGGGTGGCAGGGTTCACCTCCACCTCCACCACTGGCGCGAGATCACGTCAGACAAGTGGGTGCTGCAGATTATCTGCCAAGGTTACTCACTCCCCTTTCTGTCCTCCCCTCCAGCCATGCCGCCTCGGTACCACTGCATGTTGGGGGATCATTTGGCCCTTCTCCGTCAGGAAGTCTCAGTCCTCCTGGCCAAGGGGGCCATCGAGCGTGTTTCTGGGCCAGAAGTAGGACGTGGTTGTTATTCCCACTACTTTCTGGTCCCCAAGAAGGACAAGGGGGGCTTCTGCCCTATTTTGGACCTCCGGGACGTCAATCGCTTCCTCCGGAAGGAGAAGTTCAAGATGCTCACTCTGGCTCAGGTCCTGACTGCCCTGGATCCTGGAGACTGGATGGTAGCATTGGACTTTCAGGACGCTTATTTTCACATCCCTGTCCTGCCGGCCCACCGGTGTTACCTGTGGTTCATGTTGGGCCAGGAGCATTTTCAGTTTGCCGGGCTCCCCTTCGGCCTTACCAGCGCCCCTCGGGTGTTCACAAAAGTGATGGCGGTGGTCGCAGCTTATCTGCGCGGGTCCAGGGTGTCACTCTACCCTACCTCGACAACTGGCCGTTGAGGGAGGGCTCGCCCCCGGCTGTCGTCTCCCACCTCCAGACTACGGCTGAACTCCTACATTTGCTGGGGTTCTCCATCAATGTGCCGAAGTCGCACCTGAGCCCCTCTCAGAAGCTCCCTTTCATCGGGGCGGTTCTGGATTCAACGTTGTTTCAGGTTTATCCTCCTGAGCAGCGAGTCCGGGATATTCAGGCTATGATTCCGATCTTTCAGCCTCAATCCCGGGTTTCAGTCAGGATGACCCTCCGGCTGCTGGGCCTGATGGCCTCCTGCATCCTGCTGGTGACGCATGCCAGATGGCATATGCGGGCTCTGCAGTGGGACCTGAAGTTCCAGTGGGTACAGCTTCAGGGCGACCTGTCCGGTCACGTCCAGATCTCGGAGGGCGCTGCACAACAGTTGCAGTGGTGGGTCACAGACTGCGATTGGGTCAGTGGCAGATCCCTCTCGCTTCCCCAACCGGAGCACACAGTGGTGACGGATGCATCCCTCCTGGGATGGGGTGGCCACATGGGAGAGGCAGAGATCAGAGGCCTCTGGTCTCCGGCGTTGTCCCGGCTCCATATCAACCTCTTGGAGCTGCGGGAGATCCGGCTTGCACTAAAGGCATTCCTTCCCTCTGTCCGGAGAAGTGTAGTGCAGGTGTTCACGGACAACACCACCGCCATGTGGTATTGCAACAAACAGGGCGGGGTGGGGTCCTGGAACCTATGTCAGGAGGCTCTGCGCCTCTGGACATGGCTGGAACATCACGGCATTACCTTGGTGGTTCAACACCTGGCAGGTTCTCTGAACGCCAGGGCGGACGACTCAGCCGCCGGTGCATGATGGATCACGAATGGCATCTGCACTCGGACGTGGCGCAAGGTCCCTTTCAGCAGTGGGGAGAGCCTTGGTTAGATCTATTCGCCACCGAAGAGAATGCGCAATGTCATCAGTTCTGCGCGTTGGAATTTCCAAGGTGGCACTCGCTCAGAGACGCTTTTCGTCGCGAGTGGCGTTGCGCCTTTCCGCCTATGCCACTTCTGCCCAGAGTGCTGAAGAAGATCAGGCACGACCGGGCCCAAGTCATTCTTGTGGCTCTGGACTGGGCTTGAAGAGGATGGTATCCCGAGCTACCCAGAATGAGCATCGATCCGTCTGCCTCTTCGGGAGGATCTTCTGTCACAGCAGCAAGGGACAGTCCTCCACCCGAGCCTGTCCAGTCTCCACCTCCATGCATGGAGATTGAGCGGCGACAGTTGACACCTTTCGCTCTTCCTTACAAAGTCTGTGATGTCATTCTAGCAGCCAGGCGTCCCTCCACTAAAACGGTATACGCCTGCCGATGGAACAGATTTGTGGATGGTGCACAGCGAAAGCTGTAGACCCCCCCTTTCGGCTCCTCTTTCTGAGGTTCTTCTGTCTTTGACCCAGCAGGGCTCTGCTCTGGGCACTATCAAAGGTTATCTTTCTGCCGTTTCCGCCTTCCTGAGGCTTCCTGATCAGCTTCTCTTTTTAAGTCCCTGGTTGTTAACCGTTTCCTTAAAGGCATTACACACACGTTTCCTCCCGTGCCTTTCATAATGCCTCAGTGGGACTTGAATCTTGTCTTGACTTTTCTGATGTGTGCTCCCTTTGAGCCTTTTCATAACTGTCCTTTGCGTCTTCTTACTCTCAAGACTGCTTTCCTGGTTCCTATCACCTCTGCCAGAAGAGTTAGTGAGCTCCAGGCTCTTTCTTCCAAACCTCTTTTCCTTTCTGTTCATCCGGCCAAGGTGGTTTTAAGGACCCGTCCTTCTTTCTTGCCAAAGATTGTTACGCCCTTTCACATCGGGCAGACCATCACTTTGCCCACCTTCTTTCCGCATCCTTCCAGAGAAGAGGAGCGGCTCCACCGTCTGGACCCAAAACGTGCGCTTGCTTTCTATCTGCAGCGTACACAACAGTTCCGGGTGGATGATCAACTCTGTTGGTTATGTGGGCGCCAAGAAAGGTCGGGCTGTGCACAAACGAACCATTTCCCGGTGGGTTGTTCTGTGCATCAAAGCATGTTACTCCTTGGCCAAGAAGGAGCCTCCTGTGGGGCTGCGTGCCCATTCGACCAGGGCAACTGCAGCCACTACTGCCTTGGGAGGCGGTGTTTCCTTGCAGGACATTTGTCAGGCAGCTGCGTGGGCCTCGCTTCACACGTTTACCAAGCACTATTGCCTTGACAGTCTGGTCCGGAGAGACGGCTTCTTTGGCCGTTCTGTGCTCCGTGACTTTTTGGTGTAATCTTGTTCGCAGACCCACCACCGGGGCTGGTATTGCTGGGGTATCTATTCTAAGGTAAGAAATCTATCACTAACGTGTCTCTTTCAGATGCACAAGTTACTACTTGTGTAACGATATATCTGTAAGAGACATTAGTTAGTGATAGATTCCTTACCGCCCCACCCATCCTCCCCGTTCTGCGGACTGATTACTAGAGTTAAGGTCATCCCTTTAGGGCCCTAGTTTTATGCACCTATGGTCAGTATCTTGCATGGCTCTGCGTTTCGGCGCAGAAAGTCGTATACAGAGCTGACGTCAGCGCGCATGGGTGGCACCTAAATAGTCTCCGTGACGTCATTCCGGCGTGTACGACGCCACTGACGGACACAGAGTGAAATAACACCTTGTGTTATAGGCGTGATGAAGATGGCAACAGGTAATGGGGTCACATATCCTGGTGTCTGGGAGCATCAAATGTGTCTAGACGGGGATTTACACAATACCTGTGCAATCAACTTTCGGGATTCGGTCTTTGCTTATATGGACAAAAGTTTGTCACATTCCTTTCTCAGAAAATATGGCAGCAACTTATTACTGGAATTTTACATCTTCTGCTGTTACATTTTGTAAACTAAAAGACATAAGTTAAACCTTAGGGCATGTTGCTTGTTCTGCACTTATTGTTCAGGCCTTGTCATCATTGAATATCACACAAGGCGAACAAGACAAGATGGATTCCACACTCTGATAAAAGCAAAACTCAGACAATACCGCCATCAATGGCAGTCCCGACATCTGCCTTGTCAGTGACCTCTTCCGATGATTCTTTGTCAGCTCTGCTAAAGGTGAGAAACAGCTGGCCCAGTGAAGCCTGCTGAAGTAGCCATCTTCCAAGGTGGCAGCATCAATAATAGAATCGTTGACAAGAGCTGTATCAACATGACTAGTCACTGAAGTGATCAACAGAAAAACAGTTGATGATTAAGCAGTCCACAATCGACAGTGTTGCTTCACTGTCTGACTACTATGTGGGCGGAACTCACTTCTACCTGCAAAATCCCACCCCAGCCACCAGCTGAGCTACTGGAAACAGAGGCAAGATGGCTTGGATCAAGTGTCAAGAAACTGAATAAGTGCACAGCCAGAACCCTTTCAAACTAATTATCATCTACATCATTTAGAAAATAGGCAATTTTATGACTGCCTATTTGACCCTTATGAGTCAGTGTATACAAATTATGACCAATGCACTATGGTGAGGGTTCCAGTAGACCTTGTAAGAGACGTATGCCACATGATGGTGGACTACTATGCAAGGTTCCTGTTAGGTTCTCAACATCAACCAGCATCTCTGTCTCCCCAACAAACCAGCTTCTTCAGTACCTTCACCGGAGGTATCAAGGCAGGAAGATGAACAAATCCTGCCTCCAACTCTGTCTAAAATTGTGGATGTTCCATAAGGTCCTATCCAGGTAGGCAAGTTGGAAGGCAAATATGCAGATATAGTGGAGGGTGAAATACCTTCAGCAGATAGACAAAGGGGCGAAGAGTGGGATGATGATTACATCTTTCCTTCAACGGTTGAAAGCCGTCAGATGCACTTACGATAGATTTACGGGAGCACAGCAGGAATAACCCCATGATGGGCACACGCCTGAAATGCATTGGAGCACCTGCATTATGTGATTACCCATATTATAATATGATGCATATGAGAAGAATCATATGAGCTATGTATACGAAAGAAAAAGATGAAACAAATGATTGAAAAAAAGATGAAATAAATCATTAACGAAGATATCAATCTTGGAGTAATTTTCAGTGTATCGATTTTCTTAAAGAATTTGCAAAGCGGCATCTTGTCGTCAGGAGTGCTAAGTGAGTTTGCTCTATCCCTGATGGAGGGCGCCTCTGCAACTAACTCAGTAGCAGCTTGTATCAGATTCTTTGAGTCATTAGGGCCAGATTCAACGAAAACAAATCTTTCCCCACACCATATCGAAACATTCACATCTTAGGAGCAATATCAGACACCAGGAAATTAAAGACCTATCCATTGGCGGATGGACAACTGTCTTGCAGTGCACCAGCAAGGCAAATACCGAAGCAAACTGAAGTGAAAGAACACTTACTGATGCGACTATTAGGTATGATTTAATTATTCATAGTGTTATATACCATTCTGCAGAGTATACATGAATCCCATCCACGTGGAATTGGACGGGCATTGGGCTCAAGTATCAGGCTCTTTCGAAGACTAGGTAATCTTAACTCCAAAAATAAAAAAAAGCATACTGGATACTACCAGAGAATACACGTTCAGGCTTCACGTTCCTTCAACCTCAATCTCACTTGGTTGTTACCTCAGACACCTCGATGAATGGGTGGAGAGCTCTCCCCAGGAGGAAAGACATCTACATATGAATGTGCTTGAGCGAACAAACCAAATTACGTAAATTATGCTCAACCCTAATATTTTGTTCTAAAAGGTGGTGGTGCAGAGGAGAATTCATGGTGAACCCGAATGTGAGGTATTGAGGTCCTGTGGCTATAAAGCAGGCACCGGTAATTACTATAGCACCATGGTCGTCCATTCGTATGAGTTTCTTGTGGTAATACAATGTTTGGGTTTCACTAAGAATGTAGTGGTGCATTACAACAAGACATCTCTTTGGTCTCATCTGCTTGAATGACATTGTTTCCAGAATTCTTGTGACTTTGTCAGATGTTTGCAAACCAGTGTATTTTAGCAATGGACATTTTGGAGACAAAGATTTTCTTTTGGCTACAGTTCCACCAAAGCTTGCCTAATAGTAGAATGTGTTTATAGAGGCCAGTAGATCCTTTGTTACAGCTTTGGGGTTATTTGTGATCTCAAAGAGCTTCAAGCTGAGTGATCTTGGGAATTTGCTGAGATGCCCACTTCTGGGTAGAGTGGCAGCCATCATGAACTTTCTTTTCTTCTAAGTAATCTTTATCACTATGGTATTATTGACTTCATATTGTGTGGAAATTGCTTTTTCAGCGACAATCACAAACATCTTTTGACCAAGGCATGATGTTACCTCAAACCTGAATCTGCCAGACCAAATTAGCAAAGTTTTTGTTCTGATAGATACTTATAACTGTAGATCCTTCACCTTAGAGTAATCTCCAGGCACCAGACTGGATCTGCATATTTTTCTCCATTCCAGTGATCTCGCGTGCAGCTGGGTGGCATTGTATGGCTCTGTGCTGACACCACACTGCCTATTAAGTGACAGAGCACATTTGCATATAAGCACCACTTGCCAATGTCATTTTCTTTCTTTGAGTCTTCCGGTGCAGATCCAGAGCTCAGTCGCAAACTTTGTTTGCACAATGTGTGTCTTTGGTATTTAGGCTCTGGCCACAACTCCAAGTCGTGTGATAAGTGCACCCTCATACACCTGAAGACGAGACTTGAAGGCGTAGCAGTATGTTTTGGAATGGTAGAAGTAGTTGTGGCCTTCACCTTAGTCTTGCTCCAAGTTGCTAGCCTGGTTATGGCTGGAGTGTTCATTCTCAGCGCTATTTGTCCACATAGGCCCTATTATGGGGCCCACACTGATGCCTGTGCAGACTTCTACTCCTGTCCAAATATTCATGACAGTCCCTGCTACACTGATGACAGTACCGCTGCGGGATAAAGAGCTGGTGCCAACAACTATATCAGACAGGAACCAACTTCAGCTCTAGCACGACCAATGTTGAGTTGCAAAATCACAAATGCGCAGCTGATTGTCTTGCAGCCTGACTCTAAGCCAGCGCCTTTGTTACACCGCACATATCAGCAGAAGATCCATTATCTTTTTGGTTCTGACTGATACTTTGCCAGAACAGAGGCACCCCAGGAGAGTGATGGTGATGAGGATGGAGATGGCTTATTCCCCCCTCTCTATACTGATGATTGCGTATACATTAGTTAAGAGAATATTAGTGGGCTTAACACCTCATCTGAGATGAAACTTGACTTGCGCCGCCAGGGGAAGAGAGTGCCACATTTGCTATCATGTTAGGTGGGCAGCTGAGAAACTAGAATTGCAGCTTCCTTCAGTTTAGACCGAGAACAAATGTTCACACAGATTTTACAGTCTGTCCAAGCCACTTCAGAGCCCTTGCTTACTTTTAGCGATACCCTCCCTGATACTTTGAAGGCCATTTACTTGAAGTCTTACTCTTGCCCTCCTGTGAGTAGGCAGCTGGCCAACCCCAGAGAGCCTTTTCATGCAGGCATTGGCTAAAAAGGTGAATCATAACTCACTTTCAACCATTCTTTCAAGTAGTTAATCCAAGAGGGTTGAGGTTTTTGACAAGCACATGTTTTCTACTGCCAGTATACAACTGCGATCTGTAAAGGCTGTTTATATGCTGGGTCGTTAGAGACAGCCTCTGTGGGACTTGGCCATTGAGATGTTGCTGACTGTCCTGGAAGAAGCCCTAGGACCTCTTTGATCCTTCGGAGAGCAGAAACTGCAGCTCATATAATAGAACGGACAGGTGCTCGTCTGAAATTATTTGTGGTGTTGGAGGAATAGTGGGCAGGGCAGAAAGAAAAGGCAGGGCATAGCCATTTGGAACAATCTGTAAGACTCACCTGTCAGTTGCGATGTGATGGATTGCCACCCTGTGAGAAAATATTGAAACCTGTCCCAATTCTGCTTGGGCATGCGCAAATAAGGGCAAACTAAAGTTGTATGGTGACTGCTGTAGCCGGGAAGGAGCAGTTGGGCAACTGATGCCCCTGCTGGTCAGCACGTTGACTGCTAGACCCACATTCACAGCCTCAATAAACTGGGATACCGGGTGCACACGTTGGTGCGGGTGTCTCACTCTAGAAGCAAGCCCTCTTCAATAGCCTATAAACTTTGATTTTGTATGGCACCTATCCCAAAGAGGAGCTTTACCTCCTCTATACTCAAGCAGTCCAATGCAGAGTCCCCCTTCTCAGTGAAAAAGCGGGACCTTTCAAATGGCATATCCATGAAGAGGCCTGTACATCACTTGAGAATCTTGTGTAACGCACCCACACATCAATGAAGTACATCACTAGTACTGACTGCCCACCCCAGGCACTTGGTAGTATCCAGACCTGCATGGAGAACATATTTGGGCAAGTCCAGCTCTTCATGAATCATCTGCAGTGGTGGCTGTTTGAACAGACTTGGTCCAGTAGCAGGGCCCCCTTCCTTTCCAACCCAGCACTGGGAAGGTGGAGAGCAGGGAATTTGAGGGCTGACTCTTCATCAAACTGTTGGAGTCTGTCTGGCTCTAAAGGCCTTCCTGCTGTTCAACAAGATGAGGCTGGTAGTTTCACCCAGACAACACCACTGACATATCATACTACAACGAGCAGGAGTGCTTAGTCCGGTTTCAGGAGGTTCTGTGCCTCTGCAGGTGGTTGGGACTCCAGGGCAGTTTCCTGATCGCAGACCAGCTTGCAGAGCCCTCGAATACCATAGTGAACGAACTGAGGAAGTGGTGTCTGGCAGATCACGAGTGACACCTACATATTGAGGCGGTAACAGCATCCTCCAGTAATAGGGAGAACCTTGGCTAGATCCTTTCATCCCTATCAAGAACATGCTGTGTCAAATGTTTTGAGCATTGGAGTTCCTGCTAGAACACTTGTTAGATGTTTTGCTGCTGGAATTAACATGGGATTCCTGCATGCCTTCCCACTCCTGCCTGAGTTCTGGAAGAAATCTGGAACAACCCAGCCCAAGCACCTCCAGAATGGGCTAGGCGAGTGTGGTACCAGAATCTTCCGGTTAAGAGTATCAATCCTTTGATCAGGCTATACATTTATGAGAACCTCCTGTCTCTGCAACAGGGCAGGGACCTCCATCATCTACATGTGTGGAGACTGAGCAGCAGCAACTGACTGTGTTTGATCTGCCATCTGAAGTAGTGAATTTCAACGTTGCTGCTAGAGATTTGACATATGTTCCCTCTTAAATCATTTGTGATGCCGCAGTGGGTCCTTAACACAGTCTTAACCTTTCTCATGTGTATACCCTATGGGCCAATACATAACTGTCTGCTGCGTCTCCTTACTTTGATGACCATCTTTCTCATTGCGATCACTTCAGCTTGTTATTAGTGAACCTGTGCCACTTTCAGTGTAACCACCCTAAATCATCTTTTTCTGTGACACGTTGATGTGAAGGACTTGGGTGGCAATGTTGCCGAAATTTGTGACTGCCTTCCAAGTTGGGTAATCCCTCTCTCTACGAGGTTTCTTTGCTGCTCCACACCCCTCGAAAGAAGAGGAGAGAAATGGGCAACAAAAGGCCGCTTTTACATTGATTGTACCGAGGACTATGGTGTTGATGATCAATGTTTTGTGGTTGTCTCTGGAACAAAGACCGGGAAGGCTGGGCAGAAGAGGACACTATTGAGTTAGATAGCCCTCTGCATTAAGATGTTATGTACTTGCCCAAAAGCATCCTCCAGAGAGTCTGATAACCCGTTCCACTATGGCTAAGGCTGCTACCACTACAATTGCATGTGGAGTACCTGTCCTTGCCATCTGCCATACTGCGACATGGGCATTGGTGCTGCATTTACTAAGCACTACTCCCTTGACACAGGTCCTGTGGAAGAACACTTTGCCCAGCGATTTCTTTCCACAGATCCTTTGCCTGGTGAGATACTGCTTTGGTATCTTTTCTGAGGTGAGGAATGTGAGGTTAAAATGATCTATCGGAAGAACAAATTACTTTCCTTCTGTAACGGTATTTCTGGTGGATACTCTATCTAACCCCAGAAATCCTCACTGCCCTCCCACCTCCCTATTCTATGGAGGGCCCTCTTTTTAGCATCTGAAAAGTCCTGAAGTTAGTATTCTGCACACTGGTACCAATGTTTGTTCCTGCTCTGCATCTGGGAGCGACTAAAGGGAAAAGACAAGAAACGGGGGTGACGATTGTATTCAGCTCCATGCAAGAGCACTGCTATGTAGAAAGTCAATATGAATTAAAGGGAATTGCAAGAAAAAAATAAAAGGTATTCTATGATTACCAGTGGCCCTGCTAAGACTCCTACCCAGCAATGTTGACAGCTCCCTTCAACAACAACCTACTTTACAAACTAACCAATGTACCAATAAACGTTATGTTCTCCTTTGTTTCATCTCCTTAAACAGTTACTTCAAAAATATTTTGTTCAAACTGGACAATATATTAATACTACTGTATCTTACATCTATAACAAGTAAGTTCATTCTAACATCAAAAAATACAATCACATCAAGAAATAAAGCACTTGATCAGGTTTTTTATAGTGACAGTTCCATAACTTAGATTACAATCCAGATATAAATGGTCCAACTATGTCCATTTATCCAGCCAAAATAATGCATCCAAGAAAATAGAACGATTGACAGAACCAATTATTGCATAAGAGCATAAGACCGTCGACACGTTTAACCGTGTCTCTAACTGCTGCTTCTTTGGGCTGTTAAAAGAATAGTGCATAAAACAATTTACAAACTCTCCTAACTAACACATCACACCTGAGGAATAAACCTTAGAGTATGCATCCATAAACTAACACACACATATTTTATTATAGTTAGACTGATAATCCAGGCTGACTAAATGAGAATTTCATTATACCTTTATGCATTAAGCCCTATGTGCTCCGTTACCTTCTCCTTCTTGGTATAGTAGACTATAGTAGTATGGCTCTGGTATAACAAACATACACAAGGGGAACATATACATAGGATACATAAAATAAAAGTCAACACAAATGCACCTATCATACAGACTATTTTCTAAACATAGTCTGTTAAGGATAATTACCCTTACGTCTTTTCAGTAAAAATAATCTCTATGTTCTCAAAGGGCTCATTGCCCTCCAGTCCACACACACAACATAGTCTACCTTCAACCTGCTCTGTTTTTGCTAGTTCATTTTAATGATGATCTAGTAAAAACAGAAGCAGTAGAAGGTTAGCCAGGCAGTGTTAATTGCCTCACATATCTTACCACTCATGACTTGATCTTTGACATCATTGATAACATCACTGCAACAGCTGAAATGACATCATTGATGACAACACTGTACATGGGGGAGTAAGAAATAGTTACTGTAGGCCACGAGTTATAGGTACTTGAGATAACTGTAACTGGTAATTTTCAGTGATTTTGCTTGTTTAAAATGGCTGTGTTAACTGATGTTTTCACTGCAGGGGTCTCAGCAAATAAAATGACTCAAATCTCAATGCTGCACATGGTTATTTTTGTGTGATTCAGGTTAGCCATACTTGTACATTACAAGTCTGATCATATCTGTGGAGGGTTGAAGAGCAGTAATGCTAGGAGCGTCCATTCATGGTTTTAAAAATCAGGATCAATAGTGTGTAAAGAGCTGTATTCTTAGCTGACAACCAGATGTGTTGTTCCTAGTTGTCCGAGATAAAAGTGGGGCTAGGGCCTGCTGGAGTCCACCAGACGCTGATGATGCACATGCAGCCCTCCCTGTCCCACAACATTATCCACTGTAATACTCAATATGCCTGCCTTTACGTTAATGACTTTGAACATTAATGGTCTGCTTGACAAGACTAAGAGAGATGTGATCCTACAATTCGCTCAGCACCACTCACCGGCAATTCGGTTGCTTCAGTAGACTCATCTCCTAGGAACCAGAGGTGCATTCTTTGCTCGGTATGGGTACAACACGATCTATCACACAGGGTATTTCTGAAGCGATACTCGTTCATAAAACGTTCCCCATTGCTGTCTCCTGGACCTCTCCTGACAGGCTGAGGAGCTATGTGATTCTCAAGGGCTCTCTAGAGGGCACCCATTATAATATCTTAAGTGTTTATGTTCCCTCTTTATAGGCTAAATCCACTCTAGAGACCTTCAGAGAACTGATTCTGGGACTCTTTCCACAGCACTGTGGTTATTGGGGGGGCGGGGGCTTCAATGAAACCATGTATCCCATTGACTCACCCAGGCCCCCAGGAACAACACAGTGGGTGGGGAGAGGTTTAGCCAACTGGGTAGACTGCCTAAAACTGTGTAACACCTGGAGGGTCTGAAATCCACGAACCCCAGGGTACACTTGCGCATCTGCGACTCACGAGTCAATGTCTCACGTTGACCTTTTGCTGCTTCCAGCCTCTGATCTCCTACATACAACAACTTCCCTTATCTTGCCCAAGGGTATATCGGATCATGTCATGGTCTAGTTTGGCACACATAATGCCGGAGATAGACCAGTTTGGCATCTTAATGCCTGGTTCCTGACCACTTTACCTCATTTCTACGCCATGAACTGAAAGCATTCTTGGAGATCAGTCAAGGGTTAGTGGAGTCTCCTTGGGTGCTGGTGCCAGCCAGTAATGCCACCATGAAGGGAATTGCCCACTCATACCTCAGAGGCAAAGAACTGTAGAAATATGCCCAAATGAATGCTCTTGAGACAGGAAATCTAGCATCTGAACGAGATAATCACAGACAACAGATGGTGCACGTGAAATGCCATTTGGAACTGGCTAGAACGTCTCTACGGTAGTTCTGTTTCGAGGTAGTCTATCAATGCTGAGTGTATGAATGGCGGGGGAGAAGGTAAATTCCTTTACTGGATGGCTACTACAGACGTGGAGACGCGAATAGTCCCACATTGAACTAGTATAGTGATATTGACAGCCCATAATATTGCAGCTAGCTTTGCTGACTACTATTGATCACTATACGGCAAGAAACCGTGCCCCACACGTGAATGACTCTCCTCTGGTTGCTGACCTGCCGATGCCCCGCTTGATCCTCTCCAAGGAGAAATAGGCGAGGCCCTTACAGTCCTGAATCCAGGTAAGACACCTGAACTAAATGGCTATCAGCAAATACTACTCCTAACTCACTCCTGGTGATGTATCTTGAGTAGGTAGGCAAGGGTTACTCCCCACCAAAACTGGCCTTGACGACTATTGTTGTATTACTCAACCCAGGCCAGCCACTGGATCGCTATAATCCCTATCTACCTGATCTCCCTCATAAACACGGAGATAAAACTCTTCTCTAAGGTTCTAATCAAACGTGTTAGCTGGGTTTCGGCATGCCTGGTCCCCCTGAATCAGTGTGGCTTCAATTCACACTGCAGTATGAGACACTGCGCACAGTGTCCACTTATCCCTTACACACTCCCAATACCCAGAATGCTCTATTGTGGTAATGCTAATTGATATCGAAAAAGCCTGCAGTTTGCTGGACAGGGCATTCTTGGAAGAGGTGAGGAACCTGACCTTTAAGGGCCAAGCGGCGCAGAGTACGCCTGAAATCCTCTAGTTCTCCTGCCTTGCAATACAGAGACACTGGACACTCCGTCTGGCGTAAAAGATCGAGTTTTATTAGCTGCAGCTAGTACAGTTGTCCGTTGTTAGATCTGGGGGTCTCTAGTTGGCAGGGTAGGTACCACTGTCCAAGTAGGGACCCTTGCTTCTTGTCAGGGAAAGGGGGATACACTGTTAAGATAACCCCTGCTCACCCTCTAGGTAGCTTGGCCTGAGCAGTCTAGGCTATCAAAGGCAATGTGTAAAGTATTTGTACCAACACTCACAGTAACACAGTGAAAACACCACAGATTTACTCCACACCAGTTTTAGAAAAATAATGTATCTTTACTAAAAACTTCACAAGACCAAATACTACAGACAAACCAACATATAATTCAAAAAGGTTACTTTAAAGATAGTTCAAGAGTTTGCAGAAAGTACTCCAGGATGTAAAAGTCAGTGTCTTGCACAATGCGACTCTCCATGCACAAAATGCGACACTTTCGTGCCCAACAGTACCTGTAGTTGCGATAAGGTTCCCAAAAGCTATAACAAGGAAGCTTGCAAAGGCGATGCGATACTCCTGAGATCCTGGGGAGGCTTTGCAGCAGCCCTGCTTCACGCAGCAGAGGTGGATCCGCCGGCTCCGATCTGTAAGGGGAGGATGCGATGACTTTGGCCTTCGTTGCGTAGGTTTCTTAGGGGGAAGCTTCACGCACAGGTTCGATGCGATACTCTTCGATGTGGTGCGATGCGTGGCGCAGCGTTGCCTTCCGGCGCCGTAACTCTCGATGCGCCACGGAACGGGACTCTGCGTCGACGCACGCAGCGACTGGAGACTTTTACGCACCGGCAGTGGTGCGGTTCGCAAACTGGTTCTGCGACGACCCTCGCAATGCCAGGAATCTTCACGCTTCGGGACGATGCTCGACGCACTCGGCGATGCGGGGACCCTGCGTGTTGCGATGGTGCCGCGATGAAATTCTCCTTGCACTCTCGATCTTGCGACACGCAATCGGATGATGCGTTGGGTACCAGTCACTCTTGTTCACGCTTCTGCTTCCCAGCTCCCAAACACAGCAAAAACGACCTCCTGAGGCCCCAAGACTGGGCAAGCACTCCAAGGCAGGTCAGAACTCTCTCAGCAGAGTTCCAGGGGAGCTGGTGGTGAAGTCCTTTTGTTCCTGGGACTTCTTAACAGGGAGCCAGCTCTTCTCAGGCCCTTGGAGATCAGAATCAAAAGAAGGGGACACAGCAAAGTCCTTCCCCTCTCCTTGGCAGCAAAGCAAAACAGCAAGCAGGCAGTCTTCTCCTCTTCAGTCCTTTTCAGCTTTCTCCTTGGCAGAGGTTTCTTCTTAGTTCCAAAGTGATCTAAAGTTTTAGGTGTCTGGGGTCCTCTTCTTATACCCCTCCAAGTCTTTGTCTCTCTTTCTTCCAGTGGGGGGATTCCCCTGCTCAAACCGGTTCCTGGGTGTGCTCTGCTCTGGAGCACCTGGTTCCTTTCAGAGTGAGGGGCAGGGTCGTTAGACGCTCAGCAGGAGGTGGAGCCTTCTTTGTGCCAGCAGAGGCAGAGTCCTCAGCCTGGCCAGCAGGGGGTGGAGCCAGCTTTGTGTTTGTCAGGGGCAGCCCTATTCAGACCCAGGGACTACTCCTCCCACCCATCTAAAGCAGATCTCCCTATTCACCCTGCTGCTGACTCATCCAGGCTCCTGGAGCCACCTAGCACATCACCTGACACCAGTCAGCCAACCAGCACACAGGCACACAGGAAGGTTAAACAGGAGAATAGCTACTTTCTAAAAGGTGCTATTCCCACACAGTGAATTTAAAAACCATCTTGCTAAAAAGATGTATAATTAAATTCTGAACACAGAGATACCAAACTTGGATTTTCTATCTTGCCCCTATGGGAAGATAGGCCATTCTATCCTATGGGCAAGATAGCCTCTCAGCAGTGAAAAACGAAAATGGCTGTAATTCACTACCAGTGCATGTTACACACCTCAGTACATGCCCTACCTTTCAGATACACTGCACCCAGCCCAGGGGGGTACCTAGGGCCACCATAGGGATGCCTGACATGTACAGAAAGGGAAGGATAAGGCCTGGTCAGTGGGTGCACTGGCCAGGTCGGCATGGCAGTCCTGGACTGCACATAGGCACTGCAAGCAGGCCTAAGACATCATTTTAGCGCTACTCCTGTGGGTGGCACAATCAGTGCTGCAGCCCACTAGTAGCATTTGAATCACCAGCCCTGGCACACACAGTGCACTTTACTAGGGGCTAACAGGTGAAACAAATATACCAATCATGGATAACCAATCAATACAACAATTTACCAAGGGAGCACTTGCACTTTGACACTGATCAGCAGTGGCAAAGTGCCCAAAGCATCTAAACCAGCAAAAACGAAATCCAGCATAGCATCAAAAAACACAGGAGGTAGAGGCAAAAAGTCAGGGGTAACCACGCCAAAGATGCCAGGTCTAACACGTGTCCCCTCCAGCTGAAAGTGGGGAGAACTACCCACCCTCTTGGGAGTTCTCATCGCTAAGGCGGAAAAACCTGGACAGACCATCAGCGTTGGCGTGTTCTGTACCGGGGCGGTGTTCCACCGTAAAGTCCATCCCCTGTAGGGAAATGGACCACCTCAACAGCTTATGATTCTCACCCCTCATCTGCATCAACCATCTGAGGGGCCTGTGGTCCGTCTGAACCTGGAAGTGAGTCCCAAACAAGTAGGGTCTCAGCTTCTTCAGCGCCCAGACCACAGCAAAAGCTTCCCTTTCAATCGCACTCCACCTCTGTTCCCTGGGAAGTAGCCTCCTACTAATGAAAGCTACAGGTTGGTCCAAGTCCTCATCATTTAGTTGTGAGAGCACCGCTCCCACTCCATGCTCAGAAGCGTCTGTCTGCACTATGAATTCCTTGGAGAAGTCAGGCGCCTTGAGTACAGGTGCTGTACACATGGCCTCCTTCAGGGCATCAAAAGCTTCTTGGCAGGCACTGGTCCAAATCACTTTCTTCGGTAACTTCTTGGAAGTTAGTTCTGTCAAGGGAGCCACAATGGTGCCATACCCCTTGACAAAACGGCGATAGTACCCGGTGAGTCCTAAGAAGGCTCTCACCGCTGTCTGGGTTTTGGGGGGTTCCCAAGCCCGGATGGTATCTATCTTGGCCTGTAGGGGCGCCACCTGGCCGCTTCCTACCTGGTGTCCCAAATACACCACCGAACCCTGCCCTATCTGGCACTTACTGGCCTTGATAGTGAGGCCTGCACTATGCTGAGCCTTCAACACTGCGCAGAGGTGTTGCAAGTGTTCTTCCCAAGTGGAGCTGAACACAGCGATGTCATCCAGATATGCGGCGCTGAATTGCTCCAGCCCGGACAGTACCTGGTTGACCAGTCTCTGGAATGTGGCAGGGGCGTTCTTCAACCCAAAGGGCATGACACGGAACTGGAAGTGCCCCTCTGGCGTTGAAAACGCAGACCTCTCCTTGGCCCCATAAGTTAAGGCAATCTGCCAGTACCCAGAAGTTAAATCAAACGTACTGAGGTAGTTGGCAGCTCCCAACCGATCCACGAGCTCATCAGCTCTGGGGATGGGGTGTGCGTCAGTCTTCGTGACAGCATTGAGCCCACGGTAGTCCACACAAAACCTAAGTTCTGGAGTGGCACCTGGCGCAGCAGCTTTCGGTACGAGTACCACTGGGCTAGCCCAGGGGCTGCTGGAGGGCTCAATCACCCCTAGCTCCAACATCTTAGAAACCTCCTTCTTGATGCTGGCCCTGACCTTGTCAGCCACCCGATAAAACTTCTGTTTCACAGGCATGCTATCTCCCGTGTCCACGTCATGGACACACCAGTTGGTGATACCGGGGGTCAGGGAGAACAGAGATGCAAACTGACCCAGCACATGGCGACAGTCCCTCTGCTGTTCTGGGGTCAGGGTGGGCGAGAGGACCACTCCATCCACTGACCCATCTTGCTCCTTAGCTTCCAGGAGGTCAGGAAGAGGATCGCTATCCTCCTCCATCCCTGCATCTGTAGCAAGTAGCATTGTTACTTCAGACATCTCAAAATGGGGTTTGAGGCGGTTCACGTGTAGGACCCTCATGGGGATCCTGGGAGATCGCAAGTTGACCAGGTAGGTCACCTCACTCTTGCGCTCCACCACCTCATATGGCCCAGTCCACTTGTCTTGGAGCGCGCAAGGCTCCACTGGCGCCATCACCCACACCATCTGCCCAGGGTGAAATTCCATCAGAGTGGTATGCTGGTCATACCACCTCTTCATCTCATCCTGGCTGGCTTCCAGGTTCGCCTGAGCGAGGGCCCGGAAGCGCTGTGTCTGGTTGCGGATGGCCAGCACATAGCTGAAGACATCCTGGGGGGTTTTCCCAGGGGATTTCTCCCAACCCTCCTTCACCAGACTGAGAGGTCCTCTAACAGGGTGCCCGTACAAAAGCTCAAAGGGACTGAACCCTAGAGACTTTTGTGGTACCTCCCTGTAGGCAAATAACAGGCATGGCAAAAAGACGTCCCACTTCCGTCTCATGGGCTCCGTCAGCCCCATGATCATGCCCTTCAGGGTCCGGTTGAACCTTTCAACCAACCCATTTCCTTGAGGGTGGTAAGGAGTGGTGAACTTATAAGTTACCCCACACTCCTCCCACAGAGACTTCATATACCTGGAGATGAAGTTGGTACCCCGGTCAGATACCACCTCTTTGGGGAAACCCACACGGGAAAAGATCCCCATCAATGCACGGCCCACCACCGGGGCTGTGGTTGTCCTGAGATGGATAGCCTCCGGGTACCGGGTGGCATGATCCACCAGGACCAGGATGAACCTGTTGCCTAAGGCGGTCCTGGGGTCCAGTGGCCCCACAATATCTATCCCCACCCGCTCGAAAGGGGTGCTCACTACAGGAAAAGGCTGGAGAGGGCCTTTGCATTTTCCTCCAGCCTTGCCACTTGCCTGGCAAGTCTGGCATGATTTACAGAAGGAAGCGACGTCCGTCTTCATCCCGGGCCAGTAAAAGTGGGTGGCAAGCCTTTGTCGGGTCTTGTCCTGCCCGAGATGTCCTGCAAGCGGCACGTCGTGAGCCAGACCCAGTAGGAAGTCTCTGAACCCTGCGGGTACCACCAGGGTACGTGATCCACTGGGCTCAGCAAACCTAGGCTCACTGTACAACAAGTCATTCTCCCAGTAGAGAAAAAAGTTCTTCGGATCAGCACCTGCTGCCTGGTCTGCAGCCTGGTGCCGCAGACCTTCAAGAGTAGGGCAAGTCTTCTGCGCACGGCAGAACTCCTCTCTGGAGGGACCACCCTCTTGCTGCCAATGGGTCAGCTCAGGTATGTCTCCCAGCTCAGCTACCTGTTCCCCTGTAGGCTCCAGGGCATCCCCCGTAGGTTCTGCTCCTTCCTGGACCGTGGGAACAGCGGGGGTGGACGTACCAAGCCCCTTGCCCTTCCTCTTTCTGGCAGGGACCTGGGCCACTGTTTCAGGCTCCAGGTCTGCTTCACAACCCTGTCTGGCTGCCATGGACCGGGTGGTCACACAGACCCACTCAGGCAAACCCAACATCTCCAAATGAGCCTGGCGTTCCACCTCCCTCCATGGGGAACTCTCCAGGTCATTACCTAGCAGACAGTCTACCGGCATGGATGGACTCACAACAACTCTGAGAGGACCTGAGACCCCCCCCCACTCAAAGGGAACATGTGCTACCTTGCAAAGGCGCACAGAGTTGTCAGCTGACACTACTGGGTGAAGTACGTCTGGAATGATCAGCTCCTCAGGGACCCACTGACACCTGACCGTAGTCACACTGGCTCCAGTGTCCCTGAGAGCCTCCACCCTCCTCCCATTGATGGTTACCCACTGCCTGTACTTCTTAGTGTTATCAGGGACAGGGGTTTCCTGGACCACCTCTGTGTCTCCTAAAGAGACAAGGGACATAACTGCTAAACCCTCCAAATCACTAGAAATTAAATCCCCCCCAAAAGCTACACTAGCTATACCCGGTGTTGGAGCACCAGTGGATGCCTGGGATTTCTTGGGACACACAGGAGCTTTGTGACCCCATTCCTGACAGTGATAACACCTAATGGGACCCTTGTTATCCGATCTGCCCTTAGGGGGCCAGGTTGGTTTGGGTTTTGACTTGGGGGGCTGGGACTGGTTACCCTGGGAACTATTTTGGGGCCCTTGTGAGAACTCCTTTTGGTTACCCTTGTCCCCCCCACTCTTCTGCTGGGGACCCTGCCCACCTTTGGCAATGGTACCCACAATTCCTCTGTGGACCCTGGTACTGGTCCAGCGGTCCGCCTCCTTAGCAAGCTCAATGGGGTCCTTCATCTTGCTATCTAAAAGATGCTGGCGCAGCTCTGGAACACATAGACTACTCAAGTGCTTCCAACTAATTAAATGTAACAACCCCTTATAATCAGTTACCTTGCTGCCCTTCATCCAACCTTCCAGTGCCCGCGAGTACAGATTCTCACACTCCATCCAAGTCTCAGACTCTTTCTTCTTGGAGTTCCTAAACTGCAGTCTATACTGCTCTGGAGTAAGTCCATACCTGAGACATAGGGCCTCCTTCATATTGGGATAGGTCATGGTACCTGCTAATTCTAAGGGCTCTAGAGCACTCCTCCCAGAAGCCTCAAAATGTTTCCACAGGCCCGCCCCCCAATGCTGTTCAGGCACACCATTCATCCTCAATGCAATTTCATACGATGTGAACCAGGCATAGATATCCTCACTCCTGTTATAATTCTGCACTAAATCTTTGGGGATATATACTTTACCCCCCTGCACCGGCTGTGCGCTGCCACCATTTGAACCGGACTCCACCTGCTTGGCCTTGATGTCCAGCTCCTTCATGCTCAACTCATGAGCCAAAAGCAATTTTCTTTCCTCAAAAGCAAGGGCATTCTTTTTCTCCTCCTTTGCCATTTCCATTTTCATTTTTTCCATTTCATGGTCTCTCACCCTTTGATTCTCCTCCAACTCCTCTGGAGTGAGCCCCCTACTGGAATGGGAGCTGCCAGCCCTTGAGACTGTTCTGCCAACGGGCAGATCTTGGGGAGAAAAACCATCCTCTTCATCTGCATCATCCTCCTCTTGGGCCTCCCACCAGGCCTTCAAGACTTTTTGGAGCTAATCCTTTCTAGCTCCGCTTTTAAAGATGCAACCACGGTCTTTGCAGAATTGCTTGAGTGCTACCACTCCGTACGAATACAACTCCGTAATGGAAAACTCCACTTCTGCCTTCTCACTTGTTGCCACCTGAGACATGATGCTCTTGAAGAGTTACTCAAAAATAGAATCAAGAAAAAAAATATAGTATTTGGTTGTCTATTGGTCTGCACTCCTAGTGATGTACACCAATTACTGTGGGTCAAGTACAAATACAAGTTCAATCCTCACCGCTGACCACCAATGTTAGATCTGGGGGTCTCTAGTTGGCAGGGTAGGTACCACTGTCCAAGTAGGGACCCTTGCTTCTAGTCAGGGAAAGGGGGATACACTGTTAAGATAACCCCTGCTCACCCTCTAGGTAGCTTGGCCTGAGCAGTCAAGGCTATCAAAGGCAATGTGTAAAGTATTTGTACCAACACTCACAGTAACACAGTGAAAACACCACAGATTTACTCCACACCAGTTTTAGAAAAATAATGTATCTTTACTAAAAACTTCACAAGACCAAATACTACAGACAAACCAACATATAATTCAAAAATGTTACTTTAAAGATAGTTCAAGAGTTTGCAGAAAGTACTCCAGGATGTAAAAGTCAGTGTCTTGCACAATGCGACTCTCAATGCACAAAATGCGACACTTTCGTGCCCAACAGTACCTGTAGTTGCGATAAGGTTCCCAAAAGCTATAACAAGGAAGCTTGCAAAGGCGATGCGATACTCCTGAGATCCTGGGGAGGCTTTGCAGCAGCCCTGCTTCACGCAGCAGAGGTGGATCCGCCGGCTCCGATCTGTAAGGGGAGGATGCGATGACTTTGGCCTTCGTTGCGTAGGTTTCTTAGGGGGAAGCTTCACGCACAGGTTCGATGCGACACTCTTCGATGTGGTGCGATGCGTGGCGCAGCGTTGCCTTCCGGCGCCGCAACTCTCGATGCGCCACGGAACGGGACTCTGCGTCGACGCACGCAGCGACTGGAGACTTTCACGCATCGGCAGTGGTGCGGTTCGCAAACTGGTTCTGCGACGACCCTCGCAATGCCAGGAATCTTCACGCTTCGGGACGATGCTCGACGCACTCGGCGATGCGGGGACCCTGCGTGTTGCGATGGTGCCGCGATGAAATTCTCCTCGCACTCTCGATCTTGCGACACGCAATCGGATGATGCGTTGGGTACCAGTCACTCTTGTTCACGCTTCTGCTTCCCAGCTCCCAAACACAGCAAAAACGACCTCCTGAGGCCCCAAGACTGGGCAAGCACTCCAAGGCAGGTCAGAACTCTCTCAGCAGAGTTCCAGGGGAGCTGGTGGTGAAGTCCTTTTGTTCCTGGGACTTCTTAACAGGGAGCCAGCTCTTCTCAGGCCCTTGGAGATCAGAATCAAAAGAAGGGGACACAGCAAAGTCCTTCCCCTCTCCTTGGCAGCAAAGCAAAACAGCAAGCAGGCAGTCTTCTCCTCTTCAGTCCTTTTCAGCTTTCTCCTTGGCAGAGGTTTCTTCTTAGTTCCAAAGTGATCTAAAGTTTTAGGTGTCTGGGGTCCTCTTCTTATACCCCTCCAAGTCTTTGTCTCTCTTTGTTCCAGTGGGGGGATTCCCCTGCTCAAACCGGTTCCTGGGTGTGCTCTGATCTGGAGCACCTGGTTCCTTTCAGAGTGAGGGGCAGGGTCGTTAGACGCTCAGCAGGAGGTGGAGCCTTCTTTGTGCCAGCAGAGGCAGAGTCCTCAGCCTGGCCAGCAGGGGGTGGAGCCAGCTTTGTGTTTGTCAGGGGCAGCCCTATTCAGACCCAGGGACTACTCCTCCCACCCATCTAAAGCAGATCTCGCTATTCACCCTGCTGCTGACTCATCCAGGCTCCTGGAGCCACCTAGCACATCACCTGACACCAGTCAGCCAACCAGCACACAGGCACACAGGCACACAGGAAGGTTAAACAGGAGAATAGCTACTTTCTAAAAAGTGCTATTCCCACACAGTGAATTTAAAAACCATCTTTCTAAAAAGATGTATAATTAAATTCTGAACACAGAGATACCAAACTTGGATTTTCTATCTTGCCCCTATGGGAAGATAGGCATGTAAACAGCCTTCCCCATTCTATCCTATGGGCAAGATAGCCTCTCAGCAGTGAAAAACGAAAATGGCTGTAATTCACTACCAGGGCATGTTACACACCTCAGTACATGCCCTACCTTTCCGATACACTGCGCCCAGCCCAGGGGGGTACCTAGGGCCACCATAGGGATGCCTGACATGTACAGAAAGGGAAGGATAAGGCCTGGTCAGTGGGTGCACTGGCCAGGTCGGCATGGCAGTCCTGGACTTCACATAGGCACTGCAAGCAGGCCTAAGACATCATTTTAGCGCTACTCTTGTGGGTGGCACAATCAGTGCTGCAGCCCACTAGTAGCATTTGAATCACCAGCCCTGGCACACGCAGTGCACTTTACATGGGGCTAACAGGTGAAACAAATATACCAATCATGGATAACCAATCAATACAACAATTTACCAAGGGAGCACTTGCACTTTGACACTGATCAGCAGTGGCAAAGTGCCCAAAGCATCTAAACCAGCAAAAACGAAATCCAGCATAGCATCAAAAAACACAGGAGGTAGAGGCAAAAAGTCAGGGGTAACCACGCCAAAGATGCCAGGTCTAACATCCGTGAAGTCACACAGGGATGGGTTCACAAGAGACTGCTGCTTAATTCCGTGGCGCACAGGCTTTTATACAGTGAAATACAATGCATACAATGGATAACCCGAACACACAGAATTTGAGACATCGGCAAATGTTACCAACAATGGTTTAAGCTAAAAACTGACTCGGGTTCCAGGTGATGTTTGTTGCTGGCCCCTTTGATCAAATTGCAAAGAGAATCCACATGATAGTTTACAAGGAAAGAAAACATGGTTGTATGTTCTAGAAGGACAGTCGTGAGACCAGACAATGCATGAGATGTGTAGCGAAGGGCAGTAGATAAGATCAGCGGGAGGAAAGAATGGTGTGAGCGAACAGATAGTTCGGGCGGGGATTATCAAGCTCAGACATGAATTGGTGTATTCGGCCAGGCCCTGACACTAGTTAATAAACACGGGACAAAAAGCTACCTGACACGCAAGGGCAGAAATGACAAAAACATCTCATTTACCAGCTGCCTGAGTGAGGGCAGCCTATGATGGCGGAGAACACAAGATGGAGTCTGGGTACGATCGAGAAACGACAAATTTCAGAACCTCAGACCCTCCTTTTGCCATTACTCAGGCAATAACACAATGACTGGGCTCATGTTAGTCTGAGTCGGAGTCAATATCAATTGCCATAAGGTCGTTTAACTGTTGCTGGACCATCATCTTAATATTCTCTGGTTGTTGGGTTACAGGCTTTGATACACATAAGGTAGCGAACAGACCACAGATAGCAGGACCACAGTGTATGCACAAGCAACAAGAGAATATGATGGCCAGAATTGCTCCAAGGAATGTTAGTATCTTCCATCCCCAGGTAGATAATAATCCCCATAACCATCCCATGAGGGACCAATCTCCTTCGTCCTGATGGATCGATGTGGAGATGGTATGTAATTTTGAGATGGCCTGATATACAGTCGGGGCGTCATCAGGAATGTATATACAGCAGCTTGATCCAATCAATTTACAGACTCCTCCTCGGTCTGCCAGGATCACATCTAGCGCAATTCTGTTTTGTAACGTCATGAGACGGTCCGCTCGGAGTTCTGCAGTGATGTTACTTAAGGCACCTGCAGTAACATCGATGGTTGTCTCAACCACGCGAACTAATCGCCTAATGTTTCCGCTGTTAATCATTGGTCCCCAGAAGGGAATAAATCCTTTGAAGAAATCTCCTCCCTCCTGGCCAGCTGTGTCTTTGGCATCAAATACACCTCTACGATATCGGTGTCTTTGATGGTCTGAGGGTGCGGTATACGCTGGGGGAAGCAAGAATGCTATGTAACATGTTCCCAAAAAGTCAGAGGGGAGCCATGTATATGCTTTGTCATAGCAGACAAAATAGGTTCCTTGTGATGGGATCAATGGAGGGTTATTTTGAGACGTGAATACATATATCTGGGAACAGTTTTGTTGAGTGTCATTCTCCTTGCTATTGATTCGGAGGCAAAAGTTGCCTTGGTGGGGTACAGTCCATGCTGGGGAAGACTTCTCTTGTTTGGTCTTGTTATTAAGACTGGAAATGTAATGAGTTACATTCCAACCTTCGTAGGCTTTCTTTTCATCCAAAGGAATTTTACTCTTCCCTAGGATTTTAGCCATGGCCACTATACCCTTTATCAAAGTACCGTGGCTAAAATCCTTTCCATTCTCAAATGTACCTATCGGATATCGAAGTCTGTTGTGGTAAGCAGCCGAAAACATGGTCAGGTAAGCCCATGCTGAACCTTCATATGAGAAAGGCAATACTAGATAGGGCATCCCTTTATGGGCAGTGTGAGGCATGAGTCCACACACCCAACAGTCAGATATGTGGACAACTAACTGGTGTTGGTGTAACAGCTGGATAAACGAATTATTTTGATACTCCATCCTTATTATTTGTTCATGTGAGGAAAGGGCACTTATCTTGTGCTGAAATTTAGTGGGACGAGACGGTACAGAAGTAGATAAAGGAACAGTTTTTAGTTGCAACACATGGACAATCCAACCTATACATGCTAATAAAACACATAGAATCAGCAACACACACAAGGTTACGCCAAAATGATTACGTAATGATTTACAATATTTGGTTCTCATATTCTGTCTCCTATCTACCTGACGTGATGTACCATCCATCCTGGCTAGAGAATTTGCCGCTCGCGGCAATCTTCCTCAATCACTTGGCTATTTGATAATCCTGAACCTAGCGGATCTTGACCATAAACCAGGTTCAGTCCAAGAGTCCTACCGAGACCCTGCGACGGGGACAGATGGCACAAATACTATCTAAAAAAAGGAAAAAATAGTTCATTGGTGGCAAAAGTAACAAATGTTCAAGTCTTTGCTTCAGGCCTGGTCCTCAGGTTGTATCGTTTCTTTGTTGGGATCGTTTGGTCCTGAAAGATTATTTCCGGATTAGTAGTGTTCACTTGCAGATGTAATGGAATGGTTCGTTGAAGAATGTCATCACTTTCTTCCTCAGTCTGGGTGTCTTTCAGCCGTGCGTTACTAAATGGTACGAACCGGGGAGTCTTGTCTCCTTCAGACTCACCTATGCCCCCGCGGACCCACTGGTCAAAAGGCAAGGGCAAGGGTACCTTTTTGCAATGCACGGCGTGGACCCAGTTTTTCTTGCCTTCTATCCTTACTGCTGTCCGCGTAGCCAGTAGAACCTGGCGAGGAGGTGACCAGCGAGGATCAAGATTTTTCTTTCGTTGAAAGTTCTTGGTGCAGACCCAGTCTCCCGGTGTGATAGTGACCTGGGTCTGTTGAGGCCTCTGGCAGAGCACTTTGAACCTGTTGGCGAAGAACACTTAATCTAGCAGTCAAGTCATGAAGGTAATCAATAAGCATAGGTTACGGTATGTCTGAGTACTTCCTAGGAAGAAGACCTCCCCAAATGTTGGTGGGGCGTCCGAATATCACTTCATATGGACTAAGTCCCATACGAGAGTGTACAGTAGTTCTGGTGGATAGTAAGGCCAATGGTAAAGCGTCAGGCCAGGCTAGACCTGTGCTGGCCTGAATCTTTGCCAATTTGAGTTTGAGAGTGCCATTGTAGCACTCTACCAAACCCGCTGACTGTGGATGGTTTGCCGCATGAAATTTTTGTCTAATACCAAGACCCGTACATACTTTCTGCATGATTTTGCCTACAAATTCACTTCCATTGTCACTCCAGACAATTCGCGGCAAACCGAATCTAGGAAAAAACTCTTTCAGTAATACTTTAGCAGTGGATACAGCTGTGTTATCTTTTAAGGGGTAAGCCTCTATCCATCTGGAGAATGCACACACCACCACCAGAACATACTTGAGATTGTTGCATCGATCCATGTGTATATAATCAATCTGTAATACTTCAAAGGGGTACGTGGGGGGAGAGAAATGGCATGCAGGAGTTGGAGTACCCTTCCCTGGGTTATGCATTAAGCATATAATGCAATGTTTTACCACATTGTCTGCACATTTCGGAATTCCTTCATTTTGCCAAACTGGAGCCAGGAGTTTGCATATGCCTTTAGCACTAATGTGAGCTGGTCCATGAGCCATTGTCACTCCAGGTAATACATATGAATCTGGCAACATCCACCGTTGATGCTCTGACAATTCTGTCCAACATCCATTCGAATCCAACATTCCCGTACTTTCTTTCCACTTACTCAATTCTTTCTCTGTAGCCTCTTCCTGAATCGTTCATACGCTCTCAATTGTGTCCTCACACATTCCTCTTTCTGGGATCCGATTTTCAGGGCCTGCAACATACATGTGACTTGTGATGTCCCTAGCTGTGTTTTTCGCTACCTCGTCTGCGAAAGCATTCCCGCGACCAATGTCATCTGTGACTCTTTTATGTGCACTACACTTGATGATGGCAATTTGGGTAGGTAATGTGAGAAAGTCAAAAAGATCGGTGACAGACTGGCCATGCTGAATCTTCGTTCCATGGGAAGTAAAGAATCCTCTTTCCTTCCATAAACGACCAAAACTGTGTGCTACGCCAAAGGCATATTGGCTGTCTGTGTAAACATTCACTCTTTTCCCTTTCGACAGCACACATGCTCTAGTCAAGGCTATCAATTCTGCAGCCTGGGCTGAATTGTATCTGATGCATGCTGTCTCCACTACTGTATGTAATGTGGTGACTGCATAAGCTGAGGTAGTCTCGCCATTGGGTAATTTGAAACAGGAACCGTCAACCCACAAGGTTCCATCCGGATCCTCGAGCGCAGTATCCTTTAAATCTATTCTTCCTTTTGTTTCTTCTTCTGTGCGAAGAAAACAATCATGATGATCCTGAGGATCTCTTTCATCTGGGAGTGGTAACAAAGTATCTGGATTCAAGGTGTTACATCGCTTTATACGTATGTGGCTTGCCAAGAGAGTCAACTCGTAACCAGACAACCGAGCACTCGTGAGATGTTGTGTTTTAGTTCTATTCAATAAAGTGTCCACAGCATGTGGTACCATGACAGAGTGTGGTCCAATAATACTCCAGCTGATTGACGAATAGAGATTGCTGTCGCCGCCGTAGCTCTGAGACAGCTAGGTAACGCCTTAGCTACCGGGTCTAACGTAGCAGAAAAGTAGGCACATGGCCTCTGTTTGTCTCCAAATTGTTGTGTCAAAACTGACAATGCACAACCTTCGCTCTCATGGACATAGAGCGTGAAACATTTACTGTAATCAGGGGTACCTAACACAGGGGCAGAACACAGGGCTGATCGTAAGTCAGAAAAACTCTTCTGACATTCATCAGTCCATGGGGGTGGATGGGGCGTGTCTTTCTGTGTAAGTGCTAATAAAGGTTTGGCCAATAAAGAAAAACTAGGTATCCATTGTCTGCAGTAGGAAGTAATGCCCAAGAAAGCACGTACTTCTCTCTGGGTCAATGGTACTGACATATGCGTAATTGCTTCAATACGTTCGAGGGTCAGTCGCCTTCCCTCCTTTGACAAGAGATGACCTAAGTATGTAACTTCTTGGCACACGTACTGTAATTTAGAAGGCGAAACCTTATGATTGAGGTCAGACAAATGCCGCAACAATGCCACAGTCACATCTTTACACACATCCCTTGAATCAGTCGCGATCAACAAATCATCCACATACTGAATAAGAGTGGCTCCTGGAGGCAAAGGGAATGTATCAAGCTGTGACTTAAGAGCTTGACTATAAATGGATGGACTTTCACAATAGCCTTGTGGTGCTCTCTTGAATCGGAAGCTTCGGCCTCCTAAACAAAATCCAAAAATATCTCTGCTCTCTTTAGCGATAGGAATGCTGAAGAAAGCGTTTTTTAAGTCAATCACGGTGAACCAAGTTGCTGAAGCTGGTATCATCGTCAGTAAGGCTGTAATGTCTGGGACAACAGGAAACTGTGGTGAAACAATTTTGTTCATTTCTCGAAGATCAATCACAAATCTATAGACGGGTGGTTGAGAAGGATCCGTTCGCTTAAGAATCGGAAGAATAGGGCTGTTACACACATTCCCTCTCGTTTCTTCCACCACACCCTTCTGGACCAAATCTTGAACAATAGCCAATAATGCTTTTTCACCCTCATTAGAAATCTTATACTGAGCTATACGGGGCAGTTTAACATTAGGCTTGAGAGTGACAACATATGGTGGAATCGCAAGACGACCCACATCATTCGGACCCGTAGCCCAAAGACTTTCAGGAAGAGATAGTAATTCAGGTGGAAACTTATCTCTAGACAAATGCATTGACGATGTTAGTTTCTTACCTAGCGTAAGATACACACCAGAAGGGGAGCAGTGTAACGTGGCATGTAACTTTTTCAACAGATCCAAACCCAATAGATTCTCACCACAACCAGTTGTAAGGATAAGTGATGCTTCCAGGTCAAATGGACCAATCGAAACAGGTAAAGGGCAAGAGACTGGGTTACGAACTGGGGCGCCGGAAAATCCTACAGACGTGTTTATTAAGCCAGACAAAGGTGCCCCAGGGAGTTTAGAATGAATAATAGAACTTCTCATTGCACCAGTATCCAAAAGAAATGGCTCTGAAATACCCATTGCATTGACAGTGACATAAGGACCATTCTGATCTACTGGAATTGATACTACTCCCTTACTTTGTCTATGGCTGTCCTATTCATTTTGGAAACTTTCATCGCCACCTTCAACATAATAGTCACTATAATATTGTGTAGACTGGACTCTCTGTTGGTCAAAAGAGTTCACAGCGTTAGGAGAGGGAAAGGAACGCTTCTCTTGGAGGGACGTACCTCTACCTCTACCCCTGGAGACTGACTGGAAATTACCACGGCCTCGTGGGACAAACACTCCATTGTTACGTTGGAGCAAAACTGGACAATTACTCTTAAAATGTCCCTCTTCCTTACAGTAAGCACATTGGTTTGGACCTAGCATAGATCGGGGTACATAAGGTTCGGGCTTCTGAAACACTTTCTGAAACTGTGGGGGCTGAGAAGACTGGTGCTGAGCAGGACGTGGAGGATAAGCCTGCTGTAAAAGAACCTTTGTTTTTAAATCTTTATTTTTCTTCTCCTGCTTACCTTTCTCTTCCTTGTCTCTGTTTTCATAATATTGTGCTGTAGCCAATATTTTAGCAGTAGAAGAAACAGCCCTTGCACTCTCGGAACTTTTTAATTTATTCGCTAATTCGGGAAGCAAGTTAAATACGAACTTGTCCACAAATAAGCGTTGTCCACCTTCCGTGCTCATATCCTGACCACTATGATCCAGGAAGGTCTCCTCAAAACGAGTGAAGAAATCGGAGACGCTCTCGTCTTTCTTTTGCTTACAGGCGGTCAACTTATCCTAATTTACTCGTACTGCAGGCATAAGAGTCTTCATTAGATCAATGATTCTACCAGGAAGTGCTGTAATCAGATCGTCAGGCTTTGTGCCGCCAACTTGTGCTGTGTCAGCAGCTCTAATAGCTGCCCAAACACCACCTAGTTCGGCAGCATGATCTTCCCTACGAATTTTTGCCCATATTGCTTGTGGGACAACATTCCCAAACAACATATCGATATCAGCTAAGTTCATAACGCAAGCCTCAACTGTCTGGGATAGCTCCTTATAATAGCCAGCAGGATTCTTACGTGGGTCTGGAAGTGTTTGTTTAAGGGCTAATACTTCGGCTCTTTTCCAAGGTTCATGTACCCATATACGCTGGAAATGGGCAGCCACCGGCTGAGCACCACCTACCGCCTCTTCCATACTGGGGGAACTTCACACATTGGATAATGTTTAGTTTTGTCAATAAGATCAGTTTCGGGGAGTTTTAGAGAGAGAAATGAAGTCCTAAATTTAATTAGCATAATCACCGCTTTCTCAACATCTGCTCCTACTATAAAGCCCTTATCAAAATCGGCTTGGAGCTTCATCAGTTCCATAGGAGCCGTGTCTAATTTCATATCGTCCCAACCCTTAATGAGAGTGTCGCACATTATGTTAAAAACATATCTTTGAATGGGCTCTGTCCATTGACAAAAGGTGCTCATAATATCCCGTGTACTATATATTGGACCTTTCTCAATCCATTTACGGTCGAGGGAACCTAATACTGCTTTTTCTTCCGTAAGAGGAAGCTGACAACGAGATTGTCGTCTAGAAAAAGACGGAGACAGATTCAGGGCTCCAATTAAGGGAGAAAAGAAACTTGTGACCGCATTTGTGAGTCTCTTCGGTGTGCCTGGAGAATGTCTCACCAGAACAGGGTATAGAGAGGAATTTAAAGGAGATGGAATAACAGGAGGAGGAGAAAACAAAGGCTGAGGAAGAAGAGCAGTATTATTTGGCTGAGCAGGTCGCTGAGCAGCTGCTGGCTGTGCCATAGGAGGTGCATTAGGAGTTTGCACATAGGGTGGAGGAGAATTCAGCAAACAAGACATTAAAGGGTCTTCCTCTATATCTTTACTCTTCTCTGAAGGGGAAGTAGGCAACACCGGATAGCATCTATCTATTGCCATGCGATGTTGTCTTTCTGATACCTCTTTAGCAGAGTCTACTTCGTTATTTCTTAACTGCTGGGCAGCCTGTAAAATCGACATATTTTTATCTTTTTGATCTCTTCTTGCTTGTTTTATTTCTTTCTGTTTGGCTTCCTTTCGCCAAAGGCGGAACGAGTCAAACATTGCTGGCCGGGCTTTTCTTCTAAACAAAGTGGTTTCTAAATTGTCTAATATATTGGGCTCAAAACTGCCATTTTGTGGCCACTGCAAAACACCATCTCTTCTGGTATATAGGACCCATGTTTTGTTAAAAGTAATGGGACCAATACCATGTTTTGAATAGAGCTCATAAGTGGGAGTTCCAACCGGAGGAGTCGGACAAGAGTCCTCGAGCTGGGAGTCCCTAGTACAACCTAAGCAACAAAATCGACGAAACTTACTTAGACCAGGTATCGTTATTTCTCTGGACTATTCTACAAACTTCAAAAAGGGGGGGGGTGTCAAATCTTAACAAAACAGCACTAACGTACTCACCCCTTGGCTTCAATTATTGCAACAATTGAAATACAAAAAGGAAACTTAAAGACCCAAAAAACAAAATGTGTGGGAGCGACCCACCAATCAAATACTTAACTAAGTATCCTCTTATGCCAACCGGAGGTCCGTCTATCGTCTCGCTCTACCAAATCGTCACAAAAACCGGGGCCAAGGCAGGACGGCAGTCAGGGCGGCAGTCGCAGCAGCCGTCTGAAAGGAGAAGCCACGCCGTAAAATCCTTCGGTCCACTTCCGACATACAGGGGTCAATCACGTGGGGCGCCTCCTCCGGAATTTTCTTGCGGGGCCCCTCACGACCTTCTGGCTGCACCGCTACCACTGAAGCCGTCCCTTCGTGGTCGCCATTTGAGGAACCTGACCTTTAAGGGCCAAGCAGCGCAGAGTATGCCTGAAATCCTCTAGTTCTCCTGCCTTGCAATACAGAGACACTGGACACTCCGCCTGGCGTAAAAGATCGAGTTTTATTAACTGCAGCTAGTACAGTTGTCCGTGAAGTCACACAGGGATGGGTTCACAAGAGACGGCTGCTTAATTCCGTGGCGCACAGGCTTTTGATACAGTGAAATACAATGCATACAATGGATAACCCGAACACATATAGAATTTGAGACATCGGCAAATGTTACAAACAATGGTTTAAGCTAAAAACTGACTCGGGTTCCAGGTGATGTTTGTTGCTGGCCCCTTTGAGCAAATTGCAAAGAGAATCCACATGATACAGTTTACAAGGAAAGAAAACATGGTTGTATGTTCTAGAAGGACAGTCGTGAGACCAGACAATGCACGAGATGTGTAGCGAAGGGCAGTAGATAAGATAAGCGGGAGGAAAGAATGGTGTGAGCTAACAGATAGATCGGGCGGGTATTATCCAGCTCAGACATGAATTAGTGTATTCGGCCAGGCCCTGACACTAGTTAATAAACACGGGACGAAAAGCTACCTGACACGCAAGGGCAGAAATGACAAAAACATCTCGTTTACCAGCTGCCTGAGTGAGGGCAACCTAAGATGGCGGAGAACACAAGATGGAGTCTGGGTACGATCGAGAAACGACAAATTTCAGAACCTCAGAGGTACAGCATAAGTTGCGCTTTGGACTCCCTTTTATGCTGTCCATGTACCATATACACAGCCACAAGACAAGGCTGAGTGAATGGTATCCTTTCTTCCTGGTTCTCAATTCATAAAGGAACCAGACAGGGTTGTGTGTCCCCCCCACCCCCATCTATTTGTACTGCCCATAGACCTGCTTGTGGTGTGGGTACTCTGTGACACACTGGTCTGGAGTTTTGATGGGGGATGAGGATCACCATGTATCTGGATGATGTTTTATTCCTGGCTCGCACTGCAATTACAGGGCCCTGGGTAATTCACATCCTGGACACTTTTGGTGTGGCAACTGGGTTTCATGTTAAATGGGCAAAAATTCTTCCTGATCTCCCTGAGAGGTGAACATGGGGGATAAGTCCTGGCAGCCGAATCTCCAGGTATGTTTTTTTTTTTTTTTTTTGGGAAACCGTTTATTGCAATCTCAAGTATATACAAGTATGGGCCTACAACCTTCCGGCCGGCCGCTAGAGTGACAGGAGCACCTGACAGACTTACAAAAGGGCACTTGGCGTTGCAGAGAAGTAAATCAGGAGGCATCAACGACGTGGGCCACATGACTCTAAGCCCACAATACGGTTTCATTTTATACACACACAACAACATAGAAAAACCACACCCGCAAGGCAACCCGCAATCGAAGGTAACCACACGTGCTCCTCAAATGAGGGACCCCGACCATCCACAGGAATCTGGAGAGGGGGAGGGGAAACAAGTCCAGGACTGGGGGAACTCTGTGCCCGGGGCTGGGGGAGGGGGTCAACTAGGGGGACGGGGCCGGTGAGGCAGCAGGCAGCAGTGGTGGCTCGCAGATACCCCCACGGTAGGCGTTCCAGGGGCCCCATATTTTCACCCACGCCCCAGGCTTGCCCCTCGCCACATACACCACCTTTTCTCGGAACATGCACCAATCCATATGTTCTTTCCAGGCCGACACCGCCGGGGGCCGCTGGGATCCCCACAGTTGAGCAATGTCACGCTTAGCTATCATATATCCCAGAGTCACCCATCGCGTCTGCGGAACCGAGTAATCAGTTGGTTCCCACACATTCAGCAAGCCTCTCCTCGCTTCAGGCAACAGTGCGACATGCGTAACCAGACGCAGGACCTCATGCACACCACGCCAGAATCGCTCCACCCTCGGGCATTCCCACAAAATATGCAAAAAAGTCGCCAAAGCACCACACCCACGCTTACACAACCCATCCTCAGCATAACCCATACGCAGAAGCCTTGGCCCCGTCATGTAAACCCGGTGGAGTATCTTAAGCTGGACGAAGCGAAGGCGGGCCGGTATGGCCACCTCCTTCGGAGAGGCCACCGCGGAAATCCAGTCCTCGTCGTCCAACTCCAGTCCGTCGGCAACCCAAGCCTCACGGAGGCCGGTCAGCAGGCCCGAGCGGTCATTAATCAATTTTTTGTAAATGAGGGAGATCGTGCTATCCGGAACGTGGCCATCCAGCACTCTATCCTCCAGGGGGGAAGACTCCGGGATGGAGGCGACGTCTGGGAAGACGGAGCCCAGCGCATGACGGACCTGCAAGTACCGAAAGTATTCACTGCCCTGCAGCTGAAACTCCGTCTGCAGCGTCTCGAATGTTTTAAATCCCCCTCTCGTCCAGAGGTCCCCCACTTTACTGATGCCAATCGTGTCCCACTTCTCGAAGCCCTTCGAGGTCCACAGGGAGCCCAACCGCTGAGGCGCATACAACGGCGACGCCCGGGTCAAACGGTCCTTCCACCCCATAGCTGCATTGGCCGCGTGCCACACCCGCACCATGACACGCGTAGGCCCCGTCAAGCGGGGATCCGGCGCGCCAGAGTAGAGTGCTCGATTGTAGTCGCCACCGGGCAGGATCATCTTGTCCATTTCAAATCGTCACAAAAACCGGGGCCAAGGCAGGACGGCAGTCAGGGCGGCAGTCGCAGCAGCCGTCTGAAAGGAGAAGCCACGCCGTAAAATCCTTCGGTCCACTTCCGACATACAGGGGTCAATCACGTGGGGCGCCTCCTCCGGAATTTTCTTGCGGGGCCCCTCACGACCTTCTGGCTGCACCGCTACCACTGAAGCCGTCCCTTCGTGGTCGCCATTTGAGGAACCTGACCTTTAAGGGCCAAGCAGCGCAGAGTATGCCTGAAATCCTCTAGTTCTCCTGCCTTGCAATACAGAGACACTGGACACTCCGCCTGGCGTAAAAGATCGAGTTTTATTAGCTGCAGCTAGTACAGTTGTCCGTGAAGTCACACAGGGATGGGTTCACAAGAGACGGCTGCTTAATTCCGTGGCGCACAGGCTTTTGATACAGTGAAATACAATGCATACAATGGATAACCCGAACACATATAGAATTTGAGACATCGGCAAATGTTACAAACAATGGTTTAAGCTAAAAACTGACTCGGGTTCCAGGTGATGTTTGTTGCTGGCCCCTTTGAGCAAATTGCAAAGAGAATCCACATGATACAGTTTACAAGGAAAGAAAACATGGTTGTATGTTCTAGAAGGACAGTCGTGAGACCAGACAATGCACGAGATGTGTAGCGAAGGGCAGTAGATAAGATAAGCGGGAGGAAAGAATGGTGTGAGCTAACAGATAGATCGGGCGGGTATTATCCAGCTCAGACATGAATTAGTGTATTCGGCCAGGCCCTGACACTAGTTAATAAACACGGGACGAAAAGCTACCTGACACGCAAGGGCAGAAATGACAAAAACATCTCGTTTACCAGCTGCCTGAGTGAGGGCAACCTAAGATGGCGGAGAACACAAGATGGAGTCTGGGTACGATCGAGAAACGACAAATTTCAGAACCTCAGAGGTACAGCATAAGTTGCGCTTTGGACTCCCTTTTATGCTGTCCATGTACCATATACACAGCCACAAGACAAGGCTGAGTGAATGGTATCCTTTCTTCCTGGTTCTCAATTCATAAAGGAACCAGACAGGGTTGTGTGTCCCCCCCACCCCCATCTATTTGTACTGCCCATAGACCTGCTTGTGGTGTGGGTACTCTGTGACACACTGGTCTGGAGTTTTGATGGGGGATGAGGATCACCATGTATCTGGATGATGTTTTATTCCTGGCTCGCACTGCAATTACAGGGCCCTGGGTAATTCACATCCTGGACACTTTTGGTGTGGCAACTGGGTTTCATGTTAAATGGGCAAAAATTCTTCCTGATCTCCCTGAGAGGTGAACATGGGGGATAAGTCCTGGCAGCCGAATCTCCAGGTATGTTTTTTTTTTTTTTTTTTTTGGAAACCGTTTATTGCAATCTCAAGTATATACAAGTATGGGCCTACAACCTTCCGGCCGGCCGCTAGAGTGACAGGAGCACCTGACAGACTTACAAAAGGGCACTTGGCGTTGCAGAGAAGTAAATCAGGAGGCATCAACGACGTGGGCCACATGACTCTAAGCCCACAATACGGTTTCATTTTATACACACACAACAACATAGAAAAACCACACCCGCAAGGCAACCCGCAATCGAAGGTAACCACACGTGCTCCTCAAATGAGGGACCCCGACCATCCACAGGAATCTGGAGAGGGGGAGGGGAAACAAGTCCAGGACTGGGGGAACTCTGTGCCCGGGGCTGGGGGAGGGGGTCAACTAGGGGGACGGGGCCGGTGAGGCAGCAGGCAGCAGTGGTGGCTCGCAGATACCCCCACGGTAGGCGTTCCAGGGGCCCCATATTTTCACCCACGCCCCAGGCTTGCCCCTCGCCACATACACCACCTTTTCTCGGAACATGCACCAATCCATATGTTCTTTCCAGGCCGACACCGCCGGGGGCCGCTGGGATCCCCACAGTTGAGCAATGTCACGCTTAGCTATCATATATCCCAGAGTCACCCATCGCGTCTGCGGAACCGAGTAATCAGTTGGTTCCCACACATTCAGCAAGCCTCTCCTCGCTTCAGGCAACAGTGCGACATGCGTAACCAGACGCAGGACCTCATGCACACCACGCCAGAATCGCTCCACCCTCGGGCATTCCCACAAAATATGCAAAAAAGTCGCCAAAGCACCACACCCACGCTTACACAACCCATCCTCAGCATAACCCATACGCAGAAGCCTTGGCCCCGTCATGTAAACCCGGTGGAGTATCTTAAGCTGGACGAAGCGAAGGCGGGCCGGTATGGCCACCTCCTTCGGAGAGGCCACCGCGGAAATCCAGTCCTCGTCGTCCAACTCCAGTCCGTCGGCAACCCAAGCCTCACGGAGGCCGGTCAGCAGGCCCGAGCGGTCATTAATCAATTTTTTGTAAATGAGGGAGATCGTGCTATCCGGAACGTGGCCATCCAGCACTCTATCCTCCAGGGGGGAAGACTCCGGGATGGAGGCGACGTCTGGGAAGACGGAGCCCAGCGCATGACGGACCTGCAAGTACCGAAAGTATTCACTGCCCTGCAGCTGAAACTCCGTCTGCAGCGTCTCGAATGTTTTAAATCCCCCTCTCGTCCAGAGGTCCCCCACTTTACTGATGCCAATCGTGTCCCACTTCTCGAAGCCCTTCGAGGTCCACAGGGAGCCCAACCGCTGAGGCGCATACAACGGCGACGCCCGGGTCAAACGGTCCTTCCACCCCATAGCTGCATTGGCCGCGTGCCACACCCGCACCATGACACGCGTAGGCCCCGTCAAGCGGGGATCCGGCGCGCCAGAGTAGAGTGCTCGATTGTAGTCGCCACCGGGCAGGATCATCTTGTCCATTTCAAATGCCGGGTTCAAGGCGGGCCCATAGAGGCCGTGATTAATTGCAGCTAGTTGGGAGGCCCAGTAATACCGCTTAATGTCCGGGAGGGCAATCCCCCCGTCATACCACGGGAGCGTCAACTTCGCCAGGGCTATACGCGGCCTCCCGTCCCAGAACAGGCGGCGCTGTAGACTCTCCACCTCACGGAAGTAGCGCGCCGGGACTAGGTCCATAGTGTTCTGGAGAGCGTACAGGAAGCGCGGCAACGACATCATCTTAAACAATGCCGCCCGGCCGAGCGGCGAAAGCGGCAGGCGCCGCCAGCGCGCGACGTCCTCCTTCAAGCGCTGGAGGGGGGGAAGCAAGTTTCGCTCGTAGCGGGCCTCCGGGTCCAGCGTGATATAGACACCCAGGTACCGAAACCCCTGCAAGGCAATCTGGATCGGACATCCCCGCGGGAGGACGGGAGCCTCCCCGGAAAGCACATAGACACATGATTTAGCCCAGTTGATGACAAGGCCTGAGTTACGGCCGAAGGAGCGCAGGACATCAACCAGGACAATCAATGATTTGCGCAGGGAGGCTAGGTACAAAAGGATATCGTCAGCGTAGAGGGACACGCGGTCCTCATACTCGGGGTTCCAACGGAGACCACGGATGGAAGGGTGCCACCGCAGCCACTCCGCCAGGGGTTCCAAGGCCAATGCAAACAGGAGCGGCGACAAGGGGCAACCCTGTCGCGTGCCCCGTCCCAGCGCGAACGGGGCCGAGACTCGCCCATTCACTACCACCTGCGCTAACGGGCCCGAGTACAACAATTTGACCCAGCTGATGAATCCCGGTCCAAATCCAAATTTCGCCAGCATCGCCCAAATGTATGGCCATTCGAGCGTGTCAAACGCCATGGTGGCGTCTAAGGACGCCAAGATGGCCGGCTCCCGCACAAACGGAACACGCGCGAGCACACCGTGCAAGCGCCGCAGATTGAGGGCCGTGTTGCGATGGGGGATAAAGCCAGACTGGTCTTGGTGGACCAAATCGCCCACCACACCGACCAGCCGGTTGGCAAGCATCTTGGCAAGGATTTTGGGCTCCGCATTCAAGAGCGAGATAGGCCGATAGGAGGTAACCTGGTCTCGGGGTTTCCCCTCCTTGTGGATCACCACGATTGTAGCCAGTCGTTGGTCCGGCGGGAGGGAGCCCCGCGAGTGGGCCGCCAGGAACATCGCGCGGAGGTGGGGTGCCAGCACGTCCGGTCGCAGCTTATACAACTCGATAGGGATGCCGTTCGGGCCCATGGCCTTGCCAGATGCGACCGAGCGTATAGCGAGGGCAATTTCGTCCGAGGTAGGAGCAGCATCCAACGACTCCCTGTCCTCCACCGAAAGGGAGGGCAGCGCGATATCTCAAAGCAGGGCATGAGAATCCGCCTCCGAGCAGGGAGAGACCGGGGAATACACCTCGCGGAAATAATCCGCGAAGCAAGAGACAATGTCTTCTGGCTCGGTGACACGTACACCATCCATCCTCTCAATCAGCGGAACCACACGACTCGCTCTCTCCTTTTTATCCAACCACGCAATCAATTTACCAGCCTTATCACCCACATCATACAGTCGCCCCTGTTGCTCTCTACTGAGGCCCCTGGCTGCCTCCGTGACGAGGGCCCTATAGGCCGCTTGCTTAAGGTGTAGAACATGCAGTGCAGCATCCGTCACCCCACTCCCAAAATCACCCTCTAGTTCAGTAATTTCGGCCTCCACTCGGGTCACCTCCTCCTGCTCGCGCCTCCGGGCATGGGATATGAAGGAGAGGGCCTCCCCCCTAATAACTGTCTTGAAGGCCTCCCAAAGGGAGATAGCCGAAGGGACAGACCCGACATTCTCCTCGAAATACCGCTGCAAGGATTTAATCAGGTCAGAACGAATAGTGGGGTCGCGCAGGTACCAGGCATTGATTGGAGCTACCCTGCCCTCCCCCCTCGGGAGGACACCAAAGTGCAACAGGAGCGGGGAGTGATCCGAAATACCCCGCGCCAGATGGCGCACCTCTCCCACCCTCCCAGCATAGGCCGCAGGGACAAGGATGTGATCAAGCCGCGAGAGGCTACCATGGGCACCCGAATGGAAGGTGTATTGCAGCTGCGTGGGATGTTTTAAGCGCCAGCAGTCCACCAATCCCAATGTATCTAAGAGGCCGGACAGCCACGCCTGCGCCCGGGTGAGGTCCCTAGGGGGGTGACGATCCATAGTCCCAGAAACCACCGCATTGAAATCCCCCCCAACCACCAGAAGCCCCCCCGGAAGGTCAAGGAGGAGGCGCCCCAGGTCCGCAAAAGTGGTAGACTGTAGCCCCGGTGGGACATACACCGAAACAAAGACAACCACTTTGCCCTCCATTCTCCCCACCAAGGCAGTGTAGCGTCCCCTCTCATCATGGCGCACCTCATCTATTTCCAGCGGGAGCGAGTTCTTAACCATGATGCCCACTCCCCGCGAGCCAGACGTGAAGCCCGAGTGGGCCACCAAACGATAGCCACGCCGATTCATGGCACAGAAGGAATTACCAATAAGGTGTGTCTCCTGCAGAAAGACCACATCTGGCGAAATTCGTTTCAGATACTGCAGGACCACACCTGGCTTAATCCTATCCCCCAGTCCATTAACGTTCCAAGACAACAAAGTCAAGTCCCTACCCCCCATCACATACAGAAGCCATCATTCGTCCCCCCGAGAGCACCTCAAAAACACCAATACAGTAAAGGGTTTGCCTTGCGGTAAAAACGAACAACACCCCACCCCAACCCACCCGTCCCAACAGAACTCCCCCCTCCCTGCACCCCTGCATGAGCCCAAACAGCCCCCCCAAAGTGCAGTGTGCCTGTCGCCCCATAGATGAAAACACTAACTAGTCCCCCAGAGGAGGAGGGAAAGCCCCCAAGAGACCCCTTACGACCTCCACGGGAGGGGAACTTACACAATCAGTCAATGATGACAATAGTGTTGTCCAGAGCAAGGCCTACTATTAGTCCCTCAGTCCTGATCCGGCAAGCCCTCCCCACCAACCGCGCCCCCCCCCACCCCCCCGGCCCCGATCCCCGGGCAAAGTATCCAACCAGTCCCCGGCCGCCTCGGGACGATCAAAAAAGTGCGTGCGGCCATCCACCTCTACCCTCAACTTCGCTGGAAAAAGCATCGCATACTTGAGGTTCAGGTCCCGTAGGCGACGTTTGACTCCGAGAAAACTCAGTCTCTGCTTCTGGACCGCCGGAGTAAAATCAGGATAGGAGTTTACGTCCATGTTGTCGAGTCTGACCGGTCCTTGTTGCCTAGAAGTCTGCAGGATAGCGTCTCTGTCCCGAAAGTTGAAGATCCGGGCAATGAGAGGCCTCGGAGGGGCTCCGGTCTTAGGTCTCCCTCCGGGGACCCTGTGGGCACGTTCCACTGCGAAGAGTTTACTCAGCCCCCGGGGCTGGAGACGGGTGAGGATCAGGTCCTCCACAAACAGATCCGCCGCCTCCTCCTCACGTCCCTCCGGCACCCCGACAATGCGAACATTGTTCCTCCGGGCCCGACCCTCGGAATCTTCCAGTCGACGATCCATCAGGGCGCTCGCCTGGCCCAGTCGGCGCACCTCCTTTTGGAGGGCCGCCACGTCCGTTGTGAGGCCCGAGGTGGTGTGGGCCAAAGAGTCGACCCGGTCATTCGTCTTGGACAGATCGGCCCTCACCAGGCCCACATCCACGAGGACCGAGTCAATCTTTTGCGCCAGAGTGTCAAAGCGCTGGTCCACTGAGGCCTTCATCTCGGCGATGGCGCCCATGACGTCCCGGAGGGTCAGATCCGCGGGCAGAGCAGGAGCATCAGTCGGGCCAACAGGGGACCTACGCGGCGCCTCTGGAGATCCCTTCTGGAGGGTGTAGCGGTCCATGCTGTTAGACTGAGGGGCTGCGCCACGGCGGGTCGATTTCACCTTTGCCCGGTCGCCATCTTGTTTCGTGGACATGGCTCCAGTCCCCAAATCGTGCCAATCTCCTTGAAAGGGGCTGACAGACCGGTTCACGGGCTCCGGGGGAGGGCGACCACAGCTCCGAAGGGCGGATCACAGCTGGCGGGCCGGCAGGGCACCCCGATGTAGCCACACCACTGCACGCCGCCTCGCGACCCTACCTCGCTTGGCAGCAAGGAGGGCGCGTAAGCGAAAATGAAAGTGCGGGGTACGCGAATCGCCCAGCCTCGCCCGCCGCTGTTGTTCACTTTGTCTCCGGATCGCCCCACAACTCCAATCCGGGGGGCCGGCGTGGAGAAGGCCGCAAACCTCAATCGATGCTCCCGCCGGTGTCCGAGGTCCGATTTGGAAACGGAAAACGGGTGGCACCTCAGCTCGGTCTCACGAACACAGTCCCCTCGTCTAGGACAGGATATGGTCAGGATTTATGCAGGAGGTCGCGGAGGTCCTCGGGAGCCTCGCACCTACGCGGCCATCTTGGTTGCGCGCTAGGCTCCTCCCCCATCTCCAGGTATGTTGACTCAGTTTTCACTATCTGGGCATGCACATAGCTCAGGAACCAGATCTAACCCGGAGCCTGAACATTTCACTACTTCTACGCAAATCCCAAGATGACCTGGATAGAGGGGCCAAATTACGATTCGGAATCTTGAGCGGAGTAGCCCTGTTCAAGATGATGGTCTTACAGCGCACAATTTATGTGCTCCAGAATATTCCTCTCTTCATTACACAGAACCGGCTGGTCCCATGCCCTGTTGGCCAAAGTGCCTCTGTTTCTATGGTTGAATAAGCCCCCTAGGATACCCTTTGGCAAGTTTGTACAACCCAAAGTTTGATGGAGGGCTCACCATGGCGGATATCCTTCTATATGACTGAGCGGCACAAACACTGGTTGATAATGATTGGCTGCACTGTGTTGAAAGGCCCCCCTCAATTAGGTGGAGATAGCGTTGATTGGCCTGGACAATATATTGGACCTTTTGTATGTTGCGTCCATTCCCAGGGCACTCCTGGAAGTGACCAAGGCATGGTGCTCCTGGCGTGGAGGTCGGTGCTGGGATGGGACCAGCTATGGCTGAAGGATGACACATGAGACATACCTCTGGAGAAGCAGCTCGTTGGACCCGGTGGTGCAACTGAAGGGAATTAATGGCTGTGACCAGATAGGAATATTAAAGGTCAGTAATTTTCAGGAGAGTGCACACATGAAGTCCTACTAAGAGCTCTGGGATGGGGACCCGGACCTGGATCTTGGTGAATCCGGTGCAGTGATTGCTAAGAGAGACCTTGCTAAACACTAGAACTCCACCGGGGCTGTCTCCTTACCCGCCCCTCCCCACCATGCAGGACTGCAAAGTAGGAAAAACCCATAGATATATATTCCTCTGGGCTTGAGGATCCAACCATACGGCCTGAGCCTTACACTCTGGTATCGGGAGGAAAGAGACTTGGGGGGGGGTTCTGTAGGGGGGGGGTGTTATTCGAGAACACACTATGGTTCCCACACACAGCTGTGACGTCAGCCCCTGATGGATGGCTAGGTGGCCCGATATTTGTGGGATTCATATACTGGGGGAGATGTGGGGGCTGGGGGAGTGACACCTGCTTTAAAAGGGTGTGTCTGCTTGCATTTACGTGCTACCCTGTTCCCTCCTGCTTTGTGCACATTGCAGGCTACATATACATCTTTTGGGTGTTTTGTTGTGCATGTGGGAGACACTACCTGTTCGCCCTCTCTGGAAGACTCCACTGTTAATGTTGTTATTATTTCTGTTTATGTTTCTGATTGTATAATCGATTTTGCTTGTGTGTTTGGAATGGAACGGTTGAAACTACAGTTCTGTCATCCAACATAATCCATGCCCTTGCTTTGATTGTATTGAAAACAATAAGACATATTATAAATAGAAAAACAAAAAAATATATATATGTCCTGAGAAACATTTCAAAATTTTGGGAGTGGTGGGCATACTGTGGATGGGGTTAATTATTTTTGGGTGCTAATATGGCAGTATATATATACTACTGAGTGAGGAGTAGATGTTGCTCTTTTGTATTGATTTGCTATGTTCCATGTGCGGTGTCACTACAACTAAAATTAAAAATTGTTATTTAAAAAAAGTGTTTGTTGGAGAAGGGAGCTCGGGTGAGGGGCAAAGATGAAGGTGAGGATGGAGACGCCGTATGTTTGGAGAGAGGTGTTCCACATTTAATGGGCTAATTTGCTGCGGGTTTGTTAAAAATCCATATCCAGAAGAACATGGGTTAGTGCTTCAGAAGGACCTCCAAGTTTGTTTTGAGCTGGAAGAAGTATATAAATGGTATTGGTACTAGGATTCTTCTGGTGACTGAGGCCCTAGTATATTCAGTAATACTTACAGAGGTTCTTCTCTGTTGTTGCGGTCTCAAGCCGAGGCAAAGTGCTTTGCATTTTACTACTTCCTATCTCAATGTTGAGAGCAAAGGTATCTTCTCAAGTAGCTTTATTAGATATGCAGTGTATGCTCTCCTCCGTGAGGGATGCCACACCGCCAACTTTAGTTAGGTGAGAGAGGTCTTGGGTTAGAATGGGTACAGTTTCTAAAAAGATATGTTTGACCTACATGAACAGTTTGATCCTTTATTACACAGCCTTCTGGGGGCATAATGTATGTTGCGTTGGCTGATACCCAAGCAGGTTAACTCTATTTCATGCTTATTTCTAATACTTTTGTTTTTTTTAAAACCTGTATTGAATGGGATTAAAACTTTCTAAACTACTGTTTTTAAATCTTATAAATTAGACACAGCAATATATTCCTTTTAAATTCACTGACATGTAGTACATCTTAAGTTTGAGACTGTAGACTTTGTAAACCCAATCAAGTCTATGAATCCACAATCATATCAATTTTAAACTATCAGACAGTAATGCACCTTCAGTCCAACCACCTACAGTTATGATTAGTAAGAGATACCTGGAGATAAGAGCTATATTGAGGTGAAATGTAAGCTTTTTGGTTTTTGCTTAAACAGAGGGCCAAGTTTACTTTATCCTGCATAAAATAAGTGAATTTCCATCTAAAACCCCTGCTCAAGAAAGTGTGTTTTATGACCTTTAGAGGGGATTTTTACATAGCTAAAATAAGTAGGCAGGGCATACCAAAATAAAGTATTTTTTTCGGTGTTTAGTAATTATTGAGGATGTTTTTACATTTCTATGTTTTCTTAAATACTGTTCTTTTATTACTTTTACATATTTAAATGTTTACTTATTTACATAAAGTTTGCTAATCCATATACAAAAAAATTGATTTTTTAAATATTTATTTAGAAATGTGTGTGCGCTAAACTTTCAAATGTTTGTTATCTTATTTCCGGAAACAGTGAAAAGGTGGATTTGGAACTTCCCACTGTGGAGTATGATTATTTTGAAGCAACAGAACTTGATGTTCCTCAAGAGCCAAAGGTGAAGTTTAAGGAGAAAACAATCACTTCTTTGGGAGATGCTGGAGCCATAGGAAATCCAGTGTTTAAGAAGAGGAAAACTGAAAATGGGAAAAGCCGAAACATCAGACAGAGAATCAGTGATACTTAAGAGAACATTTATTTCTAATTCCTGGTGTGATTTGGACTTGTTTTTTTAAAGACAACCATGGTAAATTCAAGGGAGAAATTACTTGAGAAGTATTTTCGAATTGAAGTGTTATACATTATTATTTTCCTGCTGAAAATAATGGAATTGTGCGAGTGAAATGTTTTTTGCTGATCTTTTAGAAATACATAATTATTTAGTACACATGTTTTAAAGAGCTTTCTGGCAGGAAAAAAAAGCTGTGCAACTGAACTACACTTTCTCACTTTGCAGCGTCTTCATACATAAAAAGATAAGCATGTCAAGGCTCTTCTTTTCACAGCACTTTGTGCTGCCCTGTTCCCTCTGTTGGACCAAAGCGTGTTTTTTCTCATTTAAGTTATTAAAACAAAGAAAGTTGTTGGGGTTGATATTGTCTGGTGCCAGTCTCTCTGTTTCAGATTGTCTCTCTAAATTTAAATAGAAAAATCGGTCTACATTTAGCTTGGTTTACGAATAGTGATTGCAGCTCACAGAGTGCCAGAAAAGAACCATATTCCATATTACAAGTCGTCCTAACACTTGCTATATCCTAAAATGCTCGAGACCCCTTAAATTGACGGTGACCACTTAAATGGTGTAGCACAGTAAATGTTGGGCACACTTACCTTAAGTTGCCGCGGTGAGTATTGCAAGTGTTTGGGAGGAATTGAGTAAATAAGATTTAACACACATTGAAGCTCACTCTGTGCATTTTATTTATTTGAAATTAATTTTAGACCTGTGATGTAGTATGATGACTGAATTGTGGGCTTCAATATACCCATGTAGAGAACTTTTCAGACTGTAAGGACAATAACCCAACACATCATACTTTGAATATTGAACCGTTTCAACCTCCTGTTTTGAGCTGCTTTCCCAAATCTCATCTTTATTTTGTTTATTTTCGAATATTATGAATTTTTTTCGAATGAGCCAATACAATAAAAGCAGGCATGTTAAAGAACTTTTATTACAGAAATCCTATTCTTCTGGTTAGGGAGCTCTTGGGCAGTGTAGTTTAAAATGACATCCTTGGATATGCTAATAACCATAAACAAAGCTAGAAATGTGCTTTTGGTGTTCAAATAAGTTTTATTGGTTGTTTCCATAAACAATAAGAAATATATTCAAATTAAATATATACAAAGCATTCAATAATAAAGAAGAATACACTGATAATATGGATAAGGTGGCACCATGCTATTCTATACATCGCGTTCCAAGATACTGTAATATTTCTTCGATATGATACCGAAATGGCTATATGACCACCCGAAAATAAAACACAATAAAATGCACTAATAAACCATAATACATATAATACCTTAATCTAATAATGGTATGCATCTATTAATATTACACCACAGCGTTGGCCAGGTATGACCCTATCGGAGAAAAATTAGCTAACCTGTGTTCTATGCTGCATACAGCCAAGGTCCTATTTCCCTCTCTAAGATTCATGATTCATGGTGGCTTATGTGATTTGAGGCTGTCCCACATGTGTCTATGGGGGGGTTTCCATGGTGAGTTTTGTAGAGCAATGTTATCAGCCCCCATAAGTTTAGAGACACAGTTTAGCCAACATTTATAGGACACTTTCCTTGTGCCCTTCCAATTACTCAAGACAACCTTAACTGCTGCCGCCAGGATCAGGTCCAGAAGGGCACTGTCCTTATCGTTCAGTGAGTCTACCCTAAGGAAGCCAAATGACAGTGTAGAGGGTACCCTTTTGAAGGAGCATGAGAATAGATTGAAGAGAAAGTTGAATACCCTGTTCCAGAATGGTTCCACACATTTACAAAATAATAACAGATGTGCGAGGTCTCCAGTCTCTTCTTCACAGTTCCAGCAGTTAGGATCTTCGCGTATCTTATGTAAGTGTAGGCGGGCTGGTGTCCAGTAAGCTTTATGTAAGAGCCAGAATTTCGTCTGAGAGTGTGCTGGAGATATTTTATTCCCGGAGACAGAGTTCCAAGTTTTGTTCCAATCAGTATCAGAGATCGGGGAGGAAGAGTGTGAGTCCCAAAAAGAAATAAGATTCTTATTAAGGGCAGATTGTTGTGGCCGGAGTAATTTGTAGATCCAAGAAACCTGATGACCCAATTTATTTATCTTTCGTACATATTGTGGGAGGGATGGAGGTGAGGGCAATAAATTAGCTTTCGAAATCGGAGCCTTCATTTTTAAAAAGTAGTAAAACTCCGAAGAGTCTACATTATATTTAGCCTGTAATTCTTTGAAAGTAAGGGGGTATGCTGTGTCAAATAGTTGTTGTGGGTAGAAAATCCCTCTATCGATCCAGTTCTTGTTATGAAGGGTGTTGGAAACAGCCCCACTCCCACTCCGCAGGGTGGTGGTGGACCTTCCCAACACAATGGGGTAGCTTGCCTCGAGTGGTCAGGAAACAGGCGCAGTGCTAAGCATACAATATACCCATACAATAACCATGCGTGCATCCGTTCCAAAAACGACTCTACACCGTAAAAATTATGAAAATATTCTTTCTTTATCTTTTTCTCTTGGTTGCTAATTGGAAAAATAAATAGGTCAATCACAATATACAAGTTTCAATTAGTGCAGGTCAAATAAATATTGGCTGTTTGATGAAATAAATAGGGGTGATCATAAATAACAGGGCATAAATACAAGTGCAATATATACAGACAATTAAATACTTTGAGGCAATAAATACTGTATCAATAAATATTGTACACCAACAAGTCCTGTGGACCTATAAATATAGTGCAGCAATAAATAGATAAAAATTCAATAAATACAGTATCCCCAATAAATAATTAAAAGTATACAGCACCCCTCATATAATCAGATGACACTTCACTTCTTAAGGGCTGATTTGGCCCAGGCACAGCTTGTAGGGTTGTGGAAGGCTTGAGGGGGGAGGCTACTCCCTGGCTGGGACAAGGCTGAGGCCTAAACTGAGGTAGATCAAAGGGGGGGGAATACCAATGCCCTGGCTTTCCTTCTCCACACAACCTCTCTAGGTTAGTCCCAGTTCACCCCAGGCACAGTCAGGTGGGTTTCAGCACCTCCCTAGCCCCTTAGAGCAGTCTCTCAGGTCTCCACAGGGCCTTAGGCGCCCTCTACTCCACTTACTGCCCTTTTTCTGATGTTCCGACGCCGCTGGAGTCGTGTCGACGCCGTGAGGCGGTTCCGGTTCGGTCTCGGCGGCCTCGGCACAATGTCAGTTCTTTGACGACGCCGGTAGGCGGTTCCGGTCCGATGTCGGCGGCCTCGGTTCGATCTCTACCTCCGATTCGACGACGTCGGGCAGTCTCTTCACGATGTCGACTTCGGGCGGCTCCGGTCCGATGGCGCTCTCGACTCCGATGACGTCGGCCGGCCTGGCCTCGATGTCGATTTCCGGCGACTCCGGGGTGCGATCCTCACCCCCGACCTCCGGTGCTCCTCCTCACAGGTTCCGGGCGACTCCGGAGTGCGATCCTCACTCCCGACCTCCAGTGCTCCTCTACCTCGGTCTCCGACGACTCCGGAGGGCGGACTTCACTCCTCCGATGACGCCGCTCGCTCGACCTCGGTTCACTTCCTCCACGACCTCTGGTATTCCTCTCGACCCCCGTCGGCGCCCTCTCACGACCTCAGGCGGCTCCGGGTACGACGTCTGCTACTTCAGTCAGCGCCGCTTCTCCACCTCGGGCTCCAGGTCTCAGGCTACTCGACGCCGGACTCCAGGGAAACCAGTTCTCAGGTCAGAATCTTGCTGTTTGCTTGGTTCTAAGGCCTGTTCCTGCTGTCCAGGTCCTTAGGATGGTTTTCTTCTGTCTTCTTCCCACACAGGGCTATAGGCTGGGATCCATCAGTAGGGACAAGTATCAAGGGTGGGTTTATGGACCCCACTCCAGGCACAAGTTTCCACCCCTGCTGCTTCACTCCTTCCTCCTTCACTGTTGTGCTCCTCTCTCTTCACCAGTCAGGTGCCAACTGCCAGCTCCAACTGCCTTTCTTATCCTCCCAACATTCTAAACCGCCACCAACGGTCACAAGGTTCTGGAAGCTCCTGGAATGTTCTGGAAGGTGCTGGTAGGTTCCAGTGGATGCTGGTGATGTCACAGGTGGCCACCATTTTGTGCTCCAGGCCCTCAGACAGAAGTTTCAGGGGTAGCTAAAATGGCTCCCTGAATCTGTAGCAACACGAAAAAGTCTGGTGGTTCCCAAAAAGGAAAAATTCAAACAGGGTTTGAGGCAAAAGTGGGACAAAATAAATAATGATGAGGAGGGACCACCCAAAGGGCTGACAGGTCTAACACGCGTCCCCCCCAGCTGAAAGTGGGGAGAGCTACCCAACCCCTTGGGAGTTCTCATCACTAAGGCGGAAATACCTTGAGAGACCGTCTGCATTGGCGTGGTCCACTCCAGGCCGATGTTCCACCTGAAAGTCCATCCCCTGTAGGGAAATAGACCACCTCAACAACTTGGGATTCTCCCCCTTCATTTGCATCAGCCAACGAAGGGGTCTGTGGTCGGTCTGAACTAGGAAGTGCGATCCAAACAGGTATGGTCGCAACTTCTTCAGAGCCCATACCACTGCAAAGGCTTCGCGCTCTATTGCACTCCACTTCTGTTCCCTGGGAAGTAGTCTCCGGGATAGGAAGACCACGGGTTGATCCAGGCCCTCTTCGTTGAGTTGCGATAACACTGCCCCAATGCCATGTTCTGATGCATCTGTCTGGACAATGAACTTCTTGGAAAAGTCTGGGGCCCTTAAGACCGGGGCCTCGCACATGGCTTTCTTCAATTTCTCAAAGGCTTGCTGACAAGCCTCCGTCCAGACTACCCGTCGAGGTTGTTTCTTGGACGTGAGCTCCGTGAGAGGGGCTACGATGGTACCGTACCCCTTCACGAAGCGGCGATAGTATCCCGTGAGGCCCAAAAATGCTCGGACCTCAGTCTGTGTCTTGGGGGGTTCCCAGGCCATGATGGCCTCGATCTTCGCCTGGAGGGGTTGCACCGTTCCCCTACCCACCAAGTGTCCAAGGTACACTACCGACCCCTGCCCGATCTGGCACTTGCTGGCCTTGATCGTCAATCCAGCTTGTCTCAGGGCCTGGAGAACAGCTTGCAGGTGACGCAAGTGATCCTCCCAGCTGTTACTGAAGACGGCTATGTCATCCAGATAAGCAGCAGAGAAACTCTCCATTCCGGTGAGGATCTGGTTTACCAGGCGCTGAAACGTGGCAGGTGCGTTCTTGAGCCCAAAGGGCATCACACAGAACTGGTAGTGGCCATTGGGCGTGGAGAAGGCTGACCTTTCCCTTGCTCCATCAGTCAAAGAGATCTGCCAGTACCCAGAAGTAAGGTCAAAGGTACTTAGATATTGGGCAGCTCCCAGCCGGTCAATCAATTCATCCGCCCTAGGGATCGGATGAGCATCAGTTTTTGTCACTGAATTCAGTCCCCGGTAGTCCACACAGAACCTCAGTTCTGGTTGGGCACCCGGTGGTGCAGCTTTCGGTACTAACACCACCGGACTAGACCAGGGGCTGCTAGAAGGTTCAATCACTCCTAGCTCCAGCATCTTAGTGACTTCACTATGAATGCTGGCCTTCACCTTGTCTGACATCCGGTAGATCTTGGACTTCACAGGTGGGCTGTCTCCTGTGTCCACGTCATGGACGCACAGGTGAGTCCTACCCGGGACAAGGGAGAACAACGAAGAGTACTGCCCCAGGACCTGGCGACAGTCCTCCTGCTGTTCAGGAGTTAGGGATGGGGAGAGAATCACTCCCTCCACCGACCCATCCTTCTCTTGAGACGCAAACAGATCAGGGAGAGGCTCGCTTTCCACGTCCTCTCCTCCGTCAGTCACCATCATCAAGATGACTTCGGGCCTCTCGTGGTGGGGTTTGAGGCGGTTGGCATGCAGCACCCGCAGGGGCTGACGAGGGGTCTTCAGGTCCACCAAGTAGGTAGCCTTACCCTTCTTCTCCAACACCTCAAAGGGTCCTGACCAGCGATCCTGGAGGGCACTAAGCTCTCCGGGTTCGATCACCCACACCTTCTGGCCAGGCTCCAACTCCACCGGGTGAGCGTTGTGGTCATACCACGCCTTCATCACTGCTTGGCTGGCTTCCAAGTTGTCAGAAGCTTGCTTCCACAACTTAGCCATTTGGCTCCGGAAGGCCAGCATGTAGCTCACCACATCCTGGGGGAGCTTTCTGGGAGTTCTTTCCCATCCGTCTCTCACCAGGTTAAGAGGTCCGCGTACAGGGTGCCCATACAGAAGCTCGAAGGGGCTGAAGCCCACTCCCTTCTGTGGCACTTCCCTGTAAGAAAAAAGTAAACAGGGTAGGAGGACGTCCCATTTCCTCCGCAGGCTTTCAGGCAGACTTCTGATCATGCCCTTCAAGGTTTTATTAAACCTCTCCACCAGACCATTGGTCTGGGGGTGGTAAGGAGTTGTGAACCGGTAGGTCACTCCACACTCCTTCCACATCGCCCGCATATACGCTGACATGAAGTTGGTCCCCCTGTCGGACACAACTTCCTTGGGAAAACCCACTCGGGTAAAGATTCCCATCAGGGCCCTAGCCACAACAGGTGCTGTTATGGTCCTCAGAGGTATTGCCTCTGGGTACCGTGTGGCATGATCCACCAGGACCAGGATAAACCTGTGACCAGCTGATGTTGGTGGATCTAACGGACCCACAATGTCGATGCCCACCCTTTCAAAGGGGGTGCTAACGACAGGAAGTGGTTCCAGGGGAGCTTTCAGCTTCACCCCTGTTTTCCCACTGGCTTGGCAAGACACACATGTCCGGCAGTAGGTATCGGACGACACTTTCATCTGAGGCCAATAAAAGTGTGGGACAAGACGGGCGAAGGTCTTGTCTTGCCCCAGGTGTCCTGCCAAGGGGATCTCGTGAGCCAACTCTAAAAGGAAGGCTCGATAACATTGAGGAACTACCAAGGCTCGTGACGATCCATGTAGGGGTGCCTTGGGTTCACTGTAGAGGAGGCCATCCTCCCAGTAAACACTGTAGTTCCCTTCAACGTTCCCTGTTGCCTGGGCTTCGGCCTGTCGCCTCAGCCCCTCAAGGGTAGGGCACTCCCTCTGGCCCTGGCAGAATTCCTCCCTGGACGGGCCTCCCTCCACGTGCCACTCGGCCGGGATGGGTAGGTCCTCCAGGTTGGTAACGTCCCCCTCCGCAGACTCCTGGTCCACCACCTCCGGTGGCCTATCCGTCCTACGGGGTGGAGACGCCGAGGCAGGCTCCTCCTGTCCTCGGTTCTTCCCTTGACTGGCAGCTGGCTGGGCCTTTGTTCCAGGCTCCAGCCGGAATGAACTCCCTCTTCGGGTAGTCACGGACCTTGTGCTAACACAGGCCCAGTCAGGTGTACCCAGCATCTCGGTGTGAGTCCGGTATTCCACCTCCTTCCAAGCGTTGTGCTCCATGTCATTGCCCAGCAGACAATCGACTGGCACGGCAGGGCTTACGGCAACTCGAAGTGAACCTGCAACCCCCCCCCCATTCAAAGGGAACCTCGGCCACTGGATAGTGACCTGTTCTGCCGTCAGCCATCGCGGCTGGGTGGAGTACATCGGGAATTACCTGCTCTGGAGACACCAGCTGGCTACGCACCATAGTCATACTGGCTCCTGTGTCTCTCAGAGCCTCCCCTCTTTGGCCGTTGATGGTGATCCACTGCCCATACTTTGCGGTATTTGCGGGCACCTGGATCTTAGGAACCATCTCCCGTTCTCCCAGGGACACTAAAGTGACACCCGCCCACTCCCTTCCCTTAGTTAAGGGCATCTCCTCCCCGAGCACTACACTAGCTACTCCGGGGGGCTTTCCTCCAGTGGGAGGGGGTGATCGTTTCTGACACTTCGGATCTCCTTTATAGTGTCCAACGCCACCGCACTCGTAGCAATGGACAACCCTTGGCTGCTGACTCTGGCCAGGATTAGGGTTTCTGGGTGGGTTAGCCTTAGAGGTGAATCCTGTTCCCTTCCCTTGGAAGTTATTTTGGGGGCCTTTGGAGAACTCCTTTTTCTTTTCCCCTCCTTCTTTCTTCTGGGGGGCGCCCTGTCCAGCCTTTTGAGTGTCCCCTCCAGTCCCCCTTGTGGACACCCGGGTACTAGCCCAAATGTCCGCCTCCTCAGCAAGCTTCCGGGGGCTGGTCAGCTTGCTATCCACCAGGTGTTGCCGCAGTTCAGGGAAACATTTCTCGAGTAAGTGTTCCTTCAGTACTAGGTCAAACAGCTCCTCGTAGTTCCTTACTTCACTGCCCTGAATCCAACCTTCCAGTGCCTTCTTTGCATAGTCCAGGAAGTCCACCCAATTCTGTGTGCCCAGCTTGTGACTACCCCTGAACTTCTGTCTGTACTTTTCAGGTGTTAGTCCAAACTTTCTGATGAGCGCCAGCTTCATGGCGGGGTAGTGGGTCTGCTCATCCTCTTCGAGGGCCAATAAAGCATCCCTACCAGCTGGAGGCATGTACTTATACAATCCCCCTCCCCAGTACTTCACTGGAACCCCATGGGCCCTCAACGAGACCTCATAGGCTGCTAGCCACTTGGCGATGTCGTCACCCGCCCCATAGCTAGCTACTATGTCCTTTGGCAGGTAAGGTTTGGATTCCCTGGTGACCTCTTGGTTTTGGCTGCCACCATTAGGAACAGTTGGTGCCCCAATTCTTAGGATCTGAAGCTCTATCTCTTTCAGTCTTATCTCATGAGCCATCCTCTCTTTCTCCGTCTCATGAGCCAACCTCTGTTCCTCTTTCTCCTTCTCCAGCTTTGCTAAATCCCATGTGAGCTGTCTTTTCTCTCTCCGATCTGCTAACTCCACGCTGGACAAGCCCCCGCTAGAGACAGTGCTGCCCTTCCTAGAAAGTGTCCTGGGCCCTGCTGACAGGTTCCCCACCTCAGGTTGGTACATCTCAGCCCCCTCGGGGTTAGGCTCTCCATCCCTGTCTTCCTCCTCAGCCTTGCTTTCTCGGCGTGCCTCCCCCCAAGCCCTTAAGCTGGTTTGGAGTGCACCCTTCTTTGCTCCTGGGGGACAGTACACCCCCTCCCGCTGGCAAAACTCCCTGAGTTGGGCCACAGTGTACGTTTCTAAATCTTCCAGTACAAACTCCATCTTGCCCACTCAGGTTAGAGGACAGGTTTTGTGCAGTAACAATGCAGGGGGGTACCTTTAGTAATACCTCCTCCCACCACCAGAGTAAATTTGGAAAAAACAAAAACCCACAATTTGGAAGGCCGCTGTGAGAAAACTCCCGGTGTAGGCCTATGGACTACCCACAGTTATTGTTGAGTATATGTAGGCACAGCTCTATCCCACCGCTGCCACCAATTTATGTTGGAAACAGCCCCACTCCCACTCCGCAGGGTGGTGGTGGACCTTCCCAACACAATGGGGTAGCTTGGCTCGAGTGGTCAGGAAACAGGCGCAGTGCTAAGCATACAATATACCCATACAATAACCATGCGTGCATCCGTTCCAAAAACGACTCTACAGTCAGGTGGGTTTCAGCACCTCCCTAGCCCCTTAGAGCAGTCTCTCAGGTCTCCACAGGGCCTTAGGCGCCCTCTACTCCACTTACTGCCCTTTTTCTGATGTTCCGACGCCGCTGGAGTCGTGTCGACGCCGTGAGGCGGTTCCGGTTCGGTCTCGGCGGCCTCGGCACAATGTCAGTTCTTTGACGACGCCGGTAGGCGTTCCGGTCCGATGTCGGCGGCCTCGGTTCGATCTCTACCTCCGATTCGACGACGTCGGGCAGTCTCTTCACGATGTCGACTTCGGGCGGCTCCGGTCCGATGGCGCTCTCGACTCCGATGACGTCGGCCGGCCTGGCCTCGATGTCGACTTCCGGCGACTCCGGGGTGCGATCCTCACCCCCGACCTCCGGTGCTCCTCCTCACAGGTTCCGGGCGACTCCGGAGTGCGATCCTCACTCCCGACCTCCGGTGCTCCTCTACCTCGGTCTCCGACGACTCCGGAGGGCGGACTTCACTCCTCCGATGACGCCGCTCGCTCGACCTCGGTTCACTTCCTCCACGACCTCTGGTATTCCTCTCGACCCCCGTCGGCGCCCTCTCACGACCTCAGGCGGCTCCGGGTACGACGTCTGCTACTTCAGTCAGCGCCGCTTCTCCACCTCGGGCTCCAGGTCTCAGGCTACTCGACGCCGGACTCCAGGGAAACCAGTTCTCAGGTCAGAATCTTGCTGTTTGCTTGGTTCTAAGGCCTGTTCCTGCTGTCCAGGTCCTTAGGATGGTTTTCTTCTGTCTTCTTCCCACACAGGGCTATAGGCTGGGATCCATCAGTAGGGACAAGTATCAAGGGTGGGTTTATGGACCCCACTCCAGGCACAAGTTTCCACCCCTGCTGCTTCACTCCTTCCTCCTTCACTGTTGTGCTCCTCTCTCTTCACCAGTCAGGTGCCAACTGCCAGCTCCAACTGCCAACTGCCTTTCTTATCCTCCCAACATTCTAAACCGCCTCCAACGGTCACAAGGTTCTGGAAGCTCCTGGAATGTTCTGGAAGGTGCTGGTAGGTTCCAGTGGATGCTGGTGATGTCACAGTGGATGCTGGTGATGTCACAGGTGGCCACCATTTTGTGCTCCAGGCCCTCAGACAGAAGTTTCAGGGGTAGCTAAAATGGCTCCCTGAATCTGTAGCAACACGAAAAAGTCTGGTGGTTCCCAAAAAGGAAAAATTCAAACAGGGTTTGAGGCAAAAGTGGGACAAAATAAATAATGATGAGGAGGGACCACCCAAAGGGCTGACAGGTCTAACAAAGGGTTTTCCCATTATATAAGATTTTATGATTGTCCCACAGTGATTCAAGATTAGATCGTCTTATACCGATGTCTAATTTTTTGTCTAATTTCAATAGGGCAGATGTTGTATGCTGAAATATGGATTTTGAGCATTCGACATTCGAGACGTTGGATGTAAGAAGGGTTGCTGGAGCAAGATTGTTAATCAAGGATTTCTAGCCAGGCAGGTGCTTACTCCGCTGGTGGCACCAGCCAGTACGAACTCTGTTTAGCTAAAAATGCCGTTTGGTATAACTTGAAATCTGCTAAATTAACACCTCCGAGAGATTTGTCTAATCTAAGTTTTTTCAGCCCAATTCTGACCTTTTTCCCTTGCCATAAAAATTTGGATATGAGGACGTCTACCTTCTGATGAAAATCCTCGAACAGTAAAAGAGGGAGCATTGTGATTAGGTAATTCACCAAGGGTGTGATCATCATTTTAATGGTTTCGATTAGACCCAACCACGTGATAAATCTTGGGGACCATGCATCTCGAAGGTCTTTAATTTTCCTCAGGGTTATAGATTCATTCTGTTTGAGAGATTCTATGATGTTGCCACAAAATTCCATCCCTACATATTTGATAAAACCTGATTGCCATGCAAGGCCCGAATCTCCTTGGAACAGTAAATATTCAGGGCTTGACTTCGGATTTAACTTTGTTTAATTTATATCCCGAGTGAGATGAAGAAACTTCTATGGAGCACATTAAGGCCTTAATAGAAGACTTCGTGTCCTCCGTGACAATGAGAATGTCGTCCGCATAGGCGGCTAGTTTCACCTGAGTGTCCTTGAAACTTGCACCTTTTATTTCATTATTACTTTTAATATCCTGAATTAGTGGCTCAAGGGCTAAGAGAAAGAGGGAGGGGGAAAGAGGGCAACCCTGCCAAGTACCTTGCTCAAGTGTGAAGGCGTCTGAGAGTGCTCCGTTTATTGCTATTCAGGCGATCGGTGAAGAATACATGGCCATAACCATGTTGACGAATGGGATACCGAGATTAAAGGACAACATGCATTGTTTCACGAATGCCAATGATAATTTGTCAAACGCTTTTTCTGCTTCCAGGGTGATGGCTAGTGAGGGAACAGGCTTATTCTTAACTTGTTCTAATATGTGGCATAATAAGTGTGTGTTGTTATTAGACATTCGGTTTTTAAAGAATCCTACTTGTGAGTTACTAATTAGCTTCGGGAGCACTCCATTCAGTCTTAAGGCAAGAATTTTTGCATAGATTTTAAAGTCCTGACATTGGCCTATAATTTTTAGGTAACAGGGGGTCCTTCCCATCTTTAGGGATGACGATTATGTTGGCTTCTTTCATTGAATTGGAAGTACGACCCTCCGTGGCTATGGTATTGAAAACCTTTAGTAATATTGGCTGTAAAGACCCTCCAAATGCCTTATAAAAAGAGGCTGAAAAGCCGTCTGGACCCGGTGCCTTATTGCTTTTCAGAGATTTGATGGAGTTAACTAGTTCCAATTCCGAAATGGGTTTTCCTAGCGCTGCACTCTGTGTTCGAAAGGCTTGGCAAATTTAGTGATTTTAAATAATTTTGGTGCAATCTTCCAGTTGTACTGATTGTTTGCTTTTATATAGATCCTCATAGAATGATTTGAAGGCATGTAGGATCTCTCCTAGTTTGGTTTGGATAATACTATTGGAGTCTTTTATGGAAGAGATGGTAAACTCTCTGCTTATGCTTAAGATAAGAGGCTAATAGTTTACCCGCTCTATTGCCCTCGCAGAATTTGAGAGCCTAAAATTTGTTGGTCCATACTCCCGTCCGCTTACTCACGATCTTATTGTATTCATATTTTTTCTTCAGTAATTGGTTAAGAATATCAACACCATCTAATGTGTTGGCATGTGAAGTTTCCAAGGATTTAATTTCCTTCTCTAATATCTCTAGTTCCGAGTTTAGTTTTTTATTGATTTTTCTTTAATTCCAATGATTACCCCTCTGATGGTAGCTTTATGCGCATCCCATGTGCTTTTGATTTGAAAATAGTGAAACAGGAAAATGGAAAGACAATGGATGAAACACATTTCCAGAACAGGAGGAAACAAGTGTGTTGAGGCCTGCATATTAGTAAATGTAATCTGGGAATAGAAATGGATTAAGTGTTTCTAGGTGCTTCGAGGAAATAGAGAATCCCATTTATTGAGCTGAAAAATTGGAAATACCTCCTGGGTACCCCACAACTAGTAATCTTGAATCAACAGCTAATGCATTATCCTCTTGATATATTTGAGGCTTCCTTCCTATAGGCCAATTAGAACCACAAAGCTTTTTCGACCTGGTGGACCTCTAAAGCTGTTTTGACTCTGCTGATTAACTCACTAGTCCAATTCCAGAGTTTCATGAATGTGGGGCATCTACTCAAAAGCAGTAGATGTCCCATCTGCCAACCTTGTGATTCCCCTTCTCTGTTTAGATTCAAGGAAAATACCATGTGTCTGACGGCAGAGCCTCTGCTGGCTCTGCCAGCTGAAACCTTTGGCCAATGGCTCGTCAGCCACTGAGCCATTGATCAGTGTATAAAAGAACTTCTACTCTATTGAGGTCAGTTGTTCCATAATACATTTTATGGGTTCCCTGCCACATCAAGCCTGGTTGCCCCAAACAGGGCCCACACTCGGCAGAAAAGCTCCCAGCTTGTCATGCATATTTCTTTTTTCTATACAAGCTTCCACTGTCTGCTTTTGAAGAGTAAACAGCTTTGCTGAGCAGGCACATTAAACATCGCACCCGCTTAGCAAAGATGCAGTGATTCTACTGAAGGCACGTGGATCTCCTCCTGCCTGTCGAAGATCTCGAAGTATGGCAGGTAGTCTTTGGTAGGTCAACGTAGGCTATTTGTCCGCTCCCCCAGGTGGACCAGCAATCCAGCCAACAATACACTAAGTGAGGCAAAAGTTTTAGAAACGTATGTCTGTCTTTATACCACACTAATTCAGTAATTGATGATCAAATGCAAGTCCTAATGAGGCTGCCACAATGCCATGATACTACCCACAAAACTCAGCACCAAAGCTACAAATTCCATCTGGTACACTTTTCTTTATTTTCTTTTTACTTCAATGGACTTGACAGTCTGTGATCCCTCCCTTCAAGGAGAGACTTGCCTACTGTTCTTTCCTGCCGGGTTATGAGGTTTATAGTATTCTAGATCAGGGTGCAGGCCTTTTTGCCAGCACACACCTGACAGGGAGGCTGCCTTACTAACATGGATGGTAGGTTTACGTATGGGGCAGTTTTCCTGGTGAGCTGTCATTTGTCCATGGACATTCGAGTGTGCATGTCATTTTGTTAATTACTTCATTTCCGGTTACTAGATTTGGTTGATACAGACGTACTCCTCATTCGTTCAGATGAAAACGTGGTGGGGGGGGGGGGGAGGAAGGGGGGGGGGGGGGCAGGGGACAGGAAGATCGCCCCCTCTTCAACCACTGGTCACATTTTCTCAAGCGCCGTCCGCCTTTACCCTTTCCGGGCCCACTGTTTTCCTTTCTCGTAGCGGATATACTGTGCCCAACCCCCCTTTGTGAGTCCAATGTCTTCCATGTGAGAGCACGTATATCACTCACTGCCACTCCCAGACTCCCCTCCCGTTGTCTGTTCCCTCTCTGGATTTTCTCAGTTCGCCAGCACTTCTTTCCAAAGGTCTGCTATCGGTTGTTTCCGGATACCCCTTCCTTCCTCCCAGCTCAGGGCTCTGCCCTCCGCTCCTGCCCAATCAGTAACCTCTCTGTTCCAGCTGGCCACCTGCGGCCCAGTGGGAGCCTTCCACATTAGCGCTATCTGTTGTTTAGCTAAGCCTAGTGCTAGGTCAATGAATCGGTTCCCCACCTTCCTTTTGGGAGGGCGCGGGAAGAGCCCTAACAAACAGACTTCTATGGTCCGCGCCAGCTCTCTCTCCAATGCTATCTTTATCTTATCCAGGATTTCCACCCAGTACCCCTGTACTACTCCAGGTCATGTGGATAAACCCGGCATCCACATAAGCACACCTCGGGCATGTCCTCAGCTCACCACCATATGTAACATTGAGTCTGTGAGGCGTCATATAGACCATATGAAGGTAGTTGAATTGCGTGTACCTAAGCCTGGTATTCCTCGATATTTTCGTATGGGCTCTCAGCTCTTTGCCCCATTCCCTATCAGTGAGCTCCCTACCGATTGCCCTCTCCCATTTACCTCGGAGAGCCCCCATAGGGCGGACGGACGAGGCAACCAGGGCCTCATAGTGCCACTTCACTTGGTGTCTGGCAGTGCCCAGAGTAATCAACGCATGCAGCACTGGGTGAGTCATTGGTTCATCTCTGTTTCCACCCCATCCCAGTCCGAAGGCTCGGACCAAGGCTTTGTACCGTAGAAACTGATCAGGAGAAAGACTGTAATTCTCCATTAGGTCTGCAAATGGGACCATAGAGCTGTCTAGGGAACAATCTCCCCCGTATCCAAGCTCACCTCAGTCCATGACCCTAGCTGCTCCGTCGTGAACACTGTGTCCCCATGTGGGAGCCCAAACAGCAGCAGCGTGGGGGAGTACCACGGAGTCCCCCCCCCCCACCTTGCGAACACAGCGTTGCCAGGTATTTATGGCTGTACGCTGTAATACCGACTTATATGGGACAGTGACTGCCAGTCTCAATAATTTAGCCAACAACATGTCCGGCTTACCATTGGGTTCCTTCAGCCATGTGCCTGCTTCATTCACTCCCTCCCTCCACCCACTGTGCCAGCCACTGCAACTGGGCCGCCAACATATACAATTCAAAGTCCGGCACTCCCAAGCCCCCTTCCCCCATTGGATGCTGCAACGTCCGTAGGGAGACCCTATGCCTGCCATGTCCCCATATCTGAATCCTCACCAGTGCATTCAAGGGTCTGAACTACCCTCGTGGCATCAGGGTCGGTAAGTTACCGAAAAAATACAGTAGTCTTGGCAACATGACCATCTTAAGGAGGGAGATGCACGCCATAATCGGCAATTGCAGTGAGCGCCAGAAATGTACACAGGCCCGGAGAGACTGCTAAATTCCCTTCCCGTAGGTCTTCCAAAGAGTGGAAAACATGGATTCCCAAATATTTGATGGGAGTGAGGAGCCCAGTTAATGTCGATTGACAGTAACCCCGGACGGGGTTCTGGTCCCAATAGGTGGAATAGGTATGTCTTCCTCTTGTTCACCCGTAGGCCTGACAGTGCCTCAAATCGCTCCAGAAGTGTAAGTGCCATTGAGGTGCCAGGTACCTCCTCTCCTAAATAGATCAGGAGGTCATCTGCATACAAGGAGATCATATGCATCCGTCCAGCCAACCCAAGTCCTATTCCCGACCCCCCCCCCCCTCCCCCCGCACCGCCGGATCAATTCCACCAGCGGTTCAATTGCCAGGGCAGATAAAAGGGGGCCCCCCTGTCGAGTAACCTGTTGTATGAGATATTGAGAGGATACCGACTTTCCAGTACGAACCTGTGCCGTCGGTGATGTATGAAACCCACTTCACCCAATCCTCCCCAAGACCTAGTAGTAACATAGTCTCAAAAAGAAACTCCCATCCTACTGTATCAAAGAGACCTTTTCTAGGTCAACTGACAAGGCAGCTACCGAGGGCCTAGATCGTAACTCCTTGTGAAGCAGAACATAATACAGCCTACGCAGGTTATAGGTGGTGTTACGGGAGGGGATGAACCCGTTCTGGTCCGCATGAATAACAGTTTGCATATGCAGGAGTAGTCGCAAAGCCAATATTTTGCTGCGGATTTTAATATCAAGATTGAGCATCGAGAGTGGTCTGTACTCTGTTACTGGAGCGGTCGCTTCTTTAGACTTAGGTAGGGGTATCACCAATGCGCTCTGGGTCGACTCGGGGAGGACCCCGCAGTGTAGGGATTCAGCATATAAGGTGACTAGTCGTGGCGCAAACAAATCCTTATAGGTGACAAAGAATTCTGCCGGAAGGCCGTCAGGCCCCGGCGTCTTCCCCTTCGCCATAGCTGAAATAGCAGCTCGGACCTCGTGCAGGGTCACAGGGCCTCCCAGTTCCTCCTGCACCTGCTCGTCCAGTGTCTTTAAAGGCAAGGTTTCCAGAAAGTCCCGGATTTGCGATCGGGGGACCGGCTCAGGGCTGGTATATAGTTTCTCATAAAAGGTACGGAACAGGCAATTGATGGCCTCAGGATCATGGACCACCTCCCGGAATCTGATTGGACCTGCATAATCAGAGTCCCCCTTCCTTCAGGTTTAATAAACCAGGCCAGTAACCGGCTGGCCCTCCCCTCCTCCTTCTGCACTCAATCTAGGTATTCCCTATAACTGTGACATCGCAACCTCTCCAGCGCATCACTATAGCTAGCGCGAGCTTTATGTAAAAGCTCAGCCAAGTCCGTTTCCTGTCCCTGAACATTGTCTTGTTGCCTAATCCGGGATTCCAAATCCAATAGTTCCTGTCGAGTCTCCCGCTGCGCACCTATGGATTTTCCCAAGCAGTGTCCTCGCACTACCACCTTGAATGCCTCCCATTCAACCAACTACGGAGGACGCAGACGTGGCATTAAGTGGGAAATATGACTCAATGAGAATCCCGGAAAGGCCCATCTTCTAATGCAAGTGGGTTCAGACGCCACAGCAGAGTTGGGGATCGTTTCCCAATTGGTTGCAGGGTCAACAGCAACAGGCTATGATCCGAAAGGGTCCTGCACGGATACTCTGTTTGCGTAACGGCTGTGCTAAAGTCAGGTGTGCACAAAAAGGCATCCACCCTGGTGTGTACCTGGTGCATTGGGGAGAAATATGAGTATTCCCTATCTGTCGCATGTTGCACCCTCCAGATATCTTTCAGACCCCGGCGACTCTTTTAATCTCGGAACCCTGCTGCCACTTGATGTGTTGGTGAACCAGGGAGGGTGGGGTGAGACCTATCTGCCACAGTGTCCGCCACACAATCGAAATCACCCCCAATGACTGCCTGTCCCCCCCATATAATCGACCAGCTGCGCTGAGAGAGCGGTGAGGAATATCACTTGGTCAACATTAGGTACGTACACACTTCCAAACATCACCCCCATCCAGCCAATCTTCCTGTTACCAGGACATATCTTCCCTCGCTGTCTATTTTAGTGCGGGTGCATTCGAATGGGACCCCTGGCCTCCCCCATATCAATGCCCCCCTAGCGAACGCAGAAAAAGTCGTAGAATATAGACGGCCCCTCCACCTCCTGCGCAGCTTATCCACTTCGCCACTAGTCAGGTGGGTCTCTTGCAAGAGGGCCACCTGCACGTCTCTCCTCTTTAAGTAAGCATGGATCTTATATCTCTTAGTCATGGACCCCATCCCACTCACGTTCCACGTAATTAACTTGACTGTGTGATACATTGAATGGGGTGTGATCTAAGCCCCCCCAAATACCCCCACCACACTCCCGTCAGACGACACTTCAGACTTCGCTCCTCCACCCCCATCTGCATGCTCAAAACCAAAATCAATAACGAACACCCCTATTGGGACAACTCCCCAACAACAGAGCGGTCTGGCAATGGCCATCCGCCCAAACAGTAGACAAAACTGCATAAGCTAGTTAAGGCCCAAAGCTACTAGCACAAGGACCTAAGGGGAGCACGGCAGCCTCAACAGATGCTTAACAAGGAACAGGTATTCTCTCTTGAAGCCTCAGCCTTGATGGGCCACTCCAGCCTGCGCCCGGGCGCGCACCCGGCCATCCCCCCACTCGCATCAGGGACGCCTGCTGTAGAGAAGAAGGTCAGGTGAGGGAGACGAGGAAGAGGGCAACCCAGCCCAGCAAAACAATGGGGGAGAGCGTAAATGGGAAAGCGAGAATAGCCATCTACAAATCAAACTATCCCATCAGTCGTTTGAGGAGTGACAACAGGTAACCGGACGCTGCCACTACGGGTCGTGTCCGAGTCCGAACCATCAGTTCCTCTCCTTGACCCCGAGCCCCTCTCCGACCACGTTCTCTGGCCCTGCATCATGGTCGCCACTGCCTGTAGCGCCTCCGCTCTCTCCTTTTCGGTCTGTGACGGGCTTGGCTTCTTGGCAGTCCCCTTCTTCTGACGTCTGCGTAGTCTCTTCACAGATTCTCTGCTTCTGGTCGGGGCTCCTTCTTTCTGCATCATGGGCGGACCTTCAGTTTTATAGGCCTTAATCCACTCCCAGGCGGACTTAGGATCCTCGCAAAAGTGAGTCTTCCACAGATTCCCTGCTTCTGGTCGGGGCTCCTTCTTTCTGCGTCATGGGCGGCCCTTCAGTTTTATAGGCCTTAATCCACTCCCAGGCGGACTTAGGATCCTCGCAAAAGTGAGTCTTCCACAGATTCCCTGCTTCTGGTCGGGGCTCCTTCTTTCTGCGTCATGGGCGGCCCTTCAGTTTTATAGGCCTTAATCCACTCCCAGGCGGACTTAGGATCCTCGCAAAAGTGAGTCTTCCCATCCAACATTATCCAGAGATGAGCCGGGAACATCAAGAAGTACTGAATCCCTTCCTCCCGCAAGGCCCTTTTGACTTCAAGGAAAGCGGTGCGGCACCTCTGGACCTCTAATGTGTAGTCTGGAAACAGCGACACCTTACTGTTTTCAACCTCATAGGGCCCCTCCGAGCAACCCTTCTGCAGTAACAGGTCCCTGTCTCTGAAGTGGAGTAGTCTGGCCACCACAGGGCGCGGGGGCCTCGCCGGCACCGGTGGCCTGGCAGGCACCCAGTGAGCGCTCTCTAACATGTAGAACTGGGAAAGGCCTTCTGGTGCCACCACTTCACAGAGCCAGCCCTCCAAATATTTGACCATGTCGTGGCCCTCCACTCCTTCCGGCAAACCCAAGACCCTCACATTGTTCCTCCAGTTCTGCCCCTCTGCATCATCTGCTCGCCGTTCTAACACGTTAACCGTGCTAGACAGCTCCCCGACCTGTCCAATCAGAGCCTGCTGTGCCGGGGTGAGAACCGCCAGGAAAGATTGTCTGCTTCACCCTGTCTGCTAACTTTATATGCTCTGTTCTCAGCAAGACAAGGCCCACTGCAACAGTGCTGATATCCTGGTGTAGCGTCGCCTTGGTGTCAGCAATAGCTTCCAAGATCTTGGCCAACTGCTGGTGGACCGGTATTTCTGACGGCAACCCCCCCACCTCCCCCCGCCTCCTTTTGCACTGGGTCAGGCGCATTCTCCTACAGCTCTGGGGGAGGCCCCAACTGCTTTCCTATCGCCAGCTGAGCACAATCTCCAGCCAAAGATCTAGTACGCCCTTCCCTAGGCAGCCAGGGAGCTGTCGCCAGGAAAACGGCCTAACCACTCTCCAGCGCCAGGTAGAAGTTTCTCCCGCCGCGGCCCTTTAAACAGCCACAGTCTGCGTCAGCCCAAGAAACCACCAGGACTGACCCACAGAGCACTTCCCCAGAGTCTCGCACACGCTTTGTTTGGGTTCAGACCTTGTCGCCCATGCAGGGGGTTCTCACAGTAGACAATCGGGTGGGGGCCGCGCCGCTCCACAGTACGTCACAGTCCTGCCGTGCCCAGGTTGTTTTTTGGTAGTACTGGCCAGGCCCTACAGCACGCTCAGCTCCAGAATTGCCCAGTGCCAGCACTTGAAAATAAGGCACAACACAGGGCTTCAATTTTTGGCCTGCAGCAGTCACTTTCTCTCAGAGGGCCCAGTCAGGATATCTGCCCCTGTCGCAGCGCACCAGCAGCTGGCTTCCAGGCCTCTCCCGATGCCTCCACCGCTCACATCAAGGAAAGTGGTTCCCAGGGGGGACGTGGGGCCACCCCGGTGGTCTTCACTGTGCCCCAGCCTCCCCAGGCATCTCCACTGTTCTCCTCAGGTCAACGATCATGGGGAAGCAGCTCTATGCTCTCTGGCGCAGTCCGCCCCCAGCCTCGTAAATGTTGCATGCGCCACTGCGCATCTCTCGGAGGTCCCAGCCGGGCCAGCGACACCCTCCGCCTCCAGGTCAGGAGTTGCCCCCAGCTGTCTCGAGTGGCCAGTGGTACACCAAACTCCGGTGTCCACCGTGAGCCAGCCGCGGCTTCCCTCCGGCTCCGGGCGCGGCCCTGCGCCGCTCCGGGGCTGCCCCAGGCCGCCATCGTGTCTCTTCAGTAGTGATGGTCTCGCGCTGCCCCAGCGTCGCTACCCGCTCTCCCCCAGACGTCGGGGACGCAGAAGCAGGGTCCCCGGCACCCCCGGCGGGCCAGATCCCCGGAAAGCGCCCCCGGGCACAGGCGGACACCACTGGAGCAGGATAAGTGGCACAGCTAGTGCGGAGCTCTCAGTTCACGCGTCCGCCGCCATCGATGGCTTCCAAGCCATGCCCCCACAGCCAAACTCACTGATATCCGCTTATTGCTACTGTTGCCAGGCCACCAGAGCTCTCGGGCTTGACTGGTGGGACCTGAATCAACAAATGACCTGGACCAGTTGTAACTGAGCTGCCCTGTGACTACCTTTAAATGCCTGCCAGTCAATGGGCAAAGACCGAGATGCATCTATGATTGGAGGAATATTTCAAACTTTAGTTAAAGTTAGCTTTGGCAATTACACTAATTTTGCCTGTGCCACCAAAGTTGGTCCAGAAACCCAGATTTTAGATAAACTTCTCAAAGGACCTACACAGCATGGAAGGTTGACTTCCATGAACATAATCTTTTCTAGAGGCTGTACCGTTGAGGCTAGGGATGAGCACTGCACTTTAGAGAATACTTGCAGCTGTGATGATTGGAGAAGAAAGGGAGCCTTATTGCTCATTGGTTTACCATGTTTTCTAGGAAGACCCGCACAAGGCCCATTCAGTTAAAGGTCTGCAGGGAGCTTAATTTATGGACTCGCCCACCCAGTGGTCAGATGATCTGTGAAATCAGGCCAAGGTAACAAACTACTAAAGAGCACCACTTGGATTTGTGAAAATGCATGGATGCTTTGCTACCTTACAGTGCCAGTATTTACTCCCATGATTGTTTTTGCCTTGTGACCAAATTCACCGAGTCTGAAATAGTTTGAGCCATTTCCATTGTTCCTATGGTTGAAGCGATATTACGGTTGTAAGTACCCTTTGAACCCCAAACACTACTTCCAAGTTGGGCTTGGACGAAGCTCTGGGTCCAGTGTTTGCCCATGGTCCTTTGAGTAACCCTACTGCTGCTACTGTTTGACAGCCACCATGGCATTTTGAGGTGCAGACCCTTAAGGTTCCTACATTGTTGAAGCTCGGTTCGGTTGCTGACCCATGGCAACCTCTGTCCCACTGCAGAGTGTTAAAAATACTGAGACAGGTTTGCTCCTTAAGAGGTTTTGTGTGCATGTTGGGTTTCAGGAGAAGTGGATTTTTGAACTATAAACTGCGCACACGGCAGGTGTTAGCGACCACACTTGTCCAGTTAGCACACAGAAAACTGTAACCAGAGAAGCCCTATCTTAGCAATGCCATTCTGTTTGGCTCCACTTCTTCATTGACTAGCTTTATTTAAAAAGGCTACTGTAAATTAGATGTCGCCTGAAGCTGCTAGGGAACACCCACACAACCCCCACAGGGTAACATAAGGCATTAACTCTCAGTGTAATTTAGAATTCTAGGGTCAATAGCACCAACACTGCAACCAGCTTTGTGGTTGTAATAACGGCCCCAGAAGAAGCAAGCACTTCCTGTTTGTACATCTGTGATTAAATGCTGCAGTTTACTTACCTGTTACCAGTTATTGTAAACACCAGTACCCACACAGCATATTGCTGAAAGGCCCTAAGAAAAGATCTCACAGATCCGCAGTATTTGTGAGGTTGGCATAATAATTGAGAGCCCACTGACTAAATATAGCCAAGAAGAGAGTGTCATTGGGTGACCACTGTGTGTGGAACAGACCATCAGACAGCATTTTGAACACTTAAGCGTGCTGTGGGATCTGCAGACCCTGCCAACACCAGTTGACTTTCATGCCTAGGATGATCTTTATGCCTCATCTGACTTTCACAGGGCTTAAAGCCCTAAATCTCTTTTCGTGGACACCGCTTCACCCTGGCTTTTGTGTGAAGTGTAATTGCAACTTTGTCATGGACAAGAGATGATGGCCATAATGAGTGAGAATTCCCTCCTGCCTGCCTTTTTCTGTGGACATGTAAAATAAAAAAACTGTAGGTGGGCAGTAGGTCTGGAGGATATGAAATCAGACGTCCCCCCTAAACGGAGTGCCGTTGGATTCAGAGAATATCTCAAGGAACCTCTAGGCGGGGAGATTGGCCTGAAATAGGAGCGAAGCAATGTTGTTTAGTTGACGTTCAGGTAAAGGCACGTGGGATAGAGAATGAAATCTAGTGGGTTTCTAGCAGTGCCCCTGAAATCGGCAAGTCTCTCTCTCTCTCTCATTCTCTCTCTCTCTCATTCTCTCTCTCTCTCTCTCTCTCTCTCTCTCTCTCTCTCTCTCTCTCTCTGATCTCGATCTCTGGGGATTTTCCAGTGTCTTTAGGCCCTCCTACAAAGATGAGTGGTAATATTTCATTGGGTAAAAGTACCTTGATCGGAGACACGAAGTTTCATTGTAGACCTTATTTTAATACACAGGGGAGTGATGAAGGACGATTGTGTCAAGGGTGGCTTTTAAGCTAGTCAGACTTTTAAACTGCAGCGAGTTTTACATCCAGTGTTGGGTGATGAGCTGAATCGCCTCTTGAATTTTTTATTTGGTGCCCAGTTGTACCAGTAAACCTCGTGGTTGGCTTCTGTGACGTTTAGGTGATGCTCGTTACATTTCTTTTGCATATCCACTTTGTCTCAGGCTTTAACACTGACCATGACTCTTGGGAGAACATGCATGTTTTAGAATAATGCTGTTAGGCAGAGCAGCACATGGTGGCTTGTAGGCCAGGCACCCATCTGCACACAGTGGTTTTTGCTAGGAGTGATTAGTGTATGTGTTGATTGCTAGCACATGTAGAGGTAGTAGGCCACATTTTTCCTTTTTCAAGACTGCATTTAGGCACAGGTGGTAATTCTTGTTTCCAGAGACTATTGCCTTTTCCTCATGCAATCATAGCATTGACTCCATTCTTACAGATAAGCCTAGACTGATCCATCAGCCATCAAGACTGCTTAGCAGCCAGCATCTTATTTTTTTTTTAACCTCTTCAATGCCCATGACGAGCTGGTCTCGTCATAAACCCCGCCCGCTAATACAACGGCCGGCACAGGGCGGGGAAAGGGGCGGGCACTGAAGGGGTTAAACTGATCTTTATTTAGTTTCCAAATTACACAGTATTCAGCCACCGCAGCTACATTGCACGAGCTCCAGCTTACTTAGCCTATACATCAGGATTGTGAGCATTTTATACATCTTGGGTAGCTCAGTCTGTCAAAAATAGATCAATACTGCTATCTCTATGCTATCTCCCATGTGTTGTACCTTCCCAGAGTCATACACATCCTAGTGCACACACCCAGCTCTTCATGTGATTTCTTCTGCATTATACCATCCCTCAGAGTCCATGCGAAGCTCACGGCTCGGACCGCCCGCCTTGTGCAGCTCGAGGCCTGCGCTGCCCAGTTGGAACCAGCCCAAGCTTCTGGTGAAGGCGCTGACTCCACCTGACCGCTCACAATGCTCCGTGAGGAGATGTGTCAGATCTCTCTGGAATCCGCTAAAATGCTATGGCGCTCTTCAGTGACGCACGTATATGGCTGGGGTGCCAAAAATAGCAACCTACTCCACAATCTAGTCTCGTACCCCAAAGCCAACCGCATAATCCCTGAGGTCTGCGATGCGGTCGGCGCTCATCATTTCACCTCTCAGGCTATTGGCCAAGCCTATGCGGGCTACTATGCTAAACTTTACGCGGTCCGACCTCCCGAGGCCTCCCTGGCTGCATTGTTGACAGAGACACTGACCCAACTCCCCCGTCTTCCTCAGGCAGTCTCGGAGACTCTGGACGTCCCCCTTACCCTGGAGGAGATACACGCGGCCATTTCACTCTTGCATTCCAGCAAGACGCCAGAGCCGGATGGCTGCCCTCAAGAATACTACGCGACCTACCGCGACTTGTTGGTTCCGCACCCGGTGGACTTGTTCCAACATGTGGTGGACACAGGGTCCTTTCCCCCAGAGACCGACGTGGCCACTATTGTGGTTCTTCCAAAGACACAACCGCCTTCCCTCGCCTGTGCGGATTACCGCCCCATTTCCCTCATTAACACCGAGGTGAAAATCTTTGCCACTGCCTTGGCCCAACGTCTCCGTCCCCTCTTGCACGACTTGGTCCACCCAGACCAATGTGGCTTCATGCCTGCCCGGGGTACCCGGCACTGCATACGCCGTCTCCACCTCGCCCTCGCACACCGCCATCAACTCACTCCATACTTGGCCTTGCTTTTCATTGATTTTGAAAAAGCATTTGATACTGTTGACTGTAGCTATTTGGAGAATGTGCTGGAGGTGATGGTATTCGGCCTTCCTTTTCGGCGCCTCATCCGAGTTTTATACTCCAGTCCCAAAGCAAGGGTCCTAATTAATGGCGTGCTCTCGGAGGGGTTCACCATCCAGAGGGGCACTCGCCAAGGTTGTCCGCTCTCGCCGCTTTTATTTGCGCTAGCGATGAAGCCCCTGGCCTCTCTCATACGACAAGATCTCCGCATCCGGGGTTCGGCTTGGGACCCCTATCAGGTCGAGAAGGTCGCCCTTTACGCCGACGACGTCTTCCTGTTAGTAGCGGACCCCGAGAGCTCCGGCCCATGGTGCTTGGACGCCCTTTCCGCCTTTGAACGGGTCTCGGGCCTTCGGCTCAACCCAGCGAAATCCACTCTGGTTCCCCTCCACCCGTCCCGTGCCTGCTCCGATTGGCAAACAACCATTCCTCTGCATAGGCAGTCCTTCAAATACCTGGGGACTTGAATGGGCCCTCAACATTACGCCCCTGGTTACCAAGAGCAAGGCGGACCTCAGGCGTTGGCAATCCCTTCCTCTTAATCCCCTTGGCAGAAGTGCCCTTTTTAAATGATTGTTCTCCCCCTTTTTAGGTCTCGCCTGAGCCAGCGCTTTAGCGCTGCTCTGGTGAGAGTGTTAGTAAACTTGTTTTGGAAGTGCAAACTAGTGGCTTTTCAGGCCTCCAGCTACAGTGCATGTGCGCCGTGCGCGCGCACCATCTGTCAGCCTGCGTGATCACTTTCGCGGCCACTTTGATGTTCTCAGTGAGCCGCGCGGCCACTGAGAACATCAAAGCGGCCGCGAAAGTGCACACCATTTGCCAGCCAGCCTGCGTGCCTCTCTCCCTTTAGTGCGCGCGACTGCCCTACCCCCTCCTTTATCCCACTTCCTGCTTGTTATTTTCTTCCTGCCGATGTGGCTTTCTTACAAAGTCCCTTTAAGTTAAACAAGCATTGGCATAGCCAATAGGTCTCGCCTTTGGGACCTTATAAGTGTTTAGCCATGCAACTGTTGCATAACTAAATACTTATAAGGTCCCAAAAGTGTGACCTATTGGCTATGCCAATGCTTGTTTTATATATTTTACAAAATATAACTTTTCGTCTCCCGGGGAGTTAGTTCCGTGAGATAGATGGCTTCCCGGTTTCTATGGAGAGGTGGGAGACCACGAATGTCTCTGACTCACTGCCGCATACCTCCGTATGACGGGGGCATGGGTGTGACCAACCTTCACCTTTATTATCTGGCCATGAGACTCATCGTGGTTCACGATTGGTTCGCCGGCGGCTGGTCCGATCCGGCATACCAGGTTGAGCTCTGATCGATGGACTTTCCGCAGCTCCAAGCCTACTTGTATGGGGCCCCCATACCACAAGTCCTCCCCCCATCACTATGGCAGTCCTATTGGCTTGGCGCACTGCCCTGCGCCACACGAAACGGGATGGGAAACTTACCCAGCATACACCCCTGTGGCATGGTACTTGGCTGCGGGAGGCCTCGACTCTCCGGGACAAATTAGGATCTCGCTTCTTGGGGACGTCTGGGTTGGGGACCATATCAGATCATTTGCAGATTTGCAGCAGCACTACTCCCTCCATTCCTCCCAATTTTATAAATATCTACAACTTAGGCATGCCCTCAAGGTGCAAATTCCATCTCCCACCTCCCTCCCTGAATTTAGTCCCCTCGAAGCCCAAGTGATGATGGGGATCCTGTGTAGGGGGGATGTCACGGATTTATCGCTCCTTAGTGAACAATGGCCCGCAACCCTAGCACTGCGTGCCCGCTGGGAGGGTTAGCTGGGCCCCTTAGAGGATGGGGACTGGAGAGACGCTCTCATGGCCCCCAAGACCTTGACGACCTCCTCCAAGCTGCATCTAATCCAACTCTATTGTTTACACACAGCATACCTAACCCCTGCGCGTCCATACAGAGCCTGACTGCGGCCCTCCCCGACCTATACACGCTGCAGTCATGCTCCAGCTGACTTTTACCACATGATCTGGCAATACCCTGCCCTGGCACCATTCTGGGCGGGGGTGGAACTGGAACTTACACACAACCTGGGGTGGACGGTTCCCCATGACCCATTACGCCTGATTCTAGGTGTTTTTGATGGCCTGGATGGCTCTCGGGCTGACAAGCGCTTCCTTGGGACTGCAGTAGCGGCGGCGAAACGTGACATTGCGGCACTCTGGTCTGAGGCCAAGTCCCCTACTGTACGGAGGCGGAGACGGGGGGGGGGGGCTAGATTGGTGCGGAACTTGAGAAGAACCCCTCTTTGAAGCCCGGGGCTGCCCTGAACTATTCGGAAAGATTTGGGGTAAATGGTTTAATCTATTGTCCTGAGGGATGTATGTGTGCATATGTATCATGATAACCTCGCGCAAGACTCTATTCTTATGAATGATTTACAGGTCTGTCATCTTCCTTGCAGGAATAGCATCCAGACACTGTGCTTGATTTTGCTGCCACTGTATTTTGTTTTAAAAATCAATAAACTTGATTATCAAAAAAAATACCATCCCTCAGACACACGAACCTCGTCGCTCTCACACTCAACCGTTCAGTCTATTTCTCCTGTGCTGTACCATCTCTCAGGCATACATACATCCTCCCGCTGCACACACGTCAGTGCAGGCCATGGGTCGAGTTAAGCACACAGTAGGGGAGTTCTGTCAGGATGGGCCAGGAAGCACCACTCAAGTGACACAGGTAAAACCTACTTGTTCACTTTACTGATCACTAAAATCACGGTATGCTGCCACCACTGTGCTCATGCTACTTAACTCGAGGTAAGAGCAGTAGCCTTACACCTCCTGAGATTAAGGCTTTAGGTTCCCCTCCTGGTCTAATTTGACCGCCGTCGATGAGAAAGGCCTAGCTCACAGCATGATCTGTGTTCGTCAAGATCAAAAATCATTTCCAATGATACAGATATCACAACAACTGGGGCACTCTGGACAGGAGTATAAATCTGTCACCATATGAGGGACTTTTCTTTCCCAACATTGGGGTTATCTAAATCTTTTTCCCCTTCCATTTAGGGATCTGCTACGTTACCGCTCCCCACATTCCAACACACGACCACATCATGTGACTGAAAGTGACCTGTTCCTCACCACATCAAGAGCAAGTATGACTTATGTTCGGAAGCATGTCCTATACGGGTGGTGGAGTTAGGTATGCATGGTGGACTTGGTAATACTGAATGAACTTGAACTTCTGGAGACTGGGCAAATAAATTGAAGAGCTCGTAACCAGTCAGCATCGGCCACTGCGCCTTGTATGTCCTCATTCTATTTAGTTCTAAGGCATCTAAACTCTATTTATGTGTACCTCTGTTGACTCCATACAGTACAGTGATTAAATGGTACCCCTGAACCACATGGAGAGAATCACTGCATTTACTTACGGTTCAGCATGGTCCGTGCTCCATGTTTGCTTAACCACTTTTATCCTTATAAAACTCTAGAGAATTTATAGTTCCCAGGTGTCTTTTTTAACCATCATTTGCTCTATTACTGATTCAATAAGACCCCCTTAGCCGCCTCCCCATGGGTAAAATGTCTCAACATCGTCTGCCTAGACCTGGGTTCATTTTGCCTGGGTGGACCCTGTACATAGCAATGTTGTATTTCTTGATTCAGATTAGCACGCTTCACATATAGCCCCACAAGGCAGAGGCCTTCCGTGAGATAAATAGCTGTGATATTTGTGTGAAATATTGGCGTAAGAGCCATCCTAGCCAATAGATGCCCACCTTTATCATTTCTCAATGACACATTCTCCCAATAGTAAAACAAAGTCTCTCACTCCTCAGTGAGCAGAGCCTTGGTCCATGAGCCATATGCTGGATTAGCTCTTTACGCTCTAGTACCTGCATCTCATTTTCCAAGCTTCAGAAGTGATCATTCAGGACTTTCCTCACTCTTTGTGCATAAGCCCCTCATGTTTCAGACAGTGTCAAGGGGTCTTCTGACAAGCTGTGTATGCTGTTAAAGTACTGTGATAGCTCCTTATTAGGTTTCGCCTGCAAAGTGCTTGCACTATGCTTGCGAAATCTCTTGTAAATAAATCGAAGATTAAAAAGGGGTTTTGAGCCAGCCCCTTATTTACCATTGGTTGACTCCAATATCACTCTGGTTTCCTTGCCTCTTATTGGTCACTGCTTGCTCCTCAGCTTCCTCCGGGTTGATTCTGTGTGTGTGTCCCTTTCATTGTGCATGGACAAAGTACAACTTCTTGTCTGCGGCCGGTGTCCTTCCACTGGCTGCGGATTGCTACAGGTACTCTTTTTTCATTTGTGCACATGCGCTCCCCACAGAGTGCATGTGTCTGTAGTCCCTCACCCCCGCCTGCTGTCTGTTGTTTCACCACCTCCTGCCTCCTCTTTGCTGTCTGTTTTTTCTCCACACCCCTGGCTGTCCGTTGTTTCACCACCCCTTATCATTCTCCCGCTGTCTGTTGTCCCCACCCCCTGTCTGTTGTTTACCCCACCCATGCCCTCTGTCCCTTTTTACCCACAGTCCACCCTCCTCCTCCTGCTGTGTGGTGTCCCACACCCCCATCATCCTCCTCATGTTGCTTGTCCTCCTCCAATCCCACATGCTGTTTTTAATTTTTTTTTTAAAAAGCAAAAAAATTAAATCTTATGACACAGTCAGTGCTGGCCGTGTGAGTGCTTTGCTTGGTTTGTTTTTACTTTAAGCCATGTTGCACAGTAGCCCAATCTGCTGTGCAACACGTAAAAAACAAAACATTGACAAAGCCAATAGATAACGCATAGACAACACCTATTGGCTTTTCCAATGCTTATTTCGTGTGTTTCGGAATACTACATCCTTGGGGGCAGCCGGCATGGCTCGGGGGTGGGGGGGTTGATGGCAGACGCGGGAGTTGCGAGGGGGGGCACGGGGCTCAGCCAGGGGCGGGAGGGGTGGGCGTGTTCTCCATGCAGGCTATATTGCAGCCTGCATGGAAAACAGGGAAGTACGCATGACTGTTTTGGGCAGCACAAGAGGGCCGAAGCAACAGTCATTGCCCACTTAGGAGTGGGCAAACCACTCCTCACCTGCTCGCAGAGCAGCACCGCCCACCCGCCCACAACGCAGATGGACATGAACCCTAAGATGATAATAACTAAGTTATTATCATTTTAGGTTTCTAAGTTGGCACTGCTCTGAAGCAGTGGGGAGACGCTGCTCCGCCATTGCAGAGTAGCTGCCATTGTACATTCTCCAACTTTGACGCCTGCAACTGCCAGGTCGGAATTTTCTTCACTAAATCTCCCCATTGTACAGTTATTGTAAGTATATTATGATATGACATAGGTTTCGCTAGATATTCTGCCCTGGTGACCCTTACACTGAGCTGTGGTATAACAAATAACATTTAAAATCGGGTAAAAATTATTGTTCTCCAGCAGTTGGGAAGATACCAACCCTGCACCCAAGGCAACCGCTTATGAGTAAATTTCCATGCTGGAGCACCTGGCAACAATCGCTCAGATCTATCTTTATCAACATTCAACACACAGTTAAAGTCCTCTCCCATGACATCTGCATCTTGCGGGTAGCATGCAAGTAATGCTGTTATGTATTTTAAGTGAGCTGCTTGCCCCACATTAGGGGACTATATCTCAATATTGTTCAAAGGCCTCTTATCTGCCACTATTATCTTCTACCCTGTATGGGACCCCAGGTCGTATCCAGACAAGAATACCTCTTGTATATGCCTAATATGTTTTACAGTACAGCTGCCTCTTCTGCCTATGTTGTGCATTATACTCACAGCTCTTCTGAGGTGTGTTTTCTGCAGAATAGCTGTGTGTACACCCCTGCATTAAGGTACGAATGTAAATGATGTTTTAGTTAATTTTCCAAGCCTCCTAACATTCCAGGTGAACAATGTGTGTTTACCAGTAGCTGTTGTCATATTTCCCTTGCCAATCAAGTTTTAGTGGTACAAACTTGAAACATCTGTCCCCTCAGCTACACCCCAAGTGTGGTCCTAAGCCCTCAGCTATCTGTTATAGTGTATTGATGATTTACTTGTACCATGCTGTTACCAGCTTCATTCCATTGTTTAGTATAGTGCTTGGGTATCTTTCTTGATCAAACAACCTCAACTAAAACTCTCATATCAAGGCCAGGCCTAAAACCCTCCTATGCCCAGTGTTCATATAACATGCCCAACAATCGAAACACAAAAGAAGGGCCAGAGGAGATTTAGAGACCAGCAGGAGTTAACTCCCCAATATAGTACTATGTAACACAATAGAATCCCTTGTTCTAGACACAAGAAAATTGAAAACAGAATAACTTGAGCCAGAGAACTCCGTTTAAAGTATGATTTCCCTCACCCGCCATAGGTGGCATGCTTCATCATCGGGAACCTACCTGTACTGTGATATCTAGTCACGGTGCGAACTGCAACCCCCTCACTGAGAGAGAGGAGCAAAGCGGATGTTTTCAGAGGTATAATAAATACTTTTTAATGAGCTCAGGTTAGTGAGGTAAGCAGAGCGTACAAAGGAAAATGTGATCGTTAAAACAGGCTTCTGAGTATGCTAACACCTTTATTTGTGCGTCTCTGGGTTAAAAAGCAGGACACTGCACGAAGGATTAAACCTGCTGGGATGTGTCACCAGGGTAGGTCAACATTTTTCAGCCAATAACCCTCAGACGAGGTGTTGCAGTGGTAGTCTGTGATCCAAGGAAGGGCCCACTGGCAGTCACCTGAAAATAAAATGTAAATATATATGTTAAAGTGAACAACTTGATTGTAGGCGGAAGAAAGCCACCATACCACCAAACACAACCGTGTCGTACACCTATTTTTGACACACATACAAAACAATCATCACAGTTGGGTGCAATACAACAGGAGCAGCTAAGTAATTTATCAAGATAGGCTCATCTATAATACCATTTAAAGTGAGGCTTACCCACAATTGTCAGGTGTAGTGCCTCAAGTCGGACCCTGGTGTGGGGCATTTTGCCTCTTTATACGTAATTTTGGTTTATAATTCCCAGAGTTTTTTTTCCTTTCCCTCCTCTTATTTGTTTCCCTTTCTCTCTCCTATAATGATGGGTGGGATAGACAGTACCGTCTATCCCACCCAGCATTATAGGAGAGAGAAAGGGAAACAAATAAGTGGAGGGAAAGGAAAAAACTCTGGGAATTATAAACCAAAATTAGGTATAAAGAGGCAAAATGCTACAGCGAAAGCGATTTCTTGCACAATAAAAGTGATATTCAAATATGGAACTTTTTTGGCTCCAGATCAACTCCATATAACTGTGACATAAGTGTTACAGTGGAATGCTCTGACGGCTGTCTTAGAATGCTGAGTTTACGTTTACACACAGAAGAAGAAAGACGTGTATGACTGAGCTCTGTGGGTGGCGTAGTCCTTTGCGGGTACCCAGGCAGGGGAAGACAGTACAACTGGCTACAAGTTAGGGAATAAGTAACCTGAAGGTTGACAGTGCTTTCCTAGAGAGTTTGCCGTGGTCCAGGCAAACAGCTCTTGCGTGCCACGTATGTTGCAGTCGAGTGAGTCACTAAAGCTTAACACATGTGGAGCCAAAGTGGAATTCCATCTGCCGTAAAGAAGTAAAAAAATTATGAAAGCATTGCAAAGAAGTATTCATATCAATAACCGAGAACTTGCTGGTTAGATCATACGTAAAGGTACTACGCAATATACAGTCATATGTAATTCTAAAGTGCGAATGCTAAAGGCAGATACAACCAGGTTGTCACAGAGCAGTTGATAATCACAAAGTGCAATATAACGTTTCGATTAGAAAAATGGTGTAGACAAAGAGCGCGCAAAAGGACACCTTAGAATAAAACCGTTATTTACTCACCAGAACCTGAGTAAAGTAAGCCAGTACAGCCTCAGCTCCCGGCACCGCATCCCTGGTCAAGCACATGGGTTGTGTTTGGCAGGTGCGCAACCATCACCACAGTCTCCGAATATCTTCAGAATAGTGAAATGTTTCAGCAGACAGAGAAGGAAGTCACGTTTACAGCTATCATTAAAGATGATCCTGAGGTCAGCACGTCACAAAGCATCGCTGTTGAGTCACAGAAACCAAGCCACAGAGATCCATATGCAGTGTCATTAAGTTCTACAACACTTCTGCTTTCCTCAAACCACCATTGCTGTTCGATACCGCCAAAAAGCAAAATATTGGACCGATTGGATAGAAACATTTGATGATTTCATCGATGCTCTTAAAGAGACTGATGATAAAAAGATTATCAAGTATCTCAAAAATCTTGCTGTTGATGGTGCAAAAGAAGCCATAAAGAGAGTGCCATGAACCGATGAAGAAGTCACATATCATTAGATTAAAGAAGTGTTGAATCTCAAGTTTAATCCAATGCCAAATGTTGATTACAAAAGATACATCTTCAACCAGGGATGACAGAAAGTTGGTGAAACCATTGATGAGTTTGCGGGGAGACTCTACACACATCAGATATTGTAAGTTGAATGAATTTAAGGATGAAGAAGCTATGCGTCTGATAGTTATTGATGGATGCTTGTCAGATTTATTCTGACGACGAATGCTGAGAGAAACTATTAGTCTAGAGCGAGTGTTAATGGCTGCCAGAGCTGAAGAGCGTGCTGATAGACAAGCTGCCGACATGGAGGCTGGAGGTGCCCAGAATGAATCAGTCATGAGTGTGAAAAGTAAGCTAAAGCCATAGACTGAAGGACACAAGGTGATGTCTACCCGTAAAAAGAAGTTGTGTTTTAGATGTTTATTTTTGTTTCCACAGGAAGGTAAATGTCCCGCTCTCAGACAGGTTTGTAAAGGCTTGCAAAGCCAAGAGAAATGCGGGTGCATCATGGCGTGAAAACAAAATGGGTGTCGAAATGTTCAAGAAGCAACGTTTGAAGCGCACCCACAAGTCCATGGGGCAACATCAGTTAAGACAAGTCAACACCGAATGACGTTGATCATCGTCTAAATCATCGTCAAACAATTCCTCTGTATCAATGTCAAGTGAGAGTGAAGGAAATTATTGTGCCATGTCGATGTTTACTTCAGACAAATGTGCGCTTGTTGGGCTGGCCGCTTGTGAAAAAAAATGTCAGTCAAAGACAGATCGATATCACCACAACACCTAAGCCATTCAAACATTGCCCTGAAATTACACTGAAAGTAAATGGTTTATTGATTCCTTTCATTATCTACAGTGATGCATTGATAAACATTACGCCTGAGGAGAAATACAATGAATTATATCCATTACCACAATTACGCCATCAAAAACCAAATTGTATAGATGGGCTACATCGACACATTTATAAAGTCACGGTTCGTAAGTTATTTCATGGTTTGGGAAAACTTAAGACTGTGAAAGTGAGCTTGCATATTTATGTGGACGTTCGTCATGTTGTTCAAAGATATAGACAAATTGCTTTTCAATTAAAAGAAGCTGGTGAGAAAGAACTTGAATCATTATTTAAGCATGGTAATAAGTGTTCCAGCAGTACAATGCCAGAGGTATCTCCCATAGTAGTATTGCAGAAAAAGGACAGTGAAGGAGATGTACTCGTATGCGTTGACATGCATCAAGCTAATAAGGCAATTGAACGAGAACATCATCCAGGTCCACACATTGCCAACATGATAACGCAATTAAATGGTGCAAAGGTTTTCTCTCGCCTTGATTTAAGTAAAGGTTATCATCAGCTAGAACTTGAAGAAGATTGCAGGTACATTACAACCTTTTCTAGACTTGTTGGTCTGTTTCGATTCAAAAGACTATGTTTTGGTGTGTCTTCCGCTGCAGAACTGTTTCAAGACGTCATTCAATGTATCATACAGTCTGTCATGAATGCATTCAATTACAGAGATGACATTGGTTTTTGGAGCTACACAAAAAGAACACTATAAAACTCTTACACTAGTATGCAGTTTACTTTGCCAGAGACAATTGGTCTAAGAGGTGGATTCATCAGATCTTTATGTATCTTAGGTAACATGTATAACCCTGGTTGGCGAGGGTATTTAATCGTCAGAAATTCTTTAGTTTTGTCCGCGATCCATTGCATTTCTTTTGCATGTGACAATATGGAAGAAAGCAAAGTCATGAAAGATTCAGTGGGATCATCAGTCAGAAGTAGATAAGTGGATTCATCCTTCAAAATCATTTCAATTTTGCTCTCATAATTTTTTTTATCCATCACAACAAGTGCTCCCCCTTTATCTGCCTTGGTGAAATGTAGTTCTCCGTTATTCCTAAGTGCTTTCAAAGCGTGACAATCACTTCTGGATAAATTGGCGGACACACTGGTTTTAACGGGCAATTGAGCTAAATCTTGTTTAACTAAGGTCTCAAAGGTATCTATAATCTTATGGAAATGGGTGAAGTGAAAGTACTCTTGGGCTTAAATTCAGCGTAGAGGCAGATGTCTGTATTTTGCAAGCATTTTCAGATTTCTTTATCTCTTTCTTTTTCCACATATCTTTCTTTGCACTCAATATTGATTTTTATACTTCACGTTGGTTTCTTTCTTCGTATAGTCTCGGCGTCATGTCTAGTCTTGTTTCTAGTTCCATTGTCTGCACGTTGGGTACGTAGCGTGACGGTTGGCTCCTTTTTAATCTGGCCGAATCACACTGTTTTGTGAGACGCTGTTTCCTGCGGTTGAGTGTTCGGCTTAAGGCTGTACGCGAGTCTACATGTCCATGTCTGTAAGACTCATGTTTTCATATTTCATTTTTCAGCTTTGGCTTAAGCTCCACGGGTCGCAGTTACAATCTTTATATATTTTTTATTACAGGATTTTCCTTTCACTTCTTGTCAGGCACGTATAGCCGTTCAGAGGTATGCAATTTTTACTATTGGGCATTGGTTTCTGTCGTACACACCTCTTTGTAGTTCAATGTTGCTATGCTGGTTATTTCCACAGTTGTAGTAAGTTGGATTCAGCTGGAATATTCACGGCGCCATGATTTTGGTGTTATCAGCAGGTACATCATTTTTTTATATACTCGCGTAATCAGCACTGTATAGTTGGTGATCTCCTGATCGGTGGCTTTTGTTTTATGCACTATCTTCATTTCATGACACGTCGCCAAGTCTCATGGCATATTACAGACTGGCTCTTCTCTCTATTTTGAGAAATAGACTTGCACGTTGGGTGATTTCTAAACTCTTGGTCTTTCATCATCTTTTCCTGCTTCTCTTTTTTTTTGCTTTTTTTTTGCTGTCATTTAGAATTTTCTTTCTGTTCAGTCAATGCTTTTCAAATCTTCGGCCCTGCTCTCCTCTGAGCCCATAAATATGTATTGTTTAAGCATTTTGTTTACTTTCAGTGTTCTAATTATTAAAGCATTTATTGTGACTATTAACATTCTAGATTCCCCTGATGAAGAGGGCAACATAGCCCGAAATGCATTGGGAATGATGTTTTGCTGAATTATACTGCTGAGAAAAAGCACTTTTGTGGGTTTTTTTTCAGAAGATTATCTGCCATCAACAGAATAAAAGCAGATTCTACTACTCGTCTTCATCCACGTTTTGTTAATTTCTGAATGTTTTGTTGCACAAGGGTGAACTGAAGTTGATTAAGTTCACGGTTGATTTCAATTTTTAGTACATACTAATTAGTTCATATGTAATTGCTTGTACACATAGGATTAAGTGACTTTTTAGTAGTGCATCTGTAGTCCTTGGATATTCATCCAGGTCTCCTAGCTTACGAAAGCATATTGTGGCATATGCAAGTAGAAGTTTGTCCCAAACAGAACATGCTTACTCACAACCTGAGAAAGAAAGCTTAGCTGTGGTATAGGGATTGTAAACATTTCGATGTATTCCTCTACGGAAAACCTTTTACGATGATAACTGATCATCAAACTTTATTGATTATATTTGGCAATCCAAAGGCCAAAATACCTCCTCGCAATGAACCATGGGGTCTACGATCCCAAGAGTATGATTATACCATTCTGCTTGGTTCAGGGAAGGAAAACTCTGTCGACTACTTTTTCAGAGTGCCTATACAAGGTCAGGGCACTCCATCCAAGACAGCTGAGTCCTATATCAATTTTATTGTAAAATCAAATGCACCAGCTGCCATTTCGTTGACCCAGATTATCACTGCCACGAGGCATGATAGTAATATGCTAAAGTTGAAGGATATACTTACATCAGTCATGGAACCAACACACTCAACCGCTCATAAGTGATGGAGAATATCTTAAAGTATAAAAATGTTAAGGATGAACTGTCCATTAATCAGGAAGGAGTTCTATTACGAGCAATGTTCCCTCTAATTTCTTTCCTCTGTGTGTGGCAGTGGAGGGTCTCTGTGCGCTGCAACCATGGCTGTGTGTGCCAGGAACCAGAACGCATGTGTGTGCAGCGCCAATTGTCACGCCAAAAGTTTACTTACAAAAGTGAAAGGATGGTGCATTTTCACACATACAGCGCCATGTTAAGGGTCTTAAGGACAGTTTGCAAATTGGATAAACACACCAGGACATGAATTGGTTACACAGGCAAGTACGCTTAAAACCTGGCTGTATCCCAAAGTCTAAACCTGCGCCCTTCCCTTGATTCTCCCAATGTCCCCTGGTATGTTTCTCCAGTCTAAAGCACCAGGATGCCCGTAGGGCGACAGTTGCGCTATATAAGTTTCACATCAATCAATCAATCAATCACACTTCAGGTATAGAAAATCACAACACTTCAACGGTGGTGCCATCATAAGATTTTAATAAATATTCTTATTTGGCGCACTGTTCATTGGGTGGGGAAATGTTGAGAGCCTATACAATATCACATATACACAATAAGGGAGAGGGCCGTTCAGACACATCAAGTGGCATCACTAGATGGGTGACACGGTTGCTTCTCACAGCGATCCTTGCCCTTTTTCCAGTGCTGATAAACTCTATCTAGGTCAACTTTCCCATTCAGGAGGTAGGCCTTTGTCCTCATCAGCATATCCAAATGCTTCTGCTCTAGTCTATTCCTCAATTTACTTTTGATAGTATTCATGAGGCTGAATCCTCGTTCATAATCTGCACTAGATGCTTGAAACGTTGCACAGACGTCAACAAGCTGAGACACCACACTATACTGAGCAGCATTGCGTACAGTGAAATTCACCATGTCTTGAAAGGTGGAAAATAACCCACCCTTTACATGTTCTGCCACCACATATTTATAGTCTCTATATTGTCGGACAACATCTTCTGGTGTTTCACAATCACCTAGGACCAAGACATTTTTATACTTTTCAACAAGTCTTTGTATATTCTCAAACCCAAAATCAAAATGTGATTGTGTTGCTATTGCCTGGATTTCAAAACTTGCCCATTCTTTCAGTTCATGGAACCTTTTTTGCATGTGCTCACAAAGAAGGGAACCAAAAGACAAAATAGGCCCACTGTCAAACTCTTGCCTTTCCTTGTACAACACCATCAGATATCTTACATTGCTGCTCCAAAAGACAGTGTCCCCCAAATACTGTTGCTTAATTTGGCCAATCTTTGCTCGTGCATACTGTACAGCTTCAACAGTAGTCAAAGAACTTTTTTGGAATTGTTTGCACAAAGATGCAAATTCACCCAGAATGTCATTAAGTACTGCAAGGGAAATATGATAGTTGGAGTCTGATAGCTTTTTGTAACAATATTTAGCAACTGGATCATTCTCCTCAACTTTCTCATGCTCAAAGTACTTAAGAACAGCCTCGTAATTACGAATTAGTGCACCAACAGCAAAATGCCTTGAAAGCCACCGGACTTCATTCAGTGGTCGAAAAGAGATCACTTCACATTCAGTGACCGATGCAATTTCATCCAGCTTGGACTTTCTTGCAGGAGATCTGGAGAACACAGTGTAGACAGTCCTCAATAATGTCTCCATCTCTTTAATCATTGGAACCCTCTTCCAGGCATCAACTCCCAAATCTTCTCGATGGGCGACACAATGCTGCTCAACTAGATGAAGAATGGATTGTTTAAGGCGTGTAGCAACACCAATATTCTTACCCAGCATCACAGACGCACCATCGGATGTGAACATGACCATTTTCATGAGGTCCAGTTATTGGCAGTGTAGAATTCTTTCACCACTGTAGTGATAGCCTCAGCATTACAACTAGTCAGCTTCACTATGCCCCCAAACTGTGTTTTGTGCTCTGTTGATGTTACAGGTCGGAACTTGAAGTACAGGATGAGCATTTTTGTAACAGAAATATCTGTGCTCTCATCAATTGTCAATGTGTGATACAAAGCGTGCCGAAGTTCTGCCATAGCTTCACAGTGTATCACGCTATTAATGGCCTCAAGGAACTCAAAGGCATTGTTCTTGCTCCTCCATCTGTCTGGTATCTTCACATACAAAGCTATGTGGTCATGGATGTCTTATACAGATAACATTGAAGTATTTATCTTGACTGCCAGCAACACGTGTTTTTTTTTTTTTTTTTTTTTTTTTAAAACCTTTATTGACAGTTCAAGAAGAACAAGAACGACAAGTATAAACACAGGCAGCACTTCGGGGAGCAAAATCGTACTGCTTATACTGTGGACAGCGTAAGTAGGGCACCAGGAGAAAGAGGTTTTCATTTTATGATGAAACAAGGCAGAAGGATCAGGTGACAAGCAATTTTAAAACAACGATCACGGATATGCAGAGTAATGAACGTTAGCGATTTACAGCAATCTATTCGGTCAATGGCGCAAACACAAGAACATCAGGATGGAGAAAAACATAGTCTACAGCTGCGCCCGCAGTCCCCCGCCAGAACTCCCCAAGAACACCCCGGAAGTTGTGAACACATGGAACGGCAACAAGGCATAGCAAAAGGAGGTGTATCACGCTGATCCCAGAAAAAGAAAGACAAAAAGAATCAGAGAAGAAAAAGGAGGCCATGGAAAAAAGATGAAGGAATACAGAGTCCCCTCCCCCAACCCCCCACCCTGCACCTCTGCAGATGAGTACGGCCCCCCCCCCCCCAGCAGTGTGCCTGTCGCCCTGGAACCAGACCCGAAATGTAGGAGAATAGGGAAAAAGAAGTAGGAAAGGACCCCCACCAGACGGGGGGGTTGAGAAAGCATTTATAAACTGGAGGAGGGCCTTCATAACAGACCCCCGGCTTCTCCCTCCCGCACGGTAAGGTTCCCCTAAAGTGAACAAGGAACAGCACAAAAACAATCTTCTCAAACCACGATGGGGAGCATTATGCACCTATTGTGCCAGTAGCCATGTCAGGAGAGCACACCACCCCAAGCCCGCCCGTCCACTAGGCGACCACCCCCGAGGGGCCAGCCTCATCCCTGACCACTCTGTGGAATTCTGCCCATGCCAACCCCTCGACCCAGCACCATACCCAATGTTCCTAGGCAGAGGAATGTCCAACAACGACAGAGAAGCGACGCACACAGGTGGGGTGGAAGTCTCTGAGCATCAACACAGTCCGCCGCGTGAGGAAACAGGCTTCCCAGTGCTGCCCTAGGGTCTGCACTGCACGCAAGGCTCAGGAAGGCAGAAGCAGCCAAAACAGAGATTAGTTGCTGGAGTTGTCTCTGGGTCGCAGGAGGGCATGCACGGGATGAGGCCACCACATCCCACTCAGGTCCGACGCCTCCGGGACAGATCAGGCCCTCAGAAGGTCGAACACACTGTAGCATACTGGCCGGGGCGTCCAGTCGTGTACTAACCTCAGGGGGGGCCGCCACAGCGTCCTCCTGCGCGCAGTGTGGGTAGACTCTGTGTTCGTGCGGACAGGCGGGCCGCCACTGCCCCAACTCCGACGCCACACCATCGAGCTTACTCCCCAAGATCACGAAACCATGAACCAAGGAGGAGTGAAGAGTACCAAGAGCCTCGAGGAGGTCGCCGTACCCCAGCTCAGCTCTCTGTGATCTCGCCGCCACACTCCCAAGAATCGTACGCTCACAGGCCCGCTGCGGCCCAGCGGACAGGATGGTAGGCTTCATCGACCCAAGATGGCCGCCAAGTATGCCCGACCCTCACCGGGGCCGGGACCCCGGGACAAGCGTCGCGATGTCCACGTCGCGGGTGACCGGGTTCCGGGGGCAGGCAAAAAACTATCCGTGGTCACGGGCAACAGTCGTCCCCACCACGGACCAGCTCCCGTAGAAATCCGGGGGCGGCCCGCAATGATCGGGGCAGGATACGGACGGCGGCCGGGCAGCTCACCAGCAAGGCAGGGGCAGTCACCGGAGGATCTAAGATTTGCACCCCCGGTCATGCACTCGGTCAGCTACACTGGGCAGTAGAAGTGACCACGCCGAAATGTAGGCCGAGTTTAACACCGCTTCGGTGGGCCGACTCCACCCAGTCACCACCGGCCGCTGTTGTCGCACTGCCACCCGGCCACGGCGTCCACTCGATGTCCCGGCTCCAGGGCCGCACAGGCCGCAAAGTTCAGATGCAGTTTTCTCCGGCGATAGCACGGCTAGAAACCTCGGAGTCACACAGTCGGGAGCCCCTCTCCTTCAGAAACACGACCACGTAGCACAAGTTGAGGATCTCAGGCAGGATATCCGTGCGGGGTGCGGAGGTTCACGGAGCCGGGAGTCTACGCTGCCGTCCCGGTCGCCATCTTGGCTCCTCCCCACCCAGCAACACGTTGTTGATGAGAAACTTTATCTCCTCGGGCATAGATCTTTGGCGTTCAACTACTTCCATTCTATTTGCTTTGTCAGTGGCAGTTTCTGTCAGCATTGCCTGCACTCCATAACCAAACCTGGCAGCAGCACTTCTGTTTCTCAATATCACCATGGCAGAGTTGTGTACTTTGCTGAGTAGATGGCGTTTCATGTAATTCAGTTTCCAGCCATCACTCCATTTCTTCTTTGTAGAAAAGTCCATAACAATCTTGGCTTCGGCACATGCTTTGCAAATCAAGCCTACATCTGGACTGTATTGGAATAGTTCCCCGAGTTGCACACAAACCTTGCTTCGTGATTTCTGTGTCTCAGCCTCCACAATTTCTTTCATCCACTCTCCCTTGAATACAAGGCAACATTTCTTCCTTTGTGGTGAAGCACCGCACTCTCCCAAAGTTACAGCTTTGCGCTTGAACATTTCCGTGCCCACTGGTTTGAACCTGCTGTGCCACAAAGCCTGCAAAATAAGGCAACATGGCTTACGTTGACACCTAGCTCATGAATGCAATCTGTTATACTACAATGTACTAGATGCACCACAGTTTAACTCTCCCAAACAATTACCTCTTCTGCTTGAACTAACGCACACCTGTTTAAATGTATGGGGTTCTGGCTGCGAAACCTGCAACAGAAGAATACATGGGTAAGTATATTACACTACAATCTACAAGATGCACCACAGTTTAACTCTACCAAACAATTACCTCTTCTGCTTGAACTCACGCACGCCTGTTTAAATGTATGGGGTTCTGGCTGCGAAACCTGCAACAGAAGAAAACATGGGTAAGTATATTATACTACAATCTACAAGATGCACCACAGTTTAACTCTATCAAACAATTACCTCTTCTGCTTGTACTCACGTACGCCCGTTTAAATGTATGGGGTTCTGGCTGTGAAACAGAAGAAAACATGGGTAAGTATATTATACTACAATGTACAAGATGCACCACAGTTTAACTCTACCAAACAATTACCTCTTATGCTTGAACTCGCACACGCCTGTTTAAATGTATGGGGTTCTGGCTGCGAAACCTGCAACAGAAGAAAACATGGGTAAGTATATTATACTACAATCTACAAGATGCACCACAGTTTAACTCTACCAAACAATTACCTCTTCTGTTTGAACTCCCGCACGCCTGTTTAAATGTATGGGGTTCTGGCTGCGAAACCTGCAACAGAAGAAAACATTGGTAAGTATATTATACTACAGTCTACAAGATGCACCACAGTTTAACTCTACCAAACAATTACCTCTTCTGCTTGTACTCACGTATGCCCGTTTAAATGTATGGAGTTCTGGCTCTGAAACAGAAGAAAACATGGGTAAGTATATTATACTACAATGTACAAGAGGCACGACAGTTTAACACTACCAAACAATTACCTCTTCTGCTTGAACTCGCGCACGCCCTTTTAAATGTATGGGGTGCTGGCTGGGAAACCTGCAACTGAAGAAAACATAGGTAAGTATATTATACTACAATCTACAAGATGCACCACAGTTTAACTCTACCAAACAATTACCTCTTCTGCTTGTACTCACGTACGCCCGTTTAAATGTATGGGGTTCTGGCTGTGAAACAGAAGAAAACATGGGTAAGTATATTATACTACAATCTACAAGATGCACCACAGTTTAACTCTACCAAACAATTACCTCTTCTTCTTGTACTCACGTACGTCCGTTTAAATGTGTGGGGTACTGTCTGCGAAACCTGCAGCAGAAGATGCACCTGTGTAACTCTACCAAACAATTACCTGTCAGTTCTGCCTGTACTCACGTCTGCCTGTGAAATTGTATTCGTAGTACGGTCTCACAAAGCTGCAAAAGAAAAGGGGTGCAGATTGTGAATCTATTTACCCAGCAACCCCCAACCCAACGAGGAACGTAAACAGAATTAACTTGTCTTTGTGGGTACTCGCACCTGACCACTCAAATCCAAATACCTTACAGACTGGAAACCTGCAATTGAAGACAAGATCGTCAGCAAACGCTCGAAGAATTACAAACTATGAATGGGACCGGTCTAGAGACCCCAATAGGAAAAATGACCAAATAATTACCTGGGATTGCAGACTGGGACAAACAGGCGTGTGCCCATGTTTTCCATTATTAGCATCCATTATCTTGAAACTGGTCTTTAAATCTGTATTTTGTATAACACCTTCTGTGATGCAGCTTTTCCCTTGCATTCAAACTGCGCAAATGGTTGAGGTGGGTGAACAAGGAAATTCACAAGGAGGACTGAGCAGCACACAATCCATCAAAAGATCCCAGCTGAAGATGATGCAGTGGCGTGCAAAAAATATGCTAACGACTTTCTAGCAATTTTCAGGCAACCATAAAAATATCAAGATAACTCTGAAGAATGATGGACCTGCTGCACAGCGATCTAAGTTTTGTCTAGTGGAAGTTGACCCATCATTAAGTAGCCGAGGAGGTTAAAATGCCTGATAAAAAGAAGCTGGTGAACCATGCAGTACACAAATTACATGCAATGTAAATAGGTCAGTGCATTACTGCTTCTGTCAGACAGCTCCTTTTGTTACGTGCAGTTTATAAGTTAAATCCTAACATAGAACAGTGAGCTATTAACTACCAAAGATCTGCATTTCCATTCATTGCAATGGCAGAAAACCTGCGACAGACCACCCGAGCGGAAGAGTAACATAGCTTTTGATTGTAAGAACTTAAGGGTGTTTTTGAACAGTAAATAAAAAAATTCAAAAATCCAGCCTAAAATGTAAAAATCTGCATCAAGAGGAATAACCTTCAATCATGTTTTACTTGCAGATATTTTTATATATTTCCCGCATCTTCATTGCTTTGATTTTGTTCACAAGAAAATGTCACTCTTAGCCATTGAATGCTAGTCATAATAAGTACATTGAAATTATGAAAATGTCACGCTTAAGCAATCTGAAACCTTGGCAGCTATGCTCACTTTACTAGGAAAAGAGTAGAGCAAGTTTAAAAACAGGGCATGTGCATTCAGAAAGTACACGCTGTGTTTTTAAACTTGCTCTACTCTTTTGTTAGTGAACTGTGTGTTGTTGAATGCAGGCTTTGAGCAAATCAGTGTAAGAACTACAGGGCATGATATCGATCACAAACGGAATGCATGCCTTTTGAGAAAAGTATTATCAAACATGTCCAGGTATGTAGGACAACATGTATGCTTTTGCTCCTGCCTCATCTGTGTTATGTCGATATGTTATGGTACTGGATATTTGTATAGGTCAGCACAAAGCTCCGCATTATTTAATTACTTGGCATCTTGGCACATACACAAACATTGATTTATATACATTTGAAATGGCTGCCTTGTGTGACCTAACGTGATGACACACTCACTGCATGTGATTCAGTCTTCAGTGCATTCATCCCATCTCACCTTTATTCCACAGGTGTTCACAAAGTGAGAGTAAGACCTCTTCTACCCCGGTCATGAAACTGGCCCACCAACCCCCCCCCCCCGCATCCCCCCCCCAAAAGATTAGAGCCAGTTTAAAAACACAGCGTGTACTTTCAGAAAGTGCATGCTGTGTTTTTAAACTTGCTCTACTCTTATGTTAGTAAAGCATGGTGTGGGGACGATTGTGGGCTTTTATTTAGGTATTGATGTCAATCAGAGCCCCTTCACGGGCTGTGATTAACATCAATACTTAAACAAAAGCCGACAATTGCTCTTGCAGCCGCGCATTACTATACAACATGCATGTGTAGATTTCTTGGGGTTGCCTCCCCTAACAGTTCCACAAATATCTGGGATCACACCACCTACTTTCAAATACAGTCTATGTAGAATAGGCCCCAGTGCTCTCAACTGGGGGAGGGTAGTCCAAAAACAGTAGCAAAGTGAAATAGAGTATCAGTGAGTTCCATACTTTCTCAAAGGTTTCGGTCATCTGTGGATATAAAGCATGAGCTTTTCTAGAGCCACAGTTCATCATAACTCTGCTATCCACAATGCCACCAGCGTAGGGTCAGCTATTATCCATAATATTACAATAAATCTTTTGCCCGTACACAAAATGTACATAATCAAACGTTTTACAAATTGTAGCACCTCACGATGTGTTCACAGTGTGTGAGCAGCCCCCGACCCAGCCGGCCATAAACACTTTGTCTCAGCCTGGCTGTAGTGACTGGGAAGCATTGATATTGCACAGTCACAAGTCAGTTCAGTGCAGCTACGCTCAGCCTGGCTGCATGACTCGGGAAGCACATTTATCATGAGATAAGTTTTGTTTTTATGAAACGTCTGCCGCACACTGCACCTGAAGTTCACTCGAGGGGTGGAGGGTGCCTCGTTTAGATAACAGGAGGTTAAAACCAACTGGCAGTGGAGTTGAATTGTTTGTGTGCCCAGGAGTTTTCATGCAAAAATACAAATGTCAAAATAATGCTGGTGAATGATGAAGTGCTGGAGCAAGATCAGCATTTCAGTTACAGTTTTATGAGGATTAGCTATGAGTTACTGCTGTTTACTAGGTTTGTGCCCTTCTATTTCTAGTGGTTTGCAGCAGTTTTAGATCTTAGTTTCTAGTTGCTCAAAAGAGTGTAATTTCTTATATTTATATATGTTTACCTCGTCGTCATTACTTAATTTTGCTCCCGAGAAAGTGTCACTCAGCCATTGAATGTCACTTCTAATTACAGTGAAATTAAGAAAATGTCACACAGAAGCGATCTGAAACCTTGGCAGCTATGAAGTTTAAAAACACAGTGTGTACTTTCAGAAAGTGCACACTGTGTTTTTAAACTTGCTCTACTCTTATGGGCTTTCAGAAAGTGCATGCTGTGTTTTTAAACTGGCTCTACTCTTATGTTAGTAAAGCGCGTTGCGGGGACGATTGTGAGCTTTTGTTTAAGTATTGATGTTAATCACAGCCCGTGAAGGGGCTCTGAATAACATCAATACTTAAACAGAAGCCCACAATCTTTAACAGCAGCCACATAGCCACATGCCCACAAGCCCACAAGCAAGCCCACCAGCCCCCAAGGCAGCCTTACCTGAACTCCGTCGCGACTCTTCCGGCACACCGCTTCCAAAAAATGCCTGCTTTTCGCGCCGCTCGCTTTTTTAAAGCAGCGGTGGCGCGACTCTCTCGTGCGATGACCGGGATGTGTGCGCGCTCCACACACGGCAGTGCGCGCTGACATCAAGAGAGGTGCGCACGCGCACGTTAAAGGGAACGGTGATTACGAGGGTCGAGAATCCTGATTCCAGAGTCTGAGACAGAAAATAATTGCGGTAGCCTATGAAGGACATTGTGAAATTGTTGCCACAAAACAAGCTCTCCTAGATCGAGTTTTGTTTTCTTAACTTGATGACAGGGTTAAAAAGGAATTAAAGGCCTGTCATTTATGCAACTGTCTTTCTACAAAAACTATTCACCATCCATTGAACATGTCAGAACTCCCAAAGCATACATTCGGAGAGAATAGCCATCAGCTTTTTTTGTTCCACTTGACAATGGACATCATCTGTTGGTGAATGCTCACGATTTCCACTAATTAAAGATCTTTTAGCTGCAACTCAAGAACAAGTCATTGAAAGACTAGATGGCATCTTTGCGACATGGGATGTTCCAGCCATAGTGAAGTCTGACAATCGCCCTCTTTTCACTAGTCGAGAGTCAGGAGATGTTTTTGAGGCATTTGAAAATAAAGTATCAAATGAGCACACCTCTATGGCCACAAGCCAACAGACTTGTTGAGCATTTTTTGAATACGCTAAAGAAAGCAGTGTAGCGTGCCACTCTTGAAAAGCTAAATTTGGAAACTGTATTGAATTCTACATTGAGAGCTTATTGTTCAACACCCCACTCAGCCACAGGTGAAAGTCCTGCAACTTTGACGTTTGGGAGAGCAATGAATACTAAGTTACCTCTCTGGACCACTCAGAGAAAGTAAGATGTAACGACAACTCATGAGAAGGATTTGGTTAACAACCAAAAGATGAAAGTGCATGCTGATAAAGGACGACATACAAAGAACTTGGGGGCATATTAACAAGGGCTTTATCTCCGCTTTTTTGGCCAAAAAAGCAGAGATAAAACTATTGCCCTATTTACAAGAGGGTGCTAACATGCATAATCGCATGTTAGAACCCTTTTTCTCGATGCCTCCCTTTGCATCTCCATTGAGATGCAAAGTGGGCGTCACTGGGCGTACCCCAATGGACTAGCTTGTAAAATATCGCTGATGTTCACATCACGATATTTACAAGGCAACCCACAGGATTTCAGCAGACGTTAGATTTTGGCGAAAACTGCGGTTTTCGCCAAAATCTAACGTCTGCTAAAATCCTGACTTAGCTATCCCTAACATAGGGGGTGGATTATGCTGATACGACCACAGGGTCGTATCAGCAAGGTTATCGCTGTTTTGCAGGAACATCGCTGGAAAACCAGAGATGTTCCCTGCAAAACGACTATTTTCCCGCTATCGCAGGAATTTTTATCGCCTTGGAGATATGCGTTGCTAAGAACGCGATATCTCTGTGATAAAAACATGCGATGGCCGGCGTTAAAAAAATTAGCACTAAGCGCGCTTTGTGATAGTTATAGAAAAGTGTTGCTAATATGCCCCATCGTCTTTAAGAGAGGAGATGCAGTTCTCTTATGACAAATACAAAAAAGAAAATCTGATACTCCTTTTGATGCAGAACCATACCAAGTGGTTTCTACTAAGGGACACAGGGGGACTGCCCAGCTCCCTGGGAAGTCTATTACTTGAGATTCTTCTCATTTCAGGCACTTGACCAATCGTTTATCAGAACTAATAATTGAAAGAGAGACTGGGTCTGAAACATCAGAAACTGCTGTTGCTTCCACACCATTGACGCAGATCCTGGACATCGGTGACAACACATCCCAATTTCCCAGACCAGGGTCAGGTCAAACAATTAAAGTGCCAAGAAGATTCATTGAAGAGATTTGATGTATATGTCTATCTAAAATTAATATTTTGTTTAAAAAAGTATAATTTTTTATTTAACAGAGGGGGCTATGTAGTGTCTTGCGAATTAGAAATGATGAAACCCTTTTGGCTCCACATGGACACCATAGAGCTGTGACGTAAGTGTTAGAGCAAAACGCACTGAAGGCTGTTTTGGAATGTTGAGTTTGATGTTACACGCAGAAGAATAAACATGTATATTACTAAGCTCTGTGTGTAGCACAGTCCTTTGCGCGTACCCAGGCTGGGGAGGATGCTACAGCTGGCACAGAATGGAAAAGTGAAGTCATAACTATCTTCCTTCCTCTCGCACTTGTTTGTTCTCATTTAGTGTTTTATTCATGTAGTTGGTGGATTGCAGTCAATCTTACCGAACAGACTGCTTCCCTTGTTTTACCTAAGTCCAGAATTTATGCTGCTGATCAACTTTTGGTCCTGCTTTTAAATCCAGGCATGTACTCATTTGCACTCAATTATCGAGAAAGGCACCTGTTTACTCATGCACCCAAACACTAACTTGTCCATTCATGAGCTCAGTCACTCAAGCATCCAGGTGCTCATCTACTCTATATTTTAATCAACCCATTGACCCATTCTACTGTTGCCTATCTCCACAATCTCTCACACAACTATACTCAATCAGTGAAGGAATAATTTCAGTTATGAAAAAAAAGCCAGACTTATTGACTTTGTTTATGTTTGTTAATATTTTAGTCTAGCCATTACACCAACTTTACATACTTTACATCTTAGTGGGGCATTTTACTAAATGGATGATGCCTGTGAAGGGGTAGCTTTGTGTGCAGAGACAGTACCTCCCCAGGGAATCATTAGCTCCCAGTGTACGCTACCTGGCCGTGGGCCAAGAACAAAGAGCAGTATTTACTCATTTTGCCCACTGGGCATGTCCCCGGTGGGCTGGAATCTTTGGAGAATAATTTTTAGGTCAGGGGCCGCTCCTAGTGTCTCTGTCACTTTCTCCAGCTTCCCTGAGTAAATACAACAGGTACAGGGGGGCTTCAAGAGAGGAAAGAGAGACGAGAAAGTTGAGAGACCAAGGAGGAAATGGGTGGTTTGAACGTTTTTGCCAATGCTGCCTTTGGCTGCCAGTCCGACCTTGTTATTTACCAAGGAACCACATGAGTAGAGAGATATCTTTCGTGATAGTGCAGAGAGCTGTGCTCCTACTGATTTAAAATTGTAAAGCGCAGCAATTACCAAAAGGCCTCAAGGCACTGTAGATCACCGTCCAGAAAAACCAGCTGATAGTCCAAAAAAAGAAGATGACTACAAGGAGAATAACCATGTCTTAAGAGCCTTCCTGAAGGGCAGGAGATGAGGAATGGCCCTTATGTTTAGTGGAAGGGTATTCCAGAGTTTGCTAGCTGGGAGATACCAGACAAACATGGTTTTCAATCTTGCAGGGTATGGAAGGTGAAGGGCCTTGTGGACCATGCAGAGAGATTTAAATCTAATGCGTTTGTTAATTGTGAGCCGGTGTAAGGACTCCAGTCCCTTTGCAGCGGACTGCCCCCTAGGTATGCCCAGAACCAGTCTCACCAGGAGTCTGGGCTGCATGTTCTTATTTGAGTCCAGATACAGTGAGTTGCAATAATCAAGTCTGGACATTACCAGGGCAAGAGCAACCCGCTTGTGAGCAGACTGTCGAATGAATAGGAAGATTTTCTTGAGCATCCTTATAATCCAGGTGCAGGTTGTTGTGGTACGATTTATTTGGGCATTAAAATTAAGTTCTGTGTCCATCAATATTCCAAGGTTCTTGGCCTTTTTTCCCGGGATAGGACAGGTTTCCAAGGAGTGTGGCCAACAGTTGCTGTTTCAGCTTGATATCCCTGGGTCGAAGATCATTACTTCAGTCTTGTCCCCATTAAGTTTCAGAAAATTACATGACATCCATTCTGCCACTTTGGTCATGCAGCTAGAAGCGTTCTCTACTATTGAGCATGACTTTTTGGGGATTGACACCATGATCTGAGTGTCATCTGCATATGACACTGCCTCCATTCCGAAAGAGTGGATTATTGCCGCTAAGGGTGCTACGTAGAGATTAAAGAGCGTAGGGCACACCTGCGGTACACCACAGGGCAAGGAGAAAACCTCTGAGTAGAAACGCTGTAGCTTCATCCTTTGGGTTCTATCCTTAAGGAAAGAGGGCAGGAGAGCTAACGCTTGATAGGAAATGCCAAGGCCTTGGAGCCTATTCAGCAGCAGAGTCGGGGAAATGGTATCATATGCTGCTGATAGGTCCAGGAGTATCAGCACTACCCCTTGTCCTTCGTCAACTAGACGCCTAATACAGTCCGTGGCTGAGATTAGAGCAGTCTCTGGTTTCAGGAAACCTCATGGGACAAACTGGGAGTTATCGAACCAGTTTTGTGTTTCCGCAGTTTGAATCAAGTGGGCATTAAGGTGCATTTCCAGGATCTTTGCTGGGACAGGAAGCAGGGAGATTGGGTGGTAGTTCTTACAGACCGTAATATCCAGATTCGTTGTTTTTTAAAAAGAGGCCTGATGATAGCTTGTTTCCAGCTATGAGGGTTGTTTGAGCACCCTGGGGCAGATTTATGAGACTCGTGCGCCACATTTGCGCCGCCGTTGCGTCACTTCTGTGACGCTGCGGCGGCGTAAACCATGCACCCTATTTACAACGTGACGCATCTAGGGAGATGCGTCACGTAAAGCCCTGCGCCACATGAAACCTGCGTCAGGTTTCATGTGGGCGTTTTGGGGTAGGGGGGCGTTCCGTCGCAGGAACGCCTCGGAAAAGTGCTACAAGATTTCACGTAGTCACTAAGTGACTGAGATTTCACTTAGTCACTTTACCGACGCCGCTGCGTCAAAACCTTGTGCCTGCTTGAAGCAGGCGTAAGGCGTGACGCACCATGTTGAGGATAGGCCCGGTTGGAACAGTGCTGGAGTTGCGTCGCGCCCGCCGCACAACTCCAGCACTGCGCCAACCTTACGCCGGCAGATGCGACACGCATCTGTTTATCCTTGCGCCATGATGCTCCGCATTGTAAATGTAGCGCATCTGTGGTGGCGCAAGGGTAAACTTGTGTCACACATCTTTCCAGGCGAATCCCTGCTGATTTGCAGGGATGCGCCAGGAAACGTAAATCTGGAAGGAAGCGTCTTTTATGAGCAATTGTCTTCAAGGGGGCAAGTTTATTGACTGCAGTCTCCAGCCATGCAGCAAAGGCCTCAGCCCCACTCTCAGGGTCATTTGGATTACACAGGGTATACTGTTTAATGTTCTAGCTAGAGTCTCGGCCGAGACTCCTTTCCAGTTTCTGGATTTAGCCACGGGGTGAGGAATTCTGTTCTTTCTGGTTGCCGGGAGGGGGACAAACTCGAAGGCAACTGCGCTGTGATCTGACCAACAGATAGGGATGATTTTTTGATAAACTACTCTGGCATCATTAGTAAAAACCCCATCCAAAGTGTGGCCCTCCTTATGTGTGGGGGCTAAGACTAATTTGGACAGTCCAAAATTAGCCAGGGTTTCTAGAAGGGTGCTTGTATCTTGGTTGTTCGTCTCTTCTAACTGAAAGTTAAAATCATCTTGGATGGTAATCTAGCTCTCCGCTAGAAAAGGTTCTAGCAGGCGTTTAAGTTCAATGTGAAACGGAGGTCTGGGGCCTGGGGGTCTATAGATCAGCAGCCCACCAAACGAACATGTGGCTGAGGTAAAATGTTTGAAATGGAGGACTTCGCAAGTTTGTAGGTTGAAGTCTGATTCTATCAAACACTTGAAATGAGATTTAAAGACAACGGCCAGGCCTATGCCGTACATCCCACCCTGTCTACTCACTGAATAGAGTAATTATTCGGGATTGCATCTGCTAAATCCGGCCCTGTTATACTGTTGGCCCAGGTTTCAGTAATAAGGACCCAATCAGGTTCCAAGTTTGCTAAAAAAAAATAGCAAACTCCAACTTATGTTTAATGAGGGAGCGGGCGTTTAAAAGAAAACCACTATATCTCACTCCTTCAGGGCAGGAGTTACCAAGGTTATTAGAGGGTTTATTGAGCCTGCGCGGCCTGGTGTTTGGAGATAAGGGCACACTGTAGCCACAGGAGGCGCATACCTGTTGATGCTGCTCAAAGAGGTTATCAGTGGGGATGGTAGCGTGGGGGCAGTGTTTCACACTTTCGCTGATCTTTAGCGGGTTTCTCTAGAGTAGCTAGAGCGAACTGCCTGTTCCCTAACATGAGTTCCTGGGACGGGCTTGCCTTTGGCGCACCAGCGGCACGTCCCCTGCGCGTCCGCGTACCCATGGGGTTGAAGTAGGAGTGTCTTGAGAGACACTAGACCGCTAATTGCAGGTGTTTCCCTCCCCTCTCCGAGACCGGAAGTGTCTCGAGTATCCTGTGTCCCTCTGCATCAGTCGAGCCAAAAAAACTGCTTGTGGCGGACATGGGAGACAGAAGACCCACCCGACCACAAGCAAGACACAGGTGAGTGGGGCGGGCTAAGGGTAGCGCAGAGCAGCTAGTGTTTCCAAGAATTAAAAAAAAAAAAGTTTCTGACTTTAGCGATTAAAACATTAAGAAGATGTGAAGTTAAAAATCTAATCCATCAATAATGTACCAGGCACCTTAATAGCAGCAATAATATTAACCTAGCAGCAGTTCCAAAGTAAAAGTGAAATGCGGTATATTGTGGTGTACCGGGCGGCCCAATCTATTCAGATTAAAAGGGCCAGGAGCTTGCTAGAAGTGCTGGTATGATTACTTTGGTTCTGCATTTGAGAGATGCGACCACAATAGGGAGCCATGGGCAGTGTAATGTTAAGGAGCTTTGGGGCACCGAGCAAGATGTATTTTGGGGCCCCATGTTTGGAACAACCTTGAAGTTTATTACACATTTTCTGCTAATAATTATATCCAGCATGATGCCAAATAGTTCAATTGTACTTAAACTTACCCCCTCCCCCAGCCATGGGCACGTGGTTCCCCTGTCCCTGATCTGTTCTCATTCCCCTCTTCAGAGTTTGGCGATTGGTTGGGGTCCCCCACTTAAGGAGCGCGTGCTGTCACTTGGGATTGCGGGTTGCCTTGCGGGTGTGGTTGTTTTTGTGTTGTTGTGTTTTGACAAAAGGAAACCGTATTGTTGGTTTGGAGTTATGTGGCCAGCACTACTGATATCTCCTGATTTACCCTTTTTGCACCGCCAAGAGATTTTTCTGTATGTATGTCATATGCTACTGCCACTCTAGCGGCCGGCCAGACGGTTGTAGGCCCATACTTGTAACTATTTGAGATTGTAATAAACGGTTTCAAAAAAAAAAAAAAAAAAAAAAAAAAAATTATACTTAAACTTTCAGAAATCGGGTCACACAAAAACTGCTGAAATATGTATTCACTGGTGTCCTGAAAATCCTTAGATTTACACTGGGTAGGGAGAGGAAGAGTGAGAGGTGGAGTTAGGCAGTGAGAGTGGTTAAGGTAAAGGCCTAGATGTGAGATAAAAGAGAGAGAAAGATCACTTTCCCAGGAGGCCCCTGGGAGGAGAGGGCGCTGGACAGTGGCGGCTCGCATAGGGTGTGCTGCGGGGCGGTGGGGCAGAGTGGGGCGGGGGGGGGGTAGCAAACACAGACATACGACGGAACGGAGTAAAAGTAATTAATACGTTCCTCCGTTCTGTCTACCCCCCCCCCACCCTGCCCCTCCTCCACCCCACCGCCCCGCAGCACGCCCTATGCGAGCCGCCACTGGTGCTGGACAATTGCCCACTTTGCTCATGCCTTAAAACGTCTCTGGCCATGGTCTGGAGAGCGGAATATCACCTGCTTGGTGAATGGGCATGTCCTAGGTGTATCATGTACTGTAAATCGTACTGTTTTCTGTGATTTGTAGTGTGGCCAGTGCTTAATTTGAGAGGCTGGGGCCACCAGTACTCGGTTTTGTGGGACCAGCACTTATTTTTCCTCATCAATCGTTTACTGAGAGCAAGAAAGGGAAAACACAGAAAGCAGAATGATGAAGGAAGAAAAAGACAGATAAACTGCCATAAAAGGAGAATGTAGGAACCTGCAGGAGTGGGATAAAGGTGCAGGGTGTGTCTTGTAGTGGTTTAAAGAAATATGAGGTGGATTCAAGACTACCTGTCTTGATGTTCGCCGCGCTGACATATAATAGTGCGGACTAGGGGCTTCCGAACAGAGTTTCAGGCCCTGGCACTCTTTCTTTTACAAACTTAAGCACAGAGCATTAAAAGACCATTTTGTCTGTGTCAGCGCGAGTGACACGTCTTGTGTGAAGATCTGCTGTTATTTGAAAACCTAGAACCCTGCTTTGATATCATTTGTGCATGCCAAATGCATGTCTGTATGCAGTGAGTGTGTAATACCTGTATGGTAGCAGAACTCTGTGTGTGAATCTGAATAGTGCAGCTCGTGAGATCCAGTTTGGATGCCAGTGTTTGAGCATATTAAAAGATGAGCGGCAGTGTATTGCCTGCCTTCCTGTGGCTGCTGAGTGGAGATAAAGGCGCTGAAGTGAGGAGACTACCTTTGGATATTAGGAATTGCTTAGCAAGAAACTACTGACTAGTTGTTTCTTAGTATGCTAGGAGTGAGGGGTGGGGCTGCAGTTTCTGTTCAAATTGAGGAAGTTTCTAGGCCAGACCTTCCCTTGGTCTGTTTGTAATTACTCCTTTAGGAAGGATGTCCACATGCAGCTGCAGAGATCACACACTGCTGTACTCATGGTTTGGGTACTCCTGTTTGGAGCCTGCCTCAGTGCTACCTGCTGTGATAAGTATCACTTTACACAAAGGCTGTGTCCAGAGAGCAGCCCAAGAAAGACACGTGAAAGAGACTGCCACAAACTGGTTCCTAAGTTTGAGACATTTGATCCGTATTGCCTGTTGGGAAAATGTGTATGAAAGTGGGACTCAAATCAGCTGACTGTTTCAGACACAAGTTCTTCTTAACCGAGAAAGGGAGTGCTTTGCAGAGTACTCTAGTGCTGCGGTGCAATCAGGGATGGGATTTGCCTGATGGCCAGTCTCCTTGAGGTATGGGGACATTACCTGAAGTCTGCACTTTTTGTTGAAGGATCTAAGAGTCTGTCTAGTGTCTAGAACGGTGTCTGCTAAGAGAGGAAAGGAGTGTGCCTAGCCCTGCAAGATGACAGACTGTTCATGAGAGGAAGCCCAGTTTGTTCTTGCCAAGAGGAACACCCAGGGAAAGCCGACTGCATTAAAACCAAAAACGACACATGACATACGTTGGCCTCTTAGTCGTTCAGCATGGTTCCTGATAAGAACTGCCACAAAGACTTCACCAAAACAAGTGTGACTGTATCTGCTGGTCAAGAGCTGGTGCTGCTGAGCCAGAAGGATGGAAAAAGCATTGCTGCTAAGTGGAGCATTTTCGGCCCAGAAAGCCATATCTAGACGACATTGCTTATTGGAACCCTGGGAGACTGCAACTGCTGAAGAAGCTATACTGTATTATCCAGACCTGCTGTGCTGTAATCGGCCACAGATGCTGGTGCCAAAGAGAGGCTGCTATGAGGATGGAAAGCATGGGTTATGCCCATCACATCACCCAATAGGCGAGACCCTCTCACAGATACCCTGAGGCGTTTCCTGCAACCGGAGCAAAGGGCTGAGTTGAGCTCCGAGGAGATCTGCACAAAGTTAACCTAGGGTAAGAAATACTGAACTGAGTAACACATCTAAACATTTGGAGGTAACAGTGACATAATATATACCAGTGCCTAATTCATGGTTCTGACACAGAATACTGGGGACTGTAGCTGTTAAGGTCACTCTGGTGGTGAGGGAGTACCGGAGCTATTAGGATCTCTCTGGTGGTGAGGGAATATTGGAACTGGGAGGTGTTGCGATTACTTGGATTGCAACCAGGGGATAACCCAGTATTCACTAAACTAGTTGGACTATGTAGTATTTAGTTCCAACATGCGCTTTAAAAACTTGGGCCTCATTCATGAAAATTGTTGCATCGCTGCAAAAACAGCGATGCAACACTTTTTAGTGCGCCCTCCTTGCGACACCATGGATGTGCCGTATTTACTGTACAGCGCTCCATGTCACAAGGATTTACAGATACGTCAGGCCTACTGACGTATCTGCAGGCGCAAAAGTGGCGCATTGCTGGGGTGTGTCTGAAAACAGACACAACTCCAGCAATGTTTCCCTTCACATGGGGCAAGTCCCATGTGAAATGGTCTGTGTCAATCTTATGCATCCTTTGAGGCAGGCGTAAGAATTTGACGCAGTGGCATCCTAGAGGTGTTGCAGTGAAATCTCATAGATTTCACTGCGCCACTTCTACAACCCTTTTTTTTGCGAGGGAACGCCCACCCTGCATACATTACACCTGACGTAGGTATAACGTAACGCGGGGCTGTACCAAGTAACGCATCTGCTTAGATCTGTCACTTTGTAAATATGGCGCAACGTGGTGCATTTTTTAACGCCACCACAGCATCACAAACGTGACACAACAGGCTCATAAATAAGCCCCCTTGCTTTTACAAAAAGACAACCACTAGGCTGAACAATAGCTTATTGTATCTGTTGGTTAACTGGTAAGTTCTGAGCTCCTGCCGTCACAGTACCTCCCTGAGAAGCCTATGACTACTTCACCTCGCTCCCCTGAAAGTCAAGTGGGGAAAGGGTTGTATTTGGCCCTGTTTGCAGAGCCACAGCAGGATGCACTCTAGGACACCAATGACAAACAACCTCAACCAACACAGGGGCATATTAACGCTGGCCCCATATAGCGGTAGAAATATTATCGCCGGCTATCGCTGAAATATATCGCCATGATAACGCTATATTAACAATACATAGCGCTATGGCGATAATATTTCAGCGATAGCGGTGTTTATCATGGAACATCGCTGGTTTTCCAGTGATGTTCCATGGAAAACAGCGATAACATTGCTGATACGACCCTGTGGTCGTATCAGCATAATCCACCTACCATTATCAGTATGCCTTAGTCTGGAATTTAACAGACGTTAAATTCCAGCGTTAAGGCCGAGGTAGCGCGATTTTTTTTTTATCGCTGCACCTCCTTGTTAATATCGCGAAGCTGCCTTTGCGATATTAACATGTGTTGTTTTCACAGCCACGTTTTCTACATCAAAGAAACACGCGCTAGCGTGTCCATGATGATATTGTGATATAATTATCACCGCTTATCGCCCGAAAACGGACGCTAAAGCGGCGATAATTATATCGCCAGCCCTTGCTAATATGCCCCACAGTTTGGGATCAATAGCTCCTGTCTGCCCTATCGCCCACTGAACGGGGTCTGACACATGGCGTTCAATGAACATTCTGAACATTCGGCTCTGCCATAAATTCCAAACTCTGCCCTGGGATCCTCCCAACAGCGAGAAGGAAAAGAGGAGTACAACGAAAGGCCTCCCTCAAGGGAAGGGGTCACAGTACCAGATCCACAGATTGGAAACAAATGGCCATCGAGAGGAGTCACCTGATCCTGGAAAACAAGGAGAAAATTACTATTTAGATGAAGACGGGTGTCATTTCTTGCTTCAAGAAAAATCTTCAAAAGAATAAACTGCTACCATACAATGCTCAAGCAGCGGAACTTCAGCACATAATCTGGGATTGCCCACATATCCGTCCTTTGTGGAAATACGTGTTGGCACGCTTGGAGTGGCTGGCAGGCTGCTCGGGGGTGGATTCTTGGGAGGCAGCAGCCTTGGGCATCGTTAAGCGAGCCCGGAAATGCAGAGCAGTGGTGACATACCTTGACGTAGCCCATCCTAGCCAGCTGCTCTTTGACCAAGAGGTAGAAACTCCCCCAGCTGCCCTCCCTGGAGGCCTGGGTACAGACGTCATCAAATGGGTATCAGCGGAGGGCACTGCTCTCCATCGTGAGGAAGCCACGAGCCTTAGACGCCACCCTATAGCTCACACATGGGAGGAGTTGCTATCCACCTCACGGACCCACTTGACCTCCCCACATCTGGAACTACTGGCCAGTCCAGCCCCACCTCCTCGAGGGGCACATCCTCCCATTCAGGGCTAGGGCCATTGATTGTTTCCCGACATATGTAGGGTGGGATCGGCCTCCCCCACGAGCTAGATTTGAGCCTTCCCTTTACCCTGCCTCCCTCCACGACCTCACCACTACGATGGCACCCTCCCCTTCAACCACTCTTCTCACCCTTCCCTCTTTTACCCCATCCTTTACACCAAGGCTGAAAGGTGTATGTGACAAATCTCATATTACTACCCTGAGATGATCTCCCAAGAGATCTTAAATCTGACATCTTCAACAGCAATTATGAAATCCTGTCAAGACTTAAATTTTATAAATCCCCATGAGGCTAAAACTAATCTTTATCTGATTGCTTTCACTAAAAAGAAACACATGATCTGTGAAATGTCCAAGTGTAGATAATCACATTTCTCTACAACACAAAGCGAAGTCTGGGGGAGTCTTATTAGACTCAAATTTTATTGATAGCACTACAAGTCCGTCAAGTGGTCAGCTCAGCAGCTACTACATGAACCTCCCCTGCTACATTCAGCTGGAAATCCCTGAAAAATATCAAGGCTCTATACAGAGGCTATTAAAAGCCAAAGAAGTAACTTGGAATATGTCAATGACTCTTCTAAACTCATCCATGGCCAGATAATCTGTCACTTGGGGGGTATATTTACAAGCCCCTATCGCCACAGGAACGTAACTTTTAGTGACGTTCCTGTGGCAATACAGACCGCACTATTTACAAGGCAGTGTTAAGCCACTTAACGCTGCCTTGTAAATAAGGCACCCTTTCACGCTGTTCTTCACGTTCTTCCACAACACCCATTGATTTTGACGTTGCCCCCTATTTACAAGGGTGGCGTAAATAGGAGACAGCCCAAAAATAAAGAGCCAAAAAACCCGGTCTTAACATGGGGAAATGAGGAGAAATGCTTTATTTCTCCTCGTTTTTGCTGTTTCTATGTGTGCTGCATCGTGCAGCACACATAGACACAGCAAATCGCCATTTATGATTGTTTATATGCAGGAAGGGACACCTTCCTATACATAAACAATCATTCCCTCCAACGCCGGCACCCATGCGCTGTGGTGCAAGGTTGCCTGCATTGGTGCTAGGCAGTTGAAATTAGCGCCAGCGCGGGGAGAAACACAGGGCTGCACCATATTGTTGTAAATACAGTACAGCCCTGCTCTTCAGAAGTGGCGGAGCTCAACGTTAAGCCAAGAAGGCTTATGCCGCACTCTGTCACTTCTTTGTAAATATGCCTCTAACAGCCACTCACTCAACACATAAGAGAGGTCCCTCTTATGTGTTGGGTGAGTGGCTGTTAGAGTGATCGAGGGGCTCTGTGAGTTGCTGGATGCCCTTGTGCAGGCATCCTTCTACTGTTGTTGGAGCTGCAATTCTAATTGAGTGACCTGATCCAGTCCTTATATATGGGGATTAACTGTATTGGCTAGCTTTGTCAAGCTCCTAGTTCTTGTCTGGTTTTTTCATTCTGGTGTATTAGCTGGCCTGTGTCCGCAAAGTGGCATAGCAAGCATGCCATAGACCCCAAACTTAGGAAGGAAAATGGCCCTCTTATCTCTGGTTCGGTAGTAAAAAACAGTCACAATTGGAGTACACCGAGCCCCTTAACTCTTGGGCACCGGTGCCACTCCACTTGCTGCCCCAATGATAGCTATAGCCCCGTCTTCGGTTTCTGTGCCGCCCTGTTCAATTGTTCGCCATCTTAATTTTCCACTAAGGGGTATCTGAATAATTATAATCATTGGAAAGACCAAAAGGTCTGGTGTTAGTGTACTAACTTGTAAACGCAACATGAAAGCAACAATGGATAAATAAGCAAAGAGCATGTGTGTGCTGTGTCTCTGCGCAACCTGCCACTTTCTGGGCTTCCTATGCCTGTGCTGTGTTTTTTTTTATATTTCCCAAGCTTGGTGTGCTGCATGGCATTGACACCACAAGCATAGGGAATAAAAACAGCAACACAGCAAGTTTGTATAAATAAAAAAAAAACAGGCACCTGTATTAGCACATTAAAGACAGACCTGTTGGTTTTGCTAGTGCTTGTTTACTTTGTGTTGCCGCTCCCTAAGTGACGTGGCGATGAGCAGACATGCTTGCGTACCTATGGGTTCAAACTGTCACGAACTGGTGACGTTGATCTGAATCTTACCTTGTGTCTCATACAAGAAGTGGTTTTGAAATTTGGGTCAGACTGTTACTGGTTTGAAGTGGCAGTACTGAACACTGAAAGTAAAAGTGCCTGAACTCTCAGCGTCAATGAACTAGATTCCACAGAGAAGCAGAGCAGGTTTTAGGGCAGTGAAAAAATATGGCCATCACCAGAAGGGATAGCGAGATTGTTCCTAACAAGGAATGACGTTCCTAGTAGGAATGGCATAAGAAACAAGCAGCAACATCAACATCAAAAACAAGCATTGGCATAGCCAATATGTCTGGGGCCGTGCGGCGCTGGAGGCGGTGACAGCGGAACTCTCTGGCCCGGCCCTTGGCTGACTTGGAACGCTATGCTGTCCCTAGGGGTCTCGTCTTCAATGTCCAGATCCTTGGTGGGAGGAGGGCTTCCTTTCACTGGTGGTGGATTACCCGATGACTCTTTCCCGATCACCGACGAGTGATGGACTACATGCTCTCTATCATGGGGGTAGACAGGTTTTTTGGGGGAGTTTGTGAGGGGGGGGGAGGGTTGTTAGTGCTCCATGTCCATTTCTCCCTTGAGTTTCCGGGTCCTGCTTGTCTCCGCGCTTTCCTGGTCCGTCTAAGTGCCGACCGTCGAGAGGATGCGCCAGCTGTCCTTCCTCTTCTGCGGGGTTCCCCAGGCACTACTTGTCATGCCCCTCACCACCCTTAGGATTCTGACCCTCAATGTGCGGGGTCTAAACAACCCAGTAAAGCGTAGGGCGGTCTTGTCCTGCCTAGAAAACTCCCAAGCCGATATCTGCCTTCTGCAGGAGACACATCTCCTGGCAAGGGACTGCTAACGCATGAGATCCTGGAAGTTCCCCTACCAGTTCTTCTCTTCCGGGTCTACAAAGACAGCGGGGGTGGCGATTCTGGTGGCTCAGAAGTTTCGGGGTGAGGCCTTACACAAGGTAGCGGAGATTAAGGGACGGTTACTGACATATCGCATTGCACTAGGGGGCCTGACGTTTTCTATTAGCTCTCTGTATGCCCCAACTGAGGGCCCAGAGAGATTCATCCATTCCGCCATCACTGAGGCCACGGCCACACATGATCGCAACATCATCATCGGGGGCGACCTCAACCTGGTTTTTGATAATGTTCAGGACAGATGAGCTCAACACACTCGCCAGGTGGGGGCGCTCTCGGCGGAGGGGCGGGGGCGGCTGCGGGAGCTGGGGATGTGTGACCTTTGGCGTAGCCTTCACCCTAGAGATAGGGAATACTCCTTTTATTCCAATGCACACAAGACTTATGCCAGATTGGACCACTTCTTAGTGACAGGCCCGGTGCGAGGGATCACGACCGCGGTCGACATTGGAGTGGCTTCCTTGTCGGACCATAGCCCGGTGTTGATGGCCCTAACCCTCCCGCCCATGTCCCATCCGGCCAGGGTGTGGCGACTTAGGGACACTCTGTTACACCGCGAAGAGGTTGTTAAACACATCCAACACTCCATTCATGACTATCTTACACACAATGCCAATCAGGACACCGCGCCCGCTACACAGTGGGCGGCAATGAAGGCGGTTATTAGGGGGGAGTTCATTTCGCTCGCGGCGGCAGAAAACAGGGAGCGGGGGGTAAGAGAGAGGCACTCACTCAGCAGGTCCGTGAGTTGGAGCGGGTGCACCAGCGGACGGGAGCGCCTAGAGTGTGGCGGCAACTAAAAGCGGCCCGGCAACAGTTGGCGGCGCTCGACCAGGATCGGGCAGAATATGCAGCATTGAGACTACAACATGCTTATTACACGGGGGGAGACAGGTGTGGACGCCTCTTAGCGAACAAATTGAGAGAGGTCCGCCAACGTCAGGGAGTCAAGGCGATCTTGCGGGAGGATGGCACGTCAGTTTCGGATGACGGGGGCATATCGGAGACATTCCGGGAGTATTACGCCACGCTGTATGATGGGGCATCTCTGGAGCGTTCAGAGGGGGCAGCGTTTCTAGATTCGGTCGCTTTGCCTGTCCTGCCGGCGGCACAAGCCGAATACCTCGACCGGGCTATTCATGTGGAGGAGGTAGTGACCGCCATATCTCGTCTCAAGTTGGGGAAGGCCCCTGGGCCGGACGGTTTTTCCGCTGTCTTTCACAAAAAATTCTGCTCAGTGTTGACCCCGATTCTCGCGCGGTTGTTTAACACCTTTGCAGTTGCGGGAGCAATCCCGAGTGACCTATTGGAAGCCTCCATTACGGCCATTCCCAAGCCGGGGAAAGATAGTTCCCGTTGTGGCGCTTACCGCCCCATATCTCTCCTCAATGTAGATTTTAAATTGTACACGGGAATATTGGCGGCTCATCTCGGCCCCCACATGCCCTACCTCATTGATCCAGACCAGGCGGGCTTTATCTCCGGGCGCCAAACGTCGGATAATATGAAACGGATACTACATCTTATTGAGAAAGCCACACGGATTCCGGGGGAATACATGATGTTGGCCATCGATGCCGAGAAGGCGTTTGACCGAGTACACTAGCCCTTCTTGGAGCAGGTGTTGGAGAGGGCGGGGTTAGGAGAACGCTTCCGCAACTTTATACTTAATTGTTAACGGTTTCCTATAGCTACGGTCCGGGTGAATGGTCACACCTCCTCCCGCTTCCGTATTGAGCGAGGCACGAGGCAGGGGTGCCCACTATCTCCCCTCCTCTTTGCCCTTTATATGGAGCCCCTGGCCCAGAGGATGCGGCAGAACCCGGGGATCACCGGGGTTAAGTTTGGAGGCTTTGTTCACACGATTAGTTTGTACGCTGATGATGTTTTGATTTCATTAACAGACCCGGCGACTGCACTCCCGGTTTGCTGGGCGGACATGGAGGCTTTCTCGCGGGCGGCCGGGTTTAAAGTGAATGCGGAGAAGTCCTTAGCCCTGGACCTCTCATTGGCACGTCCTACTCGGGAGTTGTTGCAGGCTCTGCTTCCGGTTCGTTGGGCGCCGGACACGATACCGTACCTGGGGATCCGGCTGGCCCCCTCTCTTCCTCAGGTGGTGGACGTCAATTACTCCCTGCTTCGTGATAGAGTCCGGCGGGAGCTCGATCGGTGGCGGCATTACCCCCTCTCCTTGCTGGGCAGGGTTGCAGCAGTCAAGATGACTATCCTCCCGCAGATTCTATATATTTTCCGCACTATACCTCTACGGCCACCGCTCGGGTGGCTCCCCAAAATGCAGGCCGCCCTGGCCAGGTTTGTCTGGAATGGTCGGAAGCCGCGAATGCGATGAGCGCTGCTGTCGTTGCCACCGGAGGCTGGGGGCCTCGGGGTTCCCGATCTAAAGCTTTATTTTCAGGCTGCTCAGTTGCGTTATTTAGTAGAATGGAGCAAATGGGAATCCGAGAAACACTGGCTGTTCCAGGACCAGGCGGTGGCAGCGAGGCCATTGCAGGAGATTCCCTTCCTGCGGAGGCCTCATAGGCCCCCCAATCTGTACGCCTCCTTCATTACACGCGTTCCCCTGGAGGTGTGGGATGCCACTAGTCTGGCCCATGAGCTCACGACCTTTCCGTCTCCACTCACACCGCTGACTGGCAATCCATACTTCACTCCGGGGTTGAACGATGAGGCCTTCGCGGGCTGGAAGGCGGCGGGTTGCCGGTTCCTGTACCATGTCTATGGGGTGGAGGGGGTGCACTCGTTCACTCAGATGCAGACCGAATTTGGGCTGCCTGAGACGGAGAGGCTGCGGTACCTGCAGGTACGGCACTGGGCGCTTCAGCCGCAGGTGTGCACGGAGGCCAATAGGCGATTCTCCACGTATGAACGATGGCTCCTTACGCGCACGACGGACAAAAATCTCATCTCTGACCTTTATAAGCAACTGCAGCTCAAACACAAGCACTCACACAACCCCAGCAGGGAGCGATGGGAGCGGGAGTTGGGCAGAACCCTGAGCCATAAGGACTGGGAGGGTATTTACTATCGGGCCAGACACTCTGCATACCACATGGGGCTCACGGAGACACTGACAAAGATTGTATTTCAATTTCAGCTTTATTTCGACTTATTTTGTCATAAAAGCAACATACATAGATATTAAAAAAACATATATAATACACAGTCCAAATTCCAGGCAATAAAGATGGAGATCAATCACATTAAATTCTATCACAGCTATGCTAAAAACATATAAATTAATTAAAAGCCAGATAATGTTTAAAAGATTATTATAATACATTTTGAAAGGGGAAAGGAATACAATTCATAGTGTCTGACCAAGCAAGAAGGTTATCTAACCAGCCGTTAAATATTATAGCTTACATCCTTTCTGATTCCTTATGAGATATACATTAAATAGGAATCTACTTAAGCTGAAAACTATTATTTGTGAAGTATTTGCTTTGAGTGTACGTTCTGCCTCTTTGAAAAACCTAAACCCCATGTTTATACACAGGGGTTTAATCCATCGAACTCTTGGCTTTTTGTAAACAGGGCAGAAAAACAGTACATGGGCATCATTTTCTTTTGCTTTTTGTGAACAAAGGGTACACAATCCACTATCATCTTCATTGCCCCTCCAACTACTAGTATTTGCAGCAATCTGTAAGACCCCATACCTAAATTGTAAATACAGTGTTTTAGCTAGTGGTGGTCTTATCTCGTCCATGAATTGTTCGAATACGGGAGTATCCTTAACGGACAAGAATTTCTGTGTCAATATACCTAGTGTGGAGCTAGTGGATACTTCATTCTTTACGTATGCCCAGAAAGCAGATTTCAGAAGTTTTTTTGAGATTGGTAACATGTTCTGGGGATTTTCCCAAAAATGGGAAAACCCAAGCTTTTTAAACCACTGGGAAATATGTTTTAGCCAGGTAATACATTTATATTCATCAATCCTAATTATTTCTAACAGTCCATTCTTATAGTCGCTCAACTCAGGGGTTGTCCATAATCTAATCCAATAGAGTAGTGGCCTTAATGTGGCTTGATGATCAGTTCTTTTAAGATTGATATCCAGAAAAACTGGAATTATCGGTGTTCTTACTGGTATTTTAAGTAGCCTGCGTATGAAGATATTCTCTTCCTTCCTAAAAGTGTTGTTGCAGGAGTAACCCCAGACCTCAGCGCCGTAGAGTGCTGCCGATTGGGCCTTAGCTTTGAATAATTCTAGTGCCGGCGTAATTGATTTAGATTGGCTACTGCCGTGCACCTTTAGAATAGGCATTAGATTTTGTTTTAAAATTAAATTACTTTTTTCCAATTGCCCTTTCCAATGGGGCATACTATCCAGCATAATGCCCAGGTAATTAAAACTCTCGACGTATTCCAATTTCTGGTTTTTTAGGGCCAGATTCTTTCTAAAGGATTTCTGGGGGTTTATGGACATATATTTTGTTTTGGATGAGTTAATTTCTAGCCCCTTTTCCACACAGTAATTATTAAAAGTGTTTACTAGGTTTTGTAAGCCTTGCGGGGTTTGGGAGATGAGGATTGTGTCATCAGCAAAAAGTAATGCGGTGACCGCCTCATCTGCTAATTTCGGGGAGTCATGTTTACAGTCTTTTAGATAATTAGGTATATTATTGACATATAAAGAGAAGAGTGTGGGCGCCAGCACACACCCTTGACGGACGCCCCGATCCACAGGGATATCTTTCGAAATTTCTCCTCCCTTGCCCCATCTAACTCTAGCATAATTTCCTGTGTGGAGTCTAATTATTTCCTTGAGTAGCTCACTGGGGACTGCCATATCATTAAGGGTGGACCATAGTAATTTACGGGGTACAAGGTCAAATGCAGCCCTTAGATCGATGAATGCTACGTACAGGCTTCCCTTTCTTATATTAATATATTTCCAGCAAATACACATGAATCTAAACACTTGATCCACTGTGCTAGTTTTTAACCTAAATCCTGCTTGGTATTTAGTTAAAATCTGTTCCTCTTTTATCCACGTTAAAAGTCTATTTAAAATATGTCTGGCGAAAGTTTTTTGTAAAAGATCAATTAAACTTATCGGGCGGTAATTTGCTGGATCATAACGATCCCCTTTCTTAAAAATTGTAATGATTTCAGCCCCTTTCCATGATTCGGGAATTGGTGTCCCAGCCACTATAGAATTACATAAGAAGTTAATGTAGGGTCCCCAAATTCCTACATCATGCTTTAGCAAGTCACCGGGAATTTTGTCGGGGCCTGGTGCTTTGCCCGTTTTAATAGCCTGTATTGCCTCAACAGTTTCTTCTAAACTAAAATCTAGACGAGTATTATTATCAAGTAATCTATTAATCTCTTGGTCCTCCGTGGCCATCTCCTCATTGGTGTTCCAATATAATTTAGAGAAGTGATTGCACCAGTTTTTTTCATCGAGGTATATGTCCCTGGATGATCTGCCTTTTTTTTTTGCAGGAGATTCCCTTCCTGCGGAGGCCTCATAGGCCCCCCAATCTGTACGCCTCCTTCATTACACGCGTTCCCCTGGAGGTGTGGGATGCCACTAGTCTGGCCCATGAGCTCACGACCTTTCCGTCTCCACTCACACCGCTGACTGGCAATCCATACTTCACTCCGGGGTTGAACGATGAGGCCTTCGCGGGCTGGAAGGCGGCGGGTTGCCGGTTCCTGTACCATGTCTATGGGGTGGAGGGGGTGCACTCGTTCACTCAGATGCAGACCGAATTTGGGCTGCCTGAGACGGAGAGGCTGCGGTACCTGCAGGTACGGCACTGGGCGCTTCAGCCGCAGGTGTGCACGGAGGCCAATAGGCGATTCTCCACGTATGAACGATGGCTCCTTACGCGCACGACGGACAAAAATCTCATCTCTGACCTCTATAAGCAACTGCAGCTCAAACACAAGCACTCACACAACCCCAGCAGGGAGCGATGGGAGCGGGAGTTGGGCAGAACCCTGAGCCATAAGGACTGGGAGGGTATTTACTATCGGGCCAGACACTCTGCATACCACATGGGGCTCACGGAGACACTGACAAAGATTGTAACATACTGGTATTATACGCCGGAGCGCTTACATGCGATGGACAGCTCTCGGGAGGCGGGGTGTTGGAGGGGCTGCGGCCAGCGGGGTAGCCTTGTCCACATCCTTTGGGACTGTACACTTATTCAGGCATACTGGACCCAGGTGTTAGACGAAGTAGATAAGCATTTCCAGACTGAAATACCGCGCTTTCCAGCATATGTCTTGTTAGGCCTTCCTAATCCCCTGACCTACCCATTGAGATCCCGTAGGGGCAGACAGATAGCCATTGCTCTAGGGTCGGCGATACAAAACATTCTCACACTTTGGCGCACCCCCCGGATTCCCGCCTTCACCGGCTGGTTGCACCGTTTGTGGTACGTTCTGGGAGTGGAAATATTGGCTCTGACTCTGGCCGGGGAGGGGGACCGATATCAGGAATTGTGGCAGCCATTTCTGTCACTCTTGGCGACTGAGTTTAAAGAAATCACATGCCCCAGGTATCTCCGACTCCTACGCTTGACTGGGGGCCAGGGGGAGGGTAGGGGGTAGGAGTATGAGGGCCAGAGGGGTGATGGGAAGGACGTGGAGCACTGGGAGGGGGTGGAGTGCGGGTGGGGGGGTTTCTTTGTTATTTTCCTCCAGGTTAAAGTATTTCATCGCCTACGCGCAGGCAGTTCGGATGACACTGTTACAGGACTTCTGTCAGGTATTTTCTTGCTGGTTGGACGATTGCCCTGCGCCTGTAATCTTGCTTGCTGTGTGTGCATTACTTTTAATAAAAACATTTAAACCATAAAAGTATGGCAAGCCTGCTTGGTTGGGCCAAGCTCATGGACTTCAATTAGAGGTCATCAAAGGTTGCCTCTGCTACCTGTGGCTTCTCATTTGATACCAACTGGCACTGAATTTTCCACTTCTGATCTGTGGAATCCTGAAGATACTAACAGGAACAGAGAGTAAACAGGACTCTCATGTAGACTCCAGGCCCTTCTTCTCCAAGACCCTCTGCAGCGAATAAGAGGCTCTTGAGAGAGTGTGAGTGGGACATTCGGTCAACCGTGCCATGTCACTGGGATCAAAGGATGCGTGGTACAACTTTTGCAACTCATGGCGTTTCAGTGGACCGACATCCATCCCAGTATTGTGCCTTTGCAAAAAATAGGCGAAATGCTACTTCAAGCCACCAAGCGCTATGACTGTTCTAACTGCTACTGAAGACAGGGGCGGGTCCTCTGCTGAGGGGGAGGAGCATCGTCCCACTGCTCTAGGAGCAGAGCAAAATAAGATTAAAATGATAATGACAGAACGTTATTATCATTTTATTTTTAGCCTGGCTTTAAACGCCATGTTAGGGTGGGGTGGGTTGGGCTCGTGTGACGCGAGCAGGGGGAGGTGTGGCTGCACCATAAGTGCTCATGATTGTCTGGCCGGCCGTCTTGGGCCGGCCAAACCGTCATGCGCACTTTGCATGTTCTCCACTGGCTGTATTGTACATCCTGGGTGGAGAACATGCCCAGGCTTTTTTATTTCTTTTCAACCCCCCCCTCCCACCCCACCCTCACCACCACCGTCCCCTACTAGCCACTACTGCTGTTTGTTTCCCTCAGTTCTAAACCGAAAACATGAAAAAAACTAAATATGCAGCTTTTCCTTAACCACCGACGACATTTTAAAAAACATTTTAATCATCCTGTTGGCTTCACACTGTAAAAGAAACTGTCGGGTTTTCAGCGACTATCCACCATTATGAACAAGCATTGGCAAAGCCAGTAGGTCTTGCATGTACGAGATCTAGTGGCTGTGTCAATTTTTTTTAGCTATGGTGCATAGCAGCATAGCTATTTTTTGCTATCTTTTACAACTAAACAAGCATTCACAAGTGCAGTTACTTTGCAGGCACTAGGGTCAAAACTTGAATGGTGCAGCAGGTGCAGTGGTACAGGGGCCAAAATCTCTAGGAAACCCACTGAACACTGATCATTGCTATATATTACTACTAAACAGGCAGTCAAGTGCAGTTAGCTTGCAGGCACTAGGGTCTTGATTTGAATGAAGCTGCAGGTGCAGTGGCACAAGGGATGCCCTTTAGTGATATTGTTCTATAATTACTATTGGTGGTGCAAAGATAGCATTATTAATTCTTTGGTCCATGGGTATTTACCAATGGCGGGACGGTTATTGTTGGCGCTTGTCAAGCTGTCTATAGAAAGAGTTCTGCTGAAGTGCTGATACTTCACTTGGCAGAGAATTGGTGTGGCTTAAAGAGCTGGTCTTGTTATAGAATAGGAAAAGGGGCGTCAAGGAAATTAAGGCTTTATGAGTTGGCCCTATGGTTGTTTGAACAGAGTTGGGTTCCCAGACAAGTGTGAAGAGGAGCATTTAAGCAGGTGGCTATTGATGGAGGACGTCAGAAAGTAAAGAGAGAGATGAGGAACTTCTGCAGGCGACAGTAGGTAGGCAGGGTGCCACATGCAGTGATATGTTTTGAAGAACAGCAGTATTTCAGCGATGAAAAGGTGCACTTGCCCTTTATGAGTTTGAAACTGTATATACTGTAATTGCGTGATACACTGGCAGCTTTGTTGGGCGTGATGTGTTGAAAAGGGAATAGTTGGAGGGTGTGGCAGGAAAACCTCCCCAAAGAAGAAGGGTATTTTCCTGGGTGGCAGGTTGGAGGAGTCTTGGGTATGGGATGCATGCATGGAGGGTCTCATTACTAGTTCGTCAGATCAGCTCATGAGAGGGAAGAGGGTGCGGGGGTGTTGAGGGAAGTTGTGAAACGGGTATGGTCAGTTTAAATTTAGTTTGGTTATAAGGTGTTGTGCTTGGCAGCCAGGGTCAGAATAGGAATTTAAATGTGAGCAGAGATGCTGGGGATTTACGAAGGAGCTGTCAAAGGCCATCAGGTGTGGGGGGTGAATTAGATGTACATCGATTTATATTGAGGCCATGTGTTTAGCATGTATGGAAGTTGCCAGGGTTTGTGCTATGTTTTGTGATACGCATGTGTCATTAAAGAGGCTTTTGCCACATTACACTGATCTGGCTCGTGTGTGCGCCGTCCTGCTTGATATTTTTTTGGGGGAGTCTTGTTTTTCACCCCACAAACCAGAAAAAAGACAGTGCAAGCAATAAACAGCCTTTATAATTTGACTTAGCCATTTGAAAGACAGTTGTGAAGAACATTAGACCTGTTGCTTTTTACATATCTAAAACTCAGCGTCTGGTATATTGTTCTGACAATTCCCCAACATTTTGTATTCTTTCTACTCTGGTAAATTGTAAAAAAGGAAGTGAAAATATACCCCTTTATTTCAAACCTGCAGATCAGTATTGGGCCTCGGAGCACACGCGGAGGCGGGAGATGGTTGGAGGGACAACCTACAAACAAACATAATAACACTAGCCCAATAGTTTCAGAAGCAAAGAAACGAATGACCAGACAGTGCCCGGATGGTGATGCAGCAGAAAACACACTCTAATAAGGCATGCTAACAGACACTCATGAGGCCACAGGGCTAAGAGTCAGATGCTTAGCCTATAAACACACTAAAAGCAATGAAGAAAAACATGTCCCTTCTCTTCAAATCTGCTCATCTGGATTCTGACTCAAGTCATGGGGACGCAGAAGAGGGATGGAAGGACAAATTGCAAAGAAACAAACCTAATACCAGAGACCAGTGAAAAACCTGGACTTCTGGTATTGTAGCACTAATGTTGGTGCCAGAGTGGAAAGGAGATAGTCTGCTGTTGGCAAAAATCTTTAAGCAAGTGCGGGCATGAAACAAACGGCAGTGCAAGAGAGAAGTTAAGCCTTTCTCAAATCAACCCCCCCTTAGGCCAAGGAATGCAGCTGAGATGCCTCTCCAGCGCCAAGCACAATGAATGCTGCTTCTACAAGTTCCACGACATCTGACTGGGAGGGTATTATGCAAAATATATTTGCCAGGAGGCGGGAGTATGTAGTCAACGGGTAAAATCAGTTGAAGATATGCAATTTAAACATGCAAGGGTCAGTGGCGGTGCGTCCATTAGGGCACTGGGGCGTTGCCCCACTACACACAATCGGGGCGCTGTCAGTGTCACTAAATTAACTTAAACAGTTTATTAATTTAACTTACTCCACTCAAATAATTTATCCGGGACGGCCGGTCCCCGGGCCACGCCCGAAGCAGTCAGGTGTGCAATGGCTCTGAAGGGGGTAGGGCACGCACTGGCAGCAGGTTTGACTGGCACAACAACATGCAGCAAGGGTCAGTGGTGGTGGTCTAGTGCAGCAGCAAGAGAGTGCGCATGTTCGGTTTTGGGCTGATCATTTTTTCGACCAGCCCGAACATGCGCCCTAGGCTGCACATTAGGAGACCGAGAGTTGTTTCAAGCCGCAGCCCCTGTCTCCTAATGAGCGGGGAGTATCCCTGCTCAAGCCAATCCTAGCGCTGCTGGAGCAGCGTCTGGATTGGCTGAGAGGCCTCTCTAGCGCTGGCACGCAGTCCTGAGCATTGGGTGCCACGGGTGGGTGGCACTGTGTAACCAAGCATGACCAATCACTGTCATGGCTTATGAAGCCATGTAGACCGTGATTGGCCATTTCTACGTTGAAGCAAGCGTGACTGTGACCGTGACGTCGGAGCAGACTGTGCCACAGACACCTCGTGTTCAGTGATGCTACTGCCAGACAGTGCCTACTGCTCGCTCGTGCTTGGGTCACCTCACCTCAGCCGCTTGATTTATTCAATTCAATCATCACTGAGTGAGTAAAGGTAAGACACAGGTGGAAGGGCGTGGCATTTTAACTTCTGTTTTCTGTTCCTGTCATAGAATAACTGGCCGTATATCGTCTTAGCTGCAATCCTCGACCCCACACTGAATACCCAACGAACAGCGAGTGCCCTCGGTGTAATTCCTTCTTCTCACTATGTCAATACTCCTACAGCATTTTTCGGCAATGCCATTCGCTGCCGTGCAACTATTCCACACGCCGTAACGACCCCCACTTTGTTCCACGACCATCGCTAGCTGTAAAACGCACTAGAAACTGTGAAAGAGCGGGTTGTGCATAACGAGATCAAGGATTAGACACGTCTGTACTCACTTTCAGGTCAGGAAGTCCAAGTCTGAGGCAGCAGAGGCAGTGGGAGACTTTAACCTGAGGACAGTTTTCAGTACTTGCTTGTGGTGTGGCTTTCTGTTCCCATTAATGTGGCACCGTATTCTTGCTTCCCTTACCCTTGCTATTTCTCCCATTCCTGATTCTCTAGGACTAGTGGGATTAGGCAGGTTAGATTTCCCTTACATCTTGTTTGTGCAATGCCTCCTCCTGAAGTCTGAATTACCTGCTGAGCCTCTCTGTCCTCAGAGATCCGAGAAGCAGACGAGTGGCACCTGCGTGTCTCTCTCTCTCTATCCCTTTCGCAATTCCCCCCAATATTCTTCGACTGTTGTGTGTGTGTGCGTCCGTGTATGTTTGTGTGTCAACAGACAGTGAGCGGAAGTTCCGGGATTCTCGAGGGCATTGACAGAGTGCCAACAGACTCTCAGCCCTCTCCACTGCAACACACAGCAACAGAATATAGATAGGGGCGTTGGTAAAGAGCCCTGTCCCATAGAGAAAGCGAGAAATCCTGAGTTTTAATAGGGACAACGTCATTGGTGTGGGATAACATGGACTGCCCTGTTATCATCCACTTTCGCTGGCTGCCCTTTTCTGTCTTCCTTTACCGTCACTCACTCCAGCTTGGAAATACCCGCTGCGGTTTGCAACTTCTGTTCACTGTCTCTTGGCATCATGCTCATCACTGTCATCCCACTACATCTTGCTGACAAGCGTCTGTCCCTCATCACCTTCTGCACTCTGCTGCACTTCCCTCTCTGCTGTCCACCTCTCACTTTTACTGTCTTCTTCATGTTTTGCTAGCCAGGCTGTCTTATTCCTAACGCCACACTGCACCCCAGTGTACTTAAACTGCCCGTTTGTTTCATTCCACTTCTGTCATCTGTTGCCCTCACTGCCCTCCACTTCAGTTACTGATAACCACTGCTTTACATTCCATTCACCGGGAGCATCGCCGCCAAGCACTACTCGTTATTGTCCTATTCTGCCCAATGCCGTCATCCATGGCTTCTTGATTTGCTCTGTCATGCCTTGTACCTCGCTTTCACACTGGTGTCTGGTAGATCGAAAGATGATGATTTACTAATTCGTGAGGTAGAGAAAAAAATGTAATACAGTATAAAGGCAGAGAGCGGTGAAGCGGAAAAAGGTGAGGCAGAAAGAGAGGGGAAAGGTAGAGCGTAAGCCGTGGAAGACAGCAGGAGTAAGCTTCAGCGAGGTAGAGAAGGTGTGCAATGTAAAGAGGGTGAGCAATGTAGGGAGACTAAGATGATAAAACAAGGGATACGTGAGGTATAGAAAGAGATATAGGTAGGGAGTAGACAGCGTTGTTGACAGAGAAAGAGATATACAAGACAGGGGGATAACATTCTTGCTTTCTGAAATATCCATGAAAATGCACCATTTGGCCGTTCTTTTTTCAAAATTTCCTTGGGGGGGAGAACCCCCCCAACCCCCTTGATATGTTCAAGCTCACTCGCTACGCTTGCTCAACAGAAACACGAATATTACATCAAACTGGAGAGACAAAGATGTACTGAATAGTGAAGCAATAATGTTAAACAAGTGAATAAACAACGTGCAATTATTTGTGGCGCCGAGGCCCCAACCCGTAAGAAAGTAGAATGTATGTATGTGGGGACCATGTGAACTGGAAAGAGATCCTTAGAAACAGCGTTTCTGCTTCCCCAGAGCCCTGCACCGGGTCCAAAGAACACACACAAAACCCGCCAGTAATTTTTCATGAATAACATACATCTAAGGCGGCATCTCGCCCGTGAGTGACAGCAGAGAGGGGTTTCACGGCAACGTCAGGGGGAAATCGACCTAACAAAATGTCCATCGGAGATTCTATGTAAGCCTGGGCAAAGCAGTACGCTCGCGTAGTTTGTGCTATTTCGCACTACGCAAATTGCACGTAGCACAGTGCAAACACGCGTAGCGTAGTGCAGCGGTCATTTTTTGCTTGCTCGCGGTCCTCAACGTCAAGCTGGCGACCGTGAGCAAGCAAAATGACATCCCGGCGAGACTTTTTCCTCGTTCGCGGTCAGCAACATCAAGTTGCTGATCGCGAGCGTGGAAAATAAACTTCCCGGCGAGCTTCTCAACGCGGGGAGGTCAGGTTTCTCATTGCGAGTGGTCGCGTATGCTTGCGACCGCTCGTGATGAGAAACTACCAGTCCGCGTTGAGAAACCTGCCGCTCGAGTAGAAATCTACTCAAGCGGCAGAAAACGACCGCCTGCACTGTGCAAGATGCAGTTTGCACGGATTGCACAGTGCGGACAAGCATCCGAAAGTGTGCAATCAGTGCGAACAGCATCTTGCACAGTGCACTACGCAGTTTGCTCACATAGTGCGAAGTGCACTTCGCGTAGCTACGCGTAGCGCTGCTTCGCAAACTACTCCCAGGGTTATGTTGTAACCCGAGTTCAAAGAAAAGCAGCGGAAATGTCAAGCTTGAATCTGCATTACAAATCCACAGGACTCTTATTGCAACTGTCAGTCCTCCAGTTCTTTTTTTATTATTATTAATATATGTTTATTAGTAATCAACAATTCTCCACTTGTGCGATTAGAACTAATACTGTCACTGAGGGTCACTGCACACGTCCGCCTGCTTACTAAACACGAGAACAGCTGCTTTAGAAAAGGTTGGTGTTTTACGAAACCCCTGCAGACACCAGCAGCATCCCTTGCTCGCAGCCCATGTCATATTTATGCGACATTATGTAGCGCTGGCACTAAGGTGTTAGAGCGCTTTATGTAAGACTTAGACATTACATAAGAAGACATAAATAACAATAGTCATATATATTGAGTAATTGGAGGTATCTTAGAGAAAACCCCGGCTGACCAGGTTAGAACGCCCCTGTATCAATGGTGCTACAATAACAGCACTGTTACACTGCATGACTGCCACACTGTGATAAAGGCGCTTTACCGGAAACGCATCAGCCACTGCTACAACGAGAGACTGGCCTTCCTTGGTAAGGGCACTTTACAGCAAATCCATCAGCCACTAAAAGCAGTTACATTTTGAGACTGACATTCATTGGTAAAGCCTCTTTACCAAAAACGTATCTGCCATTAATATCACTCTTACATCCTGAGATTGGCACTCCTTGGTAAAAGCACTTTACTGGACATGCACAAGCCACTAACAGCACTCTCAAATTGTGAGACTGGCAATTCTTGGTAAAGACACTACAGGAAACACATCAGCCACTATACGCACTGTCACATTGTGAGACGGAGATCTTTCAAAGGGCACTTTACGGGAAACGCTTCAGTCGCTAACAGAGGTCTTGAGCTGCACTGTTACATCGTGAGAGGGCTTTTCCTTGGTAAAGACACTTTACCGGGAACGCATCAGCCGCTAACCGCACTTTTACACTGTGAGACTGACGTTCCCTGGTAAAGGCACTTTATAGGAAACGCACTAGTCACTAACAGCACTGTTAAATAGTTTCCTTCATAAGGGCACTTTACAGGGGGAAACGTGTCAGCCACTAACAGCACTGATATACTGTGAGACTGCCATTCTATGGTAAGGGCACTTTACAAGAAACATGTCAGCCACTAACAGCACTGATATACTGTGAGACTGCCATTCTATGGTAAGAGCACTTTACAGGAAACATGTCAGCCACTAACAGCACTGATATACTGTGAGACTGCCATTCTTTGGTAAGGGCACTTGACAGGAAACATGTTGCCACTAACAGCGCTCATATACTGTGAGACTGCCATTCTATGGTAAGAGCACTTTACAGGAAACATGTCAGCCAGTAACAGCACTGATATATTGTGAGACTGCCATTCTATGGTAAGGGCACTTTACAGGAAACATGCCAGCCACTAACAGCACTGATATACTGTGAGACTGCCATTCTATGGTAAGGGCACTTTACAGGAAACATGTCAGCCACTAAAAGCTCTAATATACTTTGAGACTGCCATTCTATGGTAGGGGCACCTTACAGGAAACATGTCAGCCACTAACAGCACTGATATACTTTGACACTGCCATTCTATGGTAGGGGCACTTTACAGGAAACATCTCAGCCACTAACAGCACTGATATACTGTGAGATTGCCATTCTTTGGTAAGGGCACTTTACAGGAAACGCATCAGCCAGGAACACCACTGTTACACCGTGAGACTGACATTTATTGGTAAAGGCACTTTACAGGAAACGCACTAGTCACTAACAGCACTCTTACATTGTAAAACTGGCATTCATTCCTCCCCAAGGACGCTTTACAGGAGGAGACATGTCAGCCACTAACAGCACTGATCTACTGTGAGACTGACATTCTATGGTAAGGGCACTTTACAGGAAACATGTCAGCCACTAACAGCACTGATATACTGTGAGACTGACATTCTATGGTAAGGGCACTTGATAGGAAACATGCCAGCCACTAACAGCCCTGATATACTGTGAGACTGCCATTCTATGGTAGGGGCACTTTACAGGAAACATGCCAGCCAGTAACAGCACTGATATACTGTGAGACTGCCATTCTATGGTAGGGGCACTTTACAGGAAACATGCCAGCCAGTAACAGCCCTGATATACTGTGAGACTGCCATTCTATGGTAGGGGCACTTTACAGGAAACATGCCAGCCAGTAACAGCACTGATATACTGTGAGACTGCCATTCTATGGTAAGGGCACTTAACAGGAAATATGCCAGCCAGTAACAGCACTGATATACTGTGAGACTGCCATTCTTTGGTAAGGGCACTTTACAGGAAACGTGTCAGCCACTAACAGCACTGATATACTGTGAGACTGTCATTCTTTGGTAAGGGCACTTTACAGGAAACGTGTCAGCCACTAACAGCACTGATATACTGTGAGACTGTCATTCTATGGTAAGAGCACTTGACAGGAAACATGTCAGCCACTAACAGCACTGATATATTGTGAGACTGCCATTCTATGGTAAGGGCACTTTACAGGAAACATGCCAGCCACTAACAGCACTGATATACTGTGAGACTGCCATTCTATGGTAAGGGCACTTTACAGGAAACATGTCAGCCACTAAAAGCTCTAATATACTTTGAGACTGCCATTCTATGGTAGGGGCACCTTACAGGAAACATGTCAGCCACTAACAGCACTGATATACTTTGACACTGCCATTCTATGGTAGGGGCACTTTACAGGAAACATCTCAGCCACTAACAGCACTGATATACTGTGAGATTGCCATTCTTTGGTAAGGGCACTTTACAGGAAACGCATCAGCCAGGAACACCACTGTTACACCGTGAGACTGACATTTATTGGTAAAGGCACTTTACAGGAAACGCACTAGTCACTAACAGCACTCTTACATTGTAAAACTGGCATTCATTCCTCCCCAAGGACGCTTTACAGGAGGAGACATGTCAGCCACTAACAGCACTGATCTACTGTGAGACTGACATTCTATGGTAAGGGCACTTTACAGGAAACATGTCAGCCACTAACAGCACTGATATACTGTGAGACTGACATTCTATGGTAAGGGCACTTGATAGGAAACATGCCAGCCACTAACAGCCCTGATATACTGTGAGACTGCCATTCTATGGTAGGGGCACTTTACAGGAAACATGCCAGCCAGTAACAGCACTGATATACTGTGAGACTGCCATTCTATGGTAGGGGCACTTTACAGGAAACATGCCAGCCACTAACAGCCCTGATATACTGTGAGACTGCCATTCTATGGTAGGGGCACTTTACAGGAAACATGCCAGCCACTAACAGCCCTGATATACTGTGAGACTGCCATTCTATGGTAGGGGCACTTTACAGGAAACATGCCAGCCAGTAACAGCACTGATATACTGTGAGACTGCCATTCTATGGTAAGGGCACTTAACAGGAAACATGCCAGCCAGTAACAGCACTGATATACTGTGAGACTGCCATTCTATGGTAAGGGCACTTAACAGGAAATATGCCAGCCAGTAACAGCGCTCATATACTGTGAGACTGCCATTCTATGGTAAGAGCACTTTACAGGAAACATGTCAGCCAGTAACAGCACTGATATACTGTGAGACTGCCATTCTTTGGTAAGGGCACTTTACAGGAAACGTGTCAGCCACTAACCGCACTGATATACTGTGAGACTGTCATTCTATGGTAAGAGCACTTGACAGGAAACATGTCAGCCACTAACAGCGCTCATATACTGTGAGACTGCCATTCTATGGTAAGAGCACTTTACAGGAAACATGTCAGCCAGTAACAGCACTGATATACTGTGAGACTGCCATTCTATGGTAAGAGCACTTTACAGGAAACATGTCAGCCACTAACAGCACTGATATATTGTGAGACTGCCATTCTATGGTAAGGGCACTTAACAGGAAATATGCCAGCCAGTAACAGCACTGATATACTGTGAGACTGCCATTCTATGGTAAGAGCACTTGACAGGAAACATGCCAGCCACTAACAGCACTGATATACTGTGAGACTGCCATTCTATGGTAAGAGCACTTGACAGGAAACATGTCAGCCACTAACAGCCCTGATATACTGTGAGACTGCCATTCTATGGTAGGGGCACTTTACAGGAAACATGCCAGCCAGTAACAGCACTGATATACTGTGAGACTGCCATTCTATGGTAAGGGCACTTAACAGGAAATATGCCAGCCAGTAACAGCACTGATACACTGCGAGACTGCCATTCTTTGGTAAGGGCACTTTACAGGAAACGTGTCAGCCACTAACAGCACTGATATACTGTGAGACTGCCATTCTATGGTAAGAGCACTTGACAGGAAACATGCCAGCCACTAACAGCACTGATATACTGTGAGACTGACATTGTATGGTAAGGGCACTTTACAGGAAACACGAAACGCATCACCGAGGACAGGGACAGCTTAGCGAGAACCCTCTCTCTGCACGGCTGCCTGCAGAAATGGACGTTTATAGCAACCTGCAAACCACGACGAAAAGTCCTTGCCTTTTTTAATTTTTAACAGAGTGATTTTTTTTTAATTTCTTTGTTGTAGCCACCACCTAGCAACGTACAGAATGCAACTAAAACGAGATTCTGTGTTTTTATCGTCCCATCTCCTGCGGTAGAGGTCCGTCTAGGTTTCTGCTTTTCCAAAAAGCTAATAATTTAACGGAGGTAAGTGCAACTGGCCACCTTTAAGTTAAAACGATGCAACGACGCACGGTGCTAGATGTTGCTGTCAGTATTTTTTAGAACCGGGATTTGGTCGATGTACAATCATTGGTGCCTGCCGCTATCTCGCATGTTTTTAATTAGTCGAATGAGTAATTGTAAAAAGTTTAACATCTCTTTGCACAACCTTTGCCTAGATTAAACATCAAGCTGCTAAAAGATATTTAAAAGAACGTTCTAGAATAGTTGGCACCATTTACTACGTGCGTTGTGTAAGAATGTCAACCGTCGCCCTGGCCTGCCTTTGGGGTTCTCGATGCGGCGATATTTTTGGCTACTTTAATAGAGTGAAACAACGGCTGAATTATTGCACTACAATCGTCGTACATAGATTGAGGACGACAGCGTTCTCGCAGGGTGAGAGGAAGGGTTTACTATGAAGCTAAACCGAGTATAATTCTGTTACGCAAAAGTTGCCTTATGTTCACAGTTACATATTAGGACTAAAATGCCTGTACGTATCCTTTTATGTATATGGTATTTCTATAGTGCCAACATAGCCAAAAGGCAGCAGAGAGCCTTACAGGGCAAACCACAGGCAGAAAGTCAATGAGTGAAAAGAAAGGCAGCTGGTTTGTGGAATGTTAATGCATTGTGATGCGGGAGAGAGAGAGACACACAGACTGACTAGGGTGACCAAATGGCATTGGTGCAAATTTAGGACGATGAGTGTAAAACTTCATGACAAAGGGTCAAAATTCAGGACAAAAATTCAGGACAGGAGGTCAAAATTCAGGACAAAACTTAGGGACAAAAGGTAAGTTTTACAGACACATCAGAGGAGGTCGCGCAATACTATATAAGTAAGCCCATCCAGATCCAAACCTATTCAATCATTTGCAAACCTATCCATCATGTGTCCTTCCATCCATCATTTCACTCATCCATCCCTCCATCCACCCTTTCACTCATCCATCCACTCTACCACCCATTTATCCACTCTCTCCGTCAACCCTTTCGCTTAGCCATCCTTCCTTCCATCCATCCACTCACCCATCCATCTACTCATTCACTCATGAATCCATCCATTGACCCTATCACTCATCCATCCTTTCTCTCATCCATCTACCCTTTCACTCCTTCACTCATCTATCCATCCTTTTGTCCATCTACCCTCCCTTTCACTCACTCATCCACCCTTTCACTCATATGTCCATCCATTCACCCTTCCACTTATCAATTCATCAATCCATCCATCATTTCACTCATCCACTCACTCACTTGCCCATTATCCACCCTTTCACTCATCCATCTATTTACCTTTTCTCTCATCCATCCATCCATCCATCCTTCAACTCACTCATCCATCTAACCATCCTCTCTCATTATCCATCCATTCAACCTTTCATTCATCCATTCACCCTTTCACTATCCCATCCAGCCACCCACCCACCCACCCATCCCATAACTTACTCACTCGCCCACCTTTTCATATTAATTATGAGCTGAGCCTTTGTCTGCAGAGTTGCAGACAGAAGAGGCCAATCAAGAGCTTCAACCTTGCTGTAGTTCCGAAAGCAAGGGGTGGGGTGGGGGTAGGGTTCACTATGCCCCTGAACATAGGCAATCTGAGTCAGGAGTCATGCATGATGCACAGTGCCAGGCCATGAGGTGACTGTGACATGGTGTTGTTTCCAGGGCTTTAAGTGGGATGAAAAAAACTGTGGGGCCCCTCCAAAGGGGGTGTTCGATGTAATTAAGGGCGTGTCTTAAAACACATATGCTAAACATCTGTGCTTAGTATAGTGTACCGCCCGACTGGTATTTTGCCTCTTCTGTCATTGTACCAGATATATAACACAAAAAAGTAACGTTACACCTGCAACAATCCAGAACTATTGGCTTTGTCAATGGTTGTTAGTTGCACAAAATAAAGAAGCAGCAACCATGGCTTCGCTGAATATAATATTAAAAATGCATCAGTTCTAAAACGAGACTGTGGAAGAACTCCAGCGCCTTCTTTTTTACTTCTTTCACCAGTTTCTTTTCTTGAAATGGATTCTCACGTAGCAGTAGTGGCATTTTTGCACATTTCTTCCATCTGACAGAATGTCCTGCCCTAGACAGAGGCTGGGGGAGGCGTTCATATGCTTTAACAGCCCAGACTGGCCCATCGTCATTCTGTATGTGGCTATCATCAGCCACATACAGAATGGCAAAGGGCAGGGTGGGGCTGCTCTTGTGCTCCGAGGAGGAGTGCAAGACGGCCCCATCAGGGAGTTGAGGATTCATGCAGGGGTACAGTGCTGTTCCCCAATGACCAAAATTACAGACAAAAGGTGTCCGTAAAAGGGATCCTCACGGACAACGGACGTGAGGTCCAAATTACGGACGGTCTGTGAAATTTACGGACAGTTGGTCACCCTAAGACTGACTAGGAGGTACCCTCGAATGGGTATTCACCCAAATGTTTGTAACAACAAAGAGCTCCTCCTTCCTCAAGAAAGCATAATACAAAGTGAATGAAATATACATTATTCTGTTCATTTGCAATATTTTGTTTAGGCGGGATCTGCTTCACACATCGGCTTGAAGCTGGCTTTAAAAGCACCATTTGTTTTCTTTTTGTGAAGGATAAAACATGATTCATTGTGTAGGAAATATTTGTAAAGGGTTTTACGTCATGAACTACTCTGAGATAGCCATTTCCACCAGGCAGCAGTACCTCATTGTTATGTTATGTTATGTTAGAAAAACTTCTATAGCGCACGACTCACCCGGGGGCATCTCGGCGCTTGCTAAAGTTATCCCACAAAAGACTGGAGGGGAACAGGTGATGTTTGTTTAAAAAAGGAAAGCTTTCAATTGTTTCCTAAAGGTGGAATACACTGTAATTCTACGAAGAAAATCTGGAAGCTCATTCCAGTATCTAGGCGGCAAGTATGAAAAGGACTTTCTTCCAGAGCGGCATATCTGATGCGTGGCACTTGTAAAAGAGCCCGCGTACCTGACCGCAGATTTCTAATAGGAGCATGCTTAACAAGTCTCTTTTGAAGATAACTAGGGCCTCTACCATTAAGTGCCGAATACGTAAGGCAGCAGATCTTAAAAAAACGATCTTTTTCTCACTGATAGCCAGTGGAGTTCTCGAAGCAAAGGGCCCGATGCGGAACCTGCTGGGCAGTTCATAACCATCCTAGCTGCCGTATTTTGAATGACCTGTAGTTTACTCAACAAGGTCTCTCCTGCCCCTGCCAGTAGGTCATTGCCATAGTCCAGGCGACTGATGACCATCGCCTGGACCAAGGTTTTAGAATGGCTAGTGGGCAGAAAAGGAAGAATTTTACGCAACAAACGCAGGCTATAATAGCAAGAGCTCGTAGTCGCAGCTATGTGGTCCCTCATAGATAGAGCCTGATCTAATTTTAGACCCAGGTTTTTTACACATAGAGTCGAAATAGGGACAATTCCCAATTTGGCCGGCCACCAGTCATCTGACCAGCTGACAGTTGCTTTACCTATCAGCATTAGCTCGGTCTTGCCAGGGTTCAGCTGGAGACAGTTCCGAGACATCTAATTCGAAATTTCGAGCATTCCTCTGGCAAATCGAGCTTTCTCTGCAACTAAGTCCACGCCAACCGGGAAGATGAGCTGAGTATCATCAGCATAAGAGATGATTTCAAAGCCCAATTTTTCCACTATTCCAGCTAACGGAGACATATAGATATTAAATAGGGTCTGACTTAGGCATGATCCCTGGGGTACGCCTTTGTCTAAAGAGATCGAATCTGACAAGTGTGGCCCGAGCATGATGGTCTGAGATCTACCGGTCATAAAATTACGTAGCCAGTTTAAGGCTCTACCCTGAATACCACAGGATTCCAGTCTCTCCGCTAGCACTTTGTGGGAGATGGTATTGAAGGCTGCGGAGAGATCCAGCAGAATCAGTATTGCCGAGCCCCCTACATCCATTTGTAACCTAAGCAAATCCGTAACTGCCACAATTGCAGTCTCGGTGCTGTAGCCCGGTCGAAAACCCGATTGTGAAGGGTCCAGTATTTCATTTGATTCTAGATATTGACTTAGTTGTTTATTTACCATACCTTCCAGTACTTTTCCCAATAGAGGCAGAAGAGAGATCGGACGATAATTGCCAAGTTCCTGCGGATCAGCCGTAGGTTTCTTCAAGATGGGACGCACAAAAGCCTCCTTCCATTTTTTAGGGATATTCCCCGATTGAATGGATAGGTTGTATAGTTGGAGAATAACAGGCGCACAACTGGCTGCTAACATAGCCATCGTTTTGGGAGGGCAAAGATTAGTTGGTGAGCCAGATTTGGCTGAAGCGAGTGCATTGGAGACTTCCTCGATTGTAATTGGGGTAAAACACTCCAAAGTGCAGCCTGTCCTTCTTTCCAGCTCCCTACAACCAGAAGCACCATGGGATGGCGCATTTTGAGATGGAAAATTTGCATAGATTCTGGAAATCTTGTCTTGAAAGTAACTAGCTAACTGGTTACAAAAATCCTGTGTTTCCACAGGGGATTGACTGCTGGCTCGAGGAGATAGAAATTCTTTAACTATAACAAAGAGCGCCTTAGGAGTATTTGCCGCGCCTTCAATTTGATTGAAAATAAATTGGCGTCTTGCCCGTTTTATATAGCCTTCTATCTTGGATTTCTTTGCTGACACGCCAGACTCTTTCTAATCCTTTACATTTAGATTTTTCGGACCTAAGCTCAGTGGTGTACCAGAGGGCAGACGGGCGGTTTGACCGCAAAGTCATGTTCTTTTTAGGAATGACTGCAACCAAGGCAGTAGAGAACGCCCTATTGAAGTCCTCTAACGTTAGCACTTTACCCATCTCCATTTTTTCTTTCTCTAGGTGAAAGGCCTCCTCAAAGCCTTCAACTGTGAGATTACGCCAAGATCTGCGCTTTAACTGTTTCTTTGCCAGACTCGAGGAGGTAGATTTAGGGCAGCCCCATTCGACCGCAAAGTTAACCATCGCCTGGTCTGACTATATAAGCGGCTCTGGAGGGCTACAAACTAAGTTGTTTATGTTGGCAAAAATTAGATCTAGCGTGTGACCAGCATTATGAGTCGGCCCAATCACTCTTTGGGTCAGGCCAAGCAACTCCAGGGCAGACATGAGATGGTCCACCTCCGGACTCATAAGGTCTTCCCCATAGAAGTTAAAATCTCCCAATAGGAACTTATTTGCGGCGAGCACATGCATAGCAATTAGTTCGATCGGTTTGTCTGTAAACCCAGACTTCGAGCCCGGTGGACGATATAGTAGGGCTCCATTTCAACTATCAGTGGGGGAAGTAACAATTTTAAAAATACCTATTTCCATGTTGTCATTTATAAATGTAGATATCCAATTTATTTTGAGGTGCTTTTTATGAGCTATAGCAATCCCCCCACCCATCTTACCTTCTCTGTCCAGATGCAAAAGAGAATATTTCTCTGGAATGGCCATTACTATCAATGGATAGTTAGTGGAATTTAGCCATGTTTCCGTGAGAAAACATATATCTGAGGAGTGCGATGCAATCATATCCCAGATTTCAAAGGGGTGCTTCGCGAGAGATCTCACGTTGCATAGTATACACTTTAGCCCACTCGTTTTTTTCTCCGTAAAGTTGTTTCTAATCCCAGGATCCTTTATTGACTGGGCTCCTTGAAATTGGCAGTGCCTATAGGCCTCAGGGCCTTCGAAGCAGCCCGGGAATTTCTGTTGGCAACAGAGATGGTTCTGGTATTTGGCTAACTCCCATCCCCTGAGTTTCCGTAGGTCACAACCCGTGTAGGAGATACGGGATAGAGGGGGACAGTTTACCTCGACTTGGGCCGGGTGGGTGGTCTCTGGGCTCGTCCGGACGCGGACGGGCTTGCCTTAGGCGCGCCCGCTGCGTGCGTACGCTGTGCGTACGCCCTGACGTGCTCATTTATACTGGAGTAATTACCCTCAACTAGCCCGCCACCCTTCTTTCCCAGCAAGATGGCAGCGCCTTCCCCCTGCTGCCTCCGATGTGAAACCGGCACCTTCACCGCCCCCTCACCTGACTTGGCTGGATACGGTGCGTGAGGTGAGATAAACATACAGCCTATCTAATATGGCACGCTAACTAAGAAACAAAGTAAGTAAGTTAAAAAAACCACACTAGTTAAAAAAAACATGTAAGTTCCGGATGGAAGTGTGGCATACGCATGAGAACAGTAGTGCAACACATTCAGAAACACTTCTCCCGGCTTCCGCCTCAGGAGAAAGTAAGCTGACGCGTGCGCCCTGACCACGCCCCTTTATACCGGAGTAATTCCCCTCAACTAGCCCACCACCCTTCTTTCCCAGCAAGATGGCCGAGCCTTCCCCCTGCTGCCTCCGATGTGAAACCGGCACCTTCACCGCCCCTTCACCTGACTTGGCTGGATACAGCGCGTGAGGTGAGATAAACAAACAGCCTATCTAATATGGCACGCTAACTAAGAAACAAAGTAAGTAAGTTAAAAAACCACACTAGTTAAAAAACCTTGTAAGTTCCGGATGGAAGTGTGGCATAAGCAAGAGAACAGTAGTGCAACACATTCAGAAACACTTCTCCCGTCTTCCGCCTCAGGAGAAACTAAGCTGTCCTTTAACCGTATTCCTGCCATCAGACAGTGATTAGTAATACTGTTCCTGGCTAAGGGCACAACTAAACCCAAAGTTTGGGGGGGCAGAGGGCGAGATACGATTTAGAATAGTGGGGGCAGAGCCAGCTTCAGAGGCTGAGTGAAAATTTAGATTTCCTAGTAATTTATTAAGGAAAGTCTTAATTTTATTAAAGACACAGACGCAAGTATTATGCTATCTTAACTTGCTTTCATTCAATAGAAACAGCCAAGATAAAGATAAAAACGTCAAATCCCATGAGGCTTGGGGACTACAAACTTAATGATCACTAACCAATAGCCCAACAGTACACCATATAACGACCTGTTTGACATCGAACAGCCCACTTTTCTTGAGTTAGAAGTTAGAAAGGACCAAAAAATAAAGGAAAAATGAATAACACAATGAAACAAGCCACAGTTAACATAAACAGTTCCTGGCAAGAGTTCATGAAAGCAAATCGCCAAGAAGAATCCAAGGAAGCACATATCCAAGTGGCGATGCAGAAGAGTAAGTAACAGTTGAAGGTTCCACTTGAGCCAACACATCTTTAGGAGGGGAAGGTGGCAATGTTAAAGACGCTGTTAGGCAGGAAAAATAAACATATGTTACTAAGGGCCCCATTAGCATGCCCGCCATACCCTCGGGAAACGGGACCACCCGCTGAGGGTGCGGCGGTCCTGCACTTCCGATTAGGATGCGCCCGCCACACTGGCGGGCGCATGGCACATCTGCAACATTGCGGTGGGCGGTGCATAGGGCACCGCCTGCCGCAGTGCCACAAAGGCAGGTTGTGCGTTTCAATGCACAACGTGACAGGCACCGTGTGGTGCCTGCCACGTTGTTCATTGAAAGGCAGGGGCATGTGCCCCCCCAGAATCCCTGGGGGCCCGCTACGGGCCCCCAATGGCGAAAACCGCCAGCCTTTCCGTGGCGGCGTTGCCGCCACGGAAAGGCAACACCCCGCCTGCATACTAATATGGATGGCGGTGTCTACCAGACACCGCCACCATATTAACTGCTTTTCCGCCCGGGCGGATTGCCTACCGGCGGAAAAGCGGCGGACGTTCTTCCTGTCTGCCAGGGTCCTCCCCGCCATGGCGGGGGGAATTCATATGCGGGCGGGGGGAATTCATATGCGGGCGGTGGTTTTCTGCGGGCGGATCGCCACCGCCATACAGGCAGTGGCGATCCGCCCGATATCTTAATGAGCCCCTAAGTGTTCAGGTGGGATAATACTCGCCTCCATGTATTTAAAAAAATTAAGACTTTCCTCAGTGGTGTAGCGGGGCGGGGGCGGCCTGTGCGGGCGCCACTCTTTTTGGGGGCAGTGGAGTTGAGGAAGTCATATCTATTGACTACCCCCATACACCTGCCCCCCCCCTCCCCCCAAAACAGAGTATAATTCTGTTACGCAGTTGCCTTATGCTCACAGATCCATATTAGGGTAGGGAGGGCGAGAGAGAGAGAGAGACTCGTTTTAAAAGCACAGCTTGTTTTCTTTTTGTGAAGGATAAAACATGATTCATTATGTAGGAAATATTTGTAAAGGGTTTTACGTCAAACTCATCATGCGCTACTCCGAGATAACCATTTCCACCATGCAACAGTACCTCATTCAGGGTCCTGTGTGTTCCCATGCGCGACACAGCCATGTAGTCTGAGAGGGAGTATCCTCCAGGGGCAAGATTTAGAGGTGATCCCAGCTGGTGACCTGAGGCCTGGGGACACTGGCAGCTGAGTGCATTGTACTAAGTGCATTCTTCTAAAATGGCCCTTGCCAGGAGCAGGGCTGAACAGATGCTGGGGGCAGAAGGGGCATACCATTCTCCATCAGCCGCACCTTTGGTAGTCTATCGATAGTCTTGGTTCAGGGTAGAAGGGTACGCAACTGTCCACCAGCCCTACCTCTTGTGCAGTCGGTCGGAATTTCAGCATTAGGGGCAGGGGACTCTTCAATGACCTATTGAACAGGATTGTAGTTGCAATATTATACTTCTTATGACCCCTGCGGAGTCGTTGACGTGCTTTATGCTGAGCAGCAGGTTGGTGGCGCTCAAGGTTAATGGTTAATCCAGTGGTTACTGGTTATTGTTAGTTATAGGGATTAGTCTTGTGCGCACAAGAAAATCATTCCATGCATTTACTATAGTTTCCTTGTGCTAGATTGAATGAATAGAAATGAGATGTTATTGTGCCAGGATAGTCCTTGATGGTGGGTGAGAGCTCACCGAGGGGCCAGATTTGCAATGCTCTTTACTGACCCTGCCTGCTGTTCTGCACAATAAAACTTGCGTGAACCAAATGCAACTGGCCAAGGTGGCACATTGTAGGCGAGTGGCGGAAACACATACACCAGACTTCTGAGGGAGGTCGTCCTCATCATCTTTCTCTCAAGGAGAAGGAGAAGCTAGTGGAAGGGCGACCTGCATTAACGATCTCAAACAGGCTTCCGTGGGTAACTGGCATTTAGCAGTCAGTATGAATGTGCCAGTCTCCTCTGGCAGTGTCCTCAGTAGTGTGTGTGGGTTAATGTGTCCTCCCCTGCAGTCTAAAGCCCATGCAGGGTGCTTCTCGCAGCTTTGTACTAAGAGAATGCAGTTGGTGACATCTTCATGTGGTTGGAGCGTGCCTGCCCTGGGTGCGGGCGGGAGCTGCGTTTCTTTTTTTTTTTTTTTTTTTTGAAACCGTTTATTACAAAGTTCAAAGAATATACAAAGATGGGCCTACAACCTTCAGGCCGGCCGCTAGCAAACAAGAGGAGCATAAGATACACACAGTAGAACGCAGGCAGCGGCAAAGGGAAACATACAGGAGTTAGCCGCGTTGATGGCCACACCATACGGACCCCACATGACGGTTTCTTTTAAACATAAATAACAACAAACAAAATCCAACCACAAGGCAACCCACGATCGAAAACAGCAGCATGTGCTCCCCTAGAAGGGGGACCCTACCAAACCATAGGAGTATCAAGGGGGGGGGAGAAGGTTAGAACAGGGACTGGGTGGACTCAGTGCCCGGTACCGGAGAGCTAAACCGGCTAAGGGGACGGGGCAGGCGATGGATCGGGCAATAACGGCGGGGCGCAGATTCCACCACGGTAGGCATTCCAGGGGCCCCACACTTTCACCCATGTCCCAGGCTTACCTCTCGCTACATACACCACCTTTTCCCGAAACATGCACCAGTCCATATTTTCCTTCCAGGCCGAAACAGTCGGGGGCCTCTGGGAACCCCACAGTTGAGCAATATCGCGCTTGGCCACCATATATCCCAGAGTCACCCACCACGTCTGTGGCGCCGAATAGTCGGTTGGTTCCCACACGTTCAACAGGCATCTCCTCGGGGAGCTGCGTTTCTACAGCTCTGTTCAGCTATACCTACACGGCTCTCCAATGCAGTGTTTTATTGCCAATTGTTAGTGGGTACACAGTTGTGTTTCGAAATGTCACAACAGTTTTACTGTTGTTATTATCAAGCTAGATATTACCATGATGTGCAAAATGCCCATAGATGGGTGTGAGGGAAGGGATGTTTACTCTTTGGTGCATGTTTGGAAGGGCGTGGCTGCACACTAATTGCTGCTGCATGCACAAGTAGAGTTGCCATCGGGCCTCTTCTTTTAGAAATTTGCTGTTAGTCCCCTAAAACCGGGACTTTCCCTCCATGTGTGTGAGACATAGATGTTGAATATATATGTTCACAGTATTCATTTGTAGCGGAGTAAGCGTGAAGCATATTTGCTGTGCTTGTCTGTGGTAGCCCAGGAATCCATTTTGGATCTCCTGTGTGCAAATGGTACACAAGAAAGAGGTCGGATGGAGCCTATCAGGCAGCAATGTGAATTGCAAGGTTCCTGTAAGGCATTCCTGATGTCCTTTGAAATGAACCAAGCTCTAGGAGACGGAGGGGCCCCTTGAATTGTACCAACAGTCCTTGCCTCCATCCAGCTCCTTTCTTCCTCAGAGGTGTTCCCTACAATGGGTTGGCAGGTTGCTGAATGAGTAAGCCTGTCCCTCTTTTGTCTCTTAGTTTTTAGTCCCTTTTACAGGGAGATTCCAACCCCAATACTCTTTCTGCTGACACTAGAGTACAAAGACTATGGTTTGACCAGTCTGGAAGGAATACACAAAAAGTCAGAAATTTCCTTAAATCATTCCCTGAGCTGGACCTGTGGATTACACAATCTCTGTCTGCAAACTCTGGGGTGGGAGGGGGGGGGGGGGGATTTACTAAGATTTATGCCTTATTTGTGTAACAAAAGTGATGCAAATCGGTGCAAAATCTCTTTCCCATTTACTTTCCAGCGCTGAACTTGTTTAGCGCTGGAAATAATGCTTTGCATAACTTAGCGCCAAGAGGGCATACCATGGGCGTTCCTATGCAACCTCCCAAGGTTTCTGATGCTAAACCCAATGTACTAAATAAAGCAGACAAGGTTTAGTGTCAGAAAACTGCACCCTTTTGAAGTAGGCACCAGGAAGGAGAAATGCTTTAATTTCTCCTTCCTTTTCCGACTTTGTACGTGGCGTAAAGACTACTTTCGCGAGGCAGCCATCCTCTCGAACAAACTCCTCCAAAGAGGTTATCCACCACAATTGGTTTCCCGGGCTCGTAAAAGAGTTTGGTACTGTCACTGAGACAGGGCCAGATTGGGAACCAAAACCGGCCCTGACAAAGTGCTCGGCGCCCCCCCCCCCCCCGGGGGGTTGGGGGAGCAGCCGAGCTCTTTGCCAGGGCCGCTTTTTTGGCCGATTTTGTTACAGGGCTGATTTTGCAGCTACGGCCCCCAGGGGCCCAAAACCGGCTCCCACCCATGTCCGGCCCTGCACCGAGAACAGTTCCTTATGCCCCAGAACAGAAAAGCCAACACTCGGATTCCTTTTGTCACCATGTTCAGTCCTTGCAGTAATCAGGTCAGCAAGATCATCAAAAAAACTGGTCTATACTGAGAACACATGAACCATTCCAACAACCCCACTCTTCTCATATAAAAGAGGCGACAACCTCTCCAACCATCTCGTTCATGCGATCACATGGCCCACAAAACCAAGCCTACAGGTATCTATTACTGCCACATGGGGCCTCCCACCCATCATTGGACAATACAGATGCCAGAACTGTGTGGTCTTGTCTCATGTTGCCTTACATTGAACACTAAGGAATTTACCACCAACAACATGGCCCACAAACTAAAAACCTTCATCAATTGCCATTTCTAGTAACGTGATCTACGCTATCCGCTGTCCCTGCAACCTGATCTATATTGGCCAAACAATCCAAATGGTCAAGCAGCGAATAATCCAGCACAAGAGCCGCATTCACTGTAAGGTCATGACCGCCCGTTGGTGTCCCTCCACATCGAGAAGCAACACAGTGAATTGGAAATTACATGGCAGGTAATTGACCAACCATCACTACCCACCAGGGGCAGCAATCTTCAACTACTACTGAATAGGAGTGAATGCAAATGGATCACCAGATGCAATTCTGTGAACCTTGGACTAGACACCATTGAGGAATGGAACAGTACCGTCCAATTATAACTCTTAAATTTGCTTCTGCCTAGAGATCACCAGATCCTTGGCTGTCCCCATTGTTACCCCCAGCCCCGGACCATCAATTCATCTGGGCCCCCTTCATTAAATAAAATAACCTGCTTGTTCTGCCACATCCCGCTGCTCTATGTCCTATAGATTGAGCCCTCCACCTCATTATGAGCTTAATTGGGATGTACCACAGTTATCCGTTTGTGCCCACATCATTCTATTACATGGAACTGGCAAGGTCTTTGTTTATCCATTGCTTTCACTTTGTATATATGTATAATTGATGTTTTCCAACTGAGTGTTTTTTACATTTTTTTAAACATTGTTTATTTGTCAAAAAACACATAAAGAGCGGAGCTCTGTAACCCAGAAACTTCCGTAGCATCAACATACATTATCATGACTCTTTGTCTTATACACAAAAGAACTTAAAAGGCATTGCAGTTGAATCAAAACATAAGAAAAAAATCATACTAACCCCCCCACCCCTATCGCACTGTTGACCCCGCAAGAGCAATATATACAGTGAAAGCCACGATCCAACGCTCACTACATGTCACCCCCAAGAAGCCGCTATCCCACCACATGTCCACAAAGAACACCTCAGAGAAGCGGGGAGAAATTAGAGCCTGTCTGGGAACTGGGAAGGGGCAGGTTCCAATTCCAGGCCCGATAGTCAGCCCAGTGTTTCCAGATTTTGTAGTGTTTGCCAGGACACCCCTTATCGACAAAAATAGGAGCCTCTAAGCCCATACAAAAATCTAGGCCATTCTTCCAAGAAGAGACAGAGGGCGCAACTGTCGCCTTCCAGGCCCTGGCGATGTCTCGCTTAGCCTGTGTAAAACCTAAGAGCATAAGATGACACTTATAAACATTGCCCCCAATACCTTCCATGACATGCAAGAGAACCAGCTTGGGTGAACGGGGAAGATCCCAACCCAGAACCTCCGATAGGCAGGTCATTACTCGCCTCCAGAACCGCGCTAGCGCGGAACAGTCCCATAGTGAAGCAAGGTGCCCTCCTCATGCGCACAGCGAAGACACACTGGGGAAGCAACCAAACCCGCCCTATACAGCCTGACTCTAGTATAGTATGCCCTGTGGAGGTATTTAAACTGGATAATCCGTAGGCTCATTGCAATGGCTGCTCCACATGGGGAGGCCATGGCCTCCGTCCAATCCTCCTCCTCCAATGAGCCCACATCACCCTCCCAGGCCTCCCGGGGGGATGCTGCAAGGACAGGGAGCTGTGTGTGACCAAGGACTGATACATTTTGAAGATCTTGTGATCCTGCAGATCTCCCATGAACACTTTAGCTTCCACCGGACTGAATTTCGCCAGTGCCTCCAGTCCCAACAGGTTGGCGGAGATAGCGTGTCGAAATTGGAGATATTAAAAAAATTGGGAGCATGGCATTTGAAAATCTTTTTGCATATCCTGGAACGATTTCAAGACGGAGCCCCGCATTACATCTCCCAAGGTAGAGATCCCGATTGTGTCCCAGTCGCGGAATCCAGGCAAGGTCGCCAACTGTGGCAGGCGTCCATTATGCCATAGAGGGGTCTTCCGGGTCAAGCGGTTCCACCAGCCCATCCTCCGCAACGCCTGCCTCCAGATCTTAAAAACAAGCTGCGTAGCCGCCGGCAAGGGGCGCTGCAACGGCGCAGAGTTCAGGATCGTATGTAGTGTATGGTCTCCCATACGCTGCCGCTCGACAGCGTACGCTGGATCTGATCTATCCCCGTGCCACCATTAGTTGAGGACCAATAGGTGCGAGGTCATATAATACGAAAGAATATCAGAGTTCGCAAGCCCTCCACAATATGTGGACCGAAAGCAGGTGCGTAGGGCCACTCTAGCCGAACCGGTTGGCGAATGCTTTGGGCAGGACCTTTGCTTCAGCATTGAGGAGGGAAATAGGGCGATAAGACACATGATGTTCGGGAGGTCTACCAGGCTTGTGAAAGACTACCACCTCTGCATGCCTCCAATCACGGGGCAGGTGACCCCGCTCTCTAGCCTCCTCCACTACCTTACGGTAATGAGGGCCGAGCTGTAGGAAATACCGTTTGAAAAATTCATTTGGGAAACCATTGGGACCACGGGCCCTCCCGGGGTGTAACTCCCCAATAGCAGTACCCAGCTCATCCTCAGTAAGGGGGCAATCCAACTCCGTACTGACATCGTCCGGTAGGGCCCTAAGCGGGAGGTCGTCCAGGAAGCGGCCAATCGTATCTGCCGATAGGCATTCTTTAGGAGCGTACAGGTCAGCATAGTACACCACAAAACTCTCTGCGATGGCCAAAGGTTCCAATATTGGTGACCCATCCAGTTCCACAATGCCCAAAAGAGCAAGGGAGCCCAACGATCCCTAACACAATCTATGCAGCAACTTGCTCGACTTATCTCCCCACTGATAGATCCTGCTCCGGGTTGCCAACCAAGCCTGACGGGCTTCATCCAGTAGAAGATGGGAGTAGCTCTGTTGCGCAAGCAACAGTCGGCGGCGGACCAGCTGCCCCCCTTCCTCACTGCTGCGCCCCTCCAGACCCAGAATCTCAGTTTCTGCTCGAAGAAGAGACTCACTACGAGCTTTGCGGGCCGGAGTGTTTTATTTATTTGTTCCCCCTCCCTGTCCCTTCCTTCCTTGCGCTCCCCTACCCACAGCCTCCTTGGTCTTTCATATCTCTGGCCTGCACCTTGTCCAGTCGCTCTGACCTGGAGCATCTGCCTTGTCTCCTGGACAACCGGTCCGCCATCCCCAGGCCACGCCCCCAATGCGGGATGACATTTATGCTCCGGCACGGCATCCCCGTCACTTCTTAACATCTGGCACACACCACGTAAATCACACCCATTCGATCACTATTGTGGCGGCCTCCGGGAGATCGTGGACTCCGACCCAGGACTCACATCACCATTCCTCAGCTCTTCGCCTGACCCGGACTGGCTCTAGCAAATTGCGGTAAGACCCACAGCTCAGCGGTTTCCCCCGCCACTCCTCCAACACCCGGTTCTCCCCCGGGCTCCGTTTCTCTGACCCACTACTTTGTATCCTATCGTTCAGAGTGGACCCACTAGATGGCTCCTCTGCAACCTGCTCCTCCAGCCAGCTGACAGTGCATCGGGGCTCTGACCCGGTCTTTACCCTATTCCGACCCTCAGGCCCATGCCTCCAATTCAATTCCCGGAAAGTTTGGACCACTTTTTCCCCGCCACGTCAGGCCCTCGTTCTTAGTTCCACACAGACTCATACGGCCCTTCTTACTTCCAGGCAGTCCCCACTCCGGATACCTTAGGTACCGGAATTCATATTCTTCAATTTCTTAATTCTTTAACTGGAAGGACCAGCCCCACCTGGCCCCGTCCTCTGGCAGGAACCCTCTGCCTAGGCTATTCTGCTCCGTACTTCCCCATCGGTAAGGACATCCCAGCTACTTCACCTGGCAGCCGCACTCCCTCCCTGACCCTCGCTGGACTCTTCCTAATTGACTCTTTCCACCTGTTCTCTACAGGGCCTCTTCTCCTGGATTCACAGCCTTCTCGATAGGACAAGCCCTGCTGCCCTACCTGCCTTTGTGCCTTTGCACCTCCCTCAGGTATGCTTCACTAGCCCACTGTCCCCTCACATCTGATGTGTTCTCGCCCCCCCTCCTTCCCTTGTCACATTTTCCCCTGTATAGCACCTTCAAATGGCAACCTGGTCCGGATGATGATCCCAATTGACTAGGATCGAAAATCCGTCGACGTACCAACGCGACTTGCAGTGCCTCTTATTCTATGGTTCACTTAAAAATGTCTGAAATACATGATAAATCTATGTAAATAATCCTTTTTTGAACCATAAGTCATTGTATATACCAGTCACCTTTTCACATTGGGCCCTTGCTATTTTTCCATTCGTCACCTGCGCCGTTCAACTTTGAGGGTCACAAGCACTTGCATGCACAAAGTCTTCGGGCTGCCCATGCAATAATTGCGTACAGTGCTAATACAACTGTTCCCAATTGTTTCCACAACCATTGTTTTTCTTATATCTATCCAAATATATGATTCCTTGAGCACATTTAAACCAAAATTATGAATCTTCCTATTTTCTTTTCTTGTAATGTTGTGTATATACTTGCTATTAGTTCTCTCAATAATACCAGCTGAGACATTGTTGTTTTTCTATACCTCCTTACCCAGATCTCAACCTGGTCTATGGGTTTACTCCTGTTGTGTGTTTCTGCACTGTACAGCACACATACAACGAGGGCAAAGGGTTTAAATCAGTCTATGCATAGTATTTTGTATTAGAAGAGTACCCATCCAGTACAAAACCTATGCTAGACTCACAAAGAGACTCCGTGGCTCACAGCAGCTGATTTCAGCACCGGCTCTAGGAAAAGGGGAAGAAAGTGCCATATTTCAGTAAATGTGGCCCTCTCCTCCTGTCTCTTTTTCACGCAGCGCAGAATTTGGTAAACCTGGCCCTTGGTGTAAGTAAGAGGCAGAAACCCCAGGTCATTGTGCTAGGATTTCACATTATGTAGTGCCAGAGGTCACACACAAGTGGAGACAGAGAAAGACATTTGAGCTTCATGGTTGAGGTTGCTGACTTCCAACTCATCATTGCCAGGTTCAGAAAGAGGAACCTGGAATTTCTGCACACTGCTGGGAGATTCTGCCTTGAGACACCTTGAAGGAGGGAGCTCACTGACTGCAGTAGTGGAGGTATCCCTGCACGAAGGCAAGGTTGCCTAGAAGAGGAGGACCCAGAGAAGCTGTGCAGGAAACATTTGATCTTGGCTCATTGCACCATGAGGAAAGACTGCACTGCTAGGCCATGAAGTGAGGGTTTGTGTCCCTGGTCCCCTGCACTGTGGCCCAGAGCAAGGCAACTTACTACTTGGCTCTGTGCTTTCAGATCACTCCCAGGAGCGAGAGTGACAATAAAACCATGGTCATCCAAAGAAATAGAAGCACCTGTGCTGGCTTGGTGCCAGAACAAATTGAAACCATATGTATACAATATTGCGGTGATTTTGGTGGGCTCTTCATTTAGATGGCGTTCTGAGCTTTGGACCCGAGGAAAATCCCTAAAGGAAAGTGTCCTTTTCCTGACAGGCAAAACCGAGTGTGATTTCTCCCTGCTTGTGGCCGCACAGTCTGCAACAGATTCAGTAGACGCCTAAAGTTTAAAGTTGGTGCTGGCTGGCTACCCATGTTTCCCAGATAATGATGTGCATTTTTCCCTTCTGCATTTCATTTGTAGTATTTAGTTTCATGCTGTTATTAAAACTATTTTCTTTTAACTCACTGCACCCGCTGGACAATGATTAATTATTTGGTATTGTCTGCTAACAGAGCTCTCAGTCCCTATCCAACAGCACCTTCTTGAGTAAGCCTTAGACCAATCTTCCTTGCTAACATGTGGGCCACGTTCCAAAGGGGTATACCAGGTTAGCAGTAAGTGCCAAGCCACTCTCATTGTCAGAATTTGTGCCCAGTAACCCTTGGGACCTGAGACTCCCAAAACATTCACACATGCGTTTTCTTGAGCCATGATTACATACCTTTCTTAATCAAAATGTACTTTGCTAGTCAAAGGCACACATTTATCAACGTTCACAGGTGTATTTCATGTTTTGGGGGACTGATTTTTGTGATGAGTTTGACATTCTCTAATGATATTTGAGGAAGTGGTGGTATATGGCAATGCTGTGGCAAGTAAAAAATTGTTACCTAGTAAGGATGCGCCTGGTGATGTGACTCCTGTCTATTCCATCTCAAAGTTATCACTATCAAATGTAAACCCTTTTGAGCTATGCACAGGCTGTATAGATTAGAAATGTCAACTTCTCTGGATCTGACAGTGGTCTTCGATACAGTGATGCATGACATCCACCTTGAGAGGGTATCCGCAGTAGTCCGTATCCATCGTAGCCCATGCTAACCAGAAAACTTTAATGTATGGAGTCATTCAAGGGTGAGCTCTGTCCACCCACACTTTTATATATCTGTACAACTGCCTTATTTAATATCTTCGATCCAGTAGTTGCAGCACAAACTTGCGAGGATGCTATTCAGGTACACTATAGATTTTCCAATAACTCCTCCACCATGGAAGGCCTACACATATCTTGAGTGAATTACAGAAATGAATGAGTGCATACAGCCTACAACTGAACAGCTCAAAGACTAAGCTCATATTTGTTGGTAAAAAGGCAGATCTAGACTAACTTATCTTATTACCCCTGAACTCCTTGGCCAGTGTTTCCCTGCATCATCCGTGCATAAAACCCAGGTTCCCTCTTATTAAAGATTCCTTTCTCAATGACCAGACCAGAAAGTTTGTGTGTAGCCAGTTCCATCAACTATGTAAATTAAAGCATTCACCCTGATGCTTTCAAAGAAGCAAAGAGATATCGTGGTTGGCAATGTCATCAGTTCCCTCTTGAACTACTGTAAACCTCTTCTGGCGGGGCTGGCTTATTAGATCTGTAGGCTCCAGAGAGCCCCAAACGTGGCGGTATGACTTATTAAGGAACCATATGTCCACGACCAGAAGAACTCTGCACTGACTTCCAGTGCATGAATGAATACAATCTAACTTTGGCTGCCCAACATTTAAATGTTTGCACAAACTTGCACGGGGGTATCTAGTTAATATATCCAAAATGGATACCTCAAGCCAGGACCTCAGAATTCAAGCCCTCGAGCATCTATCTGCCTTTCAACGCAAATGCAAATTGAACTGAAGAAGGGAAGGCGCTTTCTTTACCCAAAGCCCCCAGTTCTCGAATTCCCTGCTTATTTAATTCTGCAAAACTGAATCTCTCACAGTTTCAGTAAAACTCAGAAAGTGTATTTATTCTATGGAATAGTAAGACTCACGGCAAGAAAGAAACCTCTTTGAGAGTAGTGTGTGTGCAACAAATGCCGTGAGTGAGGTAGGCAGCAAGTTTGTCAGACTTTTTTGGGGTAGAGAAATTGCTAATTAAAAATAACTTATAATGGAAGTAATGATTATTTGTTTGCATATTGTGCTTGCTACCACAGATTGTGCCATTGTGTATCACTGTAAATAAGAGTTGCTTAAATTTCCCAATGTTGGGAGTACTCATTTTATTGACCTCAAAGGAAATATATGTAGCAATGGTGTAAGTTTGAAACTGGTCTCCTTATAACATGATGCTCTGAAAACTGGGGGATTTATATAACAGACATATACTGCCGATACACTAATATAGGCAATAATCCGAAGGTCTTCAGAATCCAATAGATTATTACGCTTTTTACAAGGATGACTGGAATTTCACCACTAACCGTGGTCATTTTAAAGTTTTGTGTCTGTCCAATAACATGTAAACCACGTTGATGTTACAGAAGGGGCCCATTCTCACGAGGGTTCATGTTTTTCCTTATTTTAGAGTGACCTTAAGGACAAATTGATGGTTTTATAGCATGAGATTAATGGAAAAAGCCAATGGTGACACTTTTTATTGACAATTCCAAAAAGCACAAATATACTAATGCAATGGTAAAGATCTAAGGGCATATGTATCAAGCCCTTTTCCAGAATCGTCCAGTTTGCGAACGGGAAAAGACCTTTTGGGATGCATCATCCCAAAAGAGCATCTCAAATAAGAGAATCGCAAAATTTGCGATTCCCTATTTCACGATTGCATTTAAGGAATCGCACACTGCGATTCCTTAAATGCGAGGTAGAAAGCACCTAGGTTTTGTGAATTTGGCATAAGAAATCGCAAATTACCACCAACTTACAGTTGGTGGTAATTTGCGAATGAGGACATGGCTCAAGTGTCAAATTAGGCAAAATTAAAAATGGGGCCTTCTAAAGGTGGTGTACATATGGCAGCTATGAAAAAAAGCCATAGAAAATAAACTGCCACAACATTTTCAGCCCAACTTTTAAACACTTTTTTTTTTTGTTTGTTTTTGCAAAAACAATTTTTATTGCTTTACCCGATTACAATTGCCATCATCAAACATCATCACACCCCTGGTCATATCCAGCATGTAGGAATCAGTGCATAATACAGCCTAAACCACTTCCAGCTAGTAAGTCACTGTCCCCCAGCACTCCCATATGCAATTAGCCCAACTTTTAAACACTTGTAATACACTTGTTATTCCTTCATAGTACTGTCCGCAACAAAATACTAAAATAATAATGGTAGAGCGTTTTATAGTGACTGTCCGGGTACAATACGGATGGATATTTCCCCCTATGCGCTCCCTTCCCCCCAAATACACCTCTGAAAAACGCTACTTCCCCCTCTGTGTATTATGAGATGTACTGGGGATTATTAATGAAATACGAAGCATACGCAAAAAGCTTTATAGGTGAAAATCCACGTTACTGTGCTTTTTTAAAAAGTATTTTAATTATTGTTTGAAGCTGTCATTTGGAGGTGAAATGCCTAGATTTGCAGAATGGCTGGATCTGATATAGGTAGGCAAACCCGAGGCACTCAGAGCGATAGCGCAGAATGTGTGCTATATGGCAATTACATCTAGTGACTTGCTGTATGCTTTATGATGCCGTATAGCGCAGTGACTCCCATAGATGATAATACCACTATATACAAAGGGGCATATTTACAAGCCCATTGCGTCATCAGTGCGTCACTTTTTTGGGCGCACCAGCAGCGCAGTGTGCCTGCCCTTATGTGCAAGGTCACGTAAAGCCACTCCGAGTGTCTTTCCATTGCCTTGTAAATATAGCCATCTTGTTGTGTTGCTACGGGTGTTCCCACGCAACATTCATGGAACCTGGCGCATTCCCAATTTGCAAGGTTTCGTGAACCTGGGAATGCGTCAGATTCCTACAGCTCTCCTTGGGTGGCGCAACGAGGAGAAATACCTTTATTTTCCTTTTGCAGCATACATTGAAAGAGAAAAACACCTCTTGTGATTGGTTTTGTGCGGGAAGGTGTGCGTTCCTGCACAAAAACAATCACCCCTACAATGCAGACACCCTTGCACCATGGCACAAGAGCGCCTGCTTTGGCACATGGCAGCCCATTGTGCACCACCATAGGGGAAAAGGAAAGGAATGCACCAGTGCTCAACAAGATGTGTAATTAAGTGTTGATGGTTTTGTGGGAGTGTATAGCCAAAGTGTGCAGGGCTCACCCAGTGAGTTGCCGCTTTGCACATCTGTGTCGGAAGACTGTGTCACCAGAAGTGTGGTGGTGATTACCTCTTTATCTGGGACGGGGAGCTCAAAAGTGCGTACACAAATCACCTCCAAAAATTAAACACAAGTGTCTTGTGAAGTCGGAGCACTGCTGCATAACACTAAAAGGCTGTGTGGACCTGGGCCAGGTGCAGCAGTCTGATTCAAGAAACACAAGGAATAAATCTGAAGCAACAAACAATATGATGGAAGTGAAATTAAAATTATGTGTTTGGCTGATGCATGTAAATACGCACTTAAAGTCTGTTCTGGCGAATTACGGATTTGTAATCCAGTGAGGAGCCTCAAAACATAAGGGGCACGATTCACAAAGGTAAACTTAGACCAAAAGTCTAAGTTTAGACCTGAAGTTTAAGTTTAGACCTAACGTCTAACTTTACTAAGATTAAAATTAGATTGGTGGTTTAAGTTTAGACCAAAAGTCTAATTTAGACCAAAAGTCTAAGTTTACTAATTGTAAAGTTAAACTTTAGGTCTAAATTTAGACTTTGGGTCTAAACTTACAACAAAAGTCTAACTTTACTGCCAGTAGACAGTAGGTCTAAACTTAGACTTCAGGTCTAAACTGATGACATGGTCAGTGACATCACTGATCACATCACTAATCACATCTCAAATTACATCACTGATGACATCATCCACAGAACCACTCACAAATTGACTCACACTCCCACACTCTCATAGACCCACTCACACACCCATACAACCACTCAAACACCCACTTACTCATCCACAGATCCACTCCCACACCCACACCCACTCACTCACACATACAGCCACTCACTTATCCATTCACCCACTCACACAGTCACTCACTCACCCATACAGCCACTCACACACCCACTCACTCACCAATGCAGCTACTCACAAACCCAGTCACTCACCCATACAGCTTCTCAACAGAGCCACCCAGACAACCATTTACATACTGATTCACACATCTATACAAGCGCTCACACGTCTACTCACTCACCCATACAGTCACTCACAGTCACTCTCCAATACAGCCACTCCCACACCCACTCAGTTAACCAAACACCCGCACAAACAGCCACTCACCCACCCATACAGCCACTCACACACCCAGTCATTCACCCATACAGTTACTCACGCAGCCACAAAGTCACCCATACAGTCACTCACGCAGCCACAAAGCCACCCATACAGCCACTCACACACATGCACCCACCCATACAGCCTCTCATACACCCACTCACACACCCATATAACCACTCAGATACCTACTTCCACAGAGCCATTCACACACCCACTCACAGATACAGCAACTCACCCATTCACTTACTCACACACCCACTCACTCACTAATACAGCCACTCACACACCCAGTCACTCACCTGTACAACCTCTCAACGGAGCCACTCACACACCCAAACAACCATTTACATATCCATTTAGACATCCATACACTCACACATCTACTCACTCTCCCTTACAGCTACTCATGTCACTCTGCAATACAGCCACTCCCACACCCACTCAGTTAACCAAACACGCACTCAAGCAGCCTCTCACTCAACCATCCAGCCACTCACACACCCAGTCTTGCATCCATACAGTCACTCACACAGCCACTCATTCACCCATACAGCCACTCTCACACCCACCCACCCATACAGCCACTCACTCACCCATACAGTCACTCACACCCACTCACTCACCAATAAAGCTACTCACTCACCCATAAAGCCTCTCACACACCCACTTATTCACAATACAGCCACTCACACACACACCCATACACACAGCCACTCTCACACCCCTCACTCACCAAGACAGCTACTCACTCACCAATACAGCTACTCACACATCCACTTTTTCACCCATCCAGCTACTCACACATCCACTTATTCACTCAGATAGCTACTCACACACCCACTTAATCACCCATATAGCCAATCACACACCTGTACAGCCACTCACACATCCACTCACTCACAGATACACACAGTCACACAACTACTCCAATAATATATGTTTAAAATAGTAACATTCATTTGTAGTACACAAGATATACTAATTTAACTTTTAAAGTACCTTAGCATATATGTTTAACACTCAAAAACTTGTACGAAACACTCACAATCACTGGATGATGTCATCAGTGATGTCATTTGAGAGGTCTTCAGTGATGTTACTGACCATGTCATGAGTGAGGTTATATGTGAGGTCATAAGCAGTGCATTGCGGAGGGAGTAAGTTATATTTAGCTCAGTTAACTATACCTGCTGAATCTCTATGGTTGTGTACAAATGTTTAATCTGAACCTATAACATCCCTGTAACCTTTGTTTTTTCCAGTGAATATATAACAAGCACACACAGTGAGAGAAACACGTACTCAGGTGTGCTGTTAACAAACGTTTATTGCCCCAGTACTCGATGCGTTTTGACCACACAGTGACTTGTTCACGAATATGGCATACAATACCTAAGTGCTCTATATGTACTAGTAAACATAAAAGGAGGACCAAACTCATTCACTATCATGGGCACCATCTAATATGTGTTGTTTGCTTGGACAAAACATATGCCATTGTTACGGTGCCCTAAAATTCAAAATTGCCTCTCATCATCTCACAATGATTCATACCTCAAAACCTTCTTGTTTAAACCAAAGTACCAAGATATTTGAACAATAAGCTAGTCAAGCTTATTAAACCCTTATCCAAGGCTACGACAAATTAAACATAAACACACCATTCCGATGATGTCATCACATCATCTCAAAGGTACATCACCTATATTATTAACAGTAGTTTCACAATATTTTTTTTGCAATTTTGCATACTCCTCTTGTTCTCATTTGTACTTTGTAATAAATTAAATAAAATACACTTCCACCTAATGGAGCTCCCAGTGGGCAAACTACTCTCTTCCAACAAGTATTTCTATACATTTCCTAAATGGTGGTATACAATAATTTTGGCACAAGTAAAATATATGAAAATGTCTAAAGAAATATCCACTACTTTAAATCAAAATGTTGGTTTGTTTGTGTAAAGAGGTCAGAGGAAGAAAAGAGTAGACGTTGCAATTCAGCCAATTGTCCTGCTCCTGGCTTCTTTCTCCAAATCCTCTTCCTCTACTTCCTGAAAGAATATATAAAATAAAATAAGCACAGATTAAAATCACCTCATTTTATCCTCCTCTCTCCTGAGAATAAAAGAGAAGTCAAAAGAATACAGGCATCTGCTACATTTCTCGAATCATCCATATGGACTCTAAGCTCCTCCTCAGTATTAAGTCCTGTTGAGTTCTTTGTTTTCAAATCAGCTATACATTTTGATTCCTTTCTTCTCAATGTGAGGGCTATGTTGCCTCCTCTTGGTTCACTTTTTACTTATTCTATGGCATAGTATTTCAGCATGTTTCTATTACTGAAATGGTATTCAGCAAAATGCAGAGCAACAGGGTAATGTTTATCATTGTTATCTATTGCCCTCATATGTTCAAGGATGCATTCTTGTACAGGGTAAATGGTACTGCAGACGTATCATTTTCCACAGGGAAATCTAGGAAATAGATCACAAAATTTGTGTTACGGCTCAAAACTTGCTTCATTTCTTTTTTAACTTTACCATACGGAATAGAATATTCCCTAACGCTTTCACTATTTTTTACAAGCTTTACAATTTTCACAAGGATGAAATCCCATCAAATCTCAATTAATCTGCACTGGGGATCCCCTGAATCTTTAGGTGATATCCCTTTCCTATATGTGAAGATAGGTGTGTCATCTATTGAATTCTGTATGAGATCGCATTTCAACATCTGCCAGTTCCTAGATATGATATTTTTTATTTTCATTGATGCCTCATTGATTGTTCAATCTCCCTTGGGTTGTTCATACTTTGGTCAAATAACAGTGACTTCCTTGTCTTTGCTTAGACCTCCGTTGTTGCTTTCTCATATAAACAGTTTTGGGTATTCCCTCTCTGAAACTCCAAATCATATTGTTTTGTTCTGTGATAAAGGCTTCTTCCATTCTACAATTTCTACGTGACCTCAGGAGTTCCCCATACGGGATGCTCCACTTAAGAGATTCCGGATGGTCACTGATGGCATGCAGAATCGTAATTACCTGCTGTGAATTTTCTAAACATCTTGGTACAAATCCTATAAATATATATTTCTGTTTGAACATCCAAGAAAGTGATATTTTGTTTACTGATTTCTGCTGAGAACCTGATTTGTTATAATTCAAACATTTAGCATTTTGCAGTGCTGAAGGCCATGCAGGTGTGGGGTTGCCTGCTCGCCAATGTTTCAATATAGGTCATATCGGCAGGCTAGACCCTGTGGCCAGCCAACGCTGCATACAGTGGAAGGTTGTGAGCAGCCGCAATTGCTCACCTTTGGAGGTTTGGGTGAAATGCCTGGGTATAGGTGAGACCCTGCAGCCAACTTCCACAGGACATGGCAGAAGGAGATGTGTAGTGGGTGTTTGGTCACCCACGGATAATTAGGTTTAGGGCCTTTCTGAAGACCAGGCCTTGAAGACACCCCTTGCTATTCTTTGCTGAAGGCCTTGTGCAGTAGGGGTTGGTCACCCATGAAGGGTTGGACTCATGAACTGGGCCTGGTCCTGTATTTAGTCAGTTCCTGTTACTCACAGGCTGAAGGCTGTTTGCAGTGTGGGGTTGTTGCTCACAGACAGTTGGGCACAGGGCCAACAATTATTTGGAAAACAAAAAGATTCCAAGGGGCCTCCGTATTAACACGACCCCATCGTATTCAAACCCTAATCCTGAGATGCTGCTACAGGAATGGGTGGACAATTCAACACAATGCTCTGAAACTATGTTGAGAATTGTGATAAAATATGCACGGCTGGATCATGAGAGAATACTAAAAGAAATATAACAGATAATGGAGTGGCTTTAGAAGAGACCAGAGAATGAGAAGGATAGATATTGATAGAGTTATTAAAGAAATGAGTGTGAGACTTGACAAATTGGAGGAGGGAATAAAACCACGCACACAGAGGAAATTTCTGAGGGACGTGCAGAACTATGAGAGAGATCCCATACTAACATTCAACAATAAATATGACTGCATGTACTAGGAAGAGGTACAAGGAAGAAATCAGGTGCAAGTAGATCCCACTAGACCAGAGACGGAGGGATAACTGACAGAAGAAAGTGATGTTTCCGAATTTGTGGAAAGCAGTCTATCTAAAGGAGAACTATCAAAGAAACCGATTCTTTCAAATGAGTTTCACCTTCGCAGAAAGGGACAGATAAAAATAACACCCATATTTGAAAGGAAGGGAACACAGAAGCAGAGGAGGCGGAAGCAGAGGAAGAGGATGAGCAACCAGCAGAGGAAGAGGAAAGGTGGAAACAACCCCAGTAGGAACAAACAAGAGGGGCACATTGCATGAACATTAATGGATAAACAAAAGAGTAATTAATTTACCTACCAGAACATTTACTGCTGAATAAGAAGTTAAGAGGCTGGCTTTAACATTCTGTCTCCCCATTACATTTGATTATGCACAAAGAAGAATAGACTTATTCAAATTAGTTCGAAAGTTGACATTGAAAAAGCACTTTTTGTCTAAAATCAAAACCAAACATGATAGTGGAAATGTAATCTTACCAGATGATCACAGTCTTAAAATAAGTGATGTGAACATGTTTATAACACTACATGAACTGAAAAGAGGTAATAGAATAGGGGAAGAGAACATAGAGAAGTTTTTGGTTGACTTAAGGATTGTATATGATGGAAATAGTCCAAGTCCTTTCAAACCATGATCAACATTTACATTACACTTAACATATGATATGCATTCCATTAAAATACAGGGTGTTTATCCTGACCCCTTCTGTGTCTTTTAATTTTTTATTTAGGGCATGCAGACTGAATTCCTACGTCCTCTAATGTTGGCCGCAGCAATTTTCCTGATGTTGTGGGCAGCGAACAAGAGTGCTTCCACTGACCCGAGTTTGTGGTTTGCGGAACCAAAACATTTGACAGGGGAGAAAGCTCTTGACCAATTAGATTGTTTCTTTTTTATAATTTTAGATCTGTGAAACTAGATATTTGGGACTCCATGAATCAACCATACAGGTACCTCTAAATTTTAACCTCTTCATACCCAGCCGGGAACACTTTTTAAATGCTGATTCCTCAAACACTATGGAATGGATTTACAATAAATTAGGGCAAAGCTCTTCGTTGGATAAAGTTCTACTTTCATGCCAAGATTGATGTAATTCCTTTGAACTGTTTTTTATGTATCAAACAGCAGATAAGCCTTTGGGTGGTAAATAGGAAATGTCCCTTTTGAGACCCCCCTTTTTTTGCTTATGCTTGACAAATCTGCAGGAAACATGCCATGAAGAACCCAAAGTGAATGCACTTTTTTCTATTTCTTTTAGATTTGTTCTTAAAGATGTATCTAGGCTAGAACTTAAAAACAAAGATCTGAAAAAGCCATGTACTTATTTTTAGTTTACCAAATAGAACAAGGTGGAAAAACGAAAATAATGAAACCAATAGTGAGAGCTTATCTCCCTCTTAATGTTTAGTGGGCCCAGAGAAGTACTTAGGGGCATATCAGCAAGGGCCGGGGATAATTATCGCTAAGCGCACTTAGCGCTAGGATAATTATCGCCAGCTATTGCTGCTTTCTATCGCGGAAATAGCGTGCTATCAGCAACGCTTATCTCCAAAGCGATGGGAATGCAAGCGATAGCTGGAACACAGTGTGATTATCGCTGGGAAACCAGCGATAATCGCACTGTGACCGGCGATACCTTGCTGATAGGGCAGGGTGGTCTTAGCCATGTAATCCACCTCCAATTGGATTACATGGCTAAGTCAGAATTAAAGCAGGCGTAAGGAAAGTAGCGATAACCGTGGTTAGCGCTACTTTTCTTATCGTTATGCTTGTTAGCGATTCCCTAGATAATTGGAGAAATGTCGGTTAGCGACATTTCTCCAGTTATTTCGGGAAGGAATGCCCACTTTACATCTCATTAGAGATGCAAAGCTGGGCGTTCAGTAAACAGGCGCTAAGGCATGGATTCACGCGTTAGCATGTCCATGCTGATAGGGCGATAAAATTATCGCCGCTTTTCGTCCGAAAACGGACGCTAAAGCGGCGATAATTTTATCGCCTCGCTGATATGCTTCTTAATTGGTTAGGCAGTATAAATTGGAAACTCAAAACTAGTTGTATGATAAATGACCTACCATTGCTGGCAAGCTGAGCAGACTGGCGAAGCTTCCTGTGATCAAGCTGTGTGTCTGTTCAAACTGTTCACTCTCTTGGGAAAAAACGTGTTATTTTTTGTACATATTACTTAGCCTTGTGAAAAAAATATATCTTTCGTGGAATTAAGATTTTGGTCTTTAGACAGGGTCGCCTTCCATATGCCTCTGTGTTTTTTTACTGTAAGAGCTACTCAGATCTTCCTGGCTGTTGGAAAATCCTTTTGCCTCATGGCATTTCACTGGATTTATGTTTAAGGCTGCATATAACTGCCTGGATCCATTTGGTGATGCTTTTAAACGCTATCATACATTTTATTATTTTTCTTCTACCTGATTCATATTGTGTGAAATCTTTGTGCTGTAAATCTGATTTTATGCGCTTTTTCATGTTTTTTTCTCCAAATAAATCCGAATTGAATTGAATTGAATTTAAAGGCTAAGTCAGCCCCACCTGTTACTTGGCCGTGGACGTAGATCTCAATAGTAAACTCGTAGTCACTGAAACCCCCACTTTTATTTTTCATTTTGTATGTTATTAATGTACCCTGTTTTTCATGATTACTATTATCTTTTTTAGATAAAGAAAATTCACGGATGTAAAAGTGAAATTCTATGCAAAATGCCGAACAAAGCACAAGAGGTATGAAAACTGGTATATGCGATTCAAGTCTGTTAAAGTACATGGGGATATCAGGACTGGGAAAACGTTAGGAGTCCGGTGCTCTAGTCCCTTAGATAATATGCTATACGCACACTGTGTGAGATTGGGCACACCAATCATTTATCTAAGGTTTCCTTTTTTTGTTCAGATAGTTTTTTATTTAGTCTACAAAAATAACCACGGCTACACTGAGCAGCATAGGAATAAGTCTAGGAAAAATATCCAACACAGAGAAAGTCTAGAGTGAATGCTACCACACAGGCGGGAGAATGCGGGAACATTAGGGAATTTATGGTGGTTTGTTCTTCTGTTGGTACTCGTCAAAAGCATCCCATAGTCGCACTGGCGAGTTGAGGGGGCCCCCCTTCAAGGTACATAGAGGGGCCCCCACTCCGTATTTACTATGGAGCTCTCATGACTGAGTACGGTGCTGAGGGGGCCCCCTGCAGCTCGGGCCCCCCCCCGCGGTGTGTTACGCCCCTGCATAGTCGTAGGGGCTCGGTTGGCCATGGAGTCTGGAGTTGTAGGATGTTATCAGCTCCCCTGATTGAACAAAGTAGATTCCACCATGTATCAAAGGTGTTGGGGATGGTGGATTTCCAGTCCGAGAGAACAGTTTTGGTGCCTAGGGAGAACAGAAGGTCTACAAGCAAAGAGATGTGGGGTTCAAGATCTCCTGCATGGGGATTGGCATATAGATCTACGGCTGCTGTTAAGAAATCGATATCTATTGGTGTTTTGGTAATTTGGCGCAGCAGGTCTTGAATTTGTATCCATAATGGAAGGGTTCTTACAGTGGTAGTTCTTGTGGTGTAGGTCCCCGCGTCCTTCCTCACAATGTCAGCATAAGGCGGAGTCCCTCAACCCTAACTTGTGTAGTCTGGATGGGGTCCAGTAAGTTTTGTGGATGGACCATAATCTGGACTGTGCCAGGGCAGGGGTGATTTTGGGTTCGAAGGGGGAGCTTCATATTTTTTGCTAGGCCTTTTTGTCAATACAGGGAAAGCCCGTTGAGTGGGAGCGTGGTTCCCATTTCCTTTTAAATAATCTCAGGGCCTGTCCATTATGTGTGCCGAGTAGTTTATGGAGGTGTAAAGTGGTGTTGCCTTTTCTTCTGAGGTGCCTAGCAAAATTAGAAGGTCTGGATCACGGGGCGGTTTCAGTTTACCGAGCACACTTTAGAGTCATAGGACTTTATAGAAGTTAATATTAGGTATATTGAAGTTTTTTTGTAGATGGAGAAGGAGAACTGATTGGCACGGGTCCGAGACTGAGTATAGTATTTATACCCTTTTGTCCCCATGTGTCCCAAAAGAGGGTCTTCCCATCTAGTTTAACCGAGCAGTTATACCATAAGGAGGCTAGGGTCGAGCCACCTGTTCAGTTTTGTATTCCTTTGTCAAGAAGCAGAAGTGCTTTTACAGTGTCCAGTATGATTTGGTTGGCGCGCATGAGGGGGAGTTTCAAGATGTTATGGACTGTAAGGGCAGACCTAAGGGAAAGTTGTGAAATAATGAAAGTCTCAATATTAGGCCATTGGGTTCTTTTGGGTTCAGCCACCACACACCCTGAGCAATCAATTAAGCGCTTTGATATCGTTAGTAGTCCGGGATGTTTGTGCCTCCAGAGGTTTTATCCATGTTCAGGACCTTCATGAAGATCCTTGTTTTTTTCCCTTCCCATCTGCACCTAAACCCACTCGACCCTACCAGGTGATTTATTTTGGGGAGCATGTGGAGAGGAGTTAATTTTGATCATCACTGTATTTTGCTCATTCAGTGCCACAGAGTGTTTGAGGCCTAGGGACAACCACAATCCCAGGTATTTAGTGGCAGTTGCTTGCCATTTCAGGCCTGATTCACCAATGTCCGCATCCGTGCAATGGACATTTATAGGAAAAACCTCAGTTTTGTCTCTATTTACAGAGTAACCCTCAACATGTATCTGTTTATTTCCGTCCATGATGATTGGAATGGCTCACGGGGCATCTTCAGTGAACCGCAGGACGTCGTCCGCCTAGCCGGCAGCAACTTGTCTGGACCGGGTGCCTTCCCAGTTTTAAGGGAGCATATAGCCAGACTGATATCCTCTTTTGTGATAGGATTATTAATCGTCAGTTGGTCTTCTTGAGAGATGTTGGTGAGGGCGCATGAATTAAGATATTCATTTATTTTGGAGAGGGGAGTTGGGGTAATCAAATTATATAGGCCTGTACAGAACTTTTTGATGGCCCCAAGAATGCTTGAGGTGGATGTGGTAATTACTCTATCTGGATTTCTCATGGGCAATATAAGAGATCTGTTAGTAGTGTATTTGAGATATGTTGTGAGGGATTTACCTGCTTTATTATGGTTATACAGCCTACCTGCCTTGATCACGTCAATCTATTTTTGGGCTCTCTGACTCAGGATTTTATTGTACTCATACGGTTCGGCGCTCAAGTTTGAGAGGAGGGCCAAGCCTTTACTTTATTTGAGTTGAATGCTCAAGGATTGGATAGAGCATTCTAGCTCTTTGAGACGGTTCGAGAGGTCCTTATTTTTAGCTACTGTGATATTTATCAGAATCCCTCTTAATGTGACCTTGAGAGCATCCTAATGTGTCATGGAAGTTGTGTCTTCTGGGGCATTATCTTTAAGGAAGTTGGTAATAGCCATTTGTATTTGTGCTACATTGTCAGGGTCATCCAGAAGGTCATCGTTCAGGTGTCATTGACGAAGTGGTGGAGTAGGGTAATAAAGCGATATTTGAGTTGAGATACAGGCGTGATTATAGAGATCACAATTGGCTCACTCTTCAGGGAGTGGGAGAGATGGAGTAGCGAACTACTTACCATGCTGTAGTCTATTCACGTAAAGGGGAGGTGTGGTGAGGGGCAAAAGGTATAATCACTCCCAGTGGGCTGATAGAGATGCCATATGTCCATTGGTTTATTATTTTTACAGCAGGATGTCATTTGCGTATGCGCTCTATTAGCTATAAATCTGTGGGCTGAAATCCTATCTAAATTACCGTCCATTGGTAGATTAAAGTCCCCACCTAGGATAATGCCCATGCTGTCTGGGAGGTCCAGGATTTGTCTATCGAGATCCCTCCAAAAGTCTGAGGCGTTATCATTTGGTGCATAGATGTTTGATATGTAGAATTCTAGATCCCGCCTTTTCATCTTGGAGATGAGCCATCTGAACAGTAGCGGCTCCTGCAGGGAGTGCTGCGGGGCGGGCATTTGGCGTTGCAGCGCGCGTAGTTTAATTTGTTTTATTTATTTATTTCTTTACCTAACTGCGGCCGTATGCGGGAGTTTACTACCCTCCACCCTGCCCCTCCCCCACACCGCCCCACCACCCCGCAACACTCCCTCCAGGAGCCGCTAATGCAACTGGACATTTGATCATGGGTGTGTGAGATGACTGATATGTCCGGTTTTTCGAAACTAGCATTACTACCACATTCTTTTTGTGCAGGGCTCGGGAGATGCCAACATCTGAAATCCTAGGGCTATAAAATTTTGCGTCATGGATTGATTTTAAGTGGGTCTCTTGCAGGAGGATGATATCCCCTTTCAATTTGTGACAATAGTCCGCCACAACTCTTTGCTTAACTGGTTGTTTGAGTCACTTCGTGTTTAATGAAAGTATGTTTAATGTATGGGCCATAGGTGGGAGTCTAGGTTTCCGTGATTAAATGATAACAGTATGAAAGGCACAAAACCTTTAAGTAGGAATAGGTGGCAGAGTATGCGTTTCAGATTATCCCAGATGCTTCTATGTGGAGGTTGGCAGTCATGTGGTGGAGTAAGCTTAGGGGCCCGCTCACTGGGAAATGTCAGAAACATTGCTCAGCTAGCCGTGGAAGTGGGTAAGCCTGTTGGAAGCATATCGAACGGAAAGAAGAGGGAGAGGGCATGTTCGAGGAGTAATTAAGAGAAGAAGAGCCAGAGGCACAATAACTATAAGGAAAAATATAACAAACACAATTAACAAAACCCAATCCCACCCACCCACCTCCCAGCCACAGGAATACGTAGGTGAAGCAATCCCCCACCCATGTTCTATGTGGGGAGTTTTTGGCCACGAGGAGGCCTATCCTAAATCTGGCTGGGAGGCTACCCAGGCCTGTAGTTGCTTATGTTGTTGTTAAAGTCTGGGGGAGGGCCAGACCGAAGGATAGAGTTAGGGGAGGTGTATGAGGGAAAATAAGGGGAAGCACAGGGGGAGAGAGTGTCCTGGTGCTATGGCGGGGGAGGCATAGGAGTTACTGGCCGGTGGTCTTGATTAGTGAAGTTTAGAGACGTGCAAGCGCCCGGGTAGTGAGAGTTTCCTATGGAAATTTGGTGACAGAGCAGTAGGAGTCATATGGCCATTTAAGAGCCAAGATTGGATCAGGTGTGGGTGCGCGTCTGGTCAATGTATGGTGTCGGGGGTAGGAGATTGGAAGGGTGTGGAATGGTTAGGATTCCTGGGGTGAGGTAGAACCCAGCTATAACATTTAGCTTCAGGCAAGTACACAACAGCCAATGACGATATAAATCCTGTACCACAGTCTATACTAACATGTGGATACATACACTGCACGGTCAGTACCAGATGAAGGGTGGTGGCATAGTATACATACACATAGATATACATAAATATACATAAATAAATAAATATGAATTAGCAGGATTAACTCGAAAAAGCAAACCCGGAGAGGTAGAGTGGGTCGCCTCTGTCAGAACCTAAAAGAAAGCGAGTATATTGTCAAAAACTCAAGCTAGAGTGGTTACAGGGGCTAAACCCTGCCAGGATACATGTAGAACGGAAGACCTTGGGGGATGATGATTGAGCTTGGCTGCCACAGATCCCAGTGCCACAGAGCCTTGTTCACCTATCATTGTTCACTTTTCATTGTTCACTTTTCATTGTTCACTATTCAGTGCTCACTGCCTTCAGTTCCACAGAGCACGGATCAACAAGCACTGAACATTGTTGATTGTTCGTAGTTCAGTTGTTCATTGAGCATTGTTCTATGTGGGTGTTCCACAGATCCACCGTTCACCATTCGATGACCATGGTAGATGGAACTTTCTGGTGTGGATAGTCAGGTGAACATTGCGGATGTAACAGAGGAGTTCAGGAATTACCGCAGTTCAGTTGGGTCAGTAAATATCAAGGTTTTTCCATTGATGACAATTCGAAGTTTCGAGAGTCAGGCAAATCCGTACTGTGTGTTTTAAACCCTCAGAGGAGCGAGCCTTTCCTGATTGCGACCATGTCGTTTGAATAGTCATGCGCAATGTTAATTTATGAGCCACTCCAGGTCACTTGTTGCATTTTTGTCATGTTGGTATATATGATTTATGTGTGATGAGATCTGAGCAGTTTAAAAATCATGGCTCTGGGTTGCGCATTGGGAGGAGGGGAGCGTAGGTTGCCCCATGGGACACGGTGAGCACATTCTATCTTGAAGCCTCAATCAAACATGATGCCCAGGGTGCGAAACTCCAGAAACTCCACACACGAGTTTGCACTGTCCTCCACATTTTCTGTTAATCCAAAGATGCGCAGATTCCCTCTCGATTCCGATCCTTCAACTCTGAAATATCTTTCATGAGTGATTTGATTTTGTTGGCGGTCGGGTCTACTCTGATCTTCTCATGTGTGGCGGTGTCTTCCAAAGAGCCAGTTCTTGTTTCTGCTTCTGAAAACCTTCCTGACATGTTCTGAAAGTTTTTATGGGCTAGAATATCATGATGCATTGCATCCGTACTCAATTTTGTCTCTTGCGCCAGGTCGTGTAATGCACTGAGGCACTGGAGGATCATTTCCTGGCAAACCCCTGAGTCTTGTTTGGCTTTTACTGGAGATTCCGGAAGGGGGGGGGTTCTGCCTTGTATCGTATTAGGGAATGTGAGAAGTTGGCCTGGTATATGCTGTCCACTAATTAAAGTGGGCACCTTTTACCAGTCCAAACGACCCTTATGGTGATTAGGTTAAAGATAACCTTTATGAAAGCTATCCTAGTGGTAGCTATGGGGAGCAGCCTTCAGGCTTAATCTTGAAGGAATGTAAAGCAGCTTGTTTTACCAGATCAGAACCTCCTAAGTGTCCAAACGAAAGGAGAACCCCAAAAGTGTTATATAAAATATATGTATTTATTACTAAACACTCTCTGCTAATCTCTATACGAGATTAGAGCACAAATCACATAATACTTAATCAATAGAATGACCGTAAATGGCACAATACACAGCGGGCTCCAGGGGGAGACCGAATCATATACTAAAAAAATGGTATACCAACAACGACTTCAATAGACACAGTGCCTACAGCACGTAGAATCGCTGGGACCCCAAGGAACCACCCAAAAAAGTGACACAGGGAGCCCACAGAGGACGTGTGCAGTGTGGGAACACAGACGCGTGCTCCGTACAACTCTATGGGAAAGTCACGGTTGGAAAATTACAGTTTAAGGACACTTCGGAGAGAACTTCAAGCAAACCCTTAGGAACATAGAAGGTTCTAAGGCCAGCAACCTTGTGAGTACCGAGGTACCCGTATAACCTATACCAGAAGAGCCGGGTGCGTAGGGGTCAAGTGGTGTCAGAAACCCTTGTTGTTTTCAATGGCGTGATGCGAAGAAGTGCTGCTGCCGGGAAGATGAAAAGTGTCCAGTGGGATCCAAGCCGGGATCCGAGGTGAGAAGAACCTGAAAGCAGAGGGGACAGAGTCTGGGTCACTTCAGGGTGACCAGGGGCTCGGTAGACCAATCCCCACCGATGTCGGGTGCTTCAGGTGTGAAGATAGGATGTTTGACTCTGCAGCCACGGGAACCAGGAGACATCGATGATGACCATAGTCCTGAGGTAAGCTGTCCCACAAAGGATGTCGAGTACTGAGGGGTAAGTGTCCGGATTGAACACCAACAAGCCTTGGCAAAAGCAATCCACACGGGCAGAGGAAGCAAGTTACGGTGAGGACCAGCAAGGTCCTGGAGACTCTCCAAGCTATGGCACGTCTGGAGCAACCAGCGAAGCCAAGGAAATTCAAAGTGACCGAAGCTAGGACCCAGAGGGCAACGGATCAGGGATCGCGAAGGGACCTCGAGGGAAATCACAAAGCACCAGCCCACAGAACACTCGTGGAGTGGAGGCCGGAGATCTTCTGGTCGAAATACTGCTCGGGGTCACGTAGTCCAATGCACAGGCTAAGGGATCGCCAAAAAGCATGTGCTGCTGCAAAAGTACACGGTGCACAGGGGTCCCCACGATGGATACTGGTCTCAGGATTGCTGAGAGAGCAGATCGGCCTCAGAGACGCTCGGAAACGCACCTCCTGTGATGCAGAAATCTTCAGAGTCTTCAGGATCTCGGGCGATGCAAACCGGTCAGATGCGTTTAGGTGCCTGCGGCTGCAGGGGAGTATCTCCTTTTATCCAAGGGAGATTCTTCTGTCGTCCAGCGAAGTGCAGACCGTCGAAGTACTTGGTTTCTGCTTGCAGTGTTTAGTCCAGGTAAAATCCAAAGTCCTGTAGTCAGGTTTCCTACTTTATACCCTGGGAAGGGGTTGGACTAACTCTGGGGACGACCCCTTCTGCGCCCACATCTGGACCAGCCCAACTATAGATTTATTTATACAAGACGTGCCATCCACTATAAGCATTGTCGACCTCTACCCTCACATGGGTGCCCGGCTGGGTCACCCTGTGAGTAATGTTTTTCTTTTCTTCACTGCAACGCACGGTGACACTTCACACACAAGACAGTGCCTATATTCCTTCAGGTGTCCCTACCATTGTTGGTCCTGAAGAGACCCTTCATTGCACAAGAGGGTCAAAACGCCGTTGGCTACTTTAAAAGCGAATCAACACTCAGCACTTTTTATTGTATAAAGTGTTGATTATAAAAATATATATCTGTTAATGGTTGCTTTTTGTTTTTAAGGAAACCATGTACATAGGTCACAAAAATATGTCACCTTCGTTATAGGTTGCTTATACTTTCACCTGGACACCTTTCACAAAAATAAGTTTTTCTGTTCATAGTTATTCATGTTATTTCAATTTATTTCATAAACATAATTGTTTATCGCTTTCTATGTGTGTTTGGCTGCTCTGTCTCAGATATCAAACAATAACTCTTACTATTGCCATTGCGCAGACCTTCCCACTATTATATCAAGGTTATTAGTCCACAGGAGCCATTATTTCTTAGTCAAACAGTTTCGCGCCAGAGCAGGATCAAATGGCTCCTGCCACCGGTTTGAGCTGGACTATGCATGGGGACACCAAATGTGCCCCCAGTGCTGACTTTCTGGCACTCTGAGTGCACCCACCCAGCCCCAATACACTAAAGTCTGTCTGGGAGGTCGTCACACCTCCCTGTGACAGGAAACCTATTGTCAGGCCTTCCTCTGCTCAAGCTTGGCTCAGCAGCAGGAGGTCAGACTCGTGTCTGTGGCTGGCAGCATCCATTTTGTGATGCCCAGGTCAAGAAATCTGGTACCGGCTGTACCGGTGTTTCAGATAAGCCCCTCTAGAAGGGTGGAATCATACCTCCCCCGCCAGTTACTGGCGGGGAGGTATGACTCCAAGGTGTTTGACACCAAACACAACATGTTTCTAAGCAGCCGTTTTAAACTTAGCATTTACCACAAGGTTATAATGCACTTAAATATATATGGTTGGCTGCATCACAGACAAACCCGGAAAATAGGTTCCGAAGGCTGCAGAGGGGCTCTGCTCATGTAGGGGCACCCTCTCACATAAAACCCAGCCCCCTGCCTTCAGGATTGATAAGGCCTGCCATAGGGGTGACTGATAGGTTTATTTGTGCAGTGATTTAGAGTAGATATAGGGATCCTATATCTAAGTAAGGGGTGCATGCATCACCTTACCCAGGCTGCAGTAGCAGACCTGTGGTGTCATTTTGAATGGCCTCTCAGGGGTGGCACAATACATGCTTCAGCCCCTGTGAGGCCTCTGGTTTACCTATGCCCTGGGTACATGGTGTACCATATACTAGGGACTGATATGGGTACCCCAGAATCCAATCTAGAGTGTACCTAAAGTATATGCAATCAATTTAGAGGAGAAAGTAGATAGACTTGGGTCCTGGATAGCAGGATCTCAGTCAGTCTAAGTCAAACACAGTGATACATCAGCAAAAAGTGGGGTAACCATAAAAGGCAGAGCCTACTCTCCTACAGGGAATATTTATTCTCTTTCTTGTATTTGGGGTCCTTACTCCTGTGGTCCACCATCTTTGTGTCACTTGGAGATACTGTAACAAGCAGATTCCAAGCGTAGAGATGACACAGCTGACGTAGCCAAGTAATGTCTTTTAAGTTATTTATGTAAGTCCATAACATCAATAGTAACAGCCCCACCAGGAGCAGCCTGCTAGCTGCTCAGCCCATCTTCCAACTGCCAACACACACTAGGCACCCAAGCATTCCACTCATGTCCATCACACCAACATTCCACCCATAACACTCACACTGGCTGAGCAGCTGGGAACATTGTGAAAGGTAACATTATAAACATAACCTGAAGATACTGCATTATCTTCTCCCTTTTTTTTAAAAAAAACAATTTTTATTAGAAACAAAGACAGCAGCAGAGACAATAACCGTGACAATGTAGATAAGCCAGACCATACCATTACAAATCAACCTCAGCGATCCTCAACCTCGCTGGAGTCGAGAGTATCACAATCCAATCGCCGACAGTCGCTCCCCCTGAAAAGCACTTGCACGTCCCTGGGTCAGGAGTCTGCATATCACTCTGTCTATTCATGACCTTTCACCATGTGTGCCATCCAGTCCTCCGCTCACCCCTCAGATCCCAGCGGCCTCTGCCTCCTGAATTCTATCGTCGCTGAGACACATATTTCTCCTCTATACTTATTCCATTTACCCCACTTGTGGTCCCATTTGCGCGGGCACCCCCTCCCTTTAAACGCTGTTTTTTTGGCAAGCATGGCATGATCCATATCCTTTGCCCAATCTGCCATCAACGGTATGGTGTCCACTCCCCACTGCTGGTCGATGTTCCTCTTAGCTACACACCACCCCAATGTGGCCCACTCCTGCTCAGCCTGCGTGAGGTCCGTCGCCTCCAAGATATTGAGGAGACATAACGTGGGTGTCGGGTGAATTGTCTTACCACACGTCCTAGTCAATTGCCTGGTAACATCAGTCCAGTATCTCTGTATGTGAGGGCAGCCCCATAAAATATGCTAGAATGTTCCCGTCTGAGCGCAATGTCGGAGGCAGAGTGTGTCAGGTCACCTATTAAGCCTGTGCAGCAGGATGGCATCAAAGTACACCCAATGCAGGATTTTAAGATGCACCAGGCGAAGACGCATTGGGTTAGCCACCTCTCTGGGTGAGGACAATGCCTCCCGCCAGTCCTCATCGGCCAAATCCCCTAGTTTGTTTTCCCAGGACACCCTGAGCTTCGACATCGGATCAACCCGGTTGTTGATCAGCTTCTTGTATGTGAATGAGATGGCCTTACGGTTCATAGGATCTAACAAGAGCCTATTCTCCAGGGGAGAGGAGTCCGGAAGGGGTGTGTTTTTAGGGCGGGACGATTCTATGGCATGGCTTATTTGTAGGTACCGAAATCGCTCCGATGGAGCTAATTGATATTTGGCCTGAAGTTCCGGGAATGATGCCTTTTTGCCCTTGACCCACAGATCGCCCACCTTAGAGATTCCGATCATCTCCCACTTATCGAACCCCGCATATGCGCTAAGTCTCCCTAGAATATCCGGCTCCCATAGTGGGGTAGCCTTCGTTAGCCGTCCCCGCCATCCCATCCGTCTCTGCACTCCATGCCATACCTCCACCGTGCGCACCGTCGGGTGGTCAGTCCCAATTTCTTATGATTTGTGTACAGAGCTCTATTATAGCCCCCTTTCCCCAACAACCAATGGTCCGTGCGGAAGCTCGGATCATCATGTCTCCCGAACACCCAATGGTTAATGGCCGTCAGTTGTGAGGCTTGGTAGTAAAGGCGCAGGTCCAGCAATCCTATACCCCCATCATACCATCCCATTGTTAACTTTGTCATCGCTATGCGGGGCGGTTTATTGTCCCACAGTAAATCTCGTAATACGGCCTCAACCTGCGAAAAATAGGAATTAGGGACCGGATTGGGTGTATTATGTAATGCATAAAGGAAACGTGGCAGACCAAGCATCTTGTATAAGGACGCACGACCCAGCAGTGTTAGTGGGAGAGTTTTCCAATATACGACATCCGTACGAAACCGCCGCAGCAGCCCCTGTAGATTCCTTTAAAAAAACAATGTGGTATTGGTAGTGATAAATATCCCCAAGTAAAGCAAACCCTGGCAAGCCACCGGGATAGTGTATCCTCGAGGACTTCGAGGAGGTTCTTCCCAAAGGGAATACATCTGGGATTTAGACCAGTTTATTTGATACCCAGAGTGCGCCCCAAAGATATGAAAGATATGAAGTACCCGGCGTAATGATCGCGCTGGGGAGGCAAGGTAGAGTAAAATATCATCGCATATAATAATATTCGGTCTTCATGTTCTTCTGTCCATCTCATGCCTCTGATACCCGGATCTCCCCGTATCCAAACCGCCAATGGCTCGAGAACCAGGGCGAAAAGAAGCGGCGACAGTGGACATCCCTGCCTAGTGCCTCGACAAAGGGGGAAGGAGGTGGAGCGATGATTATTCACTAAGACGTGGGCCCTGGCTTGTGACTATAACAATTGGACCCATCTCTTGAATTTGGGGCCGAAGCCCATTCGGTCAAGAACCGCAAACAGGTACTCCCATGCTACGGTATCGAACGCCATTTGCGCGTCAAGTGCTAGTAGTATAGCCTCCTCTTCCAGGGTATGTACCCGCCCAATGACCCCATTGACCCTTCGCAGGTTGCGTGCCGTATTCCGTCCCGGCATGAATCCAGATTGATCCGGATGGATCAGATCTGTTAAGTAGGGGAGCAGACGATTCGCCAGTAGCTTGGCCAATATTTTTGCCTCAATTGCGATTAAAGAGATAGGTCTATACGAATGACACTCGTCCACTGGCTTGCCGGGTTTATGGATAACCACTATAGGGCCTCTCGGATATCCTCTGGGAGGAGGGCGCGTTCGTAACTTTCATTATAAAGATTAAGTAAATGAGGTGCTAGCATGGAGGCCAGTGGCTTAATTAGTTCAATCGGGAGTCCGTTCGGGCCCGCCGCTTTACCTGTGCGGATATCTTGTATGGCCTTATGGACTTCTTCAGTGGATAGATCAGCCTCTAGTGCCTTTCCGTCTTGCTCAGAGAGACCCCTCACCTCGATAGTGGCAAGAAGGTCCGCCGCCCATACCGCCTGGGAGGCTTCCGGAGCCCCATATACTGTTTATAATGCTGAGCGAAAGTTTCAGCGATCTCCCGTGGGTCTGTGATCAGAGTATCCTCAGCACCCTTGAGTGCACGACCCATCTTGCTGCCTGCTCTTTCCGCTCTAGCCAGGCTAATAACTTTCCGGTGCGTTCCCCTTGTTCATAGATACGATGTCGGCTGGCCAATATTCTCCTATTAACGTCCTCTAGTAGTAACTGGTTATAGTCTTGCCTTTTTATGTTTAATAAGTGTTGAGTGCCTGCATCTGGGTCTCGAGAGTTAACAACTTCAAGACGAAGAATTTCTGTTTCCAACTCCAGCACTCGTCTACGGCGCTTGGCCCTGTGGCCAGCCATCGCCGACAACGCCCTTCCCTTGATCACCGCTCTGTATGCCCCACACAGTGTAACAGCTGACGTGACCGAACCAGTGTTTTCCGCAAAGTAGTACTCCGTATCTTTCCTCAAAGTATCTCTGATGTGAGGGACCTTTAGTTCCCAGGGTAGAATCCGTACTGGGCCCGGTTGCGGCGGGCGTCCCATACCCAGAACCGTAAATACAGGGGAGTGGTCTGACACTCCTCGCGCCAGGCACCATGAGTCCGAAAAGTCTTGTATATGCTGCGCGTGTGTAAACAGATAGTCTATTCGTGATTGACTCCCATGGACCCCCGACTGAAATGTGAAGCGTGTGTCCCTGATATGCGCCCACCTCCAGACATCAACCATCCCAAGGCCTCTACGAAGTCGCGTAGGTGGGAACCGTGCACTGGGTCACGTCTGGGGGGATCTATCCACGAGTCCGTCCATCTTCAAATTAAAGTCACCCCCCATTACCAGTGTGCCCATTGGTAGGTTTGGTAGTAAAGTCGCAACCTCAGTCAGTGTCGTACATTGTAAACCGGGAGGTACATATATTGAAACAACATTAAGAACTCTACCCTCCCACAAACCTGTGCAAGCTACGTATCGCCCCAGCTGATCTGTCCAGGTATTGTGAAGCACGTAGGGATAGTCTTTCCGCAGGAGTATTCCAACCCCCCTAGAACCAGAAGTGAAACTTGAGTGTGCCAACATACGGTATCCTTTCCTATCTAGGTCCTTACATGAATTCCCATTTAAATGAGTTTCCTGTAGTAGCACCATATCAAGCCCTTGTCGATGTACAAATTGCAACACAACACCCCTCTTAATCTTGTCTCCTAACCCATTGATGTTCCAGGTGACAAGTCTAAGCCCTTGCCCTATCGTCATGAGTCCCAGGTAGCAACGGGTCAACATGTACCGAGGGCCCACGATGGCCGCAGCCCCTCAGTGCCGATAATTGAGTACCCTCTGGACTTTCCTTGATAGCACTAAAGTATTGGATCATCTCCGCTGTCACCTGAACATAACAACCAATCAATCCGTACCAATATACACAGTCACAATATCTCGCCAACAAATAACTTCCCGCGTTGCCCCCCCAACCGATGAATCTCCCCAAGAACCCTATCCTTGGAAACAAACCCCCCTCCCTGCTTCCCTGCATAACGGGACCAGAACTGCCTGCCACCCCCAACATGCAGAGTACCTGTCGCCCCCCATAAACAATTCTAGGGAATGCAAGTAACCCCACTCCCAGTGTGGCCGTAAGTTTACAGTTAGTGTCTCACCCCCCCCCCGCCCAACCTCCACATTCTTCACAGCTGAACTGGGCCCCGCACAATCCCCCCCCTGAGATCTCATAATTTCCCCTCGGGCATGCCTGTCGGCACATAGCTCCCCAACTGCGGACCAAATCTTAGCTGAGTAGTCCAATCCCATTAGCTGGGCATTACACTCCATGACATATGTACCATTTTCAAGCGGTGGAACAGTTCCAAAAAGTCTGTATCATTGATATCCCACCGGTAACAGCTCCAGACCAACCCCTCCCCAACCCTCTGTGTACAGGTCCCATAGTATAGGGCTTTCTTACACCAATGTCACACTCCCAAGGACACCCGAGGCGCCCCGGGTTAGATAGCTACACCATATGGTCTCACCCGGCGCCGGGTTAGCGCCCTCCCGCCGGCTCCTGCGAATCAGAGTCAGAATGCGCCCGGGAGCGCCGATGCTGGCGCCAGTCCACATCATCATCTGCCGCCAAGGATGTCTTCTGACTTTTTCTCTCGACTTTGCGCCAGCCCTATAGCCAATCCCAGGCCTCTTCCGGACGGGTAAAAAACCAAGATTTTCCGTTTGCTTCCACACGTAGCTTAGCAGGAAACATCATATCCTTCTTGAGTTCCTGCTTTCGTAGAGCCCGCTTTACCTCCAGAAAATCGCGGCGTTGCTTCTGCACTTTCAGTGTAAAGTTCGGAAAGAACATGATCCGACTGTTCTCCAGGGTGAGCGGCGGGGTTGCCCTTGCCATTTGCAATATAACATCACGATCACGAAAATTAAACACCCGCGCCAGCAACGGCCGCGGGGATGCCCCAAGCCTCGGACGGCCCCCGGGCACTCGATGAGCTCTTTCAATTGTGAAGCACTTGGAGAGTGCCCTGGGTTGTAGATGCTTAAGGACCAGATCCTCTACAAATAGGTCCACCGCCTGCCCCTCAGCCCGTTCTGGTACACCAATAATGCGGATGTTGTTCCTGCGCATTCGTCCTTCGTAGTCGTCCAGCTGCAGGGCCATCGCCTCATGAGAGGAGCTGATTACCTTGACCTGTTCTTTGAGCAGGGCGGTGTTGGTGACTAGTTCCTTGGTTGTGCTCTCTACCGTTCCCATTCTCTCCGTCAATTTCTTCATATTCTCACGGATCAGCGTCACATCCGTGGCCACCGTGTCAATTCGCACCTCCAGGGAAGTCCGCACAGCCGTTATCGTCACCAGAAGCTCCGTATTCGAGGGCTCCGTGGTTTCGCCTGGTGTCGCAGCCTCTGTTCTATCCTCTGCCTGCTGCTTCTGCCATGCAAATTTATCCAGCTTCGACTGGGTCGCAGTCCGGTTCGCCCGGCCGGTCGCCATCTTCTTCAGTCTCCGATACACCCGCCGATGACATGGGTGTCTCCGCTAATCACCTCCGCCAGCAGTGAGATCCCCCACTCGGCCTGTTGGTTTTCACGGGAGGCACCTCTCCCGGAGGGAGATCCGACTTGATCATGCACCTAAAAAGTTCAGGTGACAAGACAGTGCACCTCCGACCTAACCTTAGGAGATTGTTTAAGGAACCGGGCCAGGCTTCCTCGACAGGTGCGTCACCCTCACTCCGCCACAAGCATCGCCCTGTCAGCGAGGTGGACCAGGCACGGCAGCAGGCCTGAAATCCAGGGGACCCCGGCCTCCCTCACTACGCCGCCCGAGCGACAAATGCCCTGTCGTCTCTCTTCAAAGCACACGGCACCATCAAAACGGGGACTCCTCTGCAGCAGCAGCTTGCAGCCCCTGATCTCCCCTGAGTGGGCCTCCACGTTTCTTCAAGGGCGCCAAAGCAACGGGGCCTCCACTGGCGACCAGCCTGAATTACTGCAAAATCGGGGCTGCACTGGGGCCAGGCCCTGGAAGCCTTAACCTGCAGGAGTTCACTTTCTGGCTCGCAGCAGTCAGGTCTCTACAAGTAGTTTCAGCATGGGGTCCCCCCTTCGGCCGCGCCACAGCGGTAACAGTCCAGTAGTGGGGAGATCACCTCTACTCAGTATTCGCCCATATTTAGTGCCTGATGTTCCAAAACTGAATGCCATTAAAATTTTCCCCCTCTATGGAGCTTGTAGGCCTTACTTTCCACAGCGCCTCCCTCGGCACACATTCCTCTTACGTCCCGCGTTAGCAGCCGCTCACCGCCGCCTCCCAGGCAGAGGAGGCAGAGCGTACACCCCAGTGCAGGCCCTTCTCAAAATACGTCCCTGGGCCAACCCGACCTCCGCCGGGCTTCCGCTTCTCTCGGGCAATGGAGACAAGTTACCGCCGCTGCCGCGAGGGCCCCGATGATAGTCTCTCTCGCGGTGCAAGCTCACCTCCCTTCGCCGTCGTCTCCGTCGGACCAGGCCTCAGCCTCGATCTCGCATGGGGCGGCAAGGAGACCTCAGCCGTCCGGGCCGCTGGAGCGCGGTATGCGCACCATCACCGATGATCACCAAATTCCACCAGGAGATCGTCGAGCCACCCGATAGTTGTTTTCCGCCACTGGGGCAGAGATCAGGCCGGTAAGGGCAATGTTTACCAGGATATTGCGGGAGTGGCGCTACGGAGTAAAACTACCGAGCGGCCATTCCAGTCGGCGGTTAGCCACGTCCCCTATCTTCTCCCTTTTAAATTGAAAAATTAAAAAACCATACTAAAATGAAAACTACTATACACAGCAAAGTACAAATGAAGACGTTAGTCCATAACCCTGGGATGATTGGAAAAACCACATCACGAGAGGGAACACAGACCTAACAAAGGAGGAAAAAAGTATGAAAAGATACAAATGAACTATCACCATCCTCCTCCTTTAATATTGAAACAAAAAGTAAGGTTGAACACGTACAGCTCACAGACACAAAGTGAGACACCACATGAAAAGACATGTAAAAAGAGTAAGGGGAATAATGCACCCCAGAACTCTAACACTATGGGTGAACTGCACCCAAGAAAAAACTCCTCATGTATGGAACCAAACCATAGTAACTGTGGGGAAGGGACTATAACCCAACCTGCCACCCCTCATGTAAGGTACACATGCGAAATTGGGACTCTGACCCATAACGTAAACTGTGTAAATGGGACTGAGACCCATTAAGTCATCCCTCTAGACAGGGTAGAATGACCTATAAAACCTCCCTCATGTAAGGGTAAAAAACACATATATAAAATGACAAACAACCTGTGTTGTATGGGACTAACACCCATAAGGACAAGTGCAGCACAAGATAAACAAGACACACGGTGATGCGCGGGGCGACTTGCACACAACAACTACACCTGAAGGGCAGGGCGACTTACACGGAACAACACGTGATGCGCAGAGTGACTTACACACACGACACTAACCAGTGATGCGCGGTGTGACTTACACACAAGACAACAAAACGTGAGGTGCAGGTCGACTTACACACAAGACTACAACATGTGAGGCGCAGGGCGACTTACATACAAACCAACAAGAAGTGCAGACAAAAATAAAAACGCAGTGCAACAGGATGACTTACACCCATTGAACATTACACAAAATGTAAGAAGAAGGAAACACAACAAGAACCACCCTCATGTAAGGGGTACAATGTGACTACAACCTGCTATAAACCAAATACAAGCAAGTCCCACATGAGACTGATCATTAGTACTAGAGAACAAGTTAGTTAAAAGACCCAAAACACACTACAGAGTAAAAAGTTCCATGCTTCTACGCACTGTGCCACAACGTTGCCAGTCGATTTGGGGAAAGTGGCACAACTTGAAAGTAAACGATTATTTTAAAAAAAATCCTCATGTCAGCAGTTCCATACAAGAATATGCCAATTCCTTGATCTTAAGAGGAACATAACGACCCACAGTACTTGCAACATAAGCGAATGAAAGAAGGCAGTCATTTTACCATACGAGGTTTAAACAATTTTCGTTCCCAGAACGCTGTACAAATGTAACAGTGCCTCCAGTCTTAGATATTCTCTGGAGCGTTGACTGGTGGATAACCCTGAGGAAGGACTTGTTCTAAAAACAGGAACAGGCTAGCAGGAATGATGCCCAGCTGAAGAATTCCACGACAACAGTTCCTCATCATGCTCCGCTATGCTCGCAGCAGACTATTGATCATCGTGACTGGCCAACTTTATTCACAACACGCGTTTTGCCGTAAACGAACAGGAACCACCAGTAAGAACAGAAGAGACAGCTGCCAACCACAAGATGGCAGCACGCTGTAGACGTCACGACGAGTGGCTCACGGCTCCTCCGTGCACCAAAACGTCACCAGCAATCACACAGATCTGCGTGGAACGTCATAACAGCAACTCCAAGATCCTCATTGCTGAAGAAACTGCACGCGAAGCAGAAGGTAAGCGAGCGCGTGCAGCATACGACTCGTGCCACAGTTTTTAAAATGGTGTGCAGCGGTTAAACTGCCTGAAAAGCTACACTCCAAAACAAGGCCAACCAAATTGGGCAGTCCTGTGCAATTGCCACAGGATCCACAGAACTCCCTCCAGAATGCTGCGCGCGCGATCCACAGCGCACAAAATAAAACTCCCCTAGTGTGGCAGGCAATTTGACTGTACTCCAATGACCAAAAATTACTTACTGTACAGCTGACACAGATGACCACACCGCAAAAGTCCCGCTCGTGTTGCCGGAACAGAGCATGAGACATCATATGTTCGAGGCATGTGGGCTGCTAAATTCATATCTGTGCATAGATCGCCACCTAGTGTTGGGTCCGGATGATTGCACATTGTTGTCCTGGAAGAGTCTTCGAAGTATCACGAGATAGGTAGCTCCTCCCCTGGACTACAGTGCGCATGGGCATCCTCTCCATCCTTTTTTTCCGCCATTGGGTTCGGATGCAACTATCTTAGCTCAACTTCGGAATACTTAGTTTTAGGCCAAAAGGCCTATAGTTTTCGTCGGTACAGTTACCGTTCGGTGTCGACTACTAGCTCTAGTGCTCCACACCCTCTTCCGACTTTCGTACCGAATTGGTCCAAACTTCGACGCTCGATCGACGATGGAATCGAGGACTCCGTTCAAGAGGTGTCCGTTGTGCCACGCCAAGTACCCTCATATCGACGTCCACCCAGTCTGTAATAAATGTCTCTCACCGGATCACGACGAATCGAAATGCATGGCCTGTGCACGGTTCCGATCCAAGAAGACTCTGCGGAACCGACGGGCAGCGAGGCTCGAGGCGCAGCAGGCAGCGCCCGCACCCACCAATATATTCAGCACCGAGGACGAGGACGCCGAGAGCGTGGAAGAAATAGTCTCTAGCCCCACTTCAGAACATGGTTCCCAATCGGGCAACGATGACGAAGTGATCTTTCGACGTGAAGAAGCCGTCGACGAGGTAGGGGACTTCGACGAAGTCTATGGGGCCGAAGAAGACAGCTCTCCCGAAGAGCTAGGCCAATCCGTCGAAACGGAGGCCGAAACTGTACATCGTCATCAGGCTCCGGTCGAGGGATCGCCTTCGGGCCTTACCCAAGACCTAATACATGGTTCCTCGGCCCCGCCTTCCGGCCCGGCCTCGAACACTCTGCAAGAGCCACTATTACCAAAGACGACCGGGTTGTTAAACCCAAACACATCCATCGCTCCAGTCCCTTCAAAATCGAAAGTGAAACTGGTGGTGGTTGGATCAAAGGCGTCGAAACAATCCACTGCCCCGGCGCCGAAAAAAGTCGTCGGCACCGACCGCGTACAGAGAGACTTCGGCGCCGAGCTCACCGCAGCAGACGCGGTCGACGCACAGAAGAAGCGCGCCCTCGGGCACCACAAGGCACCGAGACCTTTGGCGCCGACACCGAAGGCCGTAACCTCCGCAGTCAAGATGGCCGCCTCGGCTACGTCGACGCCTAAAGCACCAATGCCGAATAAGTCCTCGACTACGTCGACGGTCGATGCATCCCTTCAGACCAGTGACCCCCTTCCGACAAAAAAGTCGGGGTCGGCCTCGACGTCTACTACCAAGGTGCCCACCAAACCACCATCTCAGTTTGCTGTGCAGCAGGTCTCTGCATCTCTACAACGCATCCGTGACCGGGTAGCCCTCCACTCTACCTCGGGTCCCGACACTACCTCACCCTGTAGAGTGCACTCGGAGCCCGCCAACATTACATTTGGCCTGCCACCGACATCGGCACCGAAACTATTTCAAATGTCCTCCACACACAGTCCACCACCACTGGCCTAACAGAACAAGATTCTTCGGGGCCACAATTTATCGATGCCGACACTGGCAGGTTAATGCTCCACAAGCGCAAAATAACGCCAGTCAGGGATGAGGTGCCATACAAAATTCCTCTTAAACGCAAGCTGCCGGCGGAGCAGGAACCAGTGCTACAAGAACACTTCCATCCCCTCCACTTAGATCCGCAGTCCTTTTCTCCTACCCCTTCCGAATCGGACCCAATGCAGGAATATGGCGGGGAGGATACCATCTACCCCGGGGACGTAGATCCCGATGAACCACTACAAGACCCTGATCAGGCGTGGGATGACCCCACAGACCAAAGTATCGCGCCACATACTCAGGATGCGCAACTATACAACATTAAAACATCTCCTACAGAGGACACGGCCGCGTTTAATGCCCTCATCGAACGGGCTGCTGCTCATCATGGGGTGGAGCTACATTCTGACGCCATTGAGGAGGACTTCCTGCTTGACACTTTCGCATCTTCAGAAAGGACTGTCAAAACTCTGCCCATGCTAAAAGGGGTTCTGAAACCTGCCAAAGACATTTTCAAGGACACCACAAGAGCCCGGGTGTTAAACCCCAGGATTGAAAAGAAATATAAGCCTGCACCCGGTGACCCTAAATACATTAGGGGTCAGTTGCCATTAGACTCTATGGTGGTTGCCAACGCTCGCAAAAGAGCCCACTCACAGACAACTGGTGATGCTCCTCCCCCAGACAAAGAGTCAAAAGTACTTGAAACATCGGGCAAACGCATTGCAGCGCAAGCAGCGAATATCCTGCGCATTGCCAATACACAGGCACTCCTGGCACGTTATGACAGGTCACATTATGACACGCTGGAGTCACTGCTCCAACATCTACCAGAGGGGTATAAAGAGTCAGCGGAACTCCTCATTAGAGAAGGACAACTCCTCACTAATGCATCCATAAAATGCGCCCTAGACGCAGCTGACACAGCGGCCAGGGCAATAAACACAAGTGTCATGCTGCGACACCATGCCTGGTTACGCACCTCAGGCTTCAAACCCGAGATCCAAAACAATATCCTGAACTTACCAGTTAACACAGAATTCTTATTTGGCCCAGACGTTGACACTACCCTAGAGAAAATAAAGAAAGACACAGACACTGCGAAATCTATGGGGACTCTACAAACGCAACAATTTCGTAGTGGCTCCTTTCGTCGCACCGGAAATAGGGGAACGTCAAGGGGTCAGGGGTCACAACAACAGTATACTAAAGGTGGCACACAAAGCACCTACGACAAAAACAACAGGGGTGGATATCATGGATCCAGCACCAAGGGCAGGGGACGTGGCTATGGCAACACCAGGTCCTCCCCAAAGAACAAACAGTGACGCCCTCTCCTTACCCCCGACCACTTAACACCTGTCGGGGGACGACTCCAGCTGTTCCTGTCCGCATGGAAGAACATCACCACGGACAGGTGGGTCAGGGACATCATCCAACATGGGTACTGTCTAGAACTAACTTCCACTCCACCCAACATACCACCAAAGCACCGTCCTATGTCAGCCGAACACTTGGATTTACTCCAGCAAGAAGTGCTTGCTATGCTCGCAAAAGGGGCCATAGAAGTAGTGCCCATCGCCCAGCAGGGCACAGGGGTGTACTCTCTGTACTTCTTAATCCCAAAAAAGGACGGCTCGCTCAGACCTATCCTAGACCTGCGACCCCTAAACCTATATATACTATCGGAGCATTTCCATATGCTCACCCTCCAGCAGGTTCTCCCACTACTCAGTCAGGGGGATTTCCTAGCTACGCTAGACCTGAAGGATGCATACTTCCACATACCAATACACCCTTCACACAGGAAATACCTCAGATTCACTATTCAAGGGAATCACTATCAGTTCAAAGTTCTCCCCTTCGGAGTAACAACAGCACCCAGGGTCTTTACCAAGTGCCTGGCAACAGTGGCCGCGCATCTGCGAAGACAAAACATTCACGTCTTCCCTTATCTGGACGACTGGCTAGTTCGGGCCAAGTCAGCACAACAATGTGCCACCCACATGTCCCACACCATTCACCTTCTTCACGATCTGGGATTCTCACTAAATTACCCAAAATCAAGTCTCCAACCTGCGCACATACAACAGTACTTAGGCGCGACAATCAACACTCTGGCTGCCACAGCTCAGCCAACTTTAGTGAGAATCAACAGCATGCAACTGCTGATCTCGAAATTCAAACCTCAACACTCCCTTCCGGCGCGAGTGTTCATGCAGTTGATAGGCATGATGGCCTCCTGCATTTTCATAGTCCCACACGCGAGACTACATATGCGTCCGCTTCAGGAGTGCTTAGCACGTCAATGGAATCAGGCTCACGGGCAACTAAAAGACCTAGTGTTGGTGAGCGGTCGGGCATACAACTCTCTGCATTGGTGGAATCCACAAAACCTTTGCAAAGGTCGACCGTTCCAAGAGCCTGTTCCACAAATCACACTGACAGCGGATGCGTCTCTCCAAGGATGGGGAGCTCATGTACTCAATTACACAGTGCAGGGACTATGGACTACACAACAAAAGAAGATGCACATCAACCTTCTGGAACTGATGGCAATCTTCCTAGCCATGAAGGCATTCAAAGTACACCTGTGCAACAAGGTCGTGTTGATCCGGACGGACAACATGACTGCCATGTACTACATACAGAAGCAGGGAGGAACACACTCTCCACAGTTGTCTCATCTGGCTCAGAGCATGTGGAAGTGGGCCATTCAAAGGAACATATTCCTCATGGCGGAACACCTCCCCGGCAAGGACAACCAGATGGCGGATCTGCTCAGCAGACAAAGCCACCAGATGCACGAGTGGGAGCTACACCCATTACTCCAACCGTACTTCCAGCAGTGGGGTCATCCAGAGATAGACCTATTCGCCACAAACGAAAATGCAAAATGCCAAAGCTTTGCCTCCAGGTTCCCACATCCACAGTCGCAGGGCAATGCGATATGGATGAACTGGTCCGGCAAATTTGCGTACGCTTTTCCCCCAGCGCCGTTAATACCGCTGGTGGCACGAAAACTGCGACAGCACTCACTGACACTCATCCTGGTTGCTCCAACGTGGGCGCGCCAGCCATGGTACACCACCTTTCTGGAACTTTCCGTGGTGCCGCATCAAAGGCTGCGGATCAAACCCGCGCTTTTGACGCAGAACCATGGAGAAATTCAGCACCCAGATCCGCAACAGCTGAACCTGACAATCTGGTTCCTGAAGTCCTAGAGTTTGGCTACCTAAACCTGCCACCTGACTGTATGGAGATCATCAAGGAGGCCATGAGACCCACTATCAGAGCTTGCTATGCAGCTAAATGGAAGAGGTTTGTCATTTATTGCAACAACAATCACATTAACCCGCTAGACGCATCTATTCAGAACATAATCTGCTATCTATTACACCTATACTGCTGCAATCTGGCATACACCTCAATATGTATCCATTTAACCGCAATGGCAGCCTATCTCCAAAACAGGCAGCACCTCTCTTTATTCAGAGTGCCTGCCATCAAAGCCTTCTTGGAAGGACTTAAACGAGTGGTTCCCCCAAGGCACCCCCCAGCACCGGTGTGGAACCTCAACTTGGTCCTCACCAGACTAATGGGTCCGCCCTTTGAACCTCTCCATTCATGTGAGATTCCATTCCTCACCTGGAAAGTGGCTTTCCTGGTTGCCATCACTTCCTTAAGGAGAGTTAGTGAACTCCAGGCACTAACCATTCAAGAGCCATTCATACAGGTTCACGCAAACCGGGTCGTACTACGTACCAACCCCAAATTCATGCCTAAAGTAATATCGCAGTTCCACATGAACCAAACCATTGAACTGCCTGTTTTCTTTCAAAACCCACAAAATGTCGCTGAGAGAATGCTCCACACACTAGATGTAAAAAGGGCCCTCATGTACTATATTGACAGAACTAAAAACTTTAGGAAGACAAAACAACTCTTCGTTGCCTTCTCTCCACAACACAAGGGCAACGCCATTTCCAAAGCAGGTATAGCCAGATGGATCGTTAAATGTATCCAAATTTGTTATCAAAAAGCTAAACGCACATTAACGATTCCCCCACGAGCCCACTCAACACGAAAGTTAGGGGCGTCCATGGCTTTCCTGGGAAACATTCCTTTACAGGAAATATGTAGAGCAGCCACATGGTCCACTATACATACATTTACCAAACACTACTGTGTTGATGTACACTCAAAACAGCAGGCAGCTGTAGGACAGGCTGTTCTCAAAACTCTTTTTCAGACTGCTGCAGCTGGCACTGGTAGCCGCCGCTAATAGGAGGTACTGCTATGTATTCTATGCACAGATATGAATTCAGCAGCCCACATGCCTCGAACTGAATATGCTACTTACCAGTATGCATCTGTTCTTGGCATGTAGGGCTGCTGACATTCATATCGCCCACCCTCCTCCCCGGCGCCTGTAGCGGCTGCAGCACTCAGAATTACTGTATAGCATGGTCATCACTTACTGTATCTACTCCATCACTGCCACAATGGCGAAAAACAATCTAAGGATGGAGAGGATGCCCATGCGCACTGTAGTCCAGGGGAGGAGCCACCTATCTCGTGATACTTCGAAGACTCTTCCAGGACAACAATGTGCAATCATCCGGACCCAACACTAGGCGGCGATCTATGCACAGATATGAATGTCAGCAGCCCTACATGCCAAGAACAGATGCATACTGGTAAGTAGCATATTCAATCCCTTGCGTTTGCTGAAAACGGCATACTTTCACAATTTGAAAACCAACAGCTGCAGAAAGCAATAACTTATAAATGGGTTGCCAGAAACAAAACTTGACACGAACCATGTTGATCCTGTGCGGCCCCTTTGACAGCCTTGCATTGATACAAAATCCAACTTGCCCCAAACAAAGTAAATCACTGTTAAATAATCCTTCTGTGCAGCCACTCTTTGCAGTGTATAAAACCATTTCGATCCAGTGCACACGCCAAGACACTAGTGCAGAATAAGGTGTCTGAAACACACACATGTGGTAGTAGTAAGCCTTACACCACCTACTCACTAGTATCAAAGTCCTTTTAAAAGGGTCCAAAGGAGCATGCCCAGGCTGGGACTGTGTGCTGACAAGGACACTGGTGGGGCTGGCTTGCTTGTAGCTCCTAACTTGCTTCTAGTAGTTACTCTTGTTACCTTTAATTACTCTTGGTTTCTGTGGATTCTTGGTTTCTTTTCCATTTGTATACAGCATTATAATCTTTTTAAACACTTGAGTTCAAATCCAGTCGTCGCCAAAATGTAACAAGCAGATTCGTAGTTGAGAATGGGCTGAGCAGCAGGCAGGCTGCTCCTGGTGGGGCTGCTCTACAGAACCTGTAACTTACTTCAATAAAACATCTTGAACTACTTCCTACCTGCTTGGACTTCGTTTCTACATTCATTTGGCGACGAGTTTGTGACTACCTATGTGCTACAAGTGGACTTCAGGGACCTGGCGAACAAAAGAGTACCTGAAGATGATACAAGCTACAGAAGAGACAGTCACAGGAAACACAAAGTACAAGAGGAGGTATCCACTGGAAAGGAAAAACTGCAAACAAGATACAACGGTGTTCTAAACAGAACAACAAAGACGTCAACAAGGAAGCAACAAGTCCTTCATAGGAAAGCAAAGAAGACAACAAGAAACAAGTAAAGGTGAAGCACTACGCCTCTCAGCAACACCAGTGTCCTTCTACCGGACAGCCCTAGCCCAGGTAGCACGCCTGGGCTAGGGCTCATCTACACTACTTAATTTTGGACTTTGGAGTAACCAGTACTGCTTGGGTTTTCAAGCCCATCAATTTACAGCCAGTAAATTCATCTGGGTCACGTATGTGCATTTCCAGCCACATATCCTTGACCCTGAGGACACCCAAAATCGTCACTGAGCAACGGAAAGCATCTAGGATGAGAACAATGGCCAGTCACACAGCACTTTTTGCATCTTGTCCACAATAGAGAATTTGCTGCTGGCTACTATCCTCAACTACAGTGCTGCGATGTTTGGGAGATGCGCAGCTGTTTCATACATGAATAAGTCTCACAAGTGAGCTATTTGACAAGATGTTCACAGGTCATTCACATGAAGAGAATTTTCTCAACATTTTCCATTCCTGCTGACTGAAACTGTGTCTGTCACAGAAGGTTATACTGTGACTAACTTTTGTTGGGCATTGCATGGAAGCTATGGTATTATGCTTTCCTCACAGTGTGCGTTACGGTCACTGGGACATGTTCTACATTTTCTATGTGTTACACGGTCTCTACTGCCAGCTGGATCGGGCCGCTTGTGGAAGACAAACACTGTGGTGAGTTTTGTTGTATTTTTCTGTTAGCAACCACAGTTGCGAGACATCAGTTGGCCCGGTTCAACAGTTTGGCAGTTGCTGTCTTATTTTCTAACTTTGAGGGGAGCGGGTGCTCCTTACCTGATAGATGGAGACGCGCGGTGTTGAATAGGCACCCTCTGTGATGTCTTGTTCAGAACTCAGCCTTTGCTGCTGCATGACGCCTGCCAGCAGCAACGCGCCTTGAACCACCCGCATTGTGCAGGGTACATCCAGCCATTTTCTTGAGTATACGATTAAATCTAGTCTTTATGTTCGGTGCCGACGAGAGGCACAACCGCGTCTGTGCGAATTACTGACGTCGGATTCAAAGTTGTGGAGCTTTTCCTAAGTGTGTGCACCTTAGGTTTCTCTGCTGCATGGTGTTTGGTGTCTGTATAGTGCACACTGGACTGTGAAAACCTGGCGTTCTCACACTGGATTCTAGTGATAAGCTCACCACTAACTCTCACATGCACCGGATAAAGCGCCATGCACCAGCAGCATCTAGTAATCTTTGGGTGCTCACCCCAAGGTTGTTTTCTTGTTTCCTGTGGAACTCTAACAAAAACAAGTAGCGTCTCCTGGTTAGGGGACGTCCCCCCTGAGCACAGCATGGATCCCACAAAGCGGGTGTTCAAATTGTAAAAAAAATCAAGTAACCAAGTAAATTGATCTTCAATGAAACGATGAAATGTTTAGAACATTTATTCAATGTTGAACATTGAATAAATGTTCTAAACATTTCATCGTTTCATACCACATCATCATCCAGTTCCAAAAACAAAGAGAGCAACATCAGACAACTCCTCTATCTAACAAAGAGAGAAATATACCAAAGATTACACTGGAGCACATTAATAAGATACCATCGAGCACAGAGAATCCCGAGAGGGTTGCGGATTCCACTAAAACCTTTACTTTGCAAAAACAGCCCAAGATTTGTCGAGAAGTGGTATGCCATCCTGAATAAGTGCTCCCTCGACCTTATTCTTTTAATCATCGAAGAACTCTCCAAAATTCTGGACGATCTTTTTAAAGACATTACGCGAACCACAACTGAACTAGCAAATATGATGGATGCTGAAGATCTTACCAAAACTTTGGAAGATATTAATGTTCAACTCAACAAGTATTCACAAGAAATCAATGAAAGAAAAATACGCAATTATAAACGCAATACCATTGACTACAAACTGGGAGAAGTTTATTCTTGGGCAGAGGTTTACGCCAGATGCAGACAGATTCAACCATACAGTCAAAACACTGAAACCGAAACATCATCCTCAGACAGTGAGATTAGATCCAAATCACAATGACCGACGATTATGCAACCTTCTATGTCAGTCACCATAGAAACGCCACAAACTTCTGTTGTTCCTTTTTTGGAGGAAGGTTTAAGAGACAAGGACGACCCAGGAGGAGCCAACGAAAAAGAGAACACAGACGCAAAAAGTCTCCCGGTATCGAGCAAGAGACTCAAAGGGAAGAAGTCTTAGACCATTATCAAACAGCGAGAGCCTGAGGATGAAGACCTTCTAAGGAGTTTAAGACCAAAAAGCACCTACATGGCACCTGCTAGCCACAAAAGCTTTGATACTTTCGAGAACCCAGAGAAACATGAGTTGAAATCATTCAACTTCCAGAAGAAATCCAAACACTGCAACCTTACTGTCAAAGAAGTAGATGTGCTCAAATGTTTAGCTAATAACCCTACCATCACTTGCCAAAATGCTGACAAAAGTGGGGCATTAGTCAACATGGACACCAGCTTCTACAGACAACAGCTCCAGAATCAGGTTATGGACACTGATACTTACTCAATGCTTGAATACAATCCCACAGACCAATTTTTTTCTAACATCCTTAAACTCACACTGAAGAGAGCAGTTGATAATGGAGTGATTACAGAGAAAGTAAGAAGATACTTGACACAATGCAATCCAAAATCGCCTGTAATGTACATGTTTCCTAAGGTACATACATTCTGCCCCCATACAGACCCATTGTCTCCACTAGAGGGAGTCTCCATGAACCTGTTGGGAAATTTCTCGACAAGTACTTACAACCTTTCGTTCTAAACATGAGAACCTACATTAGAGATACTACAGATTTCATCTCTAAAATCAACCACATTTCAATTGAGGCGGATGAAGAACTATGGCTATGCACAGTAGATGTTAAATCTTTATATACGTCAATCCTACAAAATTTGGGCATTGAAGCCATAGAAGACACTTTGATGCACTCTAACCTTGATTCGAATCTCCAAATTTTCCTTATGGAACAACTTCACTTCACCTTTTACTAAAGTTATTTTAAATGGGAAGACCAATGGTTTTTACAGCTCACTGGTACTTCTCTGGGCAACTGCGCCGCACCGGAGTATGCTAAAATTTTCATGCATAAATTGGAGGAAGACAACATTTTGAGCCTGGCAACCTGGAAAGAACATGCCTCAGTGTTCTTGAGATACATAGATGATATTTTTATCGTATGGAGAGGGCCATACACTATGTTGATAGCTGCACTGAATGCTTTGAACGAAATTCATGACTGAATTCAATTCACGTTTGAGGTGCATCAAAACATCATGACGTTCCTGGATGTTGAGATCAGTAGAATTTCCAACAAGCTGGAAACTAACATCTTCCAAAAAATCACTGACAGGAACAATGTGCTGCATTTTAACAGCTTTCATCAAAAATCCCTCAAGAATCACCTACCAGGGGGAGGAGCCTAGCGCGCAACCAAGATGGCCGCGTAGGTGCGAGGCTCCCGAGGACCTCCGCGACCTCCTATGACTATCCTGAACATATCCTGTCCCAGATGAGGGGACTGTGTTGGTGAGCCCGAGCTGAGGTGGCGCCCGTTTTCCGCTTCCAAATCGGACCTCGGACACCGACTTTAGCACCGATTGAGGTTTGCGGCCTACTCCTAGCCGAACCCCGGATTTGCGTTGTGGGGCGATCCAGTGACGAAGTGAATAACAGCGGCGGATAGGGCTTGGTGGCTCGCGTAACCCACACTTTCACTTTCGCACCCTTCTTGCTGTCTATGCGAGGTTGGGTCGCGGGGCTTTGTGTGTTGGTGTGGCCTCGCTGGGGGGCCCTGCCTGCCCGCCGGCTGTGATCCGCCCCGCAGATCTGGGGTGGCACCCCCCCGGAGCCAGTGGACCGGCTTGCCCGCCCTTCACGACGTGGCTGGTGCGATCGGGAGACTGGGACCATGGCCACGAAACAAGATGGCGATCGGGCAAAGGTAAAATCGACCCGGCGTGGCGCAGCCCATCAGTCCAACAGCATGGATTGATATACCCTCCAGAAGGGATCTCCTGAGGTGCCACGCAGGTCCCCTGAGGGCCCTACTGATGCCCCCGATCTGCCCACGGATCTGACTCTGCGGGATGTCATGGGCGCCATCGCCGAGATGAAGGCCTCTGTGGGCCAGCGTTTTGACACACTGGCGCAGAAGATCGACTCGGTCCTCGTAGATGTTGGCCTGATAATGGCCGATCTCTCCAAGACCAACGACCGAGTCGATTCTTTGGCCCACACCGCATCGGGCCTTACGACAGATGTGGCGGCCCTGCAGGCGGAGGTGCGCCGGCTTGCTCGGGCGAGTGCGCTGATGGATCGTCGCTTGGAGGACTCCGAGAGTCGGGCCCGGAGGAACAACATCCGTATCATTGGGGTGCCTGAGGGACGTGAGGAAGCGGCGGTGGACCTTTTCGTGGAAGACCTGATTGTTACCCATCTCCAGCCACGGGGGCTGAGTAAATTCTTTGCTGTGGAGAGGGCCCACAGGGTTCCCGGGGGAAGGCCTAAGGTCGGAGCCGCTCCGAGACCTCTCATCGCCCGGATTTTTAATTTTCGGGACAGAGACGCTATCCTGCAATCCTCCAGACTACAGGGACCGATTAGACTTGACAATCTGGACATTAATTTCTATCCTGATTTCACCCCTGCGGTCCAGAAGCACAGACTGAGCTTCCTTGGTGTCAAGCGCCGTCTTCGGGACCTAAATCTCAAATACGCCATGCTTTTCCCAGCTAAGCTGCGAGTGGAGGTGGAAGGTCGCACACACTTTTTTGATCGTCCCGAAGCGGCCGGGGACTGGCTGGATACTCTGTCTGGAGATCGGGGTGGGGGGGGGGGAGCGGCCGGGGGAGAGGGCTCGCCGGATCAAGACTGAGGGACTAATATTAGGCCTCGCTCGGGACAAAAATGATGCCACTTCTGACTATATGTCGGATTGCTTAAGTTCCCCTCCTATGGAGGTTGTGTGGGGTCTCTTGGGGGTTCTCCCTCCTCCTCTGGGGGTCTAGTTAGTTTAACTATCTATGGGGCGACAGGCACACTGCACGTTGGGGGGGCTGTCTGGGCTCATGCAGGGGTGCAGGGAGGGGGGAGTTTTGTTGGGGTGGGTGGGCAGGGATGGGGTGTTGTTCGTTATTATCACAAGGCAACCCTTTTTTTGTGTTGGTTCTACTGTGCTCTCGGGGGGACGAATGATGGTTTCTGTGTATGATGGGGGGTAGGGAATTAACTTTGTTGTCTTGGAACGTCAATGGACTGGGGGACAGGATCAAACGAGGTGTGGTCCTACAGTATCTGAAGCGACTCTCGCCTGATGTGGTCTTCCTGCAGGAGACACACCTTATTGGCAATTCCTTCTGCGCCATGAATCGGCGTGGCTACCGCCTCGTGGCCCACTCGGGCTTCACGTCAGGCTCGAGGGGTGTGGGTATCATGGTAAAGAACTCGCTCCCGTTAGAAATTGATGAGGTGCTCCACGATGACAGGGGACGTTACACTGTCTTGGTGGGTAGAATGGAGGGCAAAGTGGTTGTCTTTGTGTCAGTGTACGTCCCACCGGGGTTGCAGTCGACCACCTTTGCAGATCTGGGGCGCCTCCTCCTTGGCCTTCCGGGGGGGCTTCTGGTGGTGGGGGGGGATTTCAACGCGGTGGTTTCTGGGACTGTGGATCGTCACCCCCCTAGGGACCTCCCCCGGGCACAGGCGTGGCTATCCGGCCTCTTGGATACACTGGGATTGGTGGACTGCTGGCGCTTAAAACATCCCACGCAGCTGCAATACACTTTCCACTCGGGGGCCCATGGTAGTCTCTCACGGCTTGATTATGTCCTTGTCCCGGCGGCCCATGTCGGGAGGGTGGGGGAGGTGCGCCATTTGGCACGGGGTATCTCGGACCACTCCCCGCTATTGTTGCATTTTGATGTCTTTCCGAGGGCTGAGAGCCGGGTGGTCCCAATCAATTCCTGGTACCTGCGCGACCCCACCATTCGCGCTGACTTGATTAAATCCCTCCAGCGCTATTTTGAGGAGAATGTGGGGTCAGTGCCTTCAGCTATCCCCCTGTGGGAGGCCTTCAAAACAGTACTTAGAGGGGAGGCCCTATCCCTTATTTCCCACGCCCGGAGGCGCGAGCGGGAGGAGGTGACCCGGGTGGAGGCTGAAATAGCTGAGCTGGAGGGTAATCTAGAAGATGGGGTGACGGATGCTGCACTACATGTCCTCCAGCTCAAACAGGCGGCTTATAGGGCCCTCGTTACGGAGGCGGCCAGGGGCCTTAGTAGAGAGCAACAGGGGCGACTGTATGATGTGGGTGATAAGGCTGGTAAACTGATAGCGTGGTTGGATAAAAAGGAGAGAGCGAATCGTGTGGTCCCGCTGATTGAGAAAACGAATGGTGTGTGTGTAACTGAGCCAGAAGAAATTGTCTCCTGTTTCGCGGAGTATTTCCGCGAGGTGTATTCCCCTGTCTCTTCTTGCTCGGAAGAGGATTCCCGTGCCCTGCTCAGGGATATCGCGCTGCCTTCCCTGTCCGGGGAGGACAGGGTGTCGCTGGACGCCGCTCCCACCTCCGACGAAATCGCCCTCGCCATACGCTCGGTCGCTTCTGGCAAGGCCATGGGCCCGAACGGTATCCCTATCGAGCTGTATAAGTTGCGACCGGATACATTGGCGCCTCACCTCCGCGCAATGTTCCTCGTGGCCCACTCGCTGGGCTCCCTCCCGCTTGACCAGCGTCTGGCTACAATCGTGGTGATCCACAAGGAAGGGAGACCTCTGGATCGGGTTACTTCTTATCGGCCTATCTCATTACTGAATGCGGAGCCCAAAATTCTCGCTAAGGTACTCGCCAATCGGCTGGTCGGTGTGGTGGGAGATCTGGTTCATCAGGACCAGTCTGGCTTTATTCCCCATCCAATACGGCCCTTAACCTGCGGCGTTTGCATGGGGTGCTTGCGCGCGTCCCATTTATACGGGAACCGGCCATTTTGGCGTCCTTAGACGCCACCATGGCGTTTGACACGCTTGAGTGGCCATACATCTGGGCGATGCTTGCGAAGTTCGGATTTGGCCCAGGATTCATCAGTTGGGTCAAACTGTTGTATGCGGGCCCATTGGCGCAGGTGGTCGTGAACGGAAGAGTATCGGCCCCGTTTGAGCTGGGCCGGGGCACGCGGCAGGGCTGTCCCTTGTCGCCGCTTCTTTTTGTGCTTGCCTTGGAGCCCCTGGCGGAGTGGCTGCGGTGGGAGCCTTCCATCCGTGGTCTCCGTTGGACCCCCGAGTATGAGGACCGCGTATCCCTATACGCTGATGACATCCTTCTGTACCTAGCCTCCCCACGTAAATCACTTATAGTGCTAGTTGATGTTTTACACTCGTTTGGTCGTAACTCCGGTCTCGTCATCAACTGGGCTAAATCGTGTGTGTATGTTCTCTCTGGGGAGGCTCCTATTCTCCCGCGGGGCTGTCCGATCCAGATCGCCCCACAGGGATTTCGGTACCTGGGTGTCTTCATTACTCTGGACCCGGAGGCCCGGTATGAACGGAATCTGCTTCCCCCCCTCCAGCGTCTGCGGGTAGATGTCGCACGCTGGCGGCGCCTGCCGCTTTCGCCGCTCGGCCGGGCGGCATTGTTCAAGATGATGTCTCTGCCGCGTTTTCTGTACGCTTTGCAGAACACTATGGACTTGGTCCCGGCGCGCTACTTCCGTGAGGTGGAGAGTCTGCAACGCCGCCTGTTCTGGGACGGGAGGCCGCGCATTGCTCTGGCTAAGCTGACGCTCCCATGGTTTGACGGGGGGATTGCCCTCCCGGATATTAAACGGTACTATTGGGCCTCCCAGCTCGCTGCCATTAACCATGGCCTCTACGGGCCCGCCTTAAACCCGGCATTTGAAATGGACAAGATGCTCCTGCCAGGTGGCGACTACAATCGAGCGCTCTACTCTAGCGCGCCCGACGCTCGTCTGACGGGCCCCACGCGTGTTATGGTGCAAGTCTGGCACGCGGCCAATGCAGCTATGGGGTGGAAGGACCGTTTGACCCGGGCATCACCTCTATACGCGTCTGAGCGGTTAGGTTCCCTGTGGACCTCTAAGGGCTTCGAGAAGTGGGACATAATAGGTATCAGTAAAGTGGGGGATCTTTGGACGAGGGGAGGATTTAAAACGTTCGATATGCTGCAGACGGAATTTCAGTTGCAGGGCAGTGAATACTTTCGGTATTTGCAGGTCCGTCATGCGCTGGGCTCCGTCTTCTCGGACGCTGCCTCCATCCCGGAATATTCCCCCTGGAGGATAGAATGCTGGATGGGCACGTCCCGGACAGCACGATCTCACTTATATACAAAAAGCTCATAAACGACCGCTCGGGCCTGTTGACTGCCCTTCGTGCGGCTTGGGTTGCCGACGGTCTGGAGTTGGACGACGAGGACTGGACCTCCGCGGTGGCCTCCCCGAAGGAGGTGGCCATACCGGCTCGCCTTCGCTTCGTCCAGCTCAAGATACTCCACCGGGTCTACATGACGGGGCCAAAGCTTCTGCGTATGGGCTATGCTGGAGATGGGTTGTGTAAGCGTGGGTGTGGTGCTTTGGGGACCTTTATGCATATTTTGTGGGAGTGCCTAGAGGTAGAGGGGTTCTGGCGTGATGTACATGAGGTGCTGCGACTGGTTACGCATGTGGCGCTGTTGCCTGAAGCGAGGAGATGCCTGTTGAATGTGTGGGAACCGACTGATTACTCGGCGCCGCAGACGTGGTGGGTGACTCTGGGATATATGATAGCCAAGCGTGATATTGCTCAACTGTGGGGATCCCAGAGGCCCCCGACGGTCTCGGCCTGGAAGGAACACATGGACTGGTGCATGTTTCGCGAAAAGGTGGTGTATGTGGCGAGGGGTAAGCCTGGGACATGGGTGAAAGTATGGGGCCCCTGGAACGCCTACCGAGGGGGTATCTGCGCACCACCGCTGCTGCCTGGTGCCTCGCCAGCCCCATCCCCTTAGCCGACTCATTCCCCCGCTGCCGGGCATTGGGTTCCCCCAGTCCTCGCTCTGTTCTCTTCCCCCTTCTCACACTTCTGTGTATAGTTGGGATCCCCCCTCTTGGGGAGCACGTGCTGCTATTTTCATTGTGGGTTGCCTTGTGGGTGTGGTTTTAATTTTTGTTGTTCTTAAATTAAAATGAAACCGCATAATGGGGCCTGGATGATGTGGCTTTTGACATTGTTACCTACTGTGAAATGCTCCTCCTGTAACGCCACGTGTTCCATAAATGTATGTCGTATGTTCCCACTATTGCTAGCGGCCGGCCGGAAGGTTGTGGGCCCATACTTGTATACTTTTAAGACTTGTAATAAACGGTTTAAAAAAAAAAATAAAAATAAAAAAAAAAAAGAATCACCTACCATATTCACAACTGTTGCAAGTAAAACAAATTGTATCACAACCAGCAACCTGTGCAGAACAAACCAACATCATGCTAATGAGATTTGCCCAACATGGTTACCCTCAGAGAGTGATGGAGCAAGCCAAAACTCGGAGTACCATGAAGTCACGTGCTGTCTTACTAACCAAAACTCAGAAGCCGGTACAGAATCGGATAGTGGCGGTGTCTAAATTTTCCATCTTGAGTCATCGTTTCAAGAACACCGTCAACAAGCACTGGTCCATTCTCTCTATGGAACCTGACTTCAAGGAACTATTCTCTGAGAAACCCATCTTTTCAAACAACAGAGGTAAAACGGTCAAGGAATTGTTCCCTTACCCTTGTCCTGAGGAGGCTAAGATATAAATGAAGGCCGAAACACGTCCGCGCCGACAGTTTTTGACCAGAGGAGTCCAATTGGAATTGATAAAAAACTCTTCTGTTTGAAAGCACATTTAAAATGAGGTCTTTAGAGGTGTGGTAACCTCGTGTGCATATAAGACTACCTCATGGTGTATTATCTTGATTCAGTCCGTAAACACTGTTTAGTTTTCAATCAAATGGGTAGAAGGAACTAATTACTTTAGTCTATTTTGATTTGTGATGTATATGTTGTCTATATATATGCGTGTATGTTCTTTTTAAAAGAAACGAAAACAATTATGATTTTTTCGAAAAAATGTGTCTGTCGTATGTGATTTGTTGTTTTGAATAAAGCATATGGACTTATGATAGGACAATGTACTGTCAATAGGGTAATACGAAATTCCCTATGACTTAGTGGCTACAGATATTTTTTCCTCCTTGCCAGTCATTTCACTTTGGATTTTACCTGTCTGTGCACAAGAAACTCACTAGTTATAGTCTGCTCTGGGCTATATCTTCTAAGGGTGTTTGTTCAAACACTGTTGTGTGTCACATAGCTACGGTGACACGCACACCCTTACCTGTAACTGTCAGCAAATGAAATGTTAATGTGAATTGTAATTTAAGCCTGTTGTTTGAGTGCTTGTGATTTCACCATATGCATCTATGTTTTAGCTTGTAGTACATTTCATGAAGTTACTGTCTTTCTCCACTTTTATCCTCCATGGGATTGTATGGTGGGTTTTGTTGGGCTCATCATTTTACGTGCATGGACTCTGGGTACACACCTTCAGGGGTTCATTGTTCATTTCACATGTGTACACCTTACGCTTCTTTCTTCCCTACTTAGGGATGGAAATGGGTTTTTCTCCTATTTGCTCAGTGTCCGTTTGCCTACATGGGCTACTTACGGTGTTTACCCTCACACAGGGCATTGTTGTATGGGTGTTAGTCCCATTCACAGTAGCTAACCATCCCTATTTCTGGGGATAGGTCATGGGTTCAGACCCATTTACAGAAGTTAACTATAGCTAACCTCCCTTACGTCTCGGGGTAGGTCTTGGGTTTCAGTCCCATCATCTCACACACTGTTACCCTTACATAGGGTGTGTCTGATTGGGTTCAGTCCCATTCACATTAGCTAACGCCCTCTTGCCAGGGGTAGGTTATGGGCCTTAATCCCATCCTCGTCGCCAAAATGTAACAATTAGATTCCAAGCGTAGAGGTGACACAGCAGACGTAGCCAAGTAGTGTATTTTCTAAATTATTTATTTAAGTCCATAACATCAATGGTAACAGCCCCACCAGGAGCAGCCTGCAAGCTGCTCAGCCCATCTTCCAACTGCCAACTCTCACACCAGGCACCCAAGCATTCCACTCATGTCCAACATTCCACACAGAACACTCACACTGGCTGAGCAGCTAGGAACATGGTGAAAGGGAACATTATAAACATAAAATGAAGATCCTACAGATATCACCTGCTGGAGATGGAGCGGCGGTATTAGAATCTTGTTTTCTTTGGATGCCTAACTGGTGTTTAGGTATCTAGATGTCGTTACAACAACCTCAACTTAATCATAGGCGGAGTGGGTGTCGCGCAGTGAGCTGGATAGCTGGCCTTCTTTGTAGCTCAGCTGTAATTGCCTGAGTGTGGCTGAGTAATTGCGAGCAGGGTTTTGCAATGCTTAATGGAATAAAATGGCAGGTCAAAGAAGGATGATTTGTGAGTGGCTGATGATCTAGATGAAGATTGACTGACAAGGAAATAAAAACAATTTAAAATTACACTCGTTTGAATGAGTGAAAGTTGATACTTTTAAATAAAAATGCAATGTAAAAAATATTTTGAAACTATATTATAGCTTGTAAATCTGGGACTGTATAATGTTATAGGATAGACAAAAATTCATTAAATTATGAAGGTTCACAGTTATTAATAACAAAGTCCAGGAACAAAGTACAGTATAGCCATAATATTCTTTAACTAATAATTGGTTATGTTTTGTTACAATTTATTTGCAAAGTGCTCATATGCAGATACGTCTTAGAGCTCTAGGAAGACACAGCCTTAAACCCTAAGGAGTACTGGAGAAAAAGGGTAAAAGATGCTTATTAAAAATCTAGGCTTTCAAGTGGTATCTAAAACAGAGTAAATGTATCACTGCCCACAGACTCAAAGGGTGAGAGTTATACTGTCTGGCTGCCGCTACAGAAAATGCACGGTCTCCCTAAGTGGCCACTCTGTATCTAGTGTTTACAAACAAGAATTGGTTTGCTGATTTAACCCCTTGTGTGCCCATGACGAGCTGGACTCGTCATGGGACGCCGTTGCGCTGTGCCCATGACGAGTCCAGCTCGTCATAAACCCCGCCCGCTAATGTAACGGCCGGCACAGGGCGGGGAAAGGGTGTGGCACAGAAGGGGTTAAGAGAGTGTGATGTTTGATAGAAGCTATATTCATTAGCCAGAAAGGAGTGTAATTTAAGGTGTAGGGGCTTTTGGACAATTGTAAAGGCCTTAAAGGCTACCCAAAGTTGAATGGGAAGCCAGTGTAGAGATTGCAGTACTTGTGGCATATGCGATCTTCTGGCAGTTTTTGTAGCATTTGTGCTGCAGCATTCTGAGCAAGTTGCAGTCGATGAAACATTTTTTGGAGAGATCCAAAGTAGACTGACTTAGCGTAGACAATACAAGATTGAATGATCGTGTTCACTAGTGGTATACAGAAAGAAGGCTCAATAAAGGGAAGAAACTTTTTAAAAAGCAACGGTGGAATAAACTGATGTGGGCCATATTTAGGTCTTGGGCTTCCAGGGACAGGGTACTGTCCAACAGAACTCCTAAGTTCAGGACCACTGTGTAATATCTGTGGGGCCGACCATTATACCTGGCCGTACGTTCAGGTCCCATTCCATTAAAAGGTTAATGTAATTACGTTTCCATGTTTTTTACATTCATCTTCAGGAAGTTGTTGGCCTTCCATCGCCTGACAATGGTGAGAGCTTTCATTAAAGGTCTCATCTTTTGATTGAGAAATTGTTGTGTTCTAGATTGGTTAAAGATCATTCCATTTAAAATAGAAGGTTTTTATAATTGTGTCTTTTTATCAATATCAAAGGTGTTGCATTTACAAAATCTCTTATCTGCCTTGCATCCAAATCTTGAACAACTACATAATTGCTTGCCTTTCTTAGGATAGTTTAAGTCTCCCAACTGTTAAAACGGAACATCTAATTTCATTATTCAAAAATCTTTTGCAACGAAGATCCTTCTTGAATTCATTTGGAGCATCTTCCATTATAGTTTCTTTATAAAGCTGTCTTTCCTTGTGATAGTGTGATTTTTAATTGTTTATTAGTCCTTTTCTTAGTGTATTTTTCGTTACCATTTTATTGATCCTTAATCTACCAAGTTCTCCTTTCTAGCAAAATCCTTTCCTATTTCTATGTGTGGCTTATCTCTTTTCTGTTCATGGCCAAGGTGCTGGAATTTCCACCGGTTAGGAATGTGCCATTATAAAAAGGGTATACTAACAGCCTAACATTTCTTTAAAATGGCACACTCTTAATGCAAAGTTTTCATTGCATTTAATTTAGAAATCCTTCTTATTTACCCTCATTTAATGTTTGCTCATTTTATGCATGTTTAGTCATATGAATTTTGTAATGTGAAAAAAGCTGCAACGGGTATTTCTGCATTTACTGAACAATTGTGTATTTGTTAACTGATGAAAATATGCTCATACCTGGCTAGTTGATGGGTTTTCACATAAAATGTAGCCATATATGATACTTCAGTACACTAACATCAAAGCATTGGCATTGTACTACAATCACGTACTTCTGCAGTTGCGTAAGCTTCATTGGGAAACCTAGTCTCTTTTTCACAAATGTTCTTGTAGGAGATTGGCATCGACTTCATAGTTGCCCCCAACTTTTTGCTGATGTTTTGACTGTTTTATGACTCTAGCCAGGCTGTGGCCCTGCCATTCAGGACCCCAGCCTATCTGCTTCCTCTGTTAAACTATGTGAGTACCCTAGGTACTAACCAATTGGATGCTGAGGATACCCTGCCAGTCCCTTGTAGATGGTACCCAGGGCATGGGTCCCTCAGTAGGCCTACCAGGGCTGCAGCACTTATTGTGCCACCCTGGGACAGCCATACAAAATGACACCACCAGACCACTACTGTAGTCTGGGTAAGGTGGTGCTAGCACCCCTTACAGGGATATAGGTAGCCTATATCCCACCCCATTACAACACATGTACTCTCATAGGTCACCCCTATAGCAGGCCTTGGTAATCCTACAAGGCAGGGTGCTGAGGTATGTGTGAGGGGGGACCCCTACCTGAGTAGGACCCCTCTGCAACCTTCGTAAAACCATTGCTGGGTTGTTTGTAGTGTAGCCATACCATATACTCTTAACCGCATTATAAGTCAATCGCGTTATCGCGATAACTTGAGAATGGCTACACAGAACCATATCGTGTTTGGTGTCAAACATGTAGGAATCATACCCCCAGTCCAGCCATGGGCATGAGGGCACGATTCCCCCCTGCTAGAGGGGCGATATGGGAAAAGCGGCAGATTTTAGACACCAATTTAAAAGTGCACAGGTAACACAAAATGGATGCTACCGGCCACCTCCACAACTCTGGCTGCCTGTTGCTGGGGAAAATCCCAGCCTCGACAGCTGGACAATAGGGTTCCTGTGGCAGGGAGCACCTTCCCAGACAGGATATGTGGGTTGGAACAGGGTGGGTGCACCAAATGTCCTTTCAGAGTTGCACGTAGGCCAGCTACATTCTGCATACACCGCTTGGAACCGGTTCAGGGGCATCCTGCCCCTCGCCCAGGCGGGAAACACACAAAGGGGAGAGGGTGTAGCCACCCTTTCCCGCCTCACCACTCATTGGTGGACACTACTATGGACACTCCCCTAATCTTGGGGATAAAGGTGAATAACGTGGCCCCAGAGCCTCAGATTAATCTTGAACTTTGGATTCTTGAACTTCGACTTGCTGCTGCCCAGCTGACGGAAAAAATCTCACTTGGGATAAAGGAGTTATCCCCCTGCTTGGCAGGCACCTGAAACACTGCAAGTGACCTGGTTGGAACTTCGCTGCTCCTTCGGACTTCGACGACCTCCAGCTCCCTTGAGGTGGGTTTCCAGCGCATCCCAGAGGCCAGTGAGTGTGCTCAATGAGTTTGGGCACCGTGGACCGCGTGGGTGCCGAGATCCCCAATACCCCAGGACACTGGCCACCTCTTGCGCAGCACACGACCCTGACCAGTGGGGAAGTTGTGCTTTGGCCCGTTTTTGAGCCAACCATTCAACAGCAATTGTGCCAGGTATCAGTGCCCTAGCCCACTCCGGTGGCCCGTGGGTGCCCTTTTACGCACTCCAAATTGCCGCCTCCCGCAGTCCCTTGTCACTCAACTTGTGGGCCCTAGCGGAGGTCAATCTTCACGAACGAGAGTTCCCCTGGTTGCTCCAGACCTGCTCTACAGTCTCCTCGAAGGAGACCACTCTCAGACCTCGTGGGTCTGCACCGTAGCAGTATTTGTTCATCTTGCGTGGGTTGCAGTTGCCAAGGCTTAGTGGATCCAATCCGGACACTAACACTGGAGCAACCCTCATCCGACGTGGGACAGTCGCCCTCCCGAAGCTGGCCTTCCTTGAAGCCTCCCGGAGTCCGTGGCTGCAGATCCAAGCTACACCACCTTCATCCTGAAGCACCCGACATCGAAGGGCTCTTTGCTTTGAGCCTCCTGGTCACCCTGCAGTGACCCAGACTCTGTCCCCTCTGCTTTCAGGTCCTTTTCTTCAATCTTCACATCTTTGATCTTCACGGCATCATCGACGCTTTTGGCTAGCAGAACTTTTGACTATTTTCCCATTGAAAATCAGCCCGCGACCCGACATCGAAATCGACCTATGCACCCGGCTTCCCTGGGGCAGGTAACAGTGGTACTACGGTACTCCCGAGGTTGTGGGCTCTTCAAAAGCTTAACTCTAAAGTTTTAACTTTGTACTCCTGCTAGAAGTATTTTTAAATGTTTTATTTCCAACCGCGACATTCTCCATAGGCTTTAATAGAGATCCCGATAGCAGCTATTTCCACTGCACGCGCCTCCCGTGGGTCCCCTTCCTCATCACTCGGGGTGGATTCTTAAGGGGCCAGCGATTCTAAATGCCCTAGGCATTGTCTGTAGAATTGTCTTGGTTCTTATACCACTATTTTAGTATATGGTTTGGTCCACCCCTGGGGCCCAATGTTAACAGTGCTATTTATTTGTAACTATCAATGCGTGTTTGATGTATAACTTTGCCTTAGCCTCATAAAGAGACTTGGGGATTCTGTTTAGAATAAATACATATATTTTATATATATACCTGTGTGGAATACTCTTTCATTTGGTCATTCAAGAGGTTATCTATGGTAAAACAATAAGCTTAACACTCCTTCAAGACTTCGCCTGAAGGCTGCTCTCCACAGCTACCACTAGGATAGCTTTCTTTAAAGGTTGTCTTTTAAACCTATCACCATAAGAGTCGAATTGGACTGGTGCAAGGTGGCCACTATAACTAGTGACCAGCATATGCCAGGCCAACTTCTCACAGTTCTTTGGAATTTAAATCATGCCTCCATAGTCCTTAGTCATACAATAACTTTAAGAGAAGGACACATTTACCCCCAAACAACAAACACAAGTTGGTGCATAGAAAAGAGAAAGTAATTAAACAGTGATATAGCCAACTATTGCACCAATTCCCCATACATTTGATCGACTACTTTGGGGACATGGAGAGAGACATAGATGCGCTTACTTAGAGACATACTATCAATGAAGTCTATTGTGTTGTACATTTGTGTTATAGTACCTGTTAGTTACTCTCTAGCCAATACATACCCCAGTATAATAAACCAGAAGATAATGGGTGGGCTTCTCTTCTTCCAAAATAGGGCAACATGTTGCTTTGCTGCTCCCAGCATGTGGGAGAATAAGGCTCAGTTATGTGAGTTAAACCCCTCAAGAGGCACTGAGTGCAGAGCCAGGAAGACAGTCACCGGGTCTGTCGGAATTGGAAATCCCACCACCTCTTTGATGTGCCTTAGGACTTCCTTCTAGAATATCTGGTGCCAGTGGAGGACCATCAAACCTGAATAAAGATTCCATCTGTCGTCTCGGCACTACCAACAAAGTTCTCATGCAGTTGAGAAGATGTGATGTAAGCACACTGGGGTCATCTACCATTGATACATTTAATTGTATGTTGAGTCCATGTGAGAGATGTAGTTGTATGCCCTAGAAGTGTCTGACCAGAGGGACTCCCGTAGTTTGTAAGAGATTTCATTCTGCAAGTCACTTTTCCACCTCCGCTGATGGAACCATGTCTGCTTTTAATCAGAGTTTTAATGCCCAAATAGGTTGGTGATGAGGCCTCTGTATCCCAATTAGAACTCATTAGCTTCTTTAAATTGGTAAGGTCTCACGGTTGCTGTTACTTTGGTATGGTGGGGAGCCTAGTGACTAACTTGGCAACATTGGAGTCTGTTGGGTTCCTGAATGGCTTACTCTGCTTTACATTGTATAAATGTCTTTAATTTCCCTCAGTAAAAGATATCTGCATTTCCCCTTTTCCGGCTGTGAATGCCAGTGTAGAATATGGTTTGCAGTGGATCTGAGTGTATAGTGATGTGAAGGACCTGAGGCCCCTCTCTCAGCTATTTGGTACCAAACCTCAAACACAATTTTAACTGGAGTTGCCAGGCATGTGGTTAGGGTGTGCTTCAACCTCCCCAACCAAGTGAGATCCCAATGGAGCGTCCCACTACCACCCAGTCCCTCAAGAGCCCTTTTTCTCATTTTCTCTAACTGTCCTTCCTAAGATCATGCTCAACCCAACTCGCTCTTTACATCTGCAACAAGATAAGCACAGTCTTCGACAACCCGGGCACCCCTCCAACACAATGAGGAAGACACACCAGAAACAGTCCTGATCTGTCGGACCACCATCCCCTCTATGAAACCGCCACCACCATGTGCACAATCCACTCAGGAGCTCTTACAAATCCCTTTCCACACATCACTTTCTCCAAAGGACTAAGGCCAATCTGCCCTGCCCTACCCCATTCCTCAATGACTCCCTCACCACAGCTACCTTCCCAGACACCTGGAAGCACACCACCATCCTTCCGCTACTGAAAAAACCTACAGAAGAACTCACTACACCAATAAACTATAGACTCATCTCTCTGCTACCCTATGCAGCAAAAGTCTTGGAGAAACTTGGCAACAAAAGACCAGCAGAACACATAAACAACAACAACCTCATGGACAGTTCCAGTAAGGATTCAAATTTAATGCACCAACACTGTCCTCATTGTGGCTACTGACTACATCCACCTCATCATGGACCAAGGCCTGGCTCTCGACTTCTTTACTGTGTTTGACACCCTCATCCAATGCCTCTAAGAGTCAGAAATTCACAAAGCAGCTCTTAATGGAGAAGGTATTTCTTCACAGGAAGCATTCAGGAGGTCAGCCTATCTCCCTACACCTCAGAACCTTTTAACCTGATGTGCAGCATCCCCCATGGATCGTCTTTCAGAATAGAACTCTTCAAAATCTACATGACCTCGCTTGTGAAAAAGGTCAGAACACATGGTCTCAACATCATCTCTTACGCCGACGAAAAACAGCTCATCCTCTCCTTTTCCCGTGAGATCCAAGAAAAGTTAATTGACTGTATATCAGACGTTACCATCTGGATGAAATCAAATGCCTGAAGCTAAACTCAGACAAGACGAAGGTGGTACTCTTCAGAAAAGACAGCACACTCTGGTCCTAAACCTGGTGGGCATTCAAACTGGGACCAACACCCACCTGGTGTAGCCATACCAGGAGCCTAGGGTTCACGCTCGACAACCATATGTATCACACCCTCTAGATCCTCAGAAGGGTCTTTAAGTTGCATCCTTTCAATTCTTGTTGAACCATCACCACCAGCAAGCTAGACTACAGGAATTCACTCTACGTAGAAATTTCCGCCCATCTTACCAAAAGGCTAGTGTGGAAATGTGTAATATTTTACTTAGCATAAGCGACAGCCATTTTGGCTGTGGTGTCCATTTTGTTTCCTTCGTAATTCTTCCGTCCATTGCTGCGCGTCTTTTTTTTTACTCAGCTTGTGTTATCTATTTTAGTTGACTTCCTGACTCAGCTAAAGCAATGTACGTGCTGAGGGTTTGCAGCTGCCAGTGCACCTGGTCTCAGATGTTAACTGTCAACCATTTACTGCTGCCATAAGCATTCCTTCTCCCCCTCCCACTTTCCTAGATCCATGTATACATTTTAGTTCCTGTTAGAATTCCCTTTGATCGCTGGTTGGCTGAGGTAGGTACCGTAGGCCAAACAGGGACCCGCGAGCCCCAACGTTAGGGAGAAGACAGGTCGCCTCTAGAGATAGCCCCTGCTCCACCCCCGTGGTAGCTTGGCACGAGCAGCCAGGCTTATCTTCAAGGCCAATGTGTAAAATATTTGCAATTATGCTCACAGCAATCCAATGATGACACCACAAATAGACTCCACACGAGAGTCATAGAAAAACAATTATATGTTTATAAAAAGATATACGATGCGACCACACAATACTAAACCAACATATGTGTCGGGGCAATGTTCCCCCTGGTCTATTATTATTGAGCTAAACTAAACAATCCTACGTAATCCTGATGTCGTAATATGCAGTTCGTTATGCAAGAATCAGGTACTTCACAACATAAGAATAATGCAGATCTCAATACGGCTTTCTGGCGATTTGTACTGTCACTGTAATGCAATGCGTACAGTCTCCTTACAGGTACTCTGTTACAAAAAAGCAATGCAATGTGTAATACAGTTATCAGGCAGTTCGTTATGCGAAACTAATGCAATTGAGAACGCATATATCCGACAGTTCGGTATGCAACACTAATGCAATGTGTAATACGACAATCCGGCACATCGTGATGCAGGACTAAGACAAGGCATAACACACCTATCAGGCAGTTCGTTAGGCAAACTAATGCAATGGGCAATACGACAAAATAGGCAGTCCGTTGGGCAGAAATAAAGCAATGCGGTATACAATCATCAGATACTCCGTTATGCAGGAGTAATGCAATACGTAAGTTACTCCGACACCGTTCGTGGTGCCTCCGGTGGTCCCTCCGCCCCTCGTGCTGGTTTGTGGTTAGTTTCCAGCCACAGTTGCCCCCCCCCACAGGAGTAAGATAGAACACAGTAAATGCAGCTTCACACTCAGACCCCGGTGCTGTCACTCCCTTGGCACACGGGCCTCAATCCAAGCCGAAGCAGAGGCTTGCGCTGCAGGACCGAGAGAGAGGCCGAGAGAGTCTCCCTCCGAGCCCGCGCCCTCCCCCAGGAGTCGACACATGTCTCCTCTCCTCTTCCAGTGACTTGGGCCTCCGATGCAATTTCTCTGAATTTCCGGGCAATGGGAAGATCCCAGGCTGCACAGTATACCCACACTCGGAGTCAATGAGACTCACAGGAACTCCGGGTGCACGATAACCAGACACCTCACAATCTCCATAATAAGTTCAACTCAACCCTACTACCTCTCTCAAATAGGATTTACCATCCACGCAGCTTCTTTAGATATTTATCGGACACAGAAACCCAAAATCTACTACTCTCTTACGATACAATTTTCAACCTACCCGGAAAGATAAGCAACCAGAAGATTCAGGTGGTCCCAATTAATGTCAACAGAATATCACACACTAATCACAGAAAAGAAAACTCTAATAACCTAAAAGAAATAACGCTAAGCCCAGAGGGGCCAGACTCCAACGCTGATCTAGAAAACCCTTCAAAAAAGATCTCATGCCTACTTATCAACTGCCGCTCCGCAATGAAGCATGCCGCCGACCTAATCATGACTCAAGAGTCTGACGTGGCCATTCTAACTGTAACATGGCTTTCTGAATCATCCTCTCCATGCCTAGACATGCTGGTACCACACAAATATAACATTGTAAGAATAGATAGGCTGAACAAAGCAGGAGGAGGAGTGGCCTGCATCCACAGATCAAACATCACCATCTCCAAAGTTCTATCAGCTCCAATGGACTCATGTGAATACCTGGGGCTCTCAGCAAGAGTCACAGACAACCAAGTCTACAAAATACACGCATTTTACCACCCCACAGGCAGAAACCTAACTTTCATAGACCACCTAATGGAAATTATTACAGCTAACTAGGAGACTTCAATCTTCACTGGAATGACTACCAAGATAATCAGGTAAACACTCTTAAAGAATTCCTTAGATGACCACACACTAATACAAGCCTGTGCACTACCAACACACTCCAAAGGAGCAACTTTAGACTGGAACATCACCAAAGAAAATATGATCCAAGCAATATCAATCATACCCTGTGACTGGTCCAATCACCATGTCATCGCTTTCCAAGTACCAGCCAAAAAAAAGAAAGCAATAAGGCAACCTATCAAACTCAAACACTGGGTGAGAGACACCAGAGACCTGAACTCTGAGACTCTAACACTGCAATGCGAGAAAGAGCTGCAACCACCTTCTGAACTAACGGACGTTAAAGTGCTTACAGACCACTACAATCGTACGATGTCTAAAATAATTGACAACATTGCACCTCTAAAACTTAAAAGAATACAGATCAAAGTTAAAAACCCATGGTTCAACTGATCACTTAACGAAGAAAGACGTAAACTCAGAATAACAGAACAAATATGGAGAGAAACTCCATTATCCTCCCACTTAAAGCAAACTAAGAATGACCAGAAAAACTTACAATAAAAGCGTACTTAAATCAAAACAGAATTTTTTAGAAATGAACTTGAAAACGCAAAGAACAGGCCAAGGAAACTCTTCGATCTACTTAAAGATCAATCGAACAAATTAGCCAAATCCTCCCTATTAACAGCTAAGTCAGATCTGAACTGTGAAGATTTTTCAACATTCTTTACTGAGAAAACCAACTCACTGGAGAGAGAACTTAAGAATAAAAAGGAAAAAGCATCAAGCCTAAGGAGTGAACAAGGGAGGAACCAGACACAAGCAATGCCCAAAATCAATGCCCACCGGTCAACCTTCAAACAATATGATCAACATGACATCAACAAAATATTACTATCACTGAAACCAAACAGGCACTACAATGACCCTCTACCATTAAAATGCTGGCCCTCCTGCAACCTCATGGTCATCCCCATCTGGACTAAGATAATTAATGAATCACTTGCACAATGATCAATGCTAGACTGCCTAAAAACAGACCAGGTTACCCCTCTCCTAAAGAAATCTACGGAGAACCCATCGGATCCAAACAACTTTAACCCAGTAACAACCATTCCCCTACTAGCCAAAGTACTAGATAAATGTGTTCACAATCAATTAAATCAACACATTGCGGAATTCGAATTACTAAATGATTGCCAATCAGGGTTCAGACCAAACCACAGTAGGGAGACAGCAATCCTACACATAGTAGATGATGCTCTACTAGCCCTCGACCGTAATGAAACCTGTCTCCTGATCCTTCTGGACCTATCGTCAGCATTTGACACAGTAAACCATCCCAAATTATTAGAACGCCTGGAAAATAGGACGGGCTTATCGGATACTGTTCTGAAATGGTTCTACTCCTTCCTAGAGAACAGATCACAAAGATTCCTGGTGGACAACAAGCTATCCCCATCGTCTCCAATCCAAATAGGGGTTCCTTAAGGATCAACACTATCCCCGTCACTATTTAACCTATACATCGAACCATTAACGGAAGTACTATATAGGGCGAACATTTCCTTCCACATATATGCTGCCGACACCCAGCTATATATGAAGATAGTATCTCCGGAAGAGATCAACACTATGAACCAAACACTCAAGGAAACAGTTGAATGGCTAGCTGACAATCAACTTAAGCTAAACGCAAAAAAAAACGAATTCCTTCTGATCACCCCTCCTACAAGTTCAGCCAAGATCAAAGAATGGACCAAGATGATCACAACACTAAATGGTACCCTAACGATAGTGGACTCTATAAAATCACTGGGTATCACACTGGACAAAGAGCTAAACATGCGAGAACACATCAACACAATGGCAAAAAACGCTTGTTTTCATCTGAATTACCTCAGAAAAATGAAGCCATTCATCGAAAACGGAGATCTGGATATGGCAATACAGGCACTGGTCATTGAATTGAATATGGATGTGCAACTCTATCAGGACTCCCTAAAATATCAATAGCTCCCCTAAAAGCTTGTCTCAATGCAGCAACTAGACTTATAACGGGAACAAAAAAATACAACCACAACACACCACATCTGAAAGTGCTCAACTAACTACCATAAGAGGCAAGAATAGTGTTTAAATTGTATGCATTACTCACAAGGCAATACATCACAAAACGCAACACTATCTAGCCCATAAAAACACGCTGTTGGAGGCACTAGAACCTCCAGGGGATCTGAAGATTTTCTACTGAAACCAGCGTTCTTCCTTAAGAAAAAAACATACAATAGAGCGTTCACGGAAGCGGCACCAAGGATTTGGAATTCGCTCCCACTGAATATCAGAAGAATCACCCATGCCCCGTGATTTAAAAAGGAAACTAAGTCCTTTCTGATGGGTACATTTCTCCCATAACGAACACTGGGTTAAACAGAACAATACTATAACCAGCCTGGTTGTAGAGGGGCTCAGGAATGGTCTTATCTTAAAGCGAAGTACGAGTCAACGATCTTGAATGTAATCTAATGATGTATACTACTCCTCACTACTTTTGTTTTAGGTACGGATGAATACATTACATTGTTAGGGTATATATGGACATGCTCTTTACGTAAAAGAATTGGATATCTGCTGATATTGAAAGATGGTTAATATGTAAAGCGCTCTGACACCCACACTCTGGGTCTGGTTTGCGCTATAGAAAACACTGAATAAATAAATAAACTCCTCATGAGGGTCTCAGGCTGCGCACGGCACACGCACGCAGCGTCGCTGAGACACACTTGATCTTCTGGTGCCTACGATCACAGGGCACAACTTGCGCAGGTCTCAGGTGGTAGAAAGTACACACACACACACAGCGTTGCTGAGACACACCTTATCTTCTGGTGCCGACGATCACAGGGCACCTCTTGCGCAGGTCTCAGGCAGTAGGAAGTACACGCACACAGCATCGCTGAGACACACTTCATCTTCCGGTGCCCCCAATCACAGGGCACCTCCAGTGAGGGTCTCAGTCTGGAAACAGCACACGCACACAGCGTCGCTGGGACACACTTGCTCTTCTGATGTGCACAATCACGGGCCAATCCACACGAAGGTCTCAGGTTGCCCCCAAGCACACACACACTGCATCGCTGAGACTTACTTGGCTCCCCGATACACACGTTCACAGGACGATCCTCTTGAAGGACTCTGACTAGACAGAGCACACGCACACCGCATCTCTGAGTCTCGTTTGGAACTCCAAGTGCCCAAGATCACAGGGCACAACTTGCGAAGGTCTCTCAAGCTAGACAGAGCACACGCACCCACAGGGTCTCTGAGAGTCTTCTCCGGAAATTTTTGTGGTCCTGTGTTTCCAAACAGGGAGCCAGCTCACCTTGGGCCCTTGGGGACAGTTACTTCAGGACACAGCACATAGCAAAGTCCTTCAAGCAGGGGGACACAGCACACAGCAAAGTCCCTACAGCCTTTACTTAGTTGAAACAGCAAACTGCAGGCCAGCCCCAGATTGCACAGCAAGAGCAGTCCTATCCATCAGTCTCTTCAGTTGCTTCTTCCTTGGCAAAGGTTCCTCTTGATCCACAAAGTAGCACCAGTCTTGTTCACACTTGATCAAGCCATTCTCCAATGTTCAGGGGCTTCAGCTCGCATAGTTATACCCCTCAATGGCTTTGAAGTCTTTGTGTTACAGGGGGCACTGACCCCTGCTCAAACAAGTTCTGGGTGCCTCCCTACTAGTGACACCTTCTTCCTTTGATTAGTGGGGGTCTGGATTCTCAATCACTCAGCAGGAGATGGGACAATTGTTTTATAGCACCAGCCTAGGCCTCTTCACCTCTAGGCCTACTCCTCCCCCTACACACTCCAGATGCAGTTCAGCCTGTGCTGTCTCACCTCCTCCCCTGGGTCAAGACATTCCCCAGATCCTATCGCTTTCAAATCCAGCCAGTCAATCCACAACCAGGCAGAGACACACAGAAATGTTTAAAGCACAAAAACCCAGCCATTTCTGAAAGAGTTGCTTACAAACACATAATGCAAAAATCATCTTTATAAAAAGATGTGTTATTTCAGGGTGAGTTCAGGCATACTGAACTTCACCATTCCATCTTAAGCCTTTTGGAAGACAAGCTGGAAAACATATTACACAGCCTTTCCATTCTATTCTAATGGGCAAGATGGCCTTTCAGCAGTGAAAACGAAATGGAGATTATTTCATGGCCAGAACATGGTACACACCTTGGTACATGCCCCACCTTTCACATGCACTGCACCCTGTTCAGGGGGTACCCTAGAGCTACCCTAGGGGTGCCTGATGTGTATGGAAAGGGAAGGTCAGGGTCTGGTAAGTGCGTGCACTTACCAGAACATGGCAGTTTAGGAAACTGCGCGCATAATGAACAGCCAATCTCCATTACACTTTACACAGGGAGCACTTGCACTTTGACACTGTTTAGCAGTGGCAAAGTGTCCAAAGCACCTAAGTTGGCAACACCAAATCCATCACAGTTCCAAAAATAGAGGAGGTAGATGCAAAAAGTCAGGGGTAATCAAGCCTAGAAATGTCAGGCCTAAGAGTTCCCTGTATATTTCTGTATGTTTGTTTTGGAATATGCACCTATTACAAAAATATGCAACCATAGCAGCTTTTTGTGGGTTTACTTGTTGTTTTAACATTGTCATTCTTTAATAAGAGCAATATGGTGTTTTTAAAACTAGGATGCTGTGATTAACCTGAAGTCAGTACAAGAAGTGGGCAATCAGCTGGGATTTGAGTGGACAATCGTAGCCAATGAGTTGGGATTCAGTAGAGCTGAGGTGAGGCAGTTCCACACTGCGTCAGAAGAAAAGAAGATCCAAGCACAGAAAATGCTAGAATGCTGGTATGTAGCACTGAGAATTAACATTTTCGGAAATACTTGTATTATTCCCTACCAATGATATCTGCTCAATTTGCATTTTGTTGACTATACACTTTATTGCGCCTTCATAATCCTCCTCTATCACTTGTAGAGGACTTATTTGTTCAAGAAAAAATATCTCTTCATTCACGTTTTGGTTTCAAAACTGTTACTTATAGAAGGAATTTGCCAGGACAGAATGTCTGCTCTCAGTAATTGTCTTTTGCCTGGAAATGAATTGTTGGCAGCAACGCTTTCTAAGGAATACAGGCATGCCGTAAATAATGTTAAAGACGCGCACTGCAGCATGGTCAAGCCTAAAGTGAACCCTTAGAAACGTTTTTGGCACAGGTATCCTTTAATAAATCCTGGCGGGGATGCATACATCACATATTACATGACTACACATACTAGTAGTTCAAATTGGTGCGCAGGTCTATTGTCACACATACCACAATGCCAGTCATTGCAACCACCTATACCAAATGGCAGCACACTATGGCAAGTCCTGGCAGTGATAAAAACTAAAGAAACATGAGAAGCGAGGGCATGAGTGGGCGATCCTTCCTGTCACAATGAAATAACAAGCATTTGCAATGCAATAGGTCTCGCATTTGTTAAACTTAGAGTTGTTGGCGTTGAAAATAACAATGTTTTTTACTTTTGTTTTTTATTTGTAGTAGAGTTAATATATTTGCATAGCACTATTGGCAATGGTCTAAAAAGCAAAAATAGAAAACAGTCATTTTCAATGCCAACAGCTCTAACTTTCACAAATGCGCGACCTATTGTATGCACCTACACTATGCTTGTCCGCTCATCTCTTCTGCTATCAAAGATCCCCTACCCAGAAAGTTTGGAGGTGCACATCTACTTATCTGACCAGCTTATTCAGGTGAACTCTGTCAGCAGCTCATGAAAAGTGACTGTCCGATGTTTAGCTGAGACCCAGCCTACCTGGTGATGAGAGGAAGTGAGTGTGTTTCTCTTGAGAGATTGAAGAGCTTATGGGAGGCAAACTTGATCACTTTACTAAGGAGGGATGAGACGTATTACTAAAGACTCTGATGCCCTGCCTGGACTTTGAACCTAGCCTTCCCATACTGAGGGCAGTGGCCTTTCCTGGTCTGACTCTCCTCCTGCTAATGCAAGCCGCAGCAGCCAGACTCAGTGCACCGGCTGCAGGCATAGACCAGAGCAAGTCCTAAGATCCTGAGCCTGGCTCGTCTTCCTTACCTGGCAAAGCCTCACCTGTCTGAGACCCTAAGCAAGTCCCTGGTGGCCTACGGGACCTCTCCATCCTCTCTATCTGCAGGGAGGATGTTTACCAGATTCTACTTCTTACACAGAAAGGCAGCATCTGTGTAGCTAAGGCCCAGACACTCGGCCTGTCTCACAACGAGAAAGTCTTGTAAGTCCACAACCTGCCACAGACCCTCCTTTGCAAACCCACCTACTCTCAGCTCCCTCAGAAATCACAGACCCAGGACTCAGAGTCCTCAGGGCTCAATATTGCTGTTAGAGTCTGTCTCAGCAGCAAGCGCTTAGAGACAGCCTTGGATAGAATTTGGTGCACGCTGAAGCAGAGGGCATAAGAAACTTCCCACTTCCCAGATGTTCCCTTTCTTTTCTCTTTGCTGCAGAGACCAAACACGTATTTGCGCGAATGAAAAAAAAGTGCTTACCGCCTTCTTCTCACTCCTTTCTTTCTTAAAGATCCTTCTGCTGTGCCAGCTTGCTGACACACACGCACTCGGACACCTTTTCTCACTTGCCTCTCATTAAACCCCCCCTCTCACACATCCTTCTTCTACACAATCGATAACACAGGAATAACCAGTTCATCTGGCTTTGGGTGTGGGGGCTGAAATCATGCAGCTTGCCTGATTCAGACGGCGGGGGAGGGAGGGAGGGACAGGTACATAAAAACAAGAGGGAAGTTAGAGTGAAGAGTAAGTCCCCGACAGGAGTCCGAGCTGAGAGGGTAGGGGCAAGGAGTTGGGGCCTGTAAGAGGCTGCCGCGGGCTGGGAAGCAGTCTCTGTCACCGCAGTTGATTTGAAGCAAAAGACTGTCTACCCCCTCCCACCCAGCCAAGATTAACAACCTTGTTTACGGGGGGGGGGGGGAAGGAACAAATGCTTCAGAAGCAGCAGTCCTGGGTTTGAGAGGAGTGGAGAAATAAAACGAGACCTATTGGTCTATTTTTTGAATATCATGTGCTTTTAGTAACCAGCGCGGCACAAGCGGTGTGCAGCGCTCGTTACTAAAAGTATATAATATTGAAAAAATAGACTTTAGCATGCGTTGCTAGAGAAATGAAAGGCGCGGCTCCCAAAGTCTACGTTTTCAAAATTTTACGTTTTTCGTAAGCAGCGCAGCATGCGACCTGTGCTGTGCTGCTTCCTAAAAGCACATACATATTAAAAAAAAAGAGTTTGGGGAGCCCACCAGAGAAATGAAAGGCGCATCTTCCATTGTTGAAGATGAAGGCGTGCCTCGCTACATGTGTGGGTAAAGTGGGAGAGCGTGTCCTGAAAAAAAAAGCACTTACAGACTAATTAAAGGACACAGTGTAACGCCGCAAGCAAAGGATCCTGTCTGGATGGGCCGTCCCAAAAGGAGACAGGGCGGGAACAAATAAGCCTAAATTTCAATCAGAGGCTAGCGTTCAGCATAAAGGATGATAGCAGCCAATGAGAGTCATGGGCGGGGTTTCCACTCCACTTCGGAAATCTGCTCGATTACAATAAGCCTCGCAGGGTGAGGAGCGCATGCACGCTCCAGCGCTAGGCGAGACCTAAAAAAGCAGGCGGTTTATTGGGGGGTACCACCGTTAAAAACAAACAAAAAAGAAATGCATATCAAAGGAAGGTAGTCACTGAGGCCGGAAAAGAAAATCTTCTGGGTTATGGCTTATCCCTTGCATCAAAATTTAGAGAGAAATGCAACATAGAAGATAAACAGAATAATGTGAGAAAGGGGGCTGAGGAACGGGTGGTGTCAATGGAATGCCTGCAGCGAAATGCCCTAGAACTGTCAATTAGACCCTCCTGAATATTACAAAAGATAAAGGGCAATATCAATGACCAATGAAATTATAAATCAATTTAATGATAAAGAATGTGTTTTTATTAAAAACCAAAAACTGATTTCCATTCACATTGCCAGTCTTAAATATACCAAAGCATAAATGTGTTAGAGCCCTATACACTTTCTTATCTTTAGGATTTTTTCTTCAGGAGCCTCTCACTTCAAGATAGTCACTAGGTCAGATATGACTTTTGTGAACTGATAGGTTATGGATTTATAGAGGACATATAATATGCCTAAGGCACAGTGCGTGCACATATGTTACTGCAACATACTCCAGGTCTAAGAGTGCAGGATCCTTGCCAGGTGTTTAGCATAAAAACAGACTCTCCATACTCACTCTGATTAAGTGAGAAGTCACGTGGTCAAGAGAGAGATTGGGTTGTTCTACAGAATTTAGGTAGGACAGTGGAGGTAATTTGGGGGGGGTAAAAGGGTAACTTTGCTTCTACCAAAAACAAGGTGTCCCTGAGAAAAACAGGACATATTTCTTATTGCTACTATTAGAAATTGGGTTACTGGTTGACTGAGGTGGAGGCCCTGGTCAAGCAGCAACCACAATCCTACAAGCAAACCCCAAATTAACCTCTGCTCAAACCCCTAGTAGCTTGGCACATAGCAGTCATGCTTAGATTAGAGACAATGTATAACTTATTTGTGCAACACTTCAAAAGGGAAAAAGCCATCACAATGTGGCCGTTACTACGCGATAACTTTACATTGCGGCCATTACAACGCACCTACCTTTACCACGCAGGATTTAACGAAGTATGCCTTACCACGAATGCCTTCACAAAGAATTTCATTGGAAAGGAATGATTGGTAAAGGCATATGTGTGGTAAAGGTTAGTAGTACAGCCTGTATATGGTGGGAAAGGTCAGCAGTACAGCCTGGGTGGCTCTCAGTGGCCAATTGTCTTTCCTATCTTACTAACCAGGCGATTTACCACAGTTTAGGATACTAATGTGTTTTACTAACAGGATGTTCATAATTGAATCTTATTCATTGGTTAGTAACAAAGTAGCCATGGATACTAGATCAAGAGGCATCTTTAAGAAGAGCTGTTGGTATTTGCAAACAGTTGCGCTTTGAACATGAAATGCAGTTACGATCAAAGCACTAATTTATTGAGTATTCAACCCTTATAAAAACATTCCCTTTTTTTTAACTGTTCGTAACAGCTTGTGAATGGAAACCAAGGTAAAGGGGAGACATTGACTCATCAATCGCCAGAAGGCACCAGCCCAAAGGAGTAGCCGATTTAAAAATACACTGGCCTGAGAACAACTAGACAACATGAACCCTAAAAGAGTAGCCAGAAAACAAACTCTTACATATATAAAAATTCACTGCCAGAGACAACAGGAAACGTAACTCCAAGGTAGCGAATTAGCCTTATCTTGTAGTGCACAAGCACATTGCATTCCGCATACACCATACAGCTTCTACCTTTAGAGTTTGGAGCACTAACTAGCAGCTTGCGGAAGGGGGAAAACAAGCTAATAGCGGCTCTGAAGACGGTTATCACATGCATTTTTAGGATTAATTTTCACTGGCACACAGTCCTCCTCAGGGTTCATAGAGACTGATGGCGAAAGCTAGCCTCATGCTGCTTTTAGGATTGAAAAAGAATAATCTGGTAAGGCTTAATTGATAATGATGTTGATGCAAACACATTCATGAATCAATCCGGGTTCCGAGATGTGATCGCGAACTCTGAAGACATCTATTTCCACACCACTACCTAGGAAGCAGGGAGTTGTTGGCTGCTGGGTTACTGCAACAATGGAAGGAAACTTGATTCTGTGTGCAATGGAAGGAGAAATCTACAATATCGGCTTAAAGCTGGTGGTGCATCGGCTAAATAGCTCCACTCCTCTTCATTCCTCCACGAAACCACTTTCACAGGAAAAGCACCACGCAGAAATGCATTACCATATATAGCACAATTTCGAGGTAAAAGTATGCATTATAATGGTATGTGTGGTTACTGTAGGCATAGCTATGGCACGTTTAATATGTCCTTAGGAATGCTCGTTGTATTGCCATGCATGGTAATGAGGTGCATGGTAGTGGGTCATGTGTGGTAGTGTACGCGTTGTAAAGGCATGCGTTGTTCTATCATACAACCCACTTCTAAAATAGAGCTTAATTCTATAAATAAAACAAGACCAAAACCACAAACATCCAATCAGTAGAACCAGAGTCATGATTTTTTTAAAGAATAAACAGCAAAATAGTGCCTAAAAGCATAAAGCACCAAAACTAGCTATATCTGGTCAAGCTGGACCAGGTCAAAATAATCAAAGATTCAGGCTTTTCACAATGGAGCGCAAAGTGGAAACAGTCCTAGATTGGTCCTACTGAAGGTTTACCATCTCAAGTTTTGTGTCTATAGTCCCTTTCGTGTTGGAGAGGTTTGTGATGAGCAAGGAGAGTGTCATGTACCGAGGCTGGTTTAGTGCGAGGAGAAGGCCAAACTATGCAAACGGGTGGGCTGATGCTTTACATTGGCAGTCCACTGTGGGCAATCAAAGCTTGCTGTGCTAAGAGACAGGTTGTGTCTGCTTGTGCTGAATTTCGGTGCAAGCAGCGCAGTCTCGGTGCTAATGGGTACTTTCAAGGTTACAAAGAGCCCAAATGCTTGATTTATAGAGCGTTGAACCACACTAAAAAGTCCAGGCCCCGAAAGGCACCATTCAGAGGTCAGGAACTCGCTGCAGACGGGTCCAGGAGCTGGAGGGGAGCCTTTTCCGTCCCTGAGGCTCAGGTCGGCAGGCCAGCAGACTAGCCCTTGGAGTCACTCTGAGGTTGAGGGTTTAAGATGAAGTTCCAAGTCCAGTTCTTCCTCCCCAGGCAAGAGGGCAGCAGGTAAACACTGAAGGGCAGTAGCTTTTCCAGATTAGCAGTCCAGCAGAGTGGCAGCCCTTGTAGCATCACAACAGCCCTTCTTCCTGGTAGAGTATCCACAGGTTCAGAAGTGTACTGAAGAGTTGGTGTATGAGGTTCTTCTTTTATATACAGATGTGCCTTTGAGTTGAGGAGTACCTTTCAGAGGCATGCTTTGAAGTGCACATATGGCCTGCCTTCCCGGCCCTGACTCCAGTCTAATTACAGGGGACATGCAGACCTTTGTGTGGAGGCAGGACACAGTCTATTCAAGTGTAAGTGGGGCTGTGCCCAGCTCCTCCCTTCCATTATTCCATACAGTCAAACCTAAGCTCCCATTGTGTGTGGCTGTCTAGGAGGAATACACAAAGCCCAACTGTCACCCACATCCATGTGACACAGAGACAAGCTGCAGGCACCAAATGGCTAAGGCAATAGAATGCCAACTATCAATCAATCAATCAATCAATAGTTCTTTATTCGGTTGTTAAAAACACCATAAAAGGACATATATACACAATACACAATTTTTCAAAAACAATTAATTCAACATCGTAAGAACTCTTGATAAGAAAAAGGAGTACATATCACATCCGGGGTACATAGACTCTTGGCAATCACAGTTTAAGCCAGTCCTCTAGATGATCTTAATCTCAGTGCGACTTTAATAAAATTCAGTATACAACACAGAGTCAATGGGTCAACTGCCCTTTGTAAAAAAAGTAGCGCTGGTTTAACTTGAGTCAGATTGGCCCTTTTCATAATGTCGATTAAAAATCTTCGCCTTGGGATGGAATAAAAAGTGCAAAAAAAGACAAAATGAAGGGTGTCCTGCGGAGACAAATTGTCGCCGCCGCAGGCACCCTTCTGCTCAATCGAAACAGTATAGCCTAATGGATCAGCTAATAAATATGGTAAAAGATTGAGCCTAAAACGGGATATTAAAAATCTGTCCTGTGCGTTGTACATGAGGTAAAGATAAGGTTCCATTCCCGCAGTGGTCTTGATGAGGCTATGTGCGTTCACTGTCACCTTAGTCCCTTCTTCCATCGTTCTACTTGTATTACTTTGGTCCAGGAACAATCTTTTTAACATGGGTTTATCCTGAGCTCTAATTACTGACGGATTGATAAAAAAATTCTATATGGCCCAGACTCTACAGAATAGTCTTGACATACTTGAGCCAAGGTATATTCATACATCTTTCTCTTCCTAAGCAGTCACTCAATATTAGCCTACTTATCTCGGCTTCTGGATTTGTCCAAATATTTAGCTACGCTAAAATGGGTCTATACTTGGCCATGTCTTCAATATATGGCCTCCCTAGCTCCCTGTGGGCAATGACAGCTGGAGTACTCTGGGGGATTTTTAATACGGACCGAAAAATTTTGTTTTCCTCCCGCTGCAGTTGTTTTGTATCTACAAATCCCCAGACTTCCGCACCATACAGAGCTTTAGAGCAACAGATGGAGCTATACAAATTCATTACTTGTTCTGGGGACCATCGCGCTAACCTTCGCCCATAACTAGTTACTGCACCATTTGAAGATATTAGTTTTCCGCATCTTTCTTCTACCAGGGATGTGAATTTTAACCTCTCATCGAACAGTATCCCTAGATAGGAGATGGTCTGCACTTTTTCTAGTATATGAGTCCCAATTCTGTATATGAACTTAGACCGGGATTTATTGCCTGCCATCATTACAAATGATTTGCCAAGATTTACAGAAAGGTCTAAGGTTCCCATAAACTTCACAAAACCATTAATTAAGATCTGTAAGCTTTTCGGGGTACGGGCTAACAAAACTGCGTCATCTGCATAAAGCAGAACTGGGATATGACGCATACCAACTCTCGGGCAATCGGTATTTAAAGCAATCAGGGTCTGCTCTAAATAGTTGATATAAAGAGAAAATAAAAAGGGCGCGAGAATGCACCCCTGTCTCACCCCGCTAGAGCACACAAAGGCTTCAGTAAGGCCCCCCTCGGTGTTGTAACGTACCCTAGCTGTGGTGTCCCTGTGTAATTCCCTAAGGATTGTAATCAGGCCCTGGTCAATACCAAGTTGACTCATCATTAGCCACAATTTGTCCCTATTTACGTGATCAAAGGCAGCCACCAAGTCCATGAACCCTAAATAGATGGATTCGTTACTTGTCTTGGTATACTTGGCGACTAACAAGTATAACTTCAAACATTGATCACTGGTTGACCTCCCTGATCTAAATCCATATTGAATGTCCGAAATGATATTATTTTCCTCGGTCCATTCAATTAATCTGTTAAGAATTACCCTTCCCAGAATCTTAGCAGAGACATCAATCAGTGAGATGGGCCGGTAACACTGGGGGTTATCCCTGTTACCCTTCTTGAAAATGGTGACGATAATGGCGGCTGACCAAGATCGCGGCAGGCCGAACATAATCGCTGCATTTATTACCCTAGTCATTAATGGGGCCCATAGCTCCACATTACTGATGAACAAGTCGGGCGGTACCCCATCAGGTCCTGGTGCCTTGTTTTTAGATAAACCCTCAATACCCACGGATATTTCAGCTAGGGTGAACTCGACCAACTGTTCTTGCGGGGTAGCACCATCCTCCGGGGCAACAATCACCTTTCCATGATTGTACATACTCTTAAAGTGTGAGACCCACTGCTCCGGAAGGATATTTACACCAACCTCTGGAGTACGGCTATCATGAGAACAGGGTTTGTTAATTATACTCCAGAATTTTGAGAGATCCCTTCTTTCTGCTGCCTCCCTTAGATCAGCCCACACTTCCCCCTGAAGTACTAATTTCCTTCTTTTAACCTCGGCCTTATATTTTGCTCTGCACTGGGTAACCCTGTCAGTATTCCGGGGCTTCTGTTTTAGGCAACTTTTTAACTCTCTGAGGGCCCGTGAACAGTCTCTATCAAACCATCTTGGTTGATTAAGGGTTCTTTTTGCGATTCGTGTTGTTAAAAGCCCATCAACCAAACTGGTTATCCTCCCAAATGCGTTTAATAATTGTGGCCCATCGGTTACTGGGTCAAGACATTCTTCAATGGGCTGTTTCCCTTGCTCGCTCAGGGCTCTGTAGAATGCTGTGCACTCAATCTTAGCCCACTTGAGTCGCCTTCCTTGGTCTGTCGCCCTCTCAATGATACCCCCCACTGTGCATATCCTGGGTGAGACCTGATACTGTAATTTCATTATTAGAGGATTGTGATCACTGAATGGGCTCCACTCAATTCCAACTGCTATAATCCAGTGCTTGAGAGGCCTAGAGACTAAAAAGTAGTCAATGATTGACGAACACCCTCTCCCTTTAAAAGTTGGGGGGAGGGTGCCGTCGCTTTCCATGGCCATCATATCTATTGTATGTTCCATATTGTGGCTAATCAAGAGCTTGCTCAAGTCTCTTCCTTCTGGTGTATGGACAAAATGGGGACCTTTTTTAGAGGGGCAGCGTCACCAATCTGAGCTAATTGGAAGCAAGAATGGGCATAAATGGGTATTTAAATCGCCCATAATTATGTTAAATGGGTGCATTACTCCATTTGTGTATGGGTAGTCCTTGCTCAATCTAGAGTCTAATATTCCCAGGGTGAGGTTTTCCTCTCTACCATCTCCCAAATTATATATATTGTATAATATCAGGCCAAGTCCCTTCCCCTCAAACCTTACGACCTGTACATTACGGGATGGGCTTGATATATTTGACCACTTGCCTTGCACACTTAAGTCCACATATAGGGACAAGCCCCCCATAGCTCTACCTGAGCTGGATTTTAGGGCTGGAATAAAAAAACATTTAAAACCCTGTATGTGGAAAGAGCTATTATCAGTCACCCAGGTTTCCTGGAGGCCTATTACCTCGAATTTTGCAATCTTTTCCCTCCACTCCTGGTTATGAAACTTACTTGCCAATCCAGCCGTGTTCCAGGAGATAATATATAAAAGTGGGATTTTCAGAGTTGTAATTAAAAATTCATCTTCCCCATAAATTAGGATTTTAAATTAGGATTTAAGAGACACCAAACATGAACGGGTTATCTCTTCACATTTGTAAATTATACTTATAAAATGTAATAAGGCAACTCCGTTATCCTATGAGAGAGATAGGCCTTGCAGTAGTGAAAAACAGGGGTTTTTCACTACCAGGACGTATAAAACGTAAAACCCTAGCGCCTTATATGTATTAAAAAGGAAGGTTTAGGCCTGGCAAAAGGTTTATTTTGCCAGGTCAAAATGGCAGTTTATACTGCACACACAGGCTCTGCAATGGCATGCCTAAGACACCTTTAAAGTGCTACTTAAGTGGGTGGCATAACCAGTGCTGCAGGCCCACTAGTAGCATTCAATTTACAGACCCTGGGCACATGAAGTGCCACTTTACTAGGGAATTACAAGTACATTAAATATGCCAATAGGGTATAAGCCAATCTAACATGTTTTAATCAGACAGCATGTGCACTATAGCACTAGTTAGCAGGGGTAAAGTGTGCAGAGTCCTGAGGTCAACAAAAACAAATTCAGCAAAAACGGAAGGAGTGAAGGCAAAACATTTGTGGGTGACCCTACAGAAAGGGCCAAGTCCAACAGCTACCTATTTGGAAAGTTAGCACAATCTGTTCTAGTGGCTCTATATGTACTTCCCCTTGTATACTCTGCAAAAAACCTAAAGAAAAAGTGATTTGTTTATTTTGCATTTGTTGCTATCTCACAAGTAATGAACAAAATATCAAAAAGTATATTAAGGAGGAGCCTAGCGCGCATCCAAGATGGTCGCGTGAGCACAGGGCTCCCCGGACCCTCGCTGCTCCTCGGAATTTATCCTGAGATTATCCTGATATAGTTTACGGAATCTGGAAGATGAAGGCTGGCTGAACACGGATCTCCTTTCAGAAATCGAATCGGACCTGGGAATCCTGATTTATCGTGGTCTGAACTTTTGGGACCCACCCGACGGCGGTGCCCGGTGCGAGGGCGAACTGTGGAGCCGGGGCGTAATTGAACAACAGCGGCTACAGCGCTGTGCCAGTGGCCGCTCCATCACTTTCGGTTTCACTTTTGGACTTTAAAGGAGCTGGACGGCGGAATCGCTTGGTGTGGCTGGGTGTTTCCTAGGCCTCTGCGTGAGGCCTTTGTCTCCGCCTGCTACTAGTGTGCCCATTGCCTTGGGTCCCCTCACACCGCTATATTGCGGACTCTGGTAAGGCACCCGTCTGCGGTGCCGGTGCCCATTCGACCCTTGATCGACGGTCCCCTTCGGTGAGCGTGGCCCAAATGGGGGGCAAGGGGGGCCCCGAGGGGCGTAAGACTAAAGCTTCCCTCCGCGGGGGACCGGTCCAGGCGAACAACATGGACCGCTACACTCATGGCAGAGGGTCCCCTGGAGCGGCCGGCGCCCCCCCAGACGCCGCCGGTGGTGGCACGTCCGTCTCTCCGGAGCTGTCCCTGCAGGACATCATGGGCGCCATTGATGGCATCAGGGAGACCATCGCCACGCAGTACGAGGCCTTGGCCCGTAAAATCGACACGGTGGCAATCGATGTCACATTAATTCGGGCGGATCTCTCTAAAACCAACGAGAGGGTTCAAGCGCTCGATGTGCGGACTTCCACCCTTGGTGCGGATGTGTTGGACCTGCAGACCACTCTTGGCGACATCAAGATGGCCAACGATCAGATGGCCCGGCGGCTGGAGGACTTCGAGGGACGAGCCCGACGCAATAACATCCGTGTCATAGGCGTACCGGAGTCCTCCGACAACCGCCCGGTTGACCTCCTGGTTGAGGAACTCATCCTCCAACAGCTGGCCCCCGCTGGCCTAAGTAAGTTCTTTGCCGTGGAGCGGGCCCATCGAGTTCCGGGCGGTCGACCGCGGCCGGGGGCCCCCCCGAGGCCTATTGTAGCCAAACTTTTCCACTATAGAGACCGAGATGCGATTCTGCAGGCCTCGCGGGTCCACGGCCCGGTTCGTCATGAGAACTCGTCAATTAACTTTTATCCGGACTTCACCCAACTTGTCCAGAAACAGCGGATGGGTTTCCAGGGGGTGAAGCGTCGTCTCCGTGACCTGGGCCTTAAGTACTCTATGCTTTATCCCGCAAAACTTCGAGTGGAACACGAGGGTCGGACTGCCTTTTTTGACTCTCCCGCGACTGTGAGTGACTGGCTGGACTCGCTGCCGGACAGGGGTGACCGGCCTGGGCCCTCTGCCGGTACCGAAGGTGACGGGTCCCCTTTGGAGTGACTTTTGGTCCTTGACTTTGCCATTTTGCACTGTTCGGCTGGGTTTTACTTCTTTTGTTCATTTTGTCTCACTATGACCTGTGTGGGGGGCGGGCGGGGACGGGTCCCTTTCCTCCTCCGGGGTCTTTTCGTAGAATGGGGTTAGTAGGGCGACAGGCACATTGCAAGTTGGGGGGGTTTTTTGGACCGCAGGGGTGCAGGGTGGGGGGAGTTGGATTTGGGGGGGGGTTGGGGGGTGGGGGGAGTTGTTTTGATGTGTGTTTTTTGTTTTCAGGGCGAGGTATTGACTTTTGTCCAGTTTCGGGGGCTGTGCTACTGGCTGGGGGACCTTTGATCTACTGGAGGGGATGGGGGGGGACGGGTTGAGGTTGATGTCATGGAACGTCAATGGGTTGGGTGACCGTATCAAGCGGGGTGTTGTGCTGCAGTATTTGCGTCGTCTGGCTCCTGATGTGGTGTTTTTACAGGAGACGCATCTGGTTGGTAATGTTTGTCATGCAATGAATAGGGGGGGATACCGCCTCGTGGCTCATTCTGGTTTCACCACAGGTTCTAGAGGGGTGGGCATTCTCCTGCGATCCTCACTTCCGTTGGAGATCACCAGGGTAGTCTCGGATGATAGAGGGCGCTATGTGGGTCTGACTGGGAGGTGGGAGGGGCAGTCCCTTTCCTTGGTCTCAGTTTACGTCCCCCCGGGCCTCCAGAACTCCACCTTTTCGGACTTGGGTCGAATGCTGCTTGAACTTCCCGACAGTCTTTTGCTTATGGGCGGGGACTTCAATTCGGTGCTTTCGGGTGACCTGGATCGTCACCCGCCCAGGGCCCTCCCCGCTGCCCAGGCATGGCTCGGCGGACTATTGGAGACCTTCGGTCTGGTAGATAGTTGGAGATTGATGCATCCGACACAATGTCAGTACACCTTTCACTCTGGGGCGCATGGGAGTCTTTCCAGATTAGACTATTTCCTTATGCCCGCGGCCCAGACTGCTCGAATTCGAGAGGTTAGGCACCTGGCGCGGGGTATCTCTGATCATTCCCCGCTGTGGCTGCTCTTTGACACCGGGTCGCGGTCTGCAGGGCGGATCGCTCCCATTAACCCTTGGTACCTGCGAGACCCTACGACTCGCGACAGCTTGGTCAAGTCGATTGACCAATACTTCCTTGAAAACGAGGGGTCGGTGTCGTCCGCAATGTCCCTGTGGGAAGCCTTTAAAACCGTGCTCCGCGGACACGCCCTCGCCCAGATAGTGGTGGCTAAGAAGATCAAGAGTGAGGCAGTGGTGAAGCTGGAGACTGACATCTCGGGGCTGGAGTCGGCCTTGGAGGCGGGTGTCACTCCGGACGGGCTCCATGCCCTCAGCTTGAAGCAGTTTGAATACAGGTCTCTTGTTACTGATGCTGCCAAGACTATGTATAGGGAGCAGCAGGGTAGATTGTATGACGCCGGGGACAAGGCGGGTAAATTGATTGCTTGGCTGGACAAGAAGGAGAGAGTGAATCGTGTGGTCCCGGAGCTTCGGGCCTCGGATGGAGCGTGTGTGACTGAGCCTGGTGAGATTGTGGAGTGTTTCGCTGACCACCTCCGGGCCGTGTACTCCCCGGTGACGGATAGGGATGAGGAAGATTCTCGCCTTCTGCTGCGGGATATTGCTTTGCCCGGCCTGTCCGTCGAGGACCGTGAACAGCTGGACACCCCCTTGTCTGTTGACGAGATTGCCACTGCGATTCGGTCCCTTCGCTCTGGCAAGGCTATGGGTCCCAACGGCCTGCCTATTGAGTTGTATAAGTTGCGCCCGGATAAAATCGCGCCTTTCCTCCGTCGTATGTTCCAGGAGTCCCTCGAGACGGGTTCCCTTCCCGCCGACCAGCGTCTGGCTACTATAGTCGTGATCCCCAAGGAAGGTAAGCCACGAGACCGCTGTGCCTCCTACAGGCCTATTTCTCTATTAAACGCCGAGCCTAAGATACTGGCTAAAGTCCTCGCCAATCGTTTGCTGAGCGTTATCTGTGATCTGATCCATCCTGATCAATGCGGCTTCATCCCTCATCGTAACACCGCTCTTAACCTGCGGCGGCTCCACGGCGCCCTCGCTAGGGCAGAGTACCTCTCCGAACCAGCCGTACTTGTTTCTTTGGATGCCACGATGGCCTTTGATACCATCGAGTGGCCATTCCTCTGGGCTGTCTTGACCAAATTCGGCTTTGGGGAGGGATTTCTTGGCTGGGTGAAGCTTCTTTACACTGGACCAATGGCTCAGGTGGTTGTCAATGGGCGGGTCTCTCGGCCTTTCGCTCTCGGTAGGGGTACGAGGCAGGGGTGCCCGTTGTCCCCTCTGCTCTTTGCTCTCGCCTTGGAACCGCTCGCTGCCTGGCTCCGCTGGGAGCCCTCGATTAGAGGGATCCGGTGGGCCCCGGGCTTCGAGGATCGGGTCTCGTTGTACGCGGATGATATTCTTTTGTATCTCACCTCGCCGCGACAGTCGCTTAATGTTCTCTTTGATGTTCTTACTTCCTTTGGGAGAAACTCGGGTTTGACGATTAACTGGTCTAAATCCTGTGTCTATCCTATCTCTGGTGGCCCTCCCCTCTTGCCGCCTCGGCTTCCGATCCAACTATCTCTGTCCGGCTTTAAATACCTGGGGGTGTACGTCTCGTTGGACCCGGCCGTTCGCTATGAGCAGAACCTCCTGCTTCCACTTCGGCGTTTGAGGGAGGATACGGCTCGGTGGTGTAAGCTGCCCTTGTCCCCGCTTGGTCGCGCAGCGCTGTTTAAAATGATGTCCCTTCCCAGATTCCTTTATGCACTACAGAACTCCTTCGACGTCATTCCGGTGGCCTACTTTCGGGAGGTGGAGAGCCTGCAGAGGAGACTGGTATGGGACGGGTGGGCGCGCATCGCTCTGGCAAAGCTTACTCTCCCCTGGTACGACGGGGGCATCGCGCTTCCCGACATTAGAAGGTACTATTGGGCCTCACAGCTATCGGCCATTAACCATGCCACGTATGCGCCTGGCTTGAACCCGGCGTATGAGATGGATAAATTCCTGCTTCCCGGCGGTAACTATAATAGGGCGCTTTACTCCCGCTCGGCTGGAAGGACCCTTACGGGCCCTACTAAGATTGCGGTAAGGATCTGGAAGGCGGCTAATGTAGCCATGGGCTGGAGTGAGCGCTTAACATGTGCCACTCCTTTATTTGCCTCCGACCGACTGGGAAGCCTCTGGAAAACGAAAGGCTTTGAGCGTTGGGACACGATCGGTATTAGCAGAGTGGGAGACCTATGGATTAAGGGCGCGGTTAAAACCTTCGCGGCGCTCCAGAGTGAATACGAGCTTACTGAAAGGGAGTTCTTCCGCTACGCCCAGGTTCGGCATGCCCTGCTATCGGTCTTTGGGGTAGGGACCAAGGTCCCGGCTTCTTCGCCCCTCGAGGACCGCATACTCGATGGTCACGTGCCTGACAGCACTATCTCTCTAATTTATAAAAAACTTATTAATAATCGGGCTGACCTCTTGGTGCGTCTTCGGGAGGCATGGACGGGAGATGGGGTGGAGCTGGACGACGAGGACTGGCAGTCCGCACTGTCGTCCCCTAAGGAGGTGGCCATCCCGGCCCGTCTCCGTCTGGTCCAGCTTAAGATTCTCCACCGGGTGTACGTGACGGGTCCCCGTTTGGTTTCGATGGGATTTTCTGACGACGGGCTCTGTAAGCGGGGCTGTGGGCTTAGTGCCACCTTTCTCCACATCCTTTGGGAGTGCCGCGAGGTGGCGGAATACTGGCGCCGGGTGCATGTGGTAATGGGACAAGTCACCGGGGTCGCTCTGTTGCCGGAGGTGCGTCGCTGTGTTCTGAATGTGTGGGAGCCCAATGATTATAACGCGGCCCAGACTCGGTGGGCGGCCCTGGGGAACATGATTGCCAAGAGAGATATAGCGCAGCTTTGGGGTTCCCAGCGGCCGCCCACTGTGTCTGTATGGAAGGAGAACATGGACTGGTGCATGTTCAGGGAGAAGACTGTGTATGTGGCTCGTGGTAAACCGGGGGCATGGGGTAGAATCTGGGGGCAATGGAATCAGTATCGGGGAAATATCCGTGCTCCCCCCCTGGTGGACACTTCCGAGGTTGCCTTGTCCCCCTGACCCTTGATGGTTCCTTGCATATTTGGAATATCCGAGTGTAGACCTGGCTCTCCCGTGACCCCCCCTGACCTCTTAGTCCTCCTTTCCCTTGACCGCCATCTGGTGGTCGGATGTAGGGTCCCCCTGCTGTAGTCTGCCACCCACTTCATGTCACTACGCCTCGCCTTTTGTTTTTAGTTGTTATTTATGGTAAACGTATGTATCCTGATTCCCTTAGGAGTATCCGGAGCTTCTGTAATGGGCTGGGGACCTTGGGTCGGTTGATGACTTTAACACTGTGTGATCCTTTTTGATTCTAGCGGCCGGCCCTGGTGGTTGTAGGCCCATGCTTGTATCCTTTTTTCTGTTCAATAAAAACCTTTTAAAAAAAAAAAAAAAAAAAAAAAAGTATATTGAACAGATATCTTAAAAATCCGTGGCTTTTTCTTTCAAGCAGCTAGAAATTCCACCCACATTAGCTTTTGGAAATAACAAGGTGCAAATAGCCCGACCACATTTAAATATCTAGGAGTGCATATATATAGAACTCAGCACGACACGGTAGACGGTAATGTACAGCGAGTGATAGCTGCACTGCGTTAACAAGTAGCGTTTAGGATTACATTGCCACTGTCTATTACAGGACGCCTAGCCATAGCTAAGATGGTAATGCTGCCTAGAGTACTCTATTACTTCACAACGATCCCAATCTTTATCCCCACAAAACTGTTTCAGGTTCTTGATTCCCTACTGATAGAACTGGTGTGGGGCACGGGTCGCCGTAGAGTGGCGTTAAAGAAGTTACACCTACCGACTACGGCTGGAGGGGTGGGAGCCCGGGATTTTCGGGCCTATTGCATGGCGAGTCAGCTACAGTGGCTCGCATACTGGCTTGTGGGCTGTGATTTGAAGGAAATAGGCTACACTCCCAGAATGTTGTCACAGGGCAGACTACATACAAAATTGTATAGCAAACACCCAATTAATAACACACTCTCCACTACTGCAAATAGCATTGTTGTACTGGAAATATGCTATCAAATACACGCGGCCATGTATCGCATATGTACCGAATGCCCCTTTTACAGGACTTCCCATACCATCAGGCGTAGTCACGCAAGGACAGATAAGGGATTGGGAGGAAGGGGGGATAACGACACTGGTGGCTCTTGACAAGAGAGCATTCTGATGTCACATGCTGACTTTACCAATGGTCTGCCGGACACTTTATTCCTCTTACATGCGAGATTATCGCATTGCATGAAACAAATATGGGCTCCAGATGGGCGTGAGCCGCCTACGAACAAGTTAGTCCATATATTACATTTAATGGGCAACGGCAGGCATCTAACAAAGTGGCTATACGCAGGTATTAGGGGGACGCTGACATCTCCACTGGGGGCTTTATGGACTAGTTGGGAGGCAGATATGGTAACGGGCCTGTCGGAAAAAGAATGGATAAGAATGCTAGCATACCCGAAGATAGTGTCCCGCAATGCGCAATTTAAATTTATACAATATTTGATAGTACAGAGGGCATACCTAACACCATATAGACTCCACAAGATGTTCCCTACATCGCCATCGAACTGTCCGAAATGTGTAGAGGCTGACTCAGGATTAGTATATATGCTATGGGCATGCCAGGCACTGACGCACTATTGGGCCCAGATAGCACAAGTGTTGACAGATGAAGTGGGTGGGAACACAGTAAAGAGCTGTATAGTGGGGCTATTCCCCCAACCCAAGTGATATAAGGTAGACTTCTGAAGGTGTGTCTAGGCAAGAGTTTTGGTCTTATATTTTAGGGGAATAGATTTCCAAATCATTACTGTTTGATCCAATGGATACTAGCGTAGACCTACGTGAAGCTAAAGGAATCCACCTTACGAGGCATTAGCCGAGACTTAAGAATCCAAAGGTATTATTACCCTAAACATCGTGAGAAGTTAATACGGAACTACCCGCCCTGAGGAAGCCCCAGGCCGGATGGCCTTGTAGGGGGCGAAACACGTGTTGGCTGTGCCATCTCTTTCTCTATGTTCACTCTTATGAATAAAGTACAAATAAATGACCCATTCCATTGGATCAAACAGTACTGATTTGGAAATCTTTTCCCTTAAAATATAAGACCAAAACTCTTGCCTAGACACACCTTCAGAACTCTACCTTAAATTAGGGGGATAGGGACCTCTCCCCCTGTTATGGGCAAGAACCAGTACAAGAAGGATATATGCTTATTTTACAGCTAGTAAGGGATTGGGACCTTTTTCCCCTCATTTCCTGAAATCAAGTGATATAAGGTGCAGGCATGCTTTGCCAAGCTGGCGTTGATACTAGCGAAGAGACACATCACCAGTCGGTAGAAGGCAGCAAGGTCACCAAAACTAGAGGCCTGGAAGGAGGAAGTGTTAAAGTGGAGCCTCGCTGAAAGCGTTGCGCTATGTAGGGAAGAGCAAAGGGGGCAGAGGAAAATAGCAATTGCAATGGCGTGGGATATGCTATGTACAGCATTTAGAAGTTGGGAAGAGCCAACGCAAGTAGTGGAGGTATGATACTTGCAGGGATTTAATCAGACGTGGTCTCAGGTTCATAACACCTCTGAGGTACACTACTAGGCGGACTTCCCGGATGGAGAGGACAGATGTGTGTAGAAGGCGGACATTATTCATGTGGAAACAAGGGTATATGCTGAGGTATACTGTGGTGGGCTTCTGTCCGGGTTTTCCTACATACCAAATTGAGGATTGTAAATGTGCCACTCAGCATGATAGAGTGACTATCAATTGGGTTCCCAGTTAGCTAACTGCGGGAACTGGGCGGTGGGAGGGATCTTTAATAATGGCTTAAAACTACAACTCTGAGATTAAATTCCTGAATGTAGCACAAACTAAGAGAGTTCATACTATGTAATATGTTGATATCAATAACCATGTGCACTGTTATGTGGGACTGACATAAATGTATCTAAATGCTTTTTATGGAGTGTATGACGATTTACCACACGGGTATATACAAGTAGTGGCGGGGGCGCAATTGTTGTAACCTGCACTAAAAAAACTCAATAAAGTTTGTGTTAAAAAAAACAAAAGAACAGATATCTTATTAGATTTTGTATTGTCACTGTATGTTTTATGTCAAGCGATCAGCATCCGCTTATGGCCAGTAATTTGGTTACATTTTTTGACATTATGTTAAGGTGTTTAGCTGATAATGAATTAAAATTCTATCTGTGCTCTAGGTTTAATACCTCTTGCAAAAAATTAATTGGGATTGTAACATTCATTTAGTAATTTCCAATTTTATTCTATTCTAAAATTTGTATAAACTATATATTTTACTGTAGAGTGAGTCATCTCCAGATTAATATGGTTTTAGTTTCTGTATTGAAGGCTGGTGTTTGACTTTTTGACACAGTTTTTACTAACTAATCAGTTTATTACCAATTTTCTTCTCTTCGTCATCTCAGAGAGGGATTTGGAAAGGGTTGAGGATTAGGCACAAGTTAATTTCAGTCAAGTCTAATAAATAAACATTTGAAAATCCCTTAGATACTGGATTCTTTAGATGGTTGCAGTCCTTATATTAATAAAAATATCTTTTCATAACATAGGTATGAAAAATCTTGGAATAAACTCAACAAGACGAAGATCCTGCAGGATGCTTTGGAACGAGCTGGACGGAAGGATCTGGCTGACAAACTCAGATGCCTCCACTGGGGGCATCAGAAGTTAAGCAGCAGGGTTGAGCTGCCCTCTGCCTTTCCATTCCTTATCACAGTCCACAAAACCATAAATAACAAAGAAGGCCTAAAAAAAATTAATGAGCTGAGTCGCAAGTACACCTAAGCTAGGTCGTATATAAACACAATTTGGTTTACAGGCCCTATCACTTCATGGTGTGTAAAGTGGTGATGTGGGACTGTATTTCAATTCTGAGGTTGTGATTTAAAGGCGCGCACTAATACAAAATCTGGATACTTTCCTCAATAGTGGTAAATCCATCACTGGTGAGAATACTAGTGGTGGGATTACAGCCACTAGAATCAACATCTCCATGCTGTAATATGGTATTGATAGTAAACGATGATCGTAATTATGATGATGGATGAGTCAGTACATTCCCCAGGAATCAGTGGATTTACATTGATACAAATCCCTACATCAAACCCAAAATCTTATTAAGGAGATGTGTTAGTTGTTTTCTAAGATATTGAATCAGGAAGTGGAATGGTTGAATTTGCTAGCTTGAATAAAATTCAGCACACACTGAGTAAGCAAAATGATCTGAACATTGATTAGTAATCACCACATTGTCTTAGCAATTGCACATTTTGCATGCAAATCACTGAATAATAAAATAAGTAAGTTAATGCAGTAATTATTTCTTTGAAAGCTATATAAAAGAATCCATCGGTATTCTGTGTGTTTAAATAATATGTGAGGCACGGTTATAAAATAAACCTAGACATATGTCAATTCTATCTATTCTATCTAAAGACCTGTCCGTGTTACACTGTATACAAATATTTACATTGATTATACAATTTATGGTTCCCGTCTCAAAGTTAATCATGCTCTGTAAATCATAACGTTTAAGTGTTCACTTAATTACGCTCACCTATGAATACCGCGACTTGTTAGTGCTGTGATGGAAAAATAAAGACATTTTTACTGTTAAGATTTTCTTTTGTCGAAATGTATTCGGAGGAGCTCTATAATTTCTGCTGTGTGTGGATATGGGTTATCACTTGGAATGCAAAGAAAACACAAAGTGTAAGGATGAAATCATTTGTAAAAGGACAAAAATTTCAAAGGGTGACCATTTCTCATGTACTTTGTGCTTCCAGTGTGTCTTCAGCGCTTGTGTTTTCTTAGACAGACACTAATTTCATTCAAACCTTTACTGCTTTTGGTGCACCAAACCCGCTGTATATAAAACAATGAAAATGCATGTTAGACATCTATTATAAATTTGTTAGAGAATTTAGCAAAATATTTGATTAAAGGATGAAAAGTAATAGGCACCTAAACATTTAGGGGCAGATTTAGAAGCCCCTTGCAACACATTTGCGCCGCCGTTGCGTCACTTCTGTGACGCAGCGGCGGCGTAAACCATGCGCCATGTTGCGACTTATTTACAATGTGACGCATCTAGGCAGATGCGTCACGTTGTAAAGCACTGTGCCACATGAAACCTGCGTCAGGTTTCATGTGGTTGTTCCGTCGCAGGGTGGGCGTTCCATCGCAGGAAAGCCTCGTAAAACTGACTCAGTGAAATCTACAAGATTTCACTGAGTCAGTTTTACGATGCTGCTGCGTCAAGCCCTTACGCCTGCTTGAAGCAGGCGTAAGGAGTGACGCACCACGTTAAGTATGGGCGGCCCCTGTGCATTGCTAGAGCTGCGTCGTGCTTGCGACACGACTCCAGCAATGCGCCGCCCTTACGCCACAAGATGCGACACGCATTTGCCTATCCTTGCTATTTGTGAAAAATGGGACACCGGGCACAGTGTAAAGATCAAACTTGTTGCATATCGACTCCCAATTAGATAAAATTACTTATAGTTAGATTGCAGGTTTACATACATGTATGACAACAACATTTAACTACACATAACAAAACAAACAAACTTATATGTTTTTCGTACTTCTCTTTATTTAATATTAAATATGAATATTTTTTGTTTTGTTATCTTTGATTTACAGCAAATATTTAACAGCTAATTAATTTCTCTGTGTAAACATATATATTTATAGACCACAACACATCAATAAATTGTCTCTATATATACAAAATAATTCCTAAATAGTGCAAATTGAATCTGACTTGGACATGATTGAATAGTAGAAATGAAGATACAGTGCATGCTTGTCATAACATGATTATTTCTAAACAACCAGTTAATAAACAATAAATATTTCCAAAAAACAATGTATATTTTTCCTGTTCAAATTTTTACTCTATGGGCGGTAGGTAGACGCTGGGGGTCGCGTAACTAGTTAGCATGGAGGAGTCTCGTTCGTTATCGGAATTAACCAGACAAATGAGTCTCGTTCGTTATCGGAATTAACCAGACAAATCGCTCCACCAACTAAGAACGGCCATGCACCACCACCCATAGAATCGAGAAAGAGCTATCAATCTGTCAATCCTTTCCGTGCCTATCCTTGCGCCACGGTGCACTGCATTGTAAATGCAACACATCCATGGTGGCGCAAGGAGAGAATTGCGTGTCGCATCTATTCTAGCACATCCCTGATGATTTGCAGAGATGCGCCAGCCCTTGTAAATATGCCCCTTAGTAACCAAAAGCACCAACAGAAATTGAACACATATTACCCTTAATCATTATCACTTTCTGAGAATTTTCAAAACAAAAGCAGCACTAATCGAATTTCTGCTAGCATGATTCTTAATATTTATTAACCAGCGATTTGGATCATTTTAAAACAGCAAACGTAAATAAAAAATGCAGGTCTTAAAAACAAAAAAGAAGAAGTTAAATGAAGTAGAATGTTTGAAAGTGCACACTATCCCCCTGACCACATACCCCTCGTGTCTACTTACTGAAATTTGCACATGCTTATCATCAGTTGTGTTCTTGGGCTTATCCTGCAAGACTATATTGACATTTATGACGGAGTTAATCAACTTACTCAAACGAAACAAGTTAAAAAGAGAATGGGGATTTAACAAATACATAAACAAAAATGTTGGTATTAGTAGAGCTTCCTTGCGTATTTTTCACAGCTGCGAAAAGCTACTGTCAATCTTTAACAAGCTTATTTATCCTGAATCACCAGGTACAAAAAGCCTCTCTGACTGCACACTGTCTAAACGGTACATGCCTTAGACCTTAAATGTGAGACTCTTTTGACTTCAGTGGGAATGTCTGGATGTTGATGATACTCCATCTTGCCCACGTAGCTCTCCAAAATCATTAAAGTGGGGGCATGAATGTGAGGATTATGCATTCTCTTTCTTTGCAGTTATTAAACAGCAGCCAAACATGAATGACTGTAATTCAAATATAAAATACAAAGAACAACAAAAAAACACGGTTCTTTGCAGAAAAACGAAAGCTACAACACTCACAAGATGGGAGTCTATCCAATAACAGTCCAGTTGACAGAATAAACATTAGTGACAATTGTAGTACTGCATCTTTTTGCTGCAAGCACTTCATCCTGTGCCATGCAAGCCCTTTTTCTCCTGCTTCTGGTTTGCAACTAAAACAAAATGAATAACCATTCACTTTGGATGAATCATCGGTTTAACCAAATGGCAGAGAAAACAGGAAACTACCGAAAATAAACATATATGAATGTATATTTTGAGTATCATTGCCATTAAGACAATTACAGGAGTAAAATAATCTTCACCTCCTTATTTCTTAATAGAACTGAAAATTCTTATTCACAAATGTTTGAAGATGCTTATATGACAGGACCAGAGGTTTTAGAATATGTAACGTTAAAGCTCTTCAAGAATTATTGAAAAAGGATTACTTGCTGGCTTATGTTAGAATTGTTTGAAAGTAGATTCTGATGACCAATCAGCCACGGTCCCTCAGACAGATGGTGTTAAAAAGATGTAGGTATCAACCCTGGGCCTAATAAAATTCATCATACCCATCGGGCTAATGTGGATGCTGACACTGGTGTGTAACATATAACCATAAGAACGAGAAGATGGCCAGAAGGGTAAGACTGGAGTTTTCTTGTGACACTCTTTTAAACATGTAAACAGTCTATTGCACACAGATTGTGGTCTGGAGGAAAGCCAGGATAGGATATCTGTTTTGAATTAGTTTTTGTTCTCTTAGCAAGATAAAGGTAACACATACCAGTGTAAAATGCCTATCTGCCAAAACACAGGATTGTCATCAGTAACTCTCTGGTAGGATGCCAAACAAAGAAGTATGGTAAGTTTGGCAGACAATTGCTTAAGAGATAAAGACTCTTTTTGAGGCCAATTATGAAGAAATCTTAGAACAATAGTAGCATCTCAAAGAACTTAATTATTGAGCCTAGGGTGAGAAACAACAATAATTCCTCAGAAGTTTGGAAACTAAAGGAAGTTTACCTACAGGGTGATCTACCACAGGGTTATGTCCATTTGAGATGGCCGACAGAAAGGAATTAACTGTTTTAAAAGAAAGACCCTGGGCCAGCACTACTGCTAGGAAATTGACCACAAAACTCACATCTGCCCCCTTGGAATCAATAATCTGTTCAGTGCACCAGGGTGTTCATCTATCCCATGCCTATCAATAGCGACTGTGGATGGAGTCCAACCACTCCTTGTCCATAAAGAAGAGCACATGGCTCAAAAGTCATTGCACTTGCCAACGATACCTGAAAGGTTGCATGCTACCAACTGCAGTTGATTCTGATGGATCAGGGGATGCAATTGACTTGATGGCTCCTAGAGGCAATTCAAAATGGAAGGAAGGTGGAGAGACTTGCAAAAACAGCTCCGATAAGATTGATTATCAAGGTTGTTATCCTTCATATTGGCAATATCCAAATGACCTCTGGTGCTGATCTTCTGCTCTGAAAAGCAACTCTGGGAATCATTGCACATCATTGTGAGTCTTGTCCACTCCAGAAGAAAATCACTGGTTGCCAAGCTAGAGAGCCTGACCCCAGGTGTAAAATAATGGGTTCTGAAAGGTCAATCTGGAGGCAATGAGGTCTATCCTGCAGGGTCCCACTGTCCATCAGATTCGAGAATAACGATAAATTGAGTTTCTACTATCTGGAGTCACTGAGGAAACCTGAGTTCCAACCAGCAATTTTTCCTTGCAAGGAAAGTGAACTGCCAGTACAGAGATGTTATTGGTTAGGCAGAGTTGTTAAACTTCCTTTGCAATGTCTGCTATAATCCAAAATGGCATCCTTCCCCAAGCAGTTGATATATTGGACCCCCAAGGCATTGTCCATCTTGAAAAGTATGCAGCCAGTCCTCAGAGACAGCAAACAGATTTCCAACGTTTCCGCCAGAAGTTTGAGGCATTTGATGTGTAAGTGCACTGGAGACTTCTTTGCATCTCGCTACCAAGCCGAGTTTGCTGGCACCTGACTTAATCACTATATCCAAGGCCATTATGAAGATGGGTCGGCATTTCCAAACTTCCATGTGAGTTAGCCACAATTGAAGGTCCTGTCTCACCTCTTGAGACAATGTGACTGCCTGAGAATAAGAAAGACCCTTGCGGAGATACAGGAGCATCAACAGTTGCAAAGCTCTGTATTGCTTGCCCGAGAAGATGGCTTGGATAGAGGCTGATAGTGTGCCCAGAAGGTGGGCAATCCATCGCAGAGTGACTCTGTCGTTTGCTAGAACTCTCCTAATATCCTTTATGAAAGCTTTGATCTGATCTGGGAGGGAAAGGGTAGCTGTGACTGAGTTTATGAGGAAACACAAAAACTCTATCTAATTAGTGAAGGCCAAAAAAAGATATGCTCTGGTTTCAGGGACATCTTAAGTCTTAAGTATTTTGAGGGCCCTTGTAGGAGAGTAGGATCTGCCTCTTATGGTTACCCCCACTTTTTGCTGATGTATCACTGTTTTTGACTTAGACTGACTAGGATCCTGTTACTTCAGGACCCCAGTCTATCTGCTTTCTCCTCTAAATTGATTGCATGTACTTTAGGTACACTCCAGATTGGATTCTGGGGTACCCTTATCAGTCCCTAGTATATGGTACACCATGTACCCAGGCATAGGTACCCCAGAGGCCTCCCAGGGGCTGAAGCATGTATTGTGCCACCCCTGAGAGGCCATTCAAAATGACACCACGGGTCTGCTACTGCAGCCTGTGTAAGGTGGTGCATGCACCCCTTGCTTAGATATAGGTTACCTATATCTATTTTAAATTACTGCACATATAAACCTATCAGTCACCCCTGTGGCAGTCCTTAGCATTCCTGAAGGCAGGGTGCTGGGTTTATTGTGAGAGGGTGCCCCTGCATGAGCAGAGCCCCTCTGCAGCCTTTGGAACCCATTTTCCGGGGTTGTCTGTGATGCAGCCAACCATATATATTTAAGTGCATTATAACCTCGCGGTAAATGCTAACTTTAAAACAGCTGCTTAGAAACATGTTGTGTTTGTTGTCAAGCACCTTGGAATCATACCTCCCCGCCAGTAAATGGCGGGGAAGGTATGATTCCATCCTCCTAGAGGGACTTATGTGAAACACCGGTACACCCGGTATCAGCTTGCTCGAACTGGGCATCACAATATGGATGCTTCCAGCCACAGACACGAGTCTGCCCTCCTGCTGCTGAGCCAACCTCGAGCCGAGGAAGGCCTGACAATAGGTTTCCTGTCACAGGGAGGTGTGACCACCTCCCAGACAGGCTTTAGTGTATTGGGGCTGGGTGGGTGCACTCTTACAGTGCCAGAAAGGCTGCACTGGGGGCACACTTGGTGTCCCCATGCCTAGTCCAGCTCAAACCGGGTGCAGGAGCCATTTTCTCCTGCTCTGGCGCGAAACTGGACAAAGGACATGGGTGTAGCCACCCCTCTGTCCTACCCCTCCCTAGGAGGGTTGCCAGGGTTAGTCCAACCCTTTCCTTGGGTATAAAGTAGGAAACCTGACTACACTTTGCTGGATGACAGCAGAATCTCCCTTGGAGTAAAGGAGCTACTCCCCTGCAGCAGCAGGCACCTAAACGCATATGACCGGTTTGCATCTCCCGAGCTCCTGAGGACTCCGAAGATTTCTGCAACACAGGAGGCGGGTTCCTGAGCATCTCTGAGGTCAATATGCTCTCTCAGCAAATCTGAAACCAGTATCCCTCGTGGGGACCGTGCAACCCGAACCCCTGTGCACCGTGTACTTTTGCAACAGCATATGCTTTTTGGTCGATCCCTGAGGCTTTGCATTGGACTACGTGTAGTCCCGACCCCGAGCAGTATTTTCACCGAAGATCTCTGGCCTCCACTCCACGAGTGCTCTGTGGAATGGTGCTTTGTGATTTCGCTCGAGGTCTCTTCGCGATCCGTGGTCCGTTGTTCTGTGAATCCTAGCGAGGGTCACTTTGAATTTCCTTGGGCTTCCCTGGTTGCTTCGGATGTGCCCTGACTCCCCATAGCTTGGTGAGTCCCTAGGACCTTGCTGGTCCTCACCGTAACCTGTTTCCTCTGCCCGCGTGAGTTGCCTTTTGCCAAGGCTTATTGGAGTTCAATCCGGACACTGACCCCTCAGCACTCGACATCCGTCGTGGAACAGATCACTTCCGGACTTTGGTCATCATCGACGTCTCCTGGTCCCCGTGGCTGCAGAGTCAAGCATCCTATCTTCACACCTGAAGCCCCCGGCATCGGTGGGCATTCGTCTATCGAGCCCCTGGTCAACCTGAAGTGACCCAGACTCTGTCCCCGCTGCTTTCAGGTTCTTCTACCTCGGATCCAGGCTTGGATTCCACCGGATACTTTTCATCTTCCAGGCAACAACACTTCTTCGCATCACGCCATTGAAAACGACGAGGGTTTCCAACACCACTTGACCCCTATGCACCCGGCTCCTCTGGGATAGGTAACACGGGTACCTCAGTACTAACAAGGGTGCTGGCCTTAGAACCTTCTATGTTCCAAAGGGTTTGCTTGAAGTCCTCTCCGAAGTGTCCTTAAACTGTAATTTTCCAACCGCGACGTTCCCATAGAGTTGTATGGAGAACGTGTCTGTGTTCCCACACTGCACCCGTCTTCCTTGGGCTCCCTGTGTCACTCCTTTGGGTGGTTCCTTGGGGTCCCAGTGATTCTACAGGCTCTAGGCCCTGTGTCTATGGAAGTCGTTGTTGTTATACCATTTTTTTAGTATATGGTTCGTTCTCCCCCTGGAGCCCGCTGTGTATTGTGCTATTCACTGTCATTCTATTGATTAAGTATTGTGTACTTTGTGCTCTAATCTCGTATAGAGGTAAGTAGAGAGTGTTTAGTAATAAATACATATATTTTATATAACACTTGTGTGGTTCTCCTTTAATTTGGTTACTCAGGAGTATCTGATCTGGTAAAACAAGCTGCTTTACATTCCTTCAAGACTTAGCCTGAAGGCTGCTCTCCATAGCTACCACTAGGATAGCTTTCATAAAAATTATCTTTAACCTAATCACCATAAGGGTCGTTTGGACTGGAGCAAGGTGCCCACTTTAACTAGTGGACAGCATATACCAGGCCAACTTTTCACAGCCCTTGTTTCAAATAGCTTGGAATTTCTGACCCAATTTCAGCTCGTTCATGCCCTCTTTGGCCCAGTCACTGACAATGCACAGGCTCACTTGTCCAATATTATTGCAAATAATCTCTGAAACCCCTCCTCCCATTTCTCATATGTGAGTTCTTGTTTTGATCTAAAAGAAACTTTTTTATATATGCTGTATTAAACTTAAAATCATTTCTCTGCAATGTGTATGTAACAGACTCCCACACATCAACCAGATTAGAAATACATTAAAAGTAAAGGGTATATAAAACAATCTGTTTAAGAATTTTCACGGTCATCAGGTATAGACTTTCCACATAATAGAGTTAGCTGTATAAGACCCCCTCCACCTACTTTGCCCATGCCTTAAAACGACTCTGTCTGGTGGATCACAAATCCCAACTCGTGTAGGAGGGAAAATGTCAAATGAAAATGCTGATGTAACGGAACGGAGTTCTGTGCCATAATCAAGATGTTGTAGAGATGGATTATCCATCAAATTCCTCTCGCTCAGAGAAATTGAACCACAGGTTTAATTAACTTGGTGAAACACCAAAGGGCTGATGATAACGTAAAGGGAAGCACCAATAATTTGTATGTTGAAGCTTTCCAGTGAAACTGTACTTATCGACGGTGAGGGGCAAAATGGGAACCAAGGGATACATGTTTTTGAAATCTAGACATACCATCCGGTCTCTTAGGAGGTGAATGCCCTCCGTTTTGACAAGTCTATATAGTATAGTATGATGAAATCTTTGACAATGGCTAACCAGTTACCTCATCCCTTATTGTCTGCAAGACAAATATTCCTCACAAAGCCACTAAGATGAGAGGAAGTGAGCTAAATAGCTTTCTTTTGAAGCAAGAAGAGAATCTCTTGGCCCATGAAATCTTGTTTCTCTAATGAAAACTATACTGGGATCGGGAGAGAGGACTGATGCAGGGTAGCGTAAAATACCAAATGGAAATCTCAAACTGTCTGAAATAGCCATGCATCCTGATTTATATGAGCCTAAGCATGAAAGACCAATCAAATCCTGCCTCCTAGTTGGAGAAAACTGTGAAGTCTCATCTGAGAATGAGGAGGAGAAGTTTACTCTGTGGGATGGTCCACCAACCTTTTGCCTCTGAAAGCTCTGGCTCTGAAAAGAAAGAAGACATTTCTTCATTGATAATCATCTGAAGGGGAGGGTTTGTGTTTGGGGGAAGTAAATGTACTCTGCTCAAAGGTTTAAATGCTGCTGCCTTGGAATATCACAGTTAACTAGTTGATAGATATTTTGAAGTAAAAGTAAACTAGGTAGTACTCGACTGAAAAATTGACTCCTAAGAAAAAGTAATGGATGATACAGTGGATGGGTCTCAATAATCAATAGAATGATGACACGTGCAGAAACAGAAATATGTGGCACTTTTATTTTAGATGTGTGCTCTTAAAGATCTGCATCCTTGGCAAACTGCTCACCTAAAGTTCAAGGTACATATCATCTATAAATCATCTACCTTGACAACAACTACAACTCTCTTTCATATCAAACAGGTACTTAACCCTAAAAGCAAACCAAACTGCTCAGTGCAATGATACCTTGTGCCTTCCAAAGAATAACATCCACATACAATGAACAATTGTTAAACTTTGTGTGTTTCTCACATTGACTAGATCAGGAGAGGCAAGGGGTGGAACTAAAATTACACCTTAACATGGTCTCTTTTTCATAATTTTCTCTAATATGCCATCCTCATATATATGGATTGTTTTCTCATACGGGCGATTGCCTTAAGAACATCCCGATTGACGATACCATACGCGCTGCTACTCTTTTCTAAGTAAGTACAATACCAACCCTTCTTGCCCCATAACGATGTTTTCTAATGTTAATTTTTTTATTTTTCCATTGTCGTCAAGTGACGTTTGTTTATTTCGTTGGCTTCGTTGTAGGTTTATAAATTTAACCACTGACAATAGAGGTCAACTATAACAACGTAGAACACGAAGCGCATCTTATTTCATAAACACTGAGATACAAGCTATCGTTAAAACTGACACGATTGCGTCGCCAAAATAATTCCCTCATCTACTTAAATTGTGTTAATACTGGTTCGACATGCACTTTTGAAACATCTTTTAGGAGTGTACTTGTCCTTTGAATATTCGACATACCTTTTTTTAAAATCGCTATTTACTTCAAGATTGCACAAATCGATCTTGAATATAATCAGCTTGCCCGAATAGCTAATGGCATCTGATGCTATTTGGTTAGACTATGTATTATGCTCTATTTGAGACTGTCTAATGACTTGCGAATTACATATGGCTGTTTTAAGTAAACAGATTTTTTTCATGCTATTTCACATTAGGTTTGTGACTCTCTTTTTCAATTACTTACAGTTTTAAACAGCAATATCACAGATTGAATCAGCTGTATTGCTTAAATAAAAGCAAGGAGTGGCTTATTGTCTTAGGTAAGACTTTCATAAAACCCACCTGACTAAAACAACATTTTTAAATGACAATCAAATGTTAATATAACAACAATTATATCAATTTTTTCACCGGAATTTACAGAGTGACTTTCACGTCAATGAAGTCCAGCCTCTGGTGAAGCAGTTTACCAATTTTCGAACTGCACATGGTCTTATATTAAAATCTGACCACTAATATAAGTAAGCACCTAATTTCCATACTTGCAGAGAATACGAATATTAAATCTACCAGATTCATTCTTTGTCACAAATGACTGTCTAATACCATTTAAATACACTTGGGCTTAGGTTCCACCAGGCATGTTGCTGAATCTTTGAGTCACTGTTTTCTGGTTCTACACGGGCTATCTGTCTTTTCTTCAACTCATTTATGGATGTTTAAACTCATTGAGATAATTGTAATTTTATGCATTATGTCCAATTAGGGGTCTTTTTCATGCAAACTGAGTGTACGTCCTGATGATGGTCTGACGGATTAACACCACAACAGACCGAAACGTCGACTTTCCATCTATTTCCTGACAATTTGATGAAGCAGTAACTGTACTTTGTATACTTAGACACATTACCTGGAAAGTATAGGAATAGATGTACATATACATGAATTGTAGGCTAATCTATACATTCCTCCTTTCATGTTTTTGCTGTATTAACTTTTGTGATCGGTACCCTTTGGTTTTTACTTATATAAAATGTATCTACTTTTGCACAAAAAAAATATTCCTGTGTCCTTTTGATATGAGTTTCAGGATTGGAGTTTAGCACCTATAGGATAGATAGATGTTTTGATTATTCCCAGGTTCAGAATCAATGTTAACTGAACAAAATAAATTAGTCTGTGTCTGGTACACTTAAAAACTTAGTATAGTGAAACGAGACCCCTTGTAGGCACTTGTTACTCTCTATAAAACTGGCCAAGCCTCCAAGGGTCCATTGGGTTTCCCACGTCTTTGTACACTACTACTATCCTCATATGTGTGCATCCATGAGGTACAGAAGCCCCGCACGACTTTCACAAAAAAACACAGTTCCCCTCTGCTCTGCCCTTGTATCCTTCATTTGCATTGATATTCCTACATTCTATTGAGCACATTTATTAAAAAGTTGTGTAGAGCAACGCAGTAATTAAAGTTCTCTTGAAGAAGTCAACTAACTTTGGATGAGAATGTTTACAGATAAACTAAATAGAACTAATACACCTAGGGGCATATATACAACAAACTGGCGGAGCGCGGCGTTAGCCTCCTTGGCTTAATGCTGTGCTCAGCCACTTCAGAAACGCACGGCTGCACCATATTTACAACAATATGGTGCAGCCCTGCGTTTCCCCCTGTGCTGGTGCTAAATTTAGCAGCCTAGTGCCAGCGCAGGCACCCTTGCACCATAGTGCAAGGGTGTCTGCGTTGAGGGGAAACACCATTTAAAGATTGTTTATGTGCAGGAAGGGAGACCTTCCTGAACATAAACAATCTTTAAATGGTGTTTTGTAAATTTTATGTGTGCTGCTTAATGCTGCACACATTGAAGGTGCAAAGCATCTTTTTTGGTAGATTGTTTATGTGCAGGAAGGGGGACCTTCTTGCACATAAACAATAAATGAGGTTTTGCTATTTCCTTGTGTGCTGCACAACCCAACACACATAGGAACAGCAAACATGAGGAGAAATGCAGCATTTCTCCTCGTTTCGCCTGTTTAAGACCAGGTTATCCCAGGTCTTAATTTTGGCGCTGCCTCCTATTTACGCCATCCTTATAAATAGGGGGCAGCGTCAAAATCAATGGGTGTTGTGGTCGAACCCCCACTGCAACACCCATTGCCCTCTCCTTTCATGCTAAGTACAGCGTGGAAGGGTGCCTTATTTACAAGGCAGCGTTAAGCCACATTAAGTGGCTTAACGCTGCCTTGTAAATAAGGCGCAGCCCCTATTACCACCACAACATCACTAAAAGTGACGTTGTAGTGACAATAGGAGCTTGTAAATATACCCCCTAGTATGCTTCCTACCACATCGTGCACTATGGTATCGTAGAGAAATGCAAAAAGATGGCCTTTCACAAACAAGATTGACAAGAAAGCCGAGCAATAAGAAGCAGTGGGTTGAAAGAAAGCTCACTGTTGCAAAAAGAGCAGATTATGGACGGAATGCTGAACAAATCAAACATGGGCACAGTCCAGCCCAAACTGCCAAGTCAGGTTCTCCCTGGAGAAGAAACAGGCTTCCTGGGACCGGTGTTAGGTTATCACCCCTCATCACCCAGACTAGCTTGAATTCTGTGGCATAGCGAGCAGGAAACTCAGGTGTAGGCACCCTTTCCACTTAAATGACAAATGCAAAAAGCTAACTAAGCATTTGTACTGTACATAATAGGTCTTGTAGACTAGACTATGCCAACGCCATCCCCGATAGTTGCCCACTTCAACCTTTGCTCTAAAGGTATAGAGTAGGCTTCTAATGCTGCGCTGTACAAGATACCTACTACTGCTAGTGCTAGGTATCTACTACTACTAGATACTACCTACAACTACTACTCCCTCCAAATCACCCTGCAAACAAATGCTGATTTCCTGGCAGGAACAATGTGCAGGGCTGCGAGAAGGAAACTCGACTCAGCTTAAGACTTTGCAGCCTACCCCAGGATGAAGGCTTCTGAGAAGGCAGCGGTTTTCATGGCCTCCTTAGAGGCCGAGAGCCTGGGCAGTGATTCGAAGAACTCATGACCCACTTGCTATTTACTGACGAGTTGAAATGGTTATATTAAGTTTGTAAAGTATAGGTCCATGGCGGCTTCTTTTTCATACTGATCGTTTCCATACACTTTCTTATAAATACCAGAGGAGGACCCCACAGAAAGTGTTACTGATTTTCAGAGAGATCAAATGTTTGATCATGTACTCCTCTCTTGAAGAAACAAGCATTGGCATAGCCAATAGGTCTCGCCTTTGGGACCTTATAAGTGTTTAGCCATGCAACAGCTGCATAACTAAATACTTATAAGGTCCCAAAAGCGATCGAGATCACGATCAAACATCAAAGAGGCCGTGCGGCCGCGAAAGTGAAAGTAATCACGGTAAAGCGCGGCACGCGCGCCCGCGCACATGCACTGTAGCTCTAGGCTGGCCTGGTAGCACTTTTTGGAGCCCTCTCAATAAGTCTCGCCAGACCAGCGCATGCGCTGGGTCAGGCGAGACCTAAAAAAGAAAGCTCTTTTAAACAAAGCCAGTGAAACTGGATGTGTTTACGCCTTTAATCATTAAGACAGCTCAGTCATTAACGTGCTGTCTGCTGGGGTGTACTGATATAACCAGGGCCACTGGAATTATGCGGCAGTGGAGGGCCAAATTATGCAGCAGGACTGAGTAAATTATATAGCAAGAAAAGGAAAATGTTGATGCGTAATGCGGCAAATGTTATGATAGTATTGGTTCATTATTTTGAAATGTTTACACTTGTTAACAGTGTCTGTGCATTGGCTGCACCTCATTAGTACTAGTTTAAAACTCAAAAATAGAAATAAGCACCAGAAAGGTGAGCAGTCAAGTACTGCAAAGGGCCTTCTACTGCACGCCAACACATGTCACTGCATTTTAGGTAACTTTTGAACCCTTTGAGCTAGAAACAACTTGTTTTTCTAAATCTGTGGATTATGCAGGAGATGATGGAATATTTGGCAAATGCAGCAAATGTATATGCAACAAAAGCCTCACAATTGCATTTTGGCCATGGATATAACTTACAGGCTTTATTCTGGACAGCACCAACCTAATTATTTCTCTTTCTGACAAAAATGGCTAATTTCTTTAAAAACACCTGTTAGGTACAGTCCTACAAAATGACAAGAAATTCAGTGGAATGCTCTATGTAACAACTCAATTTGTATGCACCTTTCCTTTCTTTTTCTGCCTCTTTCAGCAACGCTCTGCCTTTAGACTCTGTTGCACCAATGTCTGTAGTTCACTTCATTTGTCCTCACTGACCACATCACCGTCCTTTTATCACAACTTAAACATAGTGCTTTAACTGCGCAGATCATTGGTAGGGGTTGGCACAAGCACTCGTTTTTGGACACCAGTGCTTACTTTTTAACATGAGATTTTTACCAGCGCAAGAGAGAGAAAGGCAAAAAACGAGTGGAACAAAGTCTTAGGAAAGCACTGACAAAGGAAGAAATGAGAGAGGAAATTTAACTTTCAAGAGTGAAATAAAGAGACAAGAAGAGTAGGAAGCGGAATAGGGTGAAACTAAGTGTTGGTTGCCTCTGTACTGAGCAACCCTGTGTTCAACATCTCCAACAAGAGCTCCCTAAAGAAAATCGGAGCCTCACACACACACACACACCACATGTGTGTGTGTATATCAACAGATTTTGTTTGTGTTGGTGGTTTGCCACCTCCAGGGCCGGACTGGCTGGTCGCGGGTACCGGGCAGTTCCCCGGTGCGCTGCACGGGTGGGGGCCTGCTTTGGGCCCCTGGGGGCCGTTTTTGTTACAAGGCCATGTAACAAAATCGAACGAAAACCGGCCATGGCAAAGAGCTCGGCGGCAACCCAACCCCCCGCGGGGGGTGGGGTGTGGGGGTAGCCGAGCACTTTGCCAGGGCCGGTTTTGGTTCCCAGTCCGGCCCTGGCCACCTCCACTACAGAGCCTGAGGTTGAGGGCCTGCTCCTACCTCCACTACAGAGCCTGAGGTTGAGGGCCTGCTCCTAACCTTTTGTCCATGCTGGGGATCTGTCTCTTATACAGAGCGTTCACAATGAGCGCTTCTCTCTATGCATTCCAGAGGCCATGAGCAGAGTTTGCCTTCACTATCTTTTTGTCCATGGTAAGAGTCTGGGCCTTTTTATTATCAAATTAGAGAGTATCTTGCGATTCTTCATCAAATCTTATTTCAATATTGATACCACTCTCATCATTACTTCTCAATTATTGCTCCTTTTTATTGCTCTACATACAAATACAATCCATGCAAATGTAATACCATTTAATACATGGCATATCTATGAAAACATTTCAAAAAAGTAAAATACTATTCCAGGCACACCTTCTCATTCACACATAGCTACTGAATAAGTTCTGGTAAGGGGAGACAAAAACAATAAGGAATATGAATTTCATGCAGTAGTTCCCTCTCCTTTCCAGACACTTTTTCAACAATTATCAACTTTGTTCACAATGTTTTGGCTCATCATTTGTTGTCTTCATCAGAATATAAATGGATTGTGGCCTAAGAGACAGGAGGGGACTCAGAGATATGAGAGGGAACGTGGGATAATGGAAATTCATAGACTTCAAGATTAGCGTCAGGAGAACAGTGAGTGAGTTTCAGTGGAATAATGACATTTTCAGGCCTGACTAATACGCAATACAAGGCTTTCTTTACTAAAGGTTGCAGTTTGGAAATGTGGGCCACTTTTTTTGGGGGTGCCCGGGCCTATTTTTGGTGCTAATCCGACCCTGATTTCAGCTTCTGTGCGCCATAGCGCTAAGATGCATGCCTGAGTCTAGCATAGGTTTTGTACAGGAAGGGTATCCTTCCTGTACAAAATACTGTGCCTAGACAAGTTCAAACACTTTTCCCACTTTGTATGTGGGCTGCACAGTGCAGCACGCATGCAAAGTAGGAAAAGAAAGGAAACATTTCTCAGATTAATGCCTCCTTTCAGATGGCGTTAACTTTTGGTGCTAAACACTGACTAAAATTGTTTGTAGATAGGGTTTTGCGTCAAAAGGCATGGGTGGTTGCATGGGAACGCCCATGTAACACCCATGTAACGCTCCCTTGGCTCTAAGTAATGCAAAGCAATGCTTCGCTCTGCTTTGCGTTACTTGTAGTGTACTTTCCAACGCAAAACAAGTTTTGTGCTGAATGGTAAATTGATAGAAAAATATTTTGTGCTGGTTAGCATCACTTTTGTGATGCTAACCCGGCGCAAATGTTTGAAAATCTACCCCATACTGTCTGTTGTGGTGTCAGATGGGAGGCAACATCATTCATAAAAGGAACCTGCGGATTACCAAGCTGAGGCTGCTGCCGATAAAGGAATAGGTCACGCTCAGTACTAAGCAGAGCCAATCTCCAGACATGTGCAAAACTGAGAGGCATATATATCAAGGCGGAATCAGATGCAGTTGCTTACCAGCCAAACTGCGTTTGACGGTTTTTAGGTTATATGAATGTGAGAAGTTGGCCTGGTATATCCTGGTCACTAGTTAAAGTGAGAAAATGAGTAGCGAGATGCACACCAATCTTAATCTTAAACATTATCCTGAAACTTGTCAAATTCGTACTTGTAGGCGTGCATGCCTGGAAAGCGCTCCGTCCAATTGCGCTGCAAAATGAACAAAACTCCTGGACCCAGTTCCGGCAGCACAGCCTTTAATGAATGCATGAGTCCAATCAATTAAATCTCGTTATCCTTATTCTTTGTGTAGGACGACTGATGATATGCTAGAGGGAAATTTGCACAAAGCAATCCGGGCCCTGCGGTCCAGCATAGGATTCTGGGCAATGCTGCCACTCTCTGTAATGGGAAGGATTGCCATAGCAAAAATGGTGGTACTGCCGAGGCTCATATATTATTTTACGAACTTACCGCTAAAAATACCACAGAACACATTTAACTTATTGAACACAATGCTAACTGAACTCATTTGGGGAAATGGCAGGCGACGCATAAGTCTACGGAAATTACAAATCAGCACACGAATGGGTGGCCTGGGTGTACCGGACCTGAGAGCATATTACTATGCTAGCCAATTACAGTGGCTATCGTACTGGACGGCGGGACGTAACCTGCAGGAGATAGGCTTCACAATGGCAGACATAGATAGAGGAGCGCTACACAAGCTACTACTACCGGGTAGTAGACCACGGGGTGACCTTCCACCACTGCTGGCCACAGCGCTTCACTGCTGGAAGGCAGCAATACACTATACTCGGACCCCCTCAGCATACGCAGGAAACATTCCCTTACTGGGGACTCCCCTGCCAGGAGGTACGCTTACGCGAGGCAGGTTGCAACCCTGGTTGGATGCAGGTGTTGGCACGATGGCAGATCTTTTTGGCGACGGCACTTTATTAGATCACGATACCTTCATAGACGAAACGGGGGCCCCGGCACATTTATATATCATACACGCTGCATTGCTCAGATACATTAGGTCACACTGGGCCCCGCAGAGACAGGAACCCATAACAAATGAACTAGTTAGGACGATATATCATATGGGAAGAGGCAGGCACCTTATCCGATGGATCTACACTGGTATTAGCACACACACGGCGGCTGATCTTACCACAATGAGGGCGGCATAGGAGAGGGACATAGGTAGAGACATCACGGACAGAGAATGGACACGGATACTGGAACACCCACGGAAGATATCCAGGAACGCAAAGTTCAAATTCATACAGACAATGGTAGTGCACCGAGCTTATCTTACCCCATATAAATTAAATCGAATGTTCCCGCATACTACACACTGCTGTCCGCGATGCTTATTAGAGGCAGTGTGCCTATTACATATGCTGTGGACCTGCCCCAAGGTGCGGGGATACTGGGATGCGGTCCGGCAGAGCCTAGGGGAGGCGACACACCGGGAAATACAGAACACACTAGAGGAATGTATTCTGGGGCTTCACAAACAGGCCTCAAAGTATAAAGTGCAATACCGTTTTATAGATTTAGCTCTCATTCTCGCTAAGCGTAATATAACTATGCGTTGGAAATCGCGGAGGCCCCCAGATACGCTCACATGGCATTCGGAACTGGCGAAATGGGGCGCTGCAGAGAGCGCGGCATTGCACACAGAGGAACTCAGGGGGCTGCGGAAAATACCAATAGCAATGGAATGGGATATAATGTTGGAAGCGATGAAATCTGTAGGCGAAGCCTGAGACCCTACATAGAACATAGAATGCATCAAGGCCCACAGAGAAGGACGACGAGGGTCTTGCATTGTTAGCACAGGAGTAAATGTGTTGTATAAACTAGACACGTAAATTGGGCTGAGTACACCATTGAAAGGTAAAAAGCACATGGCACAGACGTACACAAGTGAGGGGGGGTGGAACGGGAGGGGGGGAGTTGGGGAAAGTTTCAAGTACTAAATACTGCATAGACATTATTTATAGCGGGGGCAGATACCCCGGCAGGCCTTGTAACACTTATCCTAGGATACTGAAGAATGTAACTATACAGCGATGGAATTCTACCACACACGAAGTAGGGTGTGATATGTACAGAATAAGGCTGCTACAAATGTATACTATAATGTCTTTGTACCGTGAAATCTCGAAAATCAATAAAAAGTTTTCAAAAACAAAATCCTTATTCTTTGTGTACTCTAAAATTAATCCATTGCTTTTTACTGCCATTTTTCTTGGTAATCTTCAATTAATTTTACTCATTATAATTCAATGAAAGGTAGATCAAACACACACAGGAGGCAAGATGATATCCAAGTGTCACGTGATTTATTGTGTTACCCAATGCATTTCGGGACGTATCCCTTCGTCAGGGGTATCTAAAATACACAAATTAATAGATGTTTACATCAGCATTATATTTCTGTCTTTCTCCAACTCACATAATTAAAATAAACATTATACTCGTAATTCGTATACTGAACATCAGAAAACGCTCAAAGGCGACACCTCTAATTAAATAAAATAAAAGAGCAACAGGCTATTTGTAACAGTGCCCTTGAAAAACCTCCCGAGTCCTGGGAACATTCCTCTATCTATTAAATAGCCCCCCCTCCCTCATTCAACTGGATCATTTTCCTTGAAGTTAAAACATATGCTTGGGAATGCCTAATGTAATACCGTTCTCCTTCGCTTACCGTAACAGATATAATAAATCCTTCAGGGATAAAAAAGTTGCAACACCTCGCTTGCTGCCATCTTATTCTTCACGCAAACGTGTTCCATATTTTAAGCGTTAAAGAGTGCGCACGCACACATCTATCTCCCTGTAATAATAAAGAAACCGTGTGCTTCTCAACTGGTCTTCATAACGCGCCAATTAACTTCAGGTGCTTCAACAGATGCATCTCACTCAAAACTAAAAAAACTGGCTTCCGGTTTTCTTGAAAAAAATGGAACAGACATTCATTCAGCCACAAAGAACTGCATTGCCCAGAATCCCGTATGGTGTATGTTTTCATACCCTTAACCCTCATCAACAACCCCGTTGCTCGTAAAGTGTGCCATGAGTTTAAAACAATGTAACATGAACCAGCACATCGCATCGACATGAAGGTATAGTTCAATGATGCTCATAAAATTAACATTTCTTTTGAACTTTGGAGAATCGTAGTAGCTTGTTGTTTCACTGAAATCCATCAAACGTGACAAAAAACGGCTCCTGTGTGTTTCAACACTGTTTCAGTCCTTTACTGATCCATCTATAAATCACTCGTTTTTCTGTGAATAATCCAAGTCTGTCCGAGGGTGCAAACTCGCAGGTAGGACGGTAATTATTACAATAAGAACATGAGTAGCGAGATGCACACCAATCTTTTTTTTTTTTTCTTTTTTTTTTTTTTAAACCGTTTATTACAGAATCCAAAAAATATACAAAGATGGGCCTACAACCTTCAGGCCGGCCGCTAGCAAGCAGAAGGAGCATGTGATACAGACAATAGCACGCATGCTGCGGCAGAGGGAAAGTCACAGGAGTTGGAAAGCGTTGGCAGCCACACCATCCGGACCCCACATAACGGTTTCTTTTTAATATAAATAACAGCAAAAAACAAATCCACAAGGCAACCCACAATCGGAAACAGCAGCATGTGCTCCCCGAGGAGGGGGACCCCACTAGTCCATAGGAGTATCGAGGGGGGGAAAAGGTCAGGACGGGGACTAAGTAAACTCATAACCCAGAACCGGAAAGACAAACTGGCTAAGGAGACGGGGCCGGTGACGGATCGGGCAATAACGGCGGGGTACAAATTCCCCCACGGTAGGCGTTCCAGGGGCCCCACACTTTCACCCATTTCCCAGGCTTACCTCTCGCAACATACACCACCTTTTCCCGGAACATGCACCAATCCATGTTATCCTTCCACGCCGAGACAGTCGGCGACCTCTGGGAACCCCACAGTTGAGCAATGTCACGTTTGGCCACCATACATCCCAGAGTCACCAACCACGTCTGCAGCACTGAGTAGTCGGTTGGCTCCCACACATTCAGAAGACATCTCCTCGCCTCGGGCAGCAGCGGCACACGCGTAACTACCCGCAAAACCTCATGCACTCCACTCCAGAATCGCGTCACATCCGGGCATTCCCACAAAATATGGAGAAAGGTCCCCAAAGAGCCACACCCACGCTTACACAACCCGTCCACAGCATAGCCCATACGCATCAGCCTCGGCCCCGTAACATAGACCCTATGGAGTATCTTGAGCTGGACGAAGCGAAGGCGGGCCGGTATGGCCACCTCTTTCTGGGAGGCCACCGCAGACACCCAGTCCTCGTCATCCAGCTCCAGTCCATCGGCAACCCATGCCTCACGGAGGCTAGTCAGCAGTCCCGAACGGTCATTGATACGTTTTTTATAAATTAATGAAATAGTGCCGTCCGGTACATGCCCATCCAGCACTCTATCTTCTAGCGGGGAGCACTCCGGGATGGAGGCGACGTCCGGAAAAACGGAGCACAACGCATGACGAATCTGCAGATATCGAAAATACTCCCTGTCCTGCAGCTGGAATTCTGTCTGCAGCACATCGAACGTCTTGAATCCCCCCCTCGTCCAGAGGTCGCCCACCCTGCTGATGCCTATCATGTCCCATTTCTCAAAGCCCTTCGAGGTCCACAGAGAGCCCAGCCGCTCAGATGCGTATAATGGCATCGCCCGGGTCAAGCGATCCTTCCACCCCATCGCCACGTTAGCCGTGTGCCACACCCGTACCATGACCCCCGTGGGGCCCGTCAGCCGCGCGTCATGCGAGCTAGAATAAAGCGTGCGAGTATAGTCACCGCCCGGCAGCAAGAGTTTATCCATCTCAAAGGCCGGGTTCAGGGCGGGCCCGTAAAGGCCGTGATTGATCGCAGCCAGCTGGGAGGCCCAGTAATATCGCTTGATATCTGGGAGGGCAACCCCCCCGTCATACCACGGGAGCGTCAGCTTCGCCAGGGCGATACGCGGCCGACCCTCCCAAAACAGTCGGCGCTGCAAACTCTCCACCTCGCGAAAGTAGCGTGCCGGGACAACGTCCATTGTATTCTGCAAAGCATACAGTAAACGTGGCAGCGACATCATCTTAAACAATGCCGCCCGGCCGAGCAGCGAGAGCGGCAAGCGCTTCCAACGCGCGACGTCCTCCTTCAGGCGCTGCAGGGGGGGAAGCAAGTTCTGGCTATATCGGGCCTCCGCGTCCAGGGTAATGAAGACACCCAGGTACCTAAATCCCCGCGGGGCGATCTGAATAGGACAACCCCGCGGAAGGATAGGATCCTCCCCAGAAAGGACATATACACACGATTTAGCCCAGTTGATGACCAGGCCGGAGTTGAGGCCAAATGAGTGCAATACATCAACCAGTACTATCAGTGATTTACGTGGGGAAGCCAGGTACAGAAGAATATCATCAGCGTAAAGAGATACGCGGTCCTCATACTCGGGGGACCATCGGAGACCACGAATAGAAGGTTCCCACCGCAGCCACTCCGCCAGGGGCTCCAGGGCAAGCGCGAAGAGGAGCAGTGATAATGGGCAGCCCTGCCGCGTGCCCCTGCCCAGCTCAAACGGAGCCGACACTCTATCGCTCACAACCACCTGCGCTAGCGGCCCCGAGTACAACAATTTCACCCAACCGATGAATCCCGGGCCAAACCCAAACTTCGCCAGTGTCGCCCAAATATATGGCCACTCAAGTGTGTCAAACGCCATAGTGGCGTCCAGGGATGCCAAAATGGCCGGTTCCCGTATAAACGGGACACGTGCGAGCACCCCATGCAAGCGCCGCAGGTTAAGCGCAGTGTTGCGATGAGGGATAAAGCCGGACTGATCCTGGTGAATCAAGTCGCACACCACGCCAACCAGTCGAGTAGCCAACACCTTGGCGAGAATTTTGGGCTCCGCATTCAACAGCGAGATAGGCCGATAGGATGTGACCCGGTCCCGCGGCCTCCCCTCCTTATGAATAACCACAATAGTAGCCAGACGCTGGTCTAGCGGGAGGGAACCCGCCGAGTGGGCCGCGAGGAACATAGCACGGAGATGCGGCGCCAGCGTATCCGGTCGCAGCTTGTACAACTCGATGGGAAGACCATTAGGACCCATGGCCTTGCCGGAAGCGACCGTACGTATGGCGAGGGCAATTTCCTCAGATGTTGGGGCGGCGTCCAACGACACTCTGTCCTCCTCCGAAAGGGAAGGCAGCGCGATATCTCTGAGCAGGGCATGGGAATCCTCTTCCGAGCGGGAGGACACTGGGGAATACACCCCACGGAAATATTCTGCAAAGCAGTCAACAATTTCTTCCGGCTCAGTAACACACACACCATCCTGTTTCTAAATCGTTGGGACAACTCGACTCGCTCTCTCCTTTTTGTCCAGCCACGCAATCAATTTACCAGCCTTATCACCCACATCATACAGTCTCCCCTGTTGCTCTCTACTGAGGCCCCTGGCCGCCTCCGTGACGAGGGCCTTATAGGCCGCTTGCTTGAGTCGGAGAACATGTAATTTGTCATCCGTCACCCCACATTCTAGATCATTCTCCAACTCGGTTATCTCAGTTTCAATACGGGTCACCTCCTCCCGCTCGCGCCTCCGGGAATGGGAAATAAGGGACAGGGCCTCCCCCCGGAGTACCGTCTTGAAGGCCTCCCACAGAGAGACCGCCGATGACACAGACCCCACATTATCGTCAAAGAATCGCTTAAGGGATTTAACCAACTCTGCGCGAATGGTGGGGTCACGCAGGTACCAAGGATTAATCGGGACCACCCTACCCTCTCCCCTCGGGAGAATATCAAAGTGCAACAAGAGTGGGGAGTGGTCTGAAATACCCCGCGCCAAATGGCGCACCTCCTCTATCCTCCCCGCATGCGCCGCCGGCACCAGGACATAATCTAGCCTTGAGAGACTACCATGGGCCCCAGAATGAAAGGTGTACTGTAGCTGCGTGGGATGTTTTAAACGCCAACAATCTACCAGCCCCAAGGTATCCAAGAGGCCAGACAACCACGCTTGGGCACGGGGGAGATCCCTAGGGGGGTGACGATCCTCCATTCCGGAAACCACCGCGTTAAAATCCCCCCCAACCACTAGAATCCCCTCCGGAAGGCCAAGGAGGAGGCGTCCCAAATCCGCAAAGGTGGTCGTCTGCAACCCTGGCGGGACATAGATAGACACAAAAACGACCACTCTGCCCTCCATTCTACCCACCAGAACCGTGTAACGTCCCCTGTCATCATGGAGCACCTCATCAATTTCCAACGGGAGCGAGTTCTTGACCATGATGCCCACGCCCCTTGAACCAGACGTGAAGCCCGAATGGGCCACAAGGCGGTAGCCCCGTCGATTCATAGCACAAAAGGAGTTACCAATGAGGTGTGTCTCCTGCAGAAAAACTATATCGGGTGAAATTCGTTTCAGGAACTGCAGGACCACACCTCGTTTTATCCTGTCCCCCAGTCCATTAACATTCCAGGACAAAAGACTCAGTCCCCTACCCCCCATCATAAACGAAAGCAATCACCCTTCCCCCAGAGAGCACTTTAGAAATAGCACACCGATACTTTTGCCTTGTGGTGTAAACGAACAACACCCCACCCCAACCCAACCGCCCCAACAAAACTCCCCCTCCCTGCACCCCTGCATGAGCCCAGACAGCCCCCCCAACTTGCAGTGTGCCTGTCGCCCCTATATAATGAAACTAGCTAGACCCCCTAGAGGAGGAAAGAGTACCCCTTCTAGACCCCGCACCACCTCCAGAGGAGGGAAAAACGAATACAGAAGAACGAAAAACCCTAAGCTTGGCCGAGAGTGGCATCATATCCGTCCAGAGTGAGGCCCAGTATCAACACCTCAGTCCCGGCCCAGTGGGCCTTCTCCTCCCGCCGCCCCCCCCCCCCGCCATCCCGATCACGACCCCCAGACAGAGTGTCCAGCCAGTCCCCGGCCACTTCAGGACGATCAAAAAAGTGTGTGCGACCATCCACCTCTATCCGCAGCCTGGCCGGGAAGAGCATGGCGTATTTTAAGTTCATGTCCCGAAGCCGCCGCTTGACGCCCAGGAAACTCAGTCTCTGCTTCTGGACCGCTTGGGTAAAGTCAGGATAAAAGTTCACCTCCATGTTCTCCAGCTTAAGCGGCCCTTGCAGTCTGGAGGCTTGCAGAATCGCGTCTCTGTCCCGAAAGTTAAAAATACGGGCAATGAGAGGCCGCGGAGGGGCTCCGACCTTCGGCTTTCCCCCGGGAACTCTATGAGCCCTCTCCACGGCAAAGAATTTACTCAGTCCCCGAGGCTGGAGATGGGTAGTGATCAGGTCCTCCACAAAGAGATCCGCCGCCGCCTCCTCCCGTCCCTCGGGTACTCCGATGATGCGGATGTTATTCCTCCGGGCCCGACTCTCGGAGTCCTCCAGGCGCCGATCCATGAGCGCACTCGCCTGACGAAGTCGGTACACCTCCGTTTGGAGGGCCGCCACCTCAGTCGTGTGGCCCGACGCGGTGTGGGCCAAAGAATCGACCCGGTCGTTGGTCTTGGAGAGATCAGCCCTCACCAGGTTGACATCAACTAGGACCGCGTCGATTTTATGGGCTAAGGTGTCAAACCGCTGGCCCACCGAGGCCTTCATCTCAGCAATGGCGCCCATGACGTCTTGCAGAGTCAGCTCTGTGGGCAAATCCGGGGCATCCGGGGGGCACTCAGAGGACTTGTGCGGTCCACCGGGAGATCCCTTCGGGAGGGTGTAGCGGTCCATGATGTTGGCCTGATGTGCGGCGCCACGCCGGGTCGACTTGGTCTTCAACCGATCGCCATCTTGTTTCGTGGCCATCGTCGCGAGTCTCACACCCTCACCAGCCACGCAGTAAAAGGCCAGCAATCAAGGCCACGGGCTCCGGGGGGTCACCCCAGGACGGCGGAGCGGGCCACAGCAGGCAGGCAGGCTGGATCACCCAGCGAGGCCACCCCAACACAAAGAGTGCCGCGATCCCACCTGCAAAGACGGCAAGGGGGCGCGAAAGTGAAAGTGAAAGTGCGGGGTACGCGACTCGCCAGGCCCAGCCCGCCGTTGTTGTTCACTTTGCCACCGGGTCGCCCCCAAACGCGAGTCCGGGGTCAGGAGCAAGGCAGGCCGCAAACTTCAATCGGTGCTCACTCCGGCACCCGAGGTCCGATTCGAAAACGGGAAACGGGTACCACCTCGGCTCAGGCTCACCGACACAGTCCCCTCAACCGATGCAGGATGAAGACAGGATAAACGTAGGAGGTCGCGGAGGTCCTCGGGAGCCTCGCACCTACGCGGCCATCTTGGTTGCGCGCTAGGCTCCTCCCCCATGCACACCAATCTTAATCTTAAACATTATCCTGAAACTTGTCAAATTCGTACTTGTAGGCGTGCATGCCTGGAAAGCGCTCCGTCCAATGAAGACCAGTTGAGAAGCACACGGTTTCTTTATTATTACAGGGAGATAGATGTGTTTGTGCGCACTCTTTAACGCTTAAAATATTGAACACGTTTGCGTGAAGAATAAGATGGCAGCAAGCGAGGTGTTGCAACTTTTTTATCCCTGAAGGATTTATTATATCTGTTACGGTAAGCGAAGGAGAACGGTATTACATTAGGCATTCCCAAGCATATGTTTTAACTTCAAGGAAAATGAGCCAGTTGAATGAGGGAGGGGGGGGCTATTTAATAGATAGAGGAATGTTACCAGGACTCTTTTATTTTATTTAATTAGAGGTGTCGCCTTTGAGCGTTTTCTGATGTTCAGTAAACGAATTACGAGTATAATGTTTATTTTAATTATGTGAGTTGGAGAAAGACAGAAATATAATGCTGATGTAAACATCTATTAATTTGTGTATTTTAGATACCCCTGACGAAGGGATACGTCCCGAAATGCATTGGGTAACACAATAAATCACGTGACACTTGGATATCATCTTGCCTCCTGTGTGTGTTTGATCTACCTTTCATTGAATTATAATGAGTAAAATTAATTGAAGATTACCAAGAAAAATGGCAGTAAAAAGCAATGGATTAATTTTAGAGTACACAAAGAATAAGGATAACGAGATTTAATTGATTGGACTCATGCATTCATTAAAGGCTGTGCTGCCGGTATTGGAGCCGGAACTGGGTCCAGGAGTTTTGTTCATTTTGCAGCGCAATTGGACGGAGCGCTTTCCAGGCATGCACGCCTACAAGTACGAATTTGACAAGTTTCAGGATAATGTTTAAGATTAAGATTGGTGTGCATCTCGCTACTCATGTTCTTATTGTAATAATTACCGTCCTACCTGCGAGTTTGCACCCTCGGACAGACTTGGATTATTCACAGAAAAACGAGTGATTTATAGATGGATCAGTAAAGAACTGAAACAGTGTTGAAACACACAGGAGCCGTTTTTTGTCACGTTTGATGGATTTCAGTGAAACAACAAGCTACTACGATTCTCCAAAGTTCAAAAGAAATGTTATTTTTATGAGCATCATTGAACTGTACCTTCATGTCGATGCGATGTGCTGGTTCATGTTACATTGTTTTAAATTCATGGCACACTTTACGAGCAACGGGGTTGTTGATGAGGGTTAAGGGTATGAAAACATACACCATACGGGATTCTGGGCAATGCAGTTCTTTGTGGCTGAATGAATGTCTGTTCCATTTTTTTCAAGAAAACCGGAAGCCAGTTTTTTTAGTTTTGAGTGAGATGCATCTGTTGAAGCACCTGAAGTTAATTGGCGCGTTATGAAGACCAGTTGAGAAGCACACGGTTTCTTCATTATTACAGGGAGATAGATGTGTGCGTGCGCACTCTTTAACGCTTAAAATATGGAACACGTTTGCGTGAAGAATAAGATGGCAGCAAGCGAGGTGTTGCAACTTTTTTATCCCTGAAGGATTTATTATATCTGTTACGGTAAGCGAAGGAGAACGGTATTACATTAGGCATTCCCAAGCATATGTTTTAACTTCAAGGAAAATGATCCAGTTGAATGAGGGAGGGGGGGCTATTTAATAGATAGAGGAATGTTCCCAGGACTCGGGAGGTTTTTCAAGGGCACTGTTACAAATAGCCTGTTGCTCTTTTATTTTATTTAATTAGAGGTGTCGCCTTTGAGCGTTTTCTGATGTTCAGTATACGAATTACGAGTATAATGTTTATTTTAATTATGTGAGTTGGAGAAAGACAGAAATATAATGCTGATGTAAACATCTATTAATTTGTGTATTTTAGATACCCCTGACGAAGGGATACGTCCCGAAATGCATTGGGTAACAATAAATCACGTGACACTTGGATATCATCTTGCCTCCTGTGTGTGTTTGATCTACCTCTCATTGAATTATAATGAGTAAAATTAATTGAAGATTACCAAGAAAAATGGCAGTAAAAAGCAATGGATTAATTTTAGAGTACACAAAGAATAAGGATAACGAGATTTAATTGATTGGACTCATGCATTCATTAAAGGCTGTGCTGCCGGTATTGGAGCCGGAACTGGTTCCAGGAGTTTTGTTCACTAGTTAAAGTGGCCACCTTGCACCAGTACAATTCGACTCTTATGGTAGTAGGTTTAAGACAACCTTTTAAAGAAAGCTATCCTAGTGGTAGCTATGGAGAGCAGCCTTCAGGCTAAGTCTTTAGAGGAATGTAAAGCAGCTTGTTTTACCTTATAATCTCCTGAATTACTAAATGAAAGGACACCACACAGGTATATATATAAAATATACATGTATTTATTACTAACAACTCTCTTCTAATCTCTTTATGAGATTAGAAGTCAGGAACATATGCACAAATCAACATTTCACAACAAGTTAATCACAAATATGGCTGGGGCCCTAGGGGCGTACCAGACCATATACTAAAAAAGAGACTTAACGACTTGAGAAGGGACAAGGCCTAGGGCCTTCAGAAGCGCTGGGGCCTCACTAATCCACCCAAGGCAGGTAAGTAAAGGACCCACGGGAAACGCATGCAGTGTGAGAACACAGCCGCGGATCCCAATTGACTTCAATGGAGCAAGTCATGATTGGAAATTTAGAGTTTAAGGATACTTCGGGAGAGTCTACAAGCAAGTCACTCACAGGGTAAGTAGTTCTAGAACCAACACCCCCAGGAGCACCGTAGTGCTGGATTTACCTCACCCAGGGAAGCCGGTGCATAGGTGTGTTTTGGTGTCGGGTCGCGGCGTCGTTTTCAATGGGAGCCAGAGAAGACTTGCTGCTTGTGAAGACAGGAGAAGCGTCCGGTGGAATCCAAGCCTGGATTCAGAAGAAGGAAGACCTGAAAGCAGAGGGGACAGTGGTCAAAGTCACTTGGCAGTGACCCGGGGCAAGGAAGATGGATGCCCACAGTCGTCGGGTGATTTCAGGTGATCCATGGGTGTCTTGACTCTTCAGCCACGAGGTCCAGGAGGTGTCAACGATGACCAGGAGCTGGATTCGGCGCGTCCCATGAAGTCTGCAGCTTACTGCGGTGTCGGCGACCAACAAGCCTTGACAACAGCAAGTCTTGTGGAAAGTGTAAAAAGTCAGCGGTGCAGACCAGCAAGCTCTGAGGGACTCACCCAGCGAGGGTAAGTCAGGGCAGGCCTGGAGCAACCAGGGGAGCCATTTGGAACTGTAGAAAAGTCTTCTGGGGACCCACAAGCCAACCGGCAAGGGATCGTGAAGACACCTTGGGAGGATTCACTCAACAAGGGCCCACGGTCACTCGGGACGGGGTAGGCCTCTGATCTTCGGTGGAAATCCTGCTGGAGGCTTGGACCACACGTGGTCCAAAGCACAAGTTCGTAGAACGTCGTGAAGGGGTTGCACTCGAAAATAGTGCACGATACCCAGGGATTGCGGTTCCTTGTCACTCGTGGGGTCCACTTGCCTCAGCGTCGCTGGGTGCTCACGATGGCCTTGAAGAAGTCAGGAAATCCTCTTCCTGGGATGCAGGGACTTCGAACTCCGGTGGGAGCAGGAAAGTTTGTGACCATTGATTGCAAGATTGGGTGCCTGCCAAGCAGGGGAGTCACTCCTTGACTCCAAGGGAGACTCTTCAGTCTTCCAGAGGTAGTGGAACGTCGAAGGTCCAGGATTCTTCTTCAGAGCGTCGTCCAGGGATATCTAGTTTGCAATGGCAAGGGTTCCCTACCTTATACTGCAAGGAAGGGAGGGACTAGTTCTATGACCCCACCTATGGGAGGGTCAGGGGAGTGGGTGGCTACACCCACTCCCTTTGCCCAATTTCGCGCCAGAGCAGGGGCTACTGCTCCCCCAGTGCAGGACTTCAAAGCACTCTAGGAGTGCACCCACCCAGCCCAAATACACTAAACCCTGTCTGGGAGGTGGTTACACCTCCCGGTGACAGGATGCCTATTGTTGGGCCTCCTCCACTGCGAGTTTCGGTCAGCAGCAGGAGGGCAGCCCAGTGTCTGTGACTGGTGGCATCCATTTTGTGATGCCAGGGCTCTTCAGGATTTAACCGTGTTTCCACAGTGGGTACATGTCTATCCCTCTAGAAGGGTGGGATCATACTCAGGGGGTATGATTCCAAAGCGTTTGACACCAAACACGACATGTTTTGATGCAGCCATCCCAGAGTTAGCATTTACCGCAAGGTTATAATGCACTTAAGAGTATATGGTTTGACCGCATTCACAAACAGCCCCAGAGAATGGACTCTGAGAGCTGCAGAGGGGCCCTGCTCAGGCAGAGGCACCACCTCACATGGACATCAAGCACCCTGCCCTCAGGATTGATAGGGCCTGCCTTAGGGGTGACTGATAGGTTTATATGTGTGTGCAGGGAGAGATATAGTGAACCTATATCTCAGTGAGGAATGTTAGCACTACCTCGCCCAGGCTGCAGTAGCAGTCCTGTGGTGTCAGATTTAGTCTGCTTCCCAGGGGTGGCATAATACATGCTTCAGCCCCTGGTAGGCCTGTGAAGTACCTATGCCCTTGGTACCTAAGGTACCATATACTAGGGGCTCATAAGGTACCACAGTATCCAATCACTAGTGCATCTAATATGCACTCCATGTTGTTTAGAGAGAACGGAGAGGCTGGGGCCCTGATTAGCAGGGTCCCAGCCAGACTATGGCCAGAAACCAGTGTTAACATCAGAAAAACAGTGGGGGCAACATAAGAGGCAGATCTTACTCCCCTACAATGAATAATTAATTACTCGTGTTATCTTGGTGCTGCTTAGATATTTATTCCAAGGCAGGGTAACATAAAAGCTTGAGTTCCAAAAAATATCTATTTTTTGTGAGATTGCTTGAAGCCATGGTAAAACGTCAGGATTCTATTCTTTACATCAGTGTGTTTTCTAACAGATGCAACGCTTACACAAGTGTGCGTGTTGCAAATGCAAAACAAGCATTGGCATAGCTAATAGGTCTCGCCTACAACTGGTTCTGGCAATTATTAAGGATCTGTTCTCTCATCATTAGATTATACAATCCCTTGAAATCAGTAACCCTACTGCCAACCAGCCAACCCTCCAGAGTCTTGGTTGCACAATCTACAAAGTCAGTCCAGTCCTGAGTCTGTGCTTTCTGGGTGTCTCTGAACTTCAACCTGTACTGCTCAGTGGTTAAGCCAAACCCATATATCAGTGAACTCTTCAGAACTTCATAGTCATCAGCATCTTCTTCTCTAACAGTGAGGAGCTTGTCTCTGCCTTTATCTGAAAAGGAGAGCCACAAGATTGCTGCCCACTGCTTTTGGGTGACCTGTTGTACTCTACAGGCCCTTTCCATAGGAGTTATCCACTTATGGATATCATCCCCACTCTGGTAGGAAGGACCAACCTTGCTCAGGTTCCTATGGTCTGGAATATATTCTCTACCTCTAGGGACACTGTTGCTGCCACCAGGGGGTTCCACCCCTCTCTTCTAGAAGCTCTCTGGAGTTCAAAGGCTTCTCTATCTAATGCCAACTGCTTGGTTTTGAGGGCAAATCTTGCTTCCTCATACTGCAGCAGTTTGTACATTCTGTCAACGGGGGTCTCCCTTCTAGGAAAGTAGGAGCTCCTCTGCTGGACAGATTCTCTTCCAGAGTGATAGGAGTGGTCAGACTCCCTAGAAAGGGACCTAGGCCTTTCCTCCACTCTGTCAGTTCTCTTAGGGAGAATTCCTCTGTTCTTTTCAGACCCTTGTGGGTCTGGCCCTTCAACCACAGAGTTCTGGTCATCCTGATTTTCATCATCTGACCCAGACACTGTAATTGACCCACCCCCTGAATCAGACCCATTAGCTCCTAGAGCTAATTTAAGATCATCTGCTGTCAGCAGATCTATCAGGTGTAGTGTGGAGGGACTCTGTCCTATCCTCAGGTGCCTTGCAGCACACATGGCTTTCTAGTCAAAGAAAGTATTGTCCTTATACTGAGGCTGGGTGGACCCACTGGTTCCAACCCTTAAGGACATTCTAGTGTTGTGCAGTGTTGTACTACCTACACTAGTTTGTGGCCTACTGATCCTAGCTTGAGCTGTAGAAAGGGTGTGCTATCCCTTGACACACAGCTCTAAGTTCAGTAGAACTTATTGATACTAAGCTTGACTTTATATGTACCTTGAGTACCTATAGTAATTTTCAGTAAGTAATTCAAATAGAGATTTTCTGGTAAAACAATGGCAAGCTGGAATCCCACACGCTGCCCACCAATGTGAGAAGTTGGCCTGGTATATGCTGGTCACTAGTTAAAGTGGCCACCTTGCACCAGTACAATTCGACTCTTATGGTAGTAGGTTTAAGACAACCTTTTTAAAGAAAGCTATCCTAGTGGTAGCTATGGAGAGCAGCCTTCAGAAGTATTTAGAGGAATGTAAGCAGCTTGTTTTACCTTATAATCTCCTGAATTACTAAATGAAAGGACAACACACAGGTATATATATAAAATATATATGTATTTATTACTAACAACTCTCTGCTAATCTCTTTATGAGATTAGAAGTCAGGAACATATGCACAAATCAACATTTCAAAACAAGTTAAGCACAAATATGGCTGGGGCCCTAGGGGCGTACCAGACCTTATACTAAAAAAGATACTTAAGAATAACGACTTGAGAAGGGACAAGGCCTAGGGCCTTCAGAAGCGCTGGGGCCTCACTAATCCACCCAAGGCAGGTAAGTAAAGGACCCACGGGAGACGCATGCAGTGTGAGAACACAGCCGCGGATCCCAATTGACTTCAATGGAGCAAGTCGCGATTGGAAATTTAGAGTTTAAGGATACTTCGGGAGAGTCTACAAGCAAGTCACTTACAGGGTAAGTAGTTCTAGAGCCAACACCCCCAGTAGCACCGTAGTGCTGGAGTTACCTCACCCAGGGAAGCCGGGTGCATAGGTGTCTTTTGGTGTCGGGCCACGGCGTCGTTTTCAATGGGAGCCAGAGAAGACTTGCTGCTTGTGAAGACAGGAGAAGTGTCCGGTGGAATCCAAGCCTGGATTCAGAAGAAGAGGGGACAGTGTTCAAAGTCACTTGGCAGTGACCCGGGGCAAGGAAGATGGATGCCCACAGTCGTCGGGTGATTTCAGGTGATCCATGGGTGTCTTGACTCTTCAGCCACGAGGTCCAGGAGGCGTCGACGACAACCAGGAGCTGGATTCGGCGTGTCCCACGAAGTCTGCAGCTTACTGCGGTGTCGACGACCAGATTGGAGCCAACAAGCCTTGGCAACAGCAAGTCTCATGGAAAGTGTAAAAAGTCAGCGGTGCAGACCAGCAAGGTCTGAGGGACTCACCCAGTGAGGGTAAGTCAGGGCAGGCCTAGAGCAATTAGGGGAGCCCTTTGGAACTGTGGAAAAGTCTTCTGGGGACCCACAAGCAACCGGCAAGGGATCGCGAAGACGCCCCGGGAGGATTCACTCAACAGGGGCCCACGGTCACCCGGGACGGGGTAGGCCTCTGATCTTCGGTGGAAATCCTGCTGGAGGCTTGGACCACACGTGGTCCAATGCACAAGTTCGTAGAGCATCGTGAAGGGGTTGCACTTGAAAGTAGTGCATGGTACCCAGGGATTGCGGTTCCTCGTCACTCGTGGGGTCCACTTGCCTCAGCGTCGCTGGGGACTCACAATGGCCTTGCAGAAGTCAAGAAATCCTCTTCCTGGGATGCAGGGACTTCGAACTCTGGCGGGAGCAGGAAAGTTTGCGACCGTTAATTGCAAGATTGGGTGCCTGCCAAGCAGGGGAGTCACTCCTTGACTCCAAGGGAGATTCTTCAGTCTTCCAGAGGTAGTGGAACGTCGAAGGTGCAGGATTATTCTTCAGAGCGTCATCCAGGGATATCTAGTTTGCAATGGCAAGGGTTCCCTAACTTATACTGCAAGGAAGGGAGGGACTAGCTCTATGACCCCGCCTATGGGAGGGTCAGGGGAGTGGGTGGCTACACCCACTTCCCTTTGTCTAGTTTCGCGCCAGAGCAGGGGCAGGTAGCCCCTGAGCCGGTTTGAACTGGTGTATGCACAGAGGAGCCTACTGCTCCCCCAGTGCAGGACTTCAAAGCACTCTAGGAGTGAACCCACCCAGCCCCAATATACTAAACCCTGTCTGGGAGGTGGTTACACCTCCCTGTGACAGGATGCCTATTGTTGGGCCCCCTCCACTGTGAGTTTCGGTCAGCAGCAGGAGGGCAGCCCAGTGTCTGTGACTGGTGGCATCCATTTTGCGATGCCAGGGCTCTTCAGGATTCTACCGTGTTTCCACAGTGGGTACCCTCTAGAAGGGTGGGATCATACTCAGGGGGTATGATTCCAAAGCGTTTGACACCAAACACGACATGTTTTGATGCAGCCATCCCAGAGTTAGCATTTACCGCGAGGTTATAATGCACTTAAGAGTATATGGTTTGACAGCATTCACAAACAGCCCCAGAGAATGGACTCTGAGAGCTGCAGAGGGGCCCTGCTCATGCAGAGGCACCCCCTCACATGGAAACCAAGCACCCTGCCCTCAGGATTGATAGGGCCTGCCTTAGGGGTGACTGATAGGTTTATATGTGTGTGCAGGGAGAGATATAGTGAACCTATATCTCAGTGAGGAATGTTAGCACTACCTCGCCCAGGCTGCAGTAGCAGGCCTGTGGTGTCAGATTTAGTCTGCTGTCTAGGGGTGGCATAATACATGCTTCAGCCCCTGGTAGGCCTGTGAAGTACCTATGCCCTTGGTACCTAAGGTACCATATACTAGGGGGTCATAAGGTATCACAGTATCCAATCACTAGTGCATCTAATATGCACTCCATGTTGTTTAGAGAGAACGGAGAGGCTGGGGCCCTGATTAGCAGGGTCCCAGCCAGACTATAGCCTGAAACCAGTGTTAACATCAGAAAAAAGTGGGGGCAACATAAGAGGCAGATCCTACTCTCCTACAATGAATAATTAATTACTTGTGTTATCTTCGTGCTGCTTAGATATTTATTCCAAGGCAGGGTAACATAAAAGCTTGAGTTCCAAAAAATATCTATTTTTTGTGAGATTGCTTGAAGCCATGGTAAAACGTCAGGATTCTATTCTTTACATCAGTGTGTTTTCTAACAGATGCAACGCTTACACAAGTGTGCGTGTTGCAAATGCAAAACAAGCATTGGCATAGCTGATAGGTCGCACCTTTAGGACCTTATAAGTGTTTAGACATGCAGCATATTATCCTGGGTCTCTTGCTTCCCTCAACTAACTCATGTTGGAATGATGAAAAATCAGGCCACTACTTTGCCAGAATGATGAATAATATATAAATTAGGCCGCCATTTTATAACCAGTCTATTGATAAATATATATACATTTTTCATAATGAATGTTGCTGTTTCAAGTATGTAAGAGAGGTGTGAAGTAGAATGGATGTGTGAAGTTAGTAGAGTAGGAGTGGTGGTCTTTATGATCAATCACCAAGATCACGTTTCTGTAAATTATAGATTATTTGTTATATCAATTTTTCTATACTATAATAAAAAAAGAAAATATTTTTCTATTTATGGCATTGCTTGTCTCTTTTATGATCCTAGTATATGCCTCTAGTTTCTAGATAAGTATCATTAGTTGCCTGAGATTTTTCTTAGTTGTTACTTTATCCCTGCCATGGGCAAATATTGTTGTAGCAGGGGACCCTTTTTCTTGACATTGATGCAGGCGAATAGACAGACATAATGTCAAAAGACGCTAAGTGTTGGAACTTATCTATGAAAGTTGTCTACTTTCAACAGTTACTGTTCTTGGTGTCACGGGCCAGGTGGAAGGACCGGCATGTGTAATCTGCACTGCTACCTGTGTCCGCTGTCCAAGGGTCACTTGCAGTCCTTCGGACAGCTGTAGCAGGGGTTAAAAAATCCACTTGACACTATTTTGTAAAGCTCACATCTCAAACAATTATTGAACACATTAAATGACCTACTCGTGTTAAAGTTCTAACTTCATTACAAGTATGGTGTAGTTTCGTGCAGCATTTTTTGTTAGCGTGGAGAGTAAAATATAGCAAAGGACGTAAAAGGAATCCCAAAATGTATTCGTCCTCCACCTTGACAAATTGCATGACATTGGCAGGTCAAGCGAGAGCTACCTTTTGTGCAGATACGTAAAATTTTGCCAACGTTATTGGCAACTACTTAGTTGCTATCACTCCGATATTGGTAATATAGACAAATGTTCCTTTGTGGCAGATACTTTGAATAGGCAGTGCTGCAATGTTCGGCTCTTGGAGCTTATCACACAGCTCTCCCCATGGCAGGCGAGTCATAGAGATGGGGGAAACCATAAAAGCAATGAAACATTCCTGTAGGAGTTGGATCACAGCTCTGTAATATATTGATAGGCTATAGAACACAAGAATAGGGAATCACTTCTTGAGAAAGCAGGCAGATGTAATGGTCCATAATGTTTAGATGTTCTTTTGATGGAGACAAAGGGGGAGAGACATCCCTTCCCATTTTGAAATTCAAAAGGGGTTAGCTATTCTCTTGCCCTGTGGGTTGTGGGCAAACTGAACAACCGAAGGGCAGAGCCAGGCCCCCATTGGTCAATGTTGCCATGTAGGGAGGCTTATTGTTTTTATTAGTGTTCAGACCAAGAATGCTAGCTCACCTACTGAAGTAAAAAAAAAAAAAATTGACGTATGGAATGCTTAAATTAATCTCAGCCACTGGTAATTACCTGGGCTGCATCCCAGGCCATTGTTGTTTGCCCCCATGCCACCTCAGTTTAGACCTAGCCATATGCAAATCAGCCTTGGCCCTTCTCCAATAAGAGCAGTCTAGCCTTAACTGGCAGGCCAGGTCCTCTCTTAACTGGAACACAAGCAACTCAAGACTAGTGTTGCCCTGATGGAGTGTGATTGGGGCTCTTCAGTCGGGTATAGCCTAGTTCCAGTAGCACAGTAGCACATCTGGCATACCCATTGTGCTCAGTGAGTAGGTTGGTCCTATTGGAGCAGGGTGAAGATATGATATGATAAACAATTTATAATGCGCACAGATACTCCAAGGAGTGTCCTGGCGCAGATGTAGAGAGGTCGGAAAGGTGGGCCTTGGACTTGCACAAAGAACCAGGTTTTCAGTTTCTTCCTGAATTACTTATGAAGCGTAGCTCCAATGGGAGCTGATTCCATGCTGATGTGCCCAAGAATGTTAATGATCTATCTCCTGATCTTTGACGCTGGAACTTTGGGATCACTGCCAGGAGTTTTCTGGTAAATCGTAAATGTGTAGAAGATTATAAAAGCTGAATCTAGCTCTAAGGTAATCAGGGCCAATCTGATACAAGGCATCATGTACCAGTGTCAGAGACTTAAATTGGATCCTTTCCATGATGGGTAACCAGTGGAGTCCCAGCAAATGTGAGCTGATGTTTTGGCTTCTTGGCAATTTAGCAGAAGGCGAGCTGTCACGTTTTGATCACCTGCAATTTTTCAATTAGGTATTCCGGTATGCCCAGGTATAGTGCATTGCCATAATCTATTCTAGATGTAATTTATGCCTGGATTACTGTTTTTCTTGCTGAAAAGGAGAGCAGAGGCAGTAGTTTCTAAATGGGGCCTGCGAATTCCATAGCATGTACCTACCAGCCTTTTAACTTGAGGGCAGAAAGATAGTCTATTGTCAAAGGTTATTCCCAGGTTTCTTACCAAGTTCTTCTGAGGGCTCAGAGGGGAGGCATCATCTGGCCAAACAGTTAGCCAGACGTTTGGTGGGAATGTTCCAAAGAAGGGGATTTCTGTTTTTTCCTCATTGCATGTGAGTTGAGCTTTGGCTAGCCAGTAGAAGACTGCAGTAAGGCAGGTTTTAATCTGTGTGCCCTTCAGCTCAGATCCCTTGCTCCAGGAAAAAAGCAATTGAGTGTCGTCTGCAAAGGATTACAACTTCGCTCCAAATTATTCTGCTAGAAATGCCAGAGGCGTAAGATATAAGTTGAAGAGTGTAGGATTTAGGGTCGAGCCTTGGAGAACACCCGTATCCACCTTCCTTAGACTTGTCGAGCAGGGAGGATGTCAGCCTGCTGATACCTTGGGATCAATTTGCTGCACAAAAAGGGTCCATCTCCCAATCGCCTCAATTCTCCTTACTGTTAAAGCACAGAATCTTGAGATGATTAAGCGAGGGAAGGAAAGGATGGGAACAGCAGGGAAGGAGACCTAGAAGCCATTAATGATGGTTTACCTCAGAGTTACATATATTCATCATTTCTCCCTATGCAAATACCTGTAAAATAATATAAACATCCTCGGTGACGTCTGTAGAAAATATATGTATGTAGATAGATATATCTAGAACATGGAAGTCTGTTCCAAATGAGATATATGATTTATAATTGTACTGTGAAAACGAGAAAAGCAACACAAGATCAAGAATTAGAGCAATATAAATGTCTTCCTCATTTTGTTCCTTAGTAAAATATACTGTGAACAATTCACATTGAGTGTTACTCACCATAAGAAAGCTCTTACCAGGCTTCACAGGTGAGAACAAAAACCTCACTCTATTGGTACCCCCTGTTAATTGGCAATAACAAAACAAACAGCAAATTAATTCTGCTGTAGCTGAAGGCTCTTGATATTCCTCTAACAAGAGCTCATAATCATACTTCACAGTGATCGTATTTCCATAGTTGTAAAAATCTATTTTATTCCTTAGCCTTATTTGAAAACCTCAGAAAAAGTTTATTTCTTTCTTAAAACTTGTTCTTACTGTTCCAAACAAAACACAGCCTCAGAAATGGCACTTTATTTCGGATTTATTACGGTCCCTGTTTATTCACCCAGCGTGAGCCCCAAATAATTGTTTCCATAAATGAAAGAAATTAAATGCAACTTGAATTTCTTTAGGAATTGTTTTCATAAACAAAAGAAATGAAATACAACTTGAGTTTCTTTCAATTTAACTCCAATCAATCCAAAGGTCACCTAAAAGGGCAGACTACCCAGTAATCCTTAACATGAATCTTAGGCTTTCCGAGAAATACAAAATAGAAAGAGCACCAAAAAAAGGTGCAATGGCACCCTTACCCCAGCCCCAAGATCCATGCTTAACAAATGAATAATCTGCAACACGCTGTGGGCTGGAAGCAGGATCTATAGTTCTGCCTCTTCCACTTCCTGCTGGGGCTATGGAAGCATGGAGGAAATGCCCGCACAGCATCATGGGACATCATGTAGTCTTCCATGATCACATGGGATTATTTGCCATTTATATTATCAATACTCCTGACTCCTGTTTATATATTATCCGTGATGATAGGGGGAGCTTTTGTTTCATCAAAGTTAGACTGACCATGTTTACCAGTGTTCATTCTTTTATTTGTTTTAATTTCTGTTTATTGAACACATCTGTGGATATTATGACAAAGCATGTGCATTTATACATTAAAATGGAGTGAATCTCCATACAGCCTGTACATCTCAGTTACTAAAGTGGGAGGCCAGCATTATCCTATTTATCATTTAGGTACTGAGATCCAGGTTGCTCCACAGAAAACGACAAATAGAATGGGAGGGAAAGCAAGGGAGGAAAGACAAGAGGGGTGAGGTGGCCGGCCTCCTCATGTTGTACCTAATTAACGGGACATCGCTCACTAACAACATTCTGATCTATTTTTTCCAGATCTATTCAGCATTACCAGGGGCGGGGGAGTGGGACCGACCTTCATCCTCCGCTGCACCCGCAAATAAGTTTGTAGCGGCTCCCAAATGTCTTGGGGGCGAGCTTGGATAGACATGATAATTTACAAGCCCCTTGCGCCACTTATCCGTCACTTTTAACATGGGAAAAGTGACGCAAAAGTGGCGCAAGTAGCTTGTAAATCTGCCCGAGGTCCGAATATGCGGACAGCTGCCCATGACAGAACGTTGCGTCTTGAAGCCAGTACTCCCTGCGAGGAACCTGGCGGCGGCCTCGGCACATTGCTATGCGTAGCTTGGCAGGCAGCAAAAGCATGGAAATGAATGTCCAGTTACCCGCAGGCACATTCTTCCCATACACCAGCAGCGCAGTCAGGGAGGAGCGTTCTATATGCAATTCTAACATCTCATTGCATCGAAGAAGACTCCCCAGACAGTATTGATTAATGCTCGGGCATAGTACCCCCAGGGGCACCCCGCTTTCCCCCCTTCCCCAAATTAGGTTACCCAATGAAACACAAGAAACAGTTGTAAGTGGGTAACAAATGCTGCAGGTTTATTACATAATTCCAGTATATGTAATGGGTGGGTTATCTTACGGGCGATCCAAGGGCAGGCGACCATCTACTTCACCTGCCCGCCTGATGAGCCGGGCAGCGCGGGAGCGAAGCCCGCAAGTGCTGCCCCCCCAAGTGATTCTTTCTACGATCACGTGCCGTTGGTAATTCTACTCACGCCCCCCCTCTCGGGGCGGAGCATCGCATAGCAAGCCCCCGGTTGTTCAGGCCCACAACCGCCCGCAGGACTAGCGGGGCGCCGACCGGCTTCCGGGACCTCTCTGGAGGCTCCTCGTTTTGGCTCAGGCACCACGTGGTGCCGCGCAGAGGTACTCTTTGTACCGGCCTGCTTCCAGATCGCCCTGTAACTCCGCCTGCAACGAAAAAGGAAAACATTACAAAGCTCAGAACCCCCCCCCCCCCCAACCACGCCTACGCCGGGTAAGCGGTAGGGAGGGAAAAGGCGAGGTGGGCGACAAAAGAGGTCGCCAGTGAGGGTGGGGGAAGGCTAAATAGCCTCCCCCTCACACCTGGGCCCAGAAGTGAGGCGCATTGCGCGTCACTTCCGGCCCTGACACGGAGGGGGGCTCCAGTCTGTTTCCCTGCCCCCCCCCGAAGGGAGGGAGTGGGGAGGGGTGACCGGGGCCCCGGGGCCACTAAGGCGCCGACCGCCGAGTGGCCCCCTGCAGGGGCCGCGGTCAGCGTCATAGTACCCCCAGGGGCACCCCGCTTTCCCCCCTTCCCCAAATTAGGTTACCCAATGAAACACAAGAAACAGTTGTAAGTGGGTAACAAATGCTGCAGGTTTATTACATAATTCCAGTATATGTAATGGGTGGGTTATCTTACGGGCGATCCAAGGGCAGGCGACCATCTACTTCACCTGCCCGCCTGATGAGCCGGGCAGCGCGGGAGCGAAGCCCGCAAGTGCTGCCCCCCCAAGTGATTCTTTCTACGATCACGTGCCGTTGGTAATTCTACTCACGCCCCCCCTCTCGGGGCGGAGCGTCGCATAGCAAGCCCCCGGTTGTTCAGGCCCACAACCGCCCGCAGGACTAGCGGGGCGCCGACCGGCTTCCGGGACCTCTCTGGAGGCTCCTCGTTTTGGCTCAGGCACCACGTGGTGCCGCGCAGAGGTACTCTTTGTACCGGCCTGCTTCCAGATCGCCCTGTAACTCCGCCTGCAACGAAAAAGGAAAACATTACAAAGCTCAGAACCCCCCCCCCCCCAACCACGCCTACGCCGGGTAAGCGGTAGGGAGGGAAAAGGCGAGGTGGGCGACAAAAGAGGTCGCCAGTGAGGGTGGGGGAAGGCTAAATAGCCTCCCCCTCACACCTGGGCCCAGAAGTGAGGCGCATTGCGCGTCACTTCCGGCCCTGACACGGAGGGGGGCTCCAGTCTGTTTCCCTGCCCCCCCCCGAAGGGAGGGAGTGGGGAGGGGTGACCGGGGCCCCGGGGCCACTAAGGCGCCGACCGCCGAGTGGCCCCCTGCAGGGGCCGCGGTCAGCGTCATAGTACCCCCAGGGGCACCCCGCTTTCCCCCCTTCCCCAAATTAGGTTACCCAATGAAACACAAGAAACAGTTGTAAGTGGGTAACAAATGCTGCAGGTTTATTACATAATTCCAGTATATGTAATGGGTGGGTTATCTTACGGGCGATCCAAGGGCAGGCGACCATCTACTTCACCTGCCCGCCTGATGAGCAGGGCAGCGCGGGAGCGAAGCCCGCAAGTGCTGCCCTCCCAAGTGATTCTTTCTACGATCACGTGCCGTTGGTAATTCTACTCACGCCCCCCCTCTCGGGGCGGAGCGTCGCATAGCAAGCCCCCGGTTGTTCAGGCCCACAACCGCCCGCAGGACTAGCGGGGCGCCGACCGGCTTCCGGGACCTCTCTGGAGGCTCCTCGTTTTGGCTCAGGCACCACGTGGTGCCGCGCAGAGGTACTCTTTGTACCGGCCTGCTTCCAGATCGCCCTGTAACTCCGCCACAGCCCTGGAGGCGGCTAACCGTCGCAGCCAGGGCCCCCCACCAACCCGCTATAGTCTTACCTGCACCTCTCCTATCTAGGGCTTCCTGCAACTAGCTGGAAGTGAACCATCCCTGCAGACAGAAGAGTTTGACATTCTGCCACCTCATGACAGTTTGACAGTGCTCGCGGGACTCAAACCCTGGGAGATCCCTTATAACCACAGGCCCAAGACTTACCAGTGAGCTATAGCTCCTGGAGTTGTAGATGGCCCCATCTATGTCCCCAATCCCTAGACGCTATCCTAGTCGGATAGGGTCTGTTGAAATAAAGGGGCCTGTGAAGATGTGCAATAACTATTCGCCCCCCAGCGGGAAGGTTACACCTATTCACAATCCTGGGCCTGCCCGCTTTGACTATTATGACGAGAAGGGTTTTACTTAACATTTGTACAGTCCCCTCAGATAGTTAACCTGGGGCACGGGAGTGCACCTAACTGCCAGCGCGTGCCATGGGCAAGGGGCGACTCTTGCCCCTGCCCACCATCCCTTATAGGAATTATGCCCCTACGGATCCCTCAGTGATGATCCCTTAGGCATACCAGCTTCACCCAGCTGAAGGCCAGAGGCCAGCCTAAGGAGCCTATTCACTTGTTTTGCTACCCGGCTCCCTTCTGGGAGGGCCTCAGAGTTAGGGCAACGCGTGTGCTCCCAGGGCACGGTGCTGCTGGAAAGCAGATATCTGATACTCACACGCTGGTACCTTATCTGTTGCTAAATGCCCTACTGCAGGAAGTTTCCCAAGAACCGTAGACTTCGCGGTCCCACCTAACTTGATCCCATCACCTGGGGGGAACCCAGTGGTGGCAGGACCTGCATGGTAACTCCATCCCGGCGTAGCTATCGCTTATTTGTGCCGCCGAAGCAGGCAACGCCAGTGAGGGTGGGGGAAGGCTAAATAGCCTCCCCCTCACACCTGGGCCCGGAAGTGACGCGCATTGCGCGTCACTTCCGGCCCTGACACGGAGGGGGGCTCCAGTCTGTGTCCCTGCCCCCCCCCCCCGAAGGGAGGGAGTGGGGAGGGGTGACCGGGGCCCCGGGGCCACTAAGGCGCCGACCGCCGAGTGGCCCCCTGCGGGGGCCGCGGTCAGCGGCATTCCCAGGACAAGTGCAGGAAGATTGCGATTGGGGCCCGGCACCGCAAGCATCGCACGTCATTTGTCAGACCTACTTTGTGTAGCTAGTCTGGTGTCCTGAACAATCTGTGTAAGAATTTAAAATGGATAAGACGTAGCCTATAGTTAGGGGACAGTTCTCTTGCCTACGCGCAGCAGAAAGACCACTGTTCCTGTGAAATCGATGTGCCAAGTTGAATCTCCCACTCGTGTGTCGCTCTGGGAACACATATTGGCTCTGTGCGCAGCATATCGGTGTATAGCCACGTGATCAATTTGCGGGGGGAAGGGTTCCCCAAAAAGCTCTCTAGTACCTGAAACGTGGGCGGCGTGGCTGGGAAGGAGGCAAAGCTCACGCGCAGTGCGGCCCGGTGCTGATAATATGTCCTTCTGTCTAGTACACTCAACTCCCCCTCTCCAGCACCAGATGAGGTTCAATGGAGGTCCCCTCTGAGAATACCTCTCCCATTGCGTTCAGTTAGAGTCTCATCTGTCTAGTGCAGGGCCCCCCATCTACCGAGAACGGCAAAGTGAGATGTCGGAGTAGTGGTATAGAGGGGGCGTACAGCACTTCAGGGCGCACTCTACAGCGCGGCTCATGCCATGCCCACACTGTGCATCCAAATATGTCCACCCTGGACCACGGTCGAGACTGCAGTCTGTAAAGAACTGTGTGCAGATGGTACGGCGCCGCTTGGTCATGCTCAGGCGCTGTATGCGTCATGAATTGTGCTGGGGATAACCAGTGAAATCCAAACTGTGCCTGTGCGCAACTATAATAGAGTTCCAGGTCAGGTGCTGCCAATCCACCCTGCTCAAAGGGTGATGTTAGAGTTTCTCAAGAGACCCTGGACTGTTTCCCAGCCCATGCCAGAGAGATCAAATTCGAATGCAGTCTCCGCCTAAAGCTGTCGTTGAGAGGAAGGGGGAGATTAATAAATAAATAGAGGAATTTGGGCAGAATTACCATTTTGTCTATAACCAGCTGGCCTGTTAGGCACAAAGGCAATCCCATCTAAATCTTCAGGCAGCTTTCCAGCCGATTCATCAGTCGACCATAGTTGGTGCGCAACAGTTCTTCAACGTTACGGCTTAGCCAGATTCCCAGATATTTCACTCGGCCCTCTGCCCAACAGAGTGGGAACTCAGATTGGAATTTCTACGTAACCTCAGTTAGCGGAAAGATTACTAACTTTGCCCAGTTGATGAGTACTCCCGATAGCCCCTCACACCTGATGAATTTTCTGATTAGGGGATCTAGATTTTCGGACGGGCGTTTAACATTTAATGTGACATCATCTGCATATAGAGAAACAAGTATCACCCTTGGGGAGAACGCCAGACCTCGATGCGCATGGTGCTTTCGTAGGCGGTCCACGCGGGGCTCCTTGGCTATAGAAAAAAGCAGGGGAGAGAATGGGCACCCCTGCCTCATGCCCCAGGAGATCGGGAACGGAGGGGATATCACTCCATTAATCCTGAGCCTCGCGGTGGAGCTGGAGTATAGGAGGGCAACCATTTTAATGAATTTGACACGAAGAGGTATGGCTATTCGAAAGAATCAAACGCTTTGGTGGCGTCCAAGAAAATCACAGCTGCCCACAGGGATGGGTCCACTTCCTGCACTGCGGCGAAGAATGTGTGCAGGTTGTGCGCCGTGGCCCTACCGAGGACAAAGGCATACTGATTCGGTTGCATCACCAGGGGCAACAGGGGAAAAAGTCTCGATGCGATGAGCTTTGCCAGAATTTAGTTGTCCAGATTGATCATGGACAGCAGCCTTTAAGAGTTGCACCTCGGGGGCGTGGCCAACCGCCAAGCATGGCGGACGTGAGCTAGAGGAGCTCTGTGATCAGCCCTGACACTGGCAATTATCCTGCCGACATTGGACCATCCGCGCTCCCTTCTGGGTGCTCTGGGCACCGGAGTGCCCGTGGCTTGCGGAGACTCTAAAAATGTGTCGTTTGGAGCTTGAGTGTGCCCACAATGGTAAGACAACGTCCGGACCCGAGCCCGTAATAGAGAAGTGGCAGTGAACTGGCGTCGGCCGGAACTCGCGATCTGGGACCCAGGAACTGAGGAGCTGAGCAGTTGTAGCGAGTACGATATTCCCCCTTGATAAAATATTGTTGGAAGGACTGGGGGCTATGACCTGAGGGCCCGCGATGTGAGCGATGCGGAAGACCCGGAGCGGCGCAAGATGGCAGGCGGAGCTCTGATGCAGGCTGGAACTCGGCAGACTCGGCGAGGAAGTTATGTGTGGGACGACTAAGCTCCTTGCCTCGGGAGCACGTTCATCTCATTGTGGCTGCCCAAGAGACAGAGACCCACGCTGGCTGTCAGCTACATGGATTAGTACCGAGCTGGGGCTGGTTTGCAACCTGGAAGCTGGGACACGTCCGAATCTGCGGATTGCCCCGCGGCGGCTGACGTGAACACCGGCGGTGAGCTCTGCTGAGGGAATAGACTGCACAGAGAGGGATTTCGCTCCACATACTTGCGGTGAGCCTGACTGATTGTGGGAGACGCCCGTCACTGCAGCAGTGGACACTTGCCATGATTTAGTCGTCCCGGCATGGGGGGGGCTAGCTGGGGAGCCATACCAGTATGGTAAGTTGCTGTAGGGTAGTCTGTGCCCGGAACCCAGATAAGCTGAGCTGAGCCAGAAGGGGATCAGGGAGGCTGATGGGGGCTTGTACAAAGTGCAGAGTGAAAGTGGAGCACGAGAACAGACGGGCTGCCAGCAAAGGGAATACTGAAAGCCGGGGTTGGACCTGACTGGACGCTGTTGCGACCTCTGCTTGGATTGCGCCAGGAGCTTTTGAGATACAGATATAGCACGGTGAAGCCCGGCTGCGGATGAAGCGGACATTGGTCGGTGCTGGTGAGCTGGACCGAGCGGAAACACAATACCAGACCCTAAGGTATGCTGCAAGTGAGGTAACCCTTGGGACGGAAAGGTGTGTGTCACGCAGTGAATTGAAGTGGGACTACTGGGGGCTGTCAATCAACGGATAACCAGTAGTGTTGTGGGGTGAGCATGACGGTGTAATCTTCCCTAGTTCTTTAGCACCATGGGGCGCCCCAAGGCCAAGCCACCGGACCCCCAGCCCCCCGGGGGACCCACTGGGAACGGTACCAGACACCCAGATGCAGAGCCCTGACCTAGAGACGATTCCGCCTACAGAACCCCCTCGAAATGAAGACAAACTGGATCTGATATTGAGAGAGATATGAGAATCCTGGGCTGCGATCAAAACTCAAATTGGTACACTGAATACCAGTTTTAATCTACTGAAAGCAGATCACACGAAGTTGGCGGACAAAGTAAAATCTAACAGGCTGGCACTGGATGACCTCATACCCCAACAAACAACACACTCCTCTCAGATAGAACAACTCCAGCGCCAATTGAAAGGACTCCAGGACAAGGTGGATGATGCAGAGGGGAGATTGAGGCGCAACAACGTGCGTATCCTGGGAATCCCGGAGAGGAGCGAAGGATCTAACCCCACCCAATTTATCAAACAATGGCTACAGGAGCGGGTGGCACCAGAAGGTCTAACAGACCACTATAGTGTGAAACGTGCCCAAAGAGTTCCGCCTAGCCTCCCCTTCCCAGAACACCGCTCAGACCAACTATAGCGCGGATATTGAACTATAAAGACCGGGATACAATATTGTGTGCAGCCAGAGAGACTGCTCCAATAACATTCGAAAACAAAACAATTTCTCTCTACCCGGATTTCACTATGGTGGTGCAGAGGGCGAGGGCTACATTTCAAGAAGTCAAAAAGAAACTCCAGCACCATCACCTGAAATATGCTTTGTTATTCCCAGCTAGACTCAAGGTTATCCATGATCAAAAGACCCTGATCTTTGACTGTCCGCAGGAAGCAGCGGACTGGCTAGAAATTACCCTGTCACCACCGAATTCATAGCACTCCTCCCAGTCCAGCCGACAACAGCCGAAGGCGCAGCAGAATCGACACGACAGATCTGACCAGATGCGACTGACAGGTGCCAGAAGCGGAGGACATCCGTCACCAGAGCAGATAACAGACAGTCAACGGGGCGCTATACTGACGGGGTTAGCCTTGGCAGCACACGATGCACAGTCCGTAGCAGAAACTGTGGACTCTTCTGAAGACGCGAAAGCCCAGCCTGACTCTGAGAATAGTGTGGCCCTGTTCCCCCTGGGCACTCCACAGACTGCCGGCGACTATCTGGGGTGACTGCAGTGCTCCTCTTCTTCTGCTGAGGTGGACTCTCAGATGAGTATAAAGCTATGAAAGTTACTCTGACTATGATGCTTGTTTCGATAATTATGCAAGTGGTATTATTGGATGGTCTTGATGTCTGTATTATAGGTTCTCTAATGGGGCACGGACTGGAGCTCTGATGTAACTGAACATGGAGTATTGTGTGCAGTGTGCTATGAGGTGGGTGGTGGCCATTACCCCTAAGGCAAATGCACTTGGTTATGGAAACTACAGAGTTTTTGTTGAGTTTCTTGCTGTGGTTTGGTCCTCTAAAGTTGTTTGGGGGAACCTTGTATTGGGAAAGTTAACGGGGGTTGCGGACTCAACTATATGTGCCACAAATGTGGGACAGTGCACGGAACACTTTGTCCATGGCGGGTCGTTCTCTGGAAACTCGGATGGCCGCAACCCAATAGATATAAATACACGTCCTGGAATGTGGGAGGCCACGGTTCGGTACATAAGAGGCATAGAATTCTGGCGCAATTAAACCGTAGAAAGGCGCATATAGTATTTTTTCAGGAAACCCATTCAATACATGCGGAAGCCTCTAAGCTTCAAAAGAAATGGAGGGGTCAGTTGTTTTCTACCTCTTTCTCTGCATTTGCCCGAGGAGCAGCGATCTGGTTCAGAAATGGAACCCCCTTCACGCTCCTAGAACAACGGGTTGATTCCAGTGGTGCATGGTCTATTAGATGGGGAGTACATAGTGATAGGGAGTATCTATGCCCCAAACACAGAGCAGGACAAATTTCTTGAGATCCTTAGTACTGCCTTAGTCGGCTGGAAAGGGTACCCGTGGGTTTTGGGTGGAGATTTTAATGCGATGATGGACATAGCGATGGACAGATCACACCCCCCTGCAAGGAGCGGGATGTAGGAGGCAGGCGGACGCACTTCAGACATGGGCCGGAGGCTGGAGGGTTGGGGACATATGGCGGGAGATGCACCCCACGGATAGGGATTATTCGTCCTACTCAGCACCGCACGACCTACATATACGGATAGATAGGATATTGTGTTTGCTGCAGTTGCTAGACACAGTCCTAGATACCACGCATTTAGGCAAAATCTACTCAGACCATAATCCGATTGAGACCACACTACTCTGGGGGAAGGTTCCAATGCACATACCAACATGGAGATTAAATCCCTCACTATTGGAAGACTCGGTGTTCCACAATGCTCTCTCTACGGCCGTTAGCTAATTACTTTGCTGAAAACGCAGATACAGCTAGCACACGACAGCTTGAATGGGACGCTTTCAAAACGGGGGGTAGCGATCAGCACGAAAGTCGGGGCGCGTGCTGTCCTACTCGATAAGCTTACAACAGTTGAAAATAGGCTGGGCGCGGTAGAACAGGAGGCAGTATCAAATAATACAAGCAAAACAGAGCTACAGGAGCTGCACGTAACACATGCTGAACTGCTGGAAGAACTCCGTGTCCTGGACTACCAACTATACACCCAGAAACAGCATGTGATGGCAGAAAGGGGGGCCCACTGCTTGCTAGGATAATAAAGGATGCGCCGCCGGTATCCCCCATTCTTGCGATAGCTGTCCCAGACGGCGCTGTTGTGCGCACCCAATTGGAAATTAATACTGCTTTTCGACAGTACTTTGAACAACTATATGCACCTCCAGGAGAGGTAGAGGAGGGTGACTACGAGGCATTCTTTGACAGACTACAACTTCCGCAGTTAAATAGGGACTACATAGCGGAACTAAAACGGCCTATCACCAATATGGAAATCAAAGCAGCGATTAAAGCCCTACCTCGTAACAAGTCGCCGAGTAATGATGGACTGCCCATCGAATTTTATGCAGCTTACTCCAAGATATTGGTTCCCCGATTACAGGACTTGTTTCGGGCAACATTGGAGGATGGCTCCCTCCCACTCACCACATTACAAGCGACGGTGGTTTCCCTTCCGAAACCAGGTAGGGACAGTCAAGATATGGAAAGTTACACCAACCCCTCTCGCTCCTTAACACGGATTATAAGATCTTGAGTAAATTGTTGGCAACCAGACTGTTGCAGTATTCCCCCTGACTGATACACACTGATCAGTGTGTATTTGTATCAGGCAGAAGTATAGCGCTCAGTATCAGAAGGCTTCACCAGGTGATGTCTAACCTGCCTGCGGATGCTTCTCCACGGGGCTGCATCTCCTTGGATTTACGTCAAGCATTTGACTCCCTACAATGGGATTATTTGCTGAAAGTGTTGCCTAGATTCGGGATTCACCAGAATTCATGAACTGGGTGCGACTGTTATATATACGAATCCGACGGCACGGGCTCGCACGGGGGCCCACATTTCACAACAATACAAGGTAGCTCGGGGTACTAGGTAGGGCTGTCTGCTTTTGCGCTTATTATTTATTTTAGCGCTGGAGCCTCTCCTACATAAGCTTCGGGCCACAAGGGGATACACATAAACGATGAGAGCGTTGTAGTTTCGGTGTATGCGAACGACCTCCTATTATTTTTTAATAACCTGGATGGTGACTATGACCCTATGCCTGCGCTTTTTTCGAGGTTCCAAAGAATTTTGTGTCTCTCGATCAATGAAAATAAATCATATGTATATTTTTTTAATGACGTGACCAGGGCTGACCCAATTCGCTTTGGTTGCTGGACGTTCCAGACTGCGAAAATTTTTGGGTGTACAGATATACCGATGTGGAGAATATATTAGATGGTAACCTGACGCGCACTGTCACATCGCTGCGAAAGCAAATACGGTTTTAGACTTCACTACCTCTATCGGTGGCTGGGCACGTTGCCATTACTAAAATGGTGACGCTACCGAGACTGTTATATTATTTCATCAATCTGCCCATTATAATTCCGCTTTAGACGTTTAAATTGTTGGACACCCTTCTTATTGAATTAATATGGGGGACGGGACGTAGACGTATAAGACTTTCTAAACCACAGCTAGCCACAAAGCAAGGGAGAATGGGAGTCCCGGATATGAGAGCTTATTGTTATGCAGGTCAGCTGCAATGGTTGGCGTATTGGATCGTAGGCTGCAACTTGCTGGAAATATCTATGACCCCCCCCAGGCGTGGGAACGTGGGGCTTTACATGCACTGCTGCGACCGGGCAGCAACCTGACATTGACGGCGCCACCACTTTTGCGGACCGCTATGTTGTACTGGAAGAAGGCAACGTGCTATACTAAAAACACAACACCCTACGCACCAAACATACCCCTACTGGGACTTCCGATACCATCGGGGAGGGTAACTCTCAGACACATAGAGATATGGGTGGATTCGGGAGTGTCCACACTAGGAGCTTTCTTTACCAACGGCACGATGATGAATCATGATGCATTTGTGAGGGAGATGGGGGTGCCGCATAGTTTGTTTTTGCTCCACGCACACATATCTTGTTATATCCGGACAGTATGGGCCCAGGGGGGGAGGGGCCGTCGACACATGCATTGACACACATGCAATATTTGATGGGTAATAGTAGCCACATGACAAAATGGTTGTACCTGGATATTCGTACACACACCTTGGCATCGCTTCAGTCAACCAGAGACAGGTAGGACACCGATATTGGCCATGCCCTTACAGATAAGGAATGGGATACAATACTGTAACGCCCTCGTAAGGTCTCTAAGAACCCGAAGTTCAAGTTTATATAGATCATGATTGTACACCGCACGTACTTGACCCCATACAAACTGAGCCGGATGTTCCCAGAAGTATCGGGGGATTGCCCTCGATGTCGCTCCCGGCTTATTGCATATGTTGTGGGACTGCCCGAGGCTGAATCATTATTGGTCATCAGTGCAAGACATACTGAATAGTATAGCACCGATGGGGAACATTAGGTCACTGGAATATTGCTTATTGGGATTAGGCCCCAAAGGGAATAAGGGAAGCCCTGCCCGCAAATTTGCGAACATTGCGATGATCTTCGCAAAAAGAAATATAACCATGAGGTGGAAGGCTGCTAGATCGCCTCTATTATTAGATTGGTATAACAAGGTGGTCCGATGGGGCAAGGCAGAGGGTGCCGAGCTTCAACGAGAGGAGTGAAACGGGATGCGAAAGATACCTATTTCGCTTGAATGGAATGCAATGCTCGAAGAGTTCACGGCCAAGGACTTACAAACATAGGCTTGGAGCACATTGTTTTGGGGTACAGGTTTAGACCTACAGCGAAGACGGAATACAGTGTGGGACGGTCTAACTTTCTGTGTACTGCTCATGTCATGGACTGTATATGTGCCACTGTGTATTGATGTTTAATATTGTGGGGATGGCCACTAGATATGTCTAACAAAACAAAAATAAAAGGGTTAGTTTGAGTCCGGGGAGGGGTGGTGAGAGGGTGGGAGGTATTTAAATTTTTCTTTCTGCCATGTACAACTGCAATGTTTATGCAAATAATCTAATGGCTATAAAACCTGTATCGGTATGGAAATCAATAGTAATATGTTTATAAAAAAAAAAAAGGAGTTGCACCTCTATGGATCTTTATCCAGTTTAAGGATTGTAATGATGAGTGGTTCCCTAAGTGACGGAGGAATCATCACTCTTTCCAGTGATTCCTCATACATATTTATGAGGTGTGGGGCTAATGATGATGCATATTCTTTGTAAAATGCTGCCGATAGGCCATCTAGTCCTGGGGCCTTATCTCCCGGCAACGCTTGAATGATCCTGACCATCTCCTCCTCTGTGAACGGCTCATCCAGGTAGGTCTGGTGAAGATTTCCAAGCCACAGCAGATGTATGGAGTCGAAGAACTCCTCGAGTTCAGGGGGAGATGCCCCCGGTTTGCTACGTATAATGAGGAGTAAAAGGACACCATTTCCGACTGGGCAGCTGCCTGACCCACCACCGTCTCATTTTCGGAAGTGCGTAGTTCTGAGAAAATAATCGCTCATCCAGGGCTTTATGAGGAGGCCCGCCAGTGTCTTGCCAGCACAATACCCCTCTCCATATCTCCTAGTGCCAGTCTCCCTGCCAAGATAGTGAGTTGCACGCAAGGCTGCCTCTTCAAAGTCGCCAATCTTATCTGTGATGCGGCACAGTATATCAGCATTTTTAGTGGCACAGAATTCTTATTCTAATGCTTGAATCTCTTCTTCAATTCGCTTGAGATCTCCTCGCAGCGAGCGCAGAACTACGGCCTGCTTAACGATACGTTCACCCCCCCCCCGTATAACGGTCTTGAACGCTTCACATAGAGTCGAGGGGTATCCGACTATACCTTCATTGAGTGCAAAATATTTTATAATTGCAGCTCTGATGGTTTACCGAATCACTTGGTCCTGCAAGGCACAGGGCAGAAGGGGCCAACTGAATGCCCTACTCCGGTACTTCAGCATGGACACTTCAATAAGCACCAGAGAGTGAGTGGAGAGGGTCCTAGGCAAGTGCGCAGGAGCAGTGATCCAAGCTATTGCATCTTGGGAGGCCAACCAGTAATCAGTTCTCAACCAGGACGGACCAGCAGGGGACATACAAGTGCCCTCCTTGCTGTTGGCGTTTCTGCACCACCAGACGTCTACTAAATCATTATCTGCCAAAATACTATAAAGTTGTGCTGCCGGTCTGGGATGAGGGTGTCGGGTGTCACTCGACCTGTCATTTCAAGGATCTGTTGTAGTCCCCCACTCCACAGGATCACGCCTGGTCTAAGAGTGTCAATTAGCCTCCAGATCTCCACGAAGAAATCTGAGTCATCCACATTGGGGCCATATATTGAGATCAGCCTGATTGAGTGTGTCCCCAGCTTGCCCGCCAGCATCACGTATCTCCCCTGTGTGTCACATAAAGCCATAAGCGTGCGCCAAGGTAGCCCCTTTCTTTAATTTCAAATCTTTTTTTATTGAGAAAGAAATACAGAAATGACAAGGACATACAATAAATGACAATAAATGACATTTGCAATCCCCGAGCCCTGAGAACTGGCAACTCGATAGGGGAATCGGCCCCAACACAGGCATATATGGAGTCATATTCTTGTATACATATTAATAAGATCCGTACATCAGGACTATAGTTCTGATCCTACTACCGAATAACATGAACGAACTTGTAATGAAACTGAAATTGAAAATACTGAAACTGGGACTCAATGAATGAAATGAAATGAATTGAATTAATTAAATAAAATGAAATGAAATAATTGAAATGAAATTAATTAAATGAGATTGAATTAAACTAAGATATGCCATGAACCCCATATCGGCCCCCAGACTCCGATTGCGCCATGGTGAGTGAGCGCCATATCAGCCAATGCCCTATATCCTATGTGGTACCTTCAGAGTCCGTCACGCCCTGTATTCTATAGCCTAGTAGACATAATTCTGTACCTTCCCCTCAGGGCGGGTCGAATGAGAACGAAGAACTTTCCAGGGATTTCCAGAGCCTCCTATTGGGAGCGCGCCACGGGGATGAGTGTAGCGCTGGATTATCAGCTCCTCTTAGAAACGAGAGCCATTCCTGCCAAACCCTGAATGAGACCTCAGAGGCGCTCTTCCATTTACATAGTACCACCTTGCAAGCTAGAGTAAGCAGAATATCTAACAACTGACGGTCATTGTCATTATGAAGCTCGTGATCCAGCACCCCCAACAGAACATAGACAAACTCTCTCTTAGATTTGATCTTAAAAATATGATCTATGCAGTCAAACACTTTCCCCCAAAACAGTCCTAGCGCAGAGCACCCAAAAAGCATATGAGCCAAGTCACCCACCGCTGAATTACAGTTCCAACATAGGGGGCTATCCCTCAGATGCAGTCGATGGAGTTTCTCTGGCGTCCAGTATGTCCTGTTAAGGAGCATATATTTGGTTTGGGCCAGAATCGGAGAGATCTTATTCGTTAGGGCAGCAACATGTATCAAGTCCCAGTCAAATACCAACCCAGTAGAGTTAGGCTCGGATTCCCACTTGAATTCATTTTTCTTGTATGCCTTCCTTGGGGCAGGGAGGAGTAATTTATAGATTTTAGAGACAAAGTGACCCGACCTCATAAGTCGTGGAACCTGGGTCTTAAGCCAAGGGTCGCTCGAGCTGAGGGAGCGAGTAGACAAAACCACCTTGAGTTTCAGAAAGTCATAAAAATCCATCGGTGACAGGTTGTGGCTGGCCTGAAGCGAGGAGAAAGGTAATGGATGTCCTCCCTCAAATAAGTCCTTCACCAGGTTAATGCCTTTCCTAGACCAATCTCCCCACTGCAGAGGCTTCCCCTCCATTTTAAACGATGGATTATACCATAACGATACCATAGTAGACTTCCTCCATAACAAACCTGCTTTATGAGTCTGATCTAGTCTCAGAAGCGGTCTTCTAGTATTTAGTAGTATGTATTTGGAGTGGGGCAGGTGGGATAGATCCATTGAAAGTAATGCTATTAGGGGGGCATTACCAACCAGGGATTTTTCAATCGCAATCCACAACGGGGTGTATTCCGCGTCCTCACTCAGCCACTGCGCCCCCTGCTTATATAGAAAAGCCGTCTGATAGTTCCTAAAGCTAGGAAGACCCAGGCCGCCTTTTCCTTTTGATAGCTGTAGCTTCTTCATAGATATCCTGGGTTTCTTCCCCTGCCACAGGAACCCACTAAATAGCCCATCCACCTTTGTTAAGAAGGCTTCCGAGAACGTCATTGGTAACATGCTCGCCAGGTAATTTACCAATGGTGTCACCATCATTTTTAGGGTTTCCACCCTGCCCCACCATGACAAAAATTTCGGGGACCACCCCTCTAATAATTTAGATATTTTCTTCAGAATCAAGGTTTCGTTCACCCCCAAAGTTGTGACTAGGTCCTTTTCAAATTCCAACCCCAAGTATTTAAAGCAGCCTGGCTGCCACGTCAAACCTGAGTCCCCCATAATCTCTTTATTACCCAAATTATTCAACAATTTAACCTCTGTTTTGTCTTTATTCAGCTTGTACCCTGACACCATGGAGAAATCATCAATGGTAGAAAGGAGAGCCGGTATAGCTTCTTCCGCTCTTTCTGAGACTATTAACACATCATCCGCATATGCGGTCAACTTTATTATACAGTCTTCAAATGGGATACCAGCAATACCATCGTTATTTCTCAATCGATAGAGAAAGGGTTCAATGGCTAATAAAAACAGTGAGGGTGAGAGAGGACAACCCTGTCTGGTGCCTTGGTGTAAGTGAAACGAGGAGGAAAATGATCCGCCCGCCCTAACTCTCGCCGAGGGACAGGAGTATAGAGACATCACCATCTTTGTAAAAGTTTGACCCAGGTTGAACTTATTTAGGACTGCATTCAAATAGTTCCAATCGACCCTGTCGAATGCCTTCTCGGCATCAAGCGTGATTGCAACAGTGGGTGTAGATAACAGTCTTGCCCTTTCAAGTACATGCGCCAGTATTCTGGTATTATCGCTAGACAGTCTATGCTTTAAAAATCCCGCCTGTGAGGCATGTATCAATTTGGGCAGGACCTTTTGAAGCCGATGGGCTAGAATCATGGCTAGAAGTTTACAGTCGAGATTGATGAGGGAGATAGGTCTATAATTCTTTGGTAGCTCCGGATCTTTCCCTTCTTTTGGCAGTACCGCAATGATGGCTTCCGACAACGTTCCCTTCACTTCCCCCACAGTACTGATTTCTTGGAATAGGTGTAAGAGCGGACGTGATAATAGTGGGGAAAAACTTTTGTAGAATCTAGCGGTGAACCCGTCCGGTCCGGGTGCCTTACCGCATTTTAACGATTTAATGACCATCTCTACTTCCTGGAGTGTGATGGGACCGTTAAGGCCATCACGATCTACAGTGGATAGGGAGGGAAGCTTGCAGCCATCCAAGTAACCGTCTATTTTGGAATCGACTACCTCCGTATTCTTGGCATAAAGTTGCTCATAAAATTGTTTGAATACTTCCGCTATCTTGACCGGGTCTGAGTATGCTGTTCCCCCCTGATCTTTGATGGAGATTATCATATTTTTTTGTATTTTAAATTTGAGGTATGCCGCGAGGCTTTTCCCTGCCTTGTTGGACGCACAGAGTTTGAATTGCTTCCTCTTAGTCAACCAAATCCCTGCTCTCTCACTGACTATTTTGTTATATTCATATTTCTTATTCGCTAGTTTATTCATTGTGTCCTCCTTCCTATCAGACAGGTGTTTCTTCTCCAGCGCGGCAATTTCTCTTTCTAAAGTCTCCAGAGCTTTATTATGTTCCTTATTGATAACAGATTTTATTTTAATAACAACCCCTCTTATTGTACTCTTTAGCGCCTCCCAACGAATCAGGTCAGTAGTATCCCCTCTACCATTATGTTCTAAATACTCACTAATCGCAGACTCTATCTCTGCCTTATGTTGTTCTTTATCAAGGACCTCCTCATTAAACCTCCAGATTGATTGTCTAGTAGAAGATTTAACATTGGAGATGGACAAGGAAATACAGGAGTGATCGGATAAGACCCTTGGCTCTATAGATGTGCCTTCTATTCTGGGAATGCCATTCTTTGTTATAAATAGGTAATCAATCCTGGAGAATGAATCATGTGGTGGAGAGTAAAAGGTATAGTCCCTCCCATCGGGGTTCTGTAACCTCCATGTATCTACCAGCTGGAATCGAGTGCACAGATTAGTGAAGGCCCTATGAGATTTATTGCTACGAAAGGAGCATCTGGAATCCCTGTCCAGCACAGTATCGAATGGCAGGTTAAAGTCTCCTGCCATAATGTGTATGGCTGAATCCGGAATAGTCTCGAGTTGTTTAGCCAGATCGGACCAGAAGGTTAGGTCGCAAGTATTAGGGGCATAAACATTTGTTACATAAAATTCAGTGTCGTCTTTAGTCAGCTTGGTCGTAATCCATCGCCCTTTTGAGTCCGAGTCGAAGGAGAGCAAATCTACATTAGATTTTTTTGCAATCAATGTCATGACCCCATTTTTCTTCCCTATCGCCTCCGACCCTGCAACCTCAACAAAGAATTTATTCCTGAGAGTATGAAATTGTGAGGCCTCAAGTTTAGTTTCCTGCAACATCACAATATCACCTTTTTGCCTACGTAAATACTCCAGAATCTTCTGGCGCTTGACTGGCTGATTGAGACCCTTGACGTTGAGAGAGAGTATTTTCAAGTTATTCATTCTCGTTACGCCTATAGGAGTATCAATAGCGGATAATGACATAACTAATCAAGAGCCAACATGGTGGATCGTTAACAAACTACTCTTAAAAGTGTTTACTCGATCCTCCCTCACTCTCGCCCTAGCTCTCACATCACTGGCAGAAGATAGAAGTACAATCGGCAAGGGCAATAACAGGAGAATGATACTAGACCTGGAATGCATTGCAACTGGATATAGACACTATCAGGATCGTGACAGCCACCCCAGCGTAGACATTGGCAGTAAAAAGAGTCTGAGTCTGGAGTGCACTGGAACATGACAGAAACATAAGTAGGGTCGCGGCAATGTAATCGACATAGGCATAGGCATTGGCAATAAAATGGACCTGGTATGCGCTGGAACATGACATAGGCAACAACAAAAATAAAAATCAACACAGAAAACAAACACACACCCCCCCACTCACCCTCTCCCCTCCTCCCACCTCCCCCTCACCCTCCTCACTACCCTCCCCCACCCCTCCACCCCGAGATAAACTAGTAGGCATGGTGACACGGAAAGACTAGTGTTCCCCCCATGGTCACAAATCGCATTCGTGTAGGCAATTCGGGAATTAACCCAACATCTAAACAGTTCAAACAGCTCAAACCTGAGCGCCCATTAAGCAACCGAGCCTATTCAGGCAACAACTAACTTAGACAATTAAAGCTGACGCTAGGTCACCTCCCATTGGGATTATCAGCATACATCAACCTTATCAGACTTAAATACCCCTCTTTACTAACCCTAACCCATTCGAACAAAAAGGCACATCCGGCAGATCAATGAGCAAATAGTAGATATGAACGATTCGTGACTAGTAACCATCACTCGAACAGAGCATAAGTCACTCAAGAGCACAGAAGAGAAGACTTGCCTCCCCCTCTATTCCATGGATAGAACCCACCATTGCAGCAGTGCAGCAATACAGCAGATCAACAAACAACAGGACCCAGCAGTGCATGTCCACAAATGACACAGCGGGATAATAATCTGCTATGGAACCAGAAAGTTCTGCCTAGATGATGAAGAAGTAGAGGCCGCCGTTGACGTGTCCATATGTAGCTCATCGCCTCCCTCTAGACATTGCCTGAGCTTCAACGGGTCCGTGAAAACCTGCGGAGAACCTTTGATAAAGACAAGGAACTTTGCTGGACCCACAAAACCAAATTGGTGGCCCAGCGACTTCAACTGTGGTCGCAAAGCAAGAAAAGCCTTCCTCGTGTCGACAGTTTCTTTACTGTAGTCCTGTGATATGAACACTTTACTAGATTTCCAGAGCACATGGTTATTTTTGCGCACAAATGATAGTATTTGTTCCACATGTTGGTAGCGCAATGGTTTGCAAACAATAGGTCACGGTCCCTTCTGTCCCGGCATGATCCTGCCTGGAACTCTATGAGCTCTGTCAAATTCCAGTGGGTGGTGAAAGTTAAGATTAGTAGCCTGCGAGAACCATGTCTCCAAAAATGGGACACAGGACCCGTACGTTTCTTCTGCTCCCTCCGGTATCCCAAAAATGCGTAGGTTCCCCCTCCGGTTTCTGTCTTCCAATTCCGACAGCTTCCTTGACATCTGCTCCGTGGAAATATGTAGGTGTTTCAAGGAGCTACACGTCTTGGTTTCCGAATCCTCGAGGCGGCTGATTCTCGATTCCGACTCCGTCAATCTGGCATTAGTGTCTCTGATGTCTTTGCGAATTGCTACGATTTCTTCTTTTGTGGACTTCGCAATCTCTCTCACCTCTTCCAATCTATTTAGTATTATGTCCATCGTGTCCGTCACATCTTTTTTACCCTTGACCGGTGAGATCGGATTAGGTGGCTCCGCTTTGAGTCTTTTCAGATTCTTTGTTTCTTTGTTTGTTTCTTTGTCCCCCATCTTGTGCGCGCACGTAGAGGCTGCTAAGCTCAAATACAAATCCCAAAGAGATTCACCTCGGTAAGGGTCCCTCAATGCGGTCTCTCTCCCCAGAAGCAATGTGGGTAGGAATCCAAAATCTTGAGCATATCTCAGCATACAACAGTATACAGTACACAACAGTATACAACATGAACGGCAACCCGCAACAAATCCGAGTCAATCACGCCTCTGTTTAACTTACTTCTTCCATGTGTTACTCAGGCTTTAGCTACACAGTCGGTGCATGTGCAATCAGGAAGCCCCCTGCATCCTCAGTACTCAGCCTTCATTAGTGCTTATCATGTTCATCGTGCTCCTCATGCCGACATACAAATTCAAATTCCATGCTCAGTTGTATCCGCTATGCTCCTTATGCTCCATTCATGCTCACATGTAAGTGAATTCTCATCATCTTGCCGCTGAGTCCGCGCTTCAAAGGAGCCCATTAACCACCACCACTACCGCTATTCCGTAAGAGGGCAGACCTGCGCAGCTGATTAAATCATAATTGCACTCTTATGAGCCATGTGCAGCCTTACTTCGTCCATCCTGTTTACCTGTGAAATCTACGTTGACCTCGTCCTCCACACAGTAATCCTCTCAGCCTCAAGAATGCGTAGGGGCTCCGGGGAACCCTGCCGCCGCCATTTTATGTCTTTTTATGCATCAGTGGATCACGGCCAACCCAGCACATTGGTGGTGGAAATCACAGCTCCCAAGGTGCTCCCCGTTCATATGCACCAACAGCGATCACGCACTGACCTTTCCTCCGTTAATCCTCATTAAAGTCGATTCGCGCTCCGAAACCGGGACTCCAAGGATTCCCGTCGCCGCCATCTTGCGTGTCCGCGTTACCTCTCTTGTCGGGGAAGCGCCACCTCATTCAAACCTGTACGGATCTCCTCATTCCTGTTGTCGCATGTAGACCTTACGACCCACGGCAGACCTTCAAGTAGTGCAGTGATATCGGCATCGTCAACATCCGTCCGGTTGCCAGCAGGGTCCTAAAGCCTCGAGTCTCGCTCGGGAACAGCCTCCAGGGGACTCGGCAAGAACTCACCGACAGGGCAGCCCAGGCGTCTCAAACTCGAACCAGAGTCAGGCATAGAACTCCGATCGCCAAATCAGTCATTTTCCGCTTGCATGGCTTTACTTTGACTCCTTAAACTGCTTCCGATTGCACGACCACGGGAGGAGCAGTGCGCTAAGCCGCCATCTTCCCCGGCGTCCAAACCACGCCCCCAAGGTAGCCCCTTTCTAATGATTATGGCCACAGCCCCCGGGCATAATTCGAGTAACATGCCACGTGCTTTTCGCCAATCCACACAGGGCACAAGCGTGCACAAGTGTGTTCCGTCAAATGCAGTTCCTGCATAAGACAAATGTCTGCCCCATGGCGATTTAGGTGTGCAGCAACTAATCTCACTTTGCGCCTATCATTCAGGCCTATGATATTCCATGTGATGAGCTTTAGTCGGGTCACCTCCATTCTCCATGCATCCATTCACTCAGCATCAGATTCATCCGCACACTCAAGGACTCCCCTCTAAGGCACATCAGACGAAGAGGAGGCCAGTGGGACAGAGGGGGACAGAAGAAGAGAAGGGACATCAGGAACATATTTCAACATCCATAGCACCCCAAATAAGGCCCATCCCACACCCACTACAGCCCCCCAAACAGGTTGAATAGAAGCCCCCCAACCACAACATCACCATCTGTGGCGTTTAACTGAACTGAAAGTAGGAATCATCCCTAGGCGCCCGGCTTGTCCCTGCTGGAGTTAGCTGGGTAGCTGGACACTGTATGCGCAGATGAGCAGATACGCCCAACTACCAGTAATGCAAACATTAACACACAGTCAAATAACTGAAAAATTAAGGAAGATAGTATTTACGACCCTGTGGTTCGGCAATTGCTGCCATGTGGAGGCTGTTGTGCTGCCGCCCCACCTGCAGCCTCGCTCACAACCCCGCCCGCAGCCTCATGAGCACGTCCCGCTTGCCAACACACGTCAGCTGGCGAAGGCGGCGCTTAAGGCATTCAAAAGGGGGTGATCTACGACGGGAACGAGCTTCGTGTTCCGTCACAGACCCCCGCGTAGCCTCCCTCGGTTTCCCTGAGATTTCCCCAGCACTTACCTGCATTCCAGATATCGCGTCGGAGAGCAGGAACGTTCTTGGTGTCTTCCTACCGACGTCTTCAGTATTCTTCTCTTTCCGGGGCATGTAACAGCATCGGCGTTTCCTCACCGGTCCGTGTTGTTTCTTCTCCTCACGGGCAGCTTTCCCATATGCTGTTCTTCCTGTTCCTGCAAGGGAAAAAATATCAAGAGAAGTATTTAAAGAATCCTAGTTCCCAGCCTACGGTAGGATTAAAATATACCTAAGCATTTTTGGTAGATATATATATATATACATATACTTATCTGATTCTCCACTTCTTCAGCAGTGTAGAGTTAATTCTCTGCTTTGACTGCTTGCTGCATCTTCTCTTATGATGTAAAATAAGAGAATGGAATCAGTTACTTATTTGTAAATTACTTGGTTAACCTATCCTGACCCAGCACCTTTTTGTGCAACATTTTTTTCTCTTCTTTTATCCTGTCTTGGAAAACAAGTTTTTTGTTTTTTTCCTAGTTTTTCAGGATAGTATATGTTTTAATGGGTCTAATGAATCCAGATGGTGGTCTCTATTAAGGTTGGTATGTTACATACTTATCATTGTTTAATGCTTAAATTGTGCCGTCCTAATAATTAATTTGCATGCTTCTACCTTTTAGATACCACTGTGTCAGTCTTGAGTTCTAGTTGTTCATATCTTCCTTTGTACTACCAGCAGAACATTCAACGGTTATAACTCTTACATTAGCCACACGTTCTGTATAGCACTCTCCTAGTTCTAGGGCCTTACTTACCTTTTTTACTTTTACCCATTAGGAAACACATGCGACATCACACCGGACGGACCATTGGATTTTACTCCTTCTCCCTTTCCTTTTTTTGTTTTCCCCTCTTCCCCACCTTCTTCTCTTTTGCTTTGACTTTTTAGGGGCTAAGGAGGTGGGTGAGGGAAGTTGAGATCCAGCATCTGTTCTTTCCACTTCAACCCTGCGGAAACCCCAGGTGAGCGTCACAGAACATGAAGGCCCCGTTTTATATTTCTGCCTCAGCGTAATAAAGGAACGACCGATTACCTTGGCGGATCTGGTGCATATGACAGGGAACTTGCAAAAAGAAACACAAGCTTAGACTCTTGGAGTGGATGCCTTACAACACGCCTCTCAAACGTCTCCCTCACCAGATCCCAGATCTGGAGCTCACGGTAATTTCTTTACAACACAATCTTCTTCCTCCGGAAGTACTTCGCCAATATACCATATTACAACCCCTTCTACCATACTATTAGCCCCACCAGACAGGTTCCTAGGTGATTCTGCTAAATGTCCCACTTTCATCGACCAATGCCAGTTGCACTTTATGTGTAAAGCTTCTTGTTTTCTTACCGAGCAATAAAAAGTCGCTTTTGTTTTGTCTTATTTGGGAGGAACAGCGGCTACATGGTCTATCCCTCTAGTGGATCGTAATGATCCCTTGTTGTATGATTATAAGGCTTTCAAGGAGGAGTTAAGACACTTGTTCGACAGACATTCATTTATGCAGTCTGTTAACACCAAATTATTGAATTCTTAAGCAAGGATCAAAGGATCTCATGACTTATATTTCCTGTTTTAACAGGTTGACTGCTGAGGCCGGATGTCCTGAAGCCAAGCGCAGTGCTCTATTCTCAAAGGGTTAAGGGATGAATCAAAGGACATGTTAGCTCAAGTCGTGGACCCTCCTGACTCCTGTGATGCTTCAAATTGATTAAGTGGTTAAAATAGATCACAGACTACATGAAAGGAAACGCAAAAAAGGACGTTCAGAGACTAAGTTCCTTACCTTTAGAGAAAAGAAGCCGGATTCTAACAAAACTGTTGATGACCCAGCACCTATGCAGATGGATACTATTAAAGGGCCCTTGAGTACTGAAGAAAGACAAAGATAAAGGGACAATAAATTAGGCTTATACTGTGGTAAAGCAGGACACTTCTTGCAATACTGCCCAGTTAAACCTAAAAGACGTACTGAGTCGGGAAACCAGCCCGAGCAAGGTGGAGACAATTTGCTCAGGTGGGTCTGGTTTAATGGTCTTCAACTTTTAAGTCAGAATCACACATTTTTTCCACTGCACCATTTTTTTGTTTACAGCTCAAATGAGCCAGGGAGCTACATCTGTAGAGGTGCAAAACGTGCTTGATTCAGGAGCAACTGGGAACTTTATAGACTCTACATGGGTTAAAAGTATAGAAATCCCAGTTGAACCTAAAATGAAATAGAGATTGTAAAAACTATTGATGGGAGCCACATGAAATCAGGACCTGTCACACATTCCACTAAAGTTCTAGGTCTTTACATACATAACAGTCACCTTGAAACCATTCAATTTGATGTAATTTCTTCACCTTAATTTCAAGCAATGGTGGGACTCCCTTGGGTGATGAAACATGACACAGATATAAAATGAAGAGACCTTTCCATGGTTTTTGCCTCCAAATTTTGTAAATTACATTGTCTGGAGAGTAATGCCCCATTACAACACATAGCAGGGAATACTGACTCCAGTTTACCTGAATTGCCTGCCTGTTACAATTCTTTAATAGGGGTCTTCGATAAAGAAAAGGCGTCTGTCCTGCCACCTCATCGTCCATACAACTGCCGCATTGATCTAGTACCTGGAGCAAAAATTAAGTGCATTCGTATATATGCATTGACAGAGAAAGAAAATATCTATTTGAGGGAATACTTGGATGATATGTTACAGAAGGGATTCATTCAGCCTTCTCGATCAGCGGTGTCTTTCCCCTTGTTTTTATATCCAAGAGAGAAGTGGGACTTCGGTGTTGCATAGACTACAGGGCCCTAAACTGTGTGACAATAAAGAATAGATATCCTCTGCCCCTAATTCAGTCATTACTAGATTTGGTGAAAAATGCTACCATTTTCACTAAACTGAATTTGAGAGATGCCTATCATTTAGTACGAGTAAGAGAGGGAGACAAATGGAAAACTGCTTTTCGTACTAAGTTTGGGCTCTATGAATATTTGGTTATGCCCTTTGGGCTATGTAATGCCCCTGCAGCATTTCAATTCTTTATTAACGAAGTTTTGAGAGAGGCACTGGATGTGAACACCATTGCCTAAATAGATGATATTCTAATCTTTTCCTCTTCCACCGAAGAATATACGTGAAAAGTGTGTTAGAACGCCTCAGAGACAACAATCTTTATGTGAAATTATACAAATTTGAATTCCATGTTTCTGAAGTAACCTTTTTGGGTTTTGTGCTGTCATCAAAAGGAGTGACCATTAATGCCCAAAAGGTGCAGCCATTACAAATTGGCCCTCTCCTGTGTCTGTAAAAAAAGTACAGAGTTTTCTGGATTTCACTCATTTCTATAGACGGTTCATAAATGGATTTGCATCTTTGGCATCCCCTCTTACTAAACTCCTGAAAAAAGGGATATCTTTGTTACTGCCCCTGTCCTGAAACATCCTGTCTCCTCACAGCCATTTATAGTGGAAGTAGATGCATCCCAAGACGCCATCGGAGGAGTATTGTCCCAGAGAGACAGGCAAACAGGACATTTACACCCAGTTGCCTTCTATTCACATAAGCCCACACCGCCTGAAATAAATTTTTCGGTGGGAGACAGAATTGTTGGCTAGAATGGCGTCAATACTTATTAGGAGCTTTAAACACTGTCATCACAGATCACAGAAATCTACAGTTTCTGATAGCCGTTAGGACCTTATCCATGAGGCGATTACGATAAAGGCGTTATTTCAGCAACTTTGATTATATCATACACTTTCAGGCGGGTACCAAACATGGAAAAGCAGATGCCCTATCGCGATATGTTTATGATTTATCCAACACCCCATTTACTCATAATCAACCCTTCATTTTAAGTCCTGAGCGCATATTGGGAGGTACCTGTTCAGTGGAATCATTTCTGAAGGAAGTGCTTCAGGCACAAGAAACTGAGGAAATCAAAGATTATGAAACCAAACACAAAGGAGTTAGAATTCACAATCTTTTGTACATTCAACGAGGCCTAGTCCTCCCTAGTAAAGTCTTACAGCTACAAGCACTTGAATAGTATCATGTACATGTGTTACCAGGACATCCAGGTCATAAAACCACCCTTACTTTACCAAAAATATATTTTTGGTGGCCATATATGAGTCAAGACACTCACCTGTATGTTCAGCAATGCTATGTCTGTGCTCAGAGCAAAAGTTCACACCAGGTCCCAGCTTTTAACTTCTATGCCCACGCCTTCTACACCATGGCATTCCATCCCAATGGATTTTATTGTAGAACTTCCACCCACTAAGCAAGGGCATACTGTCATATTTGTCGTTGTTGATATGCTATCAAAGATGTCTCACTTCGGGGGGCGTGGTCAAGCAACATGGCCGACAAGACGTGAGCACCTAAGGCTCCCTGCTGGCCCTCTACATAATCCTGAATTATCCTGCAAGTGGGCGCCCTTGGGTCCCATCCGACATCTGGGGGGCTCCCTGGCTCTGGGGGTCCTGCAGGAGACCCCGGGCAAAGACGGCAGAAATCCTGGAGTGGGCCGTCTGGCCTAAATCGTCCTGCACGAGGCCCGCGCGGCCTAGCTGGATCCTGACGAGGATCACCGGCGCCAGGGGGGCCTAGTGGAGGAAAGCCCCTTGTCCAATCGGCCATCCGGATTGGAAGGCCGGGCTGGGAGTGCTGAGAGGTTGCTTGTTGACCGCAGACGTGTCCCGAACTGGAGATTATGGAGCTGGGAGCCTCCCGTGCCTGCCTGGTGCGGGGACTGTGCCGGCCTGATGGGCTTGAATGAGGCTGCATAAGCAACAGGGCTGGGCTGCGCTGATCTTGGGTCTGCCCTGCACCTGCCCCCAGCAACGAGAGGGACGAGACCAGTGGAGGCTAGCGGCTCAGCGGGGGCTCAAGGAATAGATGGCGGAGGGTCTATGAAGCGGCCAAGGCGGAGAGACCTGAAGACCCCGAGGTATCCTGAACCAGGACTGCTGGCGGGAGTGACGAGGTAAGCAGCCGGGGCACCGGATGGAAATCGAGGGAGGGGGCCCCATCCGGAGTGCTTAGAATCACAGCCGCACCTTAAGGTAACGTGCTCGGCCCAGACGAGTTTGGTGGCGGGTTCCCCCTGCGGATGGAGAGCGGAGAAGAAGCCCTGAAGAGAGCTGCTGGGGCCCCGAACTGAAAACGCGCAGGAGCCGTGAGGGGAACAGAAGCGGAGGAAAGCCCTATCTGCCGGAGCTCCTCACTCCCGACTGGATATGGGGCCTGTGCCGCACCTGAAGGTAATGTGCTCAGCCTGGGCCGAGGGGCCGGATCGGGGCCCAGGAGTCACGGGACGAGTTTGCTGGCGGGTTCCCCGTGAGGATGGAGGGTGCAGGACAAGCCCTGAAGAGAGCTGCAGGGGTCCCAAACTGATAACGCGCAGGAGCCACAAGGGGAACAGATGCTGAGGAGGGCCCTATCTGCCGGAGCGCCTCACTCCCACCTGGGCCTGGGGCCTGCGTGGCCCACACGAGTGGCTGAGCCAAGCAACCTGGCCACAAGAGGCCACTGTTAGGAGGGACGCAACCCTGGGAAACACTGCGCAGGCAGGGCGAGCTTCAGATTTAAGCGGGGCAATTGAGGTGGCAGGACCCCACACATCTGCGCACAGAAGCTGGCCGCTTGTCTGGACTTTGGCAGACCTTAACTCTGGGGAGCGGCAAGCCACCACAGGAAGTGGAGAGGGGTCTGTGGAGTGATTGGGGCCAGTTCCATCTCGCCTGGCAATAGGTGCAAAGGAACAGCTGAGACCCAAGCAGGCCCGATAGAGAGAAGGGAGGGACCTGCCATTACCCTTGCGGGCAGGAGGAGGTAAAGGTCCAAGCCCAAGAACTACACCGCTGGGGCCCCCGTGCTGAGAAAAGCAACTGGACATACTGAGGGTATGGTAAGATGGGGAAGGACAAACCTGTTCGCTCGTCTAACCCCAACTCGATCACCCAGTACACCACCCAGCGCCTCCCTACGCAACGGATCTCAAGGCAGACGGGTCCCAATGGGGACAGCAAAGCTGCCAGCGAGCCGTCTTGAGCAGAGATTCTGGCGGCCATCCAGGGGTCCAGAACTGCCTTAGAGAAGCAGATCGAGACTGTCTCAATAGACGTGAATTTGCTCAGGGCAGACTTATGCAAGGTCGCGGATAAAGTCTCCACAGCGGAAGGCAACATCATACAGCTCCAAGGTGAGGTGACTGCCCTAAAACAGCAGGTGACACAGTTGTCCAACTCCACGGGGGCACTGAAACGCAAGGCTTAGGAGGCGAAGGGCCGGGCCCGCCGCAGCAACATTAGAGCTGAGGAGGGCAAAACCGAACGCTTCCTAGAACACTGGATACGGGCCAAGCTGTTCCCCACGGGGTTCTCAGAGGTGTTTGTCGTGGAGAGGGCGCACAGGGCATTGGTCCCCCTGCAGCGGCCAGAGGCACCCCCCAGGCCATAATAGCTAAAATCCTAAATTACCGGGATAGACTGCATCCTTCGGGCAGCACTGGAGGTCCGGGACTTAAGCTATGAAAATGCTAAAGTATCAGTATACCCCAACATCACTAGACAGGTCCAGGAGCAGAGATCGTTCCTCGGAGTGAAGCAGAAGCTCCGGGAACTGCACCTACAATATATGCTGCTTTACCCCGCCAAGTTGAAGGTGATCTCGCAGGGGAAGGGCCACTTTTTCGATTCTTCTGAGGAAGTGTGGGACTGGTTGGAGATCCGAGGGGACGCTCTCCTCCCGCAGAGGGGGCTCCGGAAAGAATGGAGATGGTGGATTTGGGGGGTAGGGGGTATGGGCCCACTGTTGAGCATGTAGCCTGCTGGCACAGATAGACGCTCTGGGAAGCTTTAGACCAGGGGCAGATGGGCCTAACCCAGGGTGGAGAACGCTGGATTAGCATCATTACTCTATTGGTCGGGCAAGGCCGGGAGCCGAAACTTGTTTCGGGGAAGTTCTACAGCCCCGGTTGGGCTGATGGGGCAGCTGTGCACGTCCTGGCACAAGCTTGGGGAGGGCTTAATTGCATGCACTGTTGCAGGTAATTTGCCCGTGGGTGGGCGGGGTTATACCAGGTTGTTCACATTACATGTTTATATGTCAGTTAAACAGCATACAGTGGGTAAGCCGTTTACGCTTGAGATGGAGCGGGGGCCCACCAACACAGTACACCACCGGGACAATGGGGACTAAGTTCATAAGCTGGAATGGAAGAGGGCTAGGTACATGCATGAAGCGCTACAGGGTCCTATCATTCCACCGGAGGCACCACGTATCTGTGGCATGTCTGCAGGAAACCCACCTGGATGAGGCAGGAACCCAGAGGCTTGCGAAAAAATGGAGACGGCAGATTTTTCTCTCATCATATTCTACTTACGGCAGAGCAGTGCTTGTGTGGGTGGCTCCGGAGACACAGTTCATTTTGCAATACATGGAGGCGGACATCAATGGAAGATACATCCGCAAAGATAGATGGTAGGGAATTAGCAATATTAAAAATATATGCCCCAAATGTAGACGGCCTGGACTTTCACCACTCCATTAAGGAAGTCTTAGTTTCAGAATTGGAGGTGCCTTTTATGTGGGTGGGAAATTTTAATTGTGTGTTGGACCCAGAGCTCAATAGGTGCCCACCTCCCAGGGGGACAAAATTACGAATGACGGAGAAACTAGGATATGGGGAACTTAGGGTTGCAGGACATCTGACGCCAGAGACACCCCACCCAGACGTTATACACCTGCTACTCCCCCACACACAACACCCATAGCAGGTTGGATAGGGTGCTGGTAGCGAACCCAGGTCCCAATCTGTCCATTGAGGTAGCCCATCAGGCCCGGTTTCTCTCAGACCACTCCCCGCTTGCATGGTCTGCTGGGGTTACCCAGCCCGAGTCCCGAAGGGCTGGGAAGCACAAACCCAGGACCACTCAGACCCATCAGAGGAGACTAGGGAATGGAAGAGATGGTACTCGTGTCTATAGACCTGGCTAAGGCCTTCAACACAGTTGACTGGGGGTACCTCTTGGAGGCCCTCAGGGTCATGGGGATGGGCCCCAGATTCAGCTGGTGGGTCCAAATATTGTACACTGAGCCGCGAGCTCGGGTGAGATTGGGGGGGCTCGTTTGGAGGAGTGGGTACTGGGGCGCAGCACCAGCCAGTGGTGCCCGCTCTCGCCCTTAATATTTGCCCTGGCCATTGAGCCATTGGCGGTGCGGTGAGAGCGGAATTGGACCAGTGGGGTATCCGGGTGGGAGACACGAACCACATCATCTCCCTATACGTGGACGATGCGCTCTTCTACATGCCCCCAGGTAGCTGTCCCCAGTCTGCTGCACCACCTGGATAGCTTTGGGAAGGTCTATGGTCTGAGACTCAACCGTAACAAAACACTGACCTTCCCGCTCGCAAGCATGGCTGCTGTGCCCCTGGGAGACCTCTCAGACTTAGAGCTCATATGGGAACTGCCAAACTTTAGGTACCTGGGGGTCCAGATTGCGTTGACTAATGTCAAATCAATAGCCCTAAACTTGGACAGGACCCTAGCGGCCCTGCAGCGTTTGGTGAATTTCTGGAACACCCTTCCGTGGTCCTTAATGGGCAGGCTTGCTATCTCAAAGATGGTAATGCTTCCTAGGTGCCTTTACGCGCTCCAGAATTCGCTCTGCCCGATCCCAACGAGAGTATTCAAGCAACTGAACACGATCCTCACCTCATTACTGTGGGCGGGGAAGAGGAGTAGAGTAGCCCTCAACACCCTGACATGTAGATATGAGGAGGAGGGATTGGAGGCCCCATGCGCATTTGGAAGCGGTTTGTGGAAAAGGTGCTGCGTCAGGCACCATTCCATAGAGAGCTGCCTATTTGGATCCTGGCCCCCATCAGAGAGATGGGAACACACATGTCCTTTCAATCAATCAATCAATCAGCATAATTTGTATAGCGCGCTACTCACCCGTGAGGGTCTCAAGGCGCTGAGGGGGGGGGGGGTCGCTACTGCTCGAATAGCCAGGTCTTGAGTTGTTTCCTGAAGGAGAGATGGTCCCGGGTCAGACGTAGGTGAGTGGGGAGGGAGTTCCATGTCTTCACTGCCAGGTAGGAGAAGGATCTTCCTCCGATGGTGGATTTCCGAAAGCGTGGGACGGAGGCGAGGGCGAGGCTGGCGGATCGGAGCTAGCGGGTGGGTGTGTAGAATGTGAGGCGGTTGTTGATGTACTCCGGGCCCATGTCGTGGAGAGCCTTGTGTGCGTGGGTGAGGCGTCTGAACGTGATTCTCTTGTTGACGGGGAGCCAGTGAAGGTCTTTCAGGTGGGCCGAGATGTGGCTGCGGCGAGGGATGTCCAGGGTGAGTCATGCTGAGGCGTTCTGGATGCGCTGGAGTCTTTTTTGTAGTTTGGCTGTGGTTCCAGCGTAGAGGGTGTTCCCGTAGTCCAGACGGCTGGTGACGAGAGCCTGGGTGACCGTCTTCCTGGTTCCGGTGGGGATCCATCGGAAGATCTTTCGGAGCATGCGCAGGGTGTTGAAACAGGATGATGAGACGGCGTTGACTTGCTTGGTCATCGTGAGGGAGGAGTCCAGGATGAAGCCTAGGTTGCGTGCGTGGTCCGTTGGCTTGGGTGCACTGCCCAGGGCAGGGGGCCACCAGGAGTCGTCTCAGGCGGAGGGAGATGGTCCGAGTATGAGGACTTCTGTCTTGTCTGAGTTCAGTTTCAGATGGCTGATCTTCATCCATTCTGCGACGTCTTTCATACCTTCCTGGAGGTTGGCTCTGGCGGTGGCGGGGTCGTTGGTGAGGGAGAGGATCAGTTGGGTGTCGTCGGCGTAGGAGATGATGTTGAGGTTGTGTTGGCGGGCGATGTCTGCGAGGGGGCTCATGTAGATGTTGAAGAGGGTGGGGCTGAGTGAGGATCCTTGTGGGACGACTTCGGTGGCCGCGGAACGGAACGGAACGGGGGGAGGCGGACTCTCTGGGTTCTTCCGGCGAGGAACGAGTTGATCCACTGCAGTGCCGCTCCTTGGATTCCGGTGTTGCTGAGGTGCTGTGTCAGGGTGTGGTGGCATACGGTGTCGAAGGCTGCTGAGAGGTCTAGGAGGATGAGGGCGGCAGTTTCCCCGTTGTCGAGCAGGGACCTGATGTTGTCGGTGGCTGCGATGAGGGCTGTCTTGGTGCTGTGGTTTGCTCGGAAGCCGGACTGCGAGGGGTCGAGGGATCCGTTGGTCTCGAGGAAGGCGGAGAGTTGTCTGTTGACGGTCTTCTCGATGACTTTGGCTGGAAAGGGGAGGAGCGAGATGGGGCGGAAGTTCTTCAGGTCCGTGGGGTCCGTGGTGGGTTTCTTCAGGAGGGCGCTCAGCTCGGCATGTTCCCAGCTCTCCGGGAAGGTGGCGGATGCGAACGAGCTGTTGATGATGTTCCGGAGATGGGGTGCAATGATGGAGTCGGCTTTGTTAAAGATGTGGTGTGGGCAGGGGTCGGTGGGGGAGCCGGAGTGGATGGTGTTCATCATTCGGGTGGTGTCTTCGGTGCTTACAGGGGTCCAGGTGCAGAGGGTGGTGGTGGGGGGCGATGGTTCGGTGGTAGGGTGCGTGGTCAGTGCGCCGAAGCTGTTGTGTATGTCGGCGATTTTGCTGTGAAAGAACGAGGCGGGAGAGTCGCAGAGGTCTTGCGAGGGTGTGATGTCGTTGTTGCTGGTGCTGGGGTTGGAGAGCTCTTTGACGATGATGAAGAGTTCCTTACTGTTGTGGGTGTTGTTGTCCAGTCGTTCTTTGAATGTTGTCTCCTTGGTGGTGCGGATCAGCTGGTGGTGTTTGCGACTGGCGTTCTTGAGGGCTGACATGTTCTTTGCTGTCTGGTCGAGGCGCCAGGCTTTCTCGAGGGTGCGGCAGGTTTTCTTGGAGTTTTTGAGGTCGTTGGTAAACCACGAGGCTTTCCTGCTTCCGGGTTTGCTGGGAGGATTCTTCAGTGGTGCGAGTTCGTCGGCGCAGTCAGTGAGCCACTGTGTGAGGTTGCGGGCTGCTACGTCGGGGTCTGTTGTGTTGGTGGGCGGGTTCTGGCTGAGGGTGGTGGCGAGCTGGTCGACGGTGATCTTGCTCCAGCTTCTGCGGGGAGCCTGTTGCGGGAGGTGGTGGGTCGTGGTTCTCCTGAAGTTGAAGTGGACGCAGCTGTGATCTGTCCAGTGTAGTCCGGTGGAGTGGCTGAAGGAGATGTGCTTGCTGGAGGAGAAGATGGGGGTCAAGCGTGTGTCCGGCGTAGTGGGTGGGGGTGTCCACTAGTTGCTTGAGTCCGAGGTTGGCGAGGTTGTCCAGCAGGGCGGAGGTGTTGCAGTCCTTGTTGTTCTCCAGGTGGAAGTTGAGGTCCCCCAGTAGGATGTAGTCTGTGGAGGTGAGGGCGTGTGGGCTGACGAAATCTGCGATGGTTTCGCTGAATTGTGTGCGTGGTCCCGGGGGTCAGTAGATGAGGGTGCCTCTGAGGGTGGTCTTGGGGTCGGTGTGGATCTGGAAGTGAAGGTGTTCGGCGGCGGCGAGCGTGTCGTCGGAGTTGGTCGTGATGCGGATGGTGTTTCTGTGGACGATGGCGATGCCTCCTCCGGTTTGGTTGATGCGGTCCCTCCGGGTGATCTTGTAGCCCTCCGGGATGGCTATGGCGATGTCGGGGCTGAGGAGGCGTTCATCCAGGTTTCCGTGAGGCGTGCCTGTGGACGGAGCGGGTGTTGATCAGGATGCACTTGAGGTGGTTGTGGCTGGTGCTCGGCTTAGCGGGTGCGGTGCAGGTCCTGTGGCAGGTGAATTTGCAGGCTTGGCAGGTGAAGGGTCCGTGGGTGCGTCTCGGGGCGGCTCGGTAGCAGGTGGAGTTCCGGCCGGCAGTGAGTCCGTGGAGGGTGGCGACGTTGTAAGTTTGTCGGGTGCGCTGGCATTGTCGAGGTCCAGGGGTCCTGGCGCTGGGCGTGGTCCAGGCGCGGACGGGCGTAGACGGGCTTGCCTTTGGCGCGCCTTCGGTGCACAATCGGCGCACCCGCTGCGCGTGACCGCTGCGCGTGACCGCGGGCTCCATATGAGGCGAAGTGGGAGGGAGGAGCAGCTGGGAGGCGGGAGCGGGGCGGCCAATAGGGTAACAGAAGGGAAAGGGGGCGGGGCCGCGAGGGAGCAGCGGTGGGAAGCGGGGAGTGGGGGGGGCGCACAAGTGGGTACAATCCTAAACAAATAGGCACAAAACTGAGATAATACGGAGGGAGTACAATAAAACAATTAAAACAAAATGACGAAAATGCGACGAAAATGCGGAGAACAACGGAGGAGGTAGAGTGAGCGGTAGCGAGGGGGCACCGAGGTCAGGGACGGACCTGTGGTGCTGGGGCAGAGACCGCGCCTACTGCAGGAGGGCCATGCGGCGTTGGGGTGTCCTGGGAACAGGTCACACTCGCTCACGCCGCACGGGCTCCATATGAGGCCAAGTGGGAGGGAGGAGCAGCTGGGAGGCGGGAGCGGGCGGCCAATGGGGTAACAGAAGGGAAAGGGGGCGGGGCTGCGAGGGAGCAGCGGGGGAAAGCGGGGAGCGGGGGGGGGGGCGCACAAGTGGGTACAATCCTAAACAAATAGGCACAAAACTGAGATAATACAGAGGGAGTACAATAAAACAATTAAAACAAAATGACGAAAATGCGACAAAAATGCGGAGAATAATGGAGGAGGTAGAGCGAGCGGTAGCGAGGGGGCACCGAGGTCAGGGACGGACCTGTGGTGCTGGGGCAGAGACCGCGCCTACAGCAGGAGGGCCATGCGGCGTGGGGGTGTCCTGGCAGGACGGTGGTTGCGAGGTCCTTGCAGACCTTTTCCCGAATGAGACCGTCATAACCTATGAACAGGCAATCAATAGTTTTGCTCTTAGGCAGGGTCATTATCTGCAATACAGGGAAATTCAGGAAGTAGTCAAGGTCACCTGGCCCCAATATCCAGAGACCCCCCAACCGACACATACCTTAGACATTCTGCTTACGTTCAGATCCGGTCGCAGGATGATATCTCTCCTATACAAAGCCATGAAGCAGGACTCTACTGCCCCGCCACCACCGTCAAGGGCTGCTTGGGAGAGGGACCTCAATACACAACTAGATGAGAGGGCTTGGGTTGCTATTAGTGATCTCACACATACAGTCTCCTGTAATGCTAGGTTCAAACTGATTCACTATAACTTCTTACATCGCACTTACCTCACACCATTGAAGTTGAGACGTATCTCCCACAACAAGGATGGTAAATGTCCCAGGAGCACTGCTGAGAACGCGTTCTTTATCCGCCTGGCTTGGAAGGGCCCTGAGGTGAGGCAGTTCTGGACACAGGTGGCTGAAAAGGTGCGCATAGCCGGAGGTCTTCTGTTAAGGGAGGATCCGCTGCAATGCCTGTTGGCCCACATATGTAGACTTAAACAATGGAAACTGCCCTATAAACTACTTCAGTTGATGCTTGTCCTGGCCAGACGTAGGTGCCCATAACGTGGATGGGGCAGAGAAGCCCAGAAATAGCATTGTGGCTCAGAGATACCAGGGAGTCGGCGTTAGCCGAGGAAACACACATGAAATTAACACATAAGGATGAAGGGCTACAGGCGGACCTCACGGAATGGAGAGAACTGTGCAATACACGGCTTTCAGCGGGGGAGGGAGGAACGGAGCAAAGTGTCTCTGAGAGCAGCAGGAGTGACACAGGCTGAGAGGAAAGCCAAGGGAGGGAGGGCGAGGGAGGATAGATGTAACGAGTGCTTGCCCCAAGGCATAATGTCCTTAACTGGTGTGCTGCATGCTGTGATACTGTTGGCCAATATTTTTGTGGACTCTAAAAGTCTTCATGTTGATCCTAGCTTCGGAAACCGGTGATCAAGGTGCTTACGTAATACTGTATGCTGTAATGTTGGTTTTCAATGTCATGACAAAATGAAAAAATAAAGTTTGAAAAAAAAAGATGTCTCACTTCATACCTTTGGAAGACTTACCTGACTCTAAAGAACTTGCTTTTTTTTTTCTCCAGCACGTGGTGCGTATTCATGGTCTTCCTTCTGTTATTGTGCCAGATCGAGACCCCCAATTCGTGTCTAAATTCCGGAAAGGGTTGAATGCCTTGTTACAAATAGATGTAAGACTCTCTTCTGCTTATCACCCCAGACAGATGGCCAAACAGAAAGGGTAGATCAGTGTATTGAACAATATTTAAGGTGCCAGAATCAGGGGTCTCCAACCTTTTCTGTAGTGAGAGCTACTAGCATATTTTATACCTGTAAAATAGTGACTACACTATGACCACCCAAAGCAAGATTTTCAGCAGTTACCACCCAAGTATACCAAGTGCGGTTACCAGCAGAAATGCTGGGAAAAAGTTCTTCAATATTAAATGCCTCCCCTTGACTTATGAAGTAACATTCAAATCTTGACACGCCCAGTGGCACAAAGGACATAACCACAGCAGTACGTCTCCCCAGCTCAGCTTGAATTATCATTCACCAGTTTCTGAAAATGCACATTTTTCTATTTAATACTACTTAATTCCCAGGTATTAGTCATATGCCGTGGATGTTCACCATTGGTATAGGAAACAATGGTCCTAGGCTTCTTTAAAGCTACAATTCAGTTATGAAAAATATTAATTAGTCAAAGGGCATCCGGTACATATAGAATTAGCATTGTATCATTAATGTACCACCATTTTCTTTACAATAACAGATCATCATATTCAATGCTCCAAATAGAGAAAGAGGTTGCTCCAAGGGTCTTCCTCAGGACGGGGGGGGGGGGTTCACACACATGTTGTCACTGATAAAGGAGGGACTACAACATGGTCAATCTCTTTGTGGCTTAATTATATTGAGATTAGATACAGACTGTCATGTAGCAGGTCCTATAAGCCGGCACAGTGTGTGTTTGAGTGTTAGTATGAGTTACTGTGATAAGTTTGGCTGGCTGTCACTCTTAGGGTCTTGAGATGATCAGTGCTGCCTTCTTTAATAGGCACCTAATCTCTGAAATTGATACTGGGTTTGACTTCACCTCAGAGAGCTACTTTGAAGGTACTGGTGAGCTACCAGTAGCTCCCGAGCTACTCGTTGGAGACCCCTGTGCCAGATAGTGACTGGGATACCTTTCTTTGGACTGCGGGAGTTTGCATATAACAATGGTGAACATTCTTCCATAGGCGTATCCCCTTTTTTCTGTAATTAAGGTTTTCACCTCTGTTGTGGGCTCATGTCTCCTCCTGTTCCTACTGCCACTCCTGCTGCCTTTGAACTTGTGACACAACTCCAAGATATCCATACTAAGGCCAAACGAAATCTGGAGGAAGCAAAAAGTAGGTATAAGGATGAAGCTGATCACCATCGGAGACCACCACCCGATTATACGGTTGGTGGCAAAGTCTGGTTGTCTATAAAGAAATATTAAGGTCAAAGGGACAAACACATTTAAACCTCGCTTTATTAGTCCCTATGCTATCTCTAAAGTGGTAAACTCTGTTGCAATGATATTAGACTTACCTGCCTCCTTGAGAATCCATCCTGTTTTTCACGTGTCTTTACTGAAGCCTGTAGTTCCTGGTACTGTCATTCCTGCGCAGTCTCCCCCTGTTCTGGTAGATGATTAACCTGAGCACGAAGTTGACTATATTGTAGACTCCGGTAGAGTACGATGTCTGCTACAGTATTTGATCCATTTGAAGGGCTATGGGCCTGATGAACAGACTTGGGAACCTGCTTCTTATGTTCATGCTCCCCGCCTTTTACGGTTGTTCCACAGGCGTTATCCCAACAAGCCCAAACCTGTTCAGGGGGATCTATAGGAGGGTGTACTGTTGTGCCGCCGCCCAGCCCGCAGCCTCACCCAGAACCCTGCCCGCAGCCTCATGTGCATGCCCGCTTGCAAACACGCGTCTGCTGGTGAAGGTGGCGCTTAAGGCATTCAAAAGGGGGTGGTCTATGATGGGAACGCGCTAAGTGTTCCATCACGGACCCCCGCCTAGCCTCCCTCGGTTTCCCTGAGATTTCCCCAGCACTTACCTGCATTCCAGATATTGCGTCGGAGAGCAGAAATGTCCTTGGCGTTTTCCTCCCTGCGTCTTCAGTATTCTTCCCTTTCTGGGTCACTGACCCTCTTCCGGGGCATGTGACAGCATTGACGTTCCCTCGCCGGCCAGCCTTGTTTCTTCTCCTCATGGGCAGCTTTCCCTTACGCTGTTCTTCCTGTTCTTGCAAGGGAAAAATACCAAGAGAAGTATTTAAAGAAGCCTAGTTCCCAGCCTAAGGTAGGATTAAAATATACCTAACCATTTTTGAATAATGCTTAAATTCTGCAGTCCTAATAATTAATGTGCATGCATCTACCTTTTAGATACCACTGTGTCAGTCTTGAGTTCTAGTTGTTCATATCTTCCTTTGTACTACCAGCGGAACATTCAACAGGTATTACTCCTACATTAGCCACATGTTCTATATAGCACTCCCATAGTTCTAGGGTCTTACTTACCGTTTGTACTTTTACCCATTAGGAAAGACATGCAACATCACACCCAGCGGACTATTGGATTCTAATCCTTCTCTCTTTCCTTGTTTTGTTTTTCCCTCTTCCCCACCTTCTCCTCTTTTGCTTTGACTTTGTTGGGTGACGGAGGTGGGTGAGGGAAGTTGGGATCCAGCATCTGTTTCTTTCACTTCGCCCCTGCGGAAACCCCAGGTGAGCCTCACAGAGGCACGCCTAAGCTGCCATCTCCAGAGCCACATCACTCATCTTCTTCAGTCATTGTCACTGATACGGCCCCATTCTTCTAAGTCCTTTTCCGTCCGCGGTGTCTGTTTAGCCGGGTGGAGGTCATGTATGAACCTGGCAGCGGCCTTCTGGTCCATGAAGAACAAGGTCTTTCCAGCATGAAATATGCGCAACTTCACAGGGTAGAGAATGGAGTATTTGACATCCAGTTTTTGTAGGGATCTTTTGATTGGCATGAATTCTCTCCTAGCTGCCTATACTAACAAGGTGAAATCAGGGTAGAAGGACACAGTGTTTCCTTGGTAAACAACTGTTTGCTGGTATCTCGCCAATCTTAATACAGTGTCTCTGTCCCTATGATTTAAGAGGCGGGTAATTATTGGTCTGGCAGGCGTCCCCAGCGGAGGTCTTGGTTCCAGCGACCTGTGCGCGCTCTCCACTATACACACTGGTGAAAGTGAGTCTCGGAATGGAACCCTCAGCATTTCTTTCACATAGTCCTCGACTTGGACCATTACGGTGGATTCTGCAACCACGCTATCCTCAAGTTGTTGCGCGATTTCTCTCGTGTAGCGCAACTTTCGTCTTCCAGTGTAGAGGTGCATTGTTCAATCTGTCCAATGCGTTCGTCATGACTGGTCACCTTCTCCTTTATAAGTGGTCAAATCTGTCTGGTAGAGAGTCAATTGTATTATCAATAGCCGTGAGGGATTGCTTGAGATCTCTGAACATATCTCAAATGTCCGGTTCTGAGGAGGATGCACCTCCCATTTCTGTCTCTTGCTGACCTTCTTCAATGGGTGTTGTGCCTCTGGGTGGCTTTCGCTGTTCGAAAACCAGCTTGTGTGCTGAGTGTCTGACTTCCCCATTGTGACGGCATCCATCTGTCCCCCTCCAGGGTCGCACTCCCTCACACCGAGGAGCGCTAGGTCTAGGGGCGCCGCCTGAGTCAAATCTGTTGTCTTCCCAGCTCATGTGACGTCCCACCAAAACTAGGATAACTCAGTGCTAGTTCGTGGCCTGCTGACAGACAATGCAGTTTAGGCAGCGCCTTCAGTATCACAGAAAGCACAGGGAGCCCTACACTCCTGCTAGCCTCTTCCTTTTTTATTCTCAAGCGTGTACTGGGGGGGCAGTACACCCTTGGTCCACGCGCTCATATGCAGTCCTGGCACTGGGGTACTTCTGCTTGTGAATCAATGCCGCGATTTCAGTGGCGATTAACACCTTCAGGCCCGGTTATGCTTCTCTGTGTCCTTGAGGGCCGCCTTCTCCCCTGCGCCAGTAACTCTGTGGGTGCCTGTCATGTCAAACTACACAGATCCTCTCTTGGGGCCTCTTAGCAGCAGAGACCTTGTGTCTCATCCAATATCCCTGTAGTGTCCTGCTGGACACAGTCTAGTGTTCCTATTGTTGCTGAACCCACACTAAACACCCACCCACCACAGGCATCACCGGTCAGGTGACCCTGACAATAAAAGGGGCCGAGTGCACGTGCTCGTGGCCAGTAACTAACCATACCTCCAGTGTCAGTGTGCTCCTTGTCCAAGTATGTGGGCCTAGCGCCCCCACCACTTTACAATGGCGACGAGTGGGTCCTATCCCACGTGTGCGGTGGCCTCGCCTCCCCCGGTCCTGGTGGGGGAAGTATGAGGCCGTGGAAACCGAGTGAGGGGAGAAGAGCTGCCGCGTGGAATCGGCACCCCCCCGCGAGGAAGGCGCCAGCTATCGGAAGACCTGCGGGCGTGCCCAGTGCCCCAGAGAGAAAGTGAGGTGACCGGGAGCCCACCCCGCACCTCATGCGCCTGCTGAAATCGGTCCCCGCGTGGAAGTGCCGTGGGGGAATAGTGCAAGCCGAGCGGAGCCCACCCGCATCGGCCGCGATGCTATGACCCCTGCAAAAGGAAGTCGGGTGCCCACCCCGACCCCGTCGAGCCTGCTGCTGTGCCCCTGCGGGGAAGTGCGAGCTAAGCGGAGCCCACCCGCGTGAAGACAAAGGCCGCCGGCCGAAGGTGAGGAGCCGCGCATGGGGAGGAAGAAAAGGGAAGCCAGCGGGAGCTCACCCCGCGCCTTCGTCCCCCGCGACTAAGCGTGGCCAGCCCGGAGCACGTCAAGGTCCGCGGGAGCCCACCCCGTGTCCGAACGTGAATGAGGTGCTCCCTGCGATACAAGCGGAGCGGGTGCCTACCCCGCATCAACGGAGCCCACCTGCAGTGACCGGGAACAGCGCCAACGCACCACCCCCGCCGCGCAGCGTATGTACGGTGAGGCTGCGGCGGCGGGGTGAGAAGGGAAAGTGGCATCCGGCCCGCGGCCGCGAGAGAAGTGGCTCACCGGTTGAAGAGCGGAGCCCACCCGCAGCAGATCGGCAGCGGCTCTAAACTCCCCGCCCGTGCCGCACGAGAGCAGAGTGAGGCTGCGGCGGCGGGGAGGAAAGCGAAAGTCAGCTCCAGCCCCAATCAGAGGCGAGTAACACCTGCACACCCCTCCGCACGGCCAGGGAAGTGAGAAGGCCTGCTGCGGGGGCGGGAAGGTATGAAGTGACTCGGCGTTTCAAAGAAAGCAGCACAAGACGCGGGAGGAGATGTGGCTCGCGATTTGAGAGAGCCTCCAACGGCGCATGTGGTGAGGAGCAGTCAAAGATAGTGCACGCACGGCCGGAAAGCACGGAAAAGGAAGGCTGTGCTAGTGTGCTGAGAGGCCCGAGTGCCGAAGGGGCGGCAAGACTGCAGGAGAGCAGCAGGAGCCGGCCGCGAGAACAAGGTGGCAGCAAGGCGAGGCCCGCAGTGAGTGTAGAGCTGCTAGGGCCCGTCTGAACACTGCGGAGATAAGCTCAGCTCCGGCGGCCTTGAAAATTAACTGTGGAAGTGCGAGAGGGCTACCAGGTGCATAAATGACTGTTGCTGAGAGGCGCCCAGATCATATGTGTACTGAATGAAAGGAAAAAAAAGCGTACTAGAAAGGAAAGCTTCAAACACTGCATATAGGCAAGAAAGACGGTAAATAAAGTGCCCACCTGGTTTGAAGTGCCTGTGCCGCGACAGGGAGGAAAGCCTGGTACCGGCAAATCTGGGGGTGAGAAAGGAAAGAGGACAAGAATAGAACTTGAGCAGTGAGGGTGCAGCAGAGACTGGAAGGCACAGCTCAAGTAACGCTGCCACCTGGTGGCAAACGGCTGGAACTGCACCTGCTTAGTGAAGGAAGTGCAGCTGAACAAGAACAGTGCAAGCGAGCACTGAGAGTGCTCAGAAGAAATGTCAGAGCATAGAAGGCTGACATGAAAAACAGGAGGTGCATTGGGAGAGAGTAAGCCAGCGCCTGAGAAGAGCCACAAGAGGCGATGGAGACAAATGCACTAAAGGTACGAGGTAGAAACTGCGCTGAAGGAAAGACAAAGAGACCCAACAGCCACAGGAGACCAGCGGACCGCGGCGCAAGGGAGAAGAATGTACAGGGCAACAGTGGCTACCCAGGGCAGGAAGTGAGCACCCCACGAGAGGGTGACACGGCGGAAGAATCCCAAGGAGAAACGTAGAGAAAAGATACGAGCGCGCCAAGAGAAGGAACCAGGAGCAGGTTGACGGAGCGGTGGCGCAGACCACCAGAAGCACGAAGCTGAGACAGAGTGAGAGCGCAGCGGTACCTAGTGGCCACAGATTGTCGCTGCAACAGTAAGAAGAAGGAGCACCACCAGACAAGTGAACAAAGACTCAGGAGCTCAGCACCCGGCAAGGGCGAAGACGTGCAAGAAAAGCGGACACTGTTCCAGGGACAAAGGAGGTAGAGGAACGCGCAGCGAGTGCACCCAGGAAGGTAGTGGAAGAGCGCCATCAGAAGAGCGCCACTGCAACACGATTGCTGGGAAGAAGAGGTGGTTGCAAGAGCCACCAGAAGACCCGGGAAAAGGGAAAGAAACCGGAGGAGCCGACCAGGCAGATGGTCGCCAGTGAGAAGAGGAGAAGCCGACCAGGCAGATGGTCGACAGCGAGAAGAGGAGAAGCAGACCAGGCAGATGGTCGACAGTGAGAAGAGGAGAAGCTGACCAGGCAGATGGTCGCCAGTGAGAGGAGGAGGAGCCGACCAGGCAGATGGTCGCCAGTGGGAAGAGAAGAAGCGGACCACTCAGATGGTTGTCAGGGAGGAGAGGCCTGACAAGCGGCCTGATCAAAAGAAGGTAAAAGAAGTCCGTGATGTAAAGAACGAAGAGGATGTCCACCGAACGGAACCAGGAATGGTCCGCGAAGAGGACCAGAAAGAGACGGACGAGAAGCTTAATACTTGAAACCAGAAGGAGTCAGAAGAAGGTCGCGACGACCGGTCCAGTCACAGATTGAACAGAAGACAGTGTCCCACTGCTGGGACAAGACCAGAGGGAAACATGTAGAGTGCACGCTACACGGAGAAGCCTGGTGAGGAGGAGATAGAATGCGAGAGGACCAGACCGCGTCGCAAAGGAAGGAAAGAAGAGAAGGAGAGTGAGTGGCAGGACGCCATGAAGAGAGAAGAGGATGACAGGATGTCAGCCTACAAAGGAGGAAGGTACAGTGGCACCGCGCCATGGGCAGACAACCAACACAGGCGTGCGAGGGACCATGAGGCGAAGTGACCGGGCAGAGTACTCGCGTCATCACCGAAGAGAACACCCCGAGACATCGGACCGCCGCCTACTGGCCACATCAAAGGATAATGGTGATGTCATCAGCACCATCAAGGAGTCGCATAACACCCAAGGGAATCCACACACTCCAGGCCATCGGAGTCCCAGAAGGCAGGCCGCCCAGGAACCGTCTGTGCACCCCTGTCACCCTGTAGCATACGGAAGTAGAGCACAACTGAACATTTGAAGATCCACCCCTTGGGATAAAGCAAGACTAGGCCGTGGCCCTGTTGGGAGTTCTGAAGCGACCCCTACGCGCAGCCTACACGAAGGCCCGCACAGCCCACGCGGTCAAGTGGAAATCCAGGGGCAAGGGGCCTCGGCAGAATTCCAGTGAAGTGGGAGTCCGAATGGGAGAGATGTTTAGACAGCAGCTCCTTGACATGCGCAGGATGCACGGAGGCCGCAACCGGAGACTGGTTGCCCGGCAACCCTGAGAGGAAGACACCGAACCGGATGGCGAAGACACCGAGATGGAACATCACCCTGGCGAACACATGAGCGACTAGGCTGTGAGTCCCGTTGGCAGTTCGGAAGCGACGCCTTAGCGCGGCCCACGCGGAGCCCGCACGGTCCCATGACCGCCCAGCCGGAAAGCCCACACGGATGCACCAGTGAGAGAGGTGCCCAAGTGAGAGAGGCAAGTCGGAAGCATCTTGGCCGTCAAGATACTGGAACAGCTAGCACGTCACCTCCAGGCGAAACCTCAGGCCAAGAATCAGCAGAGTGGTTCCCAGCACAGCTCCCCGTATCCAGATGAAGGACTCGTGTACATAGACATTGTTACTGATAGACCAGGTCGGTCTCCAGTAGTTGGCCAAGACGAACACGAATGTCACAGACAATGGTGGTCCAATAAAGCGAACACCGACGGACTGCGGCCTGAAGTTAAGGCTGTTTGGGTATCTGTTTTCCTTTACAGGTCGGACTTAGACATTTCTTTTATCCAAAAGTTGGGAGGGATGCAGTGTCCTGCTGGACACAGTCTAGTGTTCCTATTGTTGCTGAACCCACACTAAACACCCACCCACCACAGGCGTCACCGGTCAGGTGACCCTGACAATAAAAGGGGCCGAGCGCACGTGCTCGTGGCCAGTAACTAACCATACCTCCAGTGTCAGTGTGCTCCTTGTCCAAGTATGTGGGCCTAGCGCCCCCACCACTTTACAATCCCATCAAAAACCTCCTTCTCCTGCTTCTTTCCCTGGCAGCTTAGGGGTATCATGTAGCAGCGGTGGTCTTGACTAGTCGTTTGATTCCCACCAGTCTCAAGGCCCTGAGACCCATTATCATCAGGCTCAGTATCGCCTGCTGCCGGGCTCCCTGCTCTCGCGCGTCAGCTCGTTCCCGGCAGCCGCTCGCTATTCCAGGTGTGCTGCAGCGCCGGCACTCCTGAGTGCACACAGCATTCTCACGCTCGCAGCTCCGGCCCGGTAGTGCTCCTACCTTCGTCTTTGGCCTACGGCGGCCCTGGGTCGGCTCGGGCAGACCTCCATGGGAAGGCCCTAAGTGCCTGCTTTCCAGCTACTGCTGCAAACGTCTTTGGTACACCACAAGGCACAACCTTTCTGCCGTGTAGCGATCCTTTCACGGTGCCTCACATCTTGGGGGCGGGGGGGCACACACCAGTCACAGCTCCCAGAGTCCACAGCCCCCAGCGAAGTCACAGCGAAGCAGACCATAGCCCTGGCCGCGCCGCACCTCCGTACTATGGCCACGGGGCCTGTCAGCACCTCAGTTTCAGCTCTCAGGCTTCTTTCAGGCACTTAACGTCTCGGAGCCAGCGCCATCCGGGCTCCCAACAGCTTCTGGATGAACCCCATATGCTGCAGTGTGTTGATGTTTGCAAAATGTGTCGGATACTTTATGGATTTACTGTCCTGCCCGCAGAGCCTCACAAAGTGGCGGCCATATTACAGCCGGGCTCTCTAGCGCCCCCACCAGTGTTCATTCTTAAAGGCCCATGGCAGCGTTTACTTTTCAGAGCACATTGGATGTGACAGAGAAATCCAAACTTGCTGGCTTCTGTCTGCTAAAAATGAAGTTAGCCAGTGCAACACGCACCCTGTCACACCTATAGCCTGGAGGCAGTCAAGCAGCAGTGTGTGGGGTACAGTGTTGAAGGTCGCTGACAGGTCCAGCATTATCAATACACCCGCCCCCCCCCCCAATCTAGGGTACCTTTGATGTATTCTGATACCTCAACTAATTTGGTTTCTGTACTATTGCCGTCTCTACAGCCAGATTGGCTAGAGTGTAGCACCTTACTAGCTTCCAAACTGTTTGACAGCTGTATATTCTTTTTTTCCCCCAAAACTGTATTGGCATTTTTAGAAAACATAGCACATGTTTGAATTGTTTCCTGGAGACAAATGACAGAGTATCCATTCCCTCCCCTTCACAATCATAAATGGTCTTTCAACAGATCCCCACTATTTATTTACATATATTGCAATCTATATTCACCATTTCCCAAGGTCTGTCTGTTATTACATGTGTCAATAATGCCAGCGTAACTCCCCCGCCCTCCACCAGGATTTTCTTCTGTCTCATTGCGTCAATGGTACCCTTGTCCTATGAAGTCTAAGAGGTTCCAAGATCCTATAGAATATTGTCATTTATGTTTTTCCCCACTCTTCTCAAGCATTTAGGGTGGTCCCCAGATCTGGGATCATGGCCATTCACGCCCTGATATCATCTAGTCTGACATTTTTCCGTACCTGTTTCATTCTAACCTTTTCCGCTGTTGCTCATTCGTACATATCTTTCATCCATGCCACACTGCTCAGGGGCGCAGAACTCATCCACTTTATTGCAATCCAGTGTTTTGGTAATATTAGCCCCAGGAGAACAAATTTCCTACTTAACGCCTTTTTTTTGGGAGTGGGTAATAAACCTAACAGTACTGTGCGTACTTCCGTACCTATCTCCCAGCCAGTGGCTTCTTGTATTTTCTTTAAGATCCCGTTCCAGTATAAGATTAAGGTTGGGCATGTCCACACCAAATGCAGAAAGCCTGCCTCCGGTTCTTTACATCAGGGACACTCACTGGAGTGATCTGGATATATTTTGCTTAGTACTTTGGGGGTAAGATAGGTCTGATGCACGAAACTGTACTGAACCAATTTAAAACGTGTATTTGAACTCACTGTTTTGACCCCTTCATGAACCCTCACCCATTCCTGTTCCGTCATTGGGTCTCCGGTCGCCTCATCCCATCCCGTCTGAATAGGGAGTGTTCCCCGTGGTAGGTCGTCTCGTATCGCCCGGCAGAGATGGGTAATCAAATGCCCCCCTTTACCCCGTGCCATATAGAGCAGGACCTGCAATACTTTAATTGTTGGAGGTTCTTTGGGGAAAGACCTCTATAACTCTCCAGCTACCCGGGCTATCTTTTCGTATTGCAGAAACTGTCTTCTACCCAGATCAAATGAGGCTTCTGCATTCTCTTTAGACATAAACTGTCCATTGATAAATAGGCCCCCCATCATTAGGCAGCCTCCTTCTTTCCACTTCCTTACTGACATAGATTCGGCTATTTTAGTGAAAGGTTGTACTACCCATAGCAGCATATCTGGAGCATAAGGCGCGCGTTTCACCACATGACATATTGTTTTCTTCCAAACTTCTGCAACATGCAACGTGTAAGGGTAACCCCTTGGGGACCCTCCCGCCCAGCATCAGAAGCTCTGGCAGTGATTTCCCTCCATGTGTCCCTGCTAGAAGTCTTTTTTCCCAGTTATCGTGGTCATCTAACCAGGGGATTGCGTGTTGTAACTGCCACGTAATAGAATTCCAGACATGGTACATCCATCCCCCCTGCCACCACGTCCTCTGCAGTGTTAGCAGGCTGATACGTTTACGTTTGGTGCCCCACAACAGGTCAATTAATAATCCATTTTGTGCAAAGACCAGGGGCCTCATGTAGGTAGCCAAATACCGGTCGGTAACGGCCGATTTTCGGTAATTATACCGTTACCGACCGGTATTTTGGCTACTGGTATGTAGGGGGACAATTTTTGGTTTCGGAATTTACCGAATCGGTAAAATTACCGATTCGGTAATAATACCGAATCGGTAATGTTACCGAATCGGTAACTTTTCCGAATCGGTAATTTTACCGATTCGGTAAATTCCGAAACCAAAATCGAGATGTAGGGGGAGTGTGTGGGTGTGTTTAAGAGTCGGTATTTACCACCAACTAATAGTTGGTGGTAAATAATGAATGGATGTGTATGGGCATTTTGAAGCGCGTAGCAGTGTGCAATGTGGCATACATACATGCCCTTAGGGCATGTATGTGTGCCACATGTGCACACATGGCCGAATCAGGGGTGCAACAGGGTGTCAATGTGACACCCTGCCACCCTTGCATGTGTTCCCCCCATTACCGAATCGGTATTTACCGATTCGGTAATGAGGCATACCTTCCCATCAATGGGAAGGTATGCCTCATTACCGAATCGGTAAATACCGATTCGGTAATTACCGAATTGTAACGAATCGGTAAAAAATACCGACTCATTACCTACATACGAGTTACCACTTCTAAAATACCGATTCGGTAACGTTCGGTATTTTAGAAGTGGTAACTGGTATGCTACCTACATGAGGCCCCAGATACTTCCCCAAACTCCTTTAGTGTCTTTAAGGGAATTGGCACTGACTGAATTGGTTGCCAGATATACACAAACGTATCATCGGCGTATTGGGAGACCACATGATTAGGGTTCCCCATTAAAATCCCCCACGCGTCCAGTCAGTCCCTCCGCGCTGCCACCAGTGGTTCCATTGCCATTGCAAAAAGGAGTGACGACGAGGGGCAGCCCTGCCTGGTTCCCCTTTTCATCAGAAATGCTTCAGAGACCCTTCCGCCAGCTCGGATCCAGGCACGGGGATCTGTTTAAACTATTTAGGGAATCCTTATAACACCCCCATCTGCTGTAAAACTGTCCACACATAGGACCAGGCCACTGAGTCAAAAGCCTGTTCCATATCCAATAGAGCTAGGGCACAGTTTTCTGCCTCAAAGCAAGGGGTGTGCCATATATGCTCCAAATGCCATAGATTATAAGTGGTGTTTCGCTTTGGTATAAAACCAGCCTGATCCGTGTGGATCAGGTTTGTTATATGTGGGAGAAGTCTAGGTGCCAGGATGCCACTTAATAGTTTCAAGTCCAGATTTAACAGCAAAATTGGTCTGTATAAGTTCGGCAACTGAGGATCCCTATCCTGTTTTGGAATCATTATTACTATTGCCTCCCTCATAGATGCAGGTAAAATCTGGGACTGCCTAACTTTGTTAAATACTTCTAATAATCGGACCGTTAATATGGCTGTAAACTGTTCATAGAATTCCGCTGGGAAACCGTCGCTTCCCAGAGTTTTTGCGGTTTTTAAACGTTTAACGGCTGCCATTATCTCGTCTGTTGTGATTGGAGCCCCCAGTGCCCCTCTCACAATCTAATCCAAATGGGGAATTGTTTATGACCTCCTGCGGAAGTGCATGTCGTTTTCTATAGAAATTAGCTAAATGTTTGGCTGATATATCAAGGAGTATCCCTTGGTTGTGCTCCAGTTTCCCGTTACTATCCTGAATCTGAATTATTGGCATTGTGTCAGATTCTCTTTTTAACAACCGTGCCAGCATTGCCCCAGACTTATCTCCTTCCCTACATAAGCGTTGCTGATACGCAGTATAATTCTACCTTTTCAGTCGTTTTTATGACTCCAATAATTCAGTGCGAGTTGTAGCCCATTCTACCATTATATGTGCAGAGGTATGGAGTTCGGCCTCCAATTTTGCTAGTTTCTTCTCTTGAGAGTGTTAATCTTGTTCCAATTGGCGTTTCACCCCATATGTCGTTTGCATACAGATCGCCCTCAGGACCACTGTCATGGCCTCCCAATCATGTGCCCTGCTGGAGGCCGTTCCCCAATTTTCCTCAAAGTATCTGACTAGAGTGGTCGAAGCCGCCACTGCAAAAGGGGAGTCCAACAGCGCCTCTGCCCGGAGTCGCCACATAGGAACTGTAGAAGGAGGCCGTTGACCCTCAAAGCTAAGCAAGACCAGGTAATGATCAGAGAGATACCTGGGCTGATAGTTTTATCACTTTTATCTAAGGGGTTAGTTACTGAGAAATAAAACAGTAATCCAGATGGCTAAACGTGTTAGTTGTTGGTGTGTAGCAGGAAAATGTCCTTTGTCTTACATAACGAGTCCTCCAAATATCAATGAGTTGCATAACCCGCAGGATGTCTTACAGAGTCTCTGTCATGCGGGGTTTAGTGTGTAGTCGGGGAGGTTCACGGTCCAATGTCCCATCTATAACACAGTTAACGTACCCCGCCATTAGTACTGTTGCCCCTAAGTATGGTGCCGCTTCCGACATTGCAGAGGGAAAACAGGAGGCGGAGTCCACATTGGGAGTGTATACATTTATGATGTATATTTCCCTCCTCTCTAACATCCCATGCAGGATCACATATCTCCCCTCTGGGTCCGCTATGTGATGTAAATGATGGAGGGGCACTCCGGGCACCACCCAAATAAGTGTACCCCTTGCATAGCCTGAGTATGAGGTAGCATACATCTGGCCCCTCCATCTGCGTCTAATACAAGGCAGTGAGTTCCCACACACGTGTTTCCTGCAAACATGCAATTGACAATTTGCAACTTTTTAATTAGGCAAGCACTCGTCTATGTTTTTCAAATGCTGCCAATCCCCGGACATTCCAAGTGAATAGTTTCAATGGATTGGACGCCATGACAACCAGTCTACAATCTGTGTTCCCCTCCCCTTTGCCTGCCATCTTAGGCACCCCCTAATGAATGCGACATTAGCTACATACGTCAGACTCAGACCAACACTCCCAACCTGAACAAAACTCGGTTAACTGTAAAAATTCCCCAATTCCCCTTCCCTTGGGCAGCATTGCTCGTCCACCCTCCACCATCTGCGGAGAGTTAGGGTTGTCGGTGGCGTCCAATGCAGCACGACATTGCGTATGAGCTATACAACCCCAACATATACATCATTTATGCGTTTGATACTATTTACACTTATCTGCGTCAACCAGACCAAATCGAATTTCCGCCCACTCAGCTTGTAGAGTCCTTAGAAACATGAGAGTGTGGCAGTACATCTTCAGATCCTTCTTTGGGGTCCGAGGGTATCTCTGCCGTCGTAGGGTGTCATCCAGTCGTACCCGAATTCTACCCGGGCTACCCTTGTCCTCTCTATGAGTTTTTTGGTTTGCCCGACTTCTACCTCTGATCGAGCCTCTTCCTTGTGAGGGGCGGGAAGATCCCGCGTGAGTTTCCAAACAGGATTCTGGTTGTCCAGATTCGTACAGCTATTCAGTCACTTCTTCTGCTGAGAAAAAGAAAAAGATTCTTCCTTTACGTTGCACCTGCAGCTTGGCTGGATAAAGAAGGCTGTATTTCATCCTGATATCATGGAGCCGTCGCTTAACCGCCAGAAAAGATTTTCTTTGGTTCTGGACCCTTTGTGTATAATCAGGGTAAACGGCAATGGCGTGACCTACATAAAATTGTGGCCCCTTAATACGAGTAGCTTGCAAGATAGCGTCTCTAGCTCTATGATTGATGAATAGCGCTATAATAGCTCTCGGTGGAGCCCCGGGTCGTGACAGCGTAACAAGAGCTGTATGGACTCTTTCCATCTTAAAAAACTTTGAGAGCCTTTTGGGGGCCAGATCAGTGACGATCCAATTCTCTAGAAACAGCTCAGCCGATGGACCTTAGGCTTTTTAGGGAAATCCTATAAATTGTAAATTATTCCTCCTTGACCTGCCTTCAGCATCCTCGGCATGGTCATCCAATTGTACCACTTTTTTTTTTTTTGCAGTTCATTGACTGTATCCCTGAGCGAGCGAGCGAACCTCTTTTTGCATTACATCAACATTTCAATCACATCTTAATAGGTTAACATCGATCGCCACCGCGTCAATACTATGGACCATATATTCCCGAGTGGATTGAATCGCCTCCAAAATGTCTGCAAGAGAGGGTTCCTGATCCGGGGGGCACTGCGCATCCTCAACCTGCTGCTCCAGGGCCACATCTTGTAGGTCTGGGCCCTGGGGGCAAGGCTACGCATAATTTGAGATTTTATTAGCTTGCACCTTGTTGCCTTTGTCTTTCACCATTGTACGTGTCTCTCCAAATATTTGCTCTTCCTCCGTTAATCTTCTGCATTCTGACCTTGTAGGGACTGCTGCCCGTGTCAGCAGTCCAAGCCACTTACTATCCCTCCGCGTTGTGTAGTTCCAGTTCGCACTGTTTATTGACCTACTCAGGAAGTTTTGAGGCATTCAACTGCTATAAGATTTGCTTTGTCATATTAAAGGATCAAGATCCATAGCGTATCGCTGTTATCCCTCAATGCTCCTCCTCTCCGGTCGTGAATTCAGTTAGGTCCCGCGGCCAGGATCAGCCAAGGTGTGATTGCTATGCCGCACCCTCCAGGCCCCTCCAGGTGGTCGGTATCCTCAGTGCGTACCGTCTCCCTTTTGTGGCCACTAAATACACCAGTGGTTTATGGGATTTGTTAGAGGTGCCTCCCCGGTGCTCACAGATTAGGGTGCCCCAGACTGCCCTCAAGCCAAAAGAAACAGCCGTTACCCACCACTCTTCCAGCGCAATCCGGTGCGGTATCTCCAGACGTTAGATGTTGGATGGGGCCTGCGTATCCCAGAATCATTCCAGTCCATCAGACGTCGCCCCTCTGGATCCCCCTCAAGCATTTCCTTTGTGGGGGTCAAGATTTTGTTGTTTATTTTCCCCTCCTCTCTCCCCTTTCAGTTGACTTCTGAACTCGTTTGATCATAGCTGCCACACCTCTCACCTTATGGGCCTCCGCACTTAGGGCCCGCTCCTCTCCGAGTGAGGGCTGTCTGCTCCGCCACAGCTCGCCATATCAGCAACCAGTCAGAAGGGCCCTCTCCACTGCAATAGACCCACCTCCTCGGTAGCCACAACTTCAGCTGCAATTTCTCGGGTTTCCTCCGTTGCGTGATCCTTTATTATGGCCACCGCTGTCCACTCCGACCGTTGAGACTGTTCGGGTGCCGTGCTCAGTCATTTCCCTTGACCCAAACTCAGTATTTTAGAGGGTAGAGCCTCCCCTAAATTCAGATGGACACCTTCAATCGGCTGAGTGCCCGATGGCTGTTATGCGGAATCCAGGAGTGTATGATTACGCCACCCGCTTCCTTTTCAAGATGGCGCCACGGAGGCTTTGCGTTGGTTTTCTTGCTCGGGTCTCGGAGAGATGCCAGCTGAGATTATGCGTGTCAATGCCAATGTACGTTTCTGGGTTCATGCTATTACTTTTCGATACTTTTTTAGGGTTTAGTGTCTCTCGTACACCGCAGGATTTTTGAGGATTCTTTTGCCCCCGGCGGGAGATCCAGCAAATACGTCTACCGGGCCATCCGCTCACGCTACACCCCTTGACAGTTGTATATTCACCTGCTTCTCCAAAGTTTTGGATAAGGCTGGCAGCAAGGAGATAGGCCTGTAATTGGCCAGAATAGCAGGGTCCGCCACTGGCTTTTTGGATCTTCGCCTGTTTCCATGCACTAGGGACTGACGCTGTACTTATTGAGGTGTTTAAAATCCAGTTTACAGTCAGATTGATAGTCTCTGCCACCAAAGACAGCAGTTTCGGGGGGGCATGGATCATTGGGAGAGACAGATTTGATGGCTTTAAGAGCCTTCGGCGAGCAGTCCGACTGAAAGTGTCATAACTGCTCAGGTTTATCCTAGCCGTTGGGATCTTCCTAGCAAGCTGTAGCATCTCGAGGTCAACCTCGGGTAGCCATCCTGTAACTAGGGTGGCTTGAATGCTAGAGATCTTATTAGTAAAGAATCTTGCCAGAATTTCGCACCAGTCAATCGAGGCTGCCTTGGTGTAAGTGCAGGCCGCCGGGATCATAAAACTCTTAACTATAGAGAAAATCTCTTTTGAGCTGTTTCCTGCCTGTGCAATGCGCTCCTCGAAGTAAGCTTGCTTCACTTTGGTTATAGCTGCATAGTATGCCTTTTGAGCAAGTTTAAAGGTCTCTTTTTCAGCTATAGAGTTATAATCCTTCCTCCATTTACACTCTAGTGTCTTACAATGTTTTTTCTCTATTCTGAGGGCAGCCGAGAACCATAGACTAGAAGTTTCTATGTGTTCTGCTGTGGAAAACCGGGGCCAGATCTACTGCAGCGTTTCTGATCCAACTGTCATATTTCGTGAGATCAGGGGCATGGCTTGGCCGGCTGCAAAATGGCTGCACTCTAAGTGGGCTCTGCCAGCCAAGCTCATCATCCTACAACATCCTGCAGGCATTTGACTAATCGCCTCCTGAACTGGCATCGCCGCCACTCAGCTGCTCCGGCGGCGCATTTTGAGACCTTCTCTGCCTCCCTGGGTCGATATCTGCTGCTGTGCGAGGCCCGGGCCTGGGCTCTGTGGTGCGCGTGGCCGTCTTGGCCTCCCGAAGCCGGCTGTGAGATCCGGACCAGGACTGGAGAACTCCCCGAGGCGGCGCCTCCACTCTGCGGACGTCTGAACTGGTAGGTTCGTTGCTGCGGGGGCGCCCCGCGGTGTTGCTGGGGGCGCGCTCGCCTACTGCCTGCTCTGACCCACGAACTACCGGGTGCGGTTGCTCCTCCGCTTGCGCCTGGGGTCTGGGCCTCTGCCATCGGGCCTGGCGAGGCGGACGGCGCGCCCCCCTTGATCCCCCTGCTGCGCACGGTCCCTGCCCGCTGCATCCTCCGGCTTTCCAGCTACCGTGGCTGACGGCTCCTGACTCTACCTCTAGCGTCGTTGCAGCCTACATTGCGGTGGTCCTGTGGCGCTTTCCGCATCCAGCCTCGCCCCTTCTGGCTGGCGCAGCCTGCCGCCTCGCCCTGCAAAGGCCGGACAGTACTTCCTGCAATATTCGATTGAGACGCGGCCTCCCACGCTACGCCGGCTGAGCCCTGCTCTGGTCCTGCGGCGCGCCCCTGCGGATTGTGCCAGTGTCGCTCCCCAGCCTGCCCCCGGTCGGGAGCCTGACGGAGCTGCCCCGTCTCCTGCTTGCTCAGCTACCTGCGCACCCACGCTGGATTCGATGCTACCCTCTGCTGCTGCACCTGCTATTTGGGGCTGACTGCTGCGGCCGGCTCTCCGGGGTCCCGACACGACCGCTGTGCCCCGTGCTGGTTGGGTGATCGCCCGTCTGTGGCGCCCGCCCGGTTCCGGACCCTCAGGCCTTTGGATTCCCCGTCTATTCACGAGCAGCCCAGCAGGGTCTCCGCTGGCTGGCTGCATATTATTCTTACTGGGCAGCCCCTCTTCCTGCGGCCTCTGCTCCTACCGTTGTCTGCCTCAGTCCTCCATATCACTGGCCATGGGTAGAACTGACCCCAAGCAGCCAAAGATTGCGTTTGACCAACGCCGCCAGAGGCGTCAGGAGGGCGCCGGGACAGACAGCGTTGATCCCCTGGCTACAACAGAAATGGCGCAATCTTGCGAGGATGATTTAAAAGCAATCATGCTGGAGGTTAAATCCACGGTTACCACCATAGCGACGCAGCTGGATCAGTTGTCGGCCCGTCTGGACACGGTAAAGGCCCGGGTTGACTCCCACGATGCCCGACTCCTACATGTTGAGACTAGGATGTCTGACGCGGAGGACGCCGCCATCCAGGACCGCCAAAAACTTCTGCAGATGGACAAGTTACTAGCCATTATACGCGATAAGAATGAGGATTTGGAGGCATGTTCGCGTCGCAGTAATCTTCGCATTACTGGGGTGCCCGAATCCACCAACATCTCTCGCATGGAGGACTTTGTGGAGCAGCTAGTCCTGAAGGTCTTTGGCGACGTGCTCTCGCCGGTCTTCATTGTAGAGAGCGCCCACCGTTCCCTTGGCCCCCGTCCGGTCCCTGGTTTGCTGGCACATCCCATCATTGCCAACATTCTGAACTTCAGAGACCGCGATGCCTTCCTCCGGGCTGCCAGGGAAAAAGGGGACATTCGCCACTAAGGCAACAACCTTTTGTTCTACCCTGACTACACCATCACAGTTCAGGCAGCCTGCCGTGAGTTCCTGCTGGCCAAACGGATCCTGCAGAAACATGAGATCCCCTACTCACTCGCGTACCAGGCCAAACTGCGTGTCAAACAGGGCACGAAAACTCTCACCTTTCCAGATCCTAGAGAGGCACTGGCATTCGCCAAAAAACTCAACAAAACTCATCGCTCTTCACCCGCAAATTCCCAGGTTACCGCTGCTGAGCACCTCAGTGACAATGACTGACTTATCATTTGCCCTATGTGATGGTTTCCCCAGGTCTACGTGTTCTCATGGACTATACAACCAATTCAGGCCTCTGGTTCCTGCGGCCCTCTGAGGCACCTATATATGTGTGTTTATCTTCAATGCATAGTTCTGTTCTCCCTTAAATGTTATTCCTAATGTCTGCATACTCCTGCAGCTTGGCCACCCTGTCTCCCAGGCATTGGTGTTCGCTGGGCTTCGTCATGCCCCCACAGGATAATTCCCATCATGGGCACTACTTCTCCCTCTCCAAGTTGCGGGACCCTGGGGTGGGTTTGGGTGGTACCTCAGCCTGATTGGGGGGTTGGTGTGGGTGCGGGGTTGGGGGTGTTTCTGGCGTTTTTTGTTTTCCTGGCGGGCTTCGGGGGTTGGTCTTGGGGTTCATGGCTCCTTCCCGTAGACTTGTTGTTTGTTTTTGCAGTCAATTGCCTAGGCACTGTCCTCACTCAGGTTTCTTTTTCAGGTTCAGTATCTTACCGCTAATGGGCCAGTATTATCTGTGTTACTGGTGCATTTAAGAGATTGCGAGATGTATATGTTCAAATTGTGTGGAAATGTTTTCATGACTGTTGACATGCTCCTATCACACACATCTCATCACCTCGTTCATCGTTCATCCATGCCTCTCTGGCCCACCATGTCACTCTCCCCATACATTACTCCCCTTATGGCAGCACCATGACTGACACTACACTCTGGACTTGGAATGTCCGTGGGCTGAATGACTTCCGCAAAGCGCGCTTGGTACACGCCCATGTCACACGACATAAGGTGGACATATGCTTTTTACAAGAGACCCATCTCATGCAGCCCACTGCTACAAGACTCCTCTCCCGACACTTGGGCGAGATACATTCCTCCTTCTATTCCAATAACTCCCGGGGGTGTCCATACTCCTGCGTAGGGGGCTCCCATGGCAGACCTCCCAGGTGCTCACTGACCCTGATGGGCATTTTGTGATACTCTGCGGCACCCTGCGAGCTCAGCCCCTGATACTTGCGGCAATATATGGTCCCAATTGCGACGCCCCGGATTTCTTTGATAAAGTTTGGCATCGCATATCGTCTCTTGGCCCTGCTGTACTTCTTTGGGGGGGGCGATTTTAATGTAACTCTGTCCGCCGCCCTGGACCGTTCTGGTTCCCACTTCTCCCACCCACGCGCAGCCTCACTCCTTAACTCCATTCTCCTGGACAACTCCCTCTATGACACATGGCACCACGCTCACCCTGCGACGCGCGAGGGCACATGTGTCACAGGCTCCCGAGGTTTCTGGTCTTGGTTGGATTTATGGATCACCTCCCCTGACGCACTGGTCTGGATGTCCTCGGTGGACCATATGGCACGCACTGTCTCTGACCACGCTCCCGTCTGTCTATCACTCCGGTTCCCTCACTCCCCCTGTCGTGCCTTCCAGTGGCAGCTCCCCCCAACGCACTTCGTGATATGGTATTTTGTGATGAGATACAGACCGCAATCTCAAACTATTTTGAGCTCTATGAGGGGTCGGTAGACTCCCCGTCCACGCTCTGGGAAGACTTCAAGGTAGTCATTCGCGGAGAATGTATTTCCAAGCAATCTGGCGTCCTGCGCTCCATCCGTGGCACTCTGGACAAGATTGAAAAGGAGATAAATCAGTTGGACGCCTCTCATGCCCAAAGCCCAAGTGCTGACACACTTGTCAAGATACATGAGAAACTTACTGAATTTTCAGATGAGGCAGCCAGGGAAGTAGCTTTCCTCAGGAGAGAGGCGAGGGCGCGTCATTTTGGTGAGGGCGATCGGCCCGGTAAAACTCTGGCGAACCTACTCAGACGACCTCGTGCGGCATAGTACATCACCGCCTTGCAGGATGATGGGCCATCTCGCACCACCTCTCCAGAAGACATCAAGGCGCGCTTTAGCGCCTTTTACACTCAACTCTATACAGCCGGTTCAGTCCCGCCTCGCGAGGTTCTCAACCAATATTTCGACACTCTTGAGCTCCTCTGGCTCAGAAATGCGCATCGGGAATACTTGGATGAGCCCTTTTCTAAACAGGAGATTCTAGCTGCAATAAACAGTATGCCAGGCGACAAGGCCCCTGGCTCCGACGGCCTACCGGCGTCCTTCTACAAGGCATTCGCTCCTCTACTAATCCCACACCTTGCGGTTATGTATAACGACTCCTTTGAGTTGGGCAAATTCCCCCCATCAATGCGTGAGGCACTTTTAACACTGCTTCTTAAACCAGACAAGACCCCTGAGTTGAGGGATTCATATCGTCCCCTTTCACTTATCAACACGGATAATAAAATCTTTGCCAAGTTGCTTGCCTCCTGCCTCCTCCCACTCATCGCCCGCCCAGACCAATCCGGTTTTATTCCCGACCGTGCCACCTCTCACAACCTTCGGACCATTTTCTCTGTTCTGCATCAAATCAACCCGGCTCTCCCGGCAGTGGCAGCCCTGCTCGATGCTACCAAGGCTTTCGACACCTTGGAGTGGCCTGTCCTGTTCTACCTTCTCCCCCGTTTGGGGTTCAGTCAGATCTTTATACGTACGGTGCTGCTATTATACACACTTCCTACCGTCCGCCTCCGTATCAACGGTCAGATCTCCGAGCCCATTTCGGTAGGGCCCGGTACCCGACAGGGTTGCCCGCTCTCACCCATGCTCTTTGCTGTTGCTATGGGGCCCCTTGCGGCTCACCTTCAACAGCATCACACTCAGAGAGGCTTTGGCTTTGCGGCACGAGCTTTACTAGTCTCCATGTATGCGGACGATATCGCACTTTATGTTCGGCACCCACAGGAGAACCTCCGTCCTCTTGTCCGGGAGGTGATACGCTTTGGTGGCTATTCCGGTATCCAGGTTAACTGGAACAAGTCAGTGTTATTCCCTCTCATGGATGCCACGGCCCCTTTTGATTCTGACTACCCCTTTGTGTGGGCCTTGGAGCCAACTAGATATCTTGGTATTTGGTTGAGCAGGGACGTCGACGAGCTTTGGAGGGCCAGCTTCGGTCATGCTGTTGACTGGTTTGAGTCCAAGATCCCCCTTTGGAACCGACTGCCGTTGTCCCTGGCTGGACGCATAGCAATCGCAAAGATGGTGGTGCTCCCCAAATTCTTATATCTTTTCGTCAACATCCCCATCCCTCTCATGGCTCACTTTTTTCGCAGGGTCCGCTCACTGCTCATCAATCTGGTTTGGGCGGGACGACAACCTAGGGTCGCTTACAACATTCTAACCCTTCCAATGTCGCGTGGTGGGCTGGGAGCCCCGGATCTTAAGCTTTATGCTCTCAGCGCTCAGGCCAGTTTTCTCCATTTCTGGCTCCACCCTACCCCATTCCAGCCTTACGTAGCGGTGGAGGCGGACCTGGCAACTCTCAACCGCACTCTTCGCCCCAGCGAAGCTCCTACGCACTGAAGTCGACACGGTCGAGACCTTGCGTTGGGCCTGGGATGGCATACGTAAGATCTCTGGCTCGGATTTGCTTTCGGCAAACACCATGCCCATTGCCCACCACCCCGCTTTCCCCTCACTCCAGTCGTCGGCGATGGCTATACACGCTGCTCGCCTTGGCCTGCTCACTATTTTGGATCTGTACCCTGGGGAGACCTTCTTCTCGCTCGCTCCCAACGCTGGCCCCATGGATACTCTGCTATTTTACCAGCTCCGGGCGACTTGCAGAAAGCTACATCCTACCTTTCCCCAGCCCCCCCCCCCCGCCATCGTTGACCACTCTTGACATGCTTTACGCCTCTTCCTCTCCAAAGAAACTGGTCACCAAGATCTATGCTCATACGCTAGCGGCTTCCTCCATCTCCACCGATCGAGCGCATATAGCTTGGGGCGAGGACTTGAGAATCGAGATCTCCCAAGCGGATTGGCTTTACTGCTGCACACAGATCAAGCGTCTCTCCCCCAACTACCGCTTACGACTAATACACTTCAAATATATACACAGATTATATCGCACTCCCGCCCAACTCCACAGATTGGGCCTTGTGGCCAGTGACAGGTGCCTACGCTGCTCCGCGCCCGTGGCCGATTTTGCTCATCTTGCCTGGTTATGCCCGCGAATCTCTGCATATTGGCAGGAAGTCTGTGCAATCATCTCCGAAATCACCTCCTCACCATTGCAGCCTGACCCCACGATCTGCCTCCTGGGCTTTGTTAAATTCTGCCCTGACCCAACCCGTCGTTTGACGGCCATGCTGCTTTTTCTGGCCAGGCACAGAGTCTCCATGTGCTGGGGCCACAGGCCTGCGCCCAAGGTGCCACTCTGGTTGGAAGACGCTTCTCGCTGCCACACCCTCCTATCTGAGTTCTGGGATCTCCTGCCAGCTAAAACCCATCCTCTAGATACATGGAGCCCACTAGTCACCTATCTCGCAAGCCGCACCCCTCAGCAATCAGCGACCGCTCCCGCGGTCCCCGCCGGCTCCCCTCCCGCGGCTGCCGCCGATGCTGGTCCATAAGCTGGTCCGCTCTGATACACGACCTCCCGCCGTTATTGCCTGCCTTCCCTACATATGATGTTTCCCCCCTGGGTGTCTGCTCTTGCCCTCTCTCATTGAGTCTCTGGCAACTCTACAGGACATTGTCTCTATTGTCACATGAACGTGTAATTATCTTTGCTGTGCTGCAATGTATTGATGCGCCTTGTCTGCTGCATTTGTGGTGACTATGTAATTGTACTGTGCATACTCTTTGAAATAAAGGTTTTTTGAAAATCAAAAAAATATATATATATATATATTTCGTGAGATCATCATTCAGTATGCTAGATAACTCTGGGAGATGTTGCTTTAGTATATTCGAGAATTCCTGCGGGTCTTTTTTTTGAGAGCTTTCCCATTACAGGTCAGACCGCTCTGGGAAGGAGCCTGTATTACTGGCCAGTGCCATGAGAATCTGATTAAGAGGCGATCCGACCAAGACAGTAGTTGTTGATCCTCCATCTGTATTAACACATTGGAACAAACTTGATCCAGTATGTGCCCACCTTGATGTGTCGGTTTCACCACGTACAGGCTTAGATTAAGCAAATTCATGAATTCTTTCAAGACTGAGGCTTCCATGTTGTCTTTTCTGTGTAGATGTATGTTAAAGTCTCCTAAGATCGTGAAATGTGCATATCTAAGGGCTAGATGTGTGATGGCTTGATAAACAGATTTCAGAAAAGAGCCAGCTGGACCTGGCGGCCTGTAGATTAGCATCCCGCCTACTGAGTGTTGGTGTGATAGTGAGATACAAAAGCCCATGGCTTCTGCGTTCAGCAAGTGATCCACCCCAATGTCTTGGAAACCCCATTCTTCTCTGAGGATAACTGCTAGACCACCTCCCCAGCCTTCTATTCGGTCTTTTTTTAATACATTTTGAAGCCCTTCGGTATGTCGATGGCAATTATAGGGTTCAATTCATCTGATAGCCAGGGTTTTGTGATACATAGAAAGTCAAAACTGCCTTCCTCTAGGAGGTTATATATGTTGTAAGTGTGTTTTTGCATTGAGCGTGCATTTATCAGTACAGCGTGCACTGAAATGGGAGCTTTTTTAGAAGAACAGGTTGGGCGCGCTTATCTGTTTCAGTGCCCCACGTATGATAGAAATGACAGTCTGAGCAGTTTATCTCAACCCCCACCGAAAGGACCCTAAGCTCTATTTGACATGGTCAGCGGCGCAAGATCCAGCAGAGCAATTCTACTGTAACTGATGCGCATCTTACTGTCTGCAAGATCCCAGGCAGCATTTTCTGGGATGCTGACGAGCACGCCAGCCGTGCGTCCGCGCAGCGTGACTGCTTTTAAGCATGACCCCGACGACCATTAGAGCGTGCACAACAAAACAAATGGCGTCTCTAGTTGTCTGACCGAAAGGCTCCTTTCTCCTCCCTTCCTGTGCAGCGCAAATTCCCTCTCAAAAAGCCCGATCTAAAAAGCACCGGTAAGTTCAGTTATCGTTTCCACATTAGAAGCTTTACAAATTTAAAACAGTAAAAAAGCTATTAAATGCAATAAAGTGCAATGTGCAAGTTCAAAACAAAAAGCACTGTGCTACAACACGGACCGACCTTCTACTGTCGCGCCAGCGCAGTGTGACTGCTTTTAAGCATGAGCCCCGGCGACCACTAGAGCACACACAACCAAAACAAACATTGGCATAGCCAATAGGTCTCGCCTTTGGTATGTTATACGTGTTTAGTTATCCAGCACAATATCCTTGGTGCAACAACATCAACTGTTGCATGGCTAAACACTTATAAGGTCCCAAAGGCGAGACCAATTGGCTATGTCAATGCTTGTTTAGCTAAGGGCCCGTTGCATTCTGGGACCTGTAGTTCATGTTGTAAATATGGGTTGAAAACTCCCAGCATGCAATGGGCTGTTGATGAAAAGCCTACATCTGCCTGAAGGGTTCTACGTGGCTATCATAACATCAAATAGTGTTACAACCGAAGCTCGGTATGGGGTGTAGTAATGGGGGATGGTCTAAATGAGTAATTGACGATAATATTCTGCTGCACCCCTGACAGCAGTGAAACGGTCCTTTATTGAGAGAAGGCACTCTAAAGTTTCTCGGGCCCCTGCACTAGAATCTCAGCTATGCAAGTTTGTTTTGCGCACATGGAGCCCTGAATTTACAAGAGGTTAAATAATAAATGTGTCAAAAATAATACGTTGTTTCTATTTAGCGCTTCATACCTCACTTTGGTGCCTAAGCGCTGTGAAAAACCCCTACGTCATCTGCAGCGATTGCTGGACTTTGTCCCTTGTGATTATGGCAGAGTTTAAGTAATTGAGTAGCGGTGGAGTCTACTTATTTCTTTGTTTCTTTCAAGTGCACTTGTACAAATGGGCTGGCTTGGTTTGTTAAATAACCCATGAAGTGCTGGAAGGACATGGCCAAGATCACAGGCCAATATTCAACCAGTGCCAAGTTACTGAAACACACATAATTGTGGGAGAGCTGTTAAAAGAATACGCTGCAAAAACAACAATTGATGGACAGAATGCAGAACAATGTCATACATTCACCCCAGTACAGAGATCTGGGCCTAAATCCATCGTTTTTTTGCTCACCATGCCATTCCAGTTTGAACCCAGCCATATGCAAATCAGTCTTGACCCTGTGCCCCATGGGAACAGTCCAGCCCGAACTGCCAAGCCAGGTCCTCCCTGGACTGGAAACAAGCATCCTAGGACCGGTTTCGGGCTTTCAGCCCTCGTCAGCCAGGATAGCCTGATTCCAGTGGCATGGAGAGCAAGGGACTCACGTCTGAGCATACCCTTCCCACTCGGGGTAACAAATGCAAAAACAACAATTGATGGACAGAATGCAGAACAATGTCATACATTCACCCCAGTACAGAGATCTGGGCCTAAATCCATCGTTTTTTTGCTCACCATGCCATTCCAGTTTGAACCCAGCCATATGCAAATCAGTCTTGACCCTGTGCCCCATGGGAACAGTCCAGCCCGAACTGCCAAGCCAGGTCCTCCCTGGACTGGAAACAAGCATCCTAGGACCGGTTTCGGGCTTTCAGCCCTCGTCAGCCAGGATAGCCTGATTCCAGTGGCATGGAGAGCAAGGGACTCACGTTTGAGCATACCCTTCCCACTCGGGGTAACAAATGCAAAAACAACAATTGATGGACAGAATGCAGAACAATGTCATACATTCACCCCAGTACAGAGATCTGGGCCTAAATCCATCGCTGTCCTTTGAAACACTCTTCCTGCAATAAAAAAAAAACTCAACGTCACTCTCCCCAAGACAAACACAACTGAAAAACCACTAAAAGTCAGAGACATGCAGATTTTTCCCATGTGTACAGTGCATGGCCGCAGACCAAAAATAAACATTTCATAATAGGCAGTAATCTGAGCACCCTGACAATGGCAGGTGCATAAGAAATGCGGCGGCTCTTTTACAGACACCCGAGACCGAGCCTGCACTCAGGAGTGACCAAACACCGGGCGCACATACAATACGAAAATATCAGCTAACAGCATCCGCATTGGGACACCATAACGGCTGGCCTGATTGTCTTGTCCCCATTCGGCTGGTACGTGTGCCAGGGAGCTGGGGGCCCTAACTTTGGAATTGAAACGGTGAAAATCAGGACAAGTACACTTCAAATTTAACAGAGATTATAGGTTCGGTATAGGCTATTTCAGAGGCTGTAACTCCCGTCCTCTCTGTGCCATCGCTACTGCCAGTAGTGGGAGCAGGGTTCGGTGGAGCTGCACTTTTGAAGCAACAGCCTTCTAGGAAGTGAAAGCCTTCGTTCTAGGAAGCCACAGCCTTCTAGGACGCCACAGACTTGACATCTTTAAACACCACAACTCCCACCCCACCTCAGCATATCCCGGTCTCCTGACATACATTCCTCAGGGTTCCGCTACACCCCAGCCTCCTCTGCAGGCGCTGCACACTTAGAATAAGACCTTACCTCATCCGCCGGTAGCCCGAACACTTCCATAGGAGAGACTACCATGGCTCCAGACTACCCACGAAACCTAGTCCTGACCACGGGCACCACCCACTGCCATACCCAACAGTTCAAAAAGGAAAAGAGCCAAGCCCGAAGGAGATTTCAGGCAACCAACACCGCCTGAAGTCCCATCAAATTCCAGCCCGCCCTAAATATAAACAAAAAACAGAGCGCGGTGAGCCTAAATCGGGCACCGCGCTCCGAATTAAAGTAAACCAGCACTGTAAAAAAAAAAATAGCGAATGGTGCGCAAGAGAGCGTGCACCAGGGCTCGATAATTTAAAACACATGTCGCCCCTGAGATGCGGGAGCTGCTGGTGTGCGTGCGTGGTTGCGAGCAGCAGCATATGCTTCCAATTAACGCGCCCGCGTCTGGGTACGATAATTGGAAACATATGCTGTTGCTGCAAGTAACCTCACGCATTAGGCCATGGGCGTGCACATGGGTGGGACAAAAAGAGGCTTTGGCCAATTGCGTGCTGTCTTTGTTAAAGAGACGCACGTAAAGGTCAATAGCCTGGGGCAAAACTACAAGCACACGCGTGAGCGTGTGGTGGATTTCTGAAAGCCCTTACATAAGGTAGAGCCGAGCAGCACATGCGCGCTGCGCTAGGCTCGACCTAAAAACTGCGTCTCTAGTTGTCTGACCGTAAGGCTCCTTTCTCCTCCCTTCCTGTGGAGCGCAACTTCCCCCTCACAGAGCCCCAATCTAAAAAGCACAGTTAAGTTCAGTTATCGTTTTCACATTATAAGTTTTACAAATGTAAAACTAGCAAACTCATTAAAACAGTAAAAAAGCGATTAAATACAATAAAGTGCAATTTGCAATTTCAAAACAAAAAGTGCTGTGCTAGAACACGGACCGAACGTCTACTTATACAAGACTGACTTGTATATGGCTGGGTCCAAACTGAGGAGGCATAGTGTGCAAAATAATGATAGCCAGGGATGCAGCCTGAGTAATTACCAGTGGCTGAGATTAATTCAAGCATTCCATCCATCACATTTTTGTATATTTCAGTGTTAACTTATACCATAAATATGAATGGTGTGAGCCTAACGCTCTTTTTTAGGTCTCGGCTCGAAGGCTGCGCTTGCGCAGTCTCGCTCCGAGATTTAATGTTTGGAGAAGAGGGGCTTGAACCCGCCCCTCTTCTCCCCTCTTCTCCATTGGCTGGCCTCTTAAATGCTGGCCAGCCATTGGAGAAGAGGTTTGTCTCTCTGAACAGGCCCCGTCCTTTTCGGATTCGGGGGCGTATTTTTTGCTACTTTTCTAATTATCTCCTCCAGCCAATGGCAAGAGGAGAACACGCCCCCGAATCCGAAAGCGCCGCTGCCTTTCTCCGAGGCATTTCTGCTTCGCCTCGGAGAAAGGCAGTGGCGTGTGTAGTATCGGGGTAGTGTGCTTATTTTTCAATCCAACCAGGTCAGAGCCCCCCGCCCCCCACCTGAGATGTCAAATCTGCCCAGCTGTGTCCCTCGCAGGTTGCACCCCACCCTGTAACCCAGGCACCGTTGGCGGCCCTGTCTTCTTGCCAGCAAGAGCTGCGCCCTGTTGCCTTTGTATATTTTTCTCAGGGTTGATTTGCTTTTCCCTTATTTGATGTTTACTCGGCTGATTCGTTCTTTGATTGTTAGCTTACATTTCTTACCTGTTCATTTTACGCTCACGGGCTCGCTTTGTAATCTGAGCCGCAGCCAGACACGCATAGAATGGCCCCCGTGGTTATCATTTACAGTTACAGGTACCGCAGCCTACTTGTGGCCTGAGGGGGCGCTCTCGGCCCCGTGGCAGGGCAAGGGGCAAGTGTTCTGCTGTTCAATTGGCGTCGTGACAGCCCCGCTGGCCTCGTAGTGAGCGCCTCAAGGGGCCTTCTGCCCATGTGGCAGGGAGAGTGCCCAGCTGTGCCCTCGGGAGGGGTGAGGGCCCAGCTGGCTTCGTGTCAAGGAGATGGGCGGGGGTTGGGGGCCTGCAAGGTCTGTGGGGGGCCCAGCGACCACTCGACATAGCAGTGGGACAAGAGGCCTCCTTGCCCTGTGCCAGAGCCAAAGAGAGGTGTGGGCGTGTCCTGCTATGTCCGTGGAGGGATGAGCGAGGGTAGGGGGGTCTGCTGTCCCCGTGGCAGGGCGAGAGTCAAGTCTGTCATAAATTACACCTTTCGCTTATACGGTTTTATTTTTATCCAACTACGCAGTGCGTTCTGGGAGTTGTAGTGGCACTTTTTCCAATAAATTGTGGGTTTAAAAGTCCCTACAAATCCGACCGCGGAAAGTGGGCTAAAATGCCCCGACGGGCTGAGGGTGCCAAGTAAAAATGGCGCCGAGCTGGAGATAGCGCTAATGTGTCACTTTCATGGTGGAAGGCGCTACACGAGTGGTGATATCTTAACTCGGGGCTGCTTGGCAGTGAGAGCTCCGAGCAAGGATATGCGAGGGGAACCGAAGATCAGCGGCCGGATTACGTGGCTTGTCCGACACATAGCTCATGAGATGTGAAACTCGAAGCGCCTCTCGCTAATGGGAAGCGTCTGCAGGGCCAGGGAGGCCGCCATGAACGCGTTCAACGGGTCCCCAGGAACCAAAACCCAGAGCAAAATAATAAACCCGTCCCTTCCCTTCGCTGTTTGCAGTTGGAGGAATTTCACTGGGCGTGGGCGGGCGTCTAAACATTTCCAGATGGTGTCTGTAGGTTTCGGCTTTCCAAGCGGAGGGCGAGGCCTGGTGACCCGGGGTGGAAAGTGGGAACTTATTGAGCAGGAGGCGGTGGCACTGAGATGGGGCGAGTGGAGGGGGGGTGGGGGGAGGCTTTGCAGGATTGGGGGAGAGTGTATGGGGTGGGGGGAGTTATTGACTGTAGTGTTGAGCGAGGGGGGGGTAGGTGGAGGGGAGGCATGGTTTAAATGCAAGGGAGAATGATGTCAAGTGTGACCAGAAACGCCTAAATGGTGCCAATGCAACGTCACAGATTGCATTTTTATGACACTTACAAGCCCGCCCCCAGACGACAATATCGAATCAGATTTATTTTATAAATTCTGAGTGAAATGGACAGTTCGGCGGTGAACATCTTGTGAAGAATAGGCACAATAAAGTGCTTACAAATGAACGTTTTGAAGTGCTGCACGTCTACTTCTAAGCGCTGTCTCCCTAGTGAAGGATGTCCAACGTGGGTCTCGGCGGACCGCATCATGTCAGATTTTTACGTTAGATAATTGTGCAAACAATGGCCATACATTTTATATTTTATATAGTGAATGGTTATCACGATGTGTCATGAGCCCGTGGATGACACCATTCCATTATTTTGAGGTCATCAGACTGTGGATTACTTAATTCCCTAAATTCCGTAATGGCCAGAGCTGCTGACTTTGGATCGGGGGCATTGAGCCGCGCGGGGCACGCTGCAGTAATTCCCCTCCGGCAGGGGGCGGGGAGATGCAGGCTTCTCCTCAACCGTCGTCTATTTGGGGCGGCTGCGTAAGTCTTCTAAGAAGGGGTCGGATGACGGGGGGTAGGCTCTGGGTAGTAGGGCTAGAATAAGCCACCTGTGGGGCAGGTGGAGAGAGCCCGAGGGTGGGCACATGGAGGAGGTGGGGCTTGCGAGAGAAGGACACTTGGGGCAATGGGAATCTGCAGCAGGAGGGAGGGATTAGTGAGAAAGCTTCCCCCCATGTAGTGCGTGCCCCATGGGGATGGTGGCCACCTTTGGTGGGAGTGGTCATATAGAGGGATTGGGCCAGGGGAAGGTGGAGTTAGGGAGTAGGGCATCTAGGAAAGGTGGCACACGGATTCGTTGTGGGCTACCTGGAGGACAGAGAAAGATGAGCAGCAGAAACTACTTGGGACAATGCGGATGATGATGGGGGGTGTGGCTGATTGGGGACCAGGGCATCTGTGTGTGGATGATGGGGGACCAGGGCATCTGTGTGTGGATGATGGGGGACCAGGGCATCTGTGTGTGGATGATGGGGGACCAGGGCATCTGTGCGTGGCTATTGCAGCAGACTGTTGAAACCTCCTGCTTTTAAAGCCAGACAAGAGATAAACACTGCTTAGTTTGTGTGGTCTCTCTTCAGTGTTTAGTAGCCTGTGCAGACCCCCATTGCCTACCTGTTGTGATGCTTGCATTTTAATATCCTTGGCAGAAAGGGCATGATGCTGAGGGTGTGTGGGACCTTTGGAGCTTTCACTGTGTGTATGTGGCTCTGTGTATGTGTGTGTGGCTCTGTGTGTGGCTCTGTGTGTGTGTGTGGCTCTGTGTGTGTGTGGGTGGCTCTGTGTGTGTGTGGGTGGCTCTGTGGGTGGCTCTATTTGTGTGTGGGTTGCTCTATGTGAGTGGCTCTGTATGTGTGGGTGGCTGTGTGTGGGTGGGTGGCTTTGTGTGTGTGGCTCTGTGTGTGTGTGCAAATGCAATAGGTCTCGCATTGGAGAGTGATTAAGCTATTGACATTGTAAATAACAATGCAGTTTCTTCTAATGTTTTAAAAACAAAAACATAAACAAGAATAATGTCATGAACAATGCCAACAGCTCTAACTTTAACAATGCCGAGAACATTGCATTGTAAATGCTTGTTTCATTTTGTTTGCTACATGTGACATGTTTCATTTTCTGTAAAAGTTTTTTCTGTCCTGTTTTTTGGTGTGACTAACTGTCTGAGTATAGAGTGTTCTGGGTGTAAAAGTAAGTAATGTCGCTGGGGTAAACTGGCCAGCAGGAAGGTTGCCTAAGGAGTGGTGTGCAAGGAGTGATCTACGAGTTTTGTTGTTGTTTTTACTTGCTTTGGATAAGGAGTGAATATGTAAGGCTGGCCTTGCTTCCTGTACTGGCAGACTGGGGGTGCAATGAGGTCATGAAGCTGGCGGGGTTTAGAAGGCCTGTAGATCTGGCAGAAGAGGAGAGAAGGTCCCGGAGGTAAAGGAAGACCTGTAGGTCTATGGACAAGAAGGGAGGATGACGTACAGTAGCACTCATTCACAAATGATAACTTTAATAAATAGGCCATATACTACACTTCTGTTTTAATTGACACGGAAATGTTACCAAATAGATGTTCAACTCGCTGAGCCATCATGCAGGCAAAAATGTGACTGGAAGGCTGACAGTTATATTTAATTGGACCAGGTTTTAGTAATAATAATTTATTGATAGGTAATTAAAACCATTCAATATAAAATCCCCACTCTACACATGAAGTGCAATTCGTGAAATAATTCCATTACAGCATCACAATAAAATTCCTTTATAATAGCACATATTTTGTAAAGTGTAGTTAGTGTTTTGTTGAGCCTCAGTAGCACAAATATACAGTTTGAGTTCAATTTATGGGTAAATATTCAACGATTTTTCTGTGCGCTTAAAAACTATGTCCAAAAATTGCATGAAGCTACTAATGAGCATGCATCGTTGATGCCAAAGCACAATTAAACTGCTGATGAACAAGTTCTTACATTGACTTCACTTCAAAATGTTAAATGCAGAAGTTGTTTTCTTTCAGTTTCAATGGCTGGACAGGCGAAAATGACGTGGGCTAGCAACTCTTTATAGTAAGTGCTGAACCAACATGCCTGGTTAGCTCCTATGTATTTTCAGGATTGCCATGTTGCCCCCATGTCAAACAATCCACGATGAACTCTTAAGAATTGAATGTTTTTCGCTCATGTAAGTGTAAGGTTCAAATAGGTTTGGAGGTCAGGTTGGTATATGTGTCCACTAATAACTGGGCACGCTGCTTTGTTCCAACTTCCATTAGACCCATTTCTCTTGATTTTGCGATGAGCTCTCTCCTGAGAATCCTTTTTAATGTTTCATAAGTTATATTGCAGTCGTACAGTGGTGACACCTGAAGTATATTCAGAATAGACACAATGGATTTTGACCATGTGGTTCCCCTAGCCTTCTTCAGGTCCTGGCGAAGAAGGTATTTAAGTGAGCCTTGGTCCGATTGCTTTAGTTTGTGCAATAACCACACTCCACGCTGTTATGATAGAGTACAAGGACAAGGTTGCTCACATACTAATAAACTTTATTAACATTAACAATAAATTCCAACATATGAATCATTGACATAACCCAGACAGGTCAATTCCCCCCGCACCATTCACCACTCACCCACTGCCACGTCCCCCATAAGACCATATCCCTTGTTCCACTCTTCCCCCTCTCAATCACTGACCTCATTCCATCTACCCAAACTTTCACTCGCCTCCAGACATCCTCCCTTGAAGGTTCTTCCCTTGCTCGTCGCATCCCGCACACCGCCAACAGTTCCCTGTGCAGTCTCCCCCCCAAGGGGGGGATATGCCCGTATGGGACACACCACCCCCCGAAATACCACCAACCAGGGAACCCCATAGGGTGGTTACCTGACCCACCAACCCAAAAAACCCAGTGCACCTTTCGCCCTCAACAATAAGATCCGCAGCACCAAATCAACTCGCTCCACAAAGCACTCACCATATCCCTCATTTCCATCATGTAATAAGCGTTCCCTAAACGCGAAAGGTGCACCCCATTGTCTCTAAACAGACCTGATTCCTTCTCTATTCGTCCCATATTCGCAATCACCTTGATGTCTTGGGCGAGGCAGAAAACCCTCATTGCCCTATTCAACTTCCTCCGGGCCTTATCAATTGCCACATGCTTCACAGCCCCCCTCCAGATCCTGCGTGGCACAAGCGAAGTTCAAACCACAAATGTTCCAGAAATTCCGTTTAATCGACTCCAAAAGTCCCTTTGCAAATGTTGAAGTCAAGTCAAACCAGATAATCGCTCCAAGTCATTTTCCCCCAGGTGGATCAAAAGCATATCCGGGCAGCCCCGCTGCGGAACCAACTTTGTTAGACAAGGCAATAATGCCCCCTATCGCAATGCCCCTTTTCACCACCAAAACACCTCATGGTGGCTGCTCTTCAAGCCCATTTTCCATCCATAGACCTGTAGGTCCGTGTACTTGGCCGCCCAGTGTACAAAGGAATGTCCCACAATCCAGGTAACCGTATTTTTTTTTTTTTGTTAAATCTTTTTATTGAACAAATGAAAGGTCATGCCATACAGGTTATAATTTCACTTAGCAAGGTACATTGTCTTTTACAGGTTATAACATCGTTTACGATACTGACTCGTTCTACTACGCTGTCACATTTCTTGGACTGCAAAGCATTAATTGTTCGTCAAGGGAGGGGACATATGGGGGTTCACACACATTTTCCCGGTACACATTCCATTTAGTCCAGAGCTGTATCCATTTTCGAGGACAGCCACGGGCCACGTAAACCGTTTTCTCCCTTGCCATACACCAGTCCATGTCCTTTTTCCAGGTGTTAATCTTTGGCGGCATTGTCGCTCCCCAGTGTCGAGCTATATTTCGCTTAGCGACCATCTGCCCCAGCGTCACCTGGAGCCTACCCTTTGTATTCAGGTCCGTGGGCTCCCAGATATACAGGAGACATCTTTTAACCTCAGGCCGTAGCGGAACCCCCCAGATCACACTCATGCACTCGTGCACTTTTTTCCAGTAAATGTGGACTAGCGGACACTCCCAGAGCGTGTGTAGGAAGGTCCCCTCCTGGCAACATTTTCTCCTGCACATCCCGTCTGTACTCCTACCCATATGTGCTAATTGTCATTCAGAAAAGTAAACTCGATGCAGAATTTTCAAATGGACTAGCCGTAGCCTCGCCGAGATGGCCACTTCCTTGGGGGAGGATAAGGCCTCCTGCCATTCCTCGTCGTCTATTTCTAGGCCGTCCCTCCCCCATTTCTCCCTCAACGCTAGTAGGGGGTCTGAGGTGTGGTGTATTCATTTTGTATATGTAAGGGATATACTCCTTTCAGGGAGGTGTCCGTCTAAGAGTCTGTCCTCGAGAGGGGAGGACTCTGGCAATGATGACCCCTGCGGGATATTGGCCTGAAGGAAGTATCTGACTTGTGCGTACCTAAAGTACTCCGAGTCTGCCATCTCGTGCGTCTGCTGTAGAGACGCAAAAGACACAATTCCATTTTGCCCCCAGAGATCCCCTATACGGGAGATCCCTATGAGATCCCATTTGTCAAACCCTTTAGTCCGCCCCATAGTGCCCAGTCGCTCCGAATCCCAGAGTGGTGTTGCCAGTGTGAGTCTGTTAACCCACCCCAGGTTACGGTTGACAACGTGCCAAAGATGTACTGCGTGTCTGGTGGGTCCTGTGAGGGAGTACTTGTTCGGTTTAGAGTACAATGCCCTCGCAAAGTCTCCACCCGGGAGAAGCCACCTGTCCATACTATAAGCTGGGTCGCCACCATTGCTGTATCTACACTGGTTTATGGCGGATAGGTGCGCTGCCCAGTAGTACTTTCTGATGCCGGGGAGGGCAATACCTCCATCGTACCATCCTAGAGTTAGTTTTTGGTGGGCTATTCGGGGTTTCCCGTCCCATAGTAGGTCCCTTTGTGTGGTTTCAATGTCAGCAAAGTACTTGCTTGGGACTGGGTCAGGGTAGTTCTAGAGAACGTAGAGGAAACGGGGCAGAGCCATCATTTTAAAGAGCACTGGTCGTTCCAGTAGGGACAGGGGGAGTGTTTTCCAGGTGTCAGTGTCGCGCTGGAATCTCTGCAAGGGCGGGAGGAGGTTCCGCTCGTAGTGGGCCTTTGTGTCAGTGGTGATAAATACACCCAGGTATTTAAAGCTTTCTGTGGCCACCTGGATAGGACAGTCGATTGGCAAATACAGGGGACTCCCATGTAGGATGTATATCAACGATTTGCTCCAGTTAATTTTATATCCGGAGTTCCTCCCGAAACTAGTGAAGATGTCCAACACCACTCGTAAGGACTTCCGGGGGGAGGCAAGGTAGAGAAGGATGTCGTCTGCGTACAAGGAGATCAGGTCCTCCCACCCCTCGGCCCACTTTAGTGCCCGGATCGACGCGTCCCCTCGGATTCAGGTCGCCAGTGGTTCCAGGGAGAGCGCACAGAGCAGCGGTGAGAGCGGACATCCCTCCCTTGTTCCCCTTCCAAGTGTGAATACGTCCGAGATTTTGTTATTAACTACTACTTGCGCCAAGGGTTCCGCATAGAGGAGCTGTACCCATCCGACAAAGTTAGGGCCAAAACCCATCCTTTTCAGTACTGCCATGAGGTATGCCCATTCCAATGTGTCGAACGCCATGGTGGCGTCCAAGGAGACCACCATTGCATCTTCTTGTATTGTGGAGCTGCGCCCCAGTACTCCGTGCAGACGCCTCAAGTTGAGGGCGGTGTTACGGTACGGCATTGATCTGGGTGTACCAGCTTAGCTATTATGGGACGGAGTCTGTTTGCCAGCAGCTTAGCAAGTATTTTGGGTTCTGCATTTAGCAGGGAGATAGGTCTATAGGAGGTACAATTATCTTTAGGTTTCCCTTCTTTAGGTATGGCCACCAGAGTGGCCATCCGTTGGTCTCTTGGCAACAGCCCTCGTCTTCTACTTTCCTCATACATACTTTTAAGGTAGGGTGCCATTCTGTCCGGTTTGAGCTTGTATAGTTCTATGGGTAGGCCGTTAGGGCCTGATGCCTTGCCGGAGTGGAGGTCCCGAATTGCCCTGGCCACTTCATCGTTTGTGAGCGTATTATCTAATGTCTCCTGGTCCAAGTCTGAGAGGGTCGGCAGTTGTATGTTTGCCAATAAATCGGAGGAATTTTCCTCTGAGAGGTCCGAGCCCCTCCTGTACACACTCTGGAAGTGCGTTGCAAATTCTTTGACGATATCGTGGGGCTCGGTGAGAACCGTACCCGTGCCAGTTTTTAGCTCTGGCACCACTCTCTGCGCCCTCTCTTTTTTTATCTAACCAGGCTATCATTTTGCCAGCTTTGTCGCCGGGTTCGTACAGCTGTCCATCCCTGTCTCTAGCAAGGGTTTTTGCAGCGTCAGTGGCCAGGGCCTTGTATTCGGCTACTTTTATTTGCAGTTGGTGGATAGCAACGTGGTCCGCGCCCTCCCCTGCCTTCTCCTCAAGGCGGGTAAGGTCTTGTTCGATAGCGACCATTTGTTTCCCTTTCTCTTTACTCATTCCCGCTATTGCTGAGAGGGCTTGACCCCTTAATATCGTTTTAAATGCTTCCCACAGTGTAGTGGGGGAATCCACCGTACCCTAGTTTTCTGAGAAGTATTGGTCTATGGCCCGCGTGAGGGTGGCATTGATTTCCTGATTTTGAAGGTACCAGGGATTTATCAGTGCAACACATCCCACCCTCCTCTCCCCAAACGTGAGGTGGACCCATAGGGGGGAATGATCCGAGATGCCTTGCACTAAGTGTTTGATTTCCCGGGTGGTCACATTCTGGTGCAGGTGCATAAGGATGTAGTCTATTCTGGAGAGGGTATTGTGTGCTCCCGAAAGGAACGTATATTCCCGTAGGGTGGGGTGACGCTGCCTCCAGAGATCTGCGAGGCCAAATGCCTCGATAAAATTAGGGAGCCAGTTATGACTGGCACTAATGTCCCTAGAGGGGAGACAGTCAATCGCTCCAGAGACGACCGAATTGAAATCTCCCCGATTATAAATACTCCCTCAGGTAGGGAAAGCAGAAGAGTGCCAAGGTCCTTGTAGGACAGTGTTTGGAGACCTGGGGGGATGTAAACTGCTAACAGAGTCAGTGTTTGTCCTTCCCATTGCCCCGAGACAGCCGTGAAGCGTACCAGTGGATCTGCCCAAGTGTGCTGGACACTGAATGGGAAGGAGTGTTTGAGCATGACACCCACCCCTCTGGACCCAGACGTAAACCCGGTGTGCGCCACCATTGTGTATCCCCATCTGTTAAGTACTTTACAGGTATTACCAATCAGGTGCGTCTCCTGGAGCCAGGTAACCGTCTTGGTTACTTGCCCGCTCACACATCCTGCAGCAGAAGAAAGAGACAATTAACTCAGATAAAACATCCTCCCCCGAACCCTCCCCAGGACAAAGCCCGTACTATTTTCACATATATCGCTCACAGCACCGTGACTTCCATCTGCAAATCAGTTGAATTCTGCCCCAAGACCAATCCAAGTATGCCGTCGCCGCCCCTATCCAGAAGGAATGCGTGCCAAAACTAGTGGGGTCTCTATCCAACCTGCGCAAAGGCATGTGCAACACCACCAACAACTGAAAAGCAGTGCCCCTGCTATCCTCCGCATGTCAAAATACTCCTGATAAGCATTTCCCAGTCAATAACAAAAACCATTTGCCCCTACCTGCTTGATCCATTTTCGACCGTCGCAGCCAAATGCCTAATCTGCATTGGTCCAAATGCATTTCTCCATACATGATTGTTGTGCAAAACCAAAACGTTTCGGAGACCCAAAATGCCCCAAAAGAACATCCAACTCATGCACAGTCGAAACAGGGAAACTTCAAAAGGGTCGTAACAACACAGAGGCAGGACCCCCACCAGCTCCTGCAACAATTCAAACGTCATAGCCTTCCATAACACTGACCGCCCCCCTCCATATTCCCTGCTCAACCCTTTCAAGATTTTCCCAGAAACTCGTCCTTGGCAGGGTCGAAACTCAAATACTGCTTACCATAGAACAAAATCCCAGCCATCTTGCCTGCAATAGTGGTATGCAACAAACCTTTATCAATGCAGAATAAAACAAAACTCAAAACTCCCTGCTCAGTGTCCTGTCTTTCAAGGCACATCAGTTCCAAAGAACGGTCCAAAAACTCCTCAAATTTGCTGCATGCCAGCCTGTAACTTCTCCTGGTGGATTCCGCCAACAACTTCTCGACCAATCCAACAAGTCTCACTCCCTCCAGGTCCATGTGTCCACTGTCAGTTATGTCTTGTACTTCTCTGCTCCCCGTTCCAAGCACCAAAAGCAATGCCACTGCAAATGAGACAAAGCGTCTGCGATATCATTGCAGACCCCTGGAACGTGCTTTGCCCTGAACACCACATTAAGCCGCAAACACATCAGCATGAACCTCCTCAATAGCCGGAACACCCTCAAATCCCTTGCCCTCTGCCTGTTCACTAAGTCCACCACCGTCATATTGTCAACATCGAAAAGCACCATCCTGTTCTTCAGCTCATCAACTCAAACCACCAGACCTACCAAAAGTGGGAAGAACTCCAAAAATACAATGCTGCGTCCGTGACTCAACCAATGATCCGGCCACTGTTCCTGCTTACAATCTTCCGTCCCAAAACAACCGGAGCCTGAAGACCGGCCAGCATCCGAGAAGATCTGTACCTGCCATACTGTATTCTCCACCAGAAAGTGCAAGGGCACCCCATTAAACTCCTCCAGGAAAGTCTGCCAAACGCACAGGTCTGCTTGTACACCCAAGGATATGTGCACCCTGTGGTGTGACAACACTGCCCCTGACATGGCCATGCCGAGGCCTGCAAAAAGTCCTACCTGCTCTCACCACTCAGCACGCAAAGTTTAGAAAACCCAACAACTTTTGCACCACCCTCAGCTCAATCTTTCATTCCCTTTTCACATGCAACAGAAAAGCCAGGATCTCCTTCACTTTCCTACTCGGTAGTCATGCAACCCACTGAACTGAATCCAGCTGAATGCCCAGGAAAGTCAGCACCACATCGGGCCGCTCTGTTTTTTCGAGAGCCAAAGGTAACCCAAACTTTTGTGCCAAAGCTTTAAAGTGGTACAATGCCTGGACACAGTCACCAGACGCTTGTGTCCCCACAAACAAGAAATCGTCAAGGTACAGCGACACCTCTCAATGTCCACTGCTTCTACTGAACACCCATTGCACAAACGTCCTGAAAAGTTCAAACAAGGCACAGGAAATATCATAACCCATCGGAAGCACTTTATCCACGTAGATGGCACCCCCAAATTGCATACTAAGTAGCGGGAAATCTGCAGGATGAATGGGCAGCAAACGAAAGGCAGATGCCATTTTACCATTTCGGCCCCCGTCCACACCTCTGAACTAGTCATATGGCATCGTCCACAGATGTGTACGACACCCTGGTGTCCTCCTCAGCAATTAAGTCATTGACAGACTCACCCTCCAGCTTCGAGGTGGTGAATCATCCTAAACTCCCCAGGATCTTTCTTTGGCACCACTCCCAACGGGGAAACAATCAACTCCTGCAAGGGCCACTCAGAGAATGGACCTGCAACTCTACCCTCTGCCACTTCTTTGGCCAGTTTCGCTGCTACCACCTGCGGAAATTCCTTCGCCGACCTCAAATTGTCTGTCCCCCTGTGCCCCCTTGCACCCTGGTACACTACCCGAAAACCTTCAGTAAAACCCTACTTCAGACGCAAGGTCGCCTACCTATCGGGGTAAATGGAGAGCCAAGGTGTCAAGGCCTCCACTTTAATTGGGGTAGGGGCCCTTAGCCTCAGGCTGCCCCCAGCCTCTGGAGGCTCCACCAGGCTGGCCAAGGTAAAACACTGGGTGATGGGATGACGTCCCCCACACTTGGAACACTCAAGTTTGAACTTACATGGGTGTCGAGAACAGAAGCCTTTGTTCAAGATCCAACACGCCCCAGTTGTAGGTCCAGTTGGCTTTTGTGAAAATCCTACTCCCTGTGGAGCGGGATGTGGTTGAAAAGACTGATAATTCACCGGCAGTCCACTGGCTGTATGTGTCAAGGACAAGGATTGAGTGGACGACATCCACTGCATCCACAGTTCCGAATCCACCTCCACCCACGGATTCAGACTGGCCCTGTCCCTGGTCATAACTCAGCCATGCAAATCCCCAAAAATGCATCTGCGCCTTGCGAATGATGTCCATATACTTCAGAAAGGCTATTGCCCTGTCTAAGTAATGCTCACAATATATACTAGCGTAAATCAAAAAGGCTGAGGCCCAATTTTCCATGTTTATAGGCACCCTTGGTCTCCTACTCAGCTCCCACTCCTCCTTGGACCATTCTTTGGCCTGAATTTCCCAATGTAGAAGTTTGGAAACATCAATATATTCATGTTTCCAAATCCTACTTTTGGCTTTGTCCGACAAGTAAGACCCCAAAGGCATCTCCAAAGCATTTCTAATGCTTGTATTCTTATGTGTCCTCCTTCCCGTCCATCCCCCAGGTACCATCAATTTGGACCCCGGCACCCACTACCTGTTTATTACTCTCCCCTTTTCCCCTTACCCCAGGAACACTGCGTTCGTCAGCGCAGCCCAGGAATCATCCACCACACCACCCTCCACACCCACCGACCTGGACTGCTTGCCCCGTGTCCTCCCATTGCCAATATCCCACCAATCGCTTTTATCTGGCACAACTTTGACTCCCACAGCCTTCTATTTGCCCAGTCTTCCTCCACTTCGAAGTCGGTAGGCTTGGCACTCCCCCTGTCCGCACTTGACACCTGTAAGACACCAACACCGCGGGTTTCCCTCTCCGACTTCCCAGACCTCCCTCTCGGTTCATCTTCTTCCTCTCGCAACTCTCCTCCTTCCCAGTCATCACTATCGTCCCCATAATCAAGCAACAGCTCAGCCTCCCCCACGTCTCATCACGCATAGGCTCCTAAACCCCATGCTTCCACCATTGCACTGACACAGCATGTGTAACGGTGCGATCATACATCACCACTCTTTGTGCGCGATCCTGCGATGGAGGGCAGGCTGCCGCAGACCCCCCCCTGCTTCGGGCCAATGTCCTGGGGCCGTCTTGCACCCTGCTGGCATCACCACCTTACTCCCGGCCTCTGCCGGTGGTTTGGTGCCTCCTTCCCCCCCTGGCTGCTCCAAACTGGAGTGTCCATCACACCACTGGGCCCCCAAGCCGTGCAGGCTCCTGCCCTATCCTCCTCCTGTTCGAAGCCCTCAGGAACCCACACCCACTGCCCCTTATTCATATGGCCCGCTGACCTCCGGTCGCCCACCTGGTCATCAGTCTGCAAATCCCCAGTCCCAGAGTCAATATCCACCACCCTCTTCCTGCCTCGCACATCCGGGCCGAACGCTCTTTGTCGCCTGAATGAGGAGGCGCTGTTCCCTAATGCGTGCCTCTGAATCAACACTTTGCCACTTGCTAAGCTGAGACTCCCTGGGGGCCACAGCTCCCCCACCCCCTTCTGGGCCCGTCTCCCAATGGTCAAGGCCATGTGTAGTCGCCCCCCAAGTACCTCCCTCTTGGGGCCTAAGAGTGGCCAATTTACTCTTTTTATGTACAGGGCCCAAGGGCCCAATAGATGGTACTGATTGCCTCTCTGGAGGAGGCCTCACTGAAAGGTCCACCGGCCCTTCATCCCCTGGGAGTCCTGTAGTGGCAGCTTATCTCCCTGGGGGGCATGCAATCACATAACCTTTGCTTCCCTCTGCCCCACCTCCTTGCTCTGCATTCCTTGCAGGGACTCCGCGGGAGGCAGGGGGCGAGCCGGGAGGCTCTTCCTCCTGCCCCCGGGCATGACCTTCTTTGGAGCGCATCGCACTCCAGCCCCGCCCCGCTGACACTTTAGCTGATGGTAGCGGCGCCGACAGGCAAGCCGCTACCACTGCTGCGAACCCTCCCAAGGTTGTGCGCGTCGGGCACCGCAGCCCCACCCAGGCCTGGTCCAGCACACCCAAACACACCTATTTGCTTAAAAAGTATAAATCTACGTATGTGCTTTTACGCGTCATCTGAGAGAGCGTTTCCTGTTCGTGGTCCCTGCTGGAGGCACGCCCTAGGGACTCTTTCAACTCCAGGGGACTGTGTGGGCTCCCCAGTACCTAAGAAGAAGATCCTCTTAACTTTCTTGATTTCCTTGGGTGAGAGGAAGCATATTTTGGGGGAATTTGAGTGCAGTGATAGTAGAAAAAAAACCTTACCAACATTAGAGCGGCATGCATCCCCTGCAAAGTAATAGCTGCAGGCAGTGATTGCACAAGTAAGTCATTGAGACTTCCTTGCCTTAATATATGGCTAAGAAGTTGGCCTTATTTTCCTCATGAACTGCCTCTACATGGACTGAGAGGCTGAGGCAAATGATGCATGGGGTATCAAGCCACAGGCTGGAGATTTGGGAAATAGGCAACCCTGGCCTTGAAAGGCTAGAAATCCTTGGCTTTCTGAAAGGAGGTTTCTGTTCCTGTTGGTACCAATTTAGCCCATTTGGCCATGTCCATTTTAATCTCATTCATTGTGATATACAACAGATTATTTTCATCAACCACATAATCTCAGGCATCCTGATTAATTCTAAAGGCTTTCGTTGGGCATTCCAGTGCATTGAAAGATTGGCTTCCATGATCCCGGTACTACTCTTAGTGAGACTCAGTACATTGCAGTACCTGCTCTGCCCCGTTCTTTATCCATATTAGGCATAGATGCACACACTTCATTTACATCAGTGGGCAGGTGGTATGCGCACTCATAGAAATCAAAAGTGTTGCATAACTAGATACAAGTTTTAGCCATGATGACACTGGCTATAGTAGGTACCTTTACAGTGAGAGATCACTAGATTGGCATATTTCCTTCCTTTAATTCTCATGACGTGTTTTGCTTGTCCATTTATGAGGGTGAAGCATTTCCCTTCAGAAAGGCAGGAATCACCACCATAGACTAGGTGGTAGTGTTCTGAGAGACACTGACGGAAAGATATATTTTTAGCAAAGCGAGTTGAAATCAAGGATATTGCGGGTACAGGATAAGACTTTGTGAGGACCTGAGATTTCATCTGGAACAGAAGTTTCAATGATGGGCTAGTGTTTCAGTGGACAGTGTTTAAAGTGACTTTTCCATGAAATGATATGAATGTCCCCAGTAGAAGTAGGTCTGTGTAACCACCTGTAACCTGGTATCTAGCAATGTGAAGAGAACAAGCATATTCAGACAGGATCATTCAAAATGCTTTAAAGAGGGTCAGTAATATTGATTGAGATGCGCTCAGAACACAGTTGCCCCAAAACACCCACGAACCAATTGGTCTATGTGACCACCTACAACCTGGTATTTAACAATGTGAAGAGAACGCGCATAATCGGACAGGGTCATTCAAAATGCTTTCAAGAGAGACACTTAAAATGATTAAGATGCACTCATAGAACATAGTTGCCAAAAAACACCTATGAAAAAATTGGTCTGTGTGACCACCTTTAATCTGGTATTTAACAATGTGAAGAGAACAAGCATATTTGGACAGGATCATTCAAAATGCTTTTAAGAGGCCTAATAATAATGATCGAGATGCACTCACAGAAAACACGGGTGACCGAAAACACCTGAGAACCAATTGGTCTATGTGATCAACTATATAACCTGGGGTCTAACAGTGCGAAGAGAACAAGCATATTTGTACAGGAGCATTCAAAATACTTTCAAGAGGGCCACTTATAATAATTGAGATACACTCATAGAAAATAGTTACCCAATCACACTTATGAACCAAATGGTCTGTGTGACCACCTTTAATCTGGTATTTAACAAAGTGAAAAGAACAACCATATTCGAACAAAATGCTTTCAAGAGGACCAGTAATAATGATTGAGTTTCATCATAGAACACAGATGCCCTTTAAACACCTACGAACCAATTGGTCTATGTGACCTTCTATATAACCTGGTATCTAACAATGTGAAAAGAACGAGCATATTCGGACAGGGTCATTCAAAATCCTTTCAAGAGGGCCAGTAATAATGATCGAGATGCACTCACAGAACATAGTTTCCCGAAAACAAAGACAAAGCAGTTGTTCTGTGTGACCACCTATAACCTGGTATCTAACAATGTGAAGAGACCGAGCATATTTGGACATTTTCATTCACAATGTTTTCAAGACAGTTGTAATAATGATTGAGGTGCACTCATAGAACACAGTTGCCCTAAAACACCCACAAACCAATTGGTCTGTGTGATCACCTATAACCTTGAATCTAACAATGTGAAGAGAATGAGCATGTATCGGACAGGAGCATTCAAAATGCTTCCAAGAGGCCCAATAATAATTATCCAGATGTACTCGTATAGAACACAGTTGCCTGAAAACACCTACGCACCAATTGGTCTGTAAGACAACCTATAACTTGGTATCTAACAATGCGAAGAGAACGAGCAAATTCAGACAGGATCATTCAAATGTTTTCAAGAGGGCCAGTAATAATGATTGAGATGCACTAATAGAACACCGTTGACCAAAAGCACTTATGAACCATTTGGTCTATGTGGCCTTCTATATAACCTAATATCTAACATTGTGAAGAGAATGAGCATATTTGGACAGAATCATTCAAAATGCTTTCAAGTGGGCCAGAAATAATGATCAAGATGCACTCGTAGAGCACAGTTGCCCACAAACACCTGCAAACCAATTGGTCTGTGTGACCACCTATAACCTGGTATCTAATAATGTGAAAAGAAGATGCATATTTAGACAGGATCAATTAAAATGCTTTCAAGAGGGCCAGTAATAATCATCGAGATGCACTCATACAACACAGTTGACCGAAAGCACCTACAAACATATTGGTCTGCGTGACCACCTATAACCTGGTATCTAACAATGTGAAGAGAACAACCATATTTGGACAGGATCAATAAAAATGCTTTCAAGAGGCCTAGTAATAATGATTGAGATGTATTCATAGAACACAGTTGCCTGAAAACACCTACGCACCAATTAGTCTGTATGCCCACCTATAACCTGGTATCTAACAATGTGAAGAGAATGAGCATATTCGGACTTGGTCATTCAAAATGCTTTCAAGAGGGCCAGTAATAATGATTGAGATGCATTCATAAAACACATTTGCCTGAAAACACCTACGAACCAATTGGTCTGTGTGACCGCCTGTAACCTGGTATCTAACAATGTGAAGAGAATGAGCATATTCGGACAGGGTCATTCAAAATGCTTTCAAGAGGGCCAGTAATAATGATCGAGATGCACTCATCGACACAGTTGCCTGAAAACACCTACGCACCAAATGGTCTGTATGACTACCTATACCTTGGTATCTAGCAATGAGAAAAGAACAAGACTATTCGGACAGGATCATTCAAAATGCTTTCAAGAGGGCCAGTAATAATGATTGAGATACACTCATAAAACACAGTTGACTGAAAGCACCTACGAACCAATTGGTCTGTGCGATCACCTATAACCTTGTATCTAACAATGCGAAGAGAACGAACATATTCAGACAGGAGAATTCAAAATGCTTTCAAAAGGGCCAGTAATAATGATTGAGATGCACCCTTAGAATACAGCTGCCCAAAAACATCTACAAACCAATTGGTCTGTGTGACTAACTATAACCTGTCATCTAACAATGTGAAGCGAATGAGCATATTCGGAAAGGGTAATTCAAAATGCTTTCAAGAAGGCCAGTAATAATGTTTGAGATACATTCATAAAACACAGTTGCCCGCAAACACCTGCTAACCTATTGGTCTGTGTGACCACCTGTAACCTGGTATCTAACAATGTGAAAATAACAAGCATATTTAGACAGGATCATTCAAAATGCTTTCAAGAGGGCCAGTAATAATAGTCGAGATGCACCCATAGAACACAGCTGTCCAAAAACACCTACGAACCAATTGGTCTGTGTGACCACCTATAACTTGGTATCTAGCAATGTGAAGAGAACAAGACTATTCGGACAGGATCATTCAAAATACTTTCAAGGCAAGATGGTGTCAGTGAATTCACCCCACTCTGCTGCTCATGCCGTGCTGGAGAACATCGACAATCGACTATGCTGTCTGATCCGTGATGCCAATTTGAAAAACGTGTAGAACGCAAGTGATCCGCTTCTACTGCCAGACCGCCGGGGCTGACTCGTATGACAGAAATGGCTACGGGGTGCTCACCTTGACAAAAGCCCTCTGGGAACTTTTCACTCGCTGGCTGGTTTTTTCTGTTGTTACCTCGGCCTCCTGTGAGCTGATACTCCAGTCGAAACAGAGACGGAGTTGGAGTCGGATCATGATGACCCGTGGATCTAAAAACAACAAAGTAAAAGCTGCCCAAGCCGGCGCCGGCTCGAGAGACATCAAGGTGTTGGACATTGTACCCAAAGGTAAACGGGAGACTATCGGCTTTAAAGGATGATGGGGAGATCTGAGAGTGCGTGACCTATAAAGGAGGGTGCAAGTCTTCAGCTCTCTATCGCCAAACATTTCTCGGTGCTTAAGGTATTGCTCTCCATACCGGACCCTTCATTGCCCTCTGAGACCGAACTTGGCTGCTCTTCAACAAGCAAACAAGGGGATTCGAGCACTAGGCAATTGGCTGATACCCCAAAGGAAAACCGCACCTCTATCCAGCCCGAGGAAACTGTACTACCTAGGGACCAACAGTATGGGACAGAGGGGCTGACCGATCCAATGATCTCCACTAAAACAACAGAACTTACCCCAGCTCCTACTAAAGTAAATACGGGAATCACAGCGGATTCAGGATTAATGCCACCATCCGCCTCTGGGGCCCCAGCCCAAGCCCCCGTTTCGGCTGTTTGTATAGCAGAAGGGGGGTCCAATCCTCAAACAGGCGGAGTTACCAACTATATCCATAGCTGGGAAGCTAATCCAGGTCCTCAAACTCCTCAGACTCCCAAACTTGTTAGTGAACATTTCTACTCTTTGTCCGATGGCTCTATGTCTGTGACAGATGATGGTAGAACCTGTTCAAGTGACGACAATGACACTGATCTTTCTAAAGATCCCGGAACCGTTCAGCGCCAGAAAAAACTGCGTAATAAGGCCCAAAGATGCAGTCAGCTCAAGTGGGACTACTCAGACTCTCAGATATCCTTCCCCCTTGGTGAAGAAGCTGCACAGACCTCGCTTTGGGAAAATCAAAAAACCATGCCAAAGTCCACGGCAGAACCCTCTTTAACCTCTATCCTGGTTTTAATCAAGCAATTTCAAGAAGAGGTTCGCTCTGACAGTCGCCTAGCTAAAGGGGCTGCCAAAAAACTACAAGGGGGTATGAGGAAGTTAAGCAAAATTTGCACTGACATTGGCGACCATGTCACTATGGTGAAGGGCCATACAGAAAGCCTAGAAGTCGAGGTTAACACCCTAAAAGATCAAGGCTCTTCCCACGCTGCTTGTCTGTCCGATTTAATGACGAAGAAGGAAGAGCAGGAGAACCAACAGTGCCGGAATAATCTTCGCCTACTAGGGATTCCGGAAGGGGTAGAGGGAGGCGACCCAAGGCGCTACATTGTGAAACTCCTGCGAGAGGCTTTCCCCTATCATTCAAATTGGAACTAGGACCATGAGGTTCAGTGGGCACACCGCTTTCCCTTCATCCTAAAGCAACGGCGTGACGGCATCAGCTTTTCCAGAGAAAAACCCAGGGTGTTCCTGGTGTTCTTTGGGAATTTTCTCCTTAGACAATTGGTTTATGATCAAGCCCGTCCAGACTCTCGGAAGGGATCTAATAGGGTAATGTTCTTCGCAAATCCCGACTTTTGCCACTCTACAGTAGAGCGGAGGTGGCGCCTTCGTCAACTAATCGTCCCCTTTCAACAGAAGGATGCTCAGGTGTTCTTAATGAACCCGGCCAGACTAAAAGTTATCCTAAATGGGTCTTCTCAGGTCTTTCTGTCAGAAATTAAAGCTAGTGAATTCTTGGGGGAAATCAAGGTAAAGAAAGGGCCTAGCTAACTTGAAGTTTAAATTTTTCTGACAAAGAATATTCTACTAGACCCATTGCTTTTCCACTATCTTTTACTTTCCCTTTAGATCTTTCTGATTTCCCTGTTACCGTCTGCCCCAGGAGCCGTACGATAAGAGGGCTTTGGCAGATCAGTCTTAACTGGGGGAACCTCCTTTCTTTTCGTCCTTTTCTTTTTTGCTTTTTCTCTCCGCTCTTTTCTTTCACGTGTTGCTACACATTGAATCCTCTTGGTAGCCATATACGGCGTGGTATTGCGGCGGGGATCCACTTCTGATAACCATCACTTAGGGTTTTCCTGATTGCTCAATTTTAGGGGGGGGGGTGGGCTGGGAAGGGTTGGGGGGTCAACTGCACTACGGTTAATGGAGGTTTTTTTCACCTTAGTGGTCTTAGTCACTATGAAGTTATGTTGGAAGTTAGGGATAAAAACTACAGCATCTATGGAAGGGCAGTTAAGGGAATTGAAAGGTCTAACAAGGATGGAAAATCTGAGTAAGCCTGTGGCGATAGGAAAGGATAATACTGACTGTATCTCTGATTTTGTTCTGACAAAGAATATTCTACTAGACCCATTGCTTTTCCACTATCTTTTACTTTCCCTTTAGATCTTTCTGATTTCCCTGTTACCGTCTGCCCCAGGAGCCGTACGATAAGAGGGCTTTGGCAGATCAGTCTTAACTGGGGGAACCTCCTTTCTTTTCGTCCTTTTCTTTTTTGCTTTTTCTCTCCGCTCTTTTCTTTCACGTGTTGCTACACATTGAATCCTCTTGGTAGCCATATACGGCGTGGTATTGCGGCGGGGATCCACTTCTGATAACCATCACTTAGGGTTTTCCTGATTGCTCAATTTTAGGGGGGGGGGGTGGGCTGGGAAGGGTTGGGGGGTCGACTGCACTACGGTTAATGGAGGTTTTTTTCACCTTAGTGGTCTTAGTCACTATGAAGTTATGTTGGAAGTTAGGGATACAAACTACAGCATCTATGGAAGGGCAGTTAAGGGAATTGAAAGGTCTAACAAGGATGGAAAATCTGAGTAAGCCTGTGGCGATAGGAAAGGATAATACTGACTGTATCTCTGATTTTGTTCTGTATTTAACCTGCATGTTGTTTAAATTATGGGCAATTGATAAAACTCATGTATGAACAAGTTAAACAATCTTAGAATTGTCTCAGTTAATATCTGTGGCCTGAACGACGCCATGAAAAGACAGAAGGTGGCACAGGGACTACGCTTGCTGGGGGCTGACATCGTCAGCCTTCAGGAAACACATATTGAGGGATCACAGAAACATTTGCTAAACTCATTGGGGTACAGAGTTATTGGGGGGACTTCTCAGGGTGCGAGGGTAAGAGGGGTAGGGGATTATGGTTCAAAGGAGGCATTCATTGAAGTCCGTCCACATGAAATCCGATACTCTAGGAAGGGTCATAGCAGAATGTTGCCTACCTCCCAACTCCCCTTTCACTTTATGTTCCATCCATGGGAGTAACACCGACGATCCTGGGGAAATTAACTGGATCACGGTAGAACTGGCCCATGGACCTCTCCCAATTATTATATGTGGTGACCTAAACATTCATTTACCCAGCAACTGGGAAGCGAACGATCAATGGACCTATGTAGGTAGAAAGCCCAAAGCATATCAGGCTGTATTAAATCTAATGCAAACTCACAGGCTTAGCGATGTGTGGGCTAACTTAAAACCCAATCAACCAGGATTTACATATTTATCAGCCCCGCACCTCTCCTGGACTACTTTCTGGTTTCATATTCCTTGGTTTGGGACTGCTCTATAGACACCGCTCCGCAAATTATGTCAGCCCACAACCCACTTATCTTAAACATTGGGGGTCTAGGATCTAGTGGGGATACCCCGAATTGGGGCTTTAAAAAAGCTCTGCTATATGATACCGGATAACAAACGCATATGCAGGAGTGGATCCAAGAGTTCCTAGAGATAAACACAAGGTCAGCCACAACTATGGTGGTATGGGAGGCACTGAAAGCGGGTATCTGAGGGGAGACCTTACAGTTCTCCATAAGGAAAAATAAGAAAGAAAAGATACAGATTCAGAAACTTCAAGACAAGATAAAAAGGCAGAGGAGGAATTAACCCGGGCAGTTCAGTTGGGGTCCGAAATTGAAGTTGTACAGCTCAAAGTGGTAGCCACTAAAGCTGAAATTGGGTCAATCTTCACAGAGAGGGTGGCAGCTGAATGGGCTTCTGCTCGCAAAAAAAATCTATGAGTATAGTGAGCTCATCGGCCATCAACTGGTTCTTAGAACTAGGCAGCAGATCTCTTCTAGCGAAATACTCTCGATACAACTCCCTACAGGAGAGATTACTAATGATCTGATCAAAATCCAGAGGGCAAACTGGGAGTTTTACCAGAATCAATACTCAGAGAACATCAGGTCACCAGATTTGAGAGAGGATGAGATCTCTAACTAGTTTAACACGATCTCATTGTCTCAACTCAGTGCAGAAGATCATGTCCAATTAGAAAGCCCTCCGACCTGGGAAGAAAGTGCCATAGCTCTAGCAAGTTTACCAGATGGCGAAGCGGCTGGTGCTGACTGCATCCCGGTCGAGTTTTATAAAATCTTTTCCCCTCAAATAAGAGTCCTCTTTACATCACTAGTAGTTTCTATTTTTTAACAGGGCTTCTCCACCTGCTTCATGGTCCACAGCTAAGATCGTTATCTTTCAGAAAAAGGATAAGTTACCACTGGAAATGGGCTCTTACAGGCCAATCACGCTCATTAATTGCGACTAATGTATACTCCAAGATCTTTGCATCTAGATTATCCTCTAGAATAGAGCCCCTTGTCTCGAAATGGCAACATTGGTTCATCCCCAAGAAAGGCACTACTGAACACTTCCGACGGACCATCACCTTGTTCGACGCAGCTCAGGTTTCAGGAGACCTGATATCGCTAATCTTACTCGATGCTGAAAAAGCATTTGATCAGGTCTCCTGGCAATTTCTTTGAGGCGTCATGAGGAGGATGTACTTTGGGCCCAAGGCGATCCAAGCCATTCGAACTCTCCATCTTAATCCCACAGCCTGCATTTCAATAAATGGGAAACTGACGGAGCAGATTGAAATCTCACGGGGCACTCGCCAAGGCTGCCCTTGTTCTCCGCTGCTCTTCGCTATATACATGGACCCCTTTATTAAAAAAAATTGAAAATAATCAAGACATTCCAGCTGTGTGCAGATTTGACTGGGATACCAAAATCATGGCCTACGCCGACGACCTGTCTGTGGTGACCCCTGACCCTGAGTCTGCCATTCTAGTACTGGAACAGGAGGCTCAAGAGTTTGGGAAGATCTCGGGATACGCACTCAATAAAGGAAAAACGCACATCATCTTAAATAAAGAAATTAATTGGGTGGACAGGAGGGTTGTCCAGAAAGCCAAATATTTGGGGGTTACCATTGTTGCTGACAGCAACCTGATTATAGAAGCAAATCTGATTCCACTAGCGGTAGAAACTAAAAGAGCGCTTAATTGGATAAATAACTTACACTTGACTATAGTGGGGCAGTGTAATGTTCTTAAGATGACCTATTTCCCCAAATTACTCAATTGTTTTTTAGGGCTATCCCCCTAGAGATCAGTAAAACAATGTTTCAGAAGTTTGAACAGCTCTTTTCTCAATTTATCTGGGTATATTCTCAGCCTAGGAGGGCTTTTAAGTTGCTTTCCCTTCCTCGGGAGAGAGGGGGATGGGCGCTTCCTAATCTAAGATTGTATTACTGGGCCACGGTTTTACAGTAAAGCACAGAACTGATACACAAACACCCTCATATTGCAACCACAGGACTCTCGTCTCCCTTTCAATTATTACTTGGGGCAGAGGTTAGGGGGTGCCTGTGGCGGCAATTGTCATTTGGATATTAAAAACAGGTCAGATTTAAGCCTACAAGGTTTTCTCCAACATACGTAGATTTTATGGGCTGGGCAGACTGAATTTTTACTCTCCCATCAATAACAACATCAACCTGCCAGCTATCTTTGGGAGATCTTACCTCCAAAACTGGTATAAAGCGGGCATCCTAAAGCTGGGAGACCTATTCTCTACCGAAGGAATCCGGACGTTTGTCGACCTTAAAACCTAATACAATCTGAGCGAGCATGAGGCTTTTAAATATATTGCCATTAGGGATTTCCTAAACTGCAGACCGGTGGGTCTGCCAGGTTCGTAAAGGTTGATCTCATTGACAAACGAAAGGATCCCGCTTTACCCCGTATTGGATATATATACTCCACATTGAATAGTCAAATGCCTAACGACTTGTTCAAGACAGCAAGCAAATGGCAGAAGAAGCTGGATGCTCCCTACAATACCTTTTACCTGGCATTGCGATCTGCCCAGAGCGACCTGCTGTTGGCCAAATTGCAGGCACAATTTTATAAGACTGCCTTTTTTCTGTATATTACACCTAGCAAAGTCTCCAAATGGGGAACAGGTAAAGGAACGCTCTGTCCTAGGTGCTCGGAGTTTAGCGCAGACTCTGTGCATATGTTTGCCACCTGCCTGAAACTAGCACCATTCCTCTGTAAAGTACAAGATTTCTTAAGTAAAGTCCTATCTCACGATATCCAGCTAACCCCCACGATTATTCTGCTGGGTGTACAAGATAAGCTTAATAGAAAGAATGGTGGAGCGCTTATTTTTATAGCCATGACTATACTGAGGATTTGTATTGCTTCTTATTGGCTAGATTTAAATCCTCCACTGTTCTCCCAATGGCTGGCCCAACTGGTCATGACCTGTAACCTCGAGAAGGCTATCTATGCTAAAACAGGCATCCGTGAACCCTCAATTGTGTGGCTCAACCAGATACATTCCTAGGGTCTCTGTAATGCATACTTCTTCATTAAGGCATGTTAAATACACAGCTTGGTTGTTATTTGTTATCTTTACGGTATTGGCTACGTATCAATTCTGCTTGGCCTGTATAAGTGCGATTTTTGCATAAAGGACTAAATTATCTGTTTTTTAAACGCTACAGGGCAGGGATATCATGTTTTTTTTTTTCTATATTGTCTATTGTTATCATTATGGATGTTAAAACTAACCACTCCTCTGTTTTCTTTTTGCTCTGTTTAATACCCTTCTTATGGACCAAGAAAAATGACTATAGCCCTATGTAACTGGATCTTTCCATCACAAGCCAACCTTATGGTTTCTGTATTAGGGGTGGGGTGGGGTGGATGTCTGATCTTTTTTTCACTTTGTTTTTTTTTGTCTTGGTACTCCATATCTACAAAAAATTCAATAAAAAAACCAAAAAAAAACAACCAAATACTTTCAAAAAGGCCAAATAATGATCGAGATGTATTCATAGAACACAGTTGCCTGAAAACACCTACGCACAAATTGGTCTGAATGACCACCTATATATAACCTGCTATCTAACAATGTGAACAGAACAAGCATATTTGGAAAGGATCATTCAAAATGCTTTCAAGCGGGCCAGTAATGATGATCGAGATGCACTCAGTTGACCGTAAGCACCTACGAACCAATTGGTCTGTGCGATCACCTATAACCTTGTATCTAACAATGCGAACAGAACGAACATATTCAGACAGGAGAATTCAAAATGCTTTCAAAAGGGCCAGTAATAATTATTGAGATGCACCCATAGAACACAGCTGCTCAAAAACATCAACAAACCAATGCGTCTGTGTGACCAACTATAACCTGGCATCTAACAATGTGAAGTGAACGAGCATATTTAGACAGGATCATTAACAACTGCTACCTACCTTTCCCTCCTGAGGCGGAAGCCGGGAGGTCTCTCTACTATTCTTTGGCATTTTTAACCTAGCGTGTTTGACTTTCATGCTTGTCATTTTAATTTTTGTCTTGTGCAGCTTGTGCTCGCGCTTGTGTTATAAGCGTGCCTGAGCCTAGCGCTGCCTGCCTTAGACTTCCCAGCGCTTGTAAGCGCTTTGCCCTGCTCCCTCTCCCTTGCCTGGGACTGTGAGACCGCCCTCGGCTGAGTGTTGACGCCGAGGGCTGGGATCTCATTTTGGCCGCCATCTTGGGGGTAGGACTCTCCGCCCTCGCGCTCTAGTAGCGCTATAAAAGGGAATCGGAACATCTTGCATGTGATTAACAACTGCTACCTACCTTTCCCTCCTGAGGCGGAAGCCGGGAGGTCTCTCTACTATTCTTTGGCATTTTTAACCTAGCGTGTTTGACTTTCATGCTTGTCATTTTAATTTTTGTCTTGTGCAGCTTGTGCTCGCGCTTGTGTTATAAGCGTGCCTGAGCCTAGCGCTGCCTGCCTTAGACTTCCCAGCGCTTGTAAGCGCTTTGCCCTGCTCCCTCTCCCTTGCCTGGGACTGTGAGACCGCCCTCGGCTGAGTGTTGACGCCGAGGGCTGGGATCTCATTTTGGCCGCCATCTTGGGGGTAGGACTCTCCGCCCTCGCGCTCTAGTAGCGCTATAAAAAGCTCACCCCTCCCTCCGCGCAGCGGACGCGGACTGCGGACGCGCCGGACCTGCGCCGGAGTCGTGCCAGAGTCCTGCCCGTCTGCGCCCGTCTGCGCCCGTCTGCGCCCGTCTGCGCCCGTCTGCGCCCGTCAGCGTCCCGGAGGCGTTCGGCGTGGCAGGTACTTCTGGCCATTATGCTTTCCTACTCCGCTCAGGAACTCTACTCTTTGCGTGACGGGGATGCGTCCTGTCACTCAGTCTTTCCTGGCCGATATAGGGGTAAACATAAGTGCCCTGTCTGTAAATGGCATCCTACTCGCAATCTCCCTTCCCCCCGCTCTATTAAGGATTGTAGCATTAAACATCTTTGTCTACTCCTTAATACAAGGTCGTTGCACCGACACACTCAAGAGATTTATGATCTCCTTTCGACGACCAGTCCTACCTGTCTGATGCTCACTGAGACATGGCTCAATGAATCCTCCCACCCGGACATCGCGGTAGCCATTCCCTCTGACTATATCATCCATCGACAAGATAGAGACAAGGGTAGGGGGGGAGGAGTTGCCCTGGTTGTGAAAAAATCTTTTCCGTGCACGGTCACGCACACAAATACCATCGTAGGGGCTGACTCTCTTGCCTTTACCATCTCCCTATCGCCTCAGCAAGCGCTGAAGGGTCTTGTTGTTTACAGACCTCCGGGCCCGGTGGGATCCTTTCTTGATGATCTCCAGCAGGTTATGTCGGTCCTTGTTCTAAGATCGGAGCGGTGTATATTGGCTGGAGATTTTAACTTCCATATGGATGATCACCAAGACCAGGATGCTATCAAGCTGCTTGATATTACATCTACTCTGGGCCTTTCCCCCTATATCTTTGGCCCGACCCATGATAAAGGCCACACACTTGACCAGGTTTTTTCCACCTCACCTATTATGGCTGTAACACTTCTGCCAGTCTTATGGTCTGATCATTGTCTTGTTCATTTTGAAATATCATCTACTACGAATTCTATGGCCAGTGCCACGAGACAGCAGGGTAGCAGCTATAGGGCACTCCATCGGGTGACTCCGGATCTGCTAGCGCAGGCTCTGGTGGATCACCCCATGTCTTATACGGGTGACCTGGAGAAAGACCTGGAGAGCCTGCAATCCTGGCTCCTTGCTAGATTAAATGAGCTCGCCCCATTACAGCCACCCAGGTCTGCCGCCCAACGGGTCTCGGCCCCTTGGTTTACGGAGGAATTGGCCCATCGCCGTAGGCAATGCAAAGTCGCTGAGCGGGCTTGGAGAGCCCAGTATGAACCTGAGGCCAAACAACTTTATAAAACCATGATGAAATCATATCATGATTTAATACTTCAGGGCAAGAAATGCTATTTTGCCAAAAGGATTGAAGACGCGGCAAACTCCTGTAAGGAGATTTTCTCAATTGTGCGAGAATTCACCAGCCCGCGGTCAATCTCAGCTCAGGACGCTCCGGTGGAGACCTGGGCCAACACCATTGCTAATTTTTTTACCACCAAAATTAGGCAAATTCAGGATTCCTTTCCTTTGAGACCTATAGATGACCCGTAAACTCTGCCGATTGAGACAACTCTCCTGTCGTCTCCAGGCCCAGTTCTGCTAGACTTCCCGCCCCTTTCGGCTGCCGCATCCTTAGCCTTGATGAGGAACCTTAAATCGGGCTCACCGCTAGATCCCTGTCCAGCAAAATTCTTAGCGAGAATGGCAGATGCCGTTAACCCCATAGCTAATCCCATTCTTAACCTTTCCCTGAGTCAGGGATTTCTGCCCCAGTCCTGGAAACAGGCCATGGTCATCCCTCTTATCAAAAAGCCTAATCTTGACCCAGAAGTGCCCTCCAACTATAGGCCAATCTCGCTCCTTCCAGCACTTACCAAGATCCTGGAGAAACACGTTCATAGCGTGCTTTCTAACTTCCTGGAGTCAAACGAGTTACTCCATGAATCCCAATCGGGCTTTCGCTCCAACTAAAGCACCGAGACGGCGCTCCTGGAAGTTTCTGAGATCGTGAAGGAGGTGCTGGATACCGGAGGCAGGGTGATGTTAGTTATGCTAGACCTGTCGGCGGCGTTTGACACCGTCCCCCATGAGGATCTCCTCACTAGACTACACGACATCGGTCTGGGGGGGACGGTGCTCAACTGGTTTCGTTCCTTTCTAGCCAACCGCCGGCAGACGGTCTGGGTCCCACCTGGATCTGCCGAAATGCCGCCATTGGGAGTCGGAGTGCCTCAGGGCTCTGTATTGAGCCCCACTCTATTTAACATCCTTATGACCCCTCTGGCGACATTGGCAGAGTCCTATGGGGCCCGGATCGTCTCTTATGCTGACGACACCCAGCTTCTGTTCACCTGCCGTAAGAGCGAAGAGTTCGATGGAGAAAGGATCCGTGAGTGCCTTGGGGCTGTTTTTAATTGGTTCCAACTCAACAGCCTCAAGTGCAACTCGGATAAATCCGAAATACTATTCTTCGGATGCCCATCGGAACCAGATTGGCATGGGTGGTGGCCTGCTGACATGTTCCCTCCAACTCAGTCATCTAAGTGGGCTAAGAACCTGGGAGTAAAAATTGACAATGAGCTTTCGCTCAAATCCCAGGTTTCTACTCTTACGGGAACATGTTTCGGGATCCTCAGAATGTTGCGTAAGTTTTTTCCCCTTCTATCTGAGGAACATCGGAGGATAACTGTCCAGGCACTTATAGGATCCAGATTGGACTATGCAAATGTTCTATATCTGGGTGTGCCAGAATATCTCCTTCAGCGTTTGCAGGTGACCCAGAACGCTGCTGCTTGAGCGATCTTTGGCCTGCATCGTCGCACTAGTGCCTCTAACCTTCTTCTATCCCTCCATTGGCTTCCTGTACGGAAGAGGATACTGTTCAAGGCCATGACCCTAGCCCATAAGGCCCTGCATGGTAATGGTGCAAAATATCTCCAGAAGAGGCTGGACTTCTACCGACCTACACGATCCCTCAGGTCGGAAACATTGGCTCTGGCTCGGGTACCATGTATCAAAAGGGCTCGTCTAGGCGGCCGGTCCTTTAAATTCCTTGCCCCCCAGATATGGAACTCTCTACCGGTGTCCTTGCGGACTACCTCGAACCTGCTTGCCTTCAGGAAGGACTTAAAAACTTGGCTGTTCTCTGGTTAGTCCGCTTCCTCTTTTAGGCTCCTGTCTTTTTACTGTTATGTTTTCCAGTTCTTTCTTTCTTTAGGTCTGGAGCACAAAGCGCCGGGACACTCCTTTGGAGTAGCCGTTGCGCTATAAAAGTCCCATTTTAACATAACATAACATAACAAATTGTTTTCAAGAGAGCTAGTAATAATGATCAATATGTACTCATAGAACACTGTTGGCCTAAAGCACTAGTGAAACAATTGGTCCGTGCTTCCACCTATATAACCTGGTATCTAACATTGTGAAGGGAAAGAGCATATTTGAACTGGATCATTCAAAATGCTTTCAAGATGGCCAGTAATAATCATCGAGATGAGCTCATAGAACAAAGCTGCCCAAAAACACCTGCAAACCAATTGATCTGTATGACCACCTAAAACCTGGTATCTAACAATGTGAAAGCAACAAGCATATTCAGACAGGATCATTCAAAATGCTTGCAGGAGGGCCAGTAACCATAATCGAGAAGCACTCATAGGACACAGTTGCCTGAAGACACCTATGAGCCAATTGGTCTGTGTGACCAACTATAATCTGGTATCTAACAATGTGAAGAGAAAGAACATACTCGGACAGGATCATTCAAAATGTTTTCAAGAGAGCCAGTAATAATGATCGAGATGCACTCATAGAACACAATTGCCTGAAAACACCTTCACACCAATTGGTCTGTATGACCACCTTTAACTAAGCCTGGGCGGTGAACTCCGCTCCGCTCGCGGAGTTTGCGGAGTTTTCCGCAGTCCGCGTTACGCAGAGCTCACAGAGTTCCGAAAAACTCTGCTCCGCGTAGCAGAGCGGAATTTGTTACCCGCTCACGTTTGTCAACGTCAAGTTGGTGAGCACGAGCGCGGAAAATCCACCTCCAGGCGAGATTTTTCCTCATTCGCAATCGTCAACATTAAGTTGGCGAGCTCGGAAAATAAACCTCCCTGTGAGATTTCTCAACACGGGCTGGTCAGGGTTCTTATTGCGAGTGGTCACGTATGCTCGTGATCGCTCGTGTTAAGAAACTGCCCATTCGCGTTGAGAAAGCTGCCGCTCGAGTAAAAATCTACTCAAGCGGTAGAAAGGAAAGCAGCGCCCGCTTGCGTTGTGCATGATGCCGTTCGCGATGATTGCACAGTGCGGACAAGAATCCAGCACTGAAAATCACTGCGTACGACATTTTTCGATCGCACTCCGCCGCTTGCGGAGCTCCGCATAGCGTGACAGAGTTTTTTTATTCCACTTCGTGGAGTTTCACGTAGCGCAACTCCGCGAACTCTGCCCAGGGTTACCTTTAACCTGGTATCTGACAATGTGAAGAGAATGAGCATATTCGAACAGGATCATTCAAAAAGTTTTCAAGAGGGTCAGTAATAATGATCGAGATGCACTCATAGAACACAGTTGCCTGAAAACACTTACGAACCAATTGGTCTGTGTGAACACCTATAACTTGATATCTAGCAATGTGAAGAGAACAAGACTATTTGGACAGGATCATTCAAAATGCTTTCAAAAAGGCCAGTAATAATGATCGACATGTATTCATAAAACACAGTTGCCTGAAACCACCTACGCACCAATTGGTCTGTATGCCCACCTATAACCTTGTATCTAATAATGTGAAGAGAATGAGCATATTCGGAAATGGTCATTCAAAATGCTTTCAAGAGGGCCAGTAATAATGATTGAGATGCGCTCATAAAACACAGTTGCCCGCAAATACATGCTAACCAATTCGTCTATGTGACCACCTGTAACCTGGTATCTAGCAATGTGAAAAGAACATGCATATTTAGACAGGATCATTCAAAATGTTTTCAAGAGATCCAATAATAATGAACAAGGTGCACTCATAGAACATAGTGGCCCGAAAAACCTATGAACTAATTGGTCTGTGTGACCACCTATAACCAAGTATCTAACATTGTGAAGAGAATTAGCATACTTGGACAGGATCATTTAAAATGCTTTCAAGAGGACCAGTAATAATGATCGAGATGCACTCATAGAACACAGTAGCCCGAAAACACCTTTGAAAAAATTGGCCTCTGTGACCATCAATAACCTGGTATCTAACAATGGGAAGGAACCAGCATATTTGGACTGGTTCATTCAAAATGCTTTCAAGATAACCAGTAATAATGATTGAGATGCATCCATAGAACACAATTGCCCGAAAACACCTATGAACCAATTGGCCTGTGTGCCCATCTATAACCTGGTATCTAACAATGTGAAGAGAACGACCATATTTGAACAGGATCATTAAAAAAAATTTCAAGAGAACTAGTAATGATGATCGAGGTGCACTCATAGAACACAGTTGCCCTTAAATACCTACAAACCAATTGGTCTGGGCGATCACCTATAACCTTGTATCTAACAATGCGAAAAGAACGAACATATTCGGACAGGAGAATTCAAAATGCTTTCAAGTGGGCCAGTAATAATGATTGAGATGCACCCTTAGAACACAGCTCCCCAAAAACATCTACAAACCAATTGGTCTGTGCGACCACCTATAACCAGGTATCTAACATTGTGAAGAGAATAAGCATATTTGGAAAGGATCATTCAAAATGCTTTAAGAGGACCAGTAATAATGATCAAGATGCACTCATAGGACACAGTTGCCCTTAAACACCTACAAACCAACAGGTCGGTGTGATCACCTATAACCTGGTATCTAACAATGTGAAGAAAACAACCATATTTGGACAGGATCATTCAAAATGTTTTCAAGAGAGCTAGTAATAATGATCGAGGTGCACTCATAGAACACAGTTGCCCTTAAACACCTACAAACCAACAGGTCGGTGTGATCACCTATAACCTGGTATCTAACAATGCGAAGAAAACGAACATATTCGGACAGGAGAATTCAAAATGCTTTCAAGAAGGCCAGTAATTTTGATTGAGATGCACCCATAGAACACAGCTGCCCAAAAACATCTACAAACCAATTGGTTTGTGTGACCAACTATAACCTGGTAACTAACATTGTGAAGAGAAAGAGCATATTTGGACTGGATCTTTCAAAATGTTTTCAAGGGAGTTAGTGATAATGATCGATATGTACTCGTAGAATATAGCTGCCCAAAAACACCTGCAAACCAATTGATCTGTATGACCACCTATAACCTGGTATCTAACAATGTGAAAAGAACAAGCATATTCAGACAGGATCATTCAAAATGCTTCAAGAGGGCCAGTAATAATAATCGAGATGCACTCGTAGGACACAGTTGCCTGAAAACACCTGCGAACCAATTGGTCTGTGTGACAACCTATAACTTGGTATCTAGCAATGTGAAGAGAACAATGCTACTCGGGCAGGATCATTCAAAATGCTTCCAAGAAGGCCAGTATTAATGATCGAGATGCACTCATTGAACACAGTTGCCTGAAAAACCTGGTATCTAACAATCTGAAGATGATAATAAGTAACAGGTGGTCTATTCTGAATACAGATAAACTTACTTGTACACAAAATAAATAGGAGTCTGAGAGATAGCCTAGTTCATAGTAGGGACAAGAAGACTGACCAAAAGCCCGTACATGATGGTATACTGAGGGATCTCCCTCCGGTAACAGGACATCACCCGTGTGGTAACTGCAGTGTGTGTCATCTTACCAAAAAACACAACAGAGCTGGACCTGGGTCTCTCAAACCCATGGATCCAAAGACAACACACCAATAGTTATCCAACCGGTGTTGTTTACATCATCATTTTCCCCTGCAATATGAGGTACCTGGGGATGACATGTTGCAAAGTTAAGCCAAGAACTGGAGAACACAGGAGCAATATCAGGTGTAATAAGGAAAGCACACAATTGGCCATTACATCATTACAGAAAAACACACCAATAATGACATGTATTGGACAGTCGTGGAACAGGTGGTTCTGTATGACCCAATACGAACCTCAACCACATTGTCTTGGAAAGAGAACAACGGTGGGTGTACTGCCTAAAGACCCACCTATTCGACCTGAATGGCGACATCCCTTGGTTCTCTTTAGGATAACTGTTTCAGGCGTTGCTATCAGGACCACCTTTATCTGACTTCCTCTTCCAGGTGTGGTATTTTTACACTTTGTGACAAGCTCACATTCTGAAGAGATGGACATGGGAATCCCTTAGCACTCGATAACACTCTGATCCAGTCACCTACAGTGGCTAATATGTATGAACAAGAGTCCACCATCTACAGAGCCATCTACAATTGGGCTCACAAGAATTTACCCCCCTCTTTCCATCCCTTTTTTTTCCACCAAAGAGAAGTACATGAGCTCTGCATTATCATCCTGCCCATTTTGACACAGGAGCAGATCATATCTATGTTTTGCAACAAGCATATTACTGTTTTCATCTTATGTTTCTAACACAATGGGCAGTATTCATGGGCGATTTGCACATGCTATTACATTAAGTAGGCTAGCATCATATTTGCAAAAAGAGAAGTTTCCAAGGATTCGCTCTTGACATTTGGAGATGCAGGCCGGAGCTACGCGTACTACGCTACGGGTCTCTTGATGAAGTACATCTGAGATGCATGTTAGCAATAGTGGCACGCCATTTCTCCTCGCTTCTAATGAACACATGTCCTTCTTTCTGGAGTGTGACACAGAGACCAAGGCCCCTGCATACTCTCAAAGCTGTACTAATGCGACCCCGGGCAGGAGTACGTTCCCATCTAAGTAACCCCTTATACCAGGGTCCATGACTTGAGAATGGTTGTGATGAAACTCATGTTTTTATCACAGTTATTTGATAAGGTTACAAGAACAACAGGGCTATTGTATACCGCATAATTAATGGCAGAATGTCATTTATTTTTATGAAATCTTTTCACATGAGCAATACAGCGCGTTTTGTGACATTACGGTTTAATATTCCTAAATAAGGTATAAGTGTTGATAGAAGACTAATATGAAAATGTCGCTCTTTCTTTGTTATTTGTTTTGTACTAGATCTTCGGTACCGCATCTCCCTCGACATTTGTTGTTTGCTTATGTCTTCCCTTTAGGTTCCTAAATGAGGACTCCCGTAAGAGTATAGGACTACAGGACAATGCCGGATAGCATGGTTCAGTGGAAAAAAAGTGTAATGTGTTTGTGCGCATACTGTTACACCAGTGTGAGTGGCTGCACCCTACAATATAGGGCCCTCCCCTTAGGTGTAGGATCTTGGTGGCCCTGAAGAAATCTGAGCACTGATGTTTTTCAGGTGAATCATGTTGACCATGAGACACACTGGCCCCATTGTGACCAGTTTACGTCTCCCTTGTTTTCACTAATCAATCATACAATAGGGACCCCATAATAAAGTACCATTATATGGTACCCTATGGGTACTTTTAGCATAGTTGGGTTCTATGATCCACTCAGTCATCAGACGCTATCTGATGATGAAGCATGCCACATAATTAGACTGTAGTTGATGGCCCTTCTAGCCAGAAGGGTGTCCTTGTGATACAAGGCGGGAAGACTTTTTGAGAGATTTTGTCCTTCTTCTTTGGACCAGCCCTCTCTTTGTGATTGACAAATATTTGTTGGGTGACCGAGGTAACACTCCCCTTTCTGCTTTTTTCTCCAACCCCTCATGTGATTGTCTGTAAGAATATGTATGAACATTGAAAATTGTTACATTCAGTCAGAAAAGAAGAAAGATCTTTTTTGGTAGATCAGCCAGATGGTAGTGTATAGTAAAAGCAGGATTATAAGAAATGAATGGTAAAAACCTTAAAGGAAAGCAGATCTAGTATGTTTCAGAGCAGGAAAATGTAGAAGATTACCGGCATAAAGAAGGAGTTTTAATCCATCCGGTAACATAGCATCATTGCTTCCATGCAGCGCCTTATGTTATGGTTTTTTTTTAAAGTGAGCTAAGAAGCTGCCTCCTTGCCTGCAAAGAATTAGCACATAAAACCATAAAATGCAGCAGGGTTTCTTGGCCCCTGTCACACAGATTGAAAGAGCAGTTCTAGTTGTCAGGCCACTTTTTTGTGTAGGCAAAGACTGGGAGTGCTCCTAAATTCGATTTATAGACTCCTTTTTGACTCCAGGATGCCTTAGCAGACTCTCTCCTTTTTATGTGACCCATAACCCAGATCTGTTCCCAACTGCATCTTTCAATTATTGCAGACCTCGATCTGTTCATTATCCCAGGGTTCTCCTCCCAATATGCTGTGCACATATTTATTTTAGCACTTTGGCAATGTGGCCAAGCCATCACAGTTTTGGGAAGTTTTTGATAGTCCGGACATCAAGGAATTCTTTTAAATACATTTTTTATTTCAGGTTTGTCCACAGCTGGGCATAGTACAGAGCAGGCTTTATTGAAATCAAGGCTTCACGCTGTGTACGCCTAGCTCGTCCCTTAATGCCTCCATTGGTGCATCTTCTCCAAGAAGTAATAAATGCTGCCCACAGGAATGGATTCTCGATTTTGTGCAGTCGGAGTACCTTCATAAGCTCCCACAGCTCGGCACCATATGTGCCAGCAGTCAATGCTTCCATTTTACAAGCTGGAAGGGTCTGGTGCTCTCAGCCGTCTTTGGCTATATATCTTTGAACTTAGGCATTATCTTACAAATTACCTCTGGTGATGATGTCTTAGCTAGCACCAGGCTAGAATGATCAATGTGCCATACTTATGGAGGGCATCCTCTACAGTTTTGCCAGAATTAGCGGCTTTCTGGTACATGAAAGGCAAATATTTGTTCTAATCATCCGGACTGATTCTTGTTCAGATGGCCCATGCATCCTCACCTGACCAATTTCCAGAATGTTATTGGATTTTTTTTCCTTGAGCGACATTTGAAGCACCTTCCAGACTTTATTTTCAAACTGCCCCTTTTTTTTTTTTACCTTTATTAGACTTTTGTAGGCTTATTTGAGGTTTTAAGAAGCTCTTCACTGGCTTGACATGTATTATTCCAGTATTTTATTGCCTCGTAGCCACATCGGTCATGGGCGTGCATTCCCAGCTGCGATTTTTCCAATTTGGCTTGAGTACCAGATTGTCAGACTAGAGAAAGCCCTGTATTTTTGTCATGCAAAATTTGCTTTTGGACAGGAGGAATGTTGCAATTAGTGTGTTGTGGTCTCTTTCGACTATTCTTTCGACTATTCTTTCGACTATCATATCAATGACAAGGTGCCAGGACTCTTTTTTTTTATAAACAATTTTATTAATTTTTAGACATGGTGAGAGAACAAAAGCCAGCAAGATAGCACAGTACAATAAGGGCAAGAAGTCCCATTCGGTTAAACGGTTAATCCCGTCATAAAGTCCCATGTAATACAAACAGTTAAGTAGGCGAAACAAGTTTAAGCCAAGAGACCCAACCATTCGCCCCACACCCTGTGATATTTCTTCGGCCATCTCTGTGCTTCATACATGGGTTTTTCCTGTGTGGCACACCAATCCATCCCCTCCCACCACTTCTTGAGGCCAGGCGGAGTAGGACATTTCCAGTGAGAGGCTATGTCCCGCTTCGCTACAATCATTGCCATGGTAAAAAACAATTTCTCATTTCTGGACCCATCTAGCCCATCAGTGATCCCCAGGAGCGTGTGCAGTGGGTCATGGGAAACTTCCCAACCCAGGACTTCCGTGAGTTCCTCTTCTATACCCCCCAGAATCGTGCCAGCTGGGGACACACCCAGACCATGTGGAAGAAATCCGCCTGGTCTTGGCCGCGCATAGAGGAGGCGGTTGGATATAGGCCTGCCCTGTGAAGGTGTGTAGGGGTTAAATAAGCAGCGCGCAAGTAATACAGTTGGATCAGACGAAGTCTAGTCCATGCAGTGACCTTCTTAGGCGCCATTAGTGCGTCCCTCCAATCTTCTTCCTCCAGTGGACCCACCCATTCCTCCCACTGCTTTCTGAGCCGGTCCAGTGTGACTGGAAACACTCCAGTCACACTGGAGTGTTTAATTTGCGATAAATACGGGAGATGCCCCCCTTTCCCAGGTTCCCCATCTGAGTTTGTGCTTCCGGAGGGCTATATTCCGGTATTGTTGTGCCGTTTGCTATGTGTGAGTGGAGAGCATGACACAGATGTAGTTATCTGTACAATTGTGATGGGTGTAAGGAATTCCTAGATTGTAGGTCTTGGAAGGAGCGTAAATGACCGCTGGCTCACACATCCCCAAGCTTGGAGATCCCTATAAGATCCCATGACTGAAATCCCTTCCTTGAGCCCACTAACTTCCCTGAGCCACGCTCGGTGCCAGAGCGCCGTTTGCTGGGTTGATTTATGCGTCCATTGGGTGTGGCACTATGATGCCCGCCAGGCCAGGAGGACGGTACGTGTCACCTCCGGTAAAGTGCAGGGTATGGACCCCCAGTACATCATAGTTTGGATGCGGGGTAGACCTAGTTGGTCCAGCTCGAGCCTGTAAGCCGGGTCGGACCATCCCCATTAAACCCATCATGCACTGTGAGGAGGTGGGTCGCCAAGTAATATAAATACAAATTGGTCATACCCATGCACCCGTCGAAGGGGGGGATTCGGCGACCGGCTAGAGCAAAGTGGGGTCTCTGACCCCCACAGAGAAATTTGGTAGCTGTGCTGTCGAGCTCCCGAAACCAGGCCCGTGGGAAGCAGAAGGGAGTGTTTTGAAGGACATAGAGGAATCTGGGGAGAATCATCATTTTGAACAGAGCGACCCTCCCCAGGGGATTCAGCGGCAGCTTCTGCCACTTGCAAAGGTCCTCCTTCACTTTTTTCACCAGCAGAGTCATGTCGCGGGAGCAGGCGAGATCGGGGAGCAGTGCCACCCAGATCCCCAAGTATTTGAAGGATTGGTGCCTGAGGGGTATTGTGGATTGCCAGTCATGGCAATCTCTCGCTACATGTAAGGGGAACAGCAATGACTTACTGGGGTTAAGCCGTAGGCCGGAGGCCTGCCCAAAAGAGTGCAGCACCTGGAGACAATGAGGACCGGAGAGGGCCAGTTCCGCAAGGAAAATTAAAGACGTCGTCTGGGTACAGGGCAATTTTGTCTTCTTCTGAGTTGGGCCACTCCCATCCCAGAATCCAGTCATCCGACCGAATAAGGCTCGCTAGGGGCTCCATCGCCAAAGCGAAGAGGATGGGTGAGAGGGGGCATCCCTGCCTCGTTCCTCTACAAATGGGGAAAGCCTCTGATAAAACCCCGTTGACTAATACCCGTGCTCGAGGTCGAGCATAGACAACCTTCACCAGGTTGCGAAAGCGTGAGCCAAAACCCATCTCAACCAGCACATCGCCCAGGTATTGCCAGTCCACGGAATCAAAGGCCTTCTCGGAGTCGACGAGAAGAAGTGCCAGATAAGGAGTGAGCAAGTGGTGGTTCGCCAGGGTCAGATGGAGGCGACGGAAGGGAGTGTCTAGTCCACCGCATTAACCACGACAACGCAAGAGATGCCAATACTGATACCATTCACAAATTCAATAGACAGAATCACACGTGCACTCGTAGTGATCAAAACTAAATTAATTGGAAACATTTTTTTTATTTATTTTTAAATTAGTTGAACTTTTCTTTAATTTTATCTTTAATGATGGATCATTAGAATTAAATTACAATCCAAACATTTGATCGGACCAAATAATAACAATACAAAGTACTCAATAACAAACACAAATTACATTTGAATACACAAAATTTCAACCAGCCCTAAGCCCCAACAGAATAAAAGAATAAACAAAACCAGAACACCGTACTGTTTGACCAACATTCCCTGGAAGTGTTCTACATCCCCCATTACTCTATTGTATTTGTTTTCACTTTCCCTTGGTTTTCTCCTATTCTTTCTTTGTTTTTTCTTTTATTCTGTTGGGGCTTTGGGCTGGTTCCACAATCTCTGGAATGATGAGGTTGGCCCTTGGGTATGTAATTGTCGGTGAAGGATCTTCCCATTCTTGCCGCCCCATCCGTACACTCTAGCTATTGACGATCTCCAGAGAAATTTGGCGGCCTCCAAAGAGAGCTGCTTGATTTCGCCCCTCAGGCGTGTGTGCTGCCTCTCTTGGGCGGTGTCGCAGTCGTAGGTATGACATTGTTCAAGGAGCAGTGCCTGGGCCTCTCGCAGAGTGATCTGGTGTGTCTGCGTTTGTCACTATAGTTTAAGTTGACCCTTGGCCAAGCCTCGGATAGTGGCTTGGCCTGCTTCCCAGAGGGTATCTGGAGAGGGAACCGAGCCGGTGTTAGCAAGGAAGTATTGCTGGAGTTCTACCCCAACCGCCCTTTTAAACCCCTTCTCGTGGAGGAACCAGCCATTCATTCGCCAGGTTGGACGTGCCGGGGGGGGTGGGCTCTCCAATGCTGAGAAGTACTGGTGAATGGTCAGAGATATCCCTGCGGAGAACACGGATGTCTTTAATCATTCGGCAGTCAATAGGGTGGACGAATATAGCATCTATACGCTCCTGAGTGTGGTGCGCAGGTGATGTGCGAGTAAACTGCCTACTCTGAGGGTGCCAGATTCTCCAGGCATCGCAAAGGCCCAGGGAATCTGCCCAGTTTGATAACTGTTTGGCGTGAGTGATTCTGATGGTGGACAGTGAGCCTGCCGTGTCGAGGTGGGGGTCAAGAACTGTGTTGAAGTCGCCCCCAACTATTGTGGCACCCAAAGGTAAGGAGGTGAGGAGGTCAGTGGTGAGCCCCAGAGTCACTGTGGGCATCGATGGGGGTGAATAGATGGAAGCCAGATTGAGAGGGCAACCGTTCAGCGTTCCACGCAGAGCCATAATCCTCTCTGAGGGCCATGGGAGGCCTGTGTGAGTACCAAGGGGAGATAGCGCCCTATTAAGATAAGGATGGCCACCCCCGGGAGCCCCGGGCAAACCCCAAGTAGCAGACTCTATCATACCCATACCGTGCCAGAAAGGGGCACCCGGTGAGTCTCTTGGAGCAGGAGTATGTCAGCCGTCTGGCGCTGGGCATAGCGCAGGACAGCTGTTCGTTTGACTATACCAAGGGGCCCGTTAATGTTCCAGGTCAGTGCACGGAGAGAAGCCCCAGAATTGGTTGTGGAAGTCATGGTGGCCGTTGGGGGGAGCGAAGGTTCGCAGGACCTGGGCTGGCAGTGGGTGCACATAGGGCCTGGCATAAGCGCGGAACAGTAAATTGAGCTGTACTGTGCAGGTGATGCATAGGATTATCATAGTGTGCAGTAAGAAAGCTGGTGGAGCAACAAATTGAACCTACATCAAATGGGACAACGGTCCCCACCCCCCTCCCTACCCCCACCCTATACTTCAGGAACAGAAGCATCTGTTGTCCCAACTTAGGCACAATAAGAAACCAAACTAGAACGTTCGGGTTGGATTGCGTGGAGGACCCCTCCTTAGAGATGGATGTTCAGTATCTCGGCAGAGAACAAACGGATTGGAGCAGGAACTCTGCCTTGGCGCTGTAAAGCTCGAAGAGTGAGGACGAGGCACCGGACGGAGCCCCTCCCACCAGGTGCGGCGGGCCGTGAGGAATCCAGGGTCGGCAGGGCAGTACAGGAATGTCCGGTAGAATAGGCCACAGTTCAGTTCAGTGTAGAGTGGGATCACCGCAGGGTGCAGGCGGTGTTGAGGGGTACACCATTTTCACGGCGCGGGTGGGTGCCTCCGCCCGCACTGGCTGCGGGGAAAGCAGTTTGCCCACTCCCCGATCCCATTGTGTGACATTGTGCAGACCGTCCTTTAAGCTGAGAGGTAGCGCTGACCTCCCTGATCAAGGTCCCCTCTCTCCAGAAGGTGTCAGATTGTTGGGCTGCGGGACAGGTCCGAGTCTGCAGCTGCCAAGCCCTGATGGTCCATTAGGGTCGTTCCCCGGATGAACTGCTGGTCGAGTAATTTCTGTGGTGAGATGGAGAGTCTGGGGGGCTGGGAGAACCTTCGGGCCCGCGGGTTGTCAGGCTCAGCGATCTGGGTTCCACTCGGTGGAGCCGACGCCCCCGGCGGGACTGTGTAAGCCTTCGGCGCTGTTGCTTGGGGGATCGAGGCCGCGTGGTTTGGGGGCCTGAGGGCACCGGTGATAAATTCCGCCTGGACCTAAGAGGACGCTCCTCCGTTAGCCAGGTCCAGTCAGCCTGGGGTGAATCAAAGAACTGTGTCCTGCCCTGGAAGATGACGCGAAGGCGGGCTGGGAACAGAAGTCGGTATTGAAAACCAAGAGTCCACAATTTCTTCTTCACCTCCATATAGGAGTGTCGCTGGGACTGCACCTCCTTAGTATAATTGGGAAAGACCATAATGGTGTGCTTTTGGAACTTTAGGGGTCCCAGGGATCGTGCCTCATGCAGGATCGCATCCCGATGCGGGGCCCTGGGTGGCAGTTTAGGCGCGATGGACCGGTGAGCTCTCTCCACCGCGAACCATGCGGCGAGCGCTTCCCTGGTCGTCCAGGAGGAGAACCAACATTCGATGAAGGTGGACATCTGCTCTTTCTTGGTGCCTTCAGGGAAGCCCACAGACGGAGGTTGTTGCGACCTGAGTGGTTTTCAGCATCTTCTACATGCCTGTGGAGCTCCTTGGTATGGGATTGGAAGCGTGTCACCTGGTCTTTTAATTGGTGGATGTTATCCTCCGCCGCGGAGAGGCGAAACTTGGCTTCCGTGATGCGGGCCGTGGCGTTGTGCAGATCCTGCCGGATGAGGGTCATGTCTACCCTGACCTCACCGATCTTCCCCTCCACCGAGGCCTAGGATATGCTAATTGCCTGCAGGATAGCGGCTAAGTCTTTACCTGGAAGAGGAGGGCCAGCTTCACCCTGTCCTGGGGGTTCATGGTCAGCTGTGGTAAACTGGTCGATCTTCGTTTGCGTATGGGTGGCCGAGGATTTGGGACCCCGGTCTCTCCCCATGGCGGGTAATGGATGACGCACCAGCAGAGGGACAAGGTCAGGAACCCGGGAGTACGTGCCTCCTCAAAAGCCGCAGCTGCGTGTTCAACTGCACGTGGGCGCCTCGAGGGGCAAAGATCAGTGCCAGGAGGGAACAAGGGGAAATCACTGCACCCATGAGCCAGGGTATGGGCCAGAACAGCGCCCACTACAGTGCGTCGGACGTCCTGCGCGTGCACATGAGGAAGCACCAAGTCAATGGTTGGGGGAGGAGAAGGATGATGAGGCAGGGCAAGTCCAGCATGAGCCGCCGTCACTTCCCCACAGGGGCCACAGCCCCCTGCACAATCTGTGTTGCTGGGCTGGGATAGTGTATTAGGGGCTTGCAATGGTCACTTCAAGTGCCCAGGTTCCCCGTTCCAGGGTGAGCACCAATCGAAAAGCCGTCCTCCCCGGCCTCCAGCGATCACCATCACCCACGCTAGGAAGCAACCCACAATCAGGTCCGGGAGCCTCAGTGGGGTGTGCAGGGCTCAGCGGACTCCAAGCGCCCAGGAGAGGATTGGGGGGTGGGGGAGACTCACTCATGGGCCTCCCCGCCGTCCGAACGTGACAGCCGAATCCCCTCCCCAGTGATGCGGGATGAATTGGCTGCAGGAGCTCCAGATGGGGGCGGGCTCCCCCCTCCTCACTCCCCCGGACCGACCAGGCCGCAAAACAGAGCAAGGCAGCAGGGCTCGGATCCTGGCAATGCTGGCCCAGATGAGTAGAAGGCCGCCAAGGCCCGAATGAGGAAGCCGGAGAAGAGGAACAGTGGAGGGGGCCCTCACTCAAAACCCCACGCCGCTTGATGGATGCAGCCCGTTCCACCCCCTCAATCCCACCATAAGCAGTCCACAGCTCTCAGGGAGCACTGCTCCACACGGGTCTCAGCTCCGCCCACTGCACTCACTGGGTACACAGGAGCGGCAAGGTCTTTTCCGGCAGCTGGAGTCACGCTTGTCTGGCAGGGGCTTTCCCGGTGAGTTGCCATGCTCTGGGTCCTGCTAAGCCGTGGGGGGGAGCCAGTGCCAGTGCTGCCACAGATGATTTTGTCCTCTGCCGCCCGAAATGGCATACGAAACCGCAGACCCGCCTCAGCACGGCCAGCGCTCAAGTCTCCACAGTGCCAGGCCTTACCTCCAGCGCTGGGCCTCGGTCGATAGCCAGGGCCTCACTCCCCGGGCTCCGCTGCTGCCCAGCGCACACCTCCGATTCTTGGCCTGCGAAGGGACGGTTTCGGGCTCCACAGGGTCCCTCCGCTGGGTGACCGACAGGCCACCAGGCCACCCGGCACTATGCAGAGCCTCCCCCTCCGGCTCCTGATCTCTAGGCGGGGGCTGGATGGCCTCCGATTGAGGTCCACATGGCCCACGATTCTCGGGGTCCCACTAGGAGAGGAGGCCTCCTTCGTGAGTCGCATGAGTGGACAACTCGCACCAGGCCACCAGGGAGTGGGAGCAGATTTCCCCGGTCCAGCCGCCCGTCTCCGCAGTAGTTCCTGGTCACAGGTGAAGCGAGTGTGGGTCACAGTCTCACATTTGGCGCTGCTGGAACATCACGGCCTGGAGGGCGGGCGCCACCATCGTGAAGAGCAGTGGCTCCGTGGTTATCAGGTTGGCACAGAAATGTCAGGTGGTTGTGGAAATTTTCGCCGCAAGGGTATGTCAGCGGCTGTGGCAAGATGCTGGCTGCAGGATTGGAGGATGGATGACTACCGATTCTAGTGGATCTTGGTGCGGATGACAGAGGGGTCCAGAGCACTCTTAGAGTGCGACCGCCATCATGACGCGCCAAGCCACGCCCCTGTGCCAGGACTCTTAAGCTTAGTAACAGTCATCAATTAGGCTCACACAAGTGCCAGACCTGAAGGTTTCCTTAGCAAGCATAGCAGATGGAGTGTGTCTATTGAGTGTATGCAAAGCGCTAGCTGCTAGCATTCTAGCCAATTTCTCGCCTGATTTTGTTTTCATGAAATATTTTGTTACGATAGTGAGAATACTCCAAACCGACTCCCACTGAGTAGCTCTTGATCCTGCAGCATAGGGTGAGGATTGGTGTTGAAATCGGCACACACCAGTATTAAGTTTGTTCTATCTCTATTTTTGTTTTAAGACCCATGACTTGTGGATCCTGTCTTGCCTTGGTAATGCACAGCTCTAGATCATTTTAGCAGGGACATTCTGGCATCTTTATTATCTGGCAGAAAATAAACAGTAAAGAAGTCGAACGACCAGATGTCAATTTTTTGTCTTAGGTGTCTTATATTATTATTGATTTTTTTTTTGCTTAGTTGTGTTTTAACTGGGAGGTCCGTCAAGACATGTATGGTTAAGCCACCTTTGGGTCTTCCCTTGCTTTGTTTGGGTGCTTGGATTCTATAAGGGGCGTATACATGCAGTTCATCTTCTTCCAGAGCACAGGTTTCTTGGAGGCAGCATATATTATGGCATTTAAATAAAGTAAGCCAATCTTTGATGTCTTTTTCACTTTGAGCCTGGCAATATTCCAACTAATTATTGTGCAGAGATCAGGGTCAATTGAAAGAATATCCTATAACTGGCAGATTGGTTGCACATTAGTGTTTTGGGTAGCCAGAAGCAAATTTCATTACTCAAATGGGTTGACGGAGGGAGAAGATGAATAGTTGTTTTGGGATGTAAGCTTCTTCCCTCCTATTTGTTGTGTGAATTAGGATTTTCATATTTTGTGGATCTCTGTATTCTAGATAGTTTGAGGTTGGGCCACATGCTGATCTCTAGGCAATTTGGGTGTAAAACATATCACGTTTTTTGGCCACCTCTTTCTCGTGTCTTCTAGTATACTTGGATGGGGCATCTCCTTGGGATAAAAAATATGATGTAATGATCCACGTTCTGCAGGAGGCCAAGGATTTTTAAGAATGCTGCATTTGTATGAAATTTGCCAGCGTTCATTCTACTAGTTCCCTGAACCAGTCTCTACACTTATGTTCTTTCCTTATTTCATTAGAAAATTCTACTCACCTATACACATGATTATTGTTCGATGTATGGACCTCCCTTTTTTGGGGTTCATTGGCTACAAACGTTTTATTAGCTGGGTTTCCTAATCTTCCAAGTGTGTTTTACAAGTATCCCAAGTTCATGGTGGTTTGTAATTGTTTCCTGTTACTACTGTGGAGTTCAACCAGTATTTAGGACTCATGCTGTAGAGGGAATGTTATTATTGATTTGTTGAAAAACTGCCAGCTATGCAGGTAATTCCCAGGTAGAGATGCTGATATTGCAGTACAGTCTGCTCTGACTTTCATAGTCCCATATGTACTTTCTTTCGCTACCTGGGTCTTGCCCAGGCCTTGAATGCCCTCAAATGGGGACTTGTTATTTAACATAAACTGACTTTGGAGTTTGGGCCAATGGTACCTTGGCGTTTCTTTCTCTTAGGCCAACTGGTATTCTCTGGAATGCTGTGTACGTCTAGTTCAATAAATATATCACTACTATGCGCAATTGTGCACCATAGGAACAAATAGGGAAAAAGCAGGATAATGCGTAAAATTCTGGGAATGCTCTCATGAAGGTCACCTTCTCGTTGTAGGTCGATGTTGGGACCAGAACCAAAGTTCCAGCAGGAGAAGTTCGGGAGCGTCCCGGATCGGCTGGGAGCAGAGGTGCTGAGGTCTTGGAAGCTAGTACGCAAAGACGAAGGAGGCCACTTGAAAAAGCACTGTACAGAAGGACTTACAGGTAAGTCCAGTGGGTCTCCTTAGAGGGAAGAGGTTGCTAGTGCCTGGGGACCACAGGAGCAGGGCTGGTTGGTCAGTGCTAGGGCCGGTGGGGCCAGATGCAGAACTAACAGGTCAGCCGGGCATTATGCGTCTTGAGGTCTTCGCAGTCAGAAGCAGGACATTTGGAGAAGTGCTTGCTTCTAGTGCTTCGGGAGTCCAGAGTGGACTCTTCTACTCTGGGTTTGCCGTTGGGGGTCCAGTACCCCGTGTATTGGTACACCGCGGCTCCAGCAGGACCTGATGCCGCCAAACTTGGTGGGGAGGCTGATCTGACCCTCCGCATCTTCTGCATCACCAGACGTGGATCCGGAGCTAACTCCTCTCTGAGACAGTTTTTCAATCAGAAAATGTTCAATGTGTAAGACAAACGTCACCTTTCAAGATAACAGGATTCAAAACCTGCAAGGATTGTCACAAACAAATGTCTGTGATGAATCCTCATCAGGTTTACCTGTGGTGCTTGGGGTCAAGGCACAGTTTGAAGGCATGCACATCAGTGAACAAGGCTGTAAGAAACCGAGATGTGAAAGTCTATGTACCAAGCATTGGACGACTCAGCAATGAGACCGGCCCAAGTCGAATGGTCATTCCATGTACCCTTCCCGGTCCAGTAAAGATAGGAGACGTTCTCCAGGTCGGTCGTCTTCGTGTTTCAAGTCTTAGGGTAAGTCGAAGAAAAACACAAAAAATCCAGGTGGGACATGGCCCCTTTCTGCCACTAACATACCCTAAGGAGTAAAGGTGCCACCATGCCTCTTGATCTCACTCCTGAAGTTGACTGACGTTGAAGCCTCTCACACAACTTGCGGCACAACCTAGAGTTTGCAGGGCAGGATGCGACACTAAGGCAGATCGAAGAGTTCCGCAACGACACTTGCAGATTCTTTGAATACTTAGCAATCCCTCTGATGCATCAAGGAGCCAAGATGCATCCAACCGGGTTCACCCTTGGTGCCACTTGCATTTCCTTCTGCCCCCGTTTTGCGCTCCATACCAGTCCCGTAAGGAGGTGGTGCCCGTTGTGCTGCCTGACTCAGAGTCAGCGCCGCTACGACCTCAACCGAGGCCATCCTCAGCTTCCTTCAAAGCACCACCTCCCTTGCTAGAATTGCCACTCCCAACAGGAAGGACACATATGTTGCATTCCTTAGTTGGAAGTCTCCATCAGAAAAGCAGAGTACTGTTTTTATTGGGAGAAGCGCAAATGGTTGAAAATTTTCTTTCATAAATTATTAGTAAAACATTCTAATTATTGTCAGCATCACAAAAAATACTTAACTCCCGTGCACTAATGTGCACATCCAGTCTGCTCATTTTTCTAACATCAAAACAATAGGCAGACTGGATGTGCACATTAAACTCTATGTGCACGATTAAGGACAGGGATGGTTTGATAACAATAGCAGACCGCTTGCAACAAAAGACTTTTAAAAGCATCAAAGTCATTGTAACATGTAATGTTAAGGACAAAAAGCGGTGTTGTTTTCTTTGCACTGTAGTACAAATATCTGTGAAGTACAGTAGTTGCAAATAACATGCTTTGGGCAACATTTATTTTTAATGTCATTTATATTCACTGAAAAAAACACAATTTTTCAAGTAACCTCAGTGTTAAATGTTGAAATTAGTAAAAAAAAACACATTCAGCAGTTATAGTTGAGTGAGCTAGCTCGAACTTTCGCACCCGCCATTCACTGCTTATGAACCTGCATATTACATTATTCATAACATGTTAAATGACATCACTGGTGACATCACCCAACGAACATGACATTTCGCTATAGACTTTTCTAACTGAAAGGTATTTAGCAAGCTACTCCTAGACCTACTTTTCTATCACCTCTCTAGTGCAAATTGGCATGATCTTGCGCAACATGAAACATATCTGTGAAATCACCCACATTTAGTAGATATCTGTTCTTAGTGGTATTCAGGTTTGTAAGAAACTTACGACTGTCTAAACATTAATATCAGCAACTAATTAAACCTCAAAAACCATTCAAAAATGTTGGATCATGATTTACCCACATGGGATGTGCCAGCCAAATACCTCATTTGACACTGAATTTCAAGTCAAGGGCTTCACATTGAATCATTAGCCAATGATAAGGCATGCACTACCTTGCCCCAAGGACAAACATCTGAAGCCCCCTACCCATATTCCTGAAAAGAGCCGAACGGCATACGCATTAAGAACAATACTTACGATCATACTGCGATTTGAACTGTTTGTTAGTCATCCAAGAGGTGTGGCGCAGCATCCAGAGTGGCTGACTCCAGAGCACCGGTGTCACGGTTCGATCCCCTGCGCCAGCGGCAGCTCAGCTCAGTATCATGTGACTCTGGGCAATAGCTCACTTAATCTCCCAATGACCCACAGGGCCTTGAAACATTAAGAGGTGATATGTTTGCACTTTACAAGTATGTATTATACATTATACATTCCTCATAAACATAATATCTAAGAATTTTTACTGAACTTATGAAAATAAAAATATGCACCTTATACATGCAGCTTATAGAGAAATTGGAGAAAGCACCGAACAATAATCCTTGTAACGTCAGCATGTACACAAACATCCACAAATGAATATGTATTGTAAGAATAAACGTAAGTTTTTCTCATAGTTCGGCAACAGGGCTTTGACTTAAGTTACAACTAATTTGTAACAAGTAAGTACATCTGAAACACACTAGTTGCACTCAGACTCTTCTATGTTTAAATGACGTACTGTTTGCGCTTAAAACTTTACAGGTAGTTAAAATATACATCATATTACAACACCTAACTATAGCTTCTCTAACCTTGGGGGGTTTGGGGGGAATTCATGATTTTCTGGGTTGTCTTTGTTTTTTATGATATTCAGCCAACACCCTCCATGCACATGTCTTCTGGCCATGCACAGCAGGTTATTTGCCCAGGCCCACCCTGTCAGTGACCAACCCACCACAGCCTGCTCTCTGTCGTCAGCTGTCTGTCCCTTCCCCACTCCTTTCCCAAGCCATCTTGCTGCCCCTCCCCTCTGTCTGGTGTGCTGCCACTGCACCCTCCCGTTTCCATGTGCGCGCCCATGCCCCGTCCTGGGCCACTGTGCTGCCCCGGTCTTGTGGTACCTCTTCCCATCATTGCTGCCCCTGTTCCCTCCCTTGTTATTGTGCTATCCCACCCCCTCCCTGATTTGTTGTGCTGTCACTGCCCCCCCGCCCCCTCCGTTTCTCCATGTGCGTACCTCTCCACTCTCCCTCCCTGGTCTGAACTGCTGCCACGGTGAATCTTCCCCTCGTTTGCAATGTGCATGCCCCTCCATGGTCTGATGTGCTGACATTGACCTTACCCTATGCCCTCCATTACTGCCACTGCAGAGACGGCATGTATATATTACCGACTGGCGGTCGCCAGTAGGTAACTATAGTTAGGACCTAGTTTCCATAGGAAAAGTGTTTTTTCTTTTGCCAATATCTTTGGTGCCGTTAGACGAATGTTCGTAAAGTTTTCAAAACTAATGGGGCACTCAGGTCAGCTCCTGTCTTGAAAGTTTCACGGTGATTCGTCAAGCGGGAGCCGAGCAAAAAAAGGGGGGGTCCCAAAGCGCTTATTCTCCATGTTAATTTCCATAGGAAACTGTTGACGCAGCTACAGCCCAAACTGCTAAACGGAATTACACCAAATTTGGCAGAAAGGTAGCTCTTGGTCAAGAGTGCACTCTTTTTGTTAAATGCTGTAAATCCGTTCAGTAGTTTTTGAGAAATTTAAATACTTACAGATATCCATATATTGACGCGAAGGACCCGCAAACCCTCCCGATCTTGCGCCTGAGATTTGATTGGCTGCCAACAGTTGAAACCAGGAAGTGTTGGCAGCCATCTTGCGACTCGGTTGAACTGAGTCACAAGAAAAAAAGATGAAAAAATGTGAAAAGGGGACAGGATAGAAACACCCTGACCCCCTAGGCCTGCTCAGGGGGCCCAAAAAAGCCTTTTTTTTTAAGTATTCGGCAGGATTTGCACTGGGTGCACAAATCCTGCTGAAAATTTTTAAAGAATGAAGCGCGGCCTCTGATGGGGGACCGACTCAGGCACCATAAATGACCCACGATTCTACACGAAACAAACGGGGTGAGTACGCGCAAGCGCACATTGTGGAAAACACTGCCAAGAGGGCACCGGAGGTTAGCACTCTAGCCTTCCTGGACGCACGACTATTCTCGTAGTGTGTACACGCCCCCCCTCCCATTGCGTGTGACGCAGATGAGTTGACGCAGACGCAGGAGGGGGACGGAGAGCCGGTTGCTGAGAAGGACTTAGTACCTGCACGATGCCGGGAGGGACAAATGGTTCAGTGACAAGACAACCTTGATGAAGTAAGTGTTGAGGTGAGGTCTCCAAGGGGGATGAGGTTTTATTAGTGTGGCCTTGGCACAGTCCAGTTTAACAACGGACGCCCGAGCCACTGGGTCAATTCCGACCCTTCCTTTCCCCGTTAAGCATTTTTGCTTCTGAGTCCATATTATGACAGATGTTTCACTGAGAGCTTGACTGCTTAAGCGCTTGTCACTGGAACACATGAACTGATTTATGTCTTCATTTATCTATCCCAATGTCCCGCAGAGTGTGACTATAGGGGGCTGTCCGCACTCCCACTCTATTTCAGGTTTGGAATTTGAAAGAACTCTGTAAGATCGACCGAGTGGATGTCGTTGCTCTTTTCTCCTAGCATTGATGCCCTACCTTTTTTAGGATACATTTTTAAGAGTACTGATTAATGAATATATACAGACTGTGCATTACTGTGGAAAACATAGTTTTCTAGGAGCACCTATGCGCCATAGATAATTGTTCTTGGCTATTCGGATACGGGGTGTGCCTCCTACATAGGAATCGCTGTTGTGCAATATTTTGACTAATACATTCACTGGGGCACTGCACGTTTTGCTTGACACATGTTTTTATCGACTTTGTTACAGGTTCCCCACGGAAATCATCTCACTATTTGCTGGGTACATTTATTGAGAAGGGTTCCAATCCTCTATCCCTGGTTTAAGGAGGTAGGGTTAGTACCCATGGGATTTATCATATGTGAGTCCTGATGAAAGCCGGGGTATTATTGTATTTTTTTACTGTCTGAAACATGTCGACTTTTTTCGCAGAGTGGAGGGGTAAGTGACTCATAATAGCCTCCCATACTACCATCGACTGGTCCTTGATTTGACCGTTTTACTCTGGGCAGGGACACCATGATTAAAAAGGAATTGAGGTTATCCTGTGTCCAGTTTTAATCACTATTTCTGCACTTTCAATCACTTATGATCCCATTTTTCTTTATTACTGAATGTTGTATTGTCTTCCCCATCCCTATTGCTCCACCTCTAGTGTTGACTTGTGCGGAGGTGTGTTAGCAGCCCTATGATGAAGCATGACACAGTTTAACTGTGTGTGAGGGCAGTTTTAACAACACTTGAGTGCTTCCCCTGTTCTTCAGTGTTTCTGTACATTTAGTCCCCCTTCTTTGGTGTGTTAAATGGTGATAGTGGAGGTCGAAGTGGGGCTTATTTTACTCCCACTCCTATATTCTTTGTGTGTTTTGTACCTCCAGTAAGCCCCACACAGTGGGATGTCTGAGAGGTGGTCCTAAGCCACGCCCCTTTTTACAAAACTCTGCGGACGTGCCTATTTGTGCACTGCTGTTGGGGCGATGAGGTCCCCTTGTATCCTGAGGACCTCAGGACTAAAGTGGTCTTCATCCTCCAAGCAGCAATGCGCCAGGAGGCGCGCTTGTACAGTGGTGTAAAAAGGGTCCGGGCCTCTGACCACCTCTCAGCAATCCAGCTGTGTGTGGCTTACTGGAGGTAACAGGAGAGCTAGTTGGCACCCAGGGACCCTCAAGAGGCAAGGGGACTTCATCCCCCAACCACGAGAGCGCCAGGATGAGCGTTTGCAGAATGGTGGAGACAGGGTGCGTGGCCTGTGACCACATTTCAACAATCCCACTGTGTGGGGCTTACTGGAGGTAACAGGTAGGCTAGTTGGCCTCTAAGTACCCCCAGCAGCTATGGGGCCTTCATCCCCCAACCAAGAGCGTGCCAGGACGCATGTTTGCAGAGTGGTGGAAAAAAGGGGGCGTGGCCTGGTATCAGAACTTAGCAATCCTGCTGTGTGGGACCTACTGGAGCTATTAGGAGGGGTAGTTGACCCCCAGGGTGCCTTGGGGGCCAACTACCCCTCCTGTTACCTCCAATAAGTCCCACAGAGTGGGATTGCTAAGAGGTTTTCGGAGGCCACGTCCCCCTTTCTCCACTACGTGGCAAACATGCCTCGTGGCGAACTTCTGGTTGGGGGATGAAGTCCACTTTACACCTGAGGGACCTTGGGGGCCCAAGAAGCCCTCCTATAAGTCCTACGCACCGGAATTCCTGAGCACTGGTTCCAGTAACTGAGAGTGCTTTTTAAATATTTATGAGTGTTAAATATATATACCACGATGTATTGGTGAATCAGTGGGTTTATGAGTGACTGTATGGATGTGTGTGTGACTGTGTAAGTCAATGATTAGGTGTCTCAGTGAATGTATGGGTGAGTGACTGGTTGTATAAATGTAGGTGTCTGAAGACTACCCATGAACTCATCCAATCACTAAACCACTACACATGCACTCATCTAATTACTCAGGCACTACCAATGAACTCATGCATTCTCTCAGACACTACGTATACACTCATCCAATCACCCAAGCACTACGCATGCATTCATCCAATCACCCAGACACTAGCCTTGCACTCATCAAATCACTGAAGCACTACTCTTCAACTCAAGCATTCTCTGAGACATTACGCATGCACTCATCCAATCACTCACGTACTACCCATGCACTCAAACTCACCTCTTACCTTTTTTTGCACCTCTCTTACCTCTTTCTGCATCTCTCTTGCTTCCTTCTGCATCTCTTGCTTCTTTCTGCATCTCTCTTGCCTCTTTCTGCACTTCTCTTGCTTCTTTCTGTACCTTTCTTGCTTCTTTCTGCACGTCTCTTGCATCTTTCTGTACCTCTCTTCCTCTTAGCATTTAAAAAACCTTAGAAATTCACACAAAAAACACAGGTTTCAGGGACGTTATAGTTAGGAATTAGCATTAAAAAAAACCTTAGATATTCACTGAAAAAACCACAGGTTACAGTAACTTTATAGTTAGACTGACATTTCACTTGTACAAAACCTGAGAAATTCAGCCGTTATAGTTAGCTGAGCTCACTATAACTCGCGCCCACACAATGCACTGCTGATGATGTCACATATTACATCACTCATGACATGTTCAGTGACATCACTCATGACATCATCCACATAATCTCTGATGCACCTACTCACACCTCAATATAACCTATCATACACCCACTCCAAATTTCAGACTACCAATCTTTAAACCATTGACACACCAATAACAGTATGTACATACCCACTCACAGATTCATAGGTCTACATATACATCCACTCACTCACCTATACAGGCACTCATATAGCCAGTCACTCACCAATACAGCCGCTGATATATCCAATCATACACCCAGACAGCCACTCATACATCATTATTCACCCATAGAGCTACTCACATACCTACTCACTCACCCAAACACTCAATCACACAGCAACTTACTCACCCATACAGAAACACACACACACACACACTCACTACTCATACAGATACTAAATAATTACTCTCCTATACAGTCGCTGACACAAGCAGACTCACCCATACAGCCAGTCTCACAATCTCACACACAGTCACTTATATACACCAGCACTCACATATACTGCCTTTCACATATGCAGTTACTCACCCATATACCACTGAGACATCCATTCACTCACCGACACAGCCATACGCACACTCACTCAACCATCCAGTCCCTCATAGACGCACTCATGAACCCATACACCTAGGGATTCACCCACTCATACATCCATACAGGGAGTCACACACCCCCTAACCCACCCACACAGACACGCAGGCACCCAAACAACTAATCAATGATCCATATAGACATTCATGTACCTACTCGCCAACCGATGCAGCCTCTTACACACCAACTGACAGACTGATACACACATTCACACAGATTAGTCACTCACCCATACATTCACTAAGACACGTTTAATCACTTATTTATACAGTCACGCACCCACTGAATCACCCATACACACTCTTCGAATACACCTTGGTGTATATAAATAACATTCTTTATCACACTCATTCTTCGAATACACCTTGGCGTATATAAATAACATTCTTTATTTTCCATATCTCAATAAAACAAAACCCCAACATTACAGCATACAGTGTGTTCTACACCTGTGTTGGATTGGGATTACAGTGCTGGGAGCGAGACAAAAATAATTGGGGTCCACAGTCATATAAATATGGCACAATATTGAACGGAACACAGATTAGGCCGCATATTCATGGGGCATACAATTCTAAGGTTTATTCGCCTGGTCACCCACTCTCTTGGTTCTCTTCCTTGTCGTTCTCACTCTCCTCACTGTCTGAGGCACTTCGATAAGACCCACACCCTGCCGTCGAGAATCCTGTGATACATAATTTCAGCCATTCCATTAAATCTGATTGTAAGTTTTCATCCCAGCGTGTGAGCTTCATATGTGTCTCTTCAGCTAACGCCCACTCCCTGATATCCTTGATCCAGAGTGACAACTCTGGGCCTCTTTGCCCCATCCATGTTATGGCCACCCCTCGTCTGGCTAATAATATTAATTGCAGAAATGTATAAGTTAACTTCCATTTTTTGAGCTTCCGTAAGTGAGCTAGTAAGCATTGCAGGGGTTCCTCCCTCAGCGGAAGGCCCGTGACCTCCCGTACCTTATGAGCCTCCCCCGGCCAGAACTGTCTCACCACCGAGCATCCCCATACCAGGTGAAGAAAGTCTGCTTCCTCTGCGGCACACCTGGGACACTTACTATCTATATTGTGTGAAATGTGTTTTAACTTTACTGGTGTCAGGTAAGTGCAGTGTAAATAATTATAATGTGTTAGTTTAAATCTAGCATTGTAGGAGACAGTGTGTGTGAAAGCTCCTTTGGATGCCCAGTTCTTCCTTCTATCTGTGTACCGAGGTCTCTCTCCCAAGCTGCCCTTGATGGCAGTATCGGGGGTGTAGAGTCTTGTTTCATAGCTTTATATAGAAGGGAAATCATTCTGCGACCAGCGCCACATGTGAGTAGGATGTCCGATGTGTGTGTTGGCTGGGGGATATCGGGGTACTGTGGCCAGGTGATTTTGACTACCTCCTGAATACCTCTATAGTGCAAGTAGTGTCCCTGTTCTAGATGAAAACACTCACTGGCCTGTTCGTAGGAGATAAAGGTCTCATTTGGGAACAGGTCTGCGAGGACCTCACATCCGCCATCTCTCCAGGACTGGAACGACATGTGTGTGCCCAGCTCTTGGAAGGGGGTCAGGACCCACATCGGTAACTCTCTATGGAATGGTGCTTTACCTAAGATTTTCTCAACATATCGCTGCCAGATGCTTGCCGTGTGTCTCACTACATATGGGCAGGTTCCCCCCACTCCCTTACCCTTCATCAGTGTAATCTGAAGTGTTTTCGGGTCTGTTCTACCAGCTAACAGGCTCTTTTCCCAGTTATCTTCCTCTGCCATCCATCGTGCCGCGTGTTGAAGTTGAGCTGCATAATATTATAGGTCAAATCACGGAGCTTCCCTCCTCATACCTGCGTATCATAGTGTTTAGGGCTACTCTACTCCTTCTTCCCGCCCAAAGCAGTGAGGTCAGGATCATATTTAGCTGTTTAAATATACGTCTCGGAAGCGGACAGAGTGAGTTCTGGAGTGCATAAAGGATTCTCTGAAGCAATACCATCTTTGAGATGGCTAGCCTGCCCATCAGGGACAGTGGAACTGTGTTCCGGAATGTCAGCGAATACCGTAGGGCCGTGAGTGTCCAATCCACATTCATGGCCACTATCTGTGTGTCTGACAGCGCAACCTGAACCCCCAAATACCGGAAGCCCACCAGTTCCCATCCAGGTCCTGGAGATCCTCTAGTGGCACTGTGGCTAATCCCGCTAGTAGGAAAATCAATGACTTATTTCGGTTAAGTTTTAACCCAGAGACCTCCTCGAACCTATCAGGATGACGCAGCAGTTCCGGTATCGCAACCCGAGGGCAGGCCGGATAAAAGAGCGCATCATCTGCGTATAGGGAAATTATATGGTTCGTGTCTCCCACCTTAAGTCCCCACTGGTCCAGATCAGCTCTCACCAGTACCGCCAGTGGCGCTATAGTCTAGGCGAACAATAAGGATGAGAGTGGGCATCCCTGTCAGGTGACCCATCCCAACTGCCACTCTTCGGACCGTGCACCCCCTAGTTTGATCCTTGCCCGGGGGTCAGTATACGGTATTCACACCCAACGGTGGAATCTGGGGCCCAGTCCCGCAACCCTGAGTACCTCCGAGAGGTATTCCCAATCCACCGTGACAAATGCCTTAGCTAGATCTATAGAGACAAGTACCACCTCCTCCTGCCTGTCCCGCACTTCGTTCATAATGTGGTTAAGTCAGCGTAGATTCATGGCTGTATTACGGCCAGGTATAAAGCCACATTGATCCTCGTGTACAAGGTGCGGCATATATGGTCCTAAGCGGGATGCTAGCAATTTGCATAAAATTTTGATGTCCGTGTTTATCATTGTGATGGGGCGGTAAGATGAAGGCTCATATGGATCTCCTCCTGGTTTCAGGATCATACAAATTTCCCCCTGGCTCATACTAGGCGGGAGCATACCCTTCTTGAAGGCCTCCAGGTACACCTGCAGGAGGAGTCAGGGCAGTGTGCCCTTAAAGGCCCGGTGAAACTCAGGGGGGTACCCGTCACTCCCCGGGGACTTAGCTCCTGGTAACCGCTGCAATGCGGATTGTATTTCATTCAGGGTTATTGGTGCCTCTAAATCTTTCCTGGCTTGCTCAGGTATAGAGAAGGTAGGCGCTCCCACTCACTGTTGAGTCCGCTGTATAAACTATCTGCATATGAGAATCAGGACTCGTAGTAGCCCCAACTCAGAATGGACTAGGCCGCCAGTAGGCGTTCGCAGCACCAATATTGGGCCAGGGTTTTGTTCTCTATGAAGGATCCAAGCTAATAAGTGACCCGGTTTATCCCCCTCTCTATGTAAGCTTTGTCTATATTGTGTGAGAGTATATTAACTAGTCTGTCCCATATGTCTTGCAGGCGTGTTAGAATTTCCCCTTCCCTAGTCCCTGCCGTCACATCCAAACATTCCCGGGTCTGTGTTTCCAATAGGTCGCGGTCCTCAAGTGCCAATTCCCGCTGGAGCTGTTTGCGGACTCCACACGTCAGGCGGAAGCATGCACCCCTCACCACCGCTTTCAGGGCCTCCCACTCCGTAGCCCTTGACAAGTCTGGTCCCTCCCAATTCAGTTCAATGTAATCAGTTATCGCTGTCCCTATGTGTTGCTTCCCTGTAGGGTCTTCCAGCACCTCTACCAGTAGCCTTCAGATCCTTGGACGTCGAGCCTGGGACCCCCAACTTACCACACAAGCCACCGGGGGGTGGTCAGAGAGGAATCTAGCCTGATGTGTCACCTCTAAGGACATGTCACTGTCCGGGTTTACCACTAATATTCTGTCTAGTCTACAGTGGGTTTTATGCATGGGAGAAAAGCATGTATACAGTCTCTGGGCGGGATGCTGCTGTCACCACATATCCTGCACCCCTATGTTCCCCATGACTTCTCTGAGCTGTTCCGTCATCCGTGGTTTTGTACTCTTACGAGGGTGAACCTGTCAAGCTCTGAGTCCAATGCACAATTGAGATCTCCCACCCATATGAGGGGCACCTCTAATTCCGACACCAAGAGCTCCTGAAGGCTTGGAAAATTTCTGGATCATCCGTGTTGGGGACATATGTGTTCAGCATAGCAACATCTCGGACGTCCAGTTTAGCTCTCAAAAGTATATACCGCCCATGTATATCTGCTTCCATAAAATGCAAGATGAAGAGGGTCCCCGGGGCCACCCACACCAGTACCGCTCTAGCGTAAGTAGGGTATGATGAATAAAAAAGCTGTCCCCGCCATGTTTTCGCTAACCTTTGGGCGCTGTTCCTCACTGAGGTGGGTTTCCTGGAGGCATGCTACAGATACTTTGTGTCTCTGGAGAAAGGAAACAACTCTATATCTTTTAGTGCATGTACCCAGCACTCTAACGTTCCAGCTCATAATTTTAGTCCCCATTGTCCTCGTACCATCCTGCACCCTTATGCTTCTGCCCCTTCTGAGCTCTAATCAGGCTACCCATCGCATGCAATTTTAAACAATAACTGAACAAACAAAATAAATAACTCCCAGTAGTCCCTCCCCCACCCACAAGCAAATATGCTGCAACCATGCATGCGTTAATGCCCTTCCCCTGCTTGTGCCACGAGGTGCACAGCTGCCCCATCAGCCTAACAGAGGCTGTAGAGCTTCCCTCAATAAACAAGTCAGGCTCCCTGCCTTGCCCAGTTGCAGGCTACCATGTGTAAGTGCATCGGGATCGCCCTTGGCTAAGTACCCTCCATTTCGAGTCGAGGCCACATAACAGATCGTCCGGCCTGTGCAGGATGCAAGGTGCACATCCTATCCTCATATCCCCCCTTTCCTCCAATGTTCCTTCCCCAGCCCATATCGTATAAATCTCTGTTTAACACGTGGGATGTCAGGACCTGCTGGAATATTAGATGTATGCCCTCATATTACCAACATTATCATCATTCAAGTTCCGGAGGGGATATGAGAGAGTCCATTACAGTCTCTGGGACCACATCTTTCGTTTGGAGCAGGGTCTCCGGTACCAATTCCATTTCCGGGGTGTCCCTCGGGGTCTGCGGTGGAGAGACACCCAAGCCCGGGGACTCCACTCGCATTGGGCAATCATCACCCACCGTGATTCTCTGTCTGTCCATCGGATCACTGTCATTAGACCGGTTCCTGCACGTGCCCCTCCAATTCCTCGGGAGCCTAGTTCCCCATTCCTTTTGGAGTCCTCTCTGCTCCTGGAAAGGGAGTGCATCTCCTTGAATTTCCAACCATTCCCAGACTTCATACGGTGACTCGAACAAGTTGGATTTTCCCTGCGAGATCACCTTCAGTTTGGCGGGGTATAAGAGCATATACTGGAGATGCAGCTGCCGGAGTTTTTGCTTTACACCTAGGAATGATTTCCTCTGCTCCTGTACCTTCCTGGTGTAGTCCGGGTATACTGACATTTTGGCACTGCCATAGGTGAGGCCCGATGTCTCTCGCGTAGCTCGCAAAATGCAGTCCCTATCCCTGTAGTTCGGGATCTTGGCTATTATGGTCCTAGGAGGTGCCCCCAGTGGTGGCGGAGGGACCAACGCCCTATGTGCTCTCTCCACCACAAAGACGTCTGAAAGTTTATTGGGGCAGAGCTTGGTGCGTATCCAGGGTTCCAGGAAAAGTTCAGGATTCCCCTCCTCTGTGCGTTCCAGAATACCTAGGACCCTAATATTACTGCGTCGAGCCCTACCTTCTGCTTCCTCAGCACGACGTTCCAAGGCCCCAGTGGTGTTGGACAACTGCTATACTGCCACCTCTCCTTGGAGTTGTACAATGTCCCCTTCTGCCGTGGACACTTTGTCTGCCACTTTTCAGAGGTCGACCTTGAGTAAATTTACATTGATGGATACAGTCTCAATCTGCTTTTCCAGGGCATTTCGTGATCCCTGGATAGCCTCCAGGAGCTCCGCCCGGGAAGGCTCATTAGCAACCATGCCCTCTCCCTCAGGGCCAGACTGTCTTGTGATCCGTTGCGTAGGGAGGCGTTGAGTTGTATATTGGGTGAAGGTATTGCGGTTGGACACGTGTCCTAGCTTATCTTTTCCCATTTTTGGAAGGAGGGCTCAGGCCTAATGTGGTGTTTGTACTTTCATTGTTTTCCAAAACAGGATTCTCTCGCATCCACCAGACCCCTCCGGGCCATCACACTGCCCTCAATAGGTAGGCGCTCCTGCGTTGCAGTTACCCCAGTGGGTTGTTAGTACCTACAACAGGGACCCACCTTGAAGGTCCCAACTGCTCTGTCACGTTTCGCTGTACACAGAGCCTCCTTCTCACACGCGGCGGTATGGAATTCCCCCCGTGGCGGGTACCAATCCTTCATTTCAAACGCGGTGTGTCCCGTGGTAACAACGCAGCCCCGTAGCTCTACAGGCCGTCCCTACACCATTAGCTCTCTGCTGTACTCCTACGTGCCCACTCTAGCATAAGGTCGCCAGGGCCTCTGGACAGTACCCGGTCACAGTTTCACCTCCCCAGACGCCGCAAATGTCGGAAGAGATCTGATCCCAGGCGTAGCTAGAGCTTCTGGCGCCCGGGGCTATCTCTCAGATTGCCGCCCATGGCAGTTAGCAGGGGGGGTTGCTGGGGGAAAAGTACGTATTTGCTCTGGAGCCCAATGGAGTCAAAACGTGTAGCTTGGCTCTATTGCGCCAAAAACCTCCAGCTGATTATTGATATATAGAAGTTCATTTCACACAAGGCCTAGTGACTTAGAGAAATCCCACACTGCTTTTGCCTTACAGCTCAGGGCACTCCTCCTATTGAGAAAAGTGTTCTGGGTACAGTCTGGCACCTGGGGAGTACTCTAAGGTGAATACTCAACCACGTGTGGTTTGAAGTATCCTTCAAAATGTCGCACCTAATGTATTAGTATTTACAACATATCTTCCATTAAATGCAACACAATATTGGAAACTAATTGGGATAGTTAGATTTCACGTTCTGCTGTGCAGGTCAGTTCAATGGTTAGAGTCCACTGTTAACTGTATTCGAAAACAAACGCTCACAGGTCACAGAAGCAGGAATGTACTGAGGGTAGCATGTTGAATTGGAACTGAATTATTTCATTGAAACGAAACCGAGCACGGGAAAGGTAAGCAACACGTTGAAGAGGATGTAGCCTTAGGGTTAGAGCGGTTGACCTTGAAGCTAGGGAAACGGGTTTGAGTCTTGGCAACGACGCTCGACATCCTGTGATTCTGGGCAAATCACGTAATCTTCCCGTGGCTAACAAAAAAAATGTATATGTCCTTCTGTAACGAAACCGGTGCTCATGTAAAGCGCTCTGATACCCATTGTCTTGGGTCTAATTCGCACTGTATGAAACAATTATAAGGAAACAAACTAATAAACCACAATGTAAGCACTGTTCGGTGCGACCTGAAAATTATACCTACGCATGAAATTTAAACAAAAACACCATTACAACACCCTTCCTATTTTATTTGACAATACCAGGGAGCTTAAAGATCAGATGTGTTCCAAAATAAAAGTGTTAATTCAGGAAAACCAGAAAGCAATAGCTGTTGCCATCACAAACTTCAGGCTAGGAAGGAAAAGTTACAATATTTGGTTGGACTGACCCAGAAATATAAACAGTAAACCACCAAATTCGGTAGTCATATGACATACAGACTTAATGTTTATGCCACTATTTCAATTATGTTCATTGTAGTGTACTAATGATCAACCTGTGTGACAAGTATCCACCTTGTACAAATTTCAAATTAAGATTCATGTTAAAGGTCTGGTCTTTTTTATCAGTACTTTTTTCACAAATTTTACTTATCATAGTATTCTTTCTGCTGAACAGTCTGCTACCTGCTAAAATATTCTCTACTGCCCACCAGTTAAAGCCTTAAGTATGAATCTGTTATATCCAGTGAGCCCAACTCGATATTACTATTCAATCAACATTAGGAGACAAAATGAACACCATATTGAATGATAGCGCTTTTATGGCTCAAAGTAAAAAAACATTAATTAAAATGTTAAGAAAAATTAACTCAAGTATAGAAAAAATATTCTGCAAATGATACCATGTGTTGATACCTTCAAAACGGACATGCACCCATGTAATCACATTTGGGGAAGGGCATAAATTAAATCAAAGGGAAAAAAACGTTACCTTGTAGCCTGACGTGACAAACATTTTTTAAAAGGTGAAGCATAGTTTACGTTGAATAAAGAGTGCATGGAGGTTTTGGTGCTTCAATACATACTGCCCTGTTGCAGTTTTTTAACAAATCATGCTGGATTGGCGTCATAGGACGCCACGTAAAGACTTAGTAAAGAGGGTAAGTTCAGTGGAGCACTGAGCCATTGGTCTCAATCTTTCTTGCAATGCTAGTTCCTTACTCAGGCAGTATTATTAACAGATCATATCTCACAGAGAGTGCATTGTTGTTATGCGCGGTGGATGGGCAGCCAGCTTGTGCTGGACAACTGGAAGCCAGGCAGGGCATGCACAGCTGTGCTGCATCAATTTTAAAGATGTCCGTGGTACAGTAGTGGAAGCAAGAGGGGTGGTAACCCCTTTTTTGCACCCACTCAGGACACCTTTGGAATCCGAGGTATGGGAAGTGATGAAGGTATAAGGCACGATGGTGATTGCCCAGAGGGCAGAGGAGCGCACGAGTCTGAACATTTCATGGCTCAAGAGGGTGGAGGTCTCTGGTCAGCAGAGGAAGAAGAAAGTCTGGAGAGTGGGAACCCTGTGGTGATAGATGTACCCCTAGCTTGACAACAACGTGGTGAATCACCCAGGGGCCAGGCAACCAGGGAAGGGTGTCTGGTGGAGCCATCGAGAGAAAGGAGCATGGAAGGTGACTAGGGTAGACCCTGTAATCAGCAGTCTGAGCTACATACTCGCTACCCAAATCAGAGACTCAAAGACTTTGTACAGCATGTCCAGGTAGAAGGTTCGAAACAAAGTGGGAAAGGGATGGAATGAGCCACCTGGCCACTGAAGGGCTCACCTATAACCCGGATATCATGGATCAAGTACCCTCTGGCCGGGCGCCGCCAGAGGTTTTAAATAAAGGGGTATTGGACCACATGTGGTCTTCGTACCTATACAGCAACCAGTGCATGCGTGTCTTCATTGGTGTGGGACTGGGCCTATCTGTTACCACCTACATAGCTTCCCTGCGCCATCAAAACTTTAGGAAGTGCAGGACCCTCTTGTGAATATATGTCCATCGCTGTAGAACGCTGAGGAGACTTGCCACTGGAAACCTGTGGGTAACCCCCACAGCAAAAGTAAGAGCATGAGTGACGGTGGGTCCTACTGCCACTGGAAAGAGTGCAGTACCATCCGCAAATAAGAAACTTACAATTATTCCTGCCATGTAATTCCATGTTTTGTCAGCCTTGTGCGGTGCCTTACATTCCACCCTTTTTGCCTAAGGCTGATAGAATTCTGGAGTCAAAGCCAAGTGCAATGGGCCCACTCCACTCCTCCCTCCTCAGTGCCAGCTACCCTCTGCCTCAGCAGTAACTGGACCCAGCAGATGGACGGCCTGCAATGGGCCGGTTATCTGCGCGGCGATCCCCTCTGATGGTCAGTGTGTGGAGCCTGGTCCCCAGCTCTCGGAGGCCCTCCGCTCCTGACTGACTTTACAGCCACGAACCCGACACCTGTGGAATACCAAGCAGGGCCCGCAGGGGGGGCCGGAGCTTTCGCCGTCGCCAGGCTTCTGGGCCTCCTCTTCCTCTATTTCCCCATCATTTCTTCCTTTCTTTCCACAATGTCAAGTTACGCCGCAGGTTTCACAGCTTCAGGTGATGAGTGTTTTCCAGGCCAAATGTGTAACGGTACAGCGCGAGCCGGGTGTTCACCGACTGAGGAGAAAGGACATTCCGGGCCGTTACTGTGGGATCCTTTTAAAAACACAGGGCGTGACGTCACGTGCGCACACGCTGGGATCTTCACCTTGGTGGTGCGTGCGCTGCAGCATTTTGCAAGCAGGTGCGGTTGCACTTCGAACTGCATGTCACTAGTGTCGGGGCGGGGGTCGCGCGGCACTGGTGGCCCATGGCAGCCGCCTTTATAATTTAATTGGGGACACTGACACTACTGTCCCCAAATAAATTATAAAGACTGCCGCCACGGGCCACCAGTGCCGTGCGGCTGCCGCCCCCAAATAGTGCCGCCTGGGGCGGACCGCCCCCCCCCCAGCTACGCCCCTGATGGGGCCCCTCGGGCACCCTCGCGGGGCCCCACCTGCTGCTCACCTCGTTGCTCCTGCAGCTCCCCAGGGCATAGACTATTACGCTGGCGGTTACCCCTCTCTGGTTCTCCGCGTAGTGTACTCTCTGCTGGTGAAGGGGCACGCCCAACTCGGAGGTCTCCGGTGTACTCACTACCCAGAGTGTGCAATCAGTGGCCGAGAGCGGCCCAGCACCCACTGAGTAAGGCCCTGCCTCACCTGCGGTCTCACCCGCTCCTGTATCAACGGCGTGGGCCACAAAGCGAGGCCTCAGGAAGTTCTACGGTCGCCAGTCATGGAGTCAGAGCAGAGGTCTGGTAAGAATTTCAGGTCTACGCAAATCGACTCCGGAAGGCGCTCCAGGCCAGGCCTCTTCCAGCCGTCATCAAGCAGTCATTTTCGGCGGCACTCCAGACCAGGCTCCACCCAGCCTACCTCAGGCCGCGGCCTCGCGGAGTCCGCTACCGGCCATGCAGCGGCCGGCGAGCGCGGTGCAGCTCTACCAACAGGATTTTTTGTGCTCGGGTGATCCCCACGGCGACCAGGGCCCCCACAACAGTCGCTAGACACCCGCTAGTGTCTGGGCACAGGATTTTGCAGGATTTCAGCGACAGGCCGGTTGGGAGCCGAAGGAGCTCACGTCCTGTCGGCCATGTTGCTTGGCCACGCCCTCCCAAATATAGAACATTCGTAAACTTTTTAGAAACACTGGATGAGGTCATCAGTGATGTCATTTGAGATGTCACTGACCATGTCATGAGTGATGTAATATGGGACGTCATCAGCAGTGCATTGCGGGGGCACGAGTTATAGTTCGTTCAGCCGACTAGAACGGCTGACTCTCTCTGGTTTTGTACGAGTGAAATATCAGCCTAACTATAACGTCCCTGAAACCTATGGCTTTTTCAGTGAATATATATATTTTTTATATAATTGTGGTACTGCGGTATCCGTGCTGGTATCAGCTGTTTTGCACCAAGGTACCCACTGTTCAAATTATAATTTTTTTTAAAAAAAATATACAGGGGGAGGTCCTAATCATAACTCGCCGACCGAGTCCCTGAGCTCAGGAATGGCAGCCACAGCATTTTGCTTCTAGCTGCAGCCAAGCACATGAAGCAATGAAGTGAGCCATGGGAGGATAGATTTCCTTGGCCAATCAGAGAGTCCCATTTTTTAATAATAAAAAAAGGCAGTCCCACAAGACTCCTGAAAGTGTTTAACAGCAAAAAGCATTAGCTTAGATGATTTGAAAAGAGGAAAGCATTTAGTAAATTAAGTCAAGCAACTTCTTGGAAATATGGCTGCTTCTTGGCGGCCTCTCTGAGGTGCGATTGCTGCAAATTGAACGATTACACACTGTGGGAGAATGCTCCCTACCACGATTGTCAAAATGTATTTATTTATAATTTTTATTTTTTAATCTTTCCTCATATGACCTCTGTAGCTATAGCACCCATTTGACCTGTACCACCTCTGGTGCATATTAACTTGGTGGGTCCACTCTTAGCTGATGTTCTTTACAGGAAATACCCGTGTCATACAACCTGAGATGACCAAAGGTTTTAATCATTGGATCATTGTTCTATCCCTAGGCTCAACCAGAAGCAGCATCATTCAGTTGATTCCAAAACAAGAAGCACATACGTGGACGTCATCTGCATTCTGGCGGCCGCATCTCAGACAGCTGGCTTCTCCACCACCCTTTATCCTGGATACCTTAAGTGGGGACCAGTAGATCCTGTGGAGTGTGAAAAAGTGGTTTCTTCTGAGTGCAGCAGATTTAATCAGGGGATAAAGAATATCTAGAGATACTTGCCATACGATTTCCAGCTCCTCACTCGGCAAGTATTTCTCCCAGACTCGATATGGCTGCTCCATCTTTCTGTCTGTTGCTGCCAAGAGGTGATTGTACCATTGCACCACTTCTTTCTTCCTAGAGGCTAAGTCTTGTAGTTCGTTTTCCATACTATTGTCACCCAGAAGTGCCCAGCATTGACTCTTGCACCAGGAAGAAAGCTGATAGAACTTAAACCTTGACAGCGTTCCGGTAGTAATACGATTCCAATATTCCCAGGAATGGCATTTGTCACCCAGTACGAGATCTCTCCAATATGCGACTCCTGCCTTTTTTAATGGATCAACAAGAGTGTCTGAAAGACACTCCGGTGTACAGGGAGAGTCCCAGACTGGAGCCCAATCACTATAATAAGAAAGTCCTAAGCAATCTCGGCAGTTTGACCACAGCCTAGCCGCCACACGCAGGGTCTTTAAATGAATTTTTTTGAAAAATTTAGGAGAGCCGAATTTATACATGAAACCTAGCTCCCCTACTAGCATGGCTTTGAACATGCGGCTTATCAAAGAGTCATCTGGGGAAAGCAATAACATCCTGCAGTTCTTTAATTGGTAGGCCCAACAGTACAACTGAAGATCTGGTAGGCCCATGCCCCCTCCCCCTCGCTGAAATTTACGTCTACGTTTTTTCCAGGATCACTTTGCTTGCCCTGATAAAGGAGGATATCTTGCCCTGGATTTTGAGGATATCGGTTTTTGCAAATTCTAAGGACATATTATTAAAAAGGTAAGTGTACTTTGGAAGAACGCACATCTTGATCAGATTAACCCACCCATAGAGTGAGAGTGGAATGTTCTGCCATCTTTTTAATAGGACATCAACCTCCTTTGAAACTCTATCTAAGTTAGTTGAACTGGGAGACGGTGGGAACATGGTGGCCAGCTAGCTACCAGGTCACTGGTCGCTCTGAAGTACTGGGTATTTTAGACCCAGCGGTGCAGGGGCACACACCCTATGACTTCGGGGTTTCACCCTGTTCCGGACCTACAGAAACACAGAGTCTTCTGGGTGAAGTCAAAGAATCGTTTATTGGCTGCAGACCAATGACAGGTATCCTAGAAGTACAACAGCGTGTATGTTCTCAGGAGACTGCTGAAAATCATAGGAACGGACTACATCTTAAATAGGCCTTTTTCGGCCTCAAGCATACATTCCTGAGTTTTATGAAACGGCAATATAACAGTGTACATTACAAAGAAAAGGCAGAGTCATGATGACCATCCCACATTCCAGTTCGGCCAACTCACAATGATTTACACAATAAGGTTGCGATCCCACGTTAGATGTCAGTAGACCCCCCAATAAACATGAGCATCTTCTGTTTTGGGAAACAAGTCATAAAGCAGGAACAAGCAGGTGTGGAAGAGATTAGCCGGGGGTTTGTGTAGGATGAGAAGGGTTTTATGATGGGTCGAGCCCTGATGCTAATCACAGGTGGACGGAGGAAGGGGAGCTCGTGAGACCAGTTTGACCCGGGGCAGCAGAGCCAGCTGCCCAGGTCACAGAGAAGTCACGGGAAAGCACATGTACTGAGAGGCCCGTATTTGCTCCATTATAGCCTATGTGAGGGCAATGACAAGATGGCCACTGCTTTCAAAATGGAACCCGCGTAGTACAGCAGAATAACGTGTACGCAGTGCATTCAGGGCTAGAACGACGAGTAAAGCACTCGTACATGCCGCATTTACCATTTGCGGTTTGCTAATACCAAGATAGACAGGGGTAGGGCCTGGTCCCCTACGCGGTTCCGAAGATTAAAGTACGACAGACCCTCCTTTTGCCCTTACATAGGCAATTACTATACTCATATTAATCCGAGTCTAGGTCAATGTCCGCAAAGTCATGGAGATGTTGCTGTAGCATCATCCTATTACTTAGCTCGTCTCTCGATACAGGCTTCCTTACACATAAGGTAGCACAGAGGCCACACATCGCAGGAGCACACTGTATACACAGACAGAACAGGAAAAGAATGGCTAAAATCACTCCAATGACCATCAGGACTTTCCAACCCCAGGCAGATATCAGTTCCCAGAACCATCCCATCAATGACCAATCTCCCTTATCCACGTGTATGGATTCAGATATTTTGTGGAGTTTGGAGATGGCTTGATACACCGTTGGAGCATTATCTGGTATGAAAATGCAGCAACTGGATTGGATGACCTTGCATACCCCACCGCGGTCTGCAAGAATAACGTCTAGAACCATGCGGTTCTGTAAAGTCATAAGGCGATCCGCTTGGAGCTCAGCTGTCAGATTACTAAGGGCACCAGCCGTTACATTTATAGTGGATTCAACCACACGGGTCAGCTGTCTCAGGTTCCTACTATTGACCATAGGTCCCCAAAACGGCAGGAAACCCAAGAAGAAGTCTCCTGCTTCCTGACCGGCAGTGTCCTCCTTACTAATCACACCTCTCACGACTCTCGTCTTGTGATAATCAGAGGCAGCAGTGAATGTAGGCGGTAGCAGATTCGCAATATAACATGTGCCCGAGAAATCAGGGGGCAACCATGTATATGCTCGGTCATTACATATGAAATAGGTGCCCTTGGCAGCTAGAAACGCAGGGGAAAACTGTGACGGGAAAGTGTACGTTTCGGTACAGTCACTTCTTCCCAGTTGAGCCCTAGGGTTCTGACCATTACCCTGTAAGCAGAACCGACCCATGTGGGGTACGACCCAGATTGGAGATGAGATTTGTCGCTGTCTTTCACCCAGACTAATACTATACCCCGTCGCGTTCCATCCTACATAAGGTCTCAACTCTTCTTTGGGAATGGACGAGTATGCGTCAATATCCCTACTCATATCGGCAACTCCTTTCATCAAAGCCTTATTATTGGTGACGGGTCTGATGGAACGCGGTTGGCGAGGGGAGTACGTCTCCAGAGCATAGAGAAACATGGTCTGGAATGCCCATGACGATCCATTTGAACTATACGGCAACACCAGGTAGGGAATACCCTTGTTAATGGTATGTGGCATTAACCCACAGACCCAGCAATTGGTCGTATTCACTACTAGCTGGTGCTGGTGCAAGAGCTGGATAAACGAGTTATTTACGAACTCCGATCGTCTGGTCTGTTCGTGCTCAGGCAGGGGGTGAAAAGAGTGAGAGGAGGCAGTAGAAAGAGGGGTAGGCTGTTGAGTGGGTGCAATAGGCTTTTGAGCGGAGAAGAACACAAGTCCTACAATAAACATCATAATACTACACAGTGTAAAAAGGCACAAAAAGACAAAACATTTACTTTTTACAATCCCACACATCCTGGTTTTATAGCTCATTTCCTCGATCGGTCTCTCCATCTTAAAAAACTCCATCCTCTACTCGGGCCGCTCGCGGCGGGTGAGTTTCTTCTGCTGAGGAGTACGCCTGTCAGTCCAGGGAAACGCCCTAGACCAACCAGAACCGTCGACCTAACGTCTTCGGCCTGTACCCCAAAGTCTTGACACCGCGACCCTGCGGCAGAACCCGGATGGTGGTTCGAAAAACAAAAAATCAAGAAAGTCTTTCAGATGGGAGAGTAAAAAATGTCAAAAAGGAAATAGTGAGGAAATCTTTATTTGTCCATGGGCCTAGGTCTCAAACTATAACGTAGACGGCCAGGTGCTGTTTGGTCTCGAAACAAAAGTTCAGGCTCAGTGGTGTCCAGTCGATTCGACGGTGGCACAGCTTCCTGTAGAATATTGTCACTCTCTTGGTCTGAAACTGTGTCTCTTAGGCGTGCATCACTGAATGGTGTGAAACGGAGTACAGTGTCTGTCTCAGAGTCGGTGATACCCTCCTTGACCCACCGGTCATATGGCAAAGGCAAGGGGACTACCTTGCAGTGGGTACCATGAACCCAGTGCTTCTTCCCTTTCACTCGCACTGCTGACCTTGTCGATAGTAGAACAAGATGAGGGCCAAGCCAGCGGGGCTCGTCGTTGCTCTTGCGCTGGAAGTTCCGGACTAGCACCCACGTACCAGGGTTGATAGGGTGTCCAGGAGTTTCAGAAGCTTGGGGAAGAGTATCATGTACCTGTTGGTGCAAAACACGTAGTTTAACAGTCAAATCATACAGGTAATCGAGCAGCACTGGATGCTCTATCTCACTGACTTTCGTGGGCCTTGGCACACCCCATACATTAGCCGGGCGGCCAAAGACCACCTCGTAGGGACTAAGTCCCACTCGAGAGTGTATTGTCATTCTGGTGGACAGGAGTGCTAGAGGCAGGGCATCAGGCCATTTAAGACCAGTGCTCGCCTGAATTTTAGCCAACTTGAGCTTTAAGGCTCCATTGTAGCGCTCTACCAATCCAGCTGATTGGGGGTGATTTGCAGCATGGAATTTCTGCTGGATGCCTAAACCTTCACATACATTCTTCATCACTTTACCCACGAACTCACTTCCATTATCACACCACACCATTCTTGGCATTCCAAACCTAGGGAAGAACTCTCTCACAAGGGCTTTAGCTGTGGATAGGGCAGTATTATCTTTTAGAGGATAAGCCTCTATCCATTTTGAGAAAGCACAAACAACCACTAGTACATATTTTAGGTTGTTGCATCTTTCCATGTGAATAAAGTCCAGCTGCAAAACTTCGAATGGACATGATGGGGGTGCAAAGTGACCGGCTGGAGTTGGGGTTCCCCTACCAGGGTTGTACTTCAAACATACCATACAATTCTTGACCACATTCTCTGCACACTTGGGAATCCCAGCATTCTGCCATACTGGAGCCAACAACTTGCAAATTCCTTTCATACTGATATGTGCCATTCCATGTGCCATAGTAACTACTGGAAGCACATATGCGTCAGGCAACAACCATCGCCTATGTTCTGTCAGATCAATCCAGCAACCATTCTCATCCAACTTACCCATACTCTCTCTCCACTTGCTTAACTCTTCCTCTGTGGCTTCAGCTTGAAGCGACTTCACACTCTCTATTGTGTTCTCACACATTCCAACATCATTAACCCATCTTGCGGGGCCTGCAACATACATTCTAGTCTTCACATTCTGTGCCGTTTCTCTCGCGGTCTCATCAGCAAACGCATTCCCACGACCAACATCGTCTGTAACTTTCCTGTGCGCACTGCATTTCATGATCGCAACTTGCAACGGTAGGGTCAGTGACTCAAGGAGATCATTCACCAACTTGCCATTCTGAATTTTAGCTCCATGCGACGTCAGGAACCCACGCTCTTTCCACAGTCGTCCAAAATTATGAGCCACGCCAAAGGCGTACTGGCTATCTGTATATATATTCACTCTCATTCCTTCAGATAACACACATGCTCTCGTGAGGGCGATTAATTCTGCTGCTTGGGCCGAATTATGTGGCACTCGGGCAGTTTCCACAACCGTATGTAAAGTCGTGATAGCATATGCAGCAGTCGTGTCACCATTAGGGAGCTTAAAGCATGAACCATCTACCCACAAAGTACCATCACACTCAGTCAGGGGAGTATCTTTTAAATCCACTCTTCCTTTCGTCTCTTCTTCCGTTCTGAACAGACAGTCATGTTGCTCAATCTCATCTGAGTCTGCTGGAATCGGCAACAACGTAGCTGGATTCAGTGTATTGCATCGTTTTATGTGTATGTGATTCGCTAACAGTGTAAGTTCGTAACCCGATAGGCGTGCACTAGTCAAGTGTTGTGTCTTGGTTCTATTCAATAATGTGTCTACAGCATGTGGAACCATAACGATCAATGTGTTGTCCATTACCAGACCAGCAGATTGTCGGATAGACATCGCTGCAGCAGCTGTCGCTCTCAGACAGCTTGGCAATGCCCTCGCTACAGGGTCCAAAGTGGATGAAAAATACGCGCATGGGCGCGGTCTGTCGCCAAAAGGCTGTGTTAACACTGACAACGCACATCCATCTTTCTCGTGCACATACAATGTAAAAGGTTTACTATAGTCAGGAGTACCTAACACAGGGGCCGAACACAATGCATTACGCAATTCCACAAATCTTTTCTGGCACTCTTCAGACCATGGGATAGGATTCGGTGTGTCTTTGCATGTTAAGGCTAACAAAGGTTTCGCCAGCAAGGAAAAGCTAGGGATCCAATGCCTACAGTATGAAGTAATGCCCAAGAAAGCACGTACTTCTCTCTGTGTCTTTGGCACACTCAACTGTGCAATGGCTTGAATTCTCTCTGGGGTCAGTCTCCTTCCCTCCTTCGATAAGAGATGACCTAAGTAGGCCACCCCTTGTCGACAATATTGCAGCTTAGAGAGAGACACCTTATGATGGAAGACGGATAAATGGCGCAATAATGATAATGTGGCTTCTTTACAGATCTTCTCAGTATCCGCGGCGATTAGTAAATCGTCCACATACTGAATCAGGATAGCGCCACTAGGCAAAACAAGTGCATCAAGCTGTGTTTTCAAAGCTTGACTGTATATAGATGGACTCTCACAGTAGCCCTGGGGAGCGCGTCTGAAGCGGAAGCTTCGGCCTCCCAGACTAAACCCAAAAATGTCTCTGCTCTCTTCTGCAATTGGGATGCTAAAGAAAGCATTCTTTAAATCGATCACTGAAAACCATTCAGCAGAGGCTGGAATCATCGTTAACAAGGCAGTTATATCAGGGACAACTGGAAACTGTGGCACAACAATCTTATTAACCTCTCTAAGATCAATCACAAATCTGTAAACAGGAGGCTGTGAAGGGTCCGTTCGTTTTAAGACAGGTAAAATCGGGCTATTGCAAACGTTGCCTCTTGTTTCTTCAATCACACCCTTATTAATGAAGTCATGGACAATGTCCAACAATGCTTTCTGGCCTTCATTAGAGATCTTGTACTGGGGAATACGTGGCAGTCTGACATTAGCCTTTAAAGTCACCACGTATGGCGGTATCTCCAAGAGACCCACATCATTGGGACCAGTAGCCCAAAGGGCATCCGGAAGGGATGACAATTCAGGCGGCATTGTATTTTTGGACAAGTACATTGGGGAAATTACTTTCTTGCCTAATGTAAGTTGTACTCCCGAAGGAGAACAATACAATGTGGCATGCAATCTTTTCAGCAAATCCAGTCCCAGCAAATTCTCACCACAACCTGTCGTCAGAATCAGAGGTGCTTTCAGCTCGCAAGGTCCAACAGAAAGTGACATGGGACTAGAAATCGGGTTCCTAACAGGGGCGCCAGAAAAACCTACGGAAACATTTATGTCGCCAGACAAAGGTGCGCCAGGGAGTTTGGAATGCATAATTGAACTCTTTGCAGCACCAGTGTCTAGCAGAAAAGGCTCCGTTACATTTACTGCAGTCACCTCAACATACGGTCCACTCTGATCCACTGGCACTGAAACAACTCCCTCTCTCTGTCTATGGCTGTCCTAGTAATCATTATTTTCTGCATCACCGTCCTCTGCATAATAATCATTATTATAATACTGGGCCGTATTACTGGTTGCGTTAACTTGCTGATCAAAGCTATTAATGGTATTCTGAGGCGGCAGAGGACGCGCGTTTTGGGGAACACTTCCACGCCCTCTACCTCTAGGAGCTTCCTGACCACCTCTACCTCTTGCGCCATACATATTACCGTTCCGCTGCATTAATTTAGGGCAACTATATTTAAAATGACCTTCCTCTTTGCAGTATGAACATTGGTTGGGACCTACCGGGACACGTGGTTGATAATACCCATTCATTTGCTGATTGTTCTGAAATTGTTGGGGTTGGTGATAGACACCTTGGGGTTGCCTATAATTATTCTGACCTCCACGTGGCGGATAGGCCTGCTGCAAAAGGACCTTTGTCTTTAATTCCTTCGTTTTCTTCTCCGTTCTATCCTTCTCATCTTTATCTCTGTTTTCATAATACTGTGCGGTAGCCAGTATTTGCGCTGAAGAGGAAACAGCCCAAGAACTCTCTGAATCTTTCAACTTTTTACACAGGTCAGGGAGTAAATTCTGCACAAACTTATCCACAAACAACCGTTGGCCACCCTCAGTACTCATATCCTGCCCACTGTGATCAATGAACGTTTCCTCAAACCTAGTAAAGAAGTCTGACACTGTCTCATCCTTTTTCTGCTTGCATGCAGATAACTTGTCCCAATTTACGCGCATTGCAGGCATTAGTGTCTTCATATACGTGATGATTCTACCAGGGAGTTCAGCTACTAAAGGCTCAGGTTTCGCGCCACCAGTTTGTCTTGCATCGGCAGCAATAATGTTAGCCCATGTATCCCCTAGCTCTTGGTCATGATCCGCATTACGGATTGACCCCCATAGGGGCTGTGGAACAACATTACCAAACAACATGTCTATGTCGGCCAGATTCATAATACATGATCCTGCCGTTTGTGACAACTCTTTATAATAACCTGCCGGATTTTTACGGGGATCAGGTAAGGACTGTTTAAGCGCTAACACCTCAGAACGCTTCCATGGAACATGCACCCAAACACGCTGGAAATGTGCTGCCACAGCGGGGTTAGCACCGACAGCTGCAACCGCTTCCTTCCATACCGGGGGAACTTCTCTCATGGGGTATTGTCGCACTTTTTCCTTTCTCCCCACAGGGACATCCTGTTCGAACAATGACTGTTGACATTCATCATTCCTGAAGGACAATACAACCGCAACTGCTTTATCTATATCGCGGTCCACAATCATACCAGCTCCAAAATCGGACCTTACTCTACACAATTCTCGTGGCCTCGGATTTCTACCACTATCCTCCAATTCCTCACAGAGAATTTCGCACATCTTCTCAAACACATATCTCTGCTTCGGGGCATCCCACTGATGGAAGACATTAACAATTGATTCCACATCATACAATGAAGGGAAAACAATCCATCTGCGCGCCATGCTATCTATTACGTTCTTCTCATCAGGGGTAGGCAACTGACTACGCAATTGCTTACGCTGCACACCAGGAGTCGCACCAGACAACTCAAAGAGAGGCGACATTAATGAAGTAACCACATTAGCTAAACGCTGTCGCGCTGAAGGAGAAGCTGAGGCAGAAACAGGGGGGAAAACAGAGGGAAGAAAAGAGGACGTAGAAACAGGTACTGGGGTAGTGCAAGGAAAAGTGTTGGGAGAGGCAGCTGCTAAATTAGACGAAGTTGTAGGAAGTGCGGGGGCAGTTGGAAGCACAACTGGCGGCCCTTGAGAGGGCTGCGTTACATTCATAAAAGCCGGCTGTGCGGCAGCTGGTGGTTGCGGCAAAGCCTGCAATACATTAACTGGAGGTGGCACATTCACAAGCTGAGGAGGCACCGTAGCATTTTGCGCATATGGGGGTGGCGAACTCAACAAGTGTGACATTAGGGGATCCTTCTCCTTGTCTTCGGACTCATTCTGCTTAGAGTGTGGTAAAGCCGGGTAACATTTGTCAATCCCTAATTTGCGCTGCCTGTGCAATTGCTCGCTCATCTGCTCCTCCTCATTATCTTTAAATTGTACAGCTGCTTGCATTACTGACATACCTTTCTCTCTTTTATTCTTTTTCGCTAACTTAATTTCCTTCTGTTTGGCTTCCTTCCGCCATAAGCGGAAAGAGTCAAACATCGCCGGCCGGGCTTTCTTCTTAAACAATTTAATTTCCAAATTATCTAAAATATCGGTATCGAAACTACCATTTTGGGGCCATTTTAAAACACCGTCTTTCCTAGTGTAGTGGATCCACACTTCGTTATATGCAATAGGGCCTACGCCATGTTTTACATAGAGCTCATAAGTTGGAGTTCCAACCGGAGGAACCGGACATGATTCTTCCAGCTGGAAATCTTTTCCACAACCCAAACAGAATAATCTACCAAATATTCTAGAACCAGGCATTTTCGCTCACTAGTCTAGATCCAAACGTCAAAGGATTATCGATTACGATAGTCTCGTGAATACACGAGTCCTCTGGCTTTGGGGTTTGCAAACACCAAATCACCAATTACCAAATCAAACCAAACGATCCCGAGGGATACCAAAACAAATGGGAGACGCTCCACTTATACTTAACTGAATATTACTGATCGATGACGTCACCAGAAGACTCTCTCGATTGTTTCGCTCTCTCAAACTCGTCAAGGGTCCAAAACAGGTCGATTAATCAGGGCAGCAGTCCTTCGTAGCCGTCGGGACGCGGAGAACCTCGCAGAAAAGACTTTCGGACCACGTCGACATGCAGGGGTCGATGAAGTGGCGGCCTTCCTCCGGAATTTCCACACGAAGCTCCTCACGAACCTCTGGCTTGGACTGGTACCGCTGAAATCGGCCCGAGTTGGGCGCCAAACTGAAGTACTGGGTATTTTAGACCCAGCGGTGCAGGGGCACACACCCTATGACTTCGGGGTTTCACCCTGTTCCGGACCTACAGAAACACAGAGTCTTCTGGGTGAAGTCAAAGAATCGTTTATTGGCTGCAGACCAATGACAGGTATCCTAGAAGTACAACAGCGTGTATGTTCTCAGGAGACTGCTGAAAATCATAGGAACGGACTACATCTTAAATAGGCCTTTTTCGGCCTCAAGCATACATTCCTGAGTTTTATGAAACGGCAATATAACAGTGTACATTACAAAGAAAAGGCAGAGTCATGATGACCATCCCACATTCCAGTTCGGCCAACTCACAATGATTTACACAATAAGGTTGCGATCCCACGTTAGATGTCAGTAGACCCCCCAATAAACATGAGCATCTCCTGTTTTGGGAAACAAGTCATAAAGCAGGAACAAGCAGGTGTGGAAGAGATTAGCCGGGGGTTTGTGTAGGATGAGAAGGGTTTTATGATGGGTCGAGCCCTGATGCTAATCACAGGTGGACGGAGGAAGGGGAGCTCGTGAGACCAGTTTGACCCGGGGCAGCAGAGCCAGCTGCCCAGGTCACAGAGAAGTCACGGGAAAGCACATGTACTGAGAGGCCCGTATTTGCTCCATTATAGCCTATGTGAGGGCAATGACAAGATGGCCACTGCTTTCAAAATGGAACCCGCGTAGTACAGCAGAATAACGTGTACGCAGTGCATTCAGGGCTAGAACGACGAGTAAAGCACTCGTACATGCCGCATTTACCATTTGCGGTTTGCTAATACCAAGATAGACAGGGGTAGGGCCTGGTCCCCTACGCGGTTCCGAAGATTAAAGTACGACAGCTCGTCCTCCGGCCTCTATTATGAGATCGCTAGGAGGTGCATTTAAGAGTTTGCCACAACTCCCTGAAGCCTTCCTTCTCTTTTCCTCTCCCCGGAATCTTGTTTTGTTTTCCTCTTGTGTACCTCATCGTAGTCTTGCCCGCTCTGCTCTGTTCTGGGTTCCGCTCTGGGCGGTCAGCGGGACTGCCTGACGAGTCGACGATTCAGGAGCTCGGTACTCGTTAGAGGGCTTCCCGCTAGCGTGGTGGGCTGACTCTCCCCTTTCCTCCCCAGCTCCGAGCGATCCCTGCAGCGAGGAGTCGCCGCCCCGGCGTTGCTGACAACTGTCTGGCTGCCGGCTACCGGTTTGTGCAAAACAGCGGGGGGAGTCAGGAGGGAGCGAGGCCGTGGAAAATCGCGACGCAGGAGCTGGCCTCTGCTCTGTAAGAAGCGGTCAGAGCCAGGACGCGGGGGGGTTTACTGTTCATAATAGTTTTCTCTGTTTTCTCTTTCCCGGAATGTACGGCGACCTACACTTCCCACTTCTTTTTTAAAAAAAACGTTTTATTATTTTTGCATTCAAGGCACAAGCAAATCAGATATATGATCCAAATACTTGCAAGCATTACATTTGCATTGTTTGAAGTTATGGCACTTGGCGCTAGAGTCTCACAGATGTCTCGACAACTGATAACCCTCCTCACATTACATTTCCAGCTCCCCCCCGTTTTCAGTGTCCGAGTCCCCCTCCGCTCTTATGTCTGGAGGTTCACAAATGTATCCCCTGTACCTATTCCAGGCCCCCCATACCTTGCTCCATTTCCTCGGGCAGCCACGATTAACAAACACTGCTTTTTCGGCTGCCATGGCAACATCAAGATCAGTAACAACAGAACAAAGTAGGTGAAGGTCCAAGGGAAAGAATTTAAAGACCAGCAGGTTGTATATCCCCTTAATCACGAAAACACTGTAATTCTTCTTTTTTACCATTCGTTCTCTATCTAGTAAGACAAGTCTAGAATAAGCACCTTGCAACATGAGAGTTGTATTAGAACAGTGTGTATAACCTAACACATGCGCACTCTTAGGCACAGGGTAAGCGCACTATCCCACACATGCGCAGTACTCTACGATGTGATTTGGGTCCTCACGCCGTTCTAAACTCAACAGGCTTCGCCGCAGTCACCCCAGTGAAACATACCCACCTGTTCTTAATCCAGTTCGCTATAAAGCACTCCCTCGCGCTCACGTCGGTACCTCCGGTCTTTTACTCATAGACCGCCCCGGGGTACCGACGGAGAGGTAAGCGTGGCTTGTACTCTGTGACTGCTTTCCAAACTTAGAGTTTTTCTCTACAATACAGAAACCTACAACACTGGTTTTTCTCTGAAGAACAAGTTTTGGGTCTTTCCATTGCTTGTCATTATAATTCAAACCTTTCTCTGAACTGTTAGAGTTCTTTTTTTGATTCCCAACTGGGTGTAAAACTATTTTAAAGCCATCACTGCCATGCTGTTTGCCTCCACCCTTATAAATACATGGACAATCTCTATACTTTTTAGCCATCTTGATGGGGAACATAAAGATTTTGGCATGTTATTCAGCAGCCTCTTTTCTTTTTCTTTTTCCCCCTATCAGAGCGGGGCCCCCTTCCCTGAGTAGAAACCAGGTTGAGGTGAGGGTATCACCCAGAATTCTGGGGTAAGTGCAATCTAATACATTATTGGATGTATAAAACACTAATATGTGTGTTCTAAGACGGTATTTAGATACTGTTGTTTGCTGTTTTTGTCAACATTGATGATTTTTCGCATTTCTTATCCATGTTTTTTTACTTTCCTAGGTATCCGGTTTTGACATCTGTTGAGCTCAACCGGTGGTAGGAATGTCTGTAATAATTTTTATACTTTCACACATTTTTACATAGTAGCAGCAATTTAGGTCCTGATGAATGCCCTTGATACTACACAGATCCCAGTGGGCAGAAACATGTCGACCAGATACTATGGACAATGAGCATAATGACAAAGTATTTATGCTGAGTTGCCATTTTGCTTTTTAATGTTGGCAGAGGAACTCTACTAATTAAAGCACTTTTGAGTTCCCCTAGCCATTTTTATTCACTCTTTATGATTTAGTGCTGCACTTTTAGAACCCCTCTCACGTGAGCGAGAATTTACCTTTTGCTTCTTGTCATCTCTAGTGGAGATCTGACTGCAACCCCTGTATGCCACTTCTCTTTACTCGCAATCAGGTCGTTCCACCTAGACCTGGTGCGGTGTATCAAGAGAGACAGACCCAGATGATGACAAACACACTGACTCCTCGGTGATTGATGGGTTCTGTTCCTAGAAGGGTTCTCTTCTAACTAGAGATGTCAGAATTAGTAGATATGCTTTTTGTTTTTCTTTGTTGACTCAGCACCAGACCTGGGTTGAGTAGTGTTATAGTGATTTGATTAAGGGGATATACAACCTGCTGGTCTTTAAATTCTTTCCCTTGGACCTTCACCTACTTTGTTCTGTTGTTACTGTTATTGAGCGGCTGCTTGGCCGTAGGTCCTTCTTTGAAAAATTCCTCTCTCCTTGAGAAAGGATTCAGAACGCTCTATGGCTTTCTATGTATGACTTTCGTCCTGTTTTTTGGGTGGATGGCAATGCTGGTTTTTCCTTTATACACTTTCCTCTAAGTTTCCCTTCTAATACATTCTGGACCTCTTCTCACAATGTCAGAGAGACAGGGCCTCTCTTTTGATGATGCAGTAGCATTAGACATCCTCCAAACACCATCTATCATTGATTTACCTACAAATACCACCATTATCAATAATGATGATTGGAGTAAAGTCCTTTTTCTTAAACGCTCACATGCACGGACACAGGTACATGGGGCTATTATGACTGAATATTTACGGGCGGATTGTGCTCCTACTGGCCTCATAGTAAACAATGCACCGAGACTGTTCCTAGAGGACAAGACATTCCTCAAGGATTGGTCTTTGGTGGCATGGCGATGCACACGAGACTGGCTTATCCTGATAATCACAACAGCCAAGAGGATAGCGGACAACATTCTAGTTGAGATACAACACCTAGAGTCTCAGATTAAATCAGTACTGGTCACGGCCACTTATAACAAACAGTCCAAAGAAACTGATAAAACCAGCAAAGAGTTTAGAGATACCATTCTTGCTAACAAAATCGTAAAATTCAAGAAGGATCTGGCTAAATTCTCTATGACCAAAGTGTATCCCTACACGAGTGATTCCTATGTCCCTCCCACTTACAACCAACAGAGTGGTAGGACCGGTTCAAACTACTCCACATCTGGTAGTGATGGTAACTCATCTGACTCAGATCCTGGTATGCACCAATCTTCAAGAGGCCGTAACTGGAGGAGAAGAGGGCCCAGGAGAGGTAATTTCTTTGGAGGTCCCCCTCAGCCACAATGGTGGCCGCCTGGCCCATACAACTTTCAACAACCTTACTTCCAACAGCCAATGTATCCGGGTCCATTACATCCTGACAATTTCCAACAACAGCCTTTTTTAGGACAAGGCCAACGCCGCTCCAGAGGCAAGAGAAGACCCGCTCAAACAACGGTCCATTGGAGCCCTCCATCGTCCCGGACACGGAGCAACCTGAGAGATCCAACAGCACCAGGCCCGAGCAACGTGACAGCCTGATTGTGAATTTAAGTGAACGTCTTCTTACTGTGGATGAGACTACCGTCCTAGAGAAGGGGCTTGGGTATGTTCCAACATACAAAGGAGATTCATTTCAAACCCGGCAAGAATTAGCTGTCTTCTTTAGGAAGGTGAGATTACGTGCTTTCTTTGGCGACAAACCACAAGAGGCCGATGAGGAAAACACCACTAATACTGGCTTGCGCCCCAAGTCCACTTTCAATCCACCGACACATCTAATTCCTCCTGAAATACTTACTTTCGAGAGGGCTGTTTTGAGGGATGCTGAAGCTTTGTTTCAGCTTGAGAATCGACAATTCATGAATCTGTCCAAGAATGAGAACTTCGCTCTCCAGACATTATCATCAGATAAGTCAATCACCATCAAACCTGCGGATAAAGGGGGCGCCACAGTAATCATGGACACAGAAGCCTATAGAAGTGAGTGTAAGAGACAACTGAACAATGGCACTTTTTACCAGCCTCTCAAACTGGACCCCACCAAGAGACTTTTGACCATCATCAAAGAGAGAGTAGATGATGCTTTGGAACAAGGCTGGATCACAAACCATGAGGCATTGTTTTTGGTAACCACTTTTCCAGTGGTTCCATATTTTTATGTACTACCGAAAATACATAAAGGGGTTTTACCCCCTCCAGGTAGACCTATAATCTCGGGGATAGGGTCACTCCTTGAACCCCTGTCTACCTTTGTAGATTTTTTTCTGAAACCCCTAGTGAAAACAATGCCCACATATATTGAGGACACGAAGGATCTTCTGCGCATCTTGGATGGAATGCCTTTTGACACCACACAAGACTTCCTAGTGAGTTTTGATGTGGAGTCACTTTACACCTGCATCCCACAGGATGAGACTCTATCTGTCATCAAAACACTTCTGGAAACTAGAGATCTACAGAGTCCTACGCCAGTTGAATTCATCATGTTCTGTGCGACACTGGCGATGAAAGAAAATTTCTTTCAATTTGAGGATCAGCTATTCCTACAGATCTCCGGTACATCTATGGGGAGTATTTTTGCCCCTTCCTTAGCCAATCTTTATGTTCACCAATTTGAACAGACAGAGATATTGTCCATCACCAATCCGTTTCTAGGCCATATCATGTCCTGGAAACGGTACATAGACGATATTTTAGTCATCTGGAGAGGTTCCATGGAGACAATCGAGAACTTCCACTCATGGTTAAACAATAGAAATGGTTTTCTAAAATTCACTTGTGTGGCTTTGAAAAAGAACCTTCCCTTCTTGGATCTTCTGATCAGTTCTCAAGATGGGATACTCACTACGGAACTATATAGGAAACCGATGGCTCGGAACTCGCTGCTACATTTCCAGAGTTTTCATCCGAGAGCCCTGCGAGAGAACTTGCCATTTGGGCAATTTCTCCGTATTCGGCGCAATTGTTCAACAACTTCCAAATACTGCGAACATGCCAACCAACTTTCTTCCCAACTATTGGATAGGCAATATCCCAAGAGAACCGTAAGAACATCAATGAAGAGAGCTTTTAATAATCACAGGGAGGCTCTCCTGGAGAAACGAATTTGTAATTCAAGCACTGAGGAGAACAGGATTACTTGTGTTAACACTTTCTCTAGCTACTCTAATGCACTGAAGAAGAGCATTCTCAAGAATTGGAGAGTGGTTAAAATTGAAGGGAAGACATTACCTCCTCCTTTATTTGCCTACAAAAGGAGTCCCAGTATCAAGGATCAGCTGATACACACACGGCCTCGAGCACTTAGCAGATCCGCAGATGTGCCCCTTTGGGGTTTACCTCCAGTAAAAGGCCACTTTCCCTGTGGGAACTGTTCGGCGTGCCCCCAGACTTCGCACACCACTGAAATCGATATTGGGACGAACAGACCCTGGCGGCTTGACAAACACACCAATTGCAACAGTGAGAGGGTCATTTACCTAATAAAGTGTCCCTGTGACAAGAACTATGTGGGGATGACATCTCGAAAAATTAAACTTAGGATTGCAGAACATAAGAGCACTATTCGGTGCAGGAAGAGTGCCACCAAACTCACCAGCCACTTCATCTCAGCAGGCCACAGAGAAACTGATCTGCGCTGGGTAATACTTGAACAACCCTATATTCCCCAACACATTATGGACATTCAACGCTTTCTTCTTTGTAGAGAACAAAAATGGGTTTTTCGTCTACACTCGGATATTACAGGACTTAATGACGATATCCCCTGGCTTTTGCTATGAGCTGTGTGTGCGGTTAGGAGTATGACCCTAATTTATTTCACATTAGTCAACACCCTTGTCTTCAGTTCCGATTCTGTCTGATAGGTCCGGCCCCTCCTCTTGTGTTATTTGTGAGCTAGTTGGCTTTTGTGTATATAGATCGACACACGCGCAGATAAGCGGTTTAGTTATTACATTTAACACATGCGCAGGTTATCACATCTGTGAGCCTTCTTTCGGCTCTCATGTCGCATCTAAATACAAATATATCAGGTTCTGATATGACCATTGTGTCGCATTACAATCCAAATACAATAGGTTCTGCTATAATCTTTATGGTTTCCAGTTTTGATTTTATCTAACTGGTCAGGCCCCACCTCTATTGTTACTCTTGAGCTCGGTGGGCTTGTGTGCACATAGACCTACACACGCACAGGCAAGGGGCTTAGTTAATACATTTCACACATGGACAGTTTATTACATCTGTGAGCCCCCTTCTCAAGGCTCTCACGCTGAATCTAAATTCAAATATAAGAGGTTCCGCAATAACTATCACGGTCTACTCACAGAAGCCAGCATTCCACGAAAACACTGTAATTCTTCTTTTTTACCATTCGTTCTCTATCTAGTAAGACAAGTCTAGAATAAGCACCTTGCAACATGAGAGTTGTATTAGAACAGTGTGTATAACCTAACACATGCGCACTCTTAGGCACAGGGTAAGCGCACTATCCCACACATGCGCAGTACTCTACGATGTGATTTGGGTCCTCACGCCGTTCTAAACTCAACAGGCTTCGCCGCAGTCACCCCAGTGAAACATACCCACCTGTTCTTAATCCAGTTCGCTATAAAGCACTACCTCACGCTCACGTCGGTACCTCCGGTCTTTTACTCATAGACCGCCCCGGGGTACCGACGGAGAGGTAAGCGTGGCTTGTACTCTGTGACTGCTTTCCAAACTTAGAGTTTTTCTCTACAATACAGTAACCTACAACACTGGTTTTTCTCTGAAGAACAAGTTTTGGGTCTTTCCATTGCTTGTCATTATAATTCAAACCTTTCTCTGAACTGTTAGAGTTCTTTTTTTGATTCCCAACTGGGTGTAAAACTATTTTAAAGCCATCACTGCCATGCTGTTTGCCTCCACCCTTATAAATACATGGACAATCTCTATACTTTTTAGCCATCTTGATGGGGAACATAAAGATTTTGGCATGTTATTCAGCAGCCTCTTTTCTTTTTCTTTTTCCCCCTATCAGAGCGGGGCCCCCTTCCCTGAGTAGAAACCAGGTTGAGGTGAGGGTATCACCCAGAATTCTGGGGTAAGTGCAATCTAATACATTATTGGATGTATAAAACACTAATATGTGTGTTCTAAGACGGTATTTAGATACTGTTGTTTGCTGTTTTTGTCAACATTGATGATTTTTCGCATTTCTTATCCATGTTTTTTTACTTTCCTAGGTATCCGGTTTTGACATCTGTTGAGCTCAACCGGTGGTAGGAATGTCTGTAATAATTTTTATACTTTCACACATTTTTACATAGTAGCAGCAATTTAGGTCCTGATGAATGCCCTTGATACTACACAGATCCCAGTGGGCAGAAACATGTCGACCAGATACTATGGACAATGAGCATAATGACAAAGTATTTATGCTGAGTTGCCATTTTGCTTTTTAATGTTGGCAGAGGTACTCTACTAATTAAAGCACTTTTGAGTTCCCCTAGCCATTTTTATTCACTCTTTATGATTTAGTGCTGCACTTTTAGAACCCCTCTCACGTGAGCGAGAATTTACCTTTTGCTTCTTGTCATCTCTAGTGGAGATCTGACTGCAACCCCTGTATGCCACTTCTCTTTACTCGCAATCAGGTCGTTCCACCTAGACCTGGTGCGGTGTATCAAGAGAGACAGACCCAGATGATGACAAACACACTGACTCCTCGGTGATTGATGGGTTCTGTTCCTAGAAGGGTTCTCTTCTAACTAGAGATGTCAGAATTAGTAGATATGCTTTTTGTTTTTCTTTGTTGACTCAGCACCAGACCTGGGTTGAGTAGTGTTATAGTGATTTGATTAAGGGGATATACAACCTGCTGGTCTTTAAATTCTTTCCCTTGGACCTTCACCTACTTTGTTCTGTTGTTACTGTTATTGAGCGGCTGCTTGGCCGTAGGTCCTTCTTTGAAAAATTCCTCTCTCCTTGAGAAAGGATTCAGAACGCTCTATGGCTTTCTATGTATGACTTTCGTCCTGTTTTTTGGGTGGATGGCAATGCTGGTTTTTCCTTTATACACTTTCCTCTAAGTTTCCCTTCTAATACATTCTGGACCTCTTCTCACAATGTCAGAGAGACAGGGCCTCTCTTTTGATGATGCAGTAGCATTAGACATCCTCCAAACACCATCTATCATTGATTTACCTACAAATACCACCATTATCAATAATGATGATTGGAGTAAAGTCCTTTTTCTTAAACGCTCACATGCACGGACACAGGTACATGGGGCTATTATGACTGAATATTTACGGGCGGATTGTGCTCCTACTGGCCTCATAGTAAACAATGCACCGAGACTGTTCCTAGAGGACAAGACATTCCTCAAGGATTGGTCTTTGGTGGCATGGCGATGCACACGAGACTGGCTTATCCTGATAATCACAACAGCCAAGAGGATAGCGGACAACATTCTAGTTGAGATACAACACCTAGAGTCTCAGATTAAATCAGTACTGGTCACGGCCACTTATAACAAACAGTCCAAAGAAACTGATAAAACCAGCAAAGAGTTTAGAGATACCATTCTTGCTAACAAAATCGTAAAATTCAAGAAGGATCTGGCTAAATTCTCTATGACCAAAGTGTATCCCTACACGAGTGATTCCTATGTCCCTCCCACTTACAACCAACAGAGTGGTAGGACCGGTTCAAACTACTCCACATCTGGTAGTGATGGTAACTCATCTGACTCAGATCCTGGTATGCACCAATCTTCAAGAGGCCGTAACTGGAGGAGAAGAGGGCCCAGGAGAGGTAATTTCTTTGGAGGTCCCCCTCAGCCACAATGGTGGCCGCCTGGCCCATACAACTTTCAACAACCTTACTTCCAACAGCCAATGTATCCGGGTCCATTACATCCTGACAATTTCCAACAACAGCCTTTTTTAGGACAAGGCCAACGCCGCTCCAGAGGCAAGAGAAGACCCGCTCAAACAACGGTCCATTGGAGCCCTCCATCGTCCCGGACACGGAGCAACCTGAGAGATCCAACAGCACCAGGCCCGAGCAACGTGACAGCCTGATTGTGAATTTAAGTGAACGTCTTCTTACTGTGGATGAGACTACCGTCCTAGAGAAGGGGCTTGGGTATGTTCCAACATACAAAGGAGATTCATTTCAAACCCGGCAAGAATTAGCTGTCTTCTTTAGGAAGGTGAGATTACGTGCTTTCTTTGGCGACAAACCACAAGAGGCCGATGAGGAAAACACCACTAATACTGGCTTGCGCCCCAAGTCCACTTTCAATCCACCGACACATCTAATTCCTCCTGAAATACTTACTTTCGAGAGGGCTGTTTTGAGGGATGCTGAAGCTTTGTTTCAGCTTGAGAATCGACAATTCATGAATCTGTCCAAGAATGAGAACTTCGCTCTCCAGACATTATCATCAGATAAGTCAATCACCATCAAACCTGCGGATAAAGGGGGCGCCACAGTAATCATGGACACAGAAGCCTATAGAAGTGAGTGTAAGAGACAACTGAACAATGGCACTTTTTACCAGCCTCTCAAACTGGACCCCACCAAGAGACTTTTGACCATCATCAAAGAGAGAGTAGATGATGCTTTGGAACAAGGCTGGATCACAAACCATGAGGCATTGTTTTTGGTAACCACTTTTCCAGTGGTTCCATATTTTTATGTACTACCGAAAATACATAAAGGGGTTTTACCCCCTCCAGGTAGACCTATAATCTCGGGGATAGGGTCACTCCTTGAACCCCTGTCTACCTTTGTAGATTTTTTTCTGAAACCCCTAGTGAAAACAATGCCCACATATATTGAGGACACGAAGGATCTTCTGCGCATCTTGGATGGAATGCCTTTTGACACCACACAAGACTTCCTAGTGAGTTTTGATGTGGAGTCACTTTACACCTGCATCCCACAGGATGAGACTCTATCTGTCATCAAAACACTTCTGGAAACTAGAGATCTACAGAGTCCTACGCCAGTTGAATTCATCATGTTCTGTGCGACACTGGCGATGAAAGAAAATTTCTTTCAATTTGAGGATCAGCTATTCCTACAGTTCTCCGGTACATCTATGGGGAGTATTTTTGCCCCTTCCTTAGCCAATCTTTATGTTCACCAATTTGAACAGACAGAGATATTGTCCATCACCAATCCGTTTCTAGGCCATATCATGTCCTGGAAACGGTACATAGACGATATTTTAGTCATCTGGAGAGGTTCCATGGAGACAATCGAGAACTTCCACTCATGGTTAAACAATAGAAATGGTTTTCTAAAATTCACTTGTGTGGCTTCGAAAAAGAACCTTCCCTTCTTGGATCTTCTGATCAGTTCTCAAGATGGGATACTCACTACGGAACTATATAGGAAACCGATGGCTCGGAACTCACTGCTACATTTCCAGAGTTTTCATCCGAGAGCCCTGCGAGAGAACTTGCCATTTGGGCAATTTCTCCGTATTCGGCGCAATTGTTCAACAACTTCCAAATACTGCGAACATGCCAACCAACTTTCTTCCCAACTATTGGATAGGCAATATCCCAAGAGAACCGTAAGAACATCAATGAAGAGAGCTTTTAATAATCACAGGGAGGCTCTCCTGGAGAAACGAATTTGTAATTCAAGCACTGAGGAGAACAGGATTACTTGTGTTAACACTTTCTCTAGCTACTCTAATGCACTGAAGAAGAGCATTCTCAAGAATTGGAGAGTGGTTAAAATTGAAGGGAAGACATTACCTCCTCCTTTATTTGCCTACAAAAGGAGTCCCAGTATCAAGGATCAGCTGATACACACACGGCCTCGAGCACTTAGCAGATCCGCAGATGTGCCCCTTTGGGGTTTACCTCCAGTAAAAGGCCACTTTCCCTGTGGGAACTGTTCGGCGTGCCCCCAGACTTCGCACACCACTGAAATCGATATTGGGACGAACAGACCCTGGCGGCTTGACAAACACACCAATTGCAACAGTGAGAGGGTCATTTACCTAATAAAGTGTCCCTGTGACAAGAACTATGTGGGGATGACATCTCGAAAAATTAAACTTAGGATTGCAGAACATAAGAGCACTATTCGGTGCAGGAAGAGTGCCACCAAACTCACCAGCCACTTCATCTCAGCAGGCCACAGAGAAACTGATCTGCGCTGGGTAATACTTGAACAACCCTATATTCCCCAACACATTATGGACATTCAACGCTTTCTCCTTTGTAGAGAACAAAAATGGGTTTTTCGTCTACACTCGGATATTACAGGACTTAATGACGATATCCCCTGGCTTTTGCTATGAGCTGTGTGTGCGGTTAGGAGTTTGACCCTAATTTATTTCACATTAGTCAACACCCTTGTCTTCAGTTCCGATTCTGTCTGATAGGTCCGGCCCCTCCTCTTGTGTTATTTGTGAGCTAGTTGGCTTTTGTGTATATAGATCGACACACGCGCAGATAAGCGGTTTAGTTATTACATTTAACACATGCGCAGGTTATCACATCTGTGAGCCTTCTTTCGGCTCTCATGTCGCATCTAAATACAAATATATCAGGTTCTGATATGACCATTGTGTCGCATTACAATCCAAATACAATAGGTTCTGCTATAATCTTTATGGTTTCCAGTTTTGATTTTATCTAACTGGTCAGGCCCCACCTCTATTGTTACTCTTGAGCTCGGTGGGCTTGTGTGCACATAGACCTACACACGCACAGGCAAGGGGCTTAGTTAATACATTTCACACATGGACAGTTTATTACATCTGTGAGCCCCCTTCTCAAGGCTCTCACGCTGAATCTAAATTCAAATATAAGAGGTTCCGCAATAACTATCACGGTCTACTCACAGAAGCCAGCATTCCACGAAAACACTGTAATTCTTCTTTTTTACCATTCGTTCTCTATCTAGTAAGACAAGTCTAGAATAAGCACCTTGCAACATGAGAGTTGTATTAAAACAGTGTGTATAACCTAACACATGCGCACTCTTAGGCACAGGGTAAGCGCACTATCCCACACATGCGCAGTACTCTACGATGTGATTTGGGTCCTCACGCCGTTCTAAACTCAACAGGCTTCGCCGCAGTCACCCCAGTGAAACATACCCACCTGTTCTTAATCCAGTTCGCTATAAAGCACTCCCTCGCGCTCACGTCGGTACCTCCGGTCTTTTACTCATAGACCGCCCCGGGGTACCGACGGAGAGGTAAGCGTGGCTTGTACTCTGTGACTGCTTTCCAAACTTAGAGTTTTTCTCTACAATACAGTAACCTACAACACTGGTTTTTCTCTGAAGAACAAGTTTTGGGTCTTTCCATTGCTTGTCATTATAATTCAAACCTTTCTCTGAACTGTTAGAGTTCTTTTTTTGAGTCCCAACTGGGTGTAAAACTATTTTAAAGCCATCACTGCCATGCTGTTTGCCTCCACCCTTATAAATACATGGACAATCTCTATACTTTTTAGCCATCTTGATGGGGAACATAAAGATTTTGGCATGTTATTCAGCAGCCTCTTTTCTTTTTCTTTTTCCCCCTATCAGAGCGGGGCCCCCTTCCCTGAGTAGAAACCAGGTTGAGGTGAGGGTATCACCCAGAATTCTGGGGTAAGTGCAATCTAATACATTATTGGATGTATAAAACACTAATATGTGTGTTCTAAGACGGTATTTAGATACTGTTGTTTGCTGTTTTTGTCAACATTGATGATTTTTCGCATTTCTTATCCATGTTTTTTTACTTTCCTAGGTATCCGGTTTTGACATCTGTTGAGCTCAACCGGTGGTAGGAATGTCTGTAATAATTTTTATACTTTCACACATTTTTACATAGTAGCAGCAATTTAGGTCCTGATGAATGCCCTTGATACTACACAGATCCCAGTGGGCAGAAACATGTCGACCAGATACTATGGACAATGAGCATAATGACAAAGTATTTATGCTGAGTTGCCATTTTGCTTTTTAATGTTGGCAGAGGTACTCTACTAATTAAAGCACTTTTGAGTTCCCCTAGCCATTTTTATTCACTCTTTATGATTTAGTGCTGCACTTTTAGAACCCCTCTCACGTGAGCGAGAATTTACCTTTTGCTTCTTGTCATCTCTAGTGGAGATCTGACTGCAACCCCTGTATGCCACTTCTCTTTTCTCGCAATCAGGTCGTTCCACCTAGACCTGGTGCGGTGTATCAAGAGAGACAGACCCAGATGATGACAAACACACTGACTCCTCGGTGATTGATGGGTTCTGTTCCTAGAAGGGTTCTCTTCTAACTAGAGATGTCAGAATTAGTAGATATGCTTTTTGTTTTTCTTTGTTGACTCAGCACCAGACCCGGGTTGAGTAGTGTTATAGTAACATCAAGATCCCCACACCAGGCGGTAAGCGACGGTGTCTCTCTCGCACCCCATTTTTGTGCAATGTTGCGCTTCGCCACCATTATCCCCATTGTTACCCATTCCTGTGCTGGGCGTATAAGATCGTTCTGCTCCCACACATTTAGAATACATCTCCTAGGCTCAGGAGCCAACGATACCTCCACCGTCTGTGATATGGTCCTCATCAATTTCACCCAGTATTCCATTACCTTGGGACATTCCCACAAAGTATGAAAGAAAGTACCTTCTTCCTCACAGCGCCTCAGGCAGTACGGGTGTGGTGCCGACCCTATTGTGTGTAGGATATATCTAGTGTAGTAAGTTCTATGCAAAATCTTTAGTTGCACTAGTTTAAGTCTAGATGGTACCCCCACCTCCCGCGGCGAGGCCAGCGCCTCTAGTCATTCAGAGTCGCCGAAATCGTCCACATCTCGGGACCATTTTCCCCTAAGTGCCCCGTGGGGGTCTGGGAGATTGTTCACTAACTTTCGGTATGTGAAAGAAGTAGCCCGCTTATACATGCAGTCTGTCAACAGCCTATCCTCTAAGGGGGTGGCCTCAGGGACCTCGGTGCCGGGTGGTAGGACCGCCTGCAGCGCATGTCTTATCTGCAGGTATCTAAAGCTTTCAGAGGGCGCCAGGTCGTATTGCGCCCGAAGGTGCTCAAATGTGGCAATTCCTCCCTTATGCCACATATCGCCCACCATCGATATTCCAATTGCATCCCACTTGTCAAAGCCCTTGCAGTGTCGCAAGTCACCTAGCCGCTGCATTACCCACAGAGGGGTAAGCTGGGTTATCTTTCCTGTCCATCCCATTTTAACATGCGCTTCGTGCCAGATGTTGACCGTCTGCCTTGTGGGTCCGAGTAGCACCGGTGTGTGCTTCTTGTTATAAAGCGCGGACATCATGCCTTCAACCCCGAGCGCATGTCTATCTGCCATATAAGCGGGATTCGTCTGTGGAACATGCACCCATCGATTGATGACTTTCAAGTGTGCCGCCCAGTAATATAACTGTATGTCCGGCAGTTCAATGCCCCCATCGTACCACCCTTTGGTGAGTTTGCGCTGTGCAATGCGTGCAGGTTTGCTCCCCCACATTAGCCCAGAGACCTGAGCTGCAATGTGTTTACAATAGGTGGGTGGCACAGAGTATGGCGTATTTTCGAGGGCATACAGGAATCGAGGCAATGCCATCATCCTAAAAAGCGCTGCCTTCCCCAGCAGTGTTAGGGGGAATGCCCCCCAATGGGCGGCATCTCTTTTTAGACGTTCCAGGGGAGGCATAAGATTTTTTTTAAAGAATTCGTCCGGGTCTGCCGTGATGTAAATACCCAGATACCGGAACGCAGCCACCGAGATCCGCAGTGGACAGTCCTCTGGAAGCTGTGGCGGTGGGCCCTGGAGCACAAAAAGTATTGATTTGGACCAATTGATAGTATAGCCCGACGCACGACCAAACTGGTCACATATATTGAGGAGTACCAGGATGGATCGCCTGGGTGAAGTCAAATAAAGCAGAACGTCATACGTATACAGCAATATATTTTTTTTAACACATTTTCATTCAAATTTTACATAAGAAGGAGCAATGAGTTACAATCTGCATTGAACACAATACTTATACATAGGTCTACGGATATTACACAAGTATCGTGAGCATCCTTACAGATGATATTACTCAGTTGTCGATACACTCCGGATAAGACATACGAGAGGCTGAAAGTACATTAGGTAACTGCATTACTAGGTATCCGACCATGTCTATGTGCTACTCTCGTAAACGCATACAGCGATATACGATCTTCCCAGTCTGCTGTCCAGCGTAGGCCGCGGATCTGGGGTTCCTACCTGATCCATGCCGCCAGTGGTTCCAGCACCAGCGCAAACAATCACGGCGACAGCGGGCAGCCCTGACGCGTGCCTCGGGACAGTGGGAAGTCATTAGATATATGCCCATTAGCCGCCACATGGGCCAGCGGCTTTGTGTAGAGGAAGCGTACCCACGCATAGAACTTTGGGCCGAACCCCAAGTGTGTCAGAACCGCAAACAAGAAGGGCCATTCCACCATGTCGAACGCCATACGGACGTCCAATGACAGGATAACTGCTGGCTCCTGAAGATAAAGTATACGGGCCATCACTCCGTGCAGTCACCTCAGATTGAATGCCGTGTTTCTACTAGGCATAAACCCGGACTGGTCCGGGTGAACCAGGGTTGTGAGATGTGGGGTAAGCCGTAGCGCAAGGACCTTTGCTAATATTTTGGCTTCAGCATTGATTAAGGAAATGGGGCGGTAGGATGTACGGTCCTCCGGGGGCTACTGTGGCTACGCGCTGATCCTGCGGGAGTTCTCCTATCGTCAGACTGTCCCAGTACATATTGAGCAGGTGTGGGGCCACTGTCCCGGCCAACCTTTTGTAAAGTTCTACGGGGATTCCATTAGGTCCTAGTGCCTTCCCAGATTGCAAGGAGCCAATCGCCACCTGTAACTCCTCGGCCGTCAGATCCGCCTCTAGCGTGAGGGTTGTCTCTGGCGTAAGCTTGGGCATTGCAATATCCTTGATATAGGTCAGCGCCTCTTCCACTGACATCGCTGACAGCGACGTGTACACCTGCTGGAAGTGCTGCGCTAGCCTGTGTACTATGGCCCGTGGGTCAGTGTCCATGGAGTTATCTGTCATTCGCAGCTGCACTATCCACTTTCTGTCTCGCTCCCTTTTATCAAGCCACGCCAGAAGATGTTCCTAAGAGCTCCCTGAAAAATGGTCGAACCCACTTCGACTTCTAGGCGTCGAGGTGTCCCAATGATGAAGCATGACACCCCTAGGGTGTGTGAGGGAATATAAAACAAAAGGAGTTGCCTCCTTCCCCACTCAGTAGTGGTGATCTCCATTGACTTCACATTTGGTCCAACGCCATGTCACTCACTCTGAAGATTTAATTAAGGTAAAAGGGACAAGGAATGAAAGCGCCATCTTCCCTATGGAGCTAGCGACACAGCAATCTGGCCAGCATGAAAATAGAGGGGTCCAGCCTATTGAGGGAGGCTTGGCCAAGCTAAATAAACCAGAGGTGCATCTAGGTAAGAGATATAAATTGAGATCACGTACCCTCTTAAACAGGGAGTCCTTTGCTGAACAACACAAGCAAGTCTGTCAAGCTTCAGCCACTTCAGTAACGACAGTAACAAACCTTAAGCAAAGGAAGGCGTGCAACAAACCTGGGAAATTTACTCCTGTGAAGAGTAGGAAGAAAAAAACTCAGCACTTCGTTAATGTGACGCCTTCTCTTAGATCATACTTTATGGCTAATTCTCAAGGCACTGGGAAATCTGTAATTCAGGCAGTGACGAAGCCAGTGTCAGTTGAGAATCGGGAGTTATTGGCCGCTATTCCTCTCTCTAACCGATTTACCCCATTAAGTGAGACCACTATGGCTTCTTTGGGAGAGGGTGGCAGCCAGAACTAGCTAGATGAGCCAGGTGACACGCCCCCGACTTCAGCAGCACAAAGCCCGAATTCTATGCATGGGATGTTAAGGCAGCTATCTGTGGAGATTAGGGCTCGTTTCTCTACCTCTGAATCTAATCAAAAGAAGATTCAAGACACTTGCACAAGCTTAGAGGAAAACCTATCAGCTTTGAAACGTCGGATGGAGACCCTCGAGAGCAAAGTAGATGATTGGGTCTAGGGGTTAAAGACAACTCTAATGAAGTGTGTAGGCTGAAGGAAAAAAGAGAGGGATTTAACAGAGAGGCTGGAGAGGCTAGAAAACATCTGAAGGAGGAATAATATTAGGGTTTTAGAACTAAAAGAAGGTATGGAAGGGGATGACTTAAAAGCTTATGTTATAGGCCTTTGATTAAAGCCTTCCCCCAGATTGCAACAGCTAATATCAGGGAAACGGAAATGCAGAGAATTCACAGGGACCCCTTCAAGCTGAATCCTGCCTGGAAAAAGCCCAGGAAAATTTTAATTTACATCCAATCTTATCTGCTAAAGGAGCAACTATTGGGGGTGGCCCTTAAACTTAAATCCATCCTCTTTCAGAATTTGGTCTGATATTTCCCGGATCAAAGAAGATAGAAGATGGGAACTGGGCAAGAGAATGGATGCATTGAGAAACCAGGAGCTCAAGTGCAGTTGCGATTCCCTGCTTTTTTAGTTAGTAGTTTGGGCCAATAAGATGTACAATTTCAGATTTCCAGAGGAAGTAGACAGCTTCCTGGCACAGACAAAAGCTAGTTAATTCAAACTAACCTAGTGTATAGTTTTCAGCTTAAGGGGAGCTTTGGTGGCACCAATTACTGCTAAATATTACTTTCCTTACCTTTTGTGTTTGGAGGCTGGAGGGCCCCGACTCGAATAGGCAATAGCTTACTGCCAATGGGTAATCAGGGAGGGTTCCCGCAGGAGGGTGGGGGTGCTGTGGGGGGTTGCAATGGTTTTCACGTTTGTTGGTGGGGAGTATTGGGAATTTTTTTTTTAAATGTGACATAATAGCCTCTAGTAGTTACAGCACCAGGTGGAGACAAGATAGCGATGGGGGATAGGTCTATACGGGGAGGGAAACAACACCTTGATTTGCTAAGCTGGAATGTAAATGGATTGAGGGCGAAAGGAAGACAGCGTTTGATTCTTCAGTACCTAAAAAACAGCTCAGCTAGAATTTTAATGATTCAGGAGACCCATCTTCTACAATCTGAATGTATAGCATTATTTGCAAAATTAAGATGGGTGGATAAGATTATAGCCACAGATCAGCAATGTTCCTCGAGAGGGGTTGCAGTGATAATCAAAACATATTCAGGAGTGGAGTTAGTTAAGTCTCAGGTTGATGATAGAGGGCGCTGGGTCATAGTAGCAATCAAGTGTTGGGAGACAAAATATACACTAGTCAGCTACTATGGACCTAATGAGGATGATATTACTCCCCTGAACAACCTTTGTCTTGCATTAGCTGACTATGATTCTTCTCTGATTTTGGGTGGAGATTTTAATGTACTTCTAAATAATATACTAGACAGGTCTTCCACCCAGAACGCAGGTAGCAGTCCCGCGTGTTAAAGCTCACCTCCTGACTATACTGAAGAAGTTTAACCTCTGTGATGTATGGCGGAAAAAAATGGGAGAGATAAGGGAATACTCCTTTTACAGCAAGAACAACGCTCATTATTCCAAAATAGACTATGTTTTTATGGAGTATTCTGATCTTGAAAAAAATTAGCTCAATAGAATATCTACCCATACATATATCCGACCATGGAGCCATACTCCTGAAAGTAGAACTCCCCCCAGAGTCATCTCTAAGGAGGTGGACTTTAAATAGAAGATTTCTTTTGCAACCCTCAACTCCCGGTTTTCTGAAGTTAGAAACTGCCTGCTTCTTCCGGGAGAATCTGGGGTCCGCCAGCGTACATGTGGTCTGGGATACCTTTAAGGCCTAGTTGAGAGGGACACTAAAAGGAGCGGTTGTGGGATGGGACAGGGCAGAGAGGAAAAAACTAGCTGACCTAGAAGCACAGATAGCAGGGGCAGAGTCCGATTTAAAGGCTAGTGGTTGTCTTGGGATAGACAATAATAACCTGATAAAGAGAGTTGAAGAGCTGCAGCTGAAGTTTAGAATTATGTCTGAGGAGATCTTACTCCAAAAATGGGTGGCAAGCTAAATGAGGGACTTTGAGCAGGGGGGAGAAGTGTGGTAAACTTCTTGCAATGAAGAGTAGGGTTGACAGATCTAATAATTATATCACCAAGATTACAGTTGGCACTCAAGTTGTAGAGGTTAACCCCTTCGCTGCTAGGCCTTTTCCCCTCCTGTGCTAAGCCTTTTTTGGGCTATTTGGGGTAGTGCGCGCTTAGGCCTCTGTAACTTTTTGACCACATTAGGAATCCACGCCAAATTTGCGTCCTTTTCTTCCAACATCTTGGGGATTCTAAAGGTACCCAGGGTTTGTGGATTCCCCTAGAGGGTTCCCAGAAATTAGTCAAAATACAGCAACATTTTTTTTTTTTGTGCAAAATGGGAAAAACGGGCTGCAAATGAAAGCTTCTGGGTTTTTCTCTGCAAATGGTATCAAAAAAGGGTTTGTGGGGCTGAAATCACCATTTCTCCAGCTTTTAGGGAATGACAGAATTTTGTTAGAAAACCAACATTTTTTACACAGTTTTGGCATTTTTCTGGGACATACCCTATTTTTGCTATTTTTTGTGCTTTCAACCTCCTTCCAGTTAACGGTAGAAATGGGTACAAAAACAATAATGGATCCTGGAAAGCTATACATTTTTGAAACGTAGACAAAATTCTGAATTCAGCAAGGGGTCATTTGTGTAGATCCATCAAGGTTTCTTTATAGAAATTTACAGGTAAATATAGGAAAAATTAAAAATTTGTTGAAAAAAGCAGCCTTTTGAGTCAACGTTTTCAGCTGTAACTTCTTCGAATTATGACATCTCTTTGAAAGCAATGTACCGTTACATCCGGTAGACCTTCCTGGTTGTGGGGACATATAGGACTTGTAGGTTCACCAAGAGCCCAACGAACCCAGAGTAGAAAACTGAGCAGCATTTTGTAATGTTTTTTTTTTTTGTTCCGGGTATATAGCAATTATTGTGGGAAAATGTATACATGGAAAAATCGGTATGAAAGTCACCTATGTATTTCTGAAATGGGAACAAATTACAGAGTTTAGAAACAGTGCATATTTGCACATTTTCTAAATTGGGAATACTCATATTTGCATGACAATTATTGGTCATTTTTCAAAATGACTTTTTTTTTACACAATGTCTTTCATTTGGAAGGGAGAAATGCATCAAAAATCAATAGGTAATAACAGTTGCTTTACAAATTTGAACTACCCTAAGTCTCCCGATAAAAATGGTACCTCACTTGTGTGGGTAGGCATAGTGCCCACGACAGGAAGTGGCTCAAAACCTAAGGTGAACGCACCACATTTTCACACTGAAAATTTACACTTTATTTGCGAAGAGTCTAGCTGTAGTTTTTGAACCCTAGCCCTGCCGGCACCTAGAGAAACCTAGCAAACCTATACATTTTTGAAAACTAGACACCCAGGGGAATCCAGGATGGGCTGACTTGACTGCCTCCCACCATGGTCTGTTACCCAGAATCCCTTGCAAACGTAACAATTGACAAAAAAAACACATTTTCCCCACATTTCTGTGATGGAAAGTTCTGGAATCTGCGTGGATCCACAAATTTCCACCCACCCCGCGTTCCCCAAAGTCCTACGAGAAAAATGGTACCTCACTTGTGCGGGTCGGCATAGTGCCCGCGACAGGAAACGGTGCAAAACGCAACGTGGTTTTGCAGTGAAAAATGACCCTTTTTTTGGCAAAGTGACTAGCTGTAGATTTTGAACCCTAGCCCTGCCGGCACCTAGGGAAACCTAGCAAACCTATACATTTTTGAAAACTAGACACCCAGGGGAATCCAGGATGGGGTGACTTGACTGCCTCCCACCATGGTCTGTTACCTAGAATCCCTTGCAAACGTAAAAAATTGACAAAAAAAACACATTTTCCCCACATTTCTGTGATGGAAAGTTCTGGAATCTGCGTGGATCCACAAATTTCCACCCACCCCGCGTTCCCCAAAGTCCTACGAGAAAAATGGTACCTCACTTGTGCGGGTCAGCCTAGTGCCCGCGACAGGAAACGGCGCAAAACGCAACGTGGTTTTGCAGTGAAAAATGACCCTTTTTTTGGCAAAGTGACTAGCTGTAGATTTTGAACCCTAGCCCTGCCGGCACCTAGGGAAACCTAGCAAACCTATACATTTTTGAAAACTATACAGCCAGGGGAATCCAGGATGGGGTGACTTGACTGCCTCCCACCATGGTCTGTTACCCAGAATCCCTTGCAAACGTAAAAAATTGACAAAAAAAACACATTTTCCCCACATTTCTGTGATGGAAAGTTCTGGAATCTGCGTGGATCCACAAATTTCCACCCACCCCGCGTTCCCCAAAGTCCTACGAGAAAAATGGTACCTCACTTGTGCGGGTCGGCCTAGTGCCCGCGACAGGAAACGGCGCAAAACGCAACGTGGTTTTGCAGTGAAAAATGACCCTTTTTTTGGCAAAGTGACTAGCTGTAGATTTTGAACCCTAGCCCTGCCGGCACCTAGGAAAACCTAGCAAACCTATACATTTTTGAAAACTAGACACCCAGGGGAATCCAGGATGGGGTGACTTGACTGCCTCCCACCATGGTCTGTTACCCAGAATCCCTTGCAAACGTAAAAATTGACAAAAAAAACACATTTTCCCCACATTTCTGTGATGGAAAGTTCTGGAATCTGCGTGGATCCACAAATTTCCACCCACCCCGCGTTCCCCAAAGTCCTACGAGAAAAATGGTACCTCACTTGTGCGGGTCGGCCTAGTGCCCGCGACAGGAAACGGCGCAAAAAGCAACGTGGTTTTGCAGTGAAAAATGACCCTTTTTTTGGCAAAGTGACTAGCTGTAGATTTTGAACCCTAGCCCTGCCGGCACCTAGGGAAACCTAGCAAACCTATACATTTTTGAAAACTAGACAGCCAGGGGAATCCAGGATGGGGTGACTTGACTGCCTCCCACCATGGTCTGTTACCCAGAATCCCTTGCAAACGTAAAAAATTGACAAAAAAAACACATTTTCCCCACATTTCTGTGATGGAAAGTTCTGGAATCTGCGTGGATCCACAAATTTCCACCCACCCCGTGTTACCCAAAGTCCTACGAGAAAAATGATACCTCACTTGTGCGGGTCGGCCTAGTGCCCGCGACAGGAAACGGCGCAAAACGCAACGTGGTTTTGCAGTGAAAAATGACCCTTTTTTTGGCAAAGTGACTAGCTGTAGATTTTGAACCCTAGCCCTGCCGGCACCTAGGGAAACCTAGCAAACCTATACATTTTTGAAAACTAGACACCCAAGGGAATCCAGGATGGGGTGACTTGACTGCCTCCCACCATGGTCTGTTACCCAGAATCCCTTGCAAACGTAAAAAATTGACAAAAAAAACACATTTTCCCCACATTTCTGTGATGGAAAGTTCTGGAATCTGCGTGGATCCACAAATTTCCACCCACCCCGCGTTCCCCAAAGTCCTACGAGAAAAATGATACCTCAATTGTGCGGGTCGGCCTAGTGCCCGCAACAGGAAACGGCGCAAAACGCAACGTGGTTTTGCAGTGAAAAATGACCCTTTTTTTGGCAAAGTGACTAGCTGTAGATTTTGAACCCTAGCCCTGCCGGCACCTAGGGAAACCTAGCAAACCTATACATTTTTGAAAACTAGACACCCAGGGGAATCCAGGATGGGGTGACTTGACTGCCTCCCACCATGGTCTGTTACCCAGAATCCCTTGCAAACATAAAAGATTGACAAAAAAAACACATTTTCCCCACATTTCTGTGATGGAAAGTTCTGGAATCTGCGTGGATCCACAAATTTCCACCCACCCCGCGTTCCCCAAAGTCCTACGAGAAAAATGGTACCTCACTTGTGCGGGTCGGCCTAGTGCCCGCGACAGGAAACGGCGCAAAACGCATCGGGTTTTGCAGTGAAAAATGACCCTTTTTTTGGCAAAGTGACTAGCTGTAGATTTTGAACCCTAACCCTGCCGGCACCTAGGGAAACCTAGCAAACCTATACATTTTTGAAAACTAGACACCCAGGGGAATCCAGGATGGGGTGACTTGACTGCCTCCCACCATGGTCTGTTACCCAGAATCCCTTGCAAACATAAAAAATTGACAAAAAAAACACATTTTCCCCACATTTCTGTGATGGAAAGTTCTGGAATCTGCGTGGATCCACAAATTTCCACCCACCCCGCGTTCCCCAAAGTCCTACGAGAAAAATGGTACCTCACTTGTGCGGGTCGGCCTAGTGCCCGCGACAGGAAACGGCGCAAAACGCAACGTGGTTTTGCAGCGAAAAATGACCCTTTTTTTGACAAAGTGACTATCTGTAGATTTTGAAGCCTAGCCCTGCCGGCACCTAGGGAAACCTAGCAAACCTATACATTTTTGAAACCTAGACACCCAGGGGAATCCAGGATGGGGTGACTTGACTGCCTCCCACCATGGTCTGTTACCCAGAATCCCTTGCAAACGTAACAAGTTGACAAAAAAAACACATTTTCCCCACATTTCTGTGATGGAAAGTTCTGGAATCTGCGTGGATCCACAAATTTCCACCCACCCCGCGTTCCCCAAAGTCCTACGAGAAAAATGGTACCTCACTTGTGCGGGTCGGCCTAGTGCCCGCGACAGGAAACGGCGCAAAACGCAACGTGGTTTTGCAGCGAAAAATGACCCTTTTTTTGGCAAAGTGACTAGCTGTAGAGTTTGAACCCTAGCCCTGCCGGCACCTAGGGAAACCTAGCAAACCTATACATTTTTGAAAACTAGACACCCAGGGGAATCCAGGATGGGGTGACTTGACTGCCTCCCACCATGGTCTGTTACCCAGAATCCCTTGCAAACGTAAAAAATTGACAAAAAAACCACATTTTCCCCACATTTCTGTGATGGAAAGTTCTGGAATCTGCGTGGATCCACAAATTTCCACCCACCCCGCGTTCCCCAAAGTCCTACGAGAAAAATGGTACCTCACTTGTGCGGGTCGGCCTAGTGCCCGCGACAGGAAACGGCGCAAAACGCAACGTGGTTTTGCAGTGAAAAATGACCCTTTTTTTGGCAAAGTGACTAGCTGTAGATTTTGAACCCTAGCCCTGCCGGCACCTAGGGAAACCTACCAAACCCACGCATTTCTGAAAACTAGACACCCGGCGGCTTCCAGGGAGGTATGGCTTGCGTGGATCCCCCAACGTTTCCTTACCCAGAATCCCCTGCAAACCTCAGTTTTTGCTCAAAACATCACTTTTTTCACACATTTCGGGGTGGGAAAGTAGTGGCATCACCGGGCTCACACAAATTTACCACCACCCAGCGTTCCCCCAGGTCTCCCGGTAAAAATGGTGCCTCACTTGTGTGGGAGGCCCAAGTACCCGCGGCAGGCAAGGGCCCAAAACGTAGTGAGGCGACATCAAAATGGCCTATCGCAAAACCACCTGGTTTTGCAAGGGGGGTCACTTTGGTTTTTGGCCCGGTGCTCGGTGGCCATCTAGGGAAACCTACCAAACCCACGCATTTCTGAAAACTAGACACCCGGCGGCTTCCAGGGAGGTATGGCTTGCGTGGATCCCCCAACGTTTCCTTACCCAGAATCTCCTGCAAACCTCAGTTTTTGCTCAAAAAATCACTTTTTTCACACATTTCGGGGTGGGAAAGTAGTGGCATCACCGGGCTCACACAAATTTACCACCACCCAGCGTTCCCCCAGGTCTCCCGGTAAAAATGGTGCCTCACTTGTGTGGGAGGCCCAAGTACCCGCGGCAGGCAAGGGCCCAAAACGTAGTGAGGCGACATCAAAATGGCCTATCGCAAAACCACCTGGTTTTGCAAGGGGGGTCACTTTGGTTTTTGGCCCGGTGCTCGGCGGCCATCTAGGGAAACCTACCAAACCCATGCATTTCTGAAAACTAGACACCCGGCGGCTTCCAGGGAGGTATGGCTTGCGTGGATCCCCCAACGTTTCCTTACCCAGAATCCCCTGCAAACCTCAGTTTTTGCTCAAAAAATCACTTTTTTCACACATTTTGGGGTGGGAAAGTAGTGGCATCACCGGGCTCACACAAATTTACCACCAACCAGCGTTCCCCCAGGTCTCCCGGTAAAAATGGTGCCTCACTTGTGTGGGAGGCCCAAGTACCCGCGGCAGGCAAGGGCCCAAAACGTAGTGAGGCGACATCAAAATGGCCTATCGCAAAACCACCTGGTTTTGTAAGGGGGGTCACTTTGGTTTTTGGCCCGGTGCTCGGCGGCCATCTAGGGAAACCTACCAAACCCATGCATTTCTGAAAACTAGACACCCGGCGGCTTCCAGGGAGGTATGGCTTGCGTGGATCCCCCAACGTTTCCTTACCCAGAATCCCCTGCAAACCTCAGTTTTTGCTCAAAAAATCACTTTTTTCACACATTTCGGGGTGGGAAAGTAGTGGCATCACCGGGCTCACACAAATTTACCACCACCCAGCGTTCCCCCAGGTCTCCTGGTAAAAATGGTGCCTCACTTGTGTGGGAGGCCCAAGTACCCGCGGCAGGCAAGGGCCCAAAACGTAGTGAGGTGACATCAAAATGGCCTATCGCAAAACCACCTGGTTTTGCAAGGGGGGTCACTTTGGTTTTTGGCCCGGTGCTCGGCGGCCATCTAGGGAAACCTACCAAACCCACGCATTTCTGAAAACTAGACACCCGGCGGCTTCCAGGGAGGTATGGCTTGCGTGGATCCCCCAACGTTTCCTTACCCAGAATCCCCTGCAAACCTCAGTTTTTGCTCAAAAAATCACTTTTTTCACACATTTTGGGGTGGGAAAGTAGTGGTATCACCGGGCTCACACAAATTTACCACCACCCAGCATTCCCCCAGGTCTCCCGGTAAAAATGGTGCCTCACTTGTGTGGGAGGCCCAAGTACCCGCGGCAGGCAAGGGCCCAAAACGTAGTGAGGCGACACCAAAATGGCCTATCGCAAAACCACCTGGTTTTGCAAGGGGGGTCACTTTGGTTTTTGGCCCGGTGCTCGGCGGCCATCTAGGGAAACCTACCAAACCCACACATTTCTGAAAACTAGACACCAGGCGGCTTCCAGGGAGGTATGGCTTGCGTGGATCCCCCAACGTTTCCTTACCCAGAATCCCCTGCAAACCTCAGTTTTTGCTAAAAAAAAACACTTTTTTCACACATTTTGGGGTGGGAAAGTTGTGGCATCACCGGGCTCACACAAATTTACCACCACCCACCGTTCCCCCAGGTCTCCCGGTAAAAATGGTGCCTCACTTGTGTGGGAGGCCCAAGTACCCGCGGCAGGCAAGGGCCCAAAACGTACTGAGGCGACATCAAAATGGCCTATCGCAAAACCACCTGGTTTTGCAAGGGGGGTCACTTTGGTTTTTGGCCCGGTGCTCGGCGGCCATCTAGGGAAACCTACCAAACCCACGCATTTCTGAAAACTAGACACCCAGCGGCTTCCAGGGAGGTATGGCTTGCGTGGATCCCCCAACGTTTCCTTACCCAGAATCCCCTGCAAACCTCAGTTTTTGCTCAAAAAATCACTTTTTTCACACATTTCGGGGTGGGAAAGTAGTGGCATCACCGGGCTCACACAAATTTACCACCACCCAGCGTTCCCCCAGGTCTCCCGGTAAAAATGGTGCCTCACTTGTGTGGGAGGCCCAAGTACCCGCGGCAGGCAAGGGCCCAAAACGTAGTGAGGTGACATCAAAATGGCCTATTGCAAAACCACCTGGTTTTGCAAGGGGGGTCACTTTGGTTTTTGGCCCGGTGCTCGGCGGCCATCTAGGGAAACCTACCAAACCCATGCATTTCTGAAAACTAGACACCCAGCGGCTTCCAGGGAGGTATGGCTTGCGTGGATCCCCCAACGTTTCCTTACCCAGAATCCCCTGCAAACCTCAGTTTTTGCTCAAAAAATCACTTTTTTCACACATTTTGGGGTGGGAAAGTAGTGGTATCACCGGGCTCACACAAATTTACCACCACCCAGCGTTCCCCCAGGTCTCCCGGTAAAAATGGTGCCTCACTTGTGTGGGAGGCCCAAGTACCCGCGGCAGGCAAGGGCCCAAAACGTAGTGAGGCAACATCAAAATGGCCTATCGCAAAACCACCTGGTTTTGCAAGGGGGGTCACTTTGGTTTTTGGCCCGGTGCTCGGCGGCCATCTAGGGAAACCTATCAAACCCACGCATTTCTGAAAACTAGACACCCGGCGGCTTCCAGGGAGGTATGGCTTGCGTGGATCCCCCAACGTTTCCTTACCCAGAATCCCCTGCAAACCTCAGTTTTTGCTCAAAAAATCACTTTTTTCACACATTTCGGGGTGGGAAAGTAGTGGCATCACCGGGCTCACACAAATTTACCATCACCCAGCGTTCCCCCAGGTCTCCCGGTAAAAACGTAGTGAGGCGACATCAACATTGCCTATCCCAAATGTCGCCTCACTACGTTTTGGGCCGTTGCCTGCCGCGGGTACTTGGGCCTCCCACACAAGTGAGGCACCATTTTTACCGGGAGACCTGGGGGAACGCTGGGTGGTGGTAAATTTGTGTGAGCCCGGTGATGCCACTACTTTCCCACCCCGAAATGTGTGAAAAAAGTGATTTTTTGAGCAAAAACTGAGGTTTGCAGGGGATTCTGGGTAAGGAAACGTTGGGGGATCCACGCAAGCCATACCTCCCTGGAAGCCGCCGGGTGTCTAGTTTTCAGAAATGCATGGGTTTGGTAGGTTTCCCTAGATGGCCGCCGAGCACCGGGCCAAAAACCAAAGTGACCCCCCTTGCAAAACCAGGTGGTTTTGCGGTAGGCCATTTTCATGTCGCCTCACTACGTTTTGGGCCCTTGCCTGCCGCGGGTACTTGGGCCTCCCACACAAGTGAGGCACCATTTTTACCGGGAGACCTGGGGGAACGCTGGGTGGTGGTAAATGTGTGTGAGACCGGTGATGCCACTACTTTCCCACCCCAAAATGTGTGAAAAAAGTGATTTTTTGAGCAAAAACTGAGGTTTGCAGGGGATTCTGGGTAAGGAAACATTGGGGGATCCACGCAAGCCATACCTCCCTGGAAGCCGCCGGGTGTCTAGTTTTCAGAAATGCGTGGGTTTGGTAGGTTTCCCTAGATGGCCGCCGAGCACCGGGCCAAAAACCAAAGTGACCCCCCTTGCAAAACCAGGTGGTTTTGCGATAGGCCATTTTGATGTCGCCTCACTACGTTTTGGGCCCTTGCCTGCCGCGGGTACTTGGGCCTCCCACACAAGTGAGGCACCATTTTTACCGGGAGACCTGGGGGAACGCTGGGTGGTGGTAAATTTGTGTGAGCCCGGTGATGCCACTACTCTCCCACCCCAAAATGTGTGAAAAAAGTGATTTTTTGAGCAAAAACTGAGGTTTGCAGGGAATTCTGGGTAAGGAAACGTTGGGGGATCCACGCAAGCAATACCTCCCTGGAAGCCGCCGGGTGTCTAGTTTTCAGAAATGCGTGGGTTTGGTAGGTTTCCCTAGATGGCCGCCGAGCACCGGGCCAAAAACCAAAGTGACCCCCCTTGCAAAACCAGGTGGTTTTGCGGTAGGCCATTTTGATGTCGCCTCACTACGTTTTGGGCCCTTGCCTGCCGCGGGTACTTGGGCCTCCCACACAAGTGAGGCACCATTTTTACCGGGAGACCTGGGGGAACGCTGGGTGGTGGTAAATTTGTGTGAGCCCGGTGATGCCACTACTTTCCCACCCCGAAATGTGTGAAAAAAAGTGATTTTTTTAGCAAAAACTGAGGTTTGCAGGGGATTCTGGGTAAGGAAACGTTGGGGGATCCACGCAAGCCATACCTCCCTGGAAGCCGCCGGGTGTCTAGTTTTCAGAAATGCGTGGTTTTGGTAGGTTTCCCTAGATGGCCGCCGAGCACCGGGCCAAAAACCAAAGTGACCCCCCTTGCAAAACCAGGTGGTTTTGCGGTAGGCCATTTTGATGTCGCCTCACTACGTTTTGGGCCCTTGCCTGCCGCGGGTACTTGGGCCTACCACACAAGTGAGGCACCATTTTTACCGGGAGACCTGGGGGAACGCTGGGTGGTGGTAAATTTGTGTGAGCCCGGTGATGCCACTACTTTCCCACCCCAAAATGTGTGAAAAAAAGTGATTTTTTGAGCAAAAACTGAGGTTTGCAGGGGATTCTGGGTAAGGAAACATTGGGGGATCCACGCAAGCCATCCCTCCCTGGAAGCCGCTGGGTGTCTAGTTTTCAGAAATGCATGGGTTTGGTAGGCTTCCCTAGATGGCCGCCGAGCACCGGGCCAAAAACCAAAGTGACCCCCCTTGCAAAACCAGGTGGTTTTACGATAGGCCATTTTGATGTCGCCTCACTACGTTTTGGGCCCTTGCCTGCCGCGGGTACTTGGGCCTCCCACACAAGTGAGGCACCATTTTTACCGGGAGACCTGGGGGAACGCTGGGTGGTGGTAAATTTGTGTGAGCCCAGTGATGCCACTACTTTCCCACCCCAAAATGTGTGAAAAAAGTGATTTTTTGAGCAAAAACTGAGGTTTGCAGGGGATTCTGGGTAAGGAAACGTTGGGGGATCCACGCAAGCCATACCTCCCTGGAAGCCGCCGGGTGTCTAGTTTTCAGAAATGCGTGGGTTTGGTAGGTTTCCCTAGATGGCCGCCGAGCACCGGGCCAAAAACCAAAGTGACCCCCCTTGCAAAACCAGGTGGTTTTGCGGTAGGCCATTTTCATGTCGCCTCACTACGTTTTGGGCCCTTGCCTGCCGCGGGTACTTGGGCCTCCCACACAAGTGAGGCACCATTTTTACCGGGAGACCTGGGGGAACGCTGGGTGGTGGTAAATGTGTGTGAGACCGGTGATGCCACTACTTTCCCACCCCAAAATGTGTGAAAAAAGTGATTTTTTGAGCAAAAACTGAGGTTTGCAGGGGATTCTGGGTAAGGAAACATTGGGGGATCCACGCAAGCCATACCTCCCTGGAAGCCGCCGTGTGTCTAGTTTTCAGAAATGCATGGGTTTGGTAGGTTTCCCTAGATGGCCGCCGAGCACCGGGCCAAAAACCAAAGTGACCCCCCTTGCAAAACCAGGTGGTTTTGCGATAGGCCATTTTGATGTCGCCTCACTACGTTTTGGGCCCTTGCCTGCCGCGGGTACTTGGGCCTCCCACACAAGTGAGGCACCATTTTTACCGGGAGACCTGGGGGAACGCTGGGTGGTGGTAAATTTGTGTGAGCCCGGTGATGCCACTACTCTCCCACCCCAAAATGTGTGAAAAAAGTGATTTTTTGAGCAAAAACTGAGGTTTGCAGGGAATTCTGGGTAAGGAAACGTTGGGGGATCCACGCAAGCAATACCTCCCTGGAAGCCGCCGGGTGTCTAGTTTTCAGAAATGCGTGGGTTTGGTAGGTTTCCCTAGATGGCCGCCGAGCACCGGGCCAAAAACCAAAGTGACCCCCCTTGCAAAACCAGGTGGTTTTGCGGTAGGCCATTTTGATGTCGCCTCACTACGTTTTGGGCCCTTGCCTGCCGCGGGTACTTGGGCCTCCCACACAAGTGAGGCACCATTTTTACCGGGAGACCTGGGGGAACGCTGGGTGGTGGTAAATTTGTGTGAGCCCGGTGATGCCACTACTTTCCCACCCCGAAATGTGTGAAAAAAAGTGATTTTTTTAGCAAAAACTGAGGTTTGCAGGGGATTCTGGGTAAGGAAACGTTGGGGGATCCACGCAAGCCATACCTCCCTGGAAGCCGCCGGGTGTCTAGTTTTCAGAAATGCGTGGGTTTGGTAGGTTTCCCTAGATGGCCGCCGAGCACCGGGCCAAAAACCAAAGTGACCCCCCTTGCAAAACCAGGTGGTTTTGCGGTAGGCCATTTTGATGTCGCCTCACTACGTTTTGGGCCCTTGCCTGCCGCGGGTACTTGGGCCTCCCACACAAGTGAGGCCCCATTTTTACTGGGAGACCTGGGGGAACGCTGGGTGGTGGTAAATTTGTGTGAGCCCGGTGATGCCACTACTTTCCCACCCCAAAATGTGTGAAAAAAAGTGATTTTTTGAGCAAAAACTGAGGTTTGCAGGGGATTCTGGGTAAGGAAACATTGGGGGATCCACGCAAGCCATCCCTCCCTGGAAGCCGCCGGGTGTCTAGTTTTCAGAAATGCATGGGTTTGGTAGGCTTCCCTAGATGGCCGCCGAGCACCGGGCCAAAAACCAAAGTGACCCCCCTTGCAAAACCAGGTGGTTTTGCGATAGGCCATTTTGATGTCGCCTCACTACGTTTTGGGCCCTTGCCTGCCGCGGGTACTTGGGCCTCCCACACAAGTGAGGCACCATTTTTACCGGGAGACCTGGGGGAACGCTGGGTGGTGGTAAATTTGTGTGAGCCCGGTGATGCCACTACTTTCCCACCCCAAAATGTGTGAAAAAAGTGATTTTTTGAGCAAAAACTGAGGTTTGCAGGGGATTCTGGGTAAGGAAACGTTGGGGGATCCACGCAAGCCATACCTCCCTGGAAGCCGTCGGGTGTCTAGTTTTCAGAAATGCGTGGGTTTGGTAGGTTTCCCTAGATGGCCGCCGAGCACCGGGCCAAAAACCAAAGTGACCCCCCTTGCAAAACCAGGTGGTTTTGCGGTAGGCCATTTTGATGTCGCCTCACTACGTTTTGGGCCCTTGCCTGCCGCGGGTACTTGGGCCTCCCACACAAGTGAGGCACCATTTTTACCGGGAGACCTGGGGGAACGCTGGGTGGTGGTAAATTTGTGTGAGCCCGGTGATGCCACTACTTTCCCACCCCAAAATGTGTGAAAAAAGTGATTTTTTGAGCAAAAACTGAGGTTTGCAGGGGATTCTGGGTAAGGAAACGTTGGGGGATCCACGCAAGCCATACCTCCCTGGAAGCCGCCGGGTGTCTAGTTTTCAGAAATGCGTGGGTTTGGTAGGTTTCCCTAGATGGCCGCCGAGCACCGGGCCAAAAACCAAAGTGACCCCCCTTGCAAAACCAGGTGGTTTTGCGGTAGGCCATTTTGATGTCGCCTCACTACGTTTTGGGCCCTTGCCTGCCGCGGGTACTTGGGCCTCCCACACAAGTGAGGCACCATTTTTACCGGGAGACCTGGGGGAACGCTGGGTGGTGGTAAATTTGTGTGAGCCCGGTGATGCCACTACTTTCCCACCCCAAAATGTGTGAAAAAAGTGATTTTTTGAGCAAAAACTGAGGTTTGCAGGGGATTCTGGGTAAGGAAACGTTGGGGGATCCACGCAAGCCATACCTCCCTGGAAGCCGCCGGGTGTCTAGTTTTCAGAAATGCGTGGGTTTTGTAGGTTTCCCTAGATGGCCGCCGAGCACCGGGCCAAAAACCAAAGTGACCCCCTTGCAAAACCAGGTGGTTTTGCGATAGGCCATTTTGATGTCGCCTCACTACGTTTTGGGCCCTTGCCTGCCGCGGGTACTTGGGCCTCCCACACAAGTGAGGCACCATTTTTACCGGGAGACCTGGGGGAACGCTGGGTGGTGGTAAATTTGTGTGAGCCCGGTGATGCCACTACTTTCCCACCCCAAAATGTGTGAAAAAAGTGATTTTTTGAGCAAAAACTGAGGTTTGCAGGGGATTCTGGGTAAGGAAACGTTGGGGGATCCACGCAAGCCATACCTCCCTGGAAGCCGCCTGGTGTCTAGTTTTCAGAAATGTGTAGGTTTGGTAGGTTTCCCTAGATGGCCGCCGAGCACCGGGCAAAAAACCAAAGTAACCCCCCTTGCAAAACCAGATTAACTATTGTTACTACAGCGTGAGAATTTTGGAATAATACTGCAAAGAAAATGTGGCAGACAGTTTGAGGTTTACAGGACAATGGGGATAAAAAATATTTTTCAATTCACTAGAGAGACATCACCATGAACTCCCAAGGGTTTTCGACAATATCTACAGTTGGTGGGTTATTCCTGCATGGAAAGTGTACCTTGCCAGAGAAACTAAAGACAAAGATTCCTGCACAACCATCTATTCCTCAAACACACACACATACTGGTTGGATTTGGCACGAGGGCGAGTCATGGTTCAGTGTATTAAATTTTATTAACAAGAGATTTCCCAAAAATGAAATGCACTGTCAATAATTAAATTCTCAAAAAACCAAACCAATGACTCGCAGCTCGTGAGCTGTAAAGCCACGTCAAGGCACCAACCACTTTCCAGGCCATTCACACACCTTTCATACGTGATACAAACAAGACCATTCGCACCACCAGGCACAAAAGCAACACATTACAAAATTCACCAAAAAGGGACAAGGTACACCCTGCTTCAGAAAGACAAATATTACTGCACAGCCGTCTAATCCGCAAGCACACACACATACTGGTTGGATTTGGCACGAGGGTGAGTGATGGTTCAGTAGATGCAATTGTATTAGCAAGTGATTTCACAGAAATGAAATGCACTGGTAATAATTGAAAGGGCGAGAAACTGAACCATTGACTCACAGCTCGTGAGCTGTAAAGCCACGACAAGGCACCAACCTCTTTACAGGCCATTCACACACCTTTCATACGTGTGAGACATACAAAACCATTCACACCGCCAGCCGCGGGCCCATCACATAACAAAACTCACACCAGCACACAGCGCCATTCAAGGGCCCATCACTTTCACACGCCCACAATCCAGACACAGCAACTACACAGGCTGATGGATTGCGTGGAGTGGCACTCAGCTAGCAGTGTGTGTAGTGACCAGCAGAAAGTCAATACTCACACACAGCCAGCAGAGCACCAGTCCACACACACCGCTAGCCAAACACCAGTCCACGCACACCGCTAGCCAAGCGCCAGTCCACGGACACCACCAGCCAAGCACCAGTCCGCACACACCACCAGTTCACGCACACCGCCAGCCAAGTACCAGTCCACGCACACTGCCTGCCAAGCACCATTCCACGCACACTGCCAGCCAAGCTCCAGTCCACGCACACCACCAGCCAAGCACCAGTCCGCACACACCACCAGTCCACGCACACCGCCAGCCAAGTACCAGTCCACGCACACCGCCTGCAAAGCACCATTCCACGCACACCACCAGCCACGCACCAGTCCACGCACACCGCCAGTCCATGCACACCACCAGCCAAGCACCATTCCACGCACACCACCAACCAAGTGCCAGTCCACACACACCAACAGCCAAGCGCAAGCCAACACACACCGCCATCACATTTAGGATTTTTTTTTTAAAAAACACAAACAAATTGCAAATAGATACAAATCTTCTAACAGAAAATCAGCAACTAAATACATTGCACTAACACCAACCTTGAAACAGAATCAAATTATCCAAAGAATACAGACCAGGCAGTTCACTTTACCACTCAAGAATCCTCCCAAAAAAAATTTCGGGTGTGGTACGCTCTAAAACAAGCAGAGAGACACAGTGCAGGATGAGAAGGACAGTCGGGGCAGTACATACGACTCTCCTTCCGCAAACCTTTTCGCCAACAGACTCTACATCTCCTACTGGGAAAATCTTTTGCGGGTGTGGGAGGAATGTGATCTGGAAAGTGGCGTTCTTTCAATCTAGCAACATCCTCCACCAGTCCAACTCTAGGAACACTTGCCTGTTCCACTACAACAAGGCTGCCTATTACAGACTCCTGAAACTTAGCAAAAGTCATCTTTGACTCAGGGCAAGAATCCTGGAACACAACAAAAGCATTAAACATTGCCATGTGGAAAAGATGGATAGCCAACTTCTTGTACCAAATGTAAGCCTTACGAAGAGCAGTGTAAGGTTCCAACCTCTGATCTACTCTGTCAACACCACCCATGTGCCTATTATAGTCTAAAATGCACACAGGTTTGCGCGCTTCAGCGACCTGACCCCAAACAGTCACAGGTGCAGTGCTTTCATCATGGATGGTAGTCAGCATGTAGACATGTCTCCTGTCAGTAAACTTCACAGCAAGAAGCTCCTGGCAACGCAACGCACTGCACTGTCCCCGCACAAGCTTTTGACACACAAGTTCTTTCGGGAAACCTTTACGGTTAGAGCGGATTGTGCCACAAGCAAGAGTGTCCACTTTGGCCAATTTCCTGAACAACCGCACACCAGTGTAGAAGTTGTCTACATATAAATGGTGGCCTTTGTTAAAAAATCCTCTTCCAAGTTCCCAAACAATTTTCTCAGTCACTCCAAAAGTGGACGGACAACCAGGGAGATTAAACCTAGATTCCTTACCGGTGTACACCCTGAAATTAGAGACATATCCAGTCCTACTGTCACACAGCATATACAGCTTTATTCCATAGCGTGCCCTCTTAGTAGGAATGTATTGCCTAAAAACCAAGCGGCCCTTGAACAACACCAAAGACTCATCCACTGCAATTTGTTTCCCAGGAGCATAGATCTCAGGAAATCGATCAACAAAGTGATCAAGGACAGGCCTAATCTTAAAAAGACGGTCACAATCAGGGTGATCTCGTGGCAACGCTAAACCATTATCAACAAAGTGCATCATCCGAAGCAGAAGCAAATACCTGTCACGAGTCATGACTGCCGGAAAAATAGACGTTGCCATCAAGGGACTGCTAGACCAATATGAAGCCATTGATGGCTTCCTTAGCAAGCCCATCAAAAAAGTTAAACCCAAGAACTTCTTCATCTCTTCAACATTTGTGGGAGTCCACCGGGTAGCTCTAGAGTGTGGCTTAAGACTGGCACAGTTGTCCCTCAAAAACTGTTCGGCATACAAATTAGTCTGCTCAACAATCTCTGCAAAAAACACATCATCCATAAACAACTGAAAAAAATTGACCGGCAAAAAGTTTTCAGTATTCACTCTAGACCCTGGAACACCAGTAAACTCTAGCAATGCCGGCTGCACCATGCCAGGGGCAACCCAGAGGTCATCACTTTCAAAGGGAAGCCTAGCAGCCCCAGCCTGCAGCCCAGAAGCCTCTTGCCGCACTACACTAACGGGAAGCCTTGCAGCCCCAGCCTGCAACCCAGATGCCTCTTGCCGCACTAGCGGCACATCAGTCTCCTCCTCTAACACAGGCACTTCATCCGCACTAAGAGTATCTTCATCATCCGATGACTCCATACGGAGAGACAACTCACTGCCAGAATCGTCCCCTGCCTCCTCTCCCTCAGATGCAGAGTCAGTCTCTGAACCAATATCAGAGGAAGTGTGGAAATATGGATTTTTATGATCAGTTATGTCCCCTATCTTGGACCCCAACGGTTTAGTGTACATGCTACAAGTACATGTATGCTCCCTCCAGTTCCAGTTATGAAGACGCAAACACATATGCGTCCACCGTCAACATGTCCTCTTTCAGATCCGCCATGAATGGGCTGGATATTCGATTCCTAAGTACAAAAGGCCACCGACTTTATATGGCTCAGTTACTCCATTTTGCAGTTCAGGCGAGTAGGCCCTGATTCTGCCATCAAGCCTTTCCCTGCTTTCTACCTCTGACAGCTCCAGTCTGAGCTCGCATCTGTATCCATGAACTTTGTCCTACTCCCTGTGCGGCTAACGGTGCCTGACTCGGCCGGTCTGCCTGCCTGCCAAAAACTGTATTTCACCTTCAAGTTATCTGCTTCGTTCCTCAGCCGATGCATTTCTGTCTAGTAGTCTAAGTAAACATTTCTTTCAGCTACTGAGCAAAGGGCCCGGCTTCCCTGTCTTCATGCAAGTAATTCATAGCCCTGTTACCATGGAAGATTTCTGCCCCTTGCATCTCATGTAGACACTTAGACGCTTGTGCACGCACACACAGTCAGTATAGAATAGATTTTGTCCAAGAGTCCTTCCTTTGTGGATAACATAGTTCTTTAAACATAGGATGTTAGATATGATTTGGGATTAGGTTGACTTGACCCCCCAGACTTCTTGTCTCCACATGTAGAGCTAAAAGTCAAGTCCCCTTCACCCCCCTAGTTGCACGTCAATCACACGTCATGCTGCTGCGCGCGCATCTCTGCCAAATATTTCTGCTGACATTGCGAAATTCTTTTATGGAACCACCCATTGTGACATCACAACCAATGAAGTTTCTTTGTTACGCCCAATTACGCCCCTTTTAGTTACGCATGTAGGGTTTTATCTTTACTATCAATTGTTACGCCTCCTGCATCTGTTTCATTGTAATGTCTATTCTATAAAAGTGATTACTTGTCAATAATGTATTGTACTTCACTTCCTGAACCTCCGTGGTGATGGAACTTGGAGTCCACAATTCGAATTGTCCATTGGAATAAAGCCCATTCCGAACCTCTTATACCACGGATTCTGCCTCTTATTTTACTGAGCTATTTTTTATCAATTTTCCGTATCAAACTAAGTCCCGGTAATTAAATTATTTACCACATGATTGGCGCCCGAACAGGGACTCTTTCTCATCTCACGCGCCGGCGGTGCGTTGCAGGCCCGGTCTCCTGCCACAGCTGGACGGACAACAACGCGTACCAGCAGGATTTCCTGTATCTCCCTCCAGTCAAGCGGGGGCGACTGAGGCTGCGATCAACCCAGACGAGGCGGTGAGAAGTGCGAAGTATCCCGACCAGAGCCTAGCTGAGAGAGCAAGATCCGAGGTATACAGAGGCCCACCAAGTTCCGAAGTTCCGAGGTTCCGATGTTCCGAAGTTCCGAAGTTTTCGAGTCGAGTCCAGTCCGGTCCAGTTCAGTTCAGTTCCGTTCCGAGGCCTTCCGTTCCGAGCTACCCGGTGAGTACCATTGCTGGGGAGGCGTTCTGACGTGCACATAGGTTGTGCCGGTCAAGACGGGTTTGGGTACACAAATCCGGTCTGCACTGTTTCAGCAGTGTATCTGTACTGTTTAGCAGTATATCTAGTATGTCATATATATAATTCAGAAGCATCTAGTTATTGCCGAGTATTATGCTTAGTGACTAGTTTCTTAGATCATTGTCATCATTGTTGTTCATTAAATGTTAAATGTTAAACGTGTTAATACGTCCTGCATATTGTGGTATGAATGACTGTTCATCATTGTGTTTCTTGTATTAAGTGTGTTCAAGATTAAGTATCAGATCAGTTGTCAATATGCCGCTCTTCTCAAAATTAAGACAGATCACAACTAGAAAAGGGGTGCTCGAAGAAGCTGTTCCTATTCCTCCTAGGGACACTCCAGGGTACTTCATGTATCACAAACATGGCTTAGACGCCATATTATTTCTTGATTTATGGGTAGACTACACTAAGGAATTACCAGAAAATCAGAGGTGGCCCGCAGCTGGGACCTGGGATGCAGAGTGCATCATGAAAGTAGAGGAAGAGTTATGGAAAAGGAAAGCTAGACAGTCACAGAAAGATGCCGTTGAGTTATGGCGTAAAGAATCCCATAGACGTACAGAAAAAGCACTCAGACAGGAAGAAAAAAGTAAGGAGAATTCAAATAAAGTCCGAGAAAATCTATTAATTGAAGAAGGTACACGAGTAAAATCAGAACAAGTAGACAGACAAAGAAATGCCCTTATGAATGGTATGTATCCCCTTCTGGCCGAAGGATTGCCTAAGGCTACTCCGGAGATACCAAAAGACTTGCCACCCCCATTGTTTCCAATAAAAGTACACCCCAAAGGGCATCCCAGAACCGCAGAAGATGTTTTCCTTTCCTCATATTTAGATGACGCAGCTCCCGAGTATGCTAACCCCGCCCCACATAGACCGTCTGCCGGGGGGGTTCAACGTCAAGACCTTGTGTCTGTACCTCTGCAACAACAAACTCCGACACAAGTTCCGGCAAGCACATCTGTTTCTATATCTGTTCCCACAGCCGTTTCTACAGCTGTACCCCCACCTATGGTTGCTGTATCACGTTCGACGAATCCTTTCGCACCCAGTACCCCAGATGGGGCTACCGGAGGTGTTACCGACGTTTTTTCTACGCCACCCAGAATAAATAAACTTACCTTTCAAGAATCAGCACATCCACGTACGCCCAAACTTATAAGTTCCCGCACGCTTAAGGAACTTCTAGTAGATTGTAGATATGACCCTGTGCCCGGCAAAGAGGACGAAATGATCCTGGCATCATTACGTATCAGACGAGCTGCGATGTATTTAGGGAAACTACCAGGAATGACTATGCATTTAGATAATATATATCATTTTGTCCAAACAGGGCGAGATTCTGAATGTATTAACAGAGCTATGGAATACCAGAAAGTGGAGATACAGGGGGAACTGTTACGTTTCCTCATAAATTGTGTGATCAGAAATCAAGACCGACCGGGGGTAGATCCGGAAATAATGCAAACTCTTACCAGATGGAGCCAGAATATATCAGAAGGGAAACATGATAGGCAAGCATGTATAGTAGCCATGTGCCGAAAGATCCGTAAAGAAATAGAACGCATACACGAAGAGAGATTAGCGGTAGATCAGTTTGAACAAAACGAGGAGGAGGAAGGATCAGGACTGCCCACAGGACAGTCAGAAACCATAGCCTATGTAGGCAGAGGAAGGTCTTGTAATAATACTAGATGTTTTACTGATCCGATACGTCCGATATGTCCAGATAATAACAGGAATTTCCAAACACCTATAATAAATATGAGGTCTCCCGAACATTCGTTCCAAGCCGCTGACAAATTACTCCGAGAACGAAGGGGTTATCACCTGCTCGATTCTATGGATGAACAAGAATTGGCCAGGTCGGCCGTTCACTGGATTGACAGTCCCGGAAAATATGGTGATGATACAGTAGCACACACGTTTTTGAACCTCACCCCAGATGAACAGCGTTTAGCTGGGATTTATATGATTCAACAACTCCTTATACTATATAAGAGCCAACATTCCGATCCTGGTCCCTTACCTGATATATTAACTGAATTACTCACGAATAGATGGAGAGGTTCAGGTACTAAGTTAATTAGAGAAATACTAGAATCCAGAAAGCAGTACTTTCTTTTTGTATGCCCAGAACATGTCTCACTGCCCATCAAGGAAAGAACGACGTATTACATGGATAGACAGAATCCCTTACGAGAAGTGCACCCAATAAAAGGCGAGGACAATCAGTTTAAACGTGTATTTGTATATACGCCCATATCTAAAATAGAATTGTTAGAAATGAAGAAAGTGGTACCCAGTCATGACAAAGACCCAGCGGGTTTTCACCGAGAAATTAAAGACATGTTACTCATGGGAGAGTATACCTATCCCGACATTATGACAATATTAAAGGTATTAATGCCTGCTGGCATTTATGAAAAACTCAAGGAAAAAGAGTGGGAGGTGGGAGATCAAAAGATAGATTGGACAGCATTAGAAAATGAAGAAAAGGCCCGAACTGCAGGAGCAGGGCTTGGGGATAAAACTAAAGCACTACCAGGTTTACTAGTACAGGTACTGCCACGTTTATTAACTACGAAAAAGGAAGACTGGGGTGCAATCTCAGCCTGTAAACAAAAACAAGATGAAGACACTAGTGATTTCTATGCCCGATTCGAAAAATGTTTTGGTATAAATAGTGGCATAAAAGCAAGTAGTGAGTCATATCCACATCTGTTTGTGACAAAATTAGTTGAAAATTCCTTGCCCCAAGTGAAGAATAGAGTATTGAAATTTGAAAGTACCTGGCAAGGTAACACCCCATCACAAATGTTACAAATGTTACAGTATCATCACAATAGAATTAGAGAGGAACAAGAACATGAACAAAGATGCATGAAAGACACGAAAATGAAAATGCTAGTCTCCCAGACAGTTCCAACTGACGGTCATAAAAAGGGTGTGACACAGTCCGGTGATTCTGCAGTTCCTGTAAAAGGGACATGCAACTATTGTAAACAGCCAGGTCATTACATACACGATTGTCCAGTCCTGAAACGTAATATCGCCACAGGTATTACAAAAGAAAGACCACGGCCACCTAGACAGGATCAGAATGAACAAGGAGCCCCGCCGCATGCACAGTCCATGCCAGCTCCGCAACAGTCTATACAGTTTGTGCCAGCTGCACCAGCGCTGCCTGTTGCTGCCACACAAACCACGACACGACAAATGTACCAGACCGCACAGTATGAATATCCCGAGTATCAACGATACGCATGAACTAGCCTAGAGAGGGAAGTTGACTTACCCCTTATCGAGGTCCCTGTAGATCAAGAAGGACCTTATGTGCACAGTGAATTATTAGGCCAAGATAGAAAATTTTTACTTGATACAGGGGCAAGTCGAACAACAATAAAACGTAGTGAAGTTCCAGGGGCACCCCTCTCAGGCTCACAGAATATTTCCCTTGGTTTTTCAGGAAAACCTATTGTTAATGAAGTATCACAGCCTCTTCCACTTACGATTGGACCCTTGACACGAACTACAGATTTATTGCTTACTAAATCATGTCCAGAAAACCTGTTAGGTATAAAAACATTGAAAGCTCTAGGAGCTATAATATGCTGTTCTCCGGAAGGAGTAAGATTGTTTTTACGTGATTTCAAAGGTCACTATGTATCCCGAGACATGGATCACCGACTGCAGACTTTACCCACGCATTTATGGGCACAAGGCCCTACTGATGTTGGTTGCATGAACATTACACCATATCGAGTCACACTAAAGGCAGGAGTGGTACTACCACGAATGCGACAATACAAGCTACCACCAGATGCTGTAGTGGCTTTACTGCAAATCATTGACGAGCTTATTGCCCAAGGAGTGGTGGTGGAAACCGACTCCAATGTATGTAATTCCCCGATAATTCCGATTCTTAAACGAACTGATCCAAAGGCCCCGCCAGTATATCGATTAGTTATTGATCTGCGCGAATTAAACAAATGCATTGTGCCACAATTCCCTGTGGTCCCAGATATCTCGTCATTACTGACAGCCATTGATTCCAAAGCCACGTTCTTTACTGTAATTGATCTCAAGAATGCCTTTTTCAGCGTCCCAATAGATCCGGAGAGCCAATACTTGTTCGGATTTAGTTTAAACGGACGAAGCTTTAAATTCACACGCGCACCTCAAGGATTTACAGAAAGTCCCAGCATCTATAGCCAAGCACTGAAAAGAGAACTTGACAGTATACACATGCCAGTCAACACTGCACTGCTTCAATATGTCGATGATCTGCTGATCACCGCCCGAAGCGAACCTGAATGCGAGAAAGCATCACTGACAGTTTTACAATTTCTAGCCGAAAAGGGGCACAAGGTGTCCCCTTCTAAGCTGCAATTCTGTGTCCAGCGAGTTGTTTATCTTGGACACTCGCTGTCCAAGGAGGGAAGGCAGCTTACACCCGACCGCATTCAGTTAATTGCTAACATGCCAATACCCAAGACACAAAAGGAGGTGCGGGCTTTTATAGGCCTCACTTCATATTGTAGGCAGTGGATCCCTCAATATGCATTTTTAGCAAAACCACTCATTCAGTTGACAACACAGGAGGCGGCCACATCGACTGCCCTCCCTTGGACTCAGGAACATACACATGCCTTTGAATGCTTGAAGAAAGCTTTATGTCAAGCACCTGTTTTAGCAACACCATGTTACAGGAAACATTTTACACTCTTTGTTACAGAACGAGAAGGTACTGCCTTGTCAGTACTCACTCAGGAGCAAGCAGGATCACGCAAACCATGTGCCTATTTCTCTAGTACATTAGATCCCGTAGCTCAGGCTTTGCCTGCGTGCCTGAAATCAGTGGCAGCAACAGCTTTAGCAATCAGACAAAGCGATGCCATAGTGTTAGGACATCCATTGACAGTACAAGTACCACATGCAGTAGAGGTTCTTGTGAACCGAACGCAAACACAACACTTGACCATAGCAAGACTTACAGGGTACGAATTAACATTGTTTCAGCCACATATAGAAATCAGACGCTGTAATACATTGAATCCTGCCACACTTTTACCTGTAATCGGAACAGACCCACTAGCACATGATTGTATTGAAGTTATTACAATCACGACGAAACCCAGACAAGACTTGACGGATGTCCCATTGTCAGATCCAGACCTGACGTTGTATGTAGACGGTTCATGTATGAGAACAAGTACAGGAGATTTAGTGGCCGCGTATGCAGTCACAACAGACACTGAAGTCATTGAAACAAACTGTATAAATACCTTGTCAGCTCAAGCAGCAGAGCTCACTGCTCTGACACAAGCCTGTATTCAAGCCACAAATAAGAAAGTCAACATATACACTGATTCACGTTATGCATTCGGAGTTGTACATGACTTCGGCGTGCTGTGGCGAGAGAGAGGTTATTTAACTTCTCACGGTACCCACATTCAGCACGGATCCCTCATTCATGCTTTGTTAGACGCAATTCATCTGCCTACTGCTATATCAATTATGAAATGCAAAGCGCATACGAAAGTTACTGATATCATTTCTCGAGGCAATGATTTAGCTTACAGAACAGCTAAACAGACTGCTCAAACTCACACATCTGACATGACAAAGACAATAGTCCCGACACCAACACATTGTATGACGATTAAGGATCCCGCTCTTGACGTAATTGATATACAGACACATGCTACACCAGACGAAATAAAGAAATGGACTGAATTAGGAGGGATCCAAATGGACCAGGGATGGATGACGAAGGAGAAATCTGTATGGTTTCTTCCTGACTCTATGGTCCAAGTTATCATAAATACAATACACAGTCCAGCGCATCTAGGAGAGAAAGCCATGCTAGACAGCATTCAACACATTTGGTTCAACAAACATTTACGAGCAGCAGCTAAGCAAAAAGTCCGTACCTGTATGATATGTTGTCAGTTTAACCCAGGTAAAAGCATTCCCGTAGAACAGGTTGGATTTCAGCCTCCTGATCACCCTTTTGAAGTCCTCCAGATGGATTATATCCAGATGGAACGATGTCGAGGATTCAAATATGTTCTTGTAGTTGTCTGCGCTCTTTCCCGTTGGACCGAAGCCTACCCAGTCTCAGATTACACTGCCCCGACTACTGCCAAACAGCTAGTTCGAGAGTTCTTCCCACGGTACGGTTTACCACGTGTTGTCTATTCAGATAACGGCCAGCCGTTCTCATCCGAACTGATGAAACATGTTTCACTTTTGCTAGGATATCAATGGAAGTTTCATTGTGTCCGACACCCCGAGGCAGCAGGTCTCGTGGAACGACATAATCAAACTCTGAAAATCAGATTGTCCAAAATATGTAGAGAGAAAGGTGTCGATTGGGTAGTAGCTTTACCAGTTGCACTCTTTTACATGAGAATGGTAGCACACTCTCGAACAGGGCTATCCCCTTATGAGGTGATCTTTGGCAGACCACCAAATATGTGGGGGACGCCTATACCCCGTAAAATAACTGATGTTGACTGTAATATGCTGACAGATTACCTGGCTTCCTTGATGTCTGCACTACAATCTTGTCGTTCACAGGTAGCTGCAGCCTTTCCTGACAACACTGAGGTGAAACCCCATGACGTAGTTCCGGGGGATCTGGTTTTAGTGAGGAACTTTGACCGGAAGACTCAGCTGGATCCTAGGTGGAAATCGCCACAATTAGTTCTGCTTACCACAAGGACAGCCGTGAAGATCGAAGGCCGGAAAGGCTGGGTGCATTCAAGTCATATCAAGAAATTTCATGGACTACCGTCAGATGTAAACGTCACACCTCGTGTGTCTTCACCTATTGACTCAAAGCTTCCTTTGGTTGAACCAAGTAACCAGGAATTATATAAATTAAAACTGCGGTCTAATAAGTCAGACAATTTGATTGTTTAAGTCCTCTCCAAGGTGAAGCGGTTGAATTTGTCTCTGACATGTATCCCTTAGACCTGAATAGAGAAAAAACCCGAAAAATGTTGAAACGACATGCGTACTGTAAATCACTGCGTAGTCATTGTACAGTGACGTTATTAATTTTGTTTTTCTTAAGTCTTATAATAATCACTGCAAGTATATTGTTGCACATATATTATCCTATTTCTAAACATGTTTACAATGTTACTGCTGAACATTCTTTTAGTGAATTACCCCCGCATGAGTTGTCCTATAGATTTGCGCTGCGCAATAACACTTTCATTAGCATGTTACATCATTCCCATCAGACTAGTAATACTACCAATTGTTGGATATGTGGCCGACTCCCTCCCTATCAGAATTATAAGGGAGTTCTGCCCCTCTTTCCATATCCGTTTACACACAATGGCTCCTGTGGAGCATGGTTTAGTTTAATCAACTCCTTAGATTCAAATACAGCAGTTTATCAAGACAATTGGGTATGGGGAAACCTGAACCTAGTTTTACTCAAAGTCTGCTACCCTGACAAGGAGGGTCGTCCCAAAAGAACAGGAACTGATCTAGAAAATGAAGTATATGGATTAGGTAATTTCACACTTAATCTCATGATCCTGAATGTTGAATCCGAAGCTGCACCAATTTTGCCTGCCATGTCAGTGTTTCCAGTTAAAGGTGAATTGTGTGTAAGAAAGAATGGTTCCATACATATGGGCCATAGTAGATGCACTACTGTAATAGAATTCAGTGATCAAGGCAAGTCTTCATTTAGAGCTTCTCGCCATTCCTACTTCATATGTGGTCAGACTGCATATATACGTCTGCCTCTAGATTGGGATGGTACCTGTTACATTGCATTCCTTTTGCCACCTGTTTTCCTAGCTCCTCCTGATTACCATAGAAATATTCATTTAGTACACAATAGAGAACGGAGAGATCTCCCAATTGTCGATTACACTGAGACGGCATGGGAAAAATATGTAGATTTTAATAAAGGCCTCTTTCCCTATATAGGTACAGTTACCAATAGTAAGCTAATACGTAGATTAACTAGGACTCTTGAAGCCGTAGTGAATGAAACTATTTCCGCCTTAGGCAACTTGACAGAGGAGCAGTCTGCGATGAGGATTGTTGTTCTTCAAAATCGTCTTGTCCTTGACGTCATCCTGGCCGATAGGGGCGGAGCTTGTAGGGTCATCGGATCAAGCTGCTGCGTATTCATACCAGAAAATTCACCATCTGTATATAAAGCTATAACTCGTCTTCATAAGATTGTGAGCCAGATACACCAGAATCCAGGCACTTGGACTTGGTCCGGGTGGTTTTGGAGCGTGTTATCAGCCTGGGGATGGAGAGTTCTATCCTTCCTAGGTATTGGCCTTCTTATACTATTCAGTTGCTGCTTATGCCTGCAATGTGGACCAGCGATTTGTGGTCTGTGTGCCACATCGTGTATTCCACATCAAGGTTTTCATTCAAGATCCCGAAAGAAGAAAGAAGAACAAATGATGCTATATGAACAGATCAATGGATTAATGAAGATTGATATCTCTTAAGGGCAAGTAGGGGACAAGGAGGGAATGTGGAAATATGGATTTTTATGATCAGTTATGTCCCCTATCTTGGACCCCAACGGTTTAGTGTACATGCTACAAGTACATGTATGCTCCCTCCAGTTCCAGTTATGAAGACGCAAACACATATGCGTCCACCGTCAACATGTCCTCTTTCAGATCCGCCATGAATGGGCTGGATATTCGATTCCTAAGTACAAAAGGCCACCGACTTTATATGGCTCAGTTACTCCATTTTGCAGTTCAGGCGAGTAGGCCCTGATTCTGCCATCAAGCCTTTCCCTGCTTTCTACCTCTGACAGCTCCAGTCTGAGCTCGCATCTGTATCCATGAACTTTGTCCTACTCCCTGTGCGGCTAACGGTGCCTGACTCGGCCGGTCTGCCTGCCTGCCAAAAACTGTATTTCACCTTCAAGTTATCTGCTTCGTTCCTCAGCCGATGCATTTCTGTCTAGTAGTCTAAGTAAACATTTCTTTCAGCTACTGAGCAAAGGGCCCGGCTTCCCTGTCTTCATGCAAGTAATTCATAGCCCTGTTACCATGGAAGATTTCTGCCCCTTGCATCTCATGTAGACACTTAGACGCTTGTGCACGCACACACAGTCAGTATAGAATAGATTTTGTCCAAGAGTCCTTCCTTTGTGGATAACATAGTTCTTTAAACATAGGATGTTAGATATGATTTGGGATTAGGTTGACTTGACCCCCCAGACTTCTTGTCTCCACATGTAGAGCTAAAAGTCAAGTCCCCTTCACCCCCCTAGTTGCACGTCAATCACACGTCATGCTGCTGCGCGCGCATCTCTGCCAAATATTTCTGCTGACATTGCGAAATTCTTTTATGGAACCACCCATTGTGACATCACAACCAATGACGTTTCTTTGTTACGCCCAATTACGCCCCTTTTAGTTACGCATGTAGGGTTTTATCTTTACTATCAATTGTTACGCCTCCTGCATCTGTTTCATTGTAATGTCTATTCTATAAAAGTGATTACTTGTCAATAATGTATTGTACTTCACTTCCTGAACCTCCGTGGTGATGGAACTTGGAGTCCACAATTCGAATTGTCCATTGGAATAAAGCCCATTCCGAACCTCTTATACCACGGATTCTGCCTCTTATTTTACTGAGCTATTTTTTATCAATTTTCCGTATCAAACTAAGTCCCGGTAATTAAATTATTTACCACAGAAGACTCAAACAGCAAACCAACAACCTGCTGAGCAGTCATCCTGCGGCTAGCCATTATACTTACTAAGATAGAAGACTGCACAAACAAGTCAACAACAACCAACAATGTGCAAACCAAGTAAGTAAAGAAATGTGTACCTTTATCACAAAGATCAATGTACTCAAAAACTATACAATCCAATTACAAGAGACAGCTGCACTCACCAGAAACTAACTCTGCAGTGACACAGCAAAAACCAACGATATCAAACTAAAAAGAAGAAAAAAAAAAACACATTACTCACAAGACAACAAAATACACATCGAGCACCAATGCAAAAAGTTTTTGACACTCAAAAAACAAACATACTGCTATTATTACACCATTTGCAAAAAAAATTCATGCAGAGAAATCAAACACATTTACATTGTACAAAAAAGAGTCTCTTACCAAACTACACAAACAGCAGAACCGCCAGAAACACGGCAAACTCAAAAGAGCAAAAGCCTTCACCTAGAACAAAAAAGTAAAAAAAAAAAACATTACTATTGCAATTCACAAAAAAAACAATAAACATAACAACATTCTATGCTACTACCCAAATGGTCAATCGTTATGTTCCAGGTGGGGCAGAAAACAGCAGGAAAAAAAAGGCTACTCTGTCCCGGGGCGGGTGGGCCAAATACATATTATAAAAATTGCCCCCTGGAAGCGACACTTGCCAAAGGGGTCACTTCCATTTTTATTTACACTAATTCCCTGGTGTCCAGTGGGCTTTTCTGCCCCCCCCCCCCCTGGGGCCAGACACGGAGCGAAAGTGGAGCGATCCCCCGGGCAGAAAAGTCTGTGCAAAAATGATTCCCCAAGGGGTCGCTTCCCATAACAAAATTGCGAAATTCCCTGGTGTCTAGTGGGCTTTTTTGCCCCCCTGGGGGCAGAAACGGACCGGAAGTGGACCGATCTGCCCCCCGGGGGGGCAGAAAAGTCTGTGCACAAATTCTCCCAAATTCAGCCCCAGGGAAGCGACCCTTGCCCAAGGGGTCACTTCCCATATCAATATATTGAAATTCCCTGGTGTCTAGTGGGCTTTTCTGCCCCCCCTGGGGGCAGAAACAGACCGGAAGTGGACCGATCTGCCCCCAGGGGGGGCAGAAGAGTCTTTGCAAAAATTCTCCCCCAGGGAAGCGACCCTTGCCCAAGGGGTCGCTTCCCATATCATCATTACGACATCCCTGGTGTCTAGTGGGCTTTTCTGCCCCCCCTGGGGGCAGAAACGGACCGGAAGTGGACCGATCTGCCCCCAGGGGGGGCAGAAGAGTCTTTGCAAAAATTCACCCCCAGGGAAGCGACCCTTGCCCAAGGGGTCGCTTCCCATATCAATATATCAAAATTCCCTGGTGTCTAGTGGGCTTTTCTGCCCCCCCCGGGGGCAGAAACGGACCGGAAGTGGACCGATCTGCCCCCAGGGGGGGCAGAAGAGTCTTTGCCAAATTTCTCCCCCAGGGAAGCGACCCTTGCCCAAGGGGTCGCTTCCCAATTCACCATTACGACATCCCTGGTGTCTAGTGGGATTTTCTGCCCCCCCTGGGGGCAGAAACGGAACGAAAGTGGACCGATCTGCCCCAGGGGGGGCAGAAAAGTCTGTCAAGTATTGTCCCCCAGGGAAGCGACCCTTGCCCAAGGGGTCACTTCCCAAATGGCCGAAAACAACATCCCTGGGGTCTAGTGGGGGCATTCCTGTCCCACGATCGCAACGCTGTGCGCGATCGTGGAACAGGAATGCCCAGCATTGAGACATCAGGGACAGGAAATACTCTTTCCTCTCCCCCGATGCCTCAAGGCCCTGGAATTCCGCCCCCCCCCCCCGCCACACCGCAGCAAAACACCTACCTTCCTCGTTGGACGCGCTGGAAGAAATGAATTCCAGCGCGTCCAACGCTTCCTGATGACGCCAGCGCGCGCTGTGCGCGCTGACGTCACCAGGAAGCGTGGGGGGGCTCGGGGGTGGCAGCGGAAACTCTTCCTCTGCCATCCCCATCTGTGGGGGCACGATCGGTGCCCCAGGGGGGGAGCGCCAGCGCTTCCCCCAGGGGCTGTGCTCATGACGGAGCGGTTCCGTCATGAGCACAGCTCAACCGATGCTCATGACGGAACCGTTCCGTCATGAGCATCGAAGGGGTTAAAGGTAGTATAGAACAAGCCTTTGCATAATTCTTTCGGGAACTCTACCAAGAAGATCTTCAGGTAGCAGAGGAACATATCGATGAGTGGCTTAAAGAGAAACAACTTCGTACATCATCTGAGGTCAGCCAGGGAATCCTCACATCAGAAATAACAGAGTCTGAGATATTAACGATCCTAGATGCAGCGAAGAAAGGGAAAGCATCACAGGATCTCCCTCTTTCAATCATTACTGTTGATGCAACCAAGGCCTTTGACCGGGTGAACTGGCACTTTCTGGATAGGGTCCTGAAGATCTTTGGTTTCGCCGACAGATTCAGGGAAGTGTTGAAAAAAAGATATAATTCCCCCAGGGCTCAGATCTTGGTTAATGGCAATCTCTCCCCAGTAGTTAAGATAGGGCGCGGTAAAAGGCAGGGCGGCCTGCTCTCCCCCATTTTGTTTGATTTGTATATAGAACCACTAGCCCAGAGCATAAGATTTAATCAGAAGATCATCCCTTTTCAAACAAATGGGTATGTACGAAAATTAGCATTGTATGCGGACAATTTGATTTTTCTATCCTCTAATGTTAGTACCCCACTTCCAGAGCTTTTAGTTGAAGCCCAAACTTTTGGGAGCTTATCGGCCTACGAGATAAATAATAAGAAAACTGAGATCATGGCCTGGAATATCGCCGATCAGGAGGGGAATTTTGCCAAAGAACTTAGATACCTTGGTGTTATAATAACCCAGGATCTCGCCCAAATCCCCAAAATTTGTTTTTTTAATATTATAACCAGCGCTTATTCTGCCTTGGCCAGGAAGAGGGTACAGATGATAAAACATTTTTAAAAAAGACAGGAAGTAAAAATAGACATGTTTTATGTGCGCTTTGCTCAGTCAACTATGCAAATGTAGGGTATTTGTAAAGTGTGAACCTAGATGTAAAGTACCAGCCATGACCAGAAATTTAGCATTTTATAATGAATAAGGACAATCCTACTAGTTCCGACACTTTCAGTCTAAGCGCTGGAAGCATTTGTTGATATATAAATACCAAAAAATCAACGGGGAGAATGGACCACTTGTCCTGTGTAAGCAGGGTCTATTCAGTCGTAGGTCCTTCTTGAAAAACCCTCATATATGTACACAGGCGATAGGCGGTATATCTTGATTCTCTGCCTTTCGGTACAGTGATAGCATCATTATAGGGTTTGATTAATCTCGAGGTAGACCAACTGGTATGACAGTAGGTTCCACAGATGGAATTTAGTGATTGTGCTCAGGGTGAAATGAGTTAAAATTCCCTAAACCTCTTTATAAGGGATATTTATTAAAAAAAGGCCTGGAGGTGTGGAAAATTAAGAACAAAGAGGTGCGTATGTTGATCCAGTTACTAATCTACTGCACTATATGTGGTCTGGTGGTCGACATGTTTCAGCCTCTTGGGATTTTGAGGCTTTCTTCAGGACCAAGTATTTGTTAGTGGCTCGTTGTGGCGGCTAATAGGTGGTTAACTTACCACTCTTAAGTTGTCGAGTCAGGTCCGTGGTACCTGTAACTAAAAATAAAACATTGCTACGTTGCATATAACATTGTTACAGGAATTATTTAGATCAAAAACCATAATGGTGGTGCTCAATGAAGCGCAGTAGTCAAGCGCTATTTATAGTGTAGAGCGGACTCAGAGAGGGGAATAAAACTTGGCATTGGAATCCTGTATAATTCATAACGTGTTGTGACTAGTCATGATGTACGCTTAATCACATTAATGCGTAGGTAGTGCTAAAGTTCTTGTAAAGATTCACATCAAGATGACGGTATCTAATTAATCTATTGCATACCAAAATGTGTTAGGCGAGGTTAGGTATAAGCGTAATGGTGAAGTGGCACAACATCAGTCATTCAAGTATACATTGATTTATCAAACGCTTATTACTGGCTCAAGCCGTGTTCAAATAAGTAGCCCAATCATAATGGAGACTGGGTTGTGTTATAGACTAACATGGGAATAAGGCGGACATCAGCGTGACTTTTAAACGAGCAGATAGTCAGTCATTATCATAAATACCTCTACATTCCTTAATTTATGCTTCGTCAAGTTGCCGGTGAGCTCGCGGGACCTGTTTCTGTGTGGTAAAAACCAAGACTAGTTACGCCTTACTTGAACTATTAGAGAGGCCACGAAGTCTTGCATTTCATGCTCGCCGGTCCGCATTACGTTGCAGTCTGTGCTTGCCCTATATGCGGCGCCCACGGTGACGTGGGCCCGCCTAGAGCTTCCGGTATTCTCTGTAGGAGTCTAACAGAAATAATAGAAAGACATCCGAGATTGCCGTTAGTATTTGATCTAGGTATCACACATCCTTTTAACTGGTTATGAGCATTAAATCAGGTGCCTATAATATATCAAATTCTAAAAATTATATTAGGGTGGAAAACGTGACAAGACCCCACGATATAAAGTTTAGAGGGACTGACCTATAATGATGATTATCATATGGCAGTGAATGTCTCCTTTCGAGTATTTTGGACTCTAAATGATTTTTTTTTTAAAGCTCTATTCGAGTATTATAGGACTCCAAATGATTTCTAAAATGGCCCTATCTAGTAATGGTGTTGTCTTAACTCTAAACTCGTTCTCATTGGTTAATTCAGGGGAAACTGGTGATCAACCACATCCAGGTTTTCAACCTTATATACCAAACTTCCAAGGTTGGATGAACCCTTATTTCCAGGGACCACACATAATGGGACCCATGATGGGACCGAACAACACGCAACAACCGTCTTTTTTAGGAAGAGGCTTAAACACACAGAGAGGGAGGCGAAAAGGAGTCACCTGGAATGAACAGGAGAGACAAGTACACACACGAAGCATGACCAAGGACAGACCCGGACCCAGTTCAATGAATCATTGATTGTCAATCTGACCGATATCGTCCTCACTGAAGATCAAAAAACAGTACTCAACAAAGGACTTGGCTTTGTGCTAACACCCACACTGGATACTTTCAAATTACGGTGTGAACTGGCAGAGTTTTTCAGGAAGATTAAATTAAAAGCTTTCTTTAATAACGAAGAGAACGAGATCCCGGAGAGTGACACCAACCTGAGACCAAAGTCGTCATTTTGCCCACCAATCCATCTGGTACCCGTCGAAATTCAAGCATTTGAACAGGTAATCATGAAGGAGGTGGAAAACATCAAAGCAACAGAGAAGAAACCCTACATTAACATCACTAAACGTGAACAACAAGCAATGGATGACTTACGTAAAAACAAGAACTAAATTATCAAACCAGCGGACAAGGGAGGAGGAATCGTCCTGCTGGACAAAAATGTTATGATAGACAATACTGTGACCTTCTCTCAGATGAGATTTTTTACAAAAGGATAACCGCTGACCCTACCAAACAATTACAACAGACAATTGAACTGATGGTCGATGAAGCTGAGGTCCACCAGTGGATTTCTAAACATGAAGCTGATTTTCTAAAAACAAAAACACCAAGAGTACCATACTTTTACTCGCTACCAAAGACTCACAAAAACAGGACAACGCCTCCAGGACGCCCCATAGTCTCAGGACTGGGGTGTGTTCTGGAGCCCCTGCCACAATTCGTGGTTCAATTCCTCAAACCCTTGGTACAGAGAACACCTACATACCTCAAGGACACTCGAGACCTACTGAACCAAATAGGACAACACTACAATGAAGAAAGCATGTACCTCGTAGGTCTCAATATAGAGAGTCTATATACGAGTTTGCCCCAACGCAAAACTCTAGATACACTGGAGAACAATGGAATTACAGGACACCAAGGCACTTTGTTCTGGAATGCTGCAGATTGGCCCTGACTGAAAATTACTTCGAGTATGAAGGTATCTTAGTTGAACAATGCCACAGAACATCGATGAGCAGCACATTTGCCCCCAGTGTGGCAGGACTGTATGTGAGTAATTTCGAAAAACAATACATCCAGAATCAAGTCAACCCATTTCTCACACAAGTGAAGTTCTGGAGATGATACATAGATGATGTCATCATGATTTGGGAAGACACACAGGAAACATTACAAGGATTTCTGGAATGGATAAACACCAGAGATGAGTGTCTGAAGTTCACCCACTCCTCTGATAGGAAACAACTGGATTTCCTGGATATTACCATCTATGCAAGGAACCAGATACTCCAAACAAAAATCTTCCATAAACCCACAGCAAAAAACAGCATACTTTCCTACCAAAGTTTTCATCACCGCCCATTGAGGGAAAATCTACCTTACAGCCTGTTTTTGCATCTTAGACGCAACTGCAGCAAGCTTGAAGACTATAAGACACAAGCAGGTGAACTAAGCCAGAAATTGCAAAGAAGGAATTACCCAGCCAGGACGATTAAGAAGTGCCAAAAGAAAGCCCGAAGTCAAGGTACATTAAAATGGCCAAAATCAAGATTCGCCAACAAAAGAACTTGTAGCATCAAAGATATCTTGGTTCACACGAGGCCGACACCGAACATAACGAGTGATACTATCATCACGACCTGGAATTTGAATCCCATTGTAGGACATTATCCTTGCGGCCACTGCTCAGTCTTCAAATTAACTAGAGTCACCAAAACACAACAGCTACTAGCAAATTTCACCTGGACATTAAGCAACTTCACGAACTGCAATACCACACATGTGGTATATTTGATTGTGAGTCCCTGTAGTCGGAAACAAATAGGGATGGCTTGCCGTAAAATAAAGCAGCGTATCTGTGAACACAGGAGCAACGTGAACTGCAAGAGGGCCACCACAAAGATGAGCAAACACTACATAGATAGCAACTATACTATTGACGAGCTGAACTGGGTGGTTCTTGAAACACTGTCAGTAAAGAGTCACAATGCAGAACAAATTCTATTTGAGAAAGAGCAACGATGGGTGCACCGACTCCAAACTGACACAGGGGGTCTTAACAATAATATTCCGTGGCACGCTTTGACATGGTAATAAAATCAGAACTTGAAGAAAATTCATGACTAACAACTCCCTGAGTCACCAGTTTCCCCTGAATGAACCAATGAGAACAAGTTTAGAGTTAAGACAACACCATTACTAAATAGGGCCATTTTAGAAATCATTTGGAGTCCTACAATACTCGAATAGAGCCTTTTTAAAAAAATCATTTAGAGTCCAAAATACTCTAAAGGAGATATTCACTGCCATATGATAATCATCATTATAGGTCAGTCCCTCTAAACTTTATATCGTGGGGTCTAGCCACGTTTTCCACCTTAATATGGTTTTTAGAATTTGATCTATATTAGACACCTGATTTAACGCTCATAACCAGTTTAAAAGATGTGCGATACCTAGATCAACCTCGGAAGTATTTCTCTTAGACTCCTACAGAGAAAACCGGAAGCTCTACGTGGGCCCACGTCACTGGGGGTGCCGCATACAGAGCAAGCACAGACTGCAACGTAACACGGATCGGTGAGCATGAGATGTAAGACTTCGTGGCCTCTCAAATAATTCAAGGAAGGCGTAACTAATCTTGGTTTTTATCACACAGAAACAGGTCCCGCGAGCTCACCAGCAACCCTACGAAGCATAAATTAAGGAATGTCGAGGTGTTTATGACAATGACTGACTATCTGCTTGTTTAAAAGTCACGCTGATGTCAGCCTTATTCCCATGTTAGTCTATAACACAACCCAGTCCCCATTACAATTGGGCTACTTGTTTGAACACGACTTGAGCCAGTAATAAGCGTTTGATAAATCAATGTATACTTGAATGACTGATGTTGTGTCACTTCACCATTGCGCTTATACCTAACCTCGCCTAACACATTTTGGTATGCAATAGATTAATTAGATACCATCATCTTGATGTGAATAGTTACTAGAACTTTAGTACTACCTACGCATTAATGTGATTAAGCGTACATCATGACTAGTCACAACACGTTATGAATTATACAGGATTCCAACGCCAAGTTTTATTCCCCTCTCTGAGTCCGCTCCACACTATAAATAGTGCTTGACTACTGCGCTTCATTGAGCATCACCATTATGGTTTTTGATCTAAATAATTGCTGTAACAATGTTATACCGCAAGGTAGCAATGTTTTATTTTTAGTTACAGGTACTACAAACCTGACTCGACAACTTAGGAGTGGTAAGTTAACCACCTATCATCCACCACAACGAGCCGCTAACAAATACGTGGTCACGAAGAAAGGCTCAAAATCCCAAGAGGCTGAAACAGGTCGACCACCAGACCACATATAGTGCGGTAGATTAGTAACTTAATCAACATACGCACCACTTTGTTCTTCATTTTCCACACCTCCATGCCTTTTTTTAAAATAAATATCCCTTATTAAGAGGTGTAGGAAATTTTAACTCATTTCATCCTGAGCACAATCACTAATTTTTCCATCTCTGGACACTACTGTCATACCAGTTGGTCTACCTCCAGGTAGAGGTTAGCATGATGAATCAAACCCTATGATGATACTATCAGTGTACCGAAAGCCGGAGAATCAAGATATACCGCCTATCGCCTGTGTACATATATGAGGGTTTTTCAAGAAGGATCTACAACTGAATAGACCCTGGTTACACAGGAAAAGTGGTCCATTCTCCCCATTGATTTTTTGATTAACGCTTGAAGTGGAATGGACCATCGCTTCTTTTTCCCTCCACTTTGATATAATTGATATATAAATACAAACACTTGACTGGATGGAGAACACCCATGTAGAGAAGGGACATGGCTCAAATGTGGTCCAAACTTTAAAGAGCTTATTTATGAGAGGCTTGCACCACCGGAGCATCACTTTTTTTTTTACACTCTGGCAGCACAAGCCTCTCAATCATATCTATGAGGCCACTCAAAGCCACTTTGCGTGACTTTGCTTGGCCTCATAAAAATGGAAAAATACAAAGCAGCGCAAGTCATTGTGTTGCCTTACTCTGTGCCAGGGAGACGTGCCATGGGTGTTGCAGTGGGTATTCCTACGCAACACCCATGTATTTTGATGCTGCCGAAAACCTTACGCCTTCCCCGAGCAGGCGTAAATGAGGAGAAATATTTTTATTTCTCCTGTGCTTTTTTACACTTTTCATGTGTGCTGCATTCTACAGCACATATAGAAATAGGAAAACGCCACTCTGGGTTGTTTTTTGTACAGGAAGGAACCCCTTCCTGCACAAAAACAATCCTGCATGCAACGCAGACACCCTGGCTCCATGGTGCCTGCTTTGGCGCTAGGCATCAAAATGTGCACCAGCGCAGGGTGAAAGGAAAGGAATACACTGTATTTCATAAATACTGTGCATTCCTGCCCTTTCACATTGGCATAGGGCAGCGCAGCATGACTTGTGGGGCTGCCCTGCACCAATTACCCGTAAATGACGCCCTTAGTGTAGTGCTGTAGTAAAATGAACAAGGCAACATCGATGACAATGGAGATTAATAAAGTCATTAATTTTTTCTAAACATTATGAAGAATTTATCAAACAGCCTTTTACATACCAATCGAGACAATTTAAGTAGGTTACATGCACATCTGTTCTACCCTGAAAGCACAAAATGCTGTGCCCTTCAAATTTAAAGCTGTTAGTTTACGAAGCTCTAGTCCAGGGATCACCAACCTCTTCTATGAGAGCTACTTTTGAGAAATGTCAATCATCCTCAGCTGCTAACAAATCTAATAACTGTTACAATAGTTACCATATCAGGCCTGGTCATGAATCATTTTTTGTGTTTAAATTGGTATACTCTGACCAACAACTGCAAGCCCCACCTTCCCCTTGAGGTACTCTGATATTTCTTCTCAGAACAGAGCTTACACATACAGTGTGACGCACAAAGCCGGAGTCCACTTCAGCAGCAACTTTGGTGCATGGTGATTCGTTATGTCATAGGCTTCAACCTGTTAAGTGTTTGGTCATAGAACTTTGGGATTGGTTTGACTGGCTGACACTTCTGAGGTCTACAATTTAGCAGTACGTACTCCTGCACTCTGAAGGAAGCAGCATGAATAAGTTTGAGATCCTCTGTTTTTTTATTATGGTGGACTTCATATCCAAGATCTAACAACTGGCAGCGCTCGAGCAACCAGTTGGTGACCTCTGTTCCTGTCCATCTTACTTGCCAAACTTGCCAAAAATGATAACTTGCCTGTGGGTTAAAAGCAACGGCCTCAGATTTGCAATATCTCTCCAACCAAATACTTCTCATACGCAATGGGAGATCAGACTTTCAAAAGCGACCCCTCAAAAAGTATAATTATCCGGTTTCCATTACAAAACTAGTCTCATCCAGTACCTGCGTTTTCTCTCCCGGCTTCTACGGTAGGACCTGTCCGCGCAATATTGACTGCCTTCCCCTTCGAGAGAGCTGTTCTCTCCGGTGATTCTGAAGGAGAGCGGTGAGGTGTTTGCCTTCCCGGCCTGACTGCGGGGGCTCCCCCTCACCCTTCTGGCTCCTCCGCCGACCAGATCTGCTGCATTGCGGGGGGTGCTCTCCCTCATCTCCTCCTACGACGCTTGCCTGCTGCTGGGGCCCCCTCCTTCCGGACGCTATCCTGAGGCTTTCTCTCGTGCCCGGTCCCCTGAAGCCTGGTGCCCCTTGTCCGGTGATTCGTCCGAGGTTGGAACCTTACACTGCTATTCGTATGGCGTACATTTGGTGCAAAAAGTTGGCCATCCATCTCTTCAATTTAGCAACTTTCAATGCTTTTGTTGTGTACAAGGAGTGTTCTCCGGAGTCAAAGTTGACTTTTGTTCAGTTCCAGCAGTCTGTGATAGGAAGCCTTGTTGTTGTGGAACAGGCAAGTGTTCCTAGAGTTGGAGTGGTGGAGGATGTGGCTAGATTGAAAGATTGCCATTTTCCTGATTTAATTCCTCCCACGCCCAAAAAAACCAATCCCTGTAAGAGATGTAGAGTCTGCTTGCGAAGAGGTGTGCGGAAGGAGAGTCGTATGCACTGTGCCGATTGTCCTTCTAATCTTGGGCTGTGTGTGCCCTCATGTTTCAGATTGTATCACACTAAAAAGAGTTTTTGGGAGCAACCGTGAGTCTAATAGTGTAAGGCCTTGTCTGTATGGTTTGATATAGTTGTTCAGTTTCACGTTTGGCAATAGAATTATGTCTTTCGTTTCTGCTGTTGTTTTTGTAGTTATAGTTTGGTATCTACTTCCAATTGGTTTGTGTTTTCTTTCTTGTTTAAAAAAAAATGTATGACGGTGTGCGTGGACTGGCGGTAGGCTGGCGGTGTGCTTGGACTGGCGCTTGGCTGGCAGTGTGCTTGGACTGGCGCTTGGCTGGCAGTGTGCGTGGACTGGCGCTTTGCTGGCAGTGTGCGTGGATTGGTGCTTGGCTGGCAGTGTGCGTGGACTGGTGCTTGGCTGGCGGTGTGCGTGGATTGGCGCTTGGCTTGCAGTGTGTTTGGACTGGTGCTTGACTTGCGGTGAGTGGACTGGCGCTTGGCTTGCAGTGAGTGGACTGGCGCTTGGCTTGCAGTGAGTGGACTGGCGCTTGGCTTGCAGTGAGTGGACTGGCGCTTGGCTTGCAGTGTGCGTGGATGGGCGCTTGGCTTGCAGTGTGCGTGGACTGGCGCTTGGCTGGCAGTGTGTGTGGACTGGTGCTTGGCTGGCTGTGAGTGGGCTGGCGCTTGGCTGGCGGTGAGTGGGCTGGCGCTTGGCTGGCGGTGTGCGTGGATTCGCGCTTGGCTGGTGGTGTTTGGACTGGCGCTTGGCTGTCAGTGTGCGTGACTGTCGGTGAGTGGGCGGGCGCTTGGCTGGCGGTGTGGAAGTAGTGACCTAGCTGCTGGTCACTACACACACTGCTAGCCAAACACCACTCCATGCAATCCGTGAGCTGGTGTGGTTGGTGTGTCAGGAATGTGAGCGTGTGAAAGTGATGGGCCCTTGAATGGCGCTGTCTGCTGGTGTGAGTGTTGTAATGTGCTGGGTCCGCGGCTGGCGGTGTGAATGGTTTTGTATGTGTCACACGTATGAAAGGTGTATGAATGGCCTGTAAAGAGGTTGGTGCCTTGTCGTGGCTTTACAGCTCACGAGCTGTGAGTCAATGGTTCCGTTTCTTGTACTTTCAATTATTAACAGTGCATTTCTTTTTTGTGAAATCTCTGGTTAATACACGTATATATACTGAACCATCGCTCGCCCTCGTGCCAAATCCAACCAGTATGTATGTGTGCTTCAGGAACAGATGGTTGTGTAGATAAAAATTTCTATTCTGTTTTCATCAAGCAGGGTGTACCTTGTCCCTTTTTGTGAATTTTGTAATGTGTTGGTTTTGTGCTTTGTGGTGTGAACGTTCTTGTGTGTCTCATGTATGAAAGGTGTGTGAATGGCCTGTTAAGCGGTTGGTACCTTGACGTGGCTTTACAGCTCATGAGCTGCGAGTCATTGGTTCAGTTTTTTGTCCTTTCAATTATTGACAGTGCATTTCATTTTTGTGAAATCTCTTGTTAATAAAATGTTATATACTGAACCATCACTCGCCCTCGCGCCAAATCCAACCAGTATATGTGTGTGCTTGAGGAATAGAGGGCTGTGCAGTAATCTTTGTCTGTTTTGTCTCTCTGCCAAGCTGTACATTTCGTTTAAGAATAACCTAACAACTGTAGTTTTTGTCGTAAACTACACACCCATGGGAGTGCATGGTGAGATCTCTCTTGTGGATCCCAACAAGTTATCTTACCCACAATGTCCTGCAAACCTCAAAATGTGACTGTGACATTTTCCTTGCATTATTTTGCCAAAATTTTCACGCGGCGGAAAGTAACAACAAATTTCCAACCCCCCTGCATTTCTCCAAGTATCCCAATAGAAATGGTACCTCACTTTTATGGGTGGGGCAAGTACGTGCGGCAGGGAAGGGCCCAAAACCTATTGATGTGACATCAAAATTACCTATCACAAACCAACCTGGTTTTGTAAGGGGGGGTCCCATGAGTTTTTGGTCAGGGGCTCTGCGGCCATCTAGGGAAACCTACCAAACCCACACATTTCTGAAAACTAGACACCCGGCGGCTTCCAGGGAGGTATGGCTTGTGTGGATCCCCCAACGTTTCCTTACCCAGAATCCCCTGCAAACATCAATTTTAGCTGGAAAAAATCACTTTTTTCACACATTTCTGTGTGGGAAAGCTGTGGCATCACCGGGCTCACACAAAGTTCCCACCACCCAGCGTTCCCCTAGGTCTCCCGATAAAAATGGTGCCTCACTTGTGTGGGAGGCCCAAGTACACGCGACAGGAAAGAGCCCAAAACAGAGTGAGGCGACATCAAAATTGCCTATCTCAAAACCACCTGGTTTTGCAAGGGGGGTCACCTGGGTTTTTTGCCCCGTACTCGTCGGCCATCTAGGGAACCCTACCAAACCCACACATTTCTGAAAACTAGACACCTGGCGGCTTCCAGGGAGGTATGGCTTGCGTGGATCCCCCAACGTTTCCTTACCCAGAATCCCCTGAAAACATCAATTTTAGCTGAAAAAATCACTTTTTTCACACATTTTTGTGTGGGAAAGTTGTGGCATCACCGGGCTCACACAAATTTCCCACCACCCAGCGTTCCCCCAGGTCTCCTAATAAAAATGGTGCCTCACTTGTGTGGGAGGCCCAAGTACCCGCGACAGGCAAGGGCCCAAAACGTAGTGAGGCAACATTAACATTGCCTATCAAAAAATGTTTTGGGCCCTTGCCTGTCGTGGGTACTTGGCCCTCTCACACAAGTGAGGCACCATTTTTATCGGGAGACCTGGGGGAACGCTGGGTGGTGGGAAATTTGTGTGAGCCCGGTGATGCCGCAACATTCCCACACAAAAATGTGTGGAAAAGGTGATTTTTCAGCTAAAATTGAGGTTTGCAGGGGATTCTGGGTAAGGAAACATTGGGGGATCCACGCAAGCCATATCTCCCTGGAAGCCGCCGGGTGTCTAATTTTCAGAAATGTGTGGGTTTGGTAGGTTTTCCTAGGTGCTGGCAGAGCTAGGGTTAAAACACTACAGCTAGGCACTTTGCCAAAAAAGGGTCATTTTTCACTGCAAAATTGAGGTGTGACCATGTTGCGTTTTGCGCCATTTCCTGTCGCGGGCACAAGGCCGACCTGCACAAGTGAGGCACCATTTTTCTCGTAAGACTTTGGGGAATGTGGAAATTTGTAGATCCACACAGATTCCAGAACTTTCCACCACAGAAATAAGGGGAAACTGTGTTTTTTTGTTTTACAATTTTTTAGGTTTGCAAGGGATTCTGGGTAACAGACCTTGGTGGGAGGCACTCAAGTCACCCCATCCTGGATTCCCCTGGGTGTCTCGTTTTCAAAAATATATAGGTTTGCTAGGTTTCCCTAGGTGCCGGCAGAGCTAGGGTTCAAAAACTACAGCTAGGCACTTAGCCAAAAAAGGGTCATTTTACACTGCAAAATTGAGGTGTGACCATGTTGCGTTTTGCGCTATTTCCTGTCGCGGGCACAAGGCCGACCTGCACAAGTGAGGTACCATTTTTCTCGTAAGACTTTGGGGAATGTGGGGTGGGTGGAAATTTGTAGATCCACACAGATTCCAGAACTTTCCACCACAGAAATGTGGGGAAAATGTGTTTTTTTTGACAATTTTTTAGGTTTGCAAGGGATTCTGGGTAACAGACCTTGGTGGGAGGCACTCAAGTCACCCCATCCTGGATTCCCCTGGGTGTCTCGTTTTCAAAAATGTATAGGTTTGCTAGGTTTCCCTAGGTGCCGGCAGAGCTAGTGTTTAAAAACTACAGCTAGAAACTTTGCAAAAAATGTGTACATTTTCATTGTGAAAATGTGGTGTGTTCACGTTAGGTTTTGAGCCATTTCCTGTGTGGGCACTATGCCTATCCACACAAGTGAGGTACCATTTTTAATCGGGAGACTTAGGGTAGTTCAGATTTGTAAAACAACTGTTATTACCTATTGAGTTTTGATGCATTTCTCCCTTCCAAATGAAAGACATTGTGTAAAAAAAAAAAATCATTTTGAAAAATGACCAATAATTCTCATGCTAGTATGAGTATTCCCAATTTCGCAAATATGCACTGTTTCTAAACTCTGTAATTTGTTCCCATTTCAGAAATACATAGGTGTCTTTCATACCGATTTTTCCATGTATACATTTTCCCACAATAATTGCTATATACCCAGAACATAATGAAAAACCATTACAAATTGCTGCTCAGTTTTTTACTCTGGGTTCGTTGGGCTCTTGGTGAACCTACAAGTCCTATATATCCCCACAACCAGGAAGGTCCAGCGGATGTAACGGTGTATTGCTTTCAAAGAGCTATCATAATTAGAAGAAGTTACAGGTGAAAACGTTGACACAAAAGGCTGCTTTTTTCAACTAATTGTTTATTTTTCCTATATTTAACTGTTAGTTTCTATAAAGAAACCTTGATGGATCTACACAAATGACCCCTTGCTGAATTCAGAATGTTGTCTACTTTTCTAAAATGTATAGCTTTCCAGGGTCCATTATTGCTTTCACACCCATTTCTACCATTAACTGGAAGGAGTTTGAAAGCACAAAAAATAGGCTATGTCCCAGAAAAATGCCAAAACTGTGTAAAAAATGTGGGTTTTCTGACAAAATTCTGTCATTCCCTGAAAGCTGGGGAAATGGTGATTTCAGCCCCACAAACCCTTTTTTGATACCATTTGCAGTGAAAAACCCAGACGCTTTCATTTGCAGCCGGTTTTTCCCATTTTTCACAAAAAAACAAAATGTTGCTGTATTTTGGCTAATTTCTGGGAACCCTCTAGGAGAATCCACAAACCCTGGGTACCTTTAGAATCCCCATGATGTTGGAAGAAAAGGACACATATTTGGCATGGATACCTAATGTGGTCAAAAAGTTACAGGGGCCTAAGCGCGCACTACCCCAAATAGCCCAAAAAAGGCTTAGCACAGGGGAGGGGGGGGGGGGGGGGGGTGAGGCCTCGCAGCGAAGGGATTAATACTGTATACGGTGACATGTTGGCCTGCTCTTGTCCCGTGCTGTACGCTGGGTTGGGTGGTGTGCTGTGGTTATGGTTCTCCTCTGGCGCTGATCCACTCTTTTCCCTCCTAGCGGTCACTGCCACCCTCATCTTTGCTGTTACCCAGCTTGCTCTATCACACAGTTTGCCTACCCCTCTGCCGCTTACTCTTGCTTTGCGATGCGGCCTACCGGTGGAGTGGGCTAACTCAAGTCCCCCTCCTAGATTTCCTTACCTGCTCACAACAGGGACGCACCGCTGACCGGTGCGGCGTAGTGTTAGCCTAGCTCAGTTTGTGTTGCTGGGCAACATCTGCCCCTTTGTGTTCCCCACCCCATTGCTTTTTGTTTTTGGGGTGACTTACAAGGTGATGGGTGGGTGCGCGTCACAATGCTTTTTTTCCCCCTTTTTCTTTGACGCATGGGTGGGTTGCACTTCGTCCTTGCACAGTTGGGGTTCGCTAGGCGTGTGTGGCGGGTGGGTTGTTTATGAGAATCGTTTATGGTCTTTTTTTGTTTTTCTTTTTTGTTTTGGGATCGCGACAATTAAGCTTCTCTCTGCGCTTAGAGGAGCGGGTGGGAAATTCCTGAGGGTTAGCCTCCTCCAATTCCAAATTGCTCACTATGCCGGACCCTCCTTCTAGGGCTCAAGCGCCCCTACAGCTGAAGCTCCTCACTTGAAATGTCCGTGGATTAAAGAACCATCGCAAAGTGCGCAAAATTCTAGCTTACCTTAAGCGCAAGGCGATTGACGTTGCTCTACTACAGGAGACACACCTGTAACCGGGCAGCGTGCTCCTGACTGGCAACAGGCTCTCTGGCACAACTCATGCGGCCTGCTTTACATCTCATTCTAGAGGTGACCTAACGTGGCTGAATCCCTACTCCGGCCTTAAATTGGAACCCTTAGTGACCGACCCCGCAGGCAGATACACCCTTACACGCTGCTGCTACAATCCTACACGGGAATTCTTGGTACTCAACTCATATGGCCCCAATTACGACCACCCGGATTTCTATATGGCCCTTCTCTCTCTCCTACGGGACGGCACGGACCTCCTGATCTTTTGGGGCGGTGATTTTAATTGTATACTAGACCCCACTCTAGACCGCTCTAAGGGACCCCCTCGCTCCCTTTCTGCTGTGGCTCGGATGGTCTCGGACGCTGCTCTCCAGCTGCAACAGGTGGATGTGTGGCGCTCGCCCAGCCAAGGAGGATACACACACTATTCTGCTCCACATGACGTCCATACTCGCATTGATTATTGGTTTCTTTCCTGCACCTTGCTCCCTCAGGTTCTTGACGGCTCAGTTCATCCTCGCTCTTTTTCGGACCATTCCAAAGTGGAGATAACCGTTGCTGCTCCTACCCGCACCTCTCCCCCATTCCTGTGGCGATTCCCTACCTACTCGCTGTTCGACCCTATCTTCCACGCGGACCTGAAGGAGGCCATCTCCGACTTTTTTTCAATTAATGTGGGTTCCGTCTCCTCGTTCACCACAGTGTGGGAGACATTCAAGGCTTTTATCCGGGGGGGTTGCCATTAGTAAACATGTCGGGGTGCTCCGTGCTATCAGTAATCGCATAGATCTTTTAGAGAATCGACTCCGTGACTTAGAGGCACGTCAGCTTTGTGCTGACAACCCAGAGACTTGTGAGCAAATCCTCCCTTCATTGGCCGAATTCCAAGAGGGGGCTGACCGGGAAGTCCAGCATATGGGCAAGTATGCCTCTGCTAGAGCCTATGGCAAATCCAATCGCTCGGGCGCTGTCCTGGCTGCATTGGCTCGCCACCGCTTGGGTTCGGGTGGTCCCGAGGAGCTGGAAGGAGAGGATGGGACGCCCCTCGCGGACACTGTAGCGATTAACAATCACTTTCGCTCCTATTACCAGCACCTATATAGCTCCAAACTGTCCCCCAGCGATGCAGACATCGATAACTATTTGGAATACATCAAGCTCCCTTGGCTCCAGAACTGGCACCGGGAGTTCCTGATGCACCCCACTGAGGTGGCAGAGGTCCGCCTTGCTCTACGCTCCATGCGTGAGGGCAGCGCCCCTGGCATGGACGGGCTCACTGTCACGTTCTACAAGAGCTTTGCTGGTATTCTTGTTCCGCATCTAATCACCCTATTTCACGAGATCGCGGCTGAGGGCCTGATGCCCCCCAACATGAGGGAGGCACTGACTATCATTTTATTGAAACCTAACAAAGATCCACGTCAGTGCTCATCCTATCGGCCGCTCTCGCTCCTCAACGTCGACACTAAGCTTTATGCCAAAATTCTGGTGAACCATTTGTCACCTCTTCTTCCGCAGCTGATCGGCCCTGAGCAGGCCGGATTCATCCCCGGCCGCACACTTTCTTATAACCTCCGCACAGTTTTTGGTGCCCTACAACATGTGCGTCCTGAGGTCAAGGCTGCAGCGGTCTTTCTCCACGCTGAAAAGGCCTTCGATTCGATCGAATGGACATTCATGAAGGCAGTGCTCACTCGGATGGGGGCGGGGGAGGGGGTCGGTGAAGTCTATCTCCAACTGCTCTCTGTGCTGAATACTACACCTACGGCCCGGGTGTGATCGGGGGACAAGGTCTCGGCCCGTTCCCCATCACACGGGGCATCCGACAGGGATGCCCATTGTTTAATGCAGTGGCCGCCGAGCCCCTACTGCGAGCTTTGTGCGAATATCATGGCCATAGAGGGCTTCGCTTTCCTAACTATAACCGCATCACCTCCGCTTATGCAGACAACACTCTCTTTTATGTCAGTGATCGGGAGGTCCATCTCGCTCCAGTGATCCGCGATGTCCTACGTTTTGGCGGCCTCTCCGGTTTAAAGATCAATTGGGACAAATCTCTCATCTTTCCTCTGACGCCCGCGACAGAGCGATTTCAATCTGACTTCCCCCTGCAATGGACTACTGACCCCGTACGCTATCTCGGCATTCAGGTCCACTCTGACGCGGATGCCATAATACGGGCCAACTACGGTACAGCCATTGACAAGCTCACTGATGACAATGATCGCTGGATACGACTCCCGCTCTCTTTAACTGGCCGAGTCACCTTGATGAAGATGGTGGTCCTCTCGCGACTCCTCTTTCTATTTGTTAATATCCCCATAGTACTCCCGCAATCCCTGTTCCGCGAACTTCGCTCACTGATGTGGAGACTGGCGTGGGCCGGGAAGACTCCCAGGGTAGCGCTGGACACATTTATGCTCCCCTATGCTGAAGGAGGGCTGAATGCCCCAAATCTCGAACTTTACTATAGAGCTGCACAGGCCACTCATGCCTATGGTTGGGTCCATGGTCGCCCTGAGCTGCCCCATCTACACATAGAGAGCGTTGCCTCTTCATCTCACCCTTTGCCCCGCTCTATCACACAGCCTCCTTCGCGACGTTGCGGCATTCTGGACACGATAAACTCGGTGGTACACGCTTGGGACATGCTCCTTCGACTATATAATGGTGCACAGCTATACGAGTGGAGTGGTGTTCTTGGTTCTCACTGAGTACAGACAGGGGGACTCTCGCCTCGTTGCGACGGTTGCGCATTCACTCTATGGGTGACCTCTTCCGCGATGGTCGAGTATGCTCTTGGAAGGAGGCAGCTGCGGAGGGCGACGAGCAAACGGCACTGACGAAATTCCATTTCTTCAGGACCCGCCCTGCTTTGCGCGCCGTATTGGGCAATGAGCTCCAGGAGCCTTTTGCCATCCCCCCTCTGATGTCTCTGCTGGCCGCACAGACCCCGAGTAAACTAATCTCACAGCTCTATACTTCTGATCTTGCCACTAAATCCCCACCACATAAGGTCCGCCAAGCTTGGCAGCTTGACATTGGGACCCCAATCACGGATGAGATATGGCTTTATTGCTGCACTGCTACCCGTCAGATCTCCCTCAACAGACAACACAGGCTTTCCCATTTTAAATATCTGAACAGGGTATACCACTGCCCCCTGCGCCTTTTCAAATTTGGCCTGCGCGACTCCGACGAGTGCGAATGGTTTCATGCAGCTCAAGCTGATTTTTTTCCACTTAGCTTGGGACTGCCTCCCGGTGGAGCGTTATTGGGTTCTAACATTCTGAAAGACGAGTGACATCCTGGGTACTGTCCTTGCCCCTGACCCCCTATTATTTTTACTAAGCCATACTAAGCGGTTGCGGAAACCAGTGTGTAAGTTGGTTGCTTTCGGCCTCCTGTTAGCCAAACGCAGGCTGGCAATGCGCTGGATGAGGGGGCTGCTGCCCACCGTCGAGGAGTGGGAACGAGATATGGTCTATTGTAACACCCAGTCCGATGTTTATAATGAGATGCTCCCTCCGCCCACCCGAAGTTTCAGGGGCCTCTTTGCTCAGTATCGTGCAGCTACGCCGACTGAAGGGCCCACTCCCGAAGACTCCCCTGGGACTCTGGCAAGCGCGAACCCGTGAGCACACTGTCCCTGCCTGCTTCTTCTTTTCCCCCCCTCACGCCTACTTCTACCTGTAGTGGTATAATAGATTGTGTACAGTATTCACCCCTTCTACTTTTGCCCTGCACGTTCCCAACTTCTTCCCTATATGATTCCTATTAGGCTCAACTTTCTTACTTCCCTCCCAAGATTTTTTGAATTGTATAGTTTTTGCATCCTCTATTATTTGTTCTAGATCTTAGCGATGCACGTCCTATGTTATTTTATGTATGGTCACTTCTGTTTTTTTGCTTGAACCTCATGTTTATTTCGTTTCCCATGATTGTTTTTGCAATGTTTGTTTATGGAAATGTAATAAAATACAATAATTAAAAGAAAACCTAACGTGAAAAATTGAATGCTCGATTAGCCTTGCGTTGATTGGAATTCTTGACCTATAGGTCACTAGAGGTCAGTGGTGCATGCTTTAACTCACCGAACCATCCTGTTGGCACTACGTGGACCACGACTCTGGTGCTTTGCCAGATATTGATAAAAATCCTAGACATTTTTTTTCTGCCTGCTGCGTCATATCAGATATTAACATTGATAATGATAGTGTTTTATATAGCACTACACCCCAGATTAATGCAATTTCTAAGCTCTGAATGTAACACTAGAGGTGGCTATGCCAACAAATTAACAGAGAGAGTTTAGAGGAGGGGCCTGCCTGGGCTCTAAACGCTCGTGCACAAGCCTAGCTCTGAAAATGTTTGGCACATAAACTGTGCTACTAACACCATATACAAATATCATAAAGACTCATCAAAATCACAAAAATGTATTTCTCTAACATGCAGATACGTTTCAGTTTAGTACATCAAATTACATCACTGCAATGAGTCAATTATTAAAAATGTCAAAATTAAAACATGAACTTAAAAATATTCATGTCCTCTCACACCCTGAATTCGAGTATTTCAAAGTGCTCTCAAATGCAATAAGGACAAGCATTTGTAATGCAATAGGTCTCGCATTTGTGAGAGTTTGAGCTATTGACATTGCAAATGACAATGCCTTTCATTTGTGTGTTGGTTTTGAAAACAGATAAAGAAAAGGCATGGTCATACCTCACTGAACCTGAGGCGTTTTTTCCGGGTGGCCTCGGATAGTGGGCGGGGGTGGCCTGGGGCAGGTTGTCTCATACTAGATCTCGAAAAACCATTCGACTGCCTGGAGTGGGGCTATCTTGCGACAGTGCTGACGAGATACGAATTGGGCCCGGGGTTCCTCCAGATGATTGCACTCCTATACAGGAACCCAACAGCGAGGGTAAAAAAGGGGCCCTACATCTCGGCTGCAATACCAATCTAAAGAGGCACCAGGCAGGGGTGCCCGCTCTCACCCCTCCTGTTCGCACTGGCAATGGAGCCCCTAGCCTCGGCACTGCGCACGTCACTAGGTGACGGAATTTCTCTAGGAGACGTGACGCATCAGGTGTCACTATACGCCGACGACCTTCTGATATTCGTCAGAGACGTCAGTAATATTCCGGTCGCTTTAGAATGCATATTGATTAACTTCGCCGCTCTCTCGGGGCTTAAGGTGAACGCCGCTAAGTCCTGTTTGCATGCGTTTGAGGGGATACCCTGGACCCAGGCTATATCCTGGATGGTGTGCGCGTGCAGTGGAAGGCAGACACTTTCCATTATCTGGGAGTCCAGATATCGCCAGCTGGCAGACCTTATCGAGGGCAATCTGGGCAGGGCTGTGTCGGCGATTAGGTCCCAGATGCGTTTTTGGAACACGCTCCCATCGTCTCCCCTGTCTCTAGCGGACGTTACTAAGTTCTTCCATACAGCCGCGAAAGCCCCAATGCCGACACCACTCCTTATGGTAGTGGCCAATGTGAAATATACCTTTGTAGGTCGGACTCTGCTGCTGCTGCTTCTTGGTTGATGGGGGTTTTGGACGTTCCGCCTCCTGTTCATGTTATATCTCATTATCTGTGCCTGCAAGTATCCTGGTGGATTTGTGTAGACTATGTGCATTATACCGCTGGTCCTCTCATACCAAAGCATGACATTGTGTATCATACTGGGGTTCGTATCGTTGTCACCTGGTCGTTAAATCCATTGACTGTTGAGCGAGAGCTCCTCATGCCCCATGATACGGCTCCTCTGGTTTAGCCTATTGCTTTATGATTTGGTCACTGTTAATTGAGTCCTGGGGGTTCGTATCGTTGTCACCTGGTTGTTAAATCCATTGACTGTTGAGCGAGAGCTCCTCATGCCCCATGATACGGCTCCTCTGGTTTAGCCTATTGCTTTATGATTTGGTCACTGTTAATTGAGTCCTGGTGCTTATCTATAAGTTGTAAAACTTGCAAAACAATAAACAGATTTAGCACAACAACAAAAAAAAGAAAAGGCATGGTCATTTACAATGCAAATAGCTTAAACTCTCACAAATGAGAGACCTATTACATTGCAAATGCTTGGTTGTAAAAGCGCCCCATGATGTACTTTCACTTTAATGGCGGCCACACCCCTTTCTTTAGACGAGCAGTGTCTAAAGAAGGGTGCTCGGCTGCCAGTAAAGTGAAAGCATGGTGTTAGGCAATTTAACTAAAAAAATGTTTTAAGCATTTCTCCGTCAAGTCGACAAACACATTTTTTTTTTTTTTACAAAAGCGCCCCTAACCCTGCTTTTACTTTAATATTTAATAGTGGTCATGAACCTTTCTTTAGACAATCTGCGTCTAAAGAAAGGGGTGTGGCCATCATTAAAATGAACACGCAGAATGGGGCTCTTTAAGACAAAAAAGTTAATAGGAAGAAAAAAAACATGCGCCCCAAACAAAAAACCAAAGGCACGGCTGCCATTATATCAGGGGAGGTGCGCTGTGCTATGAAAACCAAAAAAGAAAGCATTACAAGAGCGCGTCCTGCCTGCAACAGCAGGCAGGAGAAAACCACTTAACCAAATAGTGCTCGGAGGCTGCAATTGAAGCCTCCCGAGTAACAAAACGTGTAAGACAGTCTATATGGGAGGTTACAAGATGAGACACGGCGTTACTAAGGAGGGACTACTAAGCCTATTGACCAATTAAAAGTCACAGTTTCACACAGGACAGTGACCGGAGCCAATTAAAAAGATGGGCAGAACTTGAAGTCCATACCTGAATATAGCATGCCTCGCAGAGCATGTGCTGCCCAGGCTGGACCTAAAAATGGAAGCACAGTGAAATCATATATTTGTTCACACAGCTAGTAAAATTCCTAGGTTTTCACATTGTGTCATTCAGCTGGCAGACGGGTGTCTATTTCTCTTTCCTGTTTTACATCAAAGGTTAATGATTTTTCTCACATTTTTGGTGCATTAGGTTACGGCATGGTGGCAGAAGCCGTATTAAAGCTCAGCTTGTTTTCGGCTCAAGGGTCCAAGAGGACCTAATGCTGAGTCAAAGCCTGGCTTGCACTTTCAGTGACTGCCTATCTCTATGTAACCGATGTCATGGGCCGGTCGTTTAATCCATTACCTCTGCCTCAGTTCCCTCATCCAAAACATTGTGAATACTTAGAAATTTAAAAGAAAATCTCTACTCAAAGTGTGTAAAAGCTCAGCAGTAATTCTGGTAAAACTGGAGCTCAAAAGACGTTCACAGGGGTTGCAACAAGTGTGGGGATATGCACATCAGTAGGGCCTATTTGTGCTCTCACTTTACATAAATACCAGAAATTGGGAGCTCACTGGTTTACCCTGCAGCAGGCTCATGGGGAACTGCCCGGTGTACAACACTTCATGTTCTGTTACAAGGCTTTTTGTGAACCGCAGTACGTTTGCACAGGATCTTGGCACCTTTAAGTCATGATTGTGATGCCACGTGGGGGCAGTCAGGTCATGACCACTTTCTACCAAGGTAATTGTGTGGACCCTTGCCCGACCTGTTCATAACCCAGAGTGTTCTGTCTGGTCTTGAATGTAGTTGAAAATAACTGTCTCTGTGATTCATCTCCCATACCCTGTTGTCAGTCCATCCGCAGGTATGTGGATTTTCCCAGAAGTATTTGGACCTTGTGACTTTCCTGACATTAGGTCTAGGAATGTTGTAGGTGATGGGTTTTTAGCTGTGTAACAACTTGAGGCAATGGGGAAAGTGGGCCTTAGTCTCTTAGAGAAAGAGGGATAAGCATCCGTCAGAGTATTTCACAACGTTGTAGAGGCAGGTTTCAGATGGCATTCGTTGGGGAAAGAGCCACAGTTTTCAGTTTGGTGCACACCTTGTTGGAGTGACAACGCTGCTGGTGTGTGCGCCCCCTTGGAAGAATGGGCATCATGCTTCTGATGTATCGGCCTAATCACCCCCTTTCTTTGTCGTTTGGGCATAGTACAGCTGCGGCCCTCCTATGCTGGAGTTTGAGGACTTTCTCGCACCCCGTTGCTGGAGACTGATCACCCCTTTGGAGTCTGGGTGTCCTAGTGTTCAGCTCGAGGTGCCCTTCGGTACAGGTCCCAGAGTGCTCCCTGATTCTTGTTATCTGCAGAAGGTACACCGACCTTGCCCTGCCCTCAAGGTGCTTCAGTGGAAAAGCCTTCTCGGGTACCCCCGGAGTGCAGAAGGATATGAAAACCCATAGAGGTTCATTCTTCTATCTCCAGAGTAACGCAGGTCACCACCTGATCTGCAGGTGAGCAGGGAGTCTGTGTTCTCAAATTCTCAAAGAACAACACACCTAAGATCGCCATTGGCATCTCGCTGTGTATTCTTGCACAGTTGGAGCTGAGCTAGACCCCAGGAAGCTTGTGGGACAGCTTGTCCTAGAGCAAGGTTTAAACAGCTCTAGGAATTCAAGGCTGGATCTGTTGCAAGCTCTCACTATGCACTGCACAATTGTTTCATTCTTGTCATTTCCAAGCTAGAGGAGGGAAGATGGCACCCTCACCATATTTGTTTACTTCATGCCCTACATAAAGCATCCACAGGCTTGGCCTGGCACCTAAAGCGAATCACCAGTCAACCAGCAGCTCCTTTACCTTGATCTGCTTAAATTATGTCATTATTATAGATTTGCGTTACCTGCTTAACTGGTCATGCCAATTGAAGGAGATTCCGAGTAAGCAAGGGAGGGGTACGCAGCTAAGACAGGGAGTAAGAGAGCGAGGAAGACAGAGCGTGGAACAGAAACACAGAGAAACCACAGTGTAGAATGTAGCAGAATGGGGAAGAGAGCTTGGGAATCAGGAATAATCGTGACCTAAATCGAACTAGCGGGGTAAATATAACAAGCATTTGCAATAGCTCTCGCATTCTTGAAAGTTTGAGCCATTGGTGCTGCAAATAATAATGAAACGCCAACTGCTCAGACTTTCAGTAATGTGAGACCTATTGCATTGCAAACTTTTTTTTTTTGGTACGGGGAGAGTAAGTGATTTGCCCAGAATCACGGGACGTCGAGCGCCCCTGCCGAGACTCTAAGCCGGTTCCCCAGCTTCAAGGCCGATGCCTCGAGCCGTTAGGCCACATCCTATACTACAATTTCAAAGATATTCCAAGACAACCCTTTAGCTCCATGTTCAAAACCGGTTAGATGCTTACCAACATTTAGGTTACCTGTGACGCACCAACTGAATTTCAATCTTAAAGCAGCAATGTTAAAATTAATAACATAAGCCTGCTTTTTAAAATACCACATTCAAGTTGATTCAACAATTTAAGAGGGGGTGTCACGGGTTTTAGATGCAAATCACGTTCCACTGCTCTAGCAACATCTACAATGGCTTAAAAATGACGCGTTTGTGAATTTCTTGTCACATCATCAGTGGTACACTGCACCAGGCACACATTTAATGACTTCAAAATGTGCGGGAAGCAAATTAGGAAACGTTATGTTATGTTAGCCGGATTTGTATAGCGCACAGCTGCCCCAGCAAAGGGGCGTCCTGGCGCTTAAAGCAAGAAATCGGCGTACAGGCAACCCAATAGGCAGGCAAAGACAAGGCTAAGCATTCACAGAAAACAGGAAGGTCTTAATGGCCTTCCTGAAAATCAGAAGGTCATCTAAGGCCCGGATATGAACAGGAAGTGAATTCCAAAGCTTGGCAGCAAGCACACTAAAAGAGCGGCCACCTGCCCTAACCTTATTAAAACGTGGGACTGAGACCAAATGGAGCCCAGAAGATCTTAAAGTACGCGAAGGTACATACGGCACAATAAGATGTTCCAAAATCTGAGGAGAAGAGTATTTCAAAATTTTGAACGAGAGGCAAAGAGATTTAAACTTGATCCTTTGGGATACAGGAAGCCAATGAAGTCCATAGATGGGTTTTTTGGCCGAGCAAAAGCTCGGCAGGCCGACCAGAGCCCTGGCGGCCGCATTTTGGACACGCTGGAGTCTACAGATTTCAGCCTGATTAACACCAAGTAGGAGAGAACTCGCGTAATCCAACGTGAGGAACTTTTTTAATGAGCCTGGCAGAAATGCAAATAACAGCCCACCGTGTAGCAGCTGCCATATGGCGATCCAACCTGCATTAAAAAAATAATAATAATAAAGCAATAGGCAGCATTTCACCACGTTGTGAGATTGTTGCTGGTGATAGCTCTTAAAGGCTCGAAAGCTTTGCGGTTTCTTCCAGTCTCATTGCCAAGAATGTTTTGTCATTTGTGAGACTGGCTGCTTTAGTGCAATTTGTCTGGCTTTCCCATTTACATCAGACTGAAAATATTTTAGCCACATTAAAGATTGTGCTGCAAATAAATAAAAAAAAGCGGACACCATTACTAAAGCTGGCGTACCACCAGTGCTCTTTAGATAAAGTGAGCAAAGAGTTCTCAGAAGGGCTAATGTAAGCTAATCAGTGAAGGACACAGTAAAAGGTCCAGTCCTGATGGCCGGTTACTAATGCTGACAAGGCGTTACTAAGGAGGGACTATCAAGCCTGTCAACAAATCAGAAGCAACCATTTAGAAGCAACAGGAGCTAATAGAAAAGATGGGCAACAGGAGCTAATAGAAAAGATGGGCAGAGAGTGGGTGAAGCTAAAAGTCCATATTCGAGTACCCAATGCCTCACAGCAGTGAATGCACTGCACAGGTTCGACCTAAAAAGGGGTCCCAGTATCTATCCCATTTGCTTCAATTTATATAGTGTGAAATCTGATCCACGCCCAGAAAGGGACAGCATGTGCTGCAAATGGGTGGCTATGGGCAACTGAAAAATGTTGTATGAGTTGGAGATATAATATAGCCTTGCTCAAGGTAACATTTGTGAAATTATTTTTGACATTCACAAAGAATGTGCTTAATATACCATTCAATAGAACTTACTGTTCGTTTTTGACTTGCCTACCATACACCTAATCCGCAAAAGGACATGTCGTTCCTTCTTCCTGAATCACATATACACGGACATCCCTGGAATACATGATACTCTGAAGCACTTCTGTATTTAACAAAATTTAAAACGCTGCAAACATACTTTATTATAAATTGAATATGTGACATTTTGCATATTCTAGGTCTCTGTTATTGTTCATTTCCCTCTTTTTTGACACTTCATAGAGGCTTAAAACAGTAGTGTATGCTTGTTCTGCAAGAAATTGTTTCTGTCTTGCAACAAATGTTGACTTATGCCGGTTGTACCAGATTGTTGTATGTATCGTTCTATTCCCCAGTCCAACGGTCCTTTGGGTTACCCTATTATATATTGTGGAGCTCGATGATCACATCATCTTCTTCGCTCATGATGCTCTGCCCTGGCTCAAGGCAAGGCGTAAAGACACGCGCAGACAGGATAACCTCATCATATGAGGATAGCAATCCTACCTTGACACCCACCTTTAACCAACGATCATCGGACGCATCGTACTGATAAAGCCCAGTGACATCGTCCCTTTGCCCGTGTGGTTCGGTACAAGTAAAGAGCAGAAGCCGCTCACCGTGGCTAACAATCTGGTAGCTGTGCATGTTGGGAACTAACGGGATGTCGCAGACCTGCCGCCACGCGCCACGGGCGGGACTGTACACCTCAAGCACAGGAAGATCGCAGATGCAGTAGATCTCGTCCTGGAAAACGCAGACTTGTTCCAATTCGCCGCTCCGCATTGGGGCGCAATGTGTCCACTGATCCCGGCCAGGATCGTAGCACAGTAATCGCTTGTGGTTGACTATATAGAGATAGTCCCCCACAGTGACCAATTTTCCACACAGCGAGTGTGGAAGAGGAGAAATCATTGCCCACTGGTCACGCTGTACACTGTAACACTCCACTTCCCTTAGCCAGGACCCCGTCGAAGGGCCATTACCCCCTAGAATATAGATGTGGCCATGCAGGTATGTCAGGGTCACGTAATCCCGGTAAAGCAACCAATCTGCCAGCTGCCGCCAGCTGTTGCGCACGGGGTTGTAGACCCACAGATGCTTGAGAGGCGGCGCTGCTAAGTAGATATCGTGCTGAGGCGAGATGCAGACTGTCCAGGAAGTCACTACGTTACCGTGCCCAAGCGGAGACGGCATGGTGTAGATGTCATGCGAGTAAGGATCCCAGCAGCGGAAGAGAGCTTCGAGGTCTCTAGTAATGATGATCATCTCCTTGGCCTGCATTCCGATGCGGCGGGCAGGGCTCTCCTGTGGTGGGGTCTGTGGCTCTGGGGGCGTTAGCGGACAGACTGGCCCATAGCGGTCGTCCAGCACCCCCTGCAGGTAGGACAAACAGTAGCGCTGAACGAAAGACCGTCCACGCAACTCCTCCAAGTATACACGGTCCTCGTCGGCCAGGAGGTGCCAGCGCACACAGCGCAGCACCTCGGCGGCGCAAGGTCCACGTTCGGCCGGCGCGGCCTCCAGCCACTGTAAGGCGGCTGCACACACGCGCCGTTCACTGTCCACATCCAGGTCGTCGAGCCGCAACACCTCCTGCAGCTGTGCCAGACTCAACTCGCACAACTCCCCGCCGCTCAGCTGGCTAAAGTGTCGCGCCACGTAAGCCGTGGTCTGAGCTCGCAGTTCGGCGTGGTTAAAGGCGTCCGCGAACTGTAAAATATCTGCGCAGTTGGCTGGCTCCAAATGGCGAGTCAGGAAGCCGGCGCAGGCTTGGCGCACATACTCCAGCTGCAGCATGTCAGCGGCAGCGTAAAGGCGCTGGACGTTGGCCTCGCTCAGCGTCACGCAGCCGGTGTAGCAGTAGTCGATGATAAGGGCCATGGACTCTGCGTCCATGTCGTGCAGCGTCACCTTTTTCTGCTTGCTCTCGTATAGGCCACAGGTGAACATGCTCTTGAAGTACGGGCAGGCGGCCGCCAGTACGTCGCGGCTGCAGAAGAAGAGGCGGCCGGTCGCTTCCACTGAGGGAGAGCTCGCGCCGGCGGCCGTAGTTGGAGTGGCGGCTGTTGGCGACGCCATGCCCCCGAGCACCTCAATCGTGACATCACAGAGGAGCCGAGAGTCGTAAAAGTTTTTCAGTTGGGCCAGAATCGCTGCTGCGTGGCCGCCGTCCGTCAGCTTCTCCGGCCCCGAGAAGTAACTCGACACTGAGAGGAAGGACATCTTCCTGAGAGCTATCTACCCAAGAGCTTTTTCTCATCCTGTGCAGTAGTTGCTATTTTTTTTTTTTTTTTAGCATTCGCTAGCCCAAAGCCAACCAAAAAGTAGCCAAAAGTAGCCCAATATTGCTACTTTAAGGAAGGAAGGAGGGACAGGGACAGCGTCAAGTAGGCGGTAAATGGAGATTTGTGGCCAGACTATTTTACAAAAGTGGTCTGCACAGAATGTATGCTCCTGCTAAGGCTGAAAAGATTTCAGTTCACATACTTTATTTGACTCCACACATTTCATAGTGACCACACTGTCATCCGCTCCACTCAACACACATGCACAGACGTCACCCATAGATTACACTGACACTTTCATTGTGGGTGAAGAACTGCTGCAGGTTTATTTCATACAACATAAGCATGACGATAAGTGGGTTATCTTACGGGCGATCCAGGGCAAGCAGCCCCTCGCTGCTCCGCCCGCCTGGCGAGCCAGCACGCACGGTGGGTCGATGCCCTGCAGTGCGGCACATATTTTCAGATCATCCTTTGGATCACGTGATCTGTCGCATACTCCCGCCCCTTTTGACGGGGGCGGAGCGTGTTGTGGCACATCCCCGGTTGGTTCAGGCCCCCCAACCGCCCGAAGGACTAACGGGGTGCCGTCGCGGTCTTCGCAGAACCTCCTTTGGCTCCCGGACCTTGGCTCGGGCACCCTTACTGTGCCGGACAGGGGTACCCTTACTGTACCGCCTGTCGCAGAGGTACCCTTCTGCCTCCAGATCGCCCTGTAACTCCGCCTGCAACGCAAGAAAAAACATTAAAACATTCCAATAGCGCGCTACCTCCGCTGCGCAGGGTAAGCGGAAAGGGTGGGAATGCGCGTGGCCAGGAGGAGCGCGCCGGAAGCAGAGGAAGATCAGAGGAGGTGAGGCGCCTAAAAAGGGGGGGCTAGCCTCGCCCACCCTAGTGGCGCGCCTCCCCCGGACAATCCCATTGGGGGGGCCTCCCCGAGGTGCGGCCTCACGCGAGGCGGAGCAAGGGGGGAGGCTCCGACGGGCGGCCACTAGAAGGCTGCCCTGCTGATGTCCCCCTGCGTGGGACGCGGGCAGCGGCATAGTGACCACACCGTCATCCGCTCCACTCAACACACATGCACAGACGTCACCCATAGATTACACTGACACTTTCATTTCATTGCTTTTTCTCATCCTGTGCAGTAGTTGCTATTTTTTTTCTTTTTTTTTTTAGCATTCGCTAGCCCAAAGCCAACCAAAAAGTAGCCAAAAGTAGCCCAATATTGCTACTTTAAGGAAGGAAGGAGGGACAGCGTCAAGCAGGCGGTAAATGGAGATTTGTGGCCAGACTATTTTACAAAAGTGGTCTGCACAGAATGTATGCTCCTGCTAAGGCTGAAAAGATTTCAGTTCACATACTTTATTTGACCCCACACATTTCATTTCTCCTGTGATCAAGGCTCCAAGTGGAGTTGAAATGCATTGGGATTGATGTTGCAGCAGGCTGTCAAGTACACGTTTGTCTAATAAAGCGCTTTGAATCCTAGAATCAGGCTTAGACATACTTCTTTGGTGGATTGCAGTGTTCATATGTATGTATGTGTGTGTATGTGTATATATACAACGTAACAATGGATGTTGGGAGCTGTAGTCCTGGACTGCAACTGCTACCTTTTGAAGTGGAGCCTACTGACCTCCCACAACTGGGAGGGCCTAAGGAGTACAAAGGAAGATGGTGAATGGATTTTATTTTGGCTGATGGCACCTGACGAAGGCGGTATGCCGAAATGCATTGTTCTTTACAGCTTTGTTGTTATTAAAGAACCCCCGAAAGTTTCCAGCTGTGTCCCCTGGATTTCTTTCATGGAGGAATCGTCTGGTGGATATATATATATATATATATATATATATATATATATATATATATATATATACTTTTTGCTGTTTTATATAGCGCAAACTAACCCAGAGGTATTGGAGGCTTTGCTTGAGCACTAGTTACAATACTCAAGGACATTTAATTATTTATTTTATGCACAGGGCGATTAAGTGATTTGGGATTAAGATTCACAGGATGTTAAGCCAACGCTCAGTCTGGAACTTGTTTCTCCAGTTATAAGTCAGCAGCTCTGGTGCATTTTGAGCAATCTCAACAAACGAAATTGGAAATGTAACAACCTAATATTTATTTACATGGGCTCGGTTACCCCTCTCCCACCTGTAAAACTGTCTAACAAGCTGATGGATGCATCGCTCAATGACTTAAACAATTATGACAAATCGCAGGTTTCAGTGACTACGCAATTTGAGGATTTTAAATGGTGTCATAGCAAGATGCTCTATCCGCTGCTCTGTGTAAGAAAGTTTATCACTATTAAACTCGCACTGTTCATGCAAGCTTCTGAAAAATGCAGATGAGCAAGAGAGGCAGGATAGTTGAGAAGCATCTGTTGATATGCTTGTGACAAAACTGCTTCCTTCTTATAGGGCATCTCACAGTCAGCGCAGGCATATTGTAACTGCATTTATATAGGGCTTCCTACCCCATAAGAGGCCTCAAAGCGCTTTTCGGTGACTACCTTGCTACTCCGGAACCCAAAAAGGGATTAGTGGTGGATTAGTATAGGGAAATATGAGTCAATTGGAGCGGTGTACATGTAAGTCTGTTATTTGGATTGAAAAGGATAGTGGCGGGATAAAAGATGAAAGGGTCTAGAAAGTGTTATTTGGGAGATCATAGTAGTAGATGAGGTTTGAATGGGCAAAAGGAGAGATGGAGGAGAAAAGAGTCTCTAGAATGGGATTAGGGAGATCATAGAAGTAAAATGAGGTTTGGGGTACCAGTTGCAACTTAAATCATAACCGTGTTTGTAAGTGTTGGTCAACGACATATATTTCTGGGCAGCAGGACTTTTTATCTTCATACTTCAACCGAGACCAAGAAATCCAAAACAAGAAAAGGGAAAAAGGAGTAGGAGCAGAAAGATAGGAAATGAATGACAAATTGTGAAAGTATGGGTGAAAAAGATCCTACAAGAATAAGAGATTTGTAGGTCATGGAAGAAGGAGACGTGACCTTCAATCAGCATTAGGATTCCTTGGGTTTTGGAATCCCTAGCCTTTGGCATCACGGGTAGCACACGTTTGAGAGAAATCCTGAACTCCAGCACTCCTTTTTTAATTGATCATTGAGCAACTGTGATCGTCTCAAAGGAGTGTCCTTTGGATTGATTTGTGCATCTGTTGTTCTCCCCTCCCACCACCCCCTCTTGTACTCTGGATCGCAGTTGGGCATACATGGGGTGGAGGAGCCTTGGGTAAACAGGTGACCATCAGTTTATAATGTTCATTATCTGCACCTTTCTCCCAGTGCTCACAATGTACCTTGAATGACAGGTGCTTTGAAATATGAGGCATTCGGAAATCGGTCATTGATTTCTTTTGGTACTGTTACAAACATGCACATGTAGCTATTTTCAACACAGACATTTAGAACGTTTAAAATTAGCTTGTTTTCTCAGATAAAAGTTGATTAGCTCGTACAACAGTGCTCCCTTTTTGCAGATAACAGAAACTGAGCACCGCTGTTACAAATGCCTCTATTTAGAAAGGTGAAGACGATTTTGTCTGAGAACGTTTGACAGGAGTTGTACATTTGGGAATAATTTATGTCAAAAGATTTATTTACAGCAGCTTAACTTCTATCAGGCTTGTATAGTCTGGTGGTTCACTTATTGTGCAGAATAGAATGACGGAGGGCGTCCACGCTCTCCCCTCAAACCAATAGCCATATTGTGAAGGAGAAGCCTTGTCTCTCTCCCTGGGAATATACCTTTAAAGTTTCTCTGCCGTCCTCAACTCCCAGGGCAGGCAGTGGCAGTGAAAGGAGAAAAGTGAGAACAGATAAAAGACTGATCCTCTTACCAACAAATTTCTAGCACAATAAGTTAAAAATAACACAAAGTAATTAATAAAATAGCCCAAAATCTGGCAACTAGCACAAACCAATATTTTACCGCACAAACAGGCACTGAGTCATTTCTCAGCTTATTGACAGTTTGTACTTGGCAGTACACATCTCATGTTGGTGCTGCAGTGGCCATGCTAGGGCCAGGCTAAACACCACCCTTGAATCGTGTTGAGAAGTCAAAATTACTCTTTCACGGATGTCGGCTTTCGCCATTCAATAGCATGAGGCGGTGACGCTTAGCCTGACGCAGACATGGCCGCTACAGCGACATGGCTAATCAGTTTCCACTGTCAAAGCGAGGTGGGTTTTTAGGTCGAGCCTAAGGGCAACGTGCATGCTCTGCAGGCATGCTGTTTCAGAGTATGCTCTTGAAGCTGCGCCCACTCTCCGCCCATATTTGTCAGTAACTTATTTTATTGCCCTTCATAAATTCTGGCGTCTGATTCGTACATAGGCTTGTTAGTCCCTCCTTAGTACCGCCTTGTCTTCACTTGTAACCTCCCACCAGGACTGGCCCTTTTACTTCGGTTGTTACTCCATAAGGTAGCTTTATAAGTTGGGGAGCACTATTTTCTTTAATGCTCTTCCCCCTATTCCACCAGCGGCATTGGAGCACCCGCCCGCTTTGTTTTAAATTGTAATATATTTTATTCAAATTACAGCTTGGTCCGCTTTATAGCGGCCACACTTATTTATTTATTTAATATACTGTGCGGTCCGCATTCACTTTAGCGGCTGTGCATATTTAATTACCAGCCGCTTTCACTTTAGCGGCCGTGCTACAAAGCTTTTGAAATTACTTTTTTTTTAAAAACTTTGGTTGAAAGCACCATGCAGGCTTTCATGACAAAGGTGGCCACGCCCCTTTGTTTAGATGCTGCTCACGGTAACCTGAATATGCGCGCAGCGTCTAAAAAAAGGGGCATGGCCACCATTATAGTGGTCTCGCATTTGCGAGAGTTTGAGCTATTGGCATTCAAAACAACAATGCCTTTTATACATGTGTTCCTTTTAAAAACACATAAATAAAAGGCATTGTCATTTTCAATGCCAATAGCTTAAATGTTTGCAAATGTGAGACCTATTTAATTGAAAATGCTTGTTCAAATATGTTGCCTCTCTTAGACATAAAAAGGATCTCCACTTCGCAAATAGGAAAATACAGCTAGATAGTGGTTTTAGGTAGATAAATCAAGCAACGATCTGACTTGGAAACATCCTGCAACAGAGGTCGCTCTATTTCATTGAGGATCAAAACAATAACTGACAACCTTTTGCAGTGAACATTTTAGTAGTTTGATGGAAAGGGGTAGTAATAGTTTTGAGTATATACATGTAATATTTTTTACCAAAAGACAGCATGGACTCACGGGTGCACTTGGATTGTATTTATAACATTAATAATTTTTCTATCTCCTATATCAATACTTTAAACATTTAAGGGAAGGTTCTTGTTCAGTTCGGAATGAAAAGTGTAATATTTTCCAAGATGGGCAACACGTTTACTGCCGTATGCGAGGAATTGTTTTTCTATTTTCAGGCAATCACCTGGCCCACAATGTTTACAAAGACGGTTTGGTAGGTATGCTAGTGTGGCATCGGATTGGTTAGTGAACGGACTGAGCATGCTTTCTTTGGGTCAGCCGACACAAACGAGTATGCTGCCATTAACTGCTACCCATGGCTACTTATTTTTGATGGATAAAACCAGTGATTTTGATGAAGTAAAAGATGGCGTAGTCTTAATTTGTCCTGGTAGGATATGGTATTATATCCCTACGTCCTTATGTCCTTGTTTTAGTCATTCAGTAGCGAGGAAAGCAATCTACAAGATATAAGGTAGGTTTTCCAAGTAATTTATTGAAGTGGTACAAATGCAGTTGAGCCCATCCTTAAACGACCTCCATCTCTGTAGTTCTGTTACTGAATGACGTTAGTAAAAGACCCGACACAGCAACGAGAATTGCAAAACATGGAACACCATTTGTAGGATGACAGACATTGATAAGATACAACAAGATAGCATCCGCTAAAGCACGCGTGTAAACAGCCACAGGGGCGTAACACAGGCCCCTGTTAAAATGTAAAATCTGATTCTCTCGTTTTTAGGTCTCGCCTGAGCCAGTGCATGCGCTGCTCTGCGAGACATTTAGTTAGTGGCTTTTCAAGGTGCTACCACAAGCTTTGGCTGGCCTAGCGCTTGCGGTTACCCGCGTGTGCATGCGCGGATCCGCCATCTGGCTTTTCTATCTCTTCCTCAGCATCGCTCGCCATTACTTTCACTTTCACGGCAGCGCGGCCGTGTCACTTTCACGGCCGCGCAGCCAATGCTTCAGCCCGACCGCGCTTGTTCAACTCCCTCTCCCTCCCTCACCACAGAGCGCGTCTTTCAACTTTCAGCCCTGCCGCGCTTGTCAGTAAAAGACACTGAGTAAAAAAAGCCTAACCTAGTAAATGAGCGCCGTCCTCCTGCATCCGTTTGGCTTAAAGAACTGACAAAACCTTTCCAGACTCAAAGCACAATTAGTCATTAGGGTCTAGTTTTTCAGCGCTGTTAAGCAATTTGTAAGCTATTCCTTTTAATAGGGTTAGGCATTACTTAACCGACACAGATGTCCTGGAAATTAAAACCTCTAGTTATGAAGCCGCCACCTTGTTCATTACCTACCCTGATAGTCAAATCATCTATGAAAAACCCGTATTTAATGGCCAGCCGATGAATAATCAATTGCTCACCTTTCATCTGAGAGTGAAGACAAGAATAATCTAATACCGCGTCCCCTGGTAAAAATGGACTGCCTTGCGTTCCGCTTCTTTTCAGCGATGATTTATAACCCCGCGGAAGGATAATGTAAACAGATGATCAATGAGTCCCATCATTGTTGATAATAACTCCCAACCGGCCTCTCCCTTCGCCTCGAAAGCCTTCCCTTTAGGCTATTAGCTCTGTCCAGCTAATCCTTCCCCTTTTCCCTGCCTGCTGCTCTTACCGCGGCCATCCGACCAGTCCGCCAGACTCGGAAGTAATTTTATACGCAGCAGAGAGCAGCCGGCATTGATTTTTCACTCAGCACTCAGTTCCCATCTGAATAATTATCAATTTTACAGCCTCATAAAGGGGAAGAGTCAAAATTTCAAATCAATTCAAAAGAGCTTCAAAGACTACAGAGCTTGTGCATGAGAATAGGGGTCAAAGCTGCGGGCGACCCCGGGAGATGATGTCAGACATTACCGCACTGAATGGCTGACATCAGAGACACTCAGTGCGATCGGAGTGCTGCTAATGCAAATCATATTTATGCTGACTGCTGTAGACCAGCCATTAATATTTAAAACAAAACCTAAAAGTCTGCATTCAAAATAAATACGGTGTATTCCACAGGTAATGAAGTTAATAAAGATATATCACCGCGCAGTCATATGCAATACATTTGAAGGATGGCAGAGTATAATATTAAGAAAGAATAACACACAACAAGCATTGGCATAGCCAATAGGTCTCGCCTTTGGGACCTTATAAGTGTTTAATTATGCAGCACAATATCCTTGGTGCAACATCAACTGTTGCATGACTAAGCACTTATAATGTCCCAAAGGCGAGCGCGCGTGCACACACAACTCCCACTTCTCCCCCTCCCCCACCACAGATCGCATCTCGCAGCCGCTCGCGCGCGGCCAATGCTTGTTTTTTAAGCCCTCAGCCTGCGCCCAGCCCACAGGATGCCGGTGTGAAACAATGCAGTGTAAGGGACGAGTGGCTCCTACACTAATTACCGATACAGTAGTTGCGTAGCAGGAAAGCCATGACAGGTCTTCAGAGCGATTCACTAATGCCCTGTGTTGACAGTTTGCTGAATGCATGTAGCCCAGAACAGCATTTGTACTGTATTCCAACAGATCAAAAGCATCACATGCACCGATTTTTTACCAGCATGCATTTCTACATTCATAACTTCGTAGTCAGGTCCATGCAGTTCAGTACATTGATAGCACCATGTGCACTCAAAACAAACGTGTGTTATGAAAAGAGAAATGCCGGCTGGAAAGTGTGTTCTGGAAAGAGTTATGCCTGCTGCTTGCATAGAAGGTTGCAGGGTGAGGTAGAAAAGAATGCAGAGCTACATTTTCAAAGGACACACAGCCTCACATTGCTGGCTGGGCGAGGCAAGTCATAACTGAATGATGGCCTCACTGATACAGGCTAACCCGATTGCATCTGCCCATATTACCAGAACTGGGGAGTTGAACTGAGCTCCCAGTATTGGAGCGAGGGTTAACAATAGGTCACAGTTAGCATTTGTAGATACAAAGAAGCTGATGTCATCTGATATACTCTGCATGCTTCAGTGCTCACTGAAGCATGAGCAGTGAATTTGTTGACAGCATGTGACTGGCGTCAAATACGGTCCCAGTCACATGCACATTGATTCACGCTTCAATCTTTCTCCTCCCCTGTGGCGGTGTATTCAGACAGGCAGCAGCTTGATATTAAGACCGCTCGCAGACACCCATGCTGATTAACACATAGCCTCAGACAGCAAAGGGCTTAAGCCTAGTGCGTCCATGCTGTGTTTAATTAACGTGGCATGTCTTTTGTCACAGAGGGCTGTGGCCCTACAACGTCAAAGCCCACAGTGGACCAGGGATAGAGGAATGTAAGCCCTGTAAAACCTGTAACAAGCGGTACATGCGCACTAATGCATATGTCAGTGAAAATTGCCTCATATACTATAGGATGTAAACAAAATAGAAGATTTGAAATATGGTGTTGGTGGAACCCCGACGCCCTCATAAAACAAGCATTGGCATAGCCAATAGGTCTCGCTTTTGGGAGCCTATAATTATTTAGTTATGCAGCACAATATCCTTGGTGCAACAGCATCAACTTTTGCATGGCTAAACACTTATAAGGTCCCAAAAGCGAGACCTATTGGCTATGCCAATGCTTGTTTGATTAAGCTATGCCTCATCCATTGTCTCACCCCTGCCCTGCTTTCAGCCTGGCTCTATCCTTGACCCTGCATCTGTATAAACATGAGTAAAGAATCTAGTTTGGGGCATTGTAGGCTGTGTATACATGAGTCAGGGCATAAGAACAGCTGGCGTCTGCACAGGGTTTTCCAAACTGTGGTAAAGCCTCAAGTAAAGTTTGCTCAGATAGCATATCTTGTTGTGCAGCTTCAGGGCGCGACAACTGCACAAGGCACCAAGGCTGCCGATTCTTACCGGTACCTCATTTGTGTGTTTTTCCCAAAAACTCTATTTACCTCTGGGCGTCCCTTGTTTGTGATCTTTGCTATAAAAACCGATGTAATCATTGTTCAGTGCGCTCTCTCCTTGAGTATCTCTGTGGTGCTTGTCGGATGGAGCCCCATTGACGAATGCTGTGGTTTGTACTTCGCTCCAGTGTCAATTCCTCCTGACTTTGAACCCGTGGACAAAGTGGTGACCCTGCACCAGTGGATTATTAATAATCTGCTTCCACAAATTGGTGCCCAAACGTGGGGGCCCATCAAGGGCTTACAGTCGGACCAGGGGAGGAGATCGGGTCGGTAAGACGAACTTCGCTGAGGGGCGCCCCACCTGAAGAGACTAGTGTTGCTCATGGTCCAAGGTGATATTTCTGCTCTACGACACTGATCTTTCTGGCTGCTGCTGGCCTTGACTGGGGCCTTCGGATGGTCATTCTTTTGGATCAGGGAGGATCGACAGGTGAAAGTTGAAGCCTACACATAAGGTAAATCTGTATTGAACTGGTTCATTTGGTTAGAATTTGTTTTGTATTTGCCTTGGCATTTGTTTGGAATCCGTTCGGAATCTGCTTGGAATTTTGGAATTTAGAATCTGTTTTGGAACTTGCTATTGGTTTTGACTAACATTTTTTCTTATGGGTAATTTAAGAATATCTTTTATTTCTCTCTGTTTATAAGTTTTTTAAAATATTTTATATAACATGCCTGTGATTAGCACTCTTTGGAAGTTTTGTTGTTGCTGCTGTGATAAGCAGAGCATTCTGGAAGCAAGTCATCCGGCGCCACCAGAAGGTACGCCGAATTTTGAGATGTACATCAAATATGGTATTTGTCCCATAATGTATAATGCATTGTGGAACAAATATCCAAAAGGGGATCCCCAGTTGCAATGGCCATTAGAGGGAACAATGGACCCTCACAAACTCGAGTATTTAGAGAAACGATTGTTTTTAATGAAAGTTAGACCAGCCATGTTTGACAGTTTGCTTATGTGGAGGAAGGAAGTAAAGGAGCGGGAGCTCAAGGCAGAGAAGGTACAAAGGAAACAGGAAAGGAAGACAGAGTATCAGAAGTATAAGGAATTGAAGGATAAGGAAGTTCAGGAGAAAAAGGAATGTTTAGATAGAGAGCATAGATTATTAATATCTAAGGAATATATAGTTAGACCAACAGTAGCAGTTCAGGTCCACCAAGAGGATGCGGATTCAAATATTGATGGATTATTGACTGAACAACCCCCATATGTCCCTTTAACACCCCTTCCCTCTGGACCACCAAATGTTGTTCCCCCTGTACCCCCGGTTCCACCTACTTTTCCCGCGGTTGTCCAGCTCCCTATTTTCTAACCAGTACCGGTACATCCTCTACCTTCCTCCCATCCCAGGCCACTGCGCCCCCATCCCAAGCTACTACACCCGAAATGACTGATGATCCTGTACTTTCTATATCTGTCCTGACCCCTCGAGTTCTTCGTTCTACTGTATCTCAATCACGTCAGGATGCGATAAGATTGATGGTATTAAATTGGTTGAGTGATCTAGAAATGGAGGTAGGAGAAATGATAGATCAGATACAGGATTTTTCTGAGGGCGAGCTTCTTTGTCTCATAAATAAGCTTTCTCAACAACTTATGGTCCAATGGGAGATGACTACAGGACAGAAAGGTCCTGATGATGTTAGAGCTATTAATCAACAGTGTCAGATAGGAGCCTTCTCTGTGAGTAGAACTAACAATGCCATAGCAATGATAATTGGATATCGTAATGAACTTTCTTCCTCTCCTCGAATAAGACCTATGAGGGAAGCTGTGCCACAGTTCATTCCTGGAAGAGGGAATGCACATAATGAATACCCTAATAGTCCTGATGCTAGAGCCCATTTTTTGTACAATTGGATATATATGCCCTGGAAAAGGACGGATGTACTCTCTTTAAAGGCCTCTTTACCAGACATACGGAAAAATCCTAGAGGATTTTATGATGATGTACAGGCAGCCATTGATTCTTGTGTCATGACCTTAGCAGATATTGATATCTTTTTTGGTATGATCCTGCCACCAGATATGTGGCGACTTACCCGAAAATAGGATCATGGTGTTGATTTAGGAGGAGACTGGACGGCCATTATAGCAGCTGACAGGGATAGGAAACCTGGTCAGAAACCTAGTCAGCTTATACTGGATATTCCTGGTAACATACTTACTTACATAAAAACAATGGTTCCGGCCAGGAAAATAGATTGGGCACTTCTCACTGCTTGTAAACAAAAACAGGGAGAGGCCGGCCCTGATTTCTTTACTTGCTTTGAGGAAGTGTTCCACGATTTTAGTGGGCAAGATACATCTACACCTATGGGTGCACATTTATTTTGGGATCGATTCGTGGGAAATTTACTTCCTGAGATATCGGTTCACTTAAAAAATTCTGAGAGTAAATGGGCTTCAGTAACCCCGAAAGCTATATTAGATATGTCTCAGTATTATCAGAAGCAGGTGACCACTGATCAAGAACGAAAAGAAGGAAAACTAAAAGAAATGTGGGAAGAATGGACATTTCCCCAGTACATATACGGGTTCAGGAGGATGTTTACTTACCAAGAGTCCCGCAATACAAAATATCAAAAGAAGGTGAGGGTGCACTGATATCTATCATTGATGACATGATACTTACAGGGGTTGTTGAGGAAGTTTCCTCTAATGTATGCAATAGCCCCATTCTCCCCATTCTAAAATGGGGCGATGGAATAGGGGACATGATTTACCGATTTCTGATTAACTTAAGAGAAGTCAGCAAAATAGTGATTCCTCAATATCCTGTCGTCTCTGATATTACGACCTTGTTGACATTAATCCCACCTACAGCTACTGTGTTTTCTGTTATTGACCTCAAAAACGCTTTTTTCTATATTCCTACACATGAAAACAGTAGATATCTATTTGGATTCTCATTACTGGGCTGCTCATTTAGATTTTGTAGGGCTCCACAAGGGTATACAGAAAGTCTTAGCATTTACAGTCAGGCATTTAAACGACAGTTGGATGAACTTATTTTGCCCCCAGGAGTTACACTTGTGCAATATGTCGATGATATTTTACTAGCCGCAGACACAGTTGAGCATTGTAGAGAGGCCACTCTCTCCCTATTGCATCATCTTGCTGTTAAGGGACATAAAGTCTCTAAGAATAAGCTGCAATATTGTCAGACTGAGGTCACTTATTTGGGTCACCTCTTGTCTAAGAAAGGCCGCTCTCTGACTAAAGACAGGATTCAAACTATTCTAAAAATTCCTATTCCTAATACTCAAAAATAAGTCAGGGCACTTATTGGTATTAGTTCCTACTATAGACAGTGGATCCCCAACTTCTCACTTATCATCAAACCTCTTTTGTCCCTTGTTACTAAAGACACTCCCTCTCCTCTACCATGGACATCTGAATGTCAGGAAGCATATTAGCAGCTTTGTGCATCCCTTTGTTCTGCTCCAGTATTAGGCACTCCAGACTATGCTAAGCCTTTCATATTATATGTACACGAGAGAGAAGGATGTGCATTGTCAGTTTTGACACAACCATATAGTAGTAAACATCGCCTATGTGCTTATTTTTCGGCTGTATTAGACCCAGTGGCCAGAGGACTTCCAGGCTGTCTTAGAGCGGTTGCTGCCACCGCCATCTCTATACAACAATCTGAGGGGATAGTGTTGAGTAAGAAGCTTATAGTTATGGTACCCCATTCCGTAGATGCACTTCTGAACCAGACTAAAACACAACACTTGACTAGCGCTAGACTCACAGGATACAAACTTACGCTTTTGGCACCTCATATTACACTCAAGAGATGTTTGACATTGAACCCAGCTACATTGTTACCTTTGCCAGCCGAACAATCTCATGATATGCACGACTGTATTTTCCTCACAGAAGAACATACTAAGGGAAGAATAGATCCTAAAGATACACCTTTGTCAGATCCTGAGGGATAACTATGAGTGGATGGCTCTTGTTTAAGACTACCTGATGGCACCACCTCTGCATCCTATGCCATAACTACATTACAAACTGTGATAGAAACAGCCTGTATTAAGCAAAAATCTGCCCATGCAGCTGAACTCATTGCGCTTTTTAGGGCCTGTGAACTTAGTGAAGGGTTATCAGTGAACATTTACACAGATAGCCAGTATGTATTTGATGTGGCCCACAATTTTGGCAATCTTTGGAAGGAACGGGGATTCCCAACCTCCCATGGTTCTAAAATACAGCATGGTGAATTGGTAAATAGTCTTCTTACTGCCTTGACATTGCCAAAGAGTGTAGCCATTATCAAATGTAGTGCCCACAAGAAAACTATAGACAAGGTGGGACAAGGAAATGCTTTTGATGACGAAGTTGCACGAGATACTGCAAGTGCACTCACGAGTAAAGTATATGTACTACGATCCCAAGCTGAAAGATGGGAAAACATGTATACAGAGATTAAGGAAATACAGCATTCAGCCACTGAACAAGAAAAGGCAGAATGGAAAAACGAAGGAGAGTTAGATGATGAGGGATGTTGGAGGTCAAAGGATATGTTGAAATGGAAGTTGCTCTATGCTTATTTATTACCTTTTGTGACTATGGCTCATGGACCTTCTCACGTTAGTGCCAAAAACACCATCTCCCAACTAGAACAGGTTTGGGATAATAAGCACATTCGGAAATAGCTGAGCATTTGTTCAAACATTGCATGATATTTTTACAGCACAATCCTGGGAAGGGAGTATCAACCCCTACTAGTGGATTTTCTCCACCTCAGGTTCCCTTAGAAGCACTTCAAATGGACTATATTCAGTTAGAGCGCTGTAATAATTTGAAGTATGTATTAGTAGTGGTTTGTTCCTTTAGTAAGTGGGTAGAAGCTTATCCCACCAAAGACAACACAGCCTTGACAACATCTAAAGTTCTGTTAAAGGAGTTCTTCCCCCGTTTTGGAATTTGAAGTGTCCTATGGAGTGACAATAGCCCCCACTTCACTGGCCAGATAATAGAGTACCTAATGAAGGGTTTGGGGGTAAAACAGAAATGTTATGCTGCTAATTATCGTCAGGCAGCAGGTCTGGTAGAAAGGTACAATGCCACATTGAAGTTGCAACTAGTAAAGATACAAACAACGACGGGCCTTAATTGGCCAGATGCATTGCCTCTAGCATTGTTATCTGTTTATCCATCCCGTATAGTAGGATTGGACTTTCTCCTTACAAGATTGTTTTTGGCAGGCCTATGAATATATGGGTACCCCCAAGGCCAATTGTAATCAAAGAAATACAGTACCCTGTTTTGATTGATTACCTAAAAAACTTGACTGAAAAACTGTCTCTGATTTATCAGCAGGTGCATGAAGCTATACCAGACAAGTCAGAGAGTTCGGTTCATGGTCTCCAACCGGGAGAGTTTGTCCTAGTAAAAAACTTCCAACGTTCTAAGAATTTGGAGCCTCGCTGGAAAAATCCAGAGCAGATCCTGCTTCCGACTCGAACTGCTGTCCGTGTCACCAACAGACGCCATTGGATAAATGCAGAGCACTGCAAGCGAATCCCAGCAACTATTCTCCAGCCAGAAGGCAGAAATGATCGAAAGACATCTTACAGACTCAGAAAACTGTTGCTCCTCTGAATGAAGACACTTTGTTTCCTGATCAAACGGTACCATCGGCATCAAGGTACGACTTACGACCAAGGAAGGGAAGGAGCAGATAGAGATATCGGAGGACCAGTTTCAATTAGCGGAACGGTTCGGCTGTGACACAGTAGGATCACAGAATCAGCTGAACTAGGTTAAGAGGGGATTATGATACGTGTTCACTGGTGCCTGGATCTCTCTCCGACCTGTGGCTGTATCGATACCAAGGAGGAGAAATTCAGAAATTGGGATCCAAGTTGCGAAGTAATGACAAGACTCTGTGTATGGTGACTCTGATTATATTGTTGCTAATATTGGCAGCAGTTTTTTGGGCAATGGAGAAAGTGATTACGGCTCGAAACTTATTACCTTCTACTACTCCTGTCCCCATTGAACATCATTATTTCACTCTTCCCTATCACGAACAAAAGCACAGAATGTCCTACCTCAATAACACTTTCATCCAAATGTTGCATCATACTCACAATGCTATGACCACTACTAACCGCTGGGTGTGTGGAATGATGCTAGCTCACCAGAAGAAGGGAGGAACGCCTTTCATTCCCTTGCCATTCTCGCATAATGGCTCCTGCAGAGCCTGGTTCGCACTGTTGTGGGCTTCTGATATTGCTAATATTACTAACTATGATGTGGGAGGACTTAATGACAAACTGAATAAAGCCTCTTACCCAGATGAGGAAGGGGACCCACAAGCCTAAGGAACTGCATGGGAAATGGAGGTATATCGCAGAGGAAATGCCTCCACACACTATGTTTCCCCAACACTCGAAAGACCAAGGGTAATGGGCCTCCTATTATCGCTGTGAGTAGAGCTCGAGCGGACCTCTGTATGAGCAGTATTGGCCGTTTCCCTGTGGAAAAAAGTGACTGTACAACAGTATTGAACATTACTGGAACGAACAATAGTAGTTTTCTGTCCTCACACAATACCTATTTTATCTGTGGAAGTAAAGGTTACTATAATTTACCTATTGGGTGGTCCGGAGTTTGCTATGTGTCCTTTCCACTTCCCCCTGTGTTCTTAGCACCTGCATCCTATCATAAAGACCAGAAACTGTTGAATGATAATTCTTTAAAAAGATTCAAGAGGACCATAGATAATAATGAAATAGATCAGACTGACACTGCACTACAACAATACGTTGATTTTTAATTTGGGGTTCTTTTTCATTGTCGGTGCAGCTTTAAATAGCAGAAAAAGTAGGCGTTTGACCCGTGTAGTAGAGGCTGTGACGAATCAGACAGTGATGGCTCTTGGTAATATCACAGAAGAGCTCCAAATTGAAAGAATCGTAGCTTAACAAAATAGAATGGTTCTTGATGTGATACTAGCCGATCGTGGTGGAGTATGTCGCATCATCAGCAGTAGCTGTTGCATGTTCATTCCTGAACACGCCCCTTCTGTCTATGACGCCATTTCTAAATTACATAAAATAGCTGCAAAAATACATCAAGAACAAGGAACATGGTCCTGGTCTGAATGGTTGTAGGGACTTATTTCCACTTGTGGTTTGAAATTATTAATGGGAATAGTAATTATAGGAGCCATCTTTTTCACTTGCTGCAGCTGCATTCAATGTGCTCCTATGATATGTACAGCTTGTATAAACACTTGTAATTATATTAAACCTCCCCGATTAATGTTCATGAATTGAATCGAGAAATGATGATGCATACTGAAATTTACGAGCTTATGAACATTGATATACAAGATTAAATTATATGTACTTTTTTAGAATGGATTCAGCATAGCTGAAAAGGAAGAACTGTTAAAATGTAAAATCTGATTCTCTCGTTTTTTGATTAAGCTATGCCTCAGCCATTGTCTCACCCCTGCCCTGCTTTCAGCCTGGCTCTATCCTTGACCCTGCATCTGTATAAACATGAGTAAAGAATCTAGATTGGGGCATTGTAGGCTGTGTATACATGTAGAGTCAGCGCAAAAGAAAAGCTGGCATCTGCACAGGGTTTTCCAAACTGTGGTAAAGCCTCAAGTAAAGTTTGCTCAGATAGCATATCTTGTTGTGCTGCTTCAGGATGCGACAATTGCACAAGGCACCAAGGCTGTTGGTTCTTACCGGAACCTCATTTGTGTGTTTTTCCCAAAGCTCTATTTACCTCTGGGCATTCCTTGTTTGTGATCTTTTCCTATAAAAACCTGTGTAATCATTGTTCAGTGCGCTCTCTCCTTGAGTATTTCTATAGTGCTTTCAGATTGAGCCCCATTCATGAATGCTAAATAAATGACCTATGGTTTGTACTTTGCTCCAGTGTCAATTCCTCCTTACTAGTTAAGAACCCGTGGACGAAGTGGCAACCCTGCACCAGTGCATTATTAATAATCTGCTTCCACACCCCAGCACCCCCCACAGTGTGGGGGGCCCCGAGCGGCAGGGGGCCCCCTCAGCACAGTACTCTCGTCCAGAGCTCCTGATAAAATCCGGAGCAGGGCCCCTGCATGCACCTTGCAGGGGGGCCATCTCAAATTTTGTTACGCCACTGAACAGTAGGCGCGTGATGTAGCATATAACAGTATTATATCCCTACGTCCTAATGTCCTTGTTCCAGTCATTTACTCGTGAGGGGATTTCACCTCATGCACAGGATCAAAACCTGAAAGCAGGAGTGGCCATGACATAATCCCACCTCACAAGGGTGGTATAGGTCATGGCCAAGCCCACCGTAGTGAATGCTCACACACAATAAGTAACTCTTTTATAAAGGCATCGCAGGCAATATACCAACTGGCTAAGATGTGTGAACCTCCCCCTCGCCTCACAATCCCAAGATACAAGAAAAAAACCATGGGGCATATCAGCAACAACCGGCGTTAATTATCGCTAAGCGAACTTAGCTCTAGGATAATTATCGCCGGCTAGCGTGGATTTTTATCGCTGAGATAGCATGCTATTAGCAACGCTTATCTCAAAAGCGATAAAAATCCTAGCGCTAACTGCCAAACGTGAGATTATTGCTGGAAACCCAGCGATAATCCCACGAAGTTTGGCGATAGCTTGCTGATGGGGCCTCACATACTTAGCCATGATATCCACCTTCCATAGGATATCATGGCTAATTCAGTTTCAAAGCAGGCGTAAGGAAAGTAGCGATAACAGAGGTTATCGCTACTTTTCTTGTTGCTATGCTGCTTTGCGTGAGGCTTGATAATAGGAGAAATGTCGCTTAGCGACATTTCTCCCGTTATCCTGGGGAGGAACGCCCACTTTGCATCTCATTAGAGATGCAAAGATGGGTGCTAGAAATTCAGGCGAGAGGAGGAGCCTAGCGCGCAACCAAGATGGCCGCGTAGGTGCGAAGCTCCCGAGGACCTCCGCGACCTCCTGCATTAATCCTGACTATATCCTGTCCTAGATGAGGGGACTGTGTTTGTGAGCCCGATCTGAGGTGACACCCGTTTTCCGTTTCCGAATCGGACCTCGGACACCGGCGGGAGCACCGATTGTGGTTTGCGGCCTTCTCCACGCCGGCCCCCCGGATTGGAGTTGTGGGGCGATCCGGAGACAAAGTGAACAACAGCGGCGGGCAAGGCTGGGCGACTCGCGTACCCCGCACTTTCACTTTCGCTTTTGCGCCCTCCTTGCTGTCTGGCGAGGTAGGGTTGCGGGGCGGTGTGCGGTGGTGTGGCCTTGTCCGGGTGCCCAGCCGGCCCGCCGGCTGTGATCCGTCCTGCGGAACTGTGGTCGCCCCCCCCCCGGAGCCCGTGAACTGGTTTGTCGGCCCTTTCGAGGAGATTGGCACGATTTGGGGACTGAAGCCATGTCCACAAAGCAAGATGGCGACCGGGCAAAGGTGAAATCGACCCGCCGTGGCACGGCCCATCAGTCCAACAACATGGACCGCTACACCCTCCAGAAGGGATCTCCAGAGGCGCCGCGTACGTCCCCTGCGGGCCCGACTGATGCTCCTGCTCTGCCCACGGATCTGACCCTCCGAGACGTCATGGGCGCCATCGCCGAGATGAAGGCCTCGGTGGACCAGCGCTTTGACACTCTGGCGCAGAAGATAGACTCGGTCCTCGTGGATGTGGGCCTGGTGAGGGCAGATTTGTCCAAAACGAATGACCGGGTCGATTCTTTGGCCCACACTACCTCGGGCCTCACAACGGATGTGGCGGCCCTCCAAAAGGAGGTGCGCCGGCTTGGCCAGGCGAGCGCCCTGATGGATCGTCGATTGGAGGATTCCGAGGGTCGGGCCCGGAGGAACAATGTCCGCATTATCGGGGTGCCGGAGGGACGAGAGGAGGAGGCGGCGGATCTGTTTGTGGAGGACCTGATTCTCACCCATCTCCAGCCCCGGGGGCTGAGTAAACTCTTTGCGGTGGAACGTGCCCACAGGGTCCCTGGAGGAAGACCTAAGGCCGGAGCCCCGCCGAGGCCTCTCATTGCCCGGATTTTCAACTTTCGGGACAGAGACGCTATCCTGCAGACTTCTAGACTACAAGGACCGGTCAGACTCGACAACACGGACGTAAATTTCTACCCTGATTTTACTCCGGCGGTTCAAAAGCAGAGACTGAGTTTTCTCGGAGTCAAACGTCGCCTGCGGGACCTGAACCTTAAGTATGCAATGCTTTTTCCAGCTAAGTTGAGGGTAGAGGTGGATGGCCGCATGCACTTTTTTGATCGTCCCGAGGCGGCCGGGGACTGGTTGGACACTTTGCCCGGGGATCGGGGCCGGGGGGGCGGGGGGGGGGGGGTGCGGTTGGCGGGGAGGGCTCGCCGGATCAGGACTGAGGGGCAAAAAGTAGGCCTTGCTCTGGACAACATTATTGTCACCATTGACTGCTCGTGTATGTTCCCCTCCTGTGGAGGTCGTACGGGGTCTCTTGGGGGCTTTCCCTCCTCCTCTGGGGGACTAGTTAGTTTTCTCATCTATGGGGCGACAGGCACACTGTACTTTGGGGGGGCTGTCTGGGCTCATGCAGGGGTGCAGGGAGCGGGGAGTTCTGTTGGGACGGGTGGGTTGGGGTGGGGTGTTGTTCGTTTTTACCGCAAGGCAAACCCTTTACTGTATTGGTGTTTTTGAGGTGCTCTTGGGGGGACAAATGATGGCTTCTGTATGTGATGGGGGGTAGGGATTTGACTCTGTTGTCGTGGAACGTTAACGGACTGGGGGATAGGATTAAGCGAGGTGTGGTCCTGCAATATCTGAAACGAATTTCGCCAGATGTGGTCTTTCTGCAGGAGACACACCTTATTGGTAATTCCTATCATGCCATGAATCGGCGGGGCTATCGCTTGGTGGCCCACTCGGGCTTCACGTCGGGCTCGCGGGGGGTGGGCATCATGGTTAAGAACTCGCTCCCGCTGGAAATAGATGAGGTGCGCCATGATGAGAGGGGACGCTACACTGTCTTGGTGGGGAGAATGGAGGGCAAAGTAGTCGTTTTTGTATCAGTGTACGTCCCACCGGGGTTACAGTCTACCACTTTTGCGGACCTGGGGCGCCTCCTCCTTGACCTCCCGGGGGGGCTTCTGGTGGTTGGGGGGGACTTTAATGCGGTGGCTTCTGGGACTATGGATCGTTACCCCCCTAGGGACCTCCCCCGGGCACAGGCGTGGCTGCCCGGCCTCTTGGATACATTGGGATTGGTAGACTGCTGGCGACTGAAGCATCCTGCGCAGCTGCAGTACACCTTCCATTCGGGTGCCCATGGTAGCCTCTCGCGGCTTGATCATGTCCTTGTCCCTGCGGCCTATGCTGGGAGAGTGGGAGAGGTGCGCCATCTGGCGCGGGGTATTTCAGATCACTCCCCGCTCCTGTTGCATTTTGATGTCTCCCCGAGGGGGGAGGGCAGGGTAGCTCCAATCAATGCATGGTACCTCCGCGACCCCACTATTCGTGCTGACTTGATTAAATCCTTGCAGCGGTATTTTGAGGAGAATGTGGGGTCTGTCCCTTCGGCTATCTCCCTGTGGGAAGCCTTCAAGACAGTTCTTAGAGGGGAGGCCCTCTCCTTTATCTCCCATGCCCGGAGGCGCGAGCAGGAGGAGGTGACCCGGGTGGAAGCCGAAATTACTGAACTAGAGGGTGACCTGGGGAGTGGGGTGACGGATGCCGCACTACATGTTCTACACCTTAAGCAGGCGGCGTATAGGGCCCTCGTCACGGAGGCGGCCAGGGGCCTCAGTAGAGAGCAACAGGGGCGACTGTATGATGTGGGTGATAAGGCTGGTAAATTGATTGCATGGTTGGATAAAAAGGAGAGAGCGAATCGTGTGGTCCCGCTGATCGAGAGAATGGATGGTGTACGTGTCACCGAGCCAGAAGACATTGTCTCTTGCTTCGCGGATTATTTCCGCGAGGTGTATTCCCCGGTTTCTCCCTGCTCGGAGGAGGATTCCCATGCCCTGCTTCGGGACATCGCGCTACCCTCCCTTTCGGTGGAGGACAGGGAGTCGTTGGATGCTGCTCCCACCTCGGACGAAATTGCCCTCGGCATACGCTCGGTCGCATCTGGCAAGGCCATGGGCCCAAACGGCATCCCTATCGAGCTGTATAAGCTGCGACCGGATGTGCTGGCACCCCACCTCCGCGCGATGTTCCTGGCGGCCCACTCGCGGAGCTCCCTCCCGCCGGACCAGCGTCTGGCTACAATCGTGGTGATCCACAAGGAGGGGAGACCCCGAGAACGGGTTACATCTTATCGGCCTATCTCGCTCTTGAATGCGGAGCCCAAAATCCTCGCCAAGGTGCTTGCCAACCGGCTGGTCGGCATGGTGGGCGATCTGGTCCACCAAGACCAGTCCGGCTTTATACCCCATCGCAACACGGCCCTTAATCTGCGGCGCCTGCATGGGGTGCTCGCGCGTGTTCCGTTTGTGCGGGAGCCGGCCATCTTGGCGTCCTTAGACGCCACCATGGCGTTTGATACACTCGAGTGGCCATATATTTGGGCGATGCTGGCGAAATTTGGATTTGGACCGGGATTCATCAGCTGGGTCAAATTGTTGTATTCGGGCCCATTGGCGCAGGTGGTGGTGAATGGACGAGTCTCGGCCCCATTCGCGCTGGGACGGGGCACGCGACAGGGTTGCCCCTTGTCGCCTCTCCTGTTTGCACTGGCCTTGGAACCCCTGGCGGAGTGGCTGCGGTGGCACCCTTCCATCCGTGGTCTCCGTTGGACCCCAGAGTATGAGGACCGCGTGTCCCTATACGCTGACGATATCCTTTTGTACCTCGCCTCCCCGCGTAAATCACTGATTGTCCTGGTTGATGTTTTGCGCTCATTCGGCCGCAACTCAGGCCTTGTCATCAACTGGGCTAAATCATGTGTGTATGTGCTTTCCGGGGAGGCTCCCGTCCTCCCGCGGGACTGTCCGATCCAGATTGCCTCTCAGGGGTTTCGGTACCTGGGTATTTATATTACCCTGGACCCGGAGGCCCGCTACGAGCGGAATTTGCTTCCCCCCCTCCAGCGCTTGAAGGAGGACGTCGCGCGTTGGCGGCGCCTGCCGCTTTCGCCGCTCGGCCGGGCGGCATTGTTTAAGATGATGTCATTGCCACGCTTCCTGTACGCTCTCCAGAACACTATGGACTTGGTCCCGGCGCGCTACTTCCGTGAGGTGGAGAGTCTACAGCGCCGCCTGTTCTGGGACGGGAGGCCGCGTATTGCCTTGGCGAAGTTGACGCTCCCATGGTACGACGGGGGGGTTGCCCTCCCGGATATTAAACGGTATTACTGGGCCTCCCAGCTAGCTGCAATTAATCATGGCCTCTACGGGCCCGCCTTAAACCCGGCATTTGAAATGGACAAGATGCTCCTGCCTCGTGGCGACTACAATCGAGCGCTCTACTCTGGCGCGCCCGACTCCCGCCTGACGGGACCTACGCGTGTCATGGTGCGAGTGTGGCACGCGGCTAACGCAGCTCTGGGGTGGAAGGACCGTTTGACCCGGGCGTCACCGCTATATGCATCTGAGAGGTTGGGCTCCCTGTGGACCTCGAAGGGCTTCGAGAAGTGGGACACGATAGGCATCAGTAAAGTGGGGGATCTCTGGACGAGGGGGGGATTTAAAACATTCGAGACGCTGCAGACGGAGTTTCAGCTGCAGGGCAGTGAACACTTTCGGTACTTGCAGGTCCGTCATGCACTGGGCTCCGTCTTCCCAGACGTCGCCTCCATTCCGGAGTCTTCCCCCCTGGAGGATAGAGTGCTGGATGGCCACGTTCCGGACAGCACGATCTCCCTTATTTACAAAAAATTGATTAATGACCGCTCGGGCTTGCTGACTGGCCTCCGCGAGGCTTGGGTTGCCGATGGGCTGGAGTTGGATGACGAGGACTGGATTTCCGCGGTGGCCTCTCCGAAGGAGGTGGCCATACCGGCTCGTCTTCGCTTCGTCCAGCTAAAGATCCTCCACCGGGTTTACATGACGGGGCCAAGGCTTCTGCGTATGGGCTATGCCGAGGATGGGCTGTGTAAGCGTGGGTGTGGTGCTTTGGCGACCTTTTTGCATATTTTGTGGGAATGCCCGAAGGTGGAGCGATTCTGGCGTGGTGTGCATGGGATCCTGCGAGTGGTTATGCGTGTCGCGCTGTTGCCTGAAGCGAGGAGATGCTTGCTGAATGTGTGGGAACCAACTGATTACTCGGTTCCGCAGACGCGGTGGGTGACTCTGGGATATATGATAGCTAAGCGTGACATCGCGCAGCTGTGGGGATCCCAGAGGCCCCCGGCGGTGTCGGCCTGGAAAGAACACATGGATTGGTGCATGTTCCGAGAAAAGGTGGTGTATGTGGCGAGAGGTAAGCCTGGGGCGTGGGTGAAAGTTTGGGGCCCCTGGAACGCCTACCGCGGGGGTATTTGTGAGCCACCACTGCTACCGGCTGCCTCACCAGCTCCGTCCCCCTAGTTGACCCCCTCCCCCAGCCCCGGGCACAGGGTTCCCCAGTCCATGCTCTGCTCCCATTCCCCTCTTTAGATTCTTGTGGATGGTTGGGGTCCCCCACTTAAGGAGCACGTGCTGTTACTTCGGATTGCGGGTTGCCTTGCGGGTGTGGTTTTTTGTGTTGTTATGTTCTTATAAAATGAAACCGTATTGTGGGCTCGGAGTCATGTGGCCCACGTCATTGATACCTCCTGATTTACCTCTCTGCAACGCCAAGTGCCTTCTTGTATGTATGTCATATGCTCCTGTCATTCTAGCGGCCGGCCGGAAGGTTGTAGGCCCATACTTGTATATATTTGAGATTGCAATAAACGGTTTCAAACAAAAAAAAAAAAAAAAAGAAATTCAGGCGCTAAGGCAAGGTTTCAAGCGATAGCGTGACCTTGCTAATATAGCGATAAAATTATTGCCGCTTTTTGGCCGAAAACGGCCGCAAAGGCGGCGATAATTTTATATCACCTCCTTGTAGATATGCCCCCATGGGTGGCACATCCTCCTCTGTTCAAGCAGCCAAACTATGGAACTTTTTACCCCCCAACATAAGATCCACGGACAGCCACCTTATCTTCAGAAAACTACTCAAGACTTGGCTCTTCCCCACATAAGCACCATACGCAAATAGAAATTTACAGCATATCCCTCTGTGTATAAGCATTTATTTTCACTATAGATATGTACCTATTTTTTTCTATTGCTTTTTATAAACATGTAGAATAATTATGTTGTATGAAAAAAAAAATGAATCAAGTACAATAACACTTGAAAACCGGAGTTTATCTGGTGCATCTTTGGTCTGCATGTGCTTGCTTCCATTGTGCATCTATGTACATTTCATGTACTTGGATCTGAGTGTTTGTTACTTTTCTACTGGAAAAGCCTATCCCATGCTCTTCCCTATTTCTTATCCTGTACCTCTATCAATATCTTAAATCTACATATACTTACCTCCTTTATGCATCTATATACTTTAAATGTACTTATGGATCTATATATTTATCACTTTCTTCTAATTTAGCATGTCCAATGCACTACCGACTACCCTATTACTCAGGCTAGACTTCTCTCAATATATCTTCTAGCCCAACTTTCTGACTCATCTCAAAATTCTTTCTACTATTTCCAATGCACTACCCTATTTCTCACCCAATACATCTATCAATATATCCTCAACATCCACTCTCTCATTTATCCAAAACCCATACCACTACTATGATCCCCAAAAATAACCCTTTCCAGACTCTCCCCTACTTTACCCCATCCTTGCATCATCTGACACCTCCTTTACTACACTGATCCCCAAAACAAACCTCTAACCGTCTAAACCCTTCCCTCTGACTCGTCCCCTCCACAACCCCCTTTTTACTCATCCAAAAGCCTCCTCCTACTGCTATGACCTAAAAAATATATAACTAAATCCTTCACTCTTCTATCCCTCCACTATCCTTTTCAATCAAATAACAGACTAACATGTTTACTTCTCAAATTTCATATTCACTATACTAATTCACCACTAATCCTTTATGGGTTCCGGAGTAGTGTGCTACTCGCCAAGAAAGCGCTTCAACACCCCATCAGGTTTACAAGTGCTATATAAATGCAAACCTTTTTCCTTTTTCAACCCCACTCCAACCCTTCTCAATCCAAATAACTGACTAACATATCCACCACTCAAATTACTTTCATATTTTACTATACTAATTCAACCCTAATCCTTATGGGTTCCGGAGTAGCGTGCTACTCGCCAAAAAAAAGCGCTTCAAAACCCCATCAGGGGTAGCAAGCGCTATATAAATACAAACCTCTTTTCCTCTTTCCTGCTGCCTACCCTCCTCTATCCAAATAACTGAATAAAATATCCACCACTCAAAAATTACTTCATATTTCACTATACTAATTTTCAACACTAATCCTTTATGGGTTCCGGAGTAGCGTCCTACTCGCCAGAAAAGCGATTCAACACCCATCAGGGGTAACAGGTGCTATATGAATGCAAACCTTTCTTCCCCTTCTATCCCTCTGCTATCCTTCTCACTCCAAATAACTGACTTATATCCACCACTGAAATTACTTTCTTATTCCACCATACTAATTCACCACTAATCCTTTATGGGTTCCGGAGTAGCGTGCTACTCGCCAACAAAAGCGCTTCAACACCCCATCAGGGGTAACAAGCGCTATATACATTTTTTTCCTCTTCTATCCTTCTTCTATCCTTCCAAATCCAAATAACTGACTAACCGATCCACCACTTAAATTACTTTCATATTTCACAAAAATAATTCAACACTAATCCTTTATGGGTCCCGTAACTCGCCGACAAAGCGCTTCGAATCACGTCACGGGTAGTAAGTGATATATATAAATGCAATTACTATACAATACAATCTAAACATTCTATCATTAAAGCATTCAATAGAACAGAGAACAGATTTGGGGATTGTAGGCAAGTGCCTAAATGTACATCTAGTAATGAGCAAATACATGGCTGCTAAATAGGGATGTCTCTTTTTGGCGTTCATGGACCTCAGCGCAGCTTTCAATAATGTATCAAGGGGAAGCTGTGGAATTTGCTGATAAATAAGGGCGCCAATCCCAAAATCATTCCTCTGCTATATCAGCTGCATGCGGATGTAGAAGTAAGCTTTAGGTTTGAGCCAAACGAGCAATGCACACCGTTTATAAACTATGTGCTATGTGCTGGCCCCCCTCCTTTTTAGCTTATACATCAATGACTTATCTGATTTTCTGATTGATGCCGCATTTGACCCCTCTAGGATTGGCACCCGAAAGTTACCTGTACTCATGTATGCTGATGACTGGGTGCTCATGGCTAGAACGGGGAGGGGACTCCAGAAGCTATTAGACACCTTTCAGGTTTTCATGTCTGATCCAGGCCTCTCCACAAACAAAGCTAAATCTAGAGCCATGGTGTGTTATGCCATGGTATTGAGATTTATGCAGCACACAGCTACTCCAAGGAGTGTCCCGGCGCTAGACAGACATAACGGTACCTACAGAGATGACCTATGCAGCTTTTCCTAAAAGCAATGAGATCACCAGTTGTGGTAGTTCCACAGGGAGTTTGTTCCATGTAACCGGCCCCAGGTGGGAAAAGGATCTGCTGCTCATTCTAGGTCAGCAAATTTGTGGCACTTTAGCCAAGTGTTCAGAAGGAGAGAGTAGAGTTCTAGCAGGGACATAGTCATGAATCCTCTCTCTCCGATAGCCGGCCCGTGAACCATGCAGGGCTTTGTGAACCAGGGCCAAGGATTTAAACAATATTCTTTTTTTATTGGAAACAAAATGGAGGGCCTTCAGATGTGTGATATATGTGTTCTCAGATGGAGCTTGAGACCACCTGAAGTCTGCCAAGGAGATATTCCAGAAGGCTTACGTAGAGACCATTCCCGTAATCCAATTTAGAGGTTATTAATACTTGAATTACCATTCTCTTGGAAGACTCTGACAAAAGAGGCATGAATCTTTTAAGCATCCAAAGCTTCCCAAAGCAGGAACCTGTCGGAGCCTGAATCTATGGTTGAAAGGAAAGGGCATTATCAAATTTGATGCCTAAGTTCCTTATTGAGCCTTGTTGAGGGCCCGGAAATGGGGTGTCCTTCGGCCAGAAAGATCTCCAAAGGGTAGGGAGAGATGAACCGAAGATCACAATACCGGTCTTCTCCGGGTTGCATTTTAGCTGATTAATTTCCAGCCACTGGAACATCTTATAGAGTCAGTTTTTAATACGTTCCCTGGCAAATTCTTCTCCCTTACCACAGGAGTAGACAAGGTGGGTATCATCTGCATAAGAAATCACTTTAGCTTCCAAAGCTTCTGACAATACCGCCAGAGGTGTAAGATATACATTAAATAGAGTAGGGCTTTAAACCAAACCCCTGAGGTGCACCAACCGTAGTTTACGCGCCTTGGAAGAGAAAGGAGGCATCCAAACCTCTTGGTTTCTTTCATCCAGAAAAGAGGTGAGCCAGTTTAGGAGAGTCTACTTGATCCCAATTGCCAGCAGCCTTCGGTGAGGGAAGGTATTGAAAGCTGCCGATAAGTCTAGCATGATCAAGATGGCCTAGCCTCCTGTGTCCAGGGTGCCTCTTACATATTCCACAACTTCTAAAAGCACTGTTTCTGTATTAAAGTGAGGCCTGAAACCTGACTGGCTAAGATGTAGGAGATTATTCTCCTCCAGAAATTGTGACAATTGGGCATTGACCGATTTTTCCAATATTTTGGAAAAAGCAGGGAGAAGAGAGATGGGTCTATAGTTAGCAGGTGTATTCGGGTCAGCTGTCGGTTTTTTAAGTAGTGGAATGACTTTTGCTCTTTTGCAATGGGCCGGGATCTAGCCAGATTGTAAAGAGATGTTTTATACTCTGTTTACAATCTGGTTAATGAGCTGGGCTGTTTTGATCAGCAGTGCGGTAGGGCATGAATCGGAAAGGGAACCCGTCTTCAAACTCTTAATAACAGCCAAAGAGTCCTTTTGGGGCAAAAGACAGAATTTATCAAGGGTTGGACCCTCTGTGGTAGTAGAAACCTGTGTTCTCTCTGAATGTATCATTGTTGATTGCCCTTCTATGGTAAGAGGATAGGGAGAGGATGGAGCCTAACGGCTAGGGCGGTCGATCTCAAATCTGGGGAACCGGGTTCAAGTCTCAGCAATGACGCTCAACATCCTGTGATTCTGTGCAAATCGCTTAATCTCCCTGTGCCTAACAAAAATGAATGTGTCCTTGCGTAAGCAACTGATGCTCATGTAAAGCGCTCTGATACCCGATACCTTTGGGTCAAGTTCGCGCTATATAAAACTCCAGAAGAAAAAAGAAGAGAAGATTTGCCTGGATGGTGGAGATTTTATTATGAAGACCTAGTTCCAGCTCATCGCACCATTCTGCCGAACGTTGGCAATCTCTGGAGATGGCCTCAGGACTGAAAAAGGATTTCACAATTTAAAAAAACTCCTTAGATTTAATGCCTGCTTCAACAATTTTCTTTTCAAAGAAGACTTTTTTAGCTAGATGTACCTCTAAGTGATAGTCCTTCAGTGCTAGCTTATAAACCATTTTATCCTCTAAGCTGTAGTTGTGTCTCCCTTTCCTTTCAAGATTTTTACATTGTTTTTTTCTTGATCTAAGGGCCTCATTGAACCAAAGAGCTGTTGGTTTAGTACTACGAGGATGACGTGCAGAAATAGGGGCTAGCTCATTAATAGTACCTTAGATCCAGTCATCCGATTCGAGGGAACCAGAAAGGCCCTGTTTATTTGCTTCAAGTGCTTGAATGTGGTACCCCCCCCCCGAAGTAGGCTAATCCCTTTTCATATCAATGGTACCACTCTTAAATGCATATACATGCTTACCTTCCTGGGGCTTCCATTTGACAGTATGAGTACTTGAAAGCACTTGAGGAATGTGAGGGTAACGTAGTTTGAACAAGCCACAGCCTCTGTTCAAATATGCCGCCAGATTAGATGCTGCCTTTACCATATATAAATCTAGGCCGATACCGATTGCCACCTATGGTGCTGAGGTGTGGGGCTACACCGACCACTCTCAACTGAAAATTAGCGAAAATAGGTTTCTGCAAAGTTTTCTGTCACTTTCCTGCAATGTTCCTTCTATAATAATGTTGGAAATACCAAACAAAGTAAAGCTTGAGTAAATTGTAAAGAAGACTGCAGGTAGTCCATGGACGTATTCGAATAACATTTATTTCACAAAAACAGCACAATGTGCATACAGCAAGGATCAAGCAGTACAATGGGGTACAAACCGCTCACCATGCATATATTCTCCCTGATACCTTTTCAAACCCCGCATCCTCCCCTACCCGAGCCAGCAGTTTACCACCCGTTGATGCCTCATATGAAAAAGGCATCATACTAAATGGCATAGCAACTGCTTGCTACAGCAATAAGGATGACAAGAGCGCGTGGACAATCGCTCTTGTGTCACCCTCACAGCTAGAAGATAAACACAATCAGAAAATGCGCACACACGCATGTAACACACCATCCCCCTCCCTTTATTTTTTGTTCTCTTCTTTACTTTATGTCAAAACAGTTTTGGAATCTTGCAGGTAGACGCCTTGCCCTCAACTTTCTGGATACATGCCTAGTTATAACTGGCTCTATACTTTTACTGCAATCCCCTTCCTTCACATACAAAAACACATTACTGCCACAGCTACTCAGGCTGTCCATCCCCCCCTTGAAAAATGGCATTCTATTAAGATTCCATACTCTTCCTCCACCTATACGAACAGCATTCTTGAAAACTTGAATGACCCGAATAGGATCAGACCAAGTATTGCCCCCCTTTCCTCCAGTACTGGGTTTGCGAACACAAATGAAGTAACCAACTTCCACCCTTTGTCTGCTCGCACAGCCCCTCCTTTCTCTAAGTTCTTATTTCATCTTAAGTTTATACTCCTCCATTTTGCGCCAAATTCCCACAAATTCTAATTCGGCAACCTCATTGACCTTGTTCTTTTTCATCCTTAACCACCAAGGTACTAACCTGGAATCCGGCTTACGTCCCCTCAATAATTCAAAAGCACTTACTGGGGTGATAGAATTGGGAGACATTCTATAAGCCAAAAGCATAGATTGCAAAGCGTTTCTCCAATTGAGACCACCCTTAATAGACAGTTGTATAGCTTCCTTGACCACACGGTTAAACTTTTCTACCTGACTGTTTACTTCAGGATGGAAAACAGCAATCATCCTATGTGTCACACCACAACTTATAAAGAAATCTTCCATGTTTTTACTAGTAAATTGCGGACCATTGTCAATAACTATTTTATGGGAAATACGTTCTCTACATAAACCTTAATCTAAAAACACTATCACCCTTTCAGATGTAACTTCTCTCAACATCTTGACCTCTGGCCACTTGGAGTAGTAGTCAATTAATACAATTCCACATGCCTCTTGTTTGTGTAAAACAGCAAACGGACCAATGATGTCAATCCCTAACTTACGTCAAGGTGCCTCAGGTAGCTCAATAGGTTGTGGATCAGCGCCTAAGGATTTGTCACTGAGAGTGCATTTGCTACACAGTCTCACTTGGTGTTCAACATAACTATCAATACCGGGCCACCAAAAATGTTCTTTAGTTCGCCTCCTGTTGCTTGGGATTCCCTTGTGGCCCTCATGAGCTAAGTCAATAATTTTCTCTCTTTATTTAAATGGAGGTACAAATTTGTCACCCCTGATAATAATACCATTTTCAATCGCCAACTCTTCCCGTACTTTAAAATACCGCATAATGTCACCACTCATTTCCCTCTCTTCAGGCCATCTATGTAAAATACAATGTAGTAGTAATTTGAGTTCATTATCTCTTTCCATTTCCTCCATCCATTTTCCTTCGTGTACTATAACAAATGGGTCACCAATCATGTTTATGTCTTTTAATGTCAAACAACTTCACAATCTTCCTTGTCCACCTCTTCATGTTCACTATAAGATAAAGGCAATCTAGACATGCAGTCAGCATTTATATTGTCTCTCGCATTCACAAATTCTAACTGACATTGAACATTTTGTAGTCTGGAGGCCAACCTAGCGGACATGGTGCGGCCTCCTCCTGGTCCCATCATGTGAATCAAGGGTTTATGGTCTGTCTTAATAATACATTTATTGCCCCCACAAAAAGGTTCTGAAATGTTCAGCACCCCAAACACAAGCTAGCAATTCTCATTCAATTACAGAATAATTACCTTCTGCATCTCTTAAGGCTCTGGAAGCGTATGCAACAATCCATTCTCTGTCATTGTCTCTCTGCATTAACACCCCTCCCTGTCCATTATTGCTGGTGTTGACCATAACTACACATTGTTTGCAAACAATGAAGGGTCTCAAACAAGGAGCATTCACAAAAAATTCTTTCAGACGGGTAAATGCAAATGTCATTTCTTCAGATCAACTAAATTTTGCATTCTTTTTTAGCAAACATCTGAATATCTCCACCTTAGGAATACATTTTGCATAAAACTCTATTAGACCTAGAAATGCTACTAATTGCTCCTTAGAGCTTGAAACTGGAGCCTTGATGATGTTATCCACATTACTTAATACCATTCCCACGTATGTTGTGCCCTAAATATTCCACTTCTAATTTCCTGAACCTACATTTGCCCACACGTAATTAACGTCTTCACCTTTTCATGACAAGGCAGAAAGGACCTTTTTCAGATTACAGTCATGATCTTTATTATAGATATACAGAAAGAAGGGAGAGGCAATGCTATAATGACCAAAGAGTTAATCTCTTTCATTCATCACAGACAATGACAGAATAAATGATTTCTGTAGCCGCAAATGTTCTTAGTCTTTTTTTATTTCAGTTTTGTATGTATAGCAGCAAAACAGCCAACGCGTTTCACCCTTTCAGGCTTCTTCAGGGCTGTGAAACAATATACAAAAATTCAATATAAAAATACTTTATCTAACACTTTTATTCTACACCATCATAATACATACACATACAAAACACTATTTACAATTAAAAGAAAAAAGAGTGACCAAGTTCTGTTGTACAAACAGTATACATGTTTTGATATCATAACAGCAAAATATCAGGAAATGGAAAAAAGGGGAGGAGAACAAACCACGTTTCAAAATACACAATGTATCTGGGATGTATAACGTCTCATATAATTAAATGCCAATGTGCACGTTACCTTGGAGAAAGAAGAAAAAGAACTGACTTCATACAATGTATTAAAAATACTAATACTGTATTTCTATATGAGATCACTGAGATCACAAATGTCAACTGTATAAGGATACTACTCATTATGTTAAGTATCCACCAACTATAATGTTTCGCAGAGTCTTCGGCTCGGAGTTTCCCGATACTCATTCTAGACACTTTCAAATTTTAGGATATACACTTTTATAATTCTAGAGGATGAGAGAAACAATATTTCATTGATTTGAAACAGTGCATAGTGCAAAGAAAAGTTCCAAAGGCAAATCTGAATTTCAACAGAGTGACACATATTTCCTTGTCCCACTTCAACAAAGAAACAGTAATTAATACCTAATAGTATCAAAGTTACTGTAGGTACATATTCTGGTCCACGTTCCTCTTTCCAATTCAGCAAGTCCTACTACCACACCAATAAGTGAATGCGCTCAATCGCCCAATCTAGACCTGAGATGATCTTTATTATCCTTTCCAAAAACAAGCATGTTATCCTGGAATGCCACAGTGCCAGTTACGCCCTCAAGGGTTTCTTTCATGAGCCTCTGAAACACTGAAGCTGCATTGGCCAACCCAAAAAAAAGCATGCAACAGAATTTGAATAAATCTTCAGGTGTAATAAAAGTAAGTCATATTCTTGGGATCATCATCAAGGATAACTTGGTGGTATGCACTGGTAAGATCAATACAGGAAAACACTTTTGCTCCTGCTAAGGTGAAAAACATTTTGTGTAAATTGGGAAGGGGATGGACATCAACCCAAATGACACTATTGAGACTGCGCAAGTAAACACACAAACTCAATTCACCAGAATGTTTTACCACAATCCTCACCGGATATACCCATGGTGATGATTCCACTGGTTCAATAATGTTTTTGTTGCACATAAAATGTAAAATTTCCTTAAGTTTTCCTCTATAGGATAAGGGTACATTTCTAACTCTGTGACAAATAGGGATAGCACCCTCTATGAGTTTGATGCAGTGTTAGAATCCCTGATATTCTCCTAATTGTTTACTGAACACCTTAGGAAATGATGTTTATAATTTTGGAATAAATTCAGCAATATTGTCACCGTTGATAGTGTAAGAACCAATGGCAAACACTTGGGGATTGGCTCTGGGATTTAACTTTATTCCCATTTCCTCCTGGTGTGGCCATCCTAATAATGATTGTCCTTTCCTTGCTATATAGACTTTGCCAAATGTGTGGCGTCCTGTGAATTCTAAAGTAGCCAAAAAGTATCTTACCAAATACATTTTGTGACCAGTGTAACCTCACGGAGCAATAACAGAAGAAATTTAACACTTATCTGGCCAGTTCTTCTTAACAATATCAAGAGAAATAATGGTATGCCAAACACACCAATCTACTAGTACATGTATGCTGATGCCATTAATATTAACATCACACAAATTAAATTTAGTCATCTTTTCATCCACGCAAATGTTGAGGACAGTGTTAACATTTTCTTCATAATAATCATTCATACATTCGTTGTCTTCATAACCCTGGATGAGATTCACTCTTTTAGGCGCTGATTGACAAACTCTACTCAAATGCCCTTTCTTGCCACATCTAGAACACATTTTATCAGCTGCCTTGCATATTTTTGCATTGCATAAATGATTACTACAACCACATCTGTAGCATAGGTTGACATTCCTCCTGACATCTTGTTTTATCCCTCTATACTTATCTTGTGCATTCCTTTGTATGACATCATTCTTAGGTGAATAGCACCTCCTTGCATTCTCAGAATATTTAGACACAATATGTACCTCATTTTTCTCAATACCTCTTATTTCTTGTACAAACATGTCTGAGTTCTCAATAGCTTTTGCAATGTTATTAGCAGCATTTAAATACATGTCAGAAGATGTCCAAAATCTTTCTTGAAATTAGTTCTCATTACAATCTGATCCATTAAGGCCTGCTCAGATGAGATATGCTGAAAATCGCATGTGACCACAAAAGATCTCAAAACAGAAACACACTCCTCAATAGGCTCATCGATATGTTGCTTCCTAGAGTAGAATATAAACCTCTTCATAACTATATTGGTTTTCTTACTATTCTCAGAGCTAATTGTTTAGATGCATATTGATATACATTAATATTACTTGGGTTGATTAAGACAGGTAATTTTTTAAATTATTTTAACTAGGGGTGGGCAGAAAACTCTGCTCCCCGGCCCGGTCCCTGCTTCTGAAAGCAGCCAGACCGGGGAGCAGGACGGTGGGCTCCAACACCCGGGGCCCGCCAGACGGAGCACGAGCCCCGGGCCCGGTCCCAGCTTCTGAACCCTAGCCAGGCCGAGGAGAGCCTCCCCGGGCCCCGGTGGATCCCCATCCCCAGCGCCCGGACCCCCGGCTGGCTTGCAGGACGGGTGGCTCCCGCACCCTGGGACCCTGGGATGGAGCACGAGCCCCAGGCCCGGTCCCAGCTTTCGAAACCTAGCCAGGCTGGGGAGAGCCTCCCCGGGCCCCGGTGGACCCCCGTCCCCAGGACCCGGACCCTCGGCTGGCTTGCAGGACGGGGGGCTCCCACACCCTGGGGCCTGCTAGACGGAGCACGAGCTCGGGCCCGATCCCAGCTTCCGAACACTAGCCAGGCCGGGGAGAGTCTCCTCGACCCTGGTGGACCCCCGTGCCCAGCGCCCGGACCCTCGGCTGGCTTGCAGGACAGGGGGCTCCAACACCCCGGGGTCTGCTGAACAGAGCACAAGCCCCGGGCCCGGTCCCAGCTTCTGAACCCTAGCCAGGCCGGTGAGAGCCTCCCCGGGCCCCGGTGGACCCCGTCCCCAGCGCCAGGACCCTTGGCTGGCTTGCAGGATGGGGGGCTCCCGCACCCTGGGACCCTGGCACCGAGCACAAGCCCCGGGCCTGGTCCCAGCTTCCGAACCCTAGCCAGGCCGGGGAGACCCGCCCCGGGCCCAGGTGGACCCCCGTCCCCAGCACCCGGACCCTAGGCTGGCTTACAGGACAGGGGGCTCCCGCACCCTGGGACAGAGCACGAGCCCTGGGCCCGGTCTCAGCATCTGAACCCTAGCCAGGCAGGGGAGAGCCTCCCCGGGCCCAGGTGGACCCCCGTCCCCAGCGCACGGACCCTCGGCTGGCTTGCAGGACGGGGAGCTCCCGCACCCCGGGGTCCACCAGATGGAGCACGAGCCCTTGGCCCGGTCCCAGCTTCTGAACCCTAGCCAGGCCGGGGAGAGTCTCCCTGGGCCCCTGTGGACCCCCGTCCCCAGTGCCCGGACCCTTGGCTGGAACCAAGGAGGGTTAGGCCCAGGACACATCTTCTCCCTGACGGCCTGCCTGGGGGTGCCCATTTTTCTCTACAGAACTCTGGGGAAGGACAAAAGTTAGAGATAGCCCAGCAGGCTGGCAGGCCGGCCATCTGTTCATCCAGCCTGCAGGGCCATCTGGTCACCCGACCCGCAGGGCCATCTGGTCACCCGGCACGCAGGGCCATCTGATGGCCCGGCTCGCAGGGCCATCTGGTCGACCGGCCCACAGGGCCATCTAGTCACCCGGCCCGCAGGGCTATCTGGTCATGCAGCCAGGTGACCAGATGGCCCGGGACGACCCAGAGCCCAGATGGCCTGGGAGGGTGCCATACCTAGTCGCCCTTGCAATCCGGCTGAGGGTGGACAGGCGCTCCCAGGCAGCCGCTCGGGAGGCTCCTTCCCCTGGGCTGCCGCTGTTCGCCTCCCTGCTCGACTTGCCCGACGTCGCTATGAACGCTTGGCCGCCACAAGCCAGTTATCCTTGTGGTAACTTTTCTGATACCTCCTGCTTGAAACCCAAAAAGTCAGAAGGATTGTGAGGCCCCGCTTTCACGGGCTGTATTCATACTGAAAATCGAGATCAAGCGAGCTTTTGCCCTTCTGCTCCGCGGGAGGTTTCTGTCCTCCCTGAGCTCGCCTTAGGACACCTGCGTTATCGTTTGACAGGTATACCGCCCCAGTCAAACTCCCCATCTGCCTCTGTCCCCAGAGTGGGTTGGGCCCGGTGGGCGCCGGGCGCATGGAGCCAGAAGCAAGAGCCCCACGGGGCTCGCCCCCCGCCTCACCAGGTAAGTGGAAAAACTAGAAGAGTAGTGGTATTTCACCGGTGGCCCGAGGGCCTCCCACTTATCCAACACCTCTCATGTCTCTTCACAGTGCCAGACTAGAGTCAAACTCAAAACAGTCTTCTTTCCCCGCCGATTCTGCCAAGCCCATTCCCTTGGCTGTGGTTTCGCTAGATAGTAGGTAGGGGCAGTGGGAATCTTGTTCATCCATTCATGCGCATCACTAATTAGATGACAAGGTATTTGGCTATTTCTGTACCACCTCGCGGTGGCTAATTCTGGGTTATTATGCTGCCTATCAGCGTCAAATCAGATTTGCTTCCAACAACACAACATTCGTTCGCTCCGGAGTACAGCCACACTAAACGCTGTCCTCACTGGAACTGGGATCACGTATAGGCCAGAGATAGTACACCCTGCAGTACTATCTTCTTCTGCTACGGAGGGTGAACTAAGGCTATAACGTGATCTAAATCGTTGTTGCTTGATGCATTTTTTGAAGCGGGTGCTGGTTTGTCAAATTTGGTGAGGAGGTTAATGATTTCTGGAAAAGACAGCACCTCCTTATGCCATCTTAAAGGGGTTTTTTAATCTCCAGGAACTACCCCATCTGGAATTGTGTTTGTTTGCTTCGCCATTTTTCACTATCACGCTTGCTGCCATGAAGGAACCTTGTTTGGCCTGTCTCTATAGCCTTCTCTACGCAGAGTCTAGCACTATAGAGGCAGTTACCGGCTGGACCACTGGGAGGTAAAGGCCACTACAACCGAGAATAGGTTAAGAGAGTCATAGTTACTCCCGCACCTTAAGAGACTCATAGTTACTACCGCCGTTTACTCGCACTTCATTGAATTTCTTCACTTTGACATTCAGAGCACATTCAGAGCACTGGCCAGAAATCACATTGCGTCAACCCCCGCCTCGGGCCTTCGCGATGCTTTGTTTTAATTAAACAGTTGGATTCCCCTGGTCGCACCAGTTCTAAGTCAGCTGCTAGGTGGCGGCTGAGGCAAATCGCAGGCACCGCGCCCCCGGGGAGGGAGCACGGGGAGAGGCGACCACCACAGCTGGGGCGATCCACAGGAAGTGCCTGGCTCGCATCCAGAGTCGCCGCTGCCCTGGAGGGAGGCGCCTTGTCCAGCCGTGGCACGCGCCCATCCCCGCTTCGCACCCCAGCCCGACGACCCGGCCCTTAAAGCCAATCCTTATCCCGAAGTTACGGATCTGACTTGCCGACTTCCCTTACCTACATTGTTCCAACATGCCAGAGGCTGTTCACCTTGGAGACCTGCTGCGGATATGGGTACGGCCCGGAGCGAGATTTACACCATCTCCCTTGGATTTTCAAGGACCAGCGAGAGCTCACCGGACGCTGCCAGAACCGCAACGCTTTCCAAGGTTCGGGCCCCTCTCTCGGGGTGAACCCATTCCAGGACGCCCTGCCCTTCACAAAGAAAAGAGAACTCTCCCCGGGGCTCACGATCGTTTGTGTTACCGCACTGGATGCCGCGAGGGCGCCCATCTCCGCCACTCTGGGTTCGTGGATCTGAACCCGACTCCCTTTCGATCGGCCGAGGGCAAAGGAGGCCATCGCCCGTCCCTTCCCAATGGCGCGCGCCCATCTCTTAGGACCGACTGACCCATGTTCACATGGAACCCTTCTCTACTTCGGCCTTCAAAGTTCTCGTTTGAATATGTGCTACTACCACCAAGATCTGCACCTGCGGCGGCTCCACCCGGGCCCTCGCCCTGAGCTTCAGTGGGCACGGCAGCAGCCCTCCTACCCATCGCGGCTTAGCCCCCGCGGCTCTCAGCGCCGGCGACGGCCGGGTATGGGCCCGACGCTCCAGCGCCATCCATTTTCAGGGCTAGTTGATTTGGCAGGTGAGTTTTTACACACTCCTTAGCTGATTCCGACTTTCATGGCCACCGTCCTGCTGTCTATATCAACCATTACCTTTTCTGGGGTCTGATGAGCATTGGCATCGGGTGCCTTAACCCGGCATTTGGTTCATCCCGCAGCGCCAGTTCTGCTTACCAAAAGTGGGCCACTAGGCACTCGCATTCCATGCCCGGCTCCACGCCAGTGAGCCGGGCTTCTTACCCATTTAAAGTTTGAGAATAGATTGAGATCGTTTCGGCCCCAAGACCTCTAATCATTCGCTTTACCAGATAAAACTGGGGGCTCCGAGCGCCAGCTATCCTGAGGGAAACTTCGGAGGGAACCAGCTACTAGATGGTTCGATTAGTCTTTCACCCCTATACCCAGGTTGGATGACCGATTTGCACGTCAGGACTGCTACGGACCTCCACCAGAGTTTCCACTGGCTTCGCCCTGCCCAGGCATAGTTCACCATCTTTCGGTGCCTATCACACACGCTCATGCTCCACCTCCCCGACGGAGCAGGCGATACGGAAGCGCGGCACGATCCCACCTCAGCCGGCACGCGCCGGCCCTCACCTTCATTGCGCCACATGGTTTTGCTCGCCCTCCGACTCGCACACGTGTTAGATTCATTGGTCCGTGTTTCAAGACGGGTCGGGTGGGTAACCAACATCGCCACAGACCCCTGGCGCCTGGCGTGGGCCTCCCCCCCGACAGCGCGACATGGTCGGGGCGCACTGAGAACACCCGCCCCAGTCGACAGTCGTGCCACGAGCAGGGGGCCCCGTCCCCCTTTCCCCGCCCCGGCGCACCCCAAGGGACAGCCGGGGGAGGGGGCAGAGGCGGTTGAATTTTCCTTGGCCCCGCGGACATGGCAAAGCTGCTGCCAGGGGGGCTGTAACACCCTCAGCCGGAGCAGAGGGCCACCTACCGCCCGAAGCCTTCCCAGCCAACCCAGTGCGCCACACGGCCACGGAGGAAGTACGCCCTGTGGGGGCCGGGTGAGGCCCGGGCGCCAGTCCCACGGAGGGGATCCGGAACTCCCAGGCCACCGACCTTCCCGCCGTGTTGAATCCTCCGGGCGGACTGCACGGACCCCACCCATTTACCTCTCAACGGTTTCACGCCCTCTTGAACTCTCTCTTCAGAGTTCTTTTCAACTTTCCCTTACGGTACTTGGCTATCGGTCTCGCACCCGTATTTAGCCTTAGATGGAGTTTACCACCCACTTTGGGCTGCATTCCCAAGCAACCCGACTCCGAGAAGACCCGAACCCGGCGCGCCGGAAGCTGCTACCGGCCTAACACTGCCCGCGGGGTGAGCCTTGGTCAGAAGGACTTGGGCCCCCTGAGCGACGCCGGGGAGTTGGTCTTCTGTATGCCACATTTCCCGTGCCCACCGCCAGGCGGGGATTTGGCGCTTGGCTCTTAGTAATATGCTTAAATTCAGCGGGTCGCCACGTCTGATCTGAGGTCGTAGTCGGAAGAAAACGTCAGAGCGTCGGGGCGAGCCGCCGGGGAAGGCCAGGACCCTGCCGGAGCAGGGGCCTGGCGACCCAACAGCACGTGTGCCCTATTTCCCCAGATCAGATCTGGAGGGGGGTTGCTCTTCCCAGGAAGCCGGCCGCAGAGGTGGGCACCCAAGGCGCGTGCGCACGGGCAGCCGGTGGGACACCACAGACAGCCACGCGCGGCATGCAGCCAGGCGCCCTGGGACGGGCCTGGGGCAGACCGGTCGCCAGACCCCTTCTCGGGGCTGGGTGCGCTGGCTGCGTACCTCCGCGGCAGGACCCAGCGAGAACCCTGCCACGGGCGATCGTGGGGGGACGAAGGGAAGCGGAGCTAACCCTGCGACGGCCCCAGCTGCGCCCTGGGGAAACCCCGGGGCAATTGACAATCGAGTGAGCCTCAGACAGGCGTAGCCTCGGGAGGAACCCGGGGCCACAAGGTGCGTTCAAAGTGTCGATGATCAATGTGTCCTGCAATTCACACTAATTCTCGCAGCTAGCTGCGTTCTTCATCGACGCGGGAGCTGAGTGATCCACCTCCAAGAGTCACAGGCAACTTTTCGAAAGCGTTCGTCCACCTGCAGGCGCAGGAGAGGCGGGAGGAAGGTGATGCCGTCCGTCCACCGCCTGCGCGGCAGACGGCCCAGGTGCCGCGTACAAGGCTTCCCCTCTGGGAGTCAGACTGCACTGTTGGGAGACAAAAAACATTACCAGGTGCTCGGCCTGGGAGTCCCCCCGCCACACATCCACCCGCGGGCGAGGAAGGGGTCTCCCAGTGCGACGGGAGCAGGCAGCCCTGCAGCCACCGGTACGTCCTGGAGTAACCAGGAGGGACCACGCGAGTCTTCAAACCCCTTGGCCCGGCCGCACGGGACCGGATCGAACCTGGTACCTGGCAACGAGGGAGGGTTGTTCCACCTGTGTAGGAGAGTAGGGTCTGCTTCCTATGGTCACCCCCACTTTTTGCTTTTGCTTCACTGGTTTTCGACTTAGATGTGGCTGTGGGCCTGCTAATCAGACCCACAGCCCAGCTGTTCTCTCTCTAAATTCACACTATGTACTTTAGGTACATAACCCAATTGGTAAGGATCACCCTATAGGGCCCTGTACAGTGTACCTTAGGTACCCAGGGCATGGGTGTACCCTAGGCCTACCAGGGGCTGCAGCATGTATTATGCCACCCCTGGCTGGCTTCCCATCATGACACAACTGGCCGATCACTCAGCTGGGGCAAGGTCGTGTAATCACCCCTTGCTTAGGTATAGTATTCCTATACCTACCTTATATATAGACACATGGGTAACCTTTTAGTCACTCCTTTGGCAGGCCTTAACAATCCTGAAGGCAGAGTGCTTGGTAACATGTGAGATGGTGCTCTAGCATGAGCTGAGCCTGTCTGCAGCTTTCGGAACCATGTCCTTATAGCTATTCTATGATATCGCCTGCCATATACTCTTAAAGTGCCTTATAATCCTCGCGGTTATGGTAACCATGGTTTGGCTTTATCAAAACATGTCGTGTAAGGTGTCTAACACTTTGAAATACTACCCCCACACCAATTCTGGTGATGAGGATAGTATTCCCCCCTTCTAGAGGGAGAAGACATGTTGAAGACCTACTACCCGGTTAAAGTTAACCAGAGCCCCAGCATCAC